>NW_027252779.1:1109875-2517427 GCF_044704955.1 Pristiophorus japonicus
TGATGTGTAGAATGATGTGTAGAATGATGTGTAAAATGAATGATGTGTATACTGATGTGCAGAATGATGTGCAGAGTGATGTGTTGAATGATGTGTAGAATGATGTGTAGAATTAATGACGTGCAGAATGACGTGTGGATTGATGTGTAGATTGCTGTGTCGAACGATTTGCAGAAAGATGTGTAGAACAATGTGTGGAATGATGTGCAGAATGATGTGTGGAATGATGTGTGGAATGAATGATATGAATGATTTGCAGAATGATGTGTCGAATGATGTGTAGAATGATCGATGTGTAGAATGATGTGTAAATGATGTGTAGCCTGATGTTGAGAATCAATGACGTGTAGAATGATGTGCAGAATGATGTGTAGGATGAATGATATGCAGAATTACCTGTAGATTGATGTGCAGAATGATTTGTAGAATGATGTGCAGAATGACGTGCAGAATGATGCGTAGAATGGTGTGTAGAATCAATGATCTGTAGAATGAGATGTAGGTAAATGTGTAGAATGATGTGTAGAAAGATGACTAGAATGATGTGCATAATGATGTATAGAATGACGTGCAGAATGAATGATGTGCAGAATGATGTGTAAAATGATGTGTAGAATGATGTGTAGAATGAATGAGGTGGAGAATGAATGATGTGTAGAATGATGTGTAGAATGATGTGTAGAATGATGTATAGAATGATGTGCAGAATGATGTTGTGTAAAATGATATGTAGAATGATGTGTAGAATGAAGTTTAGAATGATGTGTAGAATGATGTGTGGAATGATGTTCTGTAGAATGATGTGTAGAATGATGTGTGGAAAGATATGTCGAATGAAGTGTAGAATGATGCGTAGAATGGCGTGTAAATGATGTGTAGAATGATGTGTAGAATGAAGTGTAGAACGAAATGTAGAATGACTTGTAGAACGATATGTAGAATGATGTGTAGAATGCAGTGTAGAAAGATCTTTCGAATGAAGTTTTGTTGAATGATGTGTAGAATGATGTGTCAAATGATGTGTAGAATGATGTGTAGAATGTTGTGTAGAATAATGTATAGAATGATGTGCAAAATGATGTTGAGTAAAAGGATGTGTAGAATGATGTGTGGAATGATGTTGTGCAGAATGATTTGTAGAATGTTTTGCAGAATGATGTGTTGAATGATGTGTAGAATGATGTATAAAATGACGTGTAGAATTATGTGTAGAACGATGTGCAGAATGATGTGTAGAATGATGCGTAGAATGATGTGTAGAATGATGTTTCGAAAAATGTGTAGAATGATTTGTAGAATGATGTGTGGAATGATCTGTAGAATGATGAGCAGAATGATGCTGTGTAGAATGATGTGAAGAATGATGTGTAGAATGATATGTAGAATGATCTGTAGAATGATGTTGTGTAGAATAATGTGTAGAATGATGTGTAGAAAGGGGTTTAGAATGATGTGTGGAATGATATGTAGAATGACGTGTACAATGATGTGCAGAATGTTGTGTAGAATGATGTGTAGAATGATGTTGTGTAGAATGACGTGTAGAATGATATGTAGAATGATGTTGTGTGGAATGATGTGCAGAATGATGTGTAGAATGCTGTGTAGAATGGCGTGTAGAATGATGTGGAGAACGATGTGCAGAATGTTGTTTCGAATGATGTGTAAAATGAGGTGTGAAATGATGTCTAGAATGATGTGTATAATGATGTGTAGAATGCTGTATAGAATGATGTGTAGAAAGATGTGTAGAATGCCGCGTACAATGATGTGTAGAATGATGTGTAGAATGATGTACAAAATTATGTGAAGAATTAAGTTGTGTAGATTGATGTGTAGAATGTAGAATGATGTGTAGAAAGATGTGAAGAATGATGTGTAGATTGAATTGAAGAATGATGTTCCGAACGATGTTGTGTCGAATGATCTGTAGAATGATGTGTAGAATGATGTGTAGAATGACGTGTAGAATGATGTGTAGAATGATGTGTAGAATTATGTTGTGTAGAATGAAGTGCAGAATAATGTGTAGAATGATATGTATAATGATGTGCAGAATGATGTGTATAATGATGTGTAGAATGATGTGCGGAATGACCTGTCGAGTGATGTGTAGAATGATGTGTAGAATGATATGCAGAAAGATGTTGTGTGGTATGATGTGCAGAATGATGTGCAGAATGATGTGTAGAATGACGTGTAGAACGATGTGCAGAATGTTGTGTAGAATGATATGTTGAATGATGTGTAGAATGATGTGTAGAATGAAGTAAGAATGATGTATAGAATGATGTTTAGAATGATGATGTGTGGAATGATGTGTAGAATGATGTGTCGAATGAGGTGCAGAAAGATGTGTAGAATGATGTATAGAATGAAGTTAAGAATGATGTTTCGACTGATGTTGTGTTAAATGATATGTAAAAAGATGTGCAGAATGATGGTGTGTAGATTGATGTGTGGAATGAAATGTAGAATGAGATTTCGAATGATGTGTGGAATGTTCCGTAGAATGATGAGGAGAATGATGTTGTGTAGAATGATGTGTGGAATGATGTGTAGAATGATTTGTACAATGATGTATAGCATGATGTGCAGAATGATGTTGAGTCGAATGATGTGCAGAATGATGTGTAGAATTATGTTGCGTTGAATGATTTGTTGAATGATGTGCAGAATGATGTGTAGAATGATGTGTAGAATGACGTGTAAAATGACGTATAGAATTATGTTTAGATCGATGTGCAGAATAATGTGTAGAATTAGGTTTAGAATGATGAATAGAATGATGTGTGGAATGATTTGCAGAATGATGTGTCGAATGATATGTAGAATGATATGTCGATGATGTTGTGTAGAATGTTGTGTAAAATGATGTGTAGAATGAGGTGTAGTATGATGTGTAGAATGATATGTAGAATGATGTGTGGAATGATGTATTGAATGATGTGCAGAATGATGTTGAGTAGAATGATGTGTAGAATGATGTTTCGAATGATTTGAAGAATGATGTGTCGAATGATGCTGTGTAGAATGATGTGTTGAATGATGTGTAGAATGATGTGTATAATGATGTGTAGAATGATGTGTAGATTGAAGTGAAGAATGATGTTTCGACTGATGTTGTGTAAAATGATGTGTGGAATGATGTGTAGAATGATGTGTAGAATTATGTGTAGAATGATGTTGTGTGGATTGATGTGTAGAATGAAATGTAGAATGATGTGTAGAATGATGTATATAATGATTTGCAGAATGATATGTCGAATGATGTGTAGAATGATGTGTAGAATGATGTAGAGAATGATGTGCAGAATTATATTGAGTAGAATGATGTGTAGAATGAGGTGTAGAATGATGTGTAGAATGACGTGTAGAATGAGGTGTAGAATTACGTGTCGAATGATGTGTAGAATGAAGGGGAGAATGATGTGCAGAATGACGTGTAGAATGATGTGCAGAAGGATGTATGGAATGATGGTGTGTGGAATGATGTGCAGAATGATGTGTAGAATGATGTTTAGTACGATGTGCAGAATGTTGTTTTGAATGATGTGTAAAATGAGGTGTGGAATGATGTTTAGAATGATGTGTACAACGATGTTGTGTAGATTGATGTGTAGAATGATGTGTCGAATGATGTTGTGTAGAATGATGTGTAGAATGATGTCCAGAATGATGTTTCGTAGAATGACGTGTAGAATGATGTGCAGAATGATGTGTAGAATGATGTGTAGAACGATGTGTAGAATGATGTGCAGTGTGCTGTTCAGAATGTGTCAAATGGTGTATGGAATGATGTCTCGAATGATATGTATAATGATGTGTAGAATGATGTGAAGAATGTTGTGTCGAATGATGTGTAGAATGATGTGTCGAATGAAGTGGAGAATGATGTGTAGAATGATGTGTAGAATGATGTGTAGAATAATGTGTAGAATGAAGTTTTGAATGAAGTGCAGAATGATGTTGGGTACAATGTTGAGTGAATTATGTGCAGAATGATGTGTAGAATGATGTGTAGAATGATTTCGAGACTGATGTGTAGAATGATGTGCAGAATGAAGTGCAGAATGTTGTTTAGATTGATGCGTAAAATGAAGTACGGAATGATGTGTAGAATAATGTGTCGAATGATGTGCAGAACGATGGTGTGTAGAATGCTGTGTAGAATGCTGTGTAGAATGTTGTGTAGAATGTTGTGTAAAATGTTGTGTAGAATTTGGTGTAGAATGATGCGTAGAATGATGGGCAGAACAATGTGTCGAACGAAGTGTAGAATGATGTGTAGAATGAATGACGTGCAGAATGATGTGTAGAATAATGTGGAATGATGTGTTGAATGATGTGTAGAATGACATGCAGCAAGAAAGATGTGAAGAATGATGTGTCGAATGACGTGTAAAATGATGCGTAGATTGATGTGTAGAATGACGCGTAGAATGATGTGTAAAATGAAGTCTAGAATGACGTGTAGAATGGTGTGTAGAATTATTTGCTGAATCAATGATGTGTATAATAATATGTAGAACGAAGTGTCAAATGCTGTGCAGAATGATGTGTAGCATGATGTGTAGAATGATGTGCAGAATGATGATGTGTCGAATGATGTGTAGTATGATGTGTGGAATGTTGTGTAGAATGAATAATGTGTAGATTGATGTATAGATTGAAGTGTGGAATGATGTCTAGAATGATGTGTAGAAAGATGATGTGTAGAATGATTGTGGAATGATGTTCCGAATGATGTGTAGAATGATGTGTAGAATGATGTGCAAAATGATGTGTAGAATGATGTGTAGAATGATGTGCTGAATGAATGATGTGCAGACTGACGTGTAGAATGATGTGTACAATGATGTTTAAAATGATGTGCAGAATGAATGATGTGTAGAATGATGTGTAGAATGATGTGTAGAATGATGTGTAAAATGATGTGTAGAATGAATGATTTGTAGAATGATTTGCAGACTGACGTGGAGAATGATGTGTATAATGATGTGTAGAATGATGTGTAAAATGAATGATGTGTATTATGATGCGTAGTGTGATGTGTCCAATGATGTGTAGAATGACTGATGTGTAGAATGATGTGTAGAATGATGTCGTTGTAGAATGATGAGTTGAATGATGTGATAATGACATGTAGATTGATGTTGTGCAGAATCATATGTAGAATGATGAGTAGAATGATGAGTAGAATGTTGTGTAGAATGATGTGCAGACCGATGTGTAGAATGATGTGTAGAATGAGGTTTTGTAGAATGATGTGTCGAATGATGTGTAGAATGATGCGTAGAATGATGTTGTTTAGAATGGTGTGTCGAATGATGTGTCGAATGATGTGTCGAGTGATGTGTAGAATGATCTGTAGAATGATGTGTCGAGCGATGTTGTGTCGAATGCTGTGCAGAATGCTGTGTGGAATTATGTGTAAAATGGAGTGTAGAATAACGTGTAGAATGATGTGTAGAATGCTGTGTAGAATGATGTTGTGTAGAATGACGCGTAGAATGATGTGTAGAATGATGTGCAGAATGATGTTCAGAATGATGTGTAGAATAATGTTGTGTCGAATGATGTGAAGAATGAAGTTGTGTAGAATGATGTGTAGAATGATGTGCGGAATGATGTGTGGAGTGATGTATATCATGATGTGTAGAATGAGGTGTAGAATGATGTGTGGAATGATGTGCAGAGTGTTGTGTAGAATGATGTGTAGAATGATGTGCAGAGTGATGTTGTCTAGAATGATGTGTCGAATGACATGTAGAATGACGAGTAGAATGATGTGTATAATGATGTGTGCAATGATGATTTGAAGAAGGATGTGTAGAATGATGTGTAGAATGATGTGTAGTATGATGTTGTACACATCATTCAACACATCATTCGTCATATCATTCTACACATCATTCTGCACATCATTCTGCACATCATTCATTCTGCTCATCATTCTAAACAACATTCTACACGTTATTCTTAACATCATTCTACTCAACATTTTAATATCAATCATTCTACACATAATTCTACACATCATTCTTCACATCATTCATTCTACACATCATTCATCACAGCATTCTACACATCATTCGAAACATCATTCGTCACAACATTCTAAACATCAATCATTCTGCACATAATTCTACACATCATTCTGCACATCATTCATTATACATATCATTCTCCACATCATTCTGCTCATCATCCTACACATCATTCATTCTACGCATCATTATACACATCATTCATTCTACACATAATTCTACACATCATTTATTCTTAACATCATTCTATACATCATTCTTCACATCATTCTACACATTATTCTCTAGATCATTCATTCTACACATCATTCTACACATCATTGATTCTGCACATTATTCTACACATCATTCGACACATCATTCTAAACTTCATTCTACACATCATTCTCCACATCATTCTACACATCAATCTACACGTCATTCTACACATCTTTCTATCTACACATCATTCTACACAACATTCTAAATATCAATCATTCTACACATAATTCTGCACTTAATTCTGCACATCATTCATTCTACACATCATTATTCACAGCATTCTACACATCATTCTAAACATCATTCGTCACAACATATAAAAACATCAATCATTCTACGCATACGTCTACACATCATTCTGCACATCATTCATTCTACACATCATTCTCCACATCATTCTGCACATCATTCTACACATCATTCATTCTACGCATCATTCGACAAATCATTCATTCTACACATCATTCTACACATCATTCTACACATCATTCTGCACATCATTCATCCTCCACATCATTATATACATCATTCTACACATCATTCTTCATCTGATTATACACATCATTCTACACATCATTCTACACATCATTCTGCTCATCCTTCTGCAAGTCATTCTGTACATAATTCTACACATCATTCATTCTACACATCATTCTACACATCATTCTACACATCTTTCTGGACATTATTCTTTCTACACATCATTATATACATCATTCTACACATCATTCTACACGTGATGCTACACATCATTCTACACGTCATTCTACACATCATTCTGCATATCCTTCTACATATCATCATTCTACACATTATTCGACACATCATTCAACACATCATTCTACACATCATTCTTCACATCATTCAAGACATCAATCTACACTTCATTCGTCACATCATTCTACACATCATTCTTCACATCATTCTACACATCATTCTACACATCATTCTACACATCAATCGACACATCATTCTACACATCATCATTCTACACAATATTCGACACATCATTCAACAGATCATTCTACACATCATTATACACATCATTCTAGACATCATTCCACAAAACATTTACACATCATTCTAAACAGCATACTGCACATCATTCTACACGTCATTCTATAAATCATTCTACACATCATTCCGCTCAACATTATACTTCTGATTCGAAACCACATCATTTTACACATCATTCTACACTACATTCTACACATCATTCGACACAACATCATTCTACACATCATTCTGCACATCATATTGCACATCATTCTACACATCATTCTACACATCAATCTACACGTTATTCTGCACATCATTCGACACATCATTCTACACATCATTCTACACATCACTCCACTCATCATTCTACACATCACTCTACACATCATTCTACTCGTCATTCTACACGTCATTCTACACATCATTCTACACATCATTCTACACAACATCATTCTACACATCATTCTATACATCATTCCACACATCATCCAACACATCATTCTAAACATCATTCGACACATCATTCTACACAACATCATTCTACAAATCATTCTCACATCATTCTACACATCATACTATACAACATCATCCTACACATCATTCTGCACACACCATTCCAAACATCATTCGACACATCATTCTGCAAGTGATTCTACAGATCATTCTACACATCATTCTACACATCATTCTACACATCATTCTACACATCATTCTACATATCGTTCTGGACATCATTCTACACATCATTCTGCACAGCATCATTCTGCTCATCATTCTACTGATCATTCTACACATCATTATTCACATCATCATTCCACACATCATTCTACAAATCATTCTGCACATCATTCTATACATCATTCTACACGGCAATCTATACATCATTCTAAACAACATTCTACACATCATTCGACACATCATCATACGAAACATCATTCTACACTTCATTCTACACATCATTCGAAACATCATTATACACATCATTGTACTCATCATTCTACACAACATTCTACAATTCACTCTACACCTCATTCTACACATCATTCTACACCTCATTCTAAACATCATTCGACACATCATTCTACAAAAATCATTCTGCACCTAATTCTACATTTCATTCTCCAAATCATTCTACACATCATTCTGCACATCATTCTACATATCATTCTGCACATCATTCTGCACATCATTCTCCACATCATTATACATTTCGTTCGACACAACATTCTACACCTCATCCTACACATTCTTCTGCACATCATTCTACCACATCATTCTGCACATCCTTCCACACAAAATCATTCTGCACATAAATCTACACATCATTCTCCAAATCATTCTACACATCATTCTGCACATCATTCTACACATCATTCTACGCATCATTGTACACATGATTCTGCTCAACATCATTTTGCACATCACTCCAAACATCATTCTACACGTCATTCTACACATCATTCTACACATCATTCTACACAACATCATTCTACTCATCATTCTATACTTCATTCTACACATCATCATACGAAACTTCATTCGACACTTCATTCTACACATCATTCGAAACATCATTCTAAACACCATTGTACACATCATTCTACACATCATTCTACACTTCACTCTACACATCATTCTACACATCATTCTACATATCATTCTGCACAGCATCATTCTGCTCATCATTCTACAGATCATTCTACACATCATTCTACCACATCATTCTGCACATCATTCGACACAAAATCATTCTGCACATAATTCTACACATTATTCTCCAAATAATTCTACACATCATTCTACACATCTTTCTTCGCATCATTCTACACATCATTCTACACATCATTCTACAAATCATCTACACGTCATTCTACACATCTTTCTACACGTCATTCTGCACATCATTCTGCATATCATTCTACACATCATTCTAAATATCTGTCTACATATCATTCTACACATCATTCTACACATCATTCTAAATATCTGTCTACATATCATTCTACACATCATTCTACACATCATTTTACACAATATCATTCTACACATCATTCTGCACATAATTCTACACATCATTCGACACATCATTCTGCACATCATTCTGCACATCATTCTACACAACATTATTTTACACATCATTCTAAATATCTGTCTACATATCATTCTACACCTCATCCTACACATCATTCTACACATCATGCAACACCTCATTCTACACATCATTTTACACATTATTCTGCACATCAATCTATACATCATCATTCTACACATCATTCGATACATAATTCTACACATCATTCTACAAATCATTCTACACATCATATTCGACATCATTCCTCATCATTTTACACAACATTCTAAACAACAGACTGCACATCATTCTATACATCATTCTACACATCATTCTACACATCATTCTACACATCATTCTGCACATCATTCTACGCAACATCATTCTGCACTTCATTCTGCACATCATTCTACACATCATTCTACACATCATTCCACACAACATTCTACACATCATTCTGCACATCATCATACGAATCATCATTCTACAATTCATTCTACACATCATTCTACACATCATTCTGCACATCATTCTACACATCATTCTAGACAAAATCATTCCACACATAATTCTACACAACATTCTCGAAATCATTCTACACATCATTCTACACATTGTTCTACACATCATTCTACGCATCATTCAACGCATCTTTCGACACATCATTCTACATATCATTCTGCACATAATTCTACACATCATTCTCGAAATCATTCTAAACATCATTCTGCTCCACATCATTTTGCACATCATTCTTACATCATTCTACACATCATTCTACAAATCATTCTGTACATCATTCTACACATTCTGCACGTCATTCTACACATCATTCTCCATATACTTCTACACATCATTCTACACACCATTCTAAAAATCTGTCCACATATCATTCTACACATCATTCTACACATCATTATACACGTTATTCTGCACATTATTCTGCAAAGTCTCATTCTGCTCATCATTCTATACATCATCAATCGACACATCATTCGATAAATCATTCTACACATCATTCTACAAATCATTCTACACATCATATTCGACATCATTCCACATCATTTTACACATCATTCTAAACAACATTCTGCACATCATTCTATACATCATTCTACACATCATTCTGCACATCATTCTACACATCATTATACATCTCATTCAAAACAGCATCATTCCACATCATTTTACACATCATTCTAAACGACATTCTGCACATCATTCTGTACATCATTCTACACATCATTTTACACATCAAGCTACACATCATTCGACACATCATTCCACACATCATTCTACACAACATTCTACACATCATCAAAGGAAACATCATTCTACACTTCATTCTAAACATCATTCGAAACATCATTATACACATCATTGTACACATCATTCTACACATCATTCTACACAAAATCATTCCACAAATCATTCTCACATCATTCTACACATCATACTACACCACATCATTCTACACATCATTCGACTCATCATTCTACACATCATTCTACACATCATTCTACACAACAACATTCCACACATCATTCTGCAAGTGATTCTGCACATCATTCTACACATCATTCTACACATCATTCTACACATCATTTGACACATCATATGACACATCATTCTCCACATCATTCTGCACGTTATTCTACACATCATTCTACACATCATTCTACACATCATTTTGAACATCATTCTACTCAACATTATACATCTCATTATACACTACATCATTCTACACATCATTCTACACATCATTCTACACATAATTCTACAAGTCATTCTACACATCATTCTACACTTCACTCTACACCTCATTCTACACATCATTCTACACATCATTCTACAAAACATCATTCGACACAACATCATTCTACACATCATTCTACACATCATTCCACACAACATTATTCTACACAACATCAGTCTACACATCATTCTACACATCATTCTACACTTCACTCTGCACCTCATTCTACACATCATTCTACACATCATTCTACACAACATCATTCTACACATCATTCTACATATCATTCTAAACATCATTCAAAACATCATTCTGCAAAGTTTCATTCTGCTCATCATTCTACTGATCATTCTACACATCATTATACACATCATCATTCCACACATCATTCTACAAATCATTCTACACATCTTTCTACGCATCATTCAACAGATCATTCTGCACATCGTTCTACACATCATTCTACACGCCATTTTACACATCATTCTGCACATCATTCTACAGATCATTCTACACAACATTCTGCTCATCAACATTCTACACATCATTCGACAGATCATTCTACACATCATTCTACCATATCATTCTGCACATCATTCGACACAAAATCATTCTGCACAAAATTCTACACATCATTCTACACGTCAATCGACACATCATTCTACACAACATTCTACACATCATTCGACACATCATCAAACGAAACATCATTCTACACATCATTTTACAAATCATTCTACACATCATTGTACACATCATTGTACACATCATTCTGCACGTCATTCTACGCATCATTCTACAATTCATTCTGCACATCTGTCTACACATCATTCTAGACGTCATTCTACACACCATTCTACATATCATTCCACATATCGTTCTGCACAACATCATGCTACACATCATTGTATACATCATTCTACAAATCATTCTGCACAACATCATTCTACACATCATTCTACACATCATTCTGCATATCATTCTGCACATGATTCTACATTTCATTCAACACATCATTCTACACATCATTCCACACATCATTATACACATCATTCTAAACATCATTATACACATCATTCTACACATCATTCTACACATCATTCTATACAAATTCATTCTGCACATAATTCTACACAGCATTCTACACATCATTCTACACATCATCCTACACATCATTCGACAAATCATTCTACACATCATTCTGCACATCATTCTACACATCATTCGACACACCATTCTACACATCATTCTCAAAATCATTCCACCATACATTCTGCACATCGTTCTACACATCATCATACGAAACATCATTCTACGCTTCATTCTACACATCATTCTACACATCATTGTTAACATCATTCTACACATCATTCTACACTTCACTCTGCACCTCATTCTACACATCATTCTACACATCATTCTACACATCATTCTCCATTTCGTTCTACACGTCATTCTACACATCATTCTACACATCATTCTACATATTATTCTGCACATTATTCTACACATCATTCTGCACAGCATCATTCTGCTCATCATTCTACAGATCATTCTACATATCATTATACACATCTACATTCCACACCTCATTCTACAAATCATTCTACACAGCATTCGACACACCATTCTTCACATCATTCTGCACATCCTTCTACACATCATTCTACACGTCATTCGACACGTCATTCTACACGTCATTCTTCACATCATTCTACACATCATTCTGCTCAACATCATTCTGCCCATCATTCTATACATCATTCTACACATCATTCTGCACATCATTCTACACAACATCATTCCATACATCATTCTACACATCATGCTACCCATCATTCTACACAACATTGTTCGGATGATCATGTGACACTTCATTCTACACATCATTCTGCACATCATTCTACACTTAATTCTCCATTTCGTTCTACACGTCATTCTACACATCATTCTGCACATCATTCCACACATCATTCTGCACATCATTCTACACATCATTCTACACAACATTCTGCTCATCAACATTCTGCACATCATTCGACAGATCATTCTACACATCATTCTACCATATCATTCTAAACATCATTCGACACAAAATCATTCTGCACAAAATTATACACATTATTCTACACATCATTCTGCAAGTCATTCTACACATCATTCTACACATCAGCCGACACATCATTCTACACATTATTCTACAAATCATTCTACACATCATTCTTAACATTATTCAATCCGTCAATCGACACATCATTCTCCACATCGTTATACATTTCGTTCTACACAACATTCTACACATCATTCTACACATCATTCTACACAAAATTATTCTGCACATAATTCTACACATCATTCTCCAAATCATTCTACACATCATTCTACATATCATTCTTCGCATCATTGTACACATCTTTCTACATTTCACGCTACACCTCATTCGACACATCATTCTACACATCATTCCACACATCATTCAACACATCATTCTACACATCATTCTGCTCAACATCATTTTGCACATCATTCTATACATCATTCCACACGTCATTCTACACATCATTCGACATATCATTCGACACATCATTCTACACATCATTCTAAATATCTGTCTACATATCATGCTACACATCAATCGACACATCATTGTAAATATCTGTCTACATATCATTCTACACATCATTCTACACGTCATTTTACACATCATTCTGCACATCATTCTGCACATCATTCTACACAACATCATTCTACTCATCATTCTATACTTCATTCTACACATCATCATACGAAACATCATTCGACACTTCATTCTACACATCATTCGTAACATCATTCTACACATCATTCTCCACATCATTCTACGCATCATTCTACACTTCACTCTACACTTCATTCTACACCTCATTCTACACATCATTCTACACAACATCATTCTACACATCATTCTACATATCATTCTACACATCATTCTATACATCATTCTGCACAGCATCATTCTGCTCATCATTATACAGATCATTCTACTAATCATTCTACCACATCATTCTACACATCATTCCACACAAAATCATTCTGCACTGAATTCTACACATTATTCTCCAAATAATTCTGCACATCATTCTACACGTCATTCTACACATCATTCTACACGTCATTCTACACATCATTCTACACATCATTTTACACATCATTCTACACATCATTGTACACATCATTGTACACATCATTCTACACTTCACTCTCCACCTCATTCTGCACATCATTCTGCACATCATTCCACACAACATCATTCTACACATCATTCTTCA
The DNA here is from genome assembly GCF_044704955.1 of Pristiophorus japonicus. Classification (NCBI taxonomy): domain Eukaryota; kingdom Metazoa; phylum Chordata; class Chondrichthyes; family Pristiophoridae; genus Pristiophorus; species Pristiophorus japonicus. Next base: position 1,124,321 of record NW_027252779.1, read on the forward strand.
TATCATTATACACATCATTCTCGACATCATTCTTCACAACATCGTTCTACACTTTACTCTACACCTCATTCTGCACATCATTCTACACATCATTATACACATCATCATTCCACACATCATTCTACAAATCATTCTACACATCATTATTCTACACATCATTCAACACAGCATTCTACACATCCTTCTACACATCATTCTGCCTATCATTATACACAACATCATTTTACACGTCATTCTACGCATCATGCTTCAAATCATTCCACACATCATTCTACTCAACATCATTCTGCACATCATTCTATATATCATTCTACACGTCATTCTACACATCATTCTACACAACATCATTCTACACATCATTCTCCGCATCATTCTTCAGATCATTCCACACATCGTTCTACACATCATTTTACATGTCAATTTACACATCATTCTACACATCATTCTTCACATCATTCTTCACATCATTCTACAAATCATTCCACACAACATTATTCTACACATCATTCACCACAGCATTCTACACATCCTTCTACACATCATTCTGCCCATCATTATACACAACATCATTTTACACGTCATTCTACGCATCATTCTTCAGATCATTCCACACATCATTCTACTCAACATCATTCTGCACATCATTCTATATATCATTCTACACATCATTCTACACATCATTCTACACAACATCATTCTACACATCATTCTACACATCATTGTGCATATCATTCTGCACATGATTCTACATTTCATTCAACACATCATTCTACACATCATTCTACACATCATTATACACATCATTATACACATCATTCTACACATAATCCTACACATCATTCTACACATCATTCTACACATCATCCTACACATCATTCGACAAATCATTCTACACATCATTCTACACATCATTCTACACATCATTCGACACATCATTCTACACATCATTCTCAAAATCATTCCACACAACATTCTGCACATCGTTCTACACATCATCATACGAAACATCATTCTACGCTTCATTCTACACATCATTCTACACATCTTTGTACACAACATTCTACACATCATTCTACACTTCACTCTGCACCTCATTCTACACATCATTCTTCACATCATTCGACACATCATTCTCCATTTCATTCTACACGTCATTCTACACATCATTCTACACATCATTCTACATATCTTTCTACACATTATTCTACACATCATTCTGCACAGCATCATTCTGCTCATCATTCTGCAGATCATTCTACATATCATTATACACATCATCATTCCACACCTCATTCTACAAATCATTCTACACATCATTCGACACACCATTCTACATATCATTCTGTAAATCCTTCTACACATCATTCCACACGTCATTCGACACGTCATTCTACAGGTCATTCTTCACATCATTCTACACATCATTCTGCTCAACATCATTCTGCCCATCATTCTATACATCATTCTACACATCATTCTACACATCATTCTACACAACATCATTCCACACATCATTCTACACATCATGCTACCCATCATTCTACACAACATTATTCGGAAGATCATGCGACACTTCATTCTACACATCATTCTGCACATCATTCTGCACTTAATTCTCCATTTCGTTCTACACGTCATTCTACACATCATTCTGCACATCATTCTACACATCATTCTGCACATCATTCTACACATCATTCTACACAACATTCTGCTCATCAACATTCTGCACATCATTCGACAGATCATTCTACACATCATTCTACCATATCATTCTACACATCATTCGACACAAAATCATTCTGCACAAAATTCTACACATCATTCTACACATCATTCTGCAAGTCATTCTACACATCATTCTACACATCAGCCGACACATCATTCTACACATTATTCTACAAATCATTCTACACATCATTCTTAACATTATTCTATCCGTCAATCGACACATCATTCTCCACATCGTTATACATTTCGTTCTGCACAACATTCTACACATCATTCTACACATCACTCTACACAAAATTATTCTGCACATAATTCTACACATCATTCTCCAAATCATTCTACACATCATTCTACATATCATTCTTCGCATCATTGTACACATCTTTCTACAATTCACTCTACACCTCATTCGACACATCATTCTACACATCATTCCACACATCATTCAACACATCATTCTACACATCATTCTGCTCAACATCATTTTGCACATCATTCTATACATCATTCCACACGTCATTCTACACATCATTCTACATATCATTCGACACATCATTCTACACATCATTCTAAATATCTGTCTACATATCATGCTACACATCAATCGACACATCATTGTAAATATCTGTCTACATATCATTCTACACATCATTCTACACGTCATTTTACACATCATTCTGCACATCATTCTGCACATCATTCTACACAACATCATTCTACTCATCATTCTATACTTCATTCTACACATCATCATACGAAACATCATTCGACACTTCATTCTACACATCATTCGAAACATCATTCTACACATCATTCTCCACATCATTCTACGCATCATTCTACACTTCACTCTACACTTCATTCTACACATCATTCTACACATCATTCTACACAACATCATTCTACACATCATTCTACATATCATTCTACACATCATTCTATACATCATTCTGCACAGCATCATTCTGCTCATCATTCTACAGATCATTCTACACATCATTCTACCACATCATTCTACATTCTACACAAAACCATTCTGCACTGAATTCTACACATTATTCTCAAAATAATTCTGCACATCATTCTACACGTCATTCTACACATCATTCTACACGTCAGTCTACACATCATTCTACACATCATTTTACACATCATTCTACACATCATTGTACACACCATTGTACACATCATTCTGCACATCATTCTACACTTCACTCTCCACCTCATTCTGCACATCATTCTGCACATCATTCGACACAACATCATTCTACACATCATTCTTCATATCATTATACACATCATTCTCGACATCATTCTTCACAACATCGTTCTACACTTCACTCTACACCTCATTCTGCACATCATTCTACACATCATTATACACATCATCATTCCACACATCATTCTACAAATCATTCTACACATCATTATTCTACACATCATTCAACACAGCATTCTACACATCCTTCTACACATCATTCTGCCCATCATTATACACAACATCATTTTACACGTCATTCTACGCATCATTCTTCAGATCATTCCACACATCATTCTACTCAACATCATTCTGCACATCATTCTATATATCATTCTACACATCATTCTACACATCATTCTACACAACACCATTCTACACATCATTCTACACATCATTCTCCGCATCATTCTTCAGATCATTCCACACATCGTTCTACACATCATTTTACACGTCAATTTACACATCATTCTACACATCATTCTTCACATCATTCTTCACAACCATCTACAAATCATTCCACACAACATTATTCTACACATCATGCAACACAGCATTCTACACATCCTTCTACACATCATTCTGCCCATCATTATACACAACATCATTTTACACGTCATTCTACGCATCATTCTACACAACATAATTCTACACATCATTCTACACATCATTCTGCATATCATTCTGCACATGATTCTACATTTCATTCAACACATCATTCTACACATCATTCTACACATCATTATACACATCATTCTAAACATCATGATACACATCATTCTACACATCATTCTACACATCATTCTATACATCATTCTACACATCATCCTAAACATCATTCGACAAATCATTCTACACATCATTAACACATCATTCTACACATCATTCGACACATCATTCTACACGTCATTCTCAAAATCATTCTACACATCATTCTCCACATCATTCGACACATCATTTTACGCATCATTCTACACATCTTTCTACACACCATTCGACACGTCATTCTACACGTCATTCTACACATCATTCAACACATCATTCAACACATCATTCTACACATCATTCTGCTCAACATCATTTTGCACATCATTCTACACATCCTTCCACACATATTCTACAAATCATTCTACCCATCATTCTACACATCATTCTACACGTCATTCTACACATCATTCTACACAACACTCTACACATCTTTCTACACATCTTTCTACACATCATTCTACAAGTCATTCTACACATCATTCTACACAACATTCTACACATCATTCTAAACATCATCATACGAAACATCATTCTACACTTCATTCTGCACATCATTCGAAACATCATTCTGCACATCGTTCTACACATCATTCTACACATCATTCTACATCTCATTCTGCACAACATCATTCTGCACATCATTCTACACATCATTCTACACGTCATTCTACACATCATTCTGCACATCATTCTACACATCATTATACATCTCATTCTACACAATATCATTCTACACATCATTCTACGGCAGTCTGCACATCATTGCACACATCATTATAGGCATCCTTCCAAACCTCATTTAAAACATCATTCTAAACAACATTCTGCACAAAATTTACACATCATTCTACACATCATTACACACATCGTTCTGCACTTCAATCTACACATCATTCTACACATCAATCTACACAACAGCATTCTACACATCATTCTACACTTCATTCGACATATCATTATACACTTCATTCTACACATCATTTTAAACATCATTCTACACATCATTTTACAAAACATCATTCTACACATCATTCTACACATCATAAGACAAATCATTCCATACATCAATCCACACAACATCATTCTACACATCATTCGACACATCATTCCACACATCATTCTACTCAACATCATTCTGCACATCATTCTATATATCATTCTACACATCATTCTACGCAACATTCTACACATAATTATACACATCATTCTACAAATCATTCTACACGTCATTCTGCATATCATTCTACACATCATTCTACATATCATTCTACATATCATTCTACACCTCTTTCTACACATCATTCTGCACATCATTCTGCAAATCATTCTACACTTCATTCTACACAACATTCTACAAATCATTCTGCACCTCATTCTACGTAACATTCTACACGTCAATCTACACAACATTCTACACAACATTCTACACATCATTCTACACATCATTCTGCCTATCATTCTACACATCATTCTACGCATCATTCTACATCTCATTCGGCACAACATCATTCTGCACATCATTCTACACATCATTCTACACGTCATTCTACACATCATTCTGCACATCATTCTACACATCATTATACTTCTCATTCTACACAATATCATTCTACACATCATTCTACGGCAGTCTGCACATCATTGCACACATCATTATAGGCATCCTTCCAAACCTCATTTAAAACATCATTCTAAACAACATTCTGCACAACATTTACACATCATTCTACACATCATTACACACATCGTTCTGCACTTCAATCTACACATCATTCTACACATCAATCTACACAACAGCATTCTACACATCATTCTACACATCATTCTACACTTCATTCGACATATCATTATACACATCATTCTACACATCATTTTAAACATCATTCTACACATCATTTTACAAAACATCATTCTACACATCATTCTACACATCATAAGACAAATCATTCCATACATCAATCCACACAACATCATTCTACACATCATTCTACACATCATTCCACACATCATTCTACTCAACATCATTCTGCACATCATTCTATATATCATTCTACACATCATTCTACGCAACATTCTACACATAATTATACACATCATTCTACAAATCATTCTACACATCATTCTGCATATCATTCTACACATCATTCTACATATCATTCTACATATCATTCTACACCTCTTTCTACACATCATTCTGCACATCATTCTGCATCTCATTCTACACTTCATTCTACACATCATTCTACAAATCATTCTGCACCTCATTCTACGTAACATTCTACACGTCAATCTACACAACATTCTACACAACATTCTACACATCATTCTACACATCATTCTGCCTATCATTCTAGACGTCATTCTACGCATCATTCTACACATAATTCTACACATCATTCTCCAAATCATTATACACATCATTCTACAAAACATTCTACACATCATTCTACACATCATTCAACACATCATTCTACAAATCATTCTAAACATCTTTTTACACATGAGTCTTCACGTCATTCTACACATCATTCGACAAATCATTCTGCACATAATTCGACACACCATTCTACACGTCAATTTACACATCATTCCACACAACATTCTGCACATCGTTCTACACATCATCATACGAAACATCATTCTACGCTTCATTCTACACATCATTCTACACATCATTGTACACATCATTGTACACATCATTCTACACTTCACTCTACACCTCATTCTGCACACCATTCGACACATCATTCTACACAACATCATTCTCACATCATTCCACACATCATTCTACAAATCATTCTAAACATCATTCTACACATCATTCTACGCATCATTCTACAATTCATTCTACACATCTGTCTACACATCATTCTAGACGTCATTCTACACACCTTTCTACACATCATTCCACATATCATTCTACACAACATCATGCTGCACATCATTCTATACATCATTCTACAAATCTTTCCACACAACATCATTCGATAGGTCATGCTACAGTTCATTCTACACATCATTCTGCCTATCATTCTACACAACATTCTACGCATCATTCTACACATAATTCTACACATCATTCTCCAAATCATTATACACATCATTCTACACAACATTCTACACATCATACTACAAAACATTCTACACATCATTCTACACATCATTCAACACATCATTCTACAAATCATTCTAAACATCTTTTTACACATGAGTCTTCACATCATTCTACACATCATTCGACAAATCATTCTGCACATAATTCGACACACCATTCTACAGGTCAATTTACACATCATTCCACACAACATTCTGCACATCGTTCTACACATCATCATACGAAACATCATTCTACGCTTCATTCTACACATCATTCCACTCATCAATCTGCAAATCATTCTACACATCATTCCACACACCATTAGACACATAATTCTCAACATCATTCTGCACATCATTCTACACAACATCATTCCACACATCATTCTACACATCATGCTACACTTCATTCTACACAACATCATTCGAAAGATCATGCGACACTTCATTCTACACATGATTCTGCACATCATTCTACACAACATTCTACACATCATTCTACACTTCACTCTGCACCTCATTCTACACATCATTCTACACATCATTCTACACATCATTCTCCATTTCGTTCTACACGTCATTCTACACATCATTCTACACATCATTCTACATATCATTCTACACATTATTCTACACATCATTCTGCACAGCATCATTCTGCTCATCATTCTACAGATCATTCTACATATCATAATACACATCATCATTCCACACCTCATTCTACAAATCATTCTACACATCATTCGACACACCATTCTACACATGATTCTGCACATCCTTCTACACATCATTCTACACGTCATTCGACACATCATTCTACACATCATTCTACACATCATTCTGCACATCATTCTGCTCAACATCATTCTGCCCATCATTCTATACATCATTCTACACATCATTCTACACATCATTCTACACAACATCATTCCACACTTCATTCTACACATCATGCTACACTTCATTCTGCACAACATCATTCGAAAGATCATGCGACACTTCATTCTACACATCATTCTGCACATCATTCTACACATAATTCTTCATTTTGTTCTACACGTCATTCTACACATCATTCTGCACATCATTCTACACATCATTCTGCACATCATTCTACTCATCATTCTACACAACATTCTGCTCATCAACATTCTACACATCATTCTACACATCATTCTACATCTCATTCTGCACAACATCATTCTGCACATCATTCTACACATCATTCTACACGTCATTCTACACATCATTCTGCACATTATTCTACACATCATTATACATCTCATTCTACACAATATCATTCTACACATCATTCTACAGCAGTCTACACATTATTGCACACATCATTATAGGCATCCTTCCAAACCTCATTTAAAACATCATTCTAAACAACATTCTGCACAGAATTTACACATCATTCTACACATCATTACACACATCGTTCTGCACTTCAATCTACACTTCATTCTACACATCAATCTACACAACAGCATTCTACACATCATTCTACACTTCATTCGACATATCATTATACACATCATTCTACACATCATTCTAAACATCATTCTACACATCATTCTCCTCAACATCATTCTGCACATCATTCTATATATCATTCTACACATCATTCTATGCAACATTCTACACATAATTATACACATCATTCTACAAATCATTCTACACATCATTCTGCACATCATTCTACATATCATTCTGCACCTCTTTCTACACATCATTCTGCACATCATTCTACGTAACATTCTACACGTCAATCTACACAACATTCTACACAACATTCTACACATCATTCTACACATCATCAAACGAAACATCAATCTACACTTCATTCTGCACATCATTCGAAACATCATTCTGCATATCATTGTACACATTATTCAACACATCATTCTACACTTCACTCTACACCTCATTCTGCACAACATTCGACACATCATTCTACACAACATCATTCTCACATCATTATACACATCATTCTACACATCATTCCACACATCATTCTACAAATCATTCTACACATCATTCTACACATTATTCTACACATCATTCCACTCATCAATCTGCAAATCATTCTACACGTCATTCCACACACCATTAGACACATCATTCTCAACATCATTCTGCACATCATTCTACACAACATCATTCCACACATCATTCTACACATCATGCTACACTTCATTCTGCACAACATCATTCGAAAGATCATGCGACACTTCATTCTACACATCATTCTGCACATCATTCTACACAACATTCTACACATCATTCTGCAAAACATTCTACACATCATTCTACACATCATTCAACACATCATTCTACAAATCATTCTAAACATCTTTCTACATATGAGTCTTCACATCATTCTACACATCATTCGACAAATCATTCTGCACGTAATTCGACACATCATTCTACACGTCTATCTACACATCATTCCACACAACATTCTGCACATCGTTCTACACATCATCATACGAAACATCATTCTACGCTTCATTCTACACATCATTCTACACATCATTGTACACATCATTCTACACATCATTCTACACTTCACTCTGCACCTCATTCTACACATCATTCTACACATCATTCTACACATCATTCTTCATTTCGTTCTACACGTCATTATACACATCATTCTACACCTCATTCTACATATCATTCGACACATTATTCTACACATCATTCTGCACAGCATCATTCTGCTCATCATTCTACAGATCATTCTACATATCATTATACACATCATCATTCCACACCTCATTCTACAGATCATTCTACACATCATTCGACACACCATTCTACACATCATTCTGCACATCCTTCTACACATCATTCTACACATCATTAGACACATCATTCTACACATCATTCTACACATCATTCTACACATCATTCTGCTCAACATCATTCTGCCCATCATTCTATACATCATTCTACACATCATTCTACACATCATTCGACACAACATCATTCCACACATCATTCTACACATCATGCTACACATCATTCTTCACAACATTATTCGAAAGATCATGCGACACTTCATTCTACACATCATTCTTCACATCATTCTACACATAATTCTCCATTTCGTTCTACACGTCATTCTAAACATCATTCTGCACATCATTCTAGACATCATTCTGTACATCGTTCTACACACCATTCTACACATCATTCCACATATCGTTCTGCACAACATCATGCTACACATCATTGTATACATCATTCTACAAATCATTCTGCACAACATCATTCTACACATCATTCTACACATCATTCTGCATATCATTCTGCACATGATTCTACATTTCATTCAACACATCATTCTACACATCATTCTACAGATCATTCTACACATCATTCTATACAAATTCATTCTGCACATAATTCTACACAGCATTCTACACATCATTCTACACATCATCCTACACATCATTCGACAAATCATTCTACACGTCATTCTACACATCATTCTACACATCATTCGACACATCATTCTACACATCATTCTCAAAATCATTCCACACAACATTGTGCACATCGTTCTACACATCATCATACGAAACATCATTCTACGCTTCATTCTACACATCATTCTACACATCATTGTACACATCATTCTACACATCATTCTACACTTCACTCTGCACCTCATTCTACACATCAGCCTACACATCATTCGACACATCATTCTCCATTTCGTTCTACACGTCATTCTACACATCATTCTACACGTCATTCTACATATCATTCTGCACATTATTCTACACATCATTCTGCACAGCATCATTCTGCTCATCATTCTGCAGATCATTCTACATATCATTATACACATCATCATTCCACACCTCATTCTACAAATCATTCTACACATCATTCGACACACCATTCTACACATCATTCTGCAAATCCTTCTACACATCATTCCACACGTCATTCGACACGTCATTCTACACGTCATTCTTCACATCATTCTACACATCATTCTACACATCATTCTACACAACATCATTCCACACATCATTCTACACATCATGCTACCCATCATTCTACACAACATTATTCGGAAGATCATGCGACACTTCATTCTACACATCATTCTGCACATCATTCTACACAACATCATTCCACACATCATTCTACACATCATGCTACCCATCATTCTACACAACATTATTCGGAAGATCATGCGACACTTCATTCTACACATCATTCTACACATCATTCGACACATCATTCTCCATTTCGTTCTACACGTCATTCTACACATCATTCTGCACATCATTCTACACATCATTCTGCACATCATTCTACACATCATTCTACACAACATTCTGCTCATCAACATTCTGCACATCATTCGACAGTTCATTCTACACATCATGCTACCATATCATTCTAAACATCATTCGACACAAAATCATTCTGCACAAAATTCTACACATCATTCTACACATCATTCTGCAAGTCATTCTACACATCATTCTACACATCAGCCGACACATCATTCTTCACATTATTCTACAAATCATTCTACACATCATTCTTAACATTATTCTATCCGTCAATCGACACATCATTCTCCACATCGTTATACATTTCGTTCTACACAACATTCTACACATCATTCTACACATCACTCTACACAAAATTATTCCGCACATAATTCTACACATCATTCTCCAAATCATTCTACACATCATTCTACATATCATTCTTCGCATCATTGTACACATCTTTCTACACTTCACTCTACACCTCATTCTACACATCATTCTACACATCATTCCACACATCATTCAACACATCATTCTGCACATCATTCTGCTCAACATCATTTTGCACATCATTCTATACATCATTCCACACGTCATTCTACACATCATTCGACATATCATTCGACACATCATTCTACACGTCATTCTAAATATCTGTCTACATATCATGCTACACATCAATCGACACATCATTGTAAATATCTGTCTACATATCATTCTACACATCATTCGACACGTCATTTTACACATCATTCTGCACATCATTCTGCACATCATTCTACACAACATCATTCTACTCATCATTCTATACTTCATTCTACACATCATCATACGAAACATCATTCGACACTTCATTCTACACATCATTCGAAACATCATTCTACACATCATTCTCCACATCATTCTACGCATCATTCTACACTTCACTCAACACTTCATTCTACACATCATTCTACACATCATTCTACACAACATCATTCTACACTTCATTCTACATATCATTCTACACATCATTCTATACATCATTCTGCACAGCATCATTCTGCTCATAATTCTACAGATCATTCTACACATCATTCTACCACATCATTCTATACATCATTCTACACAAAACCATTCTGCACTGAATTCTACACATTATTCTCCAAATAATTCTGCACATCATTCTACACGTCATTCTACACATCATTCTACACGTCATTCTACACATCATTCTACACGTAATTTTACACATCATTCTACACATCATTCTACATATCATTCTACACATCATTCGACACATCTTTCTACGCATCATTCTACACATCTTTCTACCCATTATTCTACACATCATTCTACACATCATTCTACAAATCATTCTGCACTTCATTCTACACATCATTCTACGCATCATTCTACACATCTTTCTACACATCATTCTACACATCATTCTACACATCATTCGACACATCAATCTGCACATCATTCAACACATCATTCTACACATCATTCTACACATCATTCTACACGTCATTCTATGCACCATTCTACACATCTTTCTACACATCATTCTACATATTATTCTACACATCATTCAACACTTCAATCTACACAACTTCATTCTACACATCATTCTATACATCATTCTACACATCATTATACGCATCATGCTACACATCTTTCTACACGTCATTCTACACATCATTCTACACATCATTCTACACGTCATTCTACGCATCATTCTGCACATCCTTCTACACATCATGCTACACATTATTCTACACATCATTCGACACTTCAATCTGCACATTATTCTACACATCATTCTACACATCAATCTACACATCATTCTACACATCATTCAACACAACATTCTACACATCAATCTACACATCATTCTACACATAATCCTACATGTCATTCTGCGCTTCATTCTATACATAATGCTACACATCTTTCTACACATCATTCTACACATTATTCCACACATCATTCGACACATCATTCGAAAAATCATTCTACTCAACAGCATTCTGCACATCATTCTATACATCATTCGACACGTCATTCTACATTTCATTCCACACATCATTCCACACAACATCATTCTACACATCATTCTTTACATCATTCTACGCATCATTCTATACATCTTTCAACACATCATTCTGCACATCATTCTGCACATCATTCTACACATCATTCTACAAATCATTTTCTCACATCATTCTACACATCATTCTACGCACCATTCTACTCATCTTTCTACACATCATTCTACACATTATTCTACACATCATTCAACACTTCAAACCACACAACTTCATTCTACACATCATGTTATACATCATTCTACACATCATTATACGCATCATGCTCCACATCATTCTACATATTATTTTACACATCATTCTGCACATCATATACGCATCATTCGACACATCTTTCAACATATCATTCTACCCATCATTCTGCACATCATTCTACACATCATTCTACATATCATTCTAAACATCATTCAACACATCTTTCTACGCATCATTCTACACATCTTTCTACCGATTATTCTACACATCATTCGACACATCATTCGACACATCAATCTGCACATCATTCTACACATCATTCTACAAATCATTCTACACATCCTTCTACACATCATTCTACGCATCATTCTACACATCTTTCTACACGTCATTCTACACATCATTCTACACATCATTCGACACATCATTCTGCGCAACATTCTACACATCTTTCTACACATTATTCTACACATCATTCTACACATCATTCGACACATCAATCTGCACATCATTCAACACATCATTCTACACATCATTCTACACATCATTCTACACATCATTCTATGCACCATTCTACACATCTTTCTACACATCATTCTACACACTATTCTACACATCATTCAACACTTCAATCTACACAACTTCATTCTACACATCATTCTATACATCATTCTACACATCATTATACGCATCATGCTACACATCTTTCTACACGTCATTCTACACATCATTATACACATCATTCTACACGTCATTTTACACATCATTCACCACATCATATACGCATCATTCGACACATCTTTCAAGATATCATTCTACCCATCATTCTACACATCATTCTACACGTCAATCTACACATCATTCTACACATAATTCTGCACATCCATCTGCACATCATTCTACACATCATTCTACACATCATTCTACATATCATTCTACACATGATTCCACACATCTTTCTACGCATCATTCTACACATCTTTCTACACATCATTCTACACATCATTCTACACATCATTTACACATCAATCTGCACTTCATTCTACACGTCATTCTGCACATCATTCTACGCAACATTGTACACATCTTTCTACCCATCATTCGACACATCATTCTACACATCATTCTACACATCATTCTACACTTCATTCTACGCATCATTCTGCACATATTTCTACACATAATTCTACACATTATTCTACACATCATTCGACACTTCAATCTGCACATTATTCCACACATCATTCTACACATCAATCTACACATCATTCTACACATCATTCCACACAACATTCTACACATCAATCTACACATCATTCTACACATAATCCTACATGTCATTCTGCGCTTCATTCTATACATAATTCTACACATCATTCTACACATCATTCTACACATTATTCCACACATCATTCGACACATCATTCGAAAAATCATTCCACTCAACAGCATTCTGCACATCATTCTATACATCATTCGACACATCATTCTACATTTCATTCCACACATCATTCCACACAACATCATTCTACACATCATTCTTTACATCATTCTGCGCATCATTCTATACAACATTCCACACATCATTCTGCACATCATTCTACACATCATTCTACACATCAATCTACACAACTTAATTCTACACATCATTCTACACATCATTCTACTCATCAATCTACACAACTTCATTCTGCGCATCATTCTACGCATCATTCTACGCATCATTGTACACATCTTTCAACACATCATTCTACAAATTATTCTACACATCATTCGACACATCATTCTACACATCATTCTACACGTCATTCTACACATCATTCTGCACATCATTCTACCTATCATTCTGCACATCATTCTACACCATATGATTTAGACATCATTCTGCACATCATTCTGCACATCTTTCAACACATCATTCTACAAATCATTCTGCACATAATTCGCCACATCATTCTGCACATCATTCTACACCACATGATTTACACATCATTCTCGACATCATTCTACACATCATTCTACACATCATTCTACACATCATTCTACGCATCATTCTACACATCTTTCTACACATCATTCTACACATCATTCTACACATCATTCGACACATCAATCTGTACATCATTCTACACATCTTTCTACATGTCATTCTGCACATCATTCTACACATCATTCTACATATCATTCTACACATCATTCGACACATCTTTCTACGCATCATTCTACACATCTTTCTACCCATTATTCTACACATCATTCTGCACATCATTCGACACATCAATCTGCACATCATTCTACACATCATTCTACAAGTCATTCTACACATCATTCTACACATCATTCTACGCATCATTCTACACATCTTTCTACACATCATTCTACACATCATTCTACACATCATTCGACACATCAATCTGTACATCATTCTACACATCTTTCTACACGTCTTTCTACGCATCATTCTACACATCTTTCTACACATCATTCTACGCAACATTCTACACATCTTTCTACACATCATTCTACACATCATTCTACACATCATTCGACACATCAATCTGCACATCATTCAACACATCATTCTACACATCATTCTACACATCATTCTACACATCATTCTATGCACCATTCTACACATCTTTCTACACATCATTCTACACATTATTCTACACGTCATTCAACACTTCAATCAACACAACTTCATTCTACACATCATTCTATACATCATTCTAAACATCATTATACGCATCATGCTACACATCTTTCTACACATCATTCTACACATTATTCTACACATCATTCAACACTTCAATCAACACAACTTCATTCTACACATCACTCTACACATCATTCTACACATCATATTACACGTCATTCTACACATCATATACGCATCATTCGACACATCTTTCAACATATCATTCTACCCATCATTCTACACATCATTCTACACGTCAATCTACACTTCATTCTACACATAATTCTGCACATCAATCTGCACATCATTCTACACATCGTTCTACACATCATTCTACATGTCATTCTACACTTGATTCCACACATCTTTCTACGCATCATTCTACACATCTTTCTACATATCATTCTACACATCATTCTACACATCATTCGACACATCAATCTGCACATCATTCTACATATCATTCTGCACATCATTCTACACATCATTCTACACATCATTCTACACATCATTCTACATATCATTCTACACATCATTCGACACATCTTTCTACGTGTTAGCGTTAGTGTTTTCTTAGAAGAATCACTCAACACTCAGAGTCGGTTCCAATGCTGATGCAGCTTTTATAACGCTCAGCGGGGAGGAAAAACTCAGGACCGTATCCAGGTTTCTCTCCACAGAACAAAGGGTTACATTCACTTTTATATGTTTCACAACAGTTACAAACAGTTTACTGCAGTTACACAGCCCATCACGGCTGGACACAAGCCAATCACAACGATTATAGATAACATATAGGTTATTTTAACCCAATAGAATTCCCCTTATGTCTCAGGAACCATGTCTTCGTCTTTTGTCAGCTTGGGCTGATTGATATAGATTCTCTCACTAGCTCTTTCTTCTTGGAGAAATAATTGGTTTCTAACCTTGTTTACAGGAGATGGGTTCTCTTATCTCTTTCTTCCTGGGGAATTAATTGGTTTATGGCCTTGAATACGGGAGATGGGTTCTCTCCTCATTATTCTTATCCTGCATCCAAGGCATTCCTATAATGGGCCTCACAGGGTTATTGCTCGGTCATTGAACATTCAACAGTTCACAGCTTGACTACCTGATTTCCCATCATGCCTGGGCAGCCATTTTATGTGTGGCCACTTTAAACTTATATGCGTTTAGATATATCTAGCAGGTGCCTAATGCCTAGTATTCTGGTATATTCTAAAGGTGCCTACCTCCTACAACAACTCCCCCTTTCGGTAAAGGGACTAGTCCTAGTCCCCTTTTAACCGATCATTCGACCTTTATTAGATTTTGTGCACGGCCCGGTACTCCCTGTCTCAACGTGCTGGCCAGTCACGCGGTTTCAGGAGTCCCGGTTGCTTAAATCGAATTGACAAAGGCCAAATCCTCCTGCCCCCTTATAAAGCAGGCTTGTTTAGTATCCGGGGAACGGTGATTTGTCCGTCTTCGTTGTCCGTGCTGTCTGCATGCCTGGCAGGCCATTACGCCCCATGTTATTGCTAAGATCAATTGTATCCCGACCAGTATATGTGAAATTATTCGAATCCATGGGTGGATGTTCACATTTATTCCCCAGTCCCAGACCTTTCTCCACCAACTCTGACTTTGTAAGTCTACCTCGGTATCCTCTTCCAGTACTTTGATTTTAGTTTGTAGTTGGTGGTATGGCTTTACGGATTGACCCACTCTGAGCCTCAACTCTCGTAATACTTCGGTTAAATGTGGGATAAGGACCTGATCTGGTTCATCATAAGCCTGTAAATGATCATGGAGCTGATCGGTTACCTCAATAACTTCGGACTTCCTGCGCTTAACCTGGGTGATATGCGCTTGCCCGATCGCGACAGGTCGTTATGGTGTAAAGCAAAAGTTTGGCTGTGGTATAGGGCACTGCTGGTCATCATACTGGAATGAACGCTCAGTAGTGGAGACGCAGTATCTTCCCTTCCCTCCGTAGCCTGCCCTCGCGAAGTGCATGTGTGCGGGCACTATTTCTAGTACACACCCGTCGTTTCGGTTAAACCCGCACTCGTCTCGCTCCCCTCTGCCCACTGGGTGAGGGCATACTGTAATTTCCCCCTTTTGCTTGCAATCTGTTAGGGAAATCCCGGTAAGTATGTTGTTTCGACGAACGGCAGAGGTGGTGGTATGGAGACATTTTCCCGTATTATACCGATATTCTCTCGTTGGTATAGGGGGAACGGCCCTGTGTCCGGCGTGGCTTTAGGGATCATCAGGACTATCCCTATCCCGGTAGTCCTACCCATCTGGCAATCTGGAATTGCTGGGTATACTCTGGTCAGTCCCTTCAGAGTACAATTATCCAGTGTCCCCCTGAGCTAAATGTGAACTGTCTATCCAATCGGGTACTTCCCCGCGTTGGATCTGGTCGAGATTGTGGCGGATCTGTCCCACCATCCACAAACCATAAGCGTGACAGAGTTGCCCCTGTCTTTGCTTTCCCTGTATCTTCCTGTTCTCTATCAGTGAGGTGATTGATGGTTCTGGCGTGAGCTTCCAGGACTGAGATGCCATCCAGCTGGATTTTGGCACCCTCCTTTCCTAGGTTGGCTTGGTCTTCCTGGTTTTGCTCCACCCTCTCCAATAAACCCTTCATCACCCCTCTAAGCTGTTCCACCCTCTCATTTAATCCTTGTATTTCCCTCTTCATCCTGGGGGCTAACCCCTGTCCCCGGAACCTACTGGCACCCATTGCATCGGCAGCCTGCTGCATTACAACTTTACTTAATACATTGTACATCTTCCTTGACTGTTCTGTACAGTATCCCGGCATCTGGATGCCTGAAATATTGATCAGAACAGGCACAATTTCATGTTTAACATTATCATACAACAGTTCCCCCTCGTTGTACATTACAATCCCATTCTCTGGTCCCTTCGTAGTTATGGGGCAAGGCAGTTCCTCGGGCAATGTAATGATTCTTATGGGGCGCGGTGTCGGAGGGGGTGAGAAACATACATACAATGATATTGCAGCCGCCCCCGCCTCCTCGTAATACCCACACAGCCCCATTCCCTTCTTGCGGATGACTGATTGCTGGGATTGTCCCGGAGGCGCGCAAATTATGCCGAAAGTATATTCATCAGGCCCTTTGACATCCCTCCGTTTAATGCATCTGCTCCTTTTACCCGTGGAGCACTGTACACATACTCTTATTCTTATTAGGATTCTTATTAGGATTCACTTGTAATCATGCATTAAAAAAAGTCCTGTCCTTGCTCCGGTCCTTGGCTGCTGGGATGCACATTCCGTCCGTTAAATTAAACAAGACTCCATAGTTCATGTAGTTGTTTATTTCCAGCATGCTCTGCTGTCCGTCGGTGTTGCCCAGGGTACGTGCATGTCGCAGGGCTATCCATATTACGAGTAGCGCCTTTCGTATTCCCATTCCGGTAAGTATTATCTGTAATTTTAAACAGTAGGCCTGGTCGTCACCAGGGGTTAAGTTTTTTGCTCTACGAGTGTCCCTGTCACCCTGCAAAATCAGAAGCACAAGGTTATAATCGAACCATTTCGAGCTGAATCTGTAAGGCGTGCGCCCGTGTCTTTACTCACTTAAATATTACCCAAACTCCTATGACCAAGGCCAAAGCTATTCCTCCAAACATCGCTGTCTGCTTTACCGTTAGGTTGGGTTTGTGGACGACACCTACCCACCGTGGGGTACATTGGCTCTATTGCCAGAGGTGATGGTGCTATGGCTGTGCACTGCACTATCCGTCTGGTCCCGTTATCTCTTCCAGCCTGTTTATCTTAGCTTTTAACTCTTCACTTTGTTTTATTGAGTATCTATTTCTTTATTGTATCAGGCAAGTATTATTACATAAGCTAGTTCTGTTTTTATTTTTGTTTCTCTGTTAGGTGAGTCTTTTTTTTATTAAGAAATCCAAATTAATAATGATCAGTATAAAACGTCTGTCAATGGAAAGGGTTAACTCCTTTCCAGGTTTGTAAGAAGACCTGATGTCCTTACGTGACTTCACGGAATCATCTGAAAAAAAAGTCTTTGTGCCTTCAAAACTGGCTTCGAAATTAGGAATCCGTTAAAAACAGCATAAATCATTAGAGTAAACTCCAATGTTTTCTTAACTTCTAATTCAAGTACTTGCCAAATAATTTTTTCTTTAATTTTTTAAAACAAGACCACACATACAATAGCAATCTTGTTTACTGAAATTCAATTCTGTTTTTTTTTTATTTCTCTCTTTCTCCTCGTTATCTTCAAAACCCTCCTGTTTGTTTAAACTGTTCGGGACATTTTTGATAAACACTGTCCATTTTTGATAAACACTGTCCATATCTAGCAGGTGCCTAATGCCTAGTATTCTAGTATATTCTAAAGGTGCCTACCTCCTACAACACTACGCATCATTCTACACATCTTTCTACCTATTGTTCTACACATCATTCTACACATCATTCGACACATCAATCTGCACATCATTCTACACATCATTCTACAAATCATTCTACACATCATTCTACACATCATTCTATGCATCATTCTACACATCTTTCTACACAACATTCAACACATCATTCTACACATCATTCGACACATCAATCTGTACATCATTCTACACATCTTTCTACACGTCATTCTTCACATCATTCTACACATCATTCTACATATCATTCTACACATCATTCGACAAATCTTTCTACGCATCATTCTAGACATCTTTCTACCCATTATTCTACACATCATTCCACACATCATTCGACACATCAATCTGCACATCATTCTAAACATCATTCTGCAAATCATTCTACACATCATTCTACACATCATTCTACGCATCATTCTACACATCTTTCTACACATCATTCTACACATCATTCTACAC
Source organism: Pristiophorus japonicus (assembly GCF_044704955.1). NCBI lineage: Eukaryota > Metazoa > Chordata > Chondrichthyes > Pristiophoridae > Pristiophorus > Pristiophorus japonicus. Next base: position 1,145,354 of record NW_027252779.1, read on the forward strand.
ATCATTCGACACATCAATCTGTACATCATTCTACACATCTTTCTACACGTCTTTCTACGCATCATTCTACACATCTTTCTACACATCATTCTACGCAACATTCTACACATCTTTCTACACATCATTCCACACATCATCCTACACATCATTCAGCACATCAATCTGCACATCATTCAACACATCATTCTACACATCATTCTACACATCATTCTACACATCATTCTATGCACCATTCTACACATCTTTCTACACATCATTCTACACATTATTCTACACATCATTCAACACTTCAATCAACACAACTTCATTCTACACATCATTCTATACATCATTCTACACATCATTATACGCATCATGCTACATATCTTTCTACACATCATTCTACACATTATTCTACACATCATTCAACACTTCAATCAACACAACTTCATTCTACACATCACTCTACACATCATTCTACACATCATTTTACACGTCATTCTACACATCATATACGCATCATTCGACACATCTTTCAACATATCATTCTATCCATCATTCTACGCATCATTCTACACATCAATCTACACATCATTCTACACATAATTCTGCACATCAATCTGCACATCATTCTACACATCGTTCTATACATCATTCTACATATCATTCTACACTTGATTCCACACATCTTTCTACGCATCATTCTACACATCTTTCTACACATCATTCTACACATCATTCTACACATCATTCGACACATCAATCTGCACATCATTCTACACATCATTCTGCACATCATTCTTCGCAGCATTGTACACATCTTTCTACCCATCATTCTACACATCATTCTACACATCATTCTACACATCATTCTACGCATCATTCTGCACATCTTTCTACACATCATTCCACACATCATTCTACACATCATTCGACACATCAATCTGCACATTATTCTACACATCATTCTACACATCAATCTGCACATCATTCTACACGTCACTCTACACATCATTCTACACTTCATTCTACACATCAATCAACACAACTACATTCTACACATCATTCTATACATCATTCTACACATCATTATATGCATCATGCTACACATCTTTCTACACACCGTTCTACCCATCATTCTACACATCATTCTACACATCAATCTACACCTCATTCTACACATCATTCTGCACATCATTCGACACATCAATCTGCACATCATTCTACACAACATTCTACACATCATTCTACGCATCATTCTACATATCTTTCTACACATCATTCTACACATCATTCTAGACATCATTCTACACATCATTCTACGCATCATTCTACACGTCATTTTACACATCATTCTACACATCATTCTGCACATCAATCTGCACATCATTCTACACATCATTCTACACATCAATCGGCACGTCATGCTATACATCATTCTACAAATCTTTTTCTCTTCATTCTACACATCATTCTACACATCATTCTACACATCAATCTACACAGCTTCATTCGACACATCATTCTACAAATAATTCGAGACATCATTCTAAACATCATTCAACACATTATTCTACACATCATTCGACATATCATTTTACACATCATTCTAAACGACATTATTCTACACATCATTCTGCACATCATCATTCTACACATCATTCCACACATTATTCTACACAACATCATTATACACATCATTCCATACATCATTCTACACGTCATTCTACACGACAATATTCTACACATCATTCTACACATCATCATTCTACACATCATTCGGCACATCAATCTACACAGCATTCTACACATCGGTGCACACATCATGATGGACAACCATCCAAACCTCATTTTACATATCATTCTAAACAACATTCTGCACAACATTCTACACATCATTCTACACATTATTATGCACATCATTCTACACATCATTCTAAACATCATTCTACACATCATTATACACATCATCATTCCACACATCATTCTACACATCATTCTACACATCATTCTACATATCATTCTACACGTCATTGTACACATCATTCTACACAGCATCATTCTGCTCATCATTCTACAAATCATTCGACACATCATTCGACTCATCATTCTACACAACATTCGACACATTATTTTACACTTCACTCGACACATCGTTCGACACATCATTCTGCAAGTCATTTTACACATCATTCGACATATCATTCTACATATCATTCTGCACATCATTCTACAAATCATTCTACACAACATCATTCTACGCATCATTCTACACATCATTATACTCAACTTCATTCTGCTCATCATTCTATACATCATTCTATTTATCATTCTACACAGCATTCTACACATCATTCTACACAAAATCATCCTACTCATCATTCTGCGCAACATTCTACTCATCATTCTGCACATCATTCTACACATCAATCGACACAACATCATTCGAAAGATCATTCTGCACTTCATTCGACACAACATTCTACACATCATTCTACACATCATTCTACATTTCGTTCTACACATCATTCTCCACATTATTTTACATGTCATTCTACACATCATTCTCCACATTATTCTACACTACATTCTACACATCATTCTGCACATCATTCCACACATCATCATTCTACATATCATTGTACACGTCATTGTACGCATCATTTTACACATTCTGCTCATCATTCTACACATCATTCTGCACATCATTCTACACGTCATTCTACACATCATTCTCCCTATCATTCTGCACATCATTCTGCACGTCATTTTACACTTCATTCTACACGTCATTCGACACATCATTCTACACCTCATTCTACACATCATTCTACTCAACATAATTCTGCAGATCATTCTATACATCATTCTACACATCAAACTACAGATCATTCTACATTTCATTCTAAACATTAATCAACACAACATCATTCTACTCATCATTCTACAATCATTCGACACATCATTGTACACATCATTTTACACAACATTCTACACATCATTCTGCACATCATTCTACACATCATTCTACAAATCATTCCACTCATCATTCTACGCATCATTCTACACATCTTGCTACACATCAATCTACAAATCATTCTCGATATCATTCCACACCACATGATTTACACATCATTCGAGACATCATTCTACACATCATTCGAGACATCATTCTACACATCATTCATGACATTATTCTACACATCATTCTACACATCATTCGACACATCATTCTACACCTCATTCCACACATCATTCTCCACATCATTCTACACATCATTCTACACGACAATATTCCACCCATCATTCTATACGTCATCATTCGACACATCATTCAATACATCATTCTGCAAATCATTCCACACATTATTCTACACATCATCCACACATCATTCTACATTTCATTCTAAACATTAATCTACACAACATCATTCTACTCATCATTCTACACATCATTCTACACATCATTCTACACATCATTTTACACAACATTCTACACATCATTCTGCACATCATTCTACACATCATTCTACACATCATCTACACATCATTCGACATTTCATTCTAAACATTAATCTACACAACCTCATTCTACTCATCATTCTACACATCATTCTACACATCATTCGACACATCATTTTACACAACATTCTATACATCATTCCTACATCATTCTACACATCATTCTGCAAATCATTCTGCACATCATTCTACACATCATTCTGCACATCATTCTACACATCATTCTACGTATCATTCTACACATCATTCCAGACATCTTTCAACACATCATTCGACAAATCATTCTACACATCATTCTGCAAATCATTCTACACATCATTCTACACCACATGATTTACACATCATTCTAGACATCATTCTACACATCATTCATCACCTTATTCTACACATCATTCTACACATCATTTTACAAATCATTCTACACGACATTATTCTACACATCATTCTACACATCATCATTCTACACATCATTCCACACATTATTCTACACAACATCATTGTACACATCATTCCATATATCATTCTACACGCCATTCTACACATCATTCTACACATCACTCTACACATCATTCTACACGAAAATATTCTACACATCATTCTACACATCATCATTCTACACATAATTCAACACATCATTCTACGCATCATTCTACACATCTTGCAACACAGCAATCTACACATCATTCTACATATCATTCTTCAAGTCATTTTACACATCATTCTACACGACATTTATCTACACATCATTCTACACATCATTTTACACATTATTCTACACAACATCATTGTACACATCATTCCATACAACATTCTACACGTCATTCTACACATCATAATACACATCATTCTACACATCATTCTACACGACAATATTCTACACATCATTCTACACGTCATCATTCTACACATCATTCGGCACAGCATTCTACACATCGCTGCACACATCATGATAGACATCCATCCAAACCTCATTTTACACATCATTCTAAAGAACATTCTGCACAACATTCTACACATCATTCTACACATCATTATACACATCATTCTACAATTCAATCTACACATCATTCGACACATCAATCTACACAACTTCATTCTACACATCATTCTACACTTCATTCTCCACATCATTATTCACATCATTCTACACATCATTCTAAACATCATTCTACACATCATTATATAAATCATCATTCCACACATCATTCTACACATCATTCTACACATCATTCTACATATCATTCTACACATAATTCTACACATCATTCTACACATCATCATTCTACTCATCATTCTACAAATCATTCGACACATCATTCGACTCATCATTCTACACATCATTCGACACATTATTCTACACATTACTCTGCACATCGTTCGACACATCATTCTACAAGTCATTTTACACATCATTCTACACATCATTCTGCAGATGATTCTGCACATCATTCTACAAATCATTCTACACAACATCATTCTACGCATCATTCTACACATCATTCTACTCAACATCATTCTGCTCATCATTCTATACATCATTCTACATAACATTCTACACATCATTCTACAAATCATTCTACACAACATCATCTTATCATCATTCTACGCAACATTCTACACATCATTCTGCACATCATTCTACACATCATTCTACACAACATCATTGGAAAGATCATTCTACAGTTCATTCTACACAACATTCTACACATCATTCTACACATCATTCTACATTTCGTTCTACACAACTTTCTCCACATCATTTTACACTTCATTCTGCACATCATTCTACACATTATTCTACACTTCATTCCACACATCATTCTGCACATCATTCCACACATCATCATTCTACATATCATTGTACACATCATTGTACGCATCATTTTACACATTCTGCTCATCATTCTACACATCATTCTGCACATCATTCTACACGTCATTCTGCACATCATTCTCCCTATCATTCTACACATCATTCTACACATCATTTTACACATCATTCTACATTTCATTCTAAACATTAATCTACACAACATCATTCTACTCATCATTCTACACATCATTCTACACATTGTTCTACACGTCATTTTGCACAAATTCTACACATCATTCTAAACATCATTCTGCACGTCATTCTACACATCATTCTACACGTCATTCTACACGTTATTTCACACATCATTCTACACATCATTCGACACATCATTCCACACATCATTCTACACAACATCGTTCTATACATCATTCTATACTTCATTCTACACATCATTCGACACATCATTCTGCACATCATTCTACACATCATTCCACACAACCGCATTCGAAACATCATTCTATACATCATTCTACACATCATTATACACCTCATTCTACACATCATTCTACACATCATTCTACAAATCATCATTCTACACACCATTCGACACATCATTCTACACATTCTACACATCATTATACACGTCATTCTGCACATCATTCGACATATCATTCTGCACATCATTCTACACATTATTCTACACAACATCATTCTACACATCATTCTACACATCATTCTACACATCATGCGACACTGCATCATTCTACACATCATCCTACACATCATTCTTCAAATCATTCAAACATCGTTATACACATCATTCTGCACATCATTCTACACATCATTCTACTCATCATTCTACACATCATGCATCACATAATTCGACACAACATCATTCTACACATCATTCTGCACATCATTCTACACATTATGCGACACATCATTCTACACATTATTCTACACATCATTATACACATCATCTGCACATCATGCTGCACATCTTTCGACACATCATTCTACACATCATTCTACACAACATCATTACACACATCATTCCACACATCATTCTTCAAATCATTCTGCACATCATTCTACACATCATTCTACGCATCATTCTACACCACATTCTACACATCATTCTTCACATCATTCTACACATCGTCATTCTACGCATCATGCGCCACATCATTCTACACATCATTCTACACATCATTATACACATCATCTGCACATCATTCTAAACATCATTCTGGACATCATTCTAAACATCATTCTACAAAATATCATTCGACACTTCATTCTACACATCATTCTTCAAATCATTCTACACATCATTCTACACATCATTCCACACATCATTCTACGCATCATTCTACACATCATTCTACACATCATTCTACACATCATTTGACACATCGTTCTGCACATCATTGTACTCTATATCATTCTGCACATCATTCTTTCCATCATTCCACACATCATTCCACACATAATTCTGCACATCAGTCTACAAATCATCATACCACACATCATTCGACAATTCATTCTACACATCATTCTCCACATCATTCTACACATCATTCTACACATCATTCTACGTATCATTCAACACATCATTCTACACATCTCTCAACACATCAGTCTACAAATCATTCTGCACATAATGCTACACATCATTCTACACATCATTGTACAACACATGATTTACAAATCATTCTCGACATCATTCTACACATCATTCAACACGTTATTCTGCAAATCATTCTACACATCATTCTACACGTAATTTTATGTATCATTCTACGCATCATTCTACGCATCATTCTACACATCTTTCAACACATCATTCTTCTAATTATTCGACACATCATTCTACACATCATTCTACACATCAATCTACACAACTTCATTCTACACATCATTCGACACATCATTCTACACGTAATTCTACGCATCATTCTACGTATCATTTTACACATCATTCTACACATCTTTCAACACATTATTCTACAAATCATTCCACACATAATTCTACACATCATTCTGCACATCATTCTACACCACATGATTTACGCATCATTTAACACATCATTCTACATATCATTCAACACATTATCCCACACATCATTCTACACATCATTCGATACATAAATCTGCACGTTATTCTACACATCATTCTACACATCATTCTGCGCATCATTCTATGCATCATTCTTCACATCATTCTACACATCTTTCAACACATCATTCTACAAATTATTTTACACATCATTCTACACGTCATTCTACACATCATTCTACACATAATTCTACACATCATTCTACACATCTTTCTACACATCATTCTACACATGAATCTGCACATCATTCCACACATTATTCTACACATCATTCTACGCATCAATCTGCACATCTTTCTACACATCATTCTACACATCATTCTACACATCATTCTACACCTCATTCTGCACATTATTCTACGCATCATTCTTCGCATCATTCTACACATCTTTCAACACATCATTCTGCACGTCATTCTACACATTATACCACACATCATTCTACACATCATTCAAAAAATCATTCTACTCAACAGCATTCTACACATCATTCTATACATCATTCTGCACACCATTCTACATTTCATTCCACACATCATTCCACACAACATAATTCTACACATCATTCTATCCATCATTCTACACATCATTCTACACGTCATTCTACACATTATTCGACACATCATTCTACGCATCATTCTACACGTCATTCCACACACCATTCAGCACATCATTCTGCACATCAATCGACACATCAATCTACACAACTTGATTCTACACATCATTCGATACATCTTTCAACACATCATTTAACGCATCATTCTACACATCTTTCTACACATCAGTGTACACACCATTCCACACATCATTCTACACATCATTCTATGCATCATTCCACACATCTTTCGACACATCATTCTACACATCATTCTACACATCATTCTGAACATCAATCTGCACATTATTCTGCACATCATTCCAGACATCATTCTACACATCAATCTACACATCATTCTACACATCATTCTACAAATCATTCTACGCATTATTCTACACATCTTTCTACACATCAGTCTACACATTATTCTACACATCATTCGACACATCAATCTGCACATCATTATACACGTCATTCTACACATCAAACTACACGTCATTCTCCGCATCATTCTACACGTCATTCTGCACATCATTATACACATCAATCTACACAACATCTTTCTACACATCATTCTATACATCATTCTACACATCATTATACGCATCATGCTACACATCTTTCTACACATCATTCTACACATCATTCTACACATCATCCTGCACGTCATTTTACACGTCATTCTACACGTCATTCTACGCATCATTCGACACATATTTCAACACATCATTCTACCGATTATTCTACACATCATTCTACACATCAATCTGCACATCATTCTACACATCATTCTACACATCATTCTACATATCATTTTACACATCATTCTACACGTCATTCTACGCATCATTCTACACATCTTTCTACACATCATTCTACACATCATTCTACACATCATTCGACACATCAATCTGCACATCATTCTACACATCATTCTGCACGTCATTCTACGCATCATTCTACACATCTTTCTACACATCATTCTACGCATCATTCTACACATCTTTCAACATATCATTCTACACATCATTCTACACATCATTCTATGCACCATTCTACACATCTTTCTACACATCATTCTACACATCATTTTACACATCATTCTGCAAATCAATCTGCACATTATTCTACAAATCATTCTACACATCATTCTACACATCATTCTACACATCATTCTACACATAATTCTTCGTTTCATTCAACACATTCTACACATCTTTCAACACATCATTCTACAAATCATTCTGCACATAATGCTACAACATCATTCTACACATCATTCTACACCACATGATTTACACATCATTTTAGACATCATTCTACACATCATTCAACACATTATTCTGCACATCATTCTACACATCATTCTACACATCATTTTACGTATCATTCTACGCATCATTCTACGCATCATTCTACGCATCATTCTACACATCTTTCAACACATCATTCTTCAAATTATTCTACTCATCATTCTACACATCATTCTGCACATCATTCTACGCATCATTCTACGTATCATTCTGCACATCGTTCTACGCATCATTCTACGTATCATTCTACAAATCATTCTACACATCTTTCAACACGTCATTCTACAAATCATTCTACACATAATTCTACACATCATTCTGCACATCATTCTACACCACATGATTTACACATCATTCTACACATCATTCTGCACATCTTTTCACACGTCATTCTCCACATCATTCTACGCATCATGCGACACATCTTTCAACACATCATTCTACACATCACTCTGCACATCATTCTACACATCAATCTACACATCATTCTCCAAATCATTCTACACATCGTTCTGCCCATCATTCTACACATCAATATACACAACTTCATTCTACACGTCATTTTACGTATCATTCTACGCATCATTCTACGGATCATTCTACGCATCATTCTACACATCTTTCAACACATCATTCTACACATCATTCTTCACATCATTCTACACATCAATCTACACATCATTCTTCACATCATTCTACACATCTTTCGACACATCAATCTACACATCATTCTACACATCATTCTACACATCAATCTACACATCATTCTCCACAACATTCTACACATCATTCTGCACATCATTCTACACATCAATCTACACAACTTCATTCTACACATCATTCTATACATCATTCTAAACATCATTATACGCATCATGCTACACATCTTTCTACACATCATTCTACACAACATTCTACACAGCATTCGACATATCATTCTACACATCATTTTACACCACATGATTTACACATCATTCTACACATCATTCAACACATCATTTTACACATCATTCTACATATCATTCTACGCACCATCCTACACATCTTTCTACACAACATTCTACGCATCATTCTGCGCATCTTTCTACACATCATTCTGCACATCATTCTACACATCATTCGACACATCAATCTGCACATCATTCTACACATCATTCTACACATCATTCTACGCATCATTCTACACATCATTCTACACATCAATCTGCACATCGTTCTACACATCATTCGGCAAATCATTCCACGCATCATTCTACACATCATTCTATGCACCATTCTACACATCGTTCTACATATCATTCTACACATCATTCTACACATCATTCTGCACATCAATCTGCACATTATTCTACACATCATTCTACACATCATTCTACACATCATTCAACACATCATTCTAGATATAATTCTGCACATCATTCTACACATCATTCTACGCATCATTCTACGCATCATTTTACACATCATTCTACACATCAAGCTACACATCATTCTACACATCATTCTACAAATCATTCCACACATCATTCTACACATCATTCTACGCACCATTCTACACAACATTCTACACATCATTCTACACATCATTCTACACATCATTCTACTCATCAATCTGCACCTCATTCTACACATCATTCTGCACATCATTCTGCACATCATTCTACACTTCATTCTACACATCAATCTACACATCATTCTGCACATCATGCTAGAGATCATTCTACGCATCATTCTACGTATCATTCTACACATCATTCTACACATCATTCTACACATCATTCTACGTATCATTCTACACATCATTCAACACATCATTCTACACATCATTCTACACATCATTCTCCACATCATTCTTCACATTATTCTACACATCTTTCGACACATCAATCTACACATCATTCTACACATCATTCTACACATCAATCTACACAACATTCTCCACGTCATTCTACACATCATTCTGCACATCATTCCACACATCAATCTACTAAACTTCATTCTACACATCATTCTATACATCATTCTAAACATCATTATACGCATCATGCTACACATCTTTCCACACATCATTCTACACATCATTCTGCACATCATTCTGCACGTCATTTTACACATCATTCTACACGTCATTCTATGCATCATTCGACACATCTTTCAACACATCATTCTACGCATCATTCTACACATCATTCTACACATCAATCTACACATCATTCTAAACATCATTCTACAAATCATTCCACACATCATTCTACACATCATTCTATGCACCATTCTACACATCGTACTGCACATCATTCTACACATCATACTGCACATCATTCTGCACATCAATCTGCACATTATTCTACACATCATTCTACACATCATTCTACACATCATTTTACACCACATGATTTACACATCATTCTACACATCATTCAACACATCATTCTACATATCATTCTGCACATCATTCTACACATCATTCTACGCATCATTCTACGCATCATTCAACACATCATTCTACACATCAATCTACACATCATTCTACACATCATTCTACAAATCATTCCACACATCATTCTACACATCATTCTATGCACCATTCTACACATCATTCTACACATCATTCTACACATCTTTCTACTCATCAATATGCACCTCATTCTACACATCATTCTACACTTCATTCTACACATCAATCTACACATCATTCTGCACATCATTTTACAGATCATTGTACGCATCATTCTACGTATCATTCTACATATCATTCTACACATCATTCTACACATCATTCTGCACATCATTCTACACATCATTCTTCTCATCAATCTGCACCTCATTCTACACAGCATTCTACACATCATTCTACACATCATTCTACACATCTTTCTACACATCATTCTACACATCATTCTACACATCATTCTACTCATCATTCTGCAAATCTTTCTGCACATCATTCTGCATTTCATTCGACACATCATTTTCACGTCATTCTACACATCTTGCTACACATCATTCTGCACATCATTCTACGCATCATTCTACGTATCATTCTACACATCATTCTACACATCATTCAACACATCATTCTAGATATAATTCTGCACATCATTCTACACATCATTCTACGCATCATTCTACGCCTCATTTTACACATCATTCTACACATCAATCTACACATCATTCTACACATCATTCTACAAATCATTCCACACATCATTCTACACATCATTCTACGCACCATTCTACACAACATTCTACACATCATTCTACACATCATTCTACACATCATTCTACTCATCAATCTGCACCTCATTCTACACATCATTCTGCACATCATTCTGCACATCATTCTACACTTCATTCTACACATCAATCTACACATCATTCTGCACATCATGCTAGAGATCATTCTACGCATCATTCTACGTATCATTCTACACATCATTCTACACATCATTCTACACATCATTCTACGTATCATTCTACACATCATTCAACACATCATTCTACACATCATTCTACACATCATTCTCCACATCATTCTTCACATCATTCTACACATCTTTCGACACATCAATCTACACCACATTCTACACATCATTCTACACATCAATCTACACAACATTCTCCACGTCATTCTACACATCATTCTGCACATCATTCCACACATCAATCTACAGAACTTAATTCTACACATCATTCTATACATCATTCTAAACATCATTATACGCATCATGCTACACATCTTTCCGCACATCATTCTACACATCATTCTGCACATCATTCTGCACGTCATTTTACACATCATTCTACACGTCATTCTATGCATCATTCGACACATCTTTCAACACATCATTCTACGCATCATTCTGCACATCATTCTACACATCAATCTACACATCATTCTAAACATCATTCTACAAATCATTCCACACATCATTCTACACATCATTCTATGCACCATTCTACACATCGTACTGCACATCATTCTACACATCATACTGCACATCATTCTGCACATCAATCTGCACATTATTCTACACATCATTCTACACATCATTCTACACATCATTTTACACCACATGATTTACACATCATTCTACACATCATTCAACACATCATTCTACATATCATTCTGCACATCATTCTACACATCATTCTACGCATCATTCTACGCATCATTCTACACATCATTCTACACATCAATCTACACATCATTCTACACATCATTCTACAAATCATTCCACACATCATTCTACACATCATTCTATGCACCATTCTACACATCATTCTACACATCATTCTACACATCTTTCTACTCATCAATATGCACCTCATTCTACACATCATTCTACACTTCATTCTACACATCAATCTACACATCATTCTGCACATCATTTTACAGATCATTGTACGCATCATTCTACGTATCATTCTACACATCATTCTACACATCATTCTACACATCATTCTACGTATCATTCTACATATCATTCTACACATCATTCTACACATCATTCTGCACATCATTCTACACATCATTCTTCTCATCAATCTGCACCTCATTCTACACAGCATTCTACACATCATTCTACACATCATTCTACACATCTTTCTACACATCATTCTACACATCATTCTACACATCATTCTACTCATCATTCTGCAAATCTTTCTGCACATCATTCTGCATTTCATTCGACACATCATTTTCACGTCATTCTACACATCTTGCTACACATCATTCTGCACATCATTCTACGCATCATTCTACGTATCATTCTACACATCATTCTACACATCATTCTAGACATCATTCTACACATCATTCTACACATCTTTCAACACATCATTCTTCAAATTATTCTACACATCATTCTACACATCATTCTAAACATCAATCTGCACAACATCATTCTACACATCATTCCACACATCATTCTACACATCATTCTACGCATCATTCTACGTATCATTCTGCACATCATTCTACACATCTTTGAACACATCATTCAAAAAATCATTCTACACTTAATTTTACACATCATTCTACACATCATTCTACACCACATGATTTACACATCATTCTACACATCATTCTACACATCATTCTACGCATCATTGTATGCAACATTCTACACAACATTCTACACATCAATCTACACATCATTCTACTCATAATTCTACACATTATTCTGCGCATAATTCTATACATCATTCTACACGTCATTCTACACAACATTATTCTACACACCATTCTACACATCATTTTACGCATCATTCTACGCAACATTCTGCACATCATTCTACACATCTTTCAACACATCATTCTACACACCATTCTGCACATCAATCTACACATCATTCTACACATAATTCTACACATTATTCTGCGCATCATTCTATACATCATTTTACACGTCATTCTGCACGTCATTCTACACATTATTCCACTCTTCATTCTACACATCATTCTACACATCAGTCTACAAAACATCATTCAACACATCATTCTACGCATCATTCTACACACCTTTCAACACATCATTCTACAAATTATTCTGCACATCATTATACACATCATTCTACACATCATTCTACACATCAATCTACACAACTTCATTCTACACATCATTCTACACATCATTCTACACATCATTCTACGCATCATTCTACGTGTCATTCTACATATCATTCTACAAATCTTTTAACACATCATTTTACAAATCATTCTACACATAATTCTGCACATCATTCTACACATCATTCAACACATTATTCTCCACATCATTCTAAACATCATTCTACACATCATTCTACGCATCATTCTACACATCATTCTACACATCTTTCAACACATCCTTCTACACTTCATTCTACACATCAATCTACACATCATTCTACACAAAATTCTACACGTTATTCTGCACATCATTCTATACATCATTCTGCACATCATTCGACATTTCATTCCACACATCATTCCACACAACATCATTCTAAACATCATAAGATATATCATTCTACACATCATTCGACAAATCATTCTACTCAACATCATTCTGCACATCATTCTACACATCATTCTACACATCAATCTACACAACATTCAACACATCCTTCTACACATCATTCTACACATCAATCTACACATCATTCTTCAAATTATTCTACACATCATTCTACACATCATTCTAAACATCAATCTACACAACATCATTTTACACATCATTCCACACATCATTCTACACATCATTCTACGCATCATTCTACGTATCATTCTGCACATCATTCTACACATCTTTGAACACATCATTCAAAAAATCATTCTACACTTAATTTTACACATTATTCTACACATCATTCTACACCACATGATTTACACATCATTCTACACATCATTCTACAAATCATTCTACGCATCATTCTACGCAACATTCTACACATCATTCTACACATCTTTCAACACATTATTCTACACAACATTCTACACATCAATCTACACATCATTCTACTCATAATTCTACACATTATTCTGCGCATAATTCTATACATCATTCTACACGTCATTCTACACAACATCATTCTACACATCATTCTACACATCTTTCAACACATCATTCTACACACCATTCTGCACATCAATCTACACATCATTCTACACATAATTCTACACATTATTCTGCGCATCATTCTATACATCATTTTACACGTCATTCTGCACGTCATTCTACACGTTATTCCACTCTTCATTCTACACATCATTCTACACATCAGTCTACACAACATCATTCAACGCATCATTCTACGCATCATGCTACACATCTTTCAACACATCATTCTACAAATTATTCTGCACATCATTATACACATCATTCTGCACATCATTCTACACATCATTCTACACATCATTCTACTCATCATTCTGCAAATCTTTCTGCACATCATTCTACACATCATTCGACACATCATTTTCACGTCATTCTGCACATCTTTCTACACATCATTCTGCACATCATTCTACGCATCATTCTACGTATCATTCTACACATCATTCTACACATCATTCTAGACATCATTCTACACATCATTCTACACACCTTTCAACACATCATTCTTCAAATTATTCTACACATCATTCTACACATCATTCTAAACATCAATCCACACAACATCATTCTATACATCATTCCACACATCATTCTACACATCATTCTACGCATCATTCTACGTATCTTTCTGCATATCATTCTACACATCTTTGAACACATCATTCAAAAAATCATTCTACACATAATTTTACACATCATACTTCAGATCATTCTACACCACATGATTTACACATCATTCTACACATCATTCTACACATCATTCTACGCATCATTCTACGCAACATTCTACACATCATTCTACACATCTTTCAACACATTATTTTACACAACATTCTACACATCAGTCGACACATCATTCTACTCATAATTCTACACATTATTCTGCGCATAATTCTTTTCATCATTCTACACGTCATTCTCCACAACATCATTCTACACATCATTCTACACATCATTCTACTCATCATTCTACGCAACATTCTACACATCATTCTACACATCTTTCAACACATCATTCTACACAACATTCTGCACATCAATCTACACATCATTCTACACATAATTCTACACATTATTCTGCGCATCATGCTATACATCATTTTACACGTCATTCTGCACTTCATTCTACACATTATTCCACTCTTCATTCTACACATCATTCTACACATCATTCTACACAACATCAATCAACGCATCATTCTACGCATCATTCTACACATCTTTCAACACATCATTCTACAAATTATTCTGCACATCATTATACACATCATTCTACACATCATTCTACACATCAATCTACACAACTTCATTCCACACATCATTCTACACATCATTCTACACGTCATTCTACGCATCATTCTACGTGTCATTCTACATATCATTCTACAAATCTTTTAACACATCATTTTACAAATCATTCTACACATAATTCTACACATCATTCTACACATCATTCAACACATTATTCTGCACATCATTCTAAACATCATTCTACACATCATTCTACGCATCATTCTACACATCATACTACACATCTTTCAACACATCCTTCTACACATCATTCTACACATCAATCTACACGTCATTCTACACATAATTCTACACGTTATTCTGCACATCATTCTATACATCATTCTACACATCATTCGACATTTCATTCCACACATCATTCCACACAACACCATTCTAAACATCATAATATATATCATTCTACACATCATTCTACACATCATTCTACACATTATTCCACACATCATTCTACACATCATTCGACACATCATTCTACTCAACATCATTCTGCACATCATTCTATACAATATTCGACACATCATTCTACATTTCATTCCACACATCATTCTACACAACATCATTCTACACATCATTCTATACATCATTCTACACATCATTCTACACATCATTCGACGCATCATTCTACACATCATTCCACGCATGATTTACACATCATTCCATACATCATTCTACACATCATTCTACGCATCATTCTACGTATCATTCTACACATTATTCTACACATCTTTCAACACATCATTCTACAAATCATTCTACACATCATTCTGCACATCATTCTACACATCATTCTGCACCACATGATTCACACATCATTCTCTATATCATTCTACACATCATTCAACACGTTATTCGACACATCATTCTTCAAATCATTTTACACGTCCTTCTACACATCATTGTACACATCATTCTACACATCATTCTTCACATCATTCTGCACAACTAATGCTACACCACATTCTACACATCATTCTATACATCATTCTGCACATCATACTCCACATCATTCTACACATCATTCCACAC
Source organism: Pristiophorus japonicus (assembly GCF_044704955.1). NCBI lineage: Eukaryota > Metazoa > Chordata > Chondrichthyes > Pristiophoridae > Pristiophorus > Pristiophorus japonicus. The sequence continues at coordinate 1,163,644 of NW_027252779.1, forward strand.
ATCATTCTACACAACATCATTGTACACATCATTCTATACATCATTTTACACGTCATTCAACATATGATTCTGCACATCATTCTGCACATCATTCTACACGGCATTATTCTACACATCATTCTACACATCATCATTCAACACATCATTTGGCACATCATTCTACGCAGCATTCTACGCATCATTGCACACATCATTATAGACATCATTCCAAACCTCATTTTATACATCATTCTAAACAACATTCTGCACAACATTCTACACATCATTCTACACATCATTATACACATCATTCTGCACATCATTCCGCACATCATTCCACACATCATTATACACATCATTCTACACATCATTATACACATCAATCTATACATCATTCTACACATCATTATACGCATCATGCTACACATCTTTCCACACATCATTCTACGCATCATTCTACACATCATTCTGCACGTAATTCTACACATTATTCCACACATCATTCTACACATCATTCGAAAAATCATTCTACTCAACCGCATTCTGCACATCATTCTACACATCATTCGACACAGCATTCTGCTCAACATCATTCTGCACATTATCTATGCAACATTCTACACATCGTTCTGCATTTCATTCCACACATCATTATCCACATCATTCTGCACATCATTCCGCACATCATTCCACACATCATTGTACACATCAATCTACACAACTTCATTCTGCACATCATTCTATACATCATTCTACACATCATTATACGCATCATGCTACACATCATTCTCCACATTATTCTGCGCATCATTCGAGACAACATTCTACACGTCATTCAGCACGTCATTCTACACATTATTCCACACATCATTCTACACATCATTCGAAAAATCATTCTACTCAACAGCATTCTACACATCATTCTATACATCATTCTACACACCATTCTACGTTTCATTCCACACATCATTCCACACAACATAATTCTACTCATAATTCATAGAAACATAGAAACATAGAAAATAGGTGCAGGAGTAGGCCATTCGGCCCTTCTAGCCTGCACCGCCATTCAATGAGTTCATGGCTGAACATTCAACTTCAGTACCCCATTCCTGCTTTCTCGCCATACCACTTGATCCCCCTAGTAGTAAGGACCTCATCTAACTCATTTTTGAATATATTTAGTTAATTGGCCTCAACAACTTTCTGTGGTAGAGAATTCCACAGGTTCACCATTCTCTGGGTGAAGAACTTCCTCCACGTCTCGGTCGTAAATGGCTTACCCCTTATCCTTAGACTGTGACCTCTGGTTCTGGACTTCCCCAACATTGGGAACATTCTTCCTGCATCTAACCTGTCTAACCCCGTCAGAATTTTAAATGTTTCTCTGAGGTCCCCTCTCATTCTTCTGAACTCTAGTGAATACAAACCCAGTTGATCCAGACTTTCTTGATAGGTCAGTCCCGCCATCCCGGGAATCAGTCTGGTGAACCTTCGCTGCACTCCCTCAATAGCAAGAATGTCCTTCCTCAAGTTAGGAGACCAAAACTGTACACAATACTCCAGGTGTGGCCTCTACCAATGCCCTGTACAACTGTAGCAACACCTCCGTGCCCCTGTACTCAAATCCCCTTGCTATGAAGGCCAACATGCCATTTGCTTTCTTAACCGCCGACTGCACCTGTATGCCAACCTTCAATGACTGATGCACCACGACACCCAGGTCTCTTTGCACCTCCCCTTTTCCAAATCTGTCACCATTCAGATAATTATCTGTCTCTCTGTTTTTACCACCGAAGTGGATAACCTCACATTTATCCACATTATACTTCATCTGCCATGCATTTGCCGACTCACCTAATCTATCCAAGTCGCTCTGCAGCCTCACAGCATCCTCCTCGCAGCTCACACTGCCACCCAAATTAGTGTCATCCGCAAATTTGGAGATACTACATTTAATCCCATCATCTAACTCATTAATGTACAGTGTAAACAGCTGGGGCCACAGCACAAAACATTGTGGTACCCCACTAGTCACTGCCTGCCATTCTGAAAAGTATCCATTTACTCCGAATCTTTGCTTCCTGTCTGACAACCAGTTCTCACTCCATGTCAGCACCCTACCCCCAATCCCATGTGCTCTAACTTTGCACATCAATCTCTTGTGTGGGACCTTGTCGAACGCCTTCTGAAAGTCCAAATATACTACATCAACTGGTTCTCCCTTGTCCACTCGACTGGAAACATCCTCCAAAAATTCCAGAAGATTTGTCAAGCATGATTTCCCTTTCACAAATCCATGCTGAGTTGGACCTATCATGTCACCTCTTTCCAAATGCACTGCTATGACATCCTTAATAATTTATTCCATCATTTTACCCACTACCGATGTCAGGATGACCGGTCTATAATTCCCTGTTTTCTCTGTCCCTCCTTTTTTAAAAAGTTGGGTTACATTGGCTACCCTCCACTCTAAAGGAACTGATCCAGAATCAATGGAATGTTGCAAAATGACTGTCAATGCATCCACTATTTCCAAGGCCACCTCCTTAAGTACTCTGCGATGCAGTCCATCAGGCCCTGGGAATTTATCGGCCTTCATTCCCATCAATTTCCCCAACAGAATTTCCCGGCTAATAAGGATTTCCCTCATTTCCTCCTCCTTACTAGACCCCCCGACCCTTTTATAACTGGAAGGTTGTTTGTGTCCTCCTTAGTGAATACCGAACCAAAGTACTTGTTCAATTTGTCCGCCATTTCTTTGTTCCCCGTTATGACTTCCCCTGATTCTGACTGCAGGGGACAAAGGTTGGCTTCACTAACCTTTTTCTCTTTACATATCTATAGAAAGTTTTGCAATCCGTCTTAATGTTCCCTGCAAGCTTCTTCTCGTACTCCATTTTCCCTGCCCTAAGCAAACCCTTTGTCCTCCTCTGCTGAGTTCTAAATTTCTCCCAGTCCCCAGGTTCGCTACTATTTCTGGCCAATCTGTATGTCACTTCCTTGTCTTTAATACTATCCCTGATTTCCCTTGATAGCCACGGTTGAGCCACCTTCCCTTTTTTATTTTTATGCCAGACAGGAATGTACAATTGTTGTCGTTCATCCATGCGGTCTCTAAATGTCTGCCATTGCCCATCCACAGTCAACCCCCTAAGTATCATTCGCCAATCAATCCCAGCCAATTCACGCCTCATATCTTCAAAGTTAGCCTTCTTTAAGTTCTGGACCATGGTCTCTGAATTAACTGTTTCATTCTCCATCCTAATGCAGAATTCCACCATATTATGGTCACTCTTCCCCAAGGGGCCTCGCACAACGAGATTGCTAATTAATCCTCTCTCATTACATAACACCCAGTCTAAGATGTCCTCCCCCCTAGTTGGTTCCTCGACATATTGGTCGAAAGAAAACATCTCTTATGCACTCCAGGAAATCCTCCTCCACCGTATTGCTTCCAGTTTGGTTAGCCCAATCTATGTGCATATTAAAGTCACCCATTATGACTGCTGCACCGTTATTGCGTGCACCCCTATTTTCCTGTTTGATGCCCTCCTGAACATCACTACTACCGTTTGGAGGTCTGTACAAAACTCCCACTAAAGTTTTATCCCTTTGGTGTTCTGTTGCTCTCCCCATATAGATTCCACATCATCCAAGCTAATGTCCTTCCTAACTATTGCCTTAATCTCCTCCGTAACCAGCAATGCTACCCCACCTCATTTTCCTTTTATTCTATCCTTCCTGAATGTTGAATACCCCTAGATGTTGAGTTCCCAGCCCAGATCATCCTGGAGCCACGTCTCCGTAATCCCAATCACATCATGTTTGTTAACATCTATTTGCACAGTTAATTCATCCACCTTATTGCGGATACTCCTTGCATTAAGACAGAAAGCCTTTAGGCTTGTTTTTTTAACACCCTCTGTCATTTTAGAATTTTGCTGTACAATGGCCCTTTTTGTTCTTTGCCTTGGGTTTCTCTGCCCTCCACTTTTCCTCATCTCCTTTCTGTGTTTTGCTTTTGCCTCCTTTTTGTTTCCCTCTATCTCCCTGCATTGGTTCCCATCCCCCTGCCATATATGTTTAACTCCTCCCCAACAGCACTAGCAAACACTCCCCCGAGGACATTGCTTCCAATTCTGCCCAGATGCAGACCGTCCGGATTGTACTGGTCCCACCTTCCCCAGAACCGGTTCCAATGCCCCAGGAATTTGAATCCCTCCCTGCTGCAGCATTGCTCAAGCCACGTATTCATCTGAGCTATTCTGGGATTTTTACTCTGACTAGCACGTGGCACTGGTAGCAATCCCGCGATTATTACTTTTGAGGTCCTACTTTTTAATTTAGCTCCTTGCTCCTTAGATTCATTTCGTAGGGCCTCATCCCTTTTTTTACCTATATCGTTGGTACCAATGTGCACCACGACAACTGGCTGTTCTCCCTCCCATTTTAGAATGTCCTGCACCCGCTCCGACAGATCCTTGACCCTTGCACCAGGGATGCAACATACCATCCTGGAGTCTCGGTTGCGGCCGCAGAAACGCCTATCTATTCCCCTTACAATTGAATCCACTATCACTATCGCTCCCCCACTCTTTTTCCTGCCCTCCTGTGCAACAGAGCCAGCCACGTTGCCATGAACTTGGCTGCTGCTGCCCTCTCCTGATGAGTCATCCCCCTCAACAGTACTCAAAGCATTGTATCTGTTTTGCAGTGGGATGACATCATTCTACACATCATTCTACACGTCATTCTACACATTATTCCACACATCATTCTACACATCATTCGACACATCATTCTACTCAACATCATTCTGCACATCATTCTCTATATCATTCTACATTTCATTGTACACATCATTCTACACAACATAATTCTACACATCATTCTATACATCATTCTATACATCATTCTACACATCATTCTAGAGAGCAAAATACACAACTTCATTCTACACATCATTCCATACATCATTCTACACATCTTTCTACACATCATTCTACACATCATTCCACACATCATTCCACACATCATTCTATGCATCATTCTACACATCATTCGACACATCATTCTACACATGATTCTACACTTCATTCTGCACATCAATCTGCACGTTATTATACGCATCATTCTACACGTCATTCTACAAATCATTCTACACATCATTCTACACATCATTCTACACATCATACTACGCATCATTCTGCACATCTTTCTACACATCATTCTACACATCATTCTACACATCTTTCGACACATTATTCTACATATCATTCTACACATCATTCGACAAATCATTCTACGCAATATTCTACACATCTTTCTACACATCATTCTACACATCATTCAACACATCATTCGACACATCAATCTGCACACCATTCTACACATCATTCTGCACATCATTCTACGCATCATTGTACACATCTTTCTACCCATCATTCTACACATCATTCTACACATCATTCTACACGTAATTCTACGCATCATTCTACACATCATTCTACACATCATTCTACACATCAATCTACACAACTTCATTCTACACATCATTCTACACATCATTCTACACATCGTTCGACACATCATTCTGCACATCATTCTACACATCATTCTACACATCATTCTACACATCATTCTACACATCATTCGACACATCATTCTAGACAGCAAACTACACAACTTCATTCTACACATCATTCTACGCATTATTCTGCACATCTTTCTACACATCATTCTACACATCTTTCTACACATCATTCGACACATCAATCTGCACATCATTCTACACATCAATCAACACATCAATCTACACAACATTCTATACATCATTCTACACATCATTATATGCATCATGCTGAACATCTTTCTACTCATCATTCTATACATCATTCTACGCATCATTTTACACATCATTCTACACATAATTCTGCACATCTTTCTACACATCATTCTACACAACATTCTACACATCTTTCTACACATCATTCTACACATCATTCTACACATCATTCTATACATCATTCTACACACCATTCTGCACATCATTCTACACATCATTATACGCATCATGCTACACATCTTTCTCCACATCATTCTACACATTATTCTACACATCATTCTACACGTCATTATACACATCATTCTACACATCATATACGCATCATTCGACACATCTTTCAACAATTGATTCTACCCATCCTTCTGCACATCATTCTACACATCATTCTACACGTCATTCTACACATTATACCACACATCATTCTACACATCATTCGACACATCATTCTACTCAACATCATTCTGCACATCATTCTCTACATCATTCTACATTTCATTCTACTCATCATTCTACACAACATAATTCTACACATCATTCTATACATCATTCTACACATCACTCTACACATCATTCTAGACAGCAAACTACACAACTTCATTCTACACATCATTCTATACATCATTCTACACATCATTCGACACATCATTCTACGCATCATTCTACACATCTTTCTACACATCATTCTACACATCAATCCACACATCATTCTATGCATCATTCTACACATCTTTCTACACATCATTCTAGACAGCAAACTACACAACTTCATTCTACACATCATTCTATACATCATTCTACACATCATTCGACACATCATTCCACACATCATTCCACACATCATTCTATGCATCATTCTACACATCTTTCTACACGTCATTCTACACATCATTCTACACGTAATTCTACGCATCATTCTACACATCATTCTACACATCATTCTACACATCATTCTACACATCAATCTACACAACTTCATTCTACACATCATTCTACACATCATTCTACACATCGTTCGACACATCATTCTGCACATCATTCTACACATCATTCTACACATCATTCTACACATCATTCGACACATCATTCTAGACAGCAAACTACACAACTTCATTCTACACATCATTCTACGCATTATTCTGCACATCTTTCTACACATCATTCTACATATCTTTCTACACATCATTCGACACATCAATCTGCACATCATTCTACACATCAATCGACACATCAATCTACACAACATTCTATACATCATTCTACACATCATTATATGCATCATGCTGAACATCTTTCTACTCATCATTCTATACATCATTCTACGCATCATTCTACACATCATTCTACACATAATTCTGCACATCTTTCTACACATCATTCTACACAACATTCTACACATCTTTCTACACATCATTCTACACATCATTCTACACATCATTCTATACATCATTCTACACACCTTTCTGCACATCATTCTACACATCATTATACGCATCATGCTACACATCTTTCTACACATCATTCTACACATTATTCTACACATCATTCTACACGTCATTTTACACATCATTCTACACATCATATACGCATCATTCGACACATCTTTCAACAATTGATTCTACCCATCATTCTACACATCATTCTACACATCATTCTACACGTCATTCTACACATTATTCCACACATCATTCTACACGTCATTCGACACATCATTCTACTCAACATCATTCTGCACATCATTCTATACATCATTCTACATTTCATTCTACTCATCATTCTACACAACATTATTCTACACATCATTCTATACATCATTCTATACATCACTCTACACATCATTCTAGACAGCAAACTACCCAACTTCATTCTACACATCATTCTATACATCATACTACACATCATTCGACACATCATTCTACGCTTCATTCTACACATCTTTCTACACATCATTCTACACATCATTCCACACATCATTCCACACGTCATTCTATGCATCATTCTACACATCTTTCTACACATCATTCTACACATCATTCTACACTTCATTCTGCACATCAATCTGCACGTTATTCTACGCATCATTCTACACATCATTCTACAAATCATTCCACACATCATTCTACACATCATTCTACACATCATTCTACGCATCATTCTGCACATCTTTCTACACATCATTCTACACATCATTCTACACATCATTCGACACATCATTCTACATATCATTCTACACATCATTCGACAAATCATTCTACGCAACATTCTACACATCTTTCTACACATCATTCGACACATCATTCAACACATCATTCGACACATCAATCTGCACACCATTCTACACATCATTCTGCACATCATTCTACGCATCATTGTACACATCTTTCTACCCATCATTCTACAAATCATTCTACACATCATTCTACACATAATTCTACGCATCATTCTACACAACTTTCTACACATAATTCTGCACATCATTCTACACATCATTCTACACATCTTTCTACACATCATTCTACACATCATTCTACACATCATTCTATACATCATTCTACACACCTTTCTACACATTATTCTACACATCATTATACGCATCATGCTACACATCTTTCTACACATCATTCTACACATTATTCTACAGATCATTCTACACGTCATTTTACACATCATTCTACACATCATATACGCATCATTCGACACGTCTTTCAACAATTCATTCTACCCATCATTCTACACATCATTCTACACATCATTCTACACGTCATTCTACACATTATTCCACACATCATTCTACACATCATTCGACACATCATTTGCTCAACATCATTCTGCACATCATTCTCTACATCATTCTACATTTCATTCTACACATCATTCTACACAACATAATTCTACACATCATTCTATATATCATTCTATACATCATTCTACACATCATTCTAGACAGCAAACTACACAACTTCATTCTACACATCATTCTATACATCATTCTACACATCATTCGACACATCATTCTACGCATCATTCTACACATCTTTCTACACATCATTCTACACATCATTCTACACATCATTCTACACATCGTTCGACACATCATTCTGCACATCATTCTACACATCATTCTACACATCATTCTACACATCATTCGACACATCATTCTAGACAGCAAACTACACAACTTCATTCTACACATCATTCTACGCATTATTCTGCACATCTTTCTACACATCATTCTACACATCTTTCTACACATCATTCGACACATCAATCTGCACATCATTCTACACATCAATCGACACATCAATCTACACAACATTCTATACATCATTCTACACATCATTATATGCATCTTGCTGAACATCTTTCTACTCATCATTCTATACATCATTCTACGCATCATTCTACACATCATTCTACACATAATTCTGCACATCTTTCTACACATCATTCTACACAACATTCTACACATCTTTCTACACATCATTCTACACATCATTCTACACATCATTCTATACATCATTCTACACACCTTTCTGCACATCATTCTACACATCATTATACGCATCATGCTACACATCTTTCTACACATCATTCTACACATTATTCTACACATCATTCTACACGTCATTTTACACGTCATTCTACACATCATATACGCATCATTCGACACATCTTTCAACAATTGATTCTACCCATCATTCTACACATCATTCTACACATCATTCTACACGTCATTCTACACATTATTCCACACATCATTCTACACGTCATTCGACACATCATTCTACTCAACATCATTCTGCACATCATTCTATACATCATTCTACATTTCATTCTACTCATCATTCTACACAACATTATTCGACACATCATTCTATACATCATTCTATACCAGGTTTTAGTCTGCCTCACCTCCGAGAGTAGACTTTTTCAGACTGGCATGGCTCTAGTTATATTACAGCTGTCTCTCTCTTTACTCAAGGAGCGACAGACAGCAGCTTATTGATTTTTGTCAGCTCATACATGAATGCTAGCAAACATCTGAATAGAAAAAAGGAAACATATAAACAAAGAAAATAGATTCAGGAGTAGGCCATTCGGCTCTTCGAGCTTGCACCACCATTCAATAAGATCAGGGCTGAACATTCACCTCAGTACCCTTTTCTGCCTTCTCCCCATACCGCTTGATCCCTTTAGGCGTCAGGGCCATATCTAACTCCCTCTTGAATATCTGCAATGAACTTGCATCAACAAGTCTCTGCGGTAGGTAGTTTCAGAGGTTGACAACTCTCTTAGTTAAGAAGTTTCTCCATAATCTCAGTCCTAATCCTTATCCTTAGACGATATCCCTTGGTTGTGGACTTCACCAACATCGGGAACAGACTTCCTGCACCTAACCTGTCCAGTCCAGTCAGAATGTTATGCATATCTATGAGATCCCCTCTCATCCTGCAAAACTCCAGTGAATACAAGCCCAGTCGATCCAGTCTCTCCTCGTAAGTCAGTCCTGCCATTTCGGGAATCAGTCTGATGAACCTTCGCAGCAATCCCTCACGAGCAAGAACATCCTTTCTCACATTAGTAGAGCAAAACTGAACACAATATTCCAGGTGAGGCCTCACTTAGGCCCTATACAACTGCAGTAAAACTTTCCTGTTCCAATACTCAAATCCCTTAGCTATGAAGGCCACCATACTATTTGTCTTCTTCACCGCCTGCTTAACCTGCATGCCAACTTGCAATGACTGATGTACCATGATACACAGGTTTCGCTGCCCCTTCCCTTTTGCTAATCTGCCACCATTCAGATAACATTCTGCCCTCGTGTTTTTGCCATCAAAGTGGATAACCTCACATTTACCCGCATAATACTGCATCTGCCATGCGATTGCCCATTCACCAAATCTGTTCAATTCACCCTTCAGCCTTTTAGCATCCTTCTCACAGCTCACACTACAATTCAGCTTAGTGCCATCTGCAAACTTGGAGATATTACACTAAATTCCTTCATCCAAATCATGAATGTATCTTCTACATTGTTGGGATCCAACACTGAGCACTACTAAACTGCACGAGTCACTGCCTGCTATTATGAAAAGGAACCATTTATCGCGACTTTCTGCTCCCTGCCTTCAAACCAGTTCTCTATCCACGTCAGTACATTCCCCTCAATACCATGTGCATTAATTTTGCACTTCAATCTCTTGTGTGTGACCCTGATAAAAGCATTTTGAAAATCCAAATACACCACATCCACTGGTTCTCCTTTGTCCACTCTCCGAGTTACATCCTCAAAAAATTCTCGAAGATTTGTCAAGCAGGATTTCCCTTTGATACATCCATGCTGACTTGGACCGATCCCGTCACTGCTTTTCAAATGTGGTGCTATTTTATTTTTAATAATTGGTTGCAACATTTTCAACCACTACTGATGTCAGGTGAACCGGTCTATAATTACCCGTTTTCTCTCTCCCTCCTTTCTTAAAAAGTGGTCTATCGTATCATTCAAAAGGGAGTTGGATAGCTATCTGAAGGGAAAAAATCCACGTCTGTTGTAAACGACAGGGGAGTGGGACTTGTTGATGGTTGCCATGGGCTCCACCGGCCGATGGTCTTCGCCCTTGCTGTAACCATTCCATTATACTTTGATTATATTAGTTAGTGGCGCATTTAATAATGCGAATTGAAGCAGAATATTGCAAGGCGTCGTGGCTTGAGTCGGCACAACTAGAGGCATCTGATCAGAAGATAAGTGTGCGTGAAAATTCGGGTTTAGTGACTTTAAAATCATCATTTTTGTTTTGTGAAGTCTCGGTCACAGAACTGTTTGGGAAAGGAATTTTTTGCAGAAAGGGACTCAGCATTTAATCTTCTTTCTGGCTGTTGGCAGCATATTTATTTTCGATGTTATTCTTCCAGAATGTATATTTTCTTTGCTGTTTCACAATAACCAGTCCCTTGCTCTACAGTCGATCTCTCTGTTTTCCCAGTCCCATGTACATGTTACCAACAATGAACGTGATGAAGCAGATCACTAAAGCACATTGTCTAGAATGCTTTATGATTTAAGAGGTAAATTGCAGAGCACAGAAATTTCTTCAATGTAGGACTCTCCTTCAGTTAACATTTCTTTGGTTGCGCAAATGAAGATCATTAGTTAGTTAATGACGTTTTCCCGTAAAAGTAGGATCACATTTAACGATTATACATTTTCTGCATTGCGAAAGACACTGGTTAATCAGGACAGTCTGCAAAATTTGTTAAGGAAGGATAGCGTTTGAATCACTTGAATGCATTTTTGGAAGAGGTCGCCAGGTGTGCAGATGAATTATTGCCTATAATGTAGTGCATATCGATTTTATTAATGCATTCGCTAAGGTGCCACATGGCAGACTGTTCATGCAAGTTAAAGCCCATGGGATCCAAGGAGAAGTAGAAAATTGGATTCAAATTTAGCTCGGAGGCAGGAAGTAAAGGGTAATGTTTGATGGGTGTTTTTGTGACTGGAAGGATGTTTCAAGTGCGGTTCTGCAGTTTTCAGTGCTCGATCTATTGCGTTTTATGGTATTTACCAATGAAATAAACTTGAATATAGTCGTTATGATTCAGACGTTTTCAGGTGATCGTAAAATAGGTGGTGTGGTTGAAAATGGAGAAGAAAGCTGTAGACTGCTTGCAGATATCAATCAACTGGTAAGATGGGCAGAAAAGTGGCAAATGGAATTTACTCCAGAGACAGGTGAGATCGTGCATTTGTGGAGGGCTAACACGGAAAGGGAATGCACATCAACTGGTAAGACATTGAGAAATATAGAGGAACAAAGGGAACTGGGATTGCATGTCCACAGATCCCTGAAGATAGTTGGCCAATTGGATAAGTTACTAAAGATGGCATACGGAATGGTTGCATTTATTGGCAGAGGCAAGGAACAGAACAGCAATTGGGTTATGCTAGAACAGTATAAATTTCTGGTAAGGCCATAGCTGGAGTACTGCGTGCAGTTCTGGTCACGGCATTCAAGGGAGGACGTGATTGTGCTGGAGAGGGTACAGAGGAGATTGACGTAGATGTTGCTGGAGGGAGCAACTTTGCTATGAGGAGATTGGACAGGCTGGGATTGTTTTCCTTCGAACAGAGGAGGCTGGTGGGCAACAGCATTAAGTTGCATAAAATTAGGAGGGGCCCAGATAATGTTGATTAAAAGGGCCTTTTTCCCATAGTAGAGGGGGCACCAAACAGTGGGCATATATTAAAATTGATTCTTATAAGGGTTAAAGGGGATTTGTAGGGAACATTCTTCATCCAGATGTGGGGGCCTGGGGGACTCACGGTCTGAAAGTGTGGTGGAGGGAGAAATTCTCACCACATTTAAAAAGTACTTGGATGTGCACTTCAATTACTGTAGGGTGCAGGGTTACACACCGAAACCTGGACATTTGTTGGTCCGTGCGGATATGATGGGCCGAAAAGCACTCCTTCCAAGCTTTTAACTTCTATGATTATATAATTATCGGTTAGCGTTATTTTCATGATGCAAAACGTGGTGATCGGCTAAACAATGGTGTTTCCAGTGAAAAAAATATTCTGGGGCACGAAATCAGGAACCTGAGATAAAGAGTTCTATGAGATCATTGTTCGCTGAACGGGAAGCTTTGGCTCGACACCCGACATGTTGTAACCTAGTGAAGGACGGTGAACTACTGATGATGCTGCATTCGTCGCTTTCCGCCGGCAGCGGCTGATTGGAGAGTGCGGGCTCGGAATGTTTGGGCTTGTCCCACCCTCACTCACTCTGGAGCTGGGGAAGAGCGATTAGTCGATGGCTTTGTTTGTGGCTTTGTTCTTCCATGCGGCGCGGCTGGATTATTTAATAATCTCTCACAGTTTACCTGAATTAAGGGAATGTGCAGCTATGAGATAAGGTTTAACCTCGGTCAGTGCTGGAAACGGGAGGGAGTGAGAAACACTGAGCAGAGTTTAACTTTGTACAGAACGGTACAAAGAAATCAGCAAATCCAACAGCGTCGTTAGACACTGCACTCTGTTAATATTGAACCACTAATATGAATTATTCAATTTGTTCTCATCATTAATGGAACACGTTTGCAAAATATTGCCGCCCGGTTTCGAACTGCGGTCTTTTCGCGTGCGTAGCGAAAGTGATAACCACTATACTACGGAAGCACTGCAGCAAATGCAGTCTTGGGAACATAACGAGAGCTTTAACCTCAACAGCTGGCCGACACTTCAGGAGATTGCTTTCTGAGAATAGAATGATGGTGCGAGAGTTAGCAAGGTTTTAAGTGTGGCAGGAACTGATCCCGTGTTTCTCTGACTTTATATATAGGAATAGGAGTGGCCATTCCTCAGCAAGTGGCTAGAATCTAGAATACACTGCTTAAAAGGGCGGTGGAGGCAGACTCAATCTTATCTTTCAAAACGGAGTTGGATAAGTATCTGAAGGTATAAAATTGCACAGCTGCGGTTAAATGTCAGAGCGGATAGGACGAGTTGAGAGTTTGCATGGGCTCGACGAGCCGAATGTGGTTCTTCCGTACTGTAACCATTTTCTTGTTCTGTGATTCTATCAGTTAGTGGCACATTTAAAAGTATGCATGGAAGCAGAATATTGCAAAGCGACATGGATTGAGTCGGTAGAGCTAGAGGAACCTGATTCAGAAGATTCGGTGCCCGAAAATTCGGGTTTAATGACTTTAAAAAGCCTCATTTTTGTTTTGTGAAGTTTCGGTCAGAGAAATGTTTGGGAATGGAATGTTTTGCTGAAAGGGACTCAGCATTTAACCTTCCTTCTGGATGTTGGCGTCTTATTTCTTCTCGATGTTATTTTGCCAGAATGTGCATTTTCTTTGCTGTTTCACAATAACCAGTCCATTGCTCTACACTCCATCTCACTGTATACCCAGTCTCATATATTGTTACGAGCAATGAACATTTTGAAGCAGACCACTAAAGCACAGTGTCTGATATGGTTTAAGAGGTAAATTGCAGAGCACAGACAAATTATTTTATTGAGGATTCTCCTTCAGTTAACATTTCTTTATTGTGAAAATGAAGATCATCAGTTAATTAATGATGTTATCCCGTGAAAGGAGGATAACATTTAACGATAATACATTTTCTACATTTCGAAAGGCACTGGTTAATCACGACAGTCCGCTCGATTTGTTAAGGAATGGTCGCGTTTTATTAACTTGAATGCACTTTTGGAGGAGGTCATCAGGAGAGTCGATCAGTAGTGCGTACGATGTAGTGTACATGAATTTTATTAATGCTTTCGCTAAGGTCCCACATGGCAGACTGGTGATGAAAGTAAAAGCCCGTGGGACCCAGGGCGAAGTGGCAAATTGGATCCAAAATTGGTTCAGACGGAGGAAGCAGAGGTTAATATTTGACGAGTGTTTTTGTGACTGGAACGATGTTTCTAGTGGGGTTCCACAGTTTTCAGTGCAAGATCCATTGTTTTTTGGGGTATTTTTCAACGATCTAAAGTTGAATATCGGGGTTATGATTAAGAAGTATTTCGGTGGTCGTAAAATAGGCAGTGTGGGTGATAATGAAGAAGAAAGCTGGAGATTGCAGGAAGATATCAATCAACTTGTTAGGTGGGGAGAACAGTGGCAAATGGAATTTAATGCAGAGACGTTTGAGATTGTGCATTTCTGGAGGGCTAACAACGAAAGGGAATACATATCGACTGTAGGATATTGGGAAGTGTAGAGGAGCAAAGGGATCTATCAATGCATGTCCACAGATCCCTAAATGTAGCTGGCTAATTGGATAAGTTGATTAAGAAGGGAGACCGAATGCTTGCTTTTATTGGTGGAGGCATGGAATAGAAGAGCAAGTGGGTTATGTCTGAAATGTGCACAATTCTGGTTAGCCTACAGCTGGAGTACTGCGTGCAGTTCTGGTCACTGTATTGAAAAGAGGACGTGATTGCGCTGAAGAGGGAACGAGTAGATTTATGTAGAATGTTGCCGGAAGTGGAGCAACTTTGTTATGAGGACAGATTGGATAGGCTGGGTTTGTTTCCTTGGAACAGAGGAGGCTGATGAGCGATAGCATTGATGTGTACACAATTAGGAGGGGCCTAAATATTGTTGATTAAAAGGTCCCACTTGCCGGAGGTGAGTGTTCAACAACCAGGGGGTATAAATTGAAAGTAATTAGCATAAGGGTTAAAGGGGATTTGAAGGGAAAATTCTTCATGCAGATGTTTGTCGGGGTCTGGAACTCACTTCCTGAAAGTGTGGTGGCAGGTCAAACCCTCACCACAGTTATAAAGTACTTGGATGTGCACTTGAAATATAATAAGGTGCCGGTGCAGATACGATGGGCCAAAAAGGAGTCCTTCCAAGCTGTAAACTACTATGATTATATAACATCGGTGTGCATTACTTTCATGATGCAAAACGAGGCGATCGACGAATAAATAGTGTTTCTAACGAAAACATGTTCGCATAAGCAGGGCTCGAACTCAGGAACCTTAGATTGAGAGGCTTGTGAGGCTGCTGTTTGTTGTGCGGTGAGATTGGGATCGACCCGTGGCATGTTACAGCCCAATGATGGGCGGTAAATCAGTGTTGATGCTGCATTCGTCGCTTTCCGCCGGCAGCGACTGATTGGAGATGATTGGGACCGGAATGTTGGGGCTTGTCCCGCCCTCACTCACTCTGAAGCTGGGGAAGAGCGATTCGTCGATGGGTTTGTTTTGGCTTTGATCTTCCTAGCGGCACGGCAGGATCCCTTAATAATCTCTCACAGCTGAACTGAAGGCATGGAATTTGCACCTTTGAGATGGCGTTTCTCCACCGTCAGGGCTGGAAACGGGACGGAGTGAGAAACACTGTGTAGAGTTTCAGTGTTTACAGAATTGTACAGAGAAATCAACAAATGCAACAGCGTCATGAGACACTGCACTCTGTTCACCACGAATATGAATTATTCAAGTTGTACTAATCATTAATTGACACGTTTGCAAAGTATTTCCGCCCGGTTTCATAACCGGGATATTTCGCATGTTCGGCGCACGTGATAACCACTACACTACAGAAGCGCTGCAGCAAAAGTGGTCTTGGGAACATAACCAGACCTTTAACCTCAACAGCTGGACTACATTCCAGGAGCTTGCTTTCCGAGAAATAATGAAGGTTCTTTATTTAACAAGGTTGTGAGTGTGGCAGCAATTGATCCCGTGTTTCTCACACTTTATAGATAGGAACTGAAGGTGGCCATTTCGCAGCAAGCAATTAGATTCTGAAATGCAATGCTTCAAAGGGCAGTGGAGGCTGATTTAATCGTATCTTTCAAAAGGCAGTTGATAAGGATCTGAAGGAAAAAAAATGCACAGCTGCGGTTAAATGACGGGGGAGTGGGACTAGTTGAGAGTTCGCATGGGCTCGATTGGCCGAATGGCCTTCTTCCATGCGGCAACCATTCCCTTATTCTGTTATTATATAAGTTAGTGGTACATTTAATAGTGTGCATAGAAGCACAATATTGCAAAGGGACATGGAGTGAGTTGGCATAACGAGAGGCATCTAATTCAGAAGATTCGGCTGCGTGAAAATTCGGGTTTAACGACTTTGAAAGGAACATTTTTCTTTTGTGAAGTTTCGGTCAGAGAAATGTTTGTGAAAGGATTTTTTGGCTGAAAGGGTCTCAGCATTTCATCTTTTTACGGGCTTTCGGGGTCACATTTTTTTCCAAGTTATTTTGTTCCTAACACAGATGAGACTGCACAAAGGGAGGTTCAAGTAAATTGATCTCGGTCTTTATTAAGACACTCCAGAGTTAGGAACAGGCCTTTGGGGCCTGATTATATATAGTGCTCTCAAGGCATGCTGGGATCCTTTGGGCCTGCAGGGGATGCACTCCCTGGTGGCGGAACATGGAAGTGCATGCTTTATAGATACATAGCATCGCTTCCTCCAAAGTAAAAGGGAAAACTATTTAGAAGGTGAGGCGGTCGGGAGCCTTTCTTTCTCTGGTTCACTGCCTCGGTACAATTGTCTGTGTTGGTGTGTTGGCTGTGCCCTCGCTGGGTTGGCGTGTTGTTGGCCCTGCAGGGCTGCTGTGTGAGCCTGGCCTAGCTGGGATGTTGGGCATGATGGTTTCGATTTCCTAGTCCGGGGTGGTGTCGTTGATCCTTTGGCTGTGTGCTGTGGGCTCGAAAACGGTGGTGTCTGCTGTTGGTTGTTCAGGGCAGTCCGTGAACCGCAGGCTCGTTTGGTCCAGACGATTTCTGCAAATTGTCCATTATCGAGTTTGACTATTAACTCCTTACTCCCTTCATTAACTATCACCGTGCCGGCGGTGCACTTGGGACCATGTCCATAGTTTAGCACATACACAGGGTGGTTCAGATCAATTTCCCGTGACACAATGGCGCGACCATCGCTTACATTTTGTTGCTGCCGCCTGCTCTCTACCTGATCATGCAGGTTGGGCTAAACCAACGAGAGTCTTGTATTCAGTGTCCTTTCCATGAGTAGCTCAGCTGGGGGCACCCCTGTGAGTGAGTGTGTCTCGTACCGTAGCTGAGCAGTACTCGGGACAGGCACGTTTGGAGTGAGGCTTCTGTGACTCCTTTAAGGTTCTGTTTGATTGTTTGTACTGGCCGCTTTGTCTGCCCATTGGAAGCTGGTTTAAACGCGTCCCACGTGACATGTTTGATCCCATTTCGGATCATGAATTCTTCAAATTCGACACTGGTGAAACATGGCCCGTTGTAACTGACCAGTATGTCAGGCAGGCCGTGTGTGGCAAACATGACCTTCAGGCTTTCAATAGTGGTGGTTGCGGTGCTTTCCGATATAATTTCACATTCAGGCCTCACACACGAAGCCCAGTGTAGGCAATGAGTCAGTGAGTGTGTTAGTATTCACCCTGATCTCAGACTCCACACAGGGAGCTCCGTGTAGACAGTGTGTGAATGAGTGTGTTAATATTCACACTGATCACAGGCCTCACAGAGGGAGATCCAGTGTTGACACTGTGTGAGTGAGTGTATTAATATTCACCCTGATCACAGGCCTCACACAGGGAGCCCAGTGTCGACAGTGTGTGAGTGAGTTTGTTAATATTCACCCTGATCACATTCCTCACACAGGGAGCTCCGTGTAGACAGTGTGTGAATGAGTGTGTTAATATTCACACTGATCACAGGCCTCACAGAGGGAGATGCAGTGTTGACACTGTGTGAGTGAGTGTATTAATATTCACCATGATCACAGGCCTCACACAGGGAGCCCAGTGTCGACAGTGTGTGAGTGAGTGTATTAATATTCACCCAGATCACAGGAGTCACACAGGGAGCCCAGTGTAGACAGGGTGTGAGTGAGTGTATTAATATTCACCCTGATCACAGGCCACATTCGTGGAGCCCAGAAGGACCGTGTGTGTGTGAGTGTATTAATACTCACCCTGATCACATGCCTCACACAGGCAGCCCTGTGCAGAGAGTGTGTAAGTGAGTGGGTTAATATTCACTCTGATCACAGGCCTTCTGTTGCCAAGCTCTGGAACTCCCTGCATAAACCTCTCCATCTCTGCACTTCTCCATCATCCTTCAAGACGCTCCATGAAAACTACCTATTTAATGAAGTTTTCAGTCACTTGCCCTAATTTTTCCTGATATGTCTCGGTGTCAAATGTTTTGCCTCATAACACTTCTGTGAAGCTCCTTCGGATGATTCACTCTGGTAAAGGCGCTAAAATAATAAATATTATTATTGTTCTGAAATTTGACCTTCTTGAAATGAACCCTGGAGATTTATTTGATGTTTATTATGGCCTCATTAACTTGCGTCGCTTCTTTTAGTGATATGTGTATCTGCAACTCTCTGCTCCTCTACCCCGTTCTCTAATTAATCGCCTGACACACAATTGTTCATGTAAGAATTTGTCCCAACTGACCATCTCATGAGTCAACTGGTCAAGTGAAATGTGTTCTGGGTAAATGCGTGCCTGGCTAAGTGTAGATTTATGTGAGTGTGAATGTATGTATGAGTATGTGAGTGTGTTTCTGCATAAATGTTTGTCAGTGTGTTATTGTGTGTGAGTGTTTGAGTGTGTGCCTGGGTAAGTGTGTGTGTGTGTGCAAGTATGTGAGTGTGTAATTAAGTGTCTGGTTAAGCGTGTGTGAGTGTGAGGACGTTATTGCGTATGAATGTATGAGTGTATGACTGAATTAGTGTGAGTGTGGGTAAGGATGTATGAGTACGAGTGTGTTATTTTGCGTGAGTTTCTGTCTGAGTAAGTGAGTGTGCATTTGTGTGAATGTGTATGTGTGTGTCTGGGTAAGTGTGAGTGTCTTATTATCATTGAGTGTATGTGCACGTGTCTGGGTAAGTGTTTGTTTGGGTAAATGCTGGCTGGTGTACAACAGTCATCACACGTTAAAAAAACCACGCACAGGCATCTTCCACCCTTGAAGATTTTGTTCGGACCTGGAATTTTTGGTATTTCATTGAAACACCTGTGAACATTTTGATGTGGAAACAAGTCATCCTCAATTCGAGTGATTGGCTACGATAGATGGAGTGTGTGTGTAAGTGTGTGCGTGTGTGTGTAAATATGTGAGTGTTTAAGTGTGTGTCTAAGTAAGTTTGTGTGAAAGTGTGTATATTATTGTGTGTGAGTGTGTGCCTGGGTAAGTGTGTGTGTGAGCAATTGTGTGTGAGTGTGTAAGTCTGGGAGTGTGTAAGTGTGCGAATGTGTGTCTGTGTCAGTGTGTGAGTCTGTGAGTGTGTAAGTCTATGACTGTGTGTGTGCGAGTGTGTAAGTGCGTGTCTAGGTAAGTGTGTGAATGCTTACAACTGTGAGTGTGTGAGTGTATGAGTGCGTAAGCATGTGAGCGTGTAAGCGCGTGCCTGGCTATGTGTTTGTTTGTGTAAATTAGTTAATGTGCGTATGTGTGTCTGGGTAAGAGTGTGATTGTGTAAGTCTGTTAGTGTAAGTACGTGAGTGTGTAATTGTATGTCTGGCTAAAAGTGTGAGTGTGTAAATCTCTGAATGTATTAGTGTGTAAATGTATAAGTGAGCACGTGTGTGCCTGAGTAAGTGTTTGAGTATTTCAGTGTATTAATATGTGAATCTGTAAGTGTGTGCGAGTGTCTATGTGTGCGCATTTTTGTGCTTGAGTGTGTGTCTGGGTAAGTTTGTGAGTGTGTAATCTTTGAATATATGCGTGTCTAAGTGCGTGAGAGTGTAAGAGCGTGAGTATTTCAGTTTGTGCCTTGGTGTGTGGGTGAGTAAGTGCGTGATTTTGTGAATGTGTAAGTGTGTAAGTGTGTGTCTGTGTATGTGTCTTTAAGTCTGTGAGTGTGTATGTGTGTGTAATTGTGTGTGTTTCACAGTGTGTGTGTGAGTGTCCGCGTGTGAATGTGTGTTTGTAATTGTGTCTGGGAAAGTGTGTGAGTGTGTATGTCTGTAAGTGTGTGTCTGGATACGTGTTTGAGTGTGTATGTCTGTGAGATTGTTTCTGTCTGTGTGTGAATGAGTGGCTGTTTTTGTGACTGTGTGTCAGTGCATGTATGTGTGTAACTTTGTGTGAGTGTCTGTGTGTGTGCAGGCGGTGTTCAAGGCATCACCCATATAGGCGCAGGCAGCCCAGACTAGAATTCAGAACCTTGGATTTAAGATCAGTCAGGGCAAGAAATACATGATAGAGGAAAGGAGGATGGCAATTAGGGACATGCCTAAGCCCCAGAATTTCAGTGGAGTAAGAAAGCTACTAGGACTTTTTAAATATCGTCAGAATGTTATACCTCGATACACAACAATAGCAGAACCCATACAGAAATTAATTAAGTGGAGCGGGGGAACCCTACAGAAGATCGATTGCGGACCGGAGCTGGAAGAGGCATAAGGTGAACTAAAAGAGATCTGATGTCGTCCACCGCCCTAGAATTGCCAGATCCCAATAAACCTTTCCAACTCCATTGTGATAAGGATGATCGACATTATTCCGCCGTGGTAATGCAGGAACATGGGAGCCAAGAGAGACCTATAGCTTCCTACACGACGAAGAAAGTCCCGGTGGTTAGTGGAATGCCCCGATGTGTGTCCGCTCTGAACTGTGCGACTTGGGCGGTCAAAGAAATCTAACCAGTAGTGATGATGGGACAGATCATTTTGCACCCACAACATACTCTGGTAAAACTACTAAATACTGGAAAGCTGCGGTCGATCTCAGAGAGCCGAAAAGCTCAGTGGTAGGCCGTATTCATGACCAAAGACAAGTCAGTAATACTAAAAAAGCATAATGGAGTTAACCTCGCTGCCGGGAGCTGACAGAAGGAGAGGAACATCGTTCTAAGGAACAAGTAGAGAAGGAAACGCACAGTGGCTTAAAGGAAGAGCCATTGGTCAATCCAGATGAGACTTTCTATGTGGGTGGATCCAGTAAATACATTGATGGAGAAACCCACACTGGGTGGGCAGTGGTAACACAGAAGCGAGAGGAAATAATGGTAGTAACGCTCCCAGGAGACAAGTCATTTCAGGTGGCAGAACTGGTATAAAGGCTCTCGAGTCAGCTAAATGGAAGCAAGTAAACAAATATACAGATAATCAATATGCCTTTGGGGTGGTTCACCACTATATGGAAGCCTGGTCACGAGAAGAATATGTGGCATCTAAGGTCGAGTTGGGAAAGCATGGAAAGCAATAGAAAGTCGAGTCAAACAGCAAAGGACCATGGGGAGCAGCGGCAATGAACGTAAAAGAACTCACAAAACTAAAAAGTAAGGACCAAAAGCGCCCGCAAGAACTACCCATCAGCGGGAATAGGTTTGCAGACCTCGGAGCCAAACGCGTGGTAGGTGAACGGAAGCCAGAGCCAGCATTTAGGGTTGAAATTCTATCAGTTATGAGAAAAGTGTTGAGACTGATATAATTATAGCAAAGGTCCACCAGAATGTCGATCTGGAAGAAAGACCTAAATGGAGTCCATCAAAAGGGTATCCTGTGAGTATGGGTTCCCCAGGAGCAATTTGTGGCACCACAATGTTGTGGGCAGCAAAATCTAAAATTATATCACGCGATAAAACACACCGGAAGAAGTAACATTTTGTAACTCATCGCGCAATACTGGTGGTGCCCAGCAGTGGGGAAGGATGTCAATAAATGTTGCCAAAGATGCATTATTTGTGCCCAACATTACGTATGCAGGGGATGCATGGGAGAATTTACAGATCGACTTCACCGGCCCCCTGCAAGAGGATAGGGGAAAAAGGTTTTGCCTGATAATGATAGACCAATTTATACGGTGGGTGAAAGCCTTCACTACCAGGGACTGCTCCACTCGGACGGTAGCACAGATCCTGGCTAGCGAGGTGACACCTCGGTGGGGAGTATCCCTGCAGATAGATTCATACAATGGGACACAATTCACGGGCAAATTAATGAAATAAACATGTGCACTGCTGGGAGTCAAACAGAGGTACTCCCTACAAGTACAATCCCCAATGTTCGGGGATGGTGGAAAGAATGAATAGGCCTTAAAAACGACCTTTCCCAAAGCAACCCAGGAGACAGGCATAGGATGGACTGGGCTGTTTGCGGCAATTTTAATGTGGCTCAGATCTACCCCAGGTCGAACCAGGGGACTAAACCATGTGAGCTGATACTGGATGGGATATGAGACTACCAGAGGACTTATCCGAGGGACAGGTGAAGCAGGACGAATTCAGGAAAGTTTGAGGCGGTTCTTGTTCCAGCTAAACCAAGAGATGCAGGCTATGCATAAAGAAGTTCGAAGCAGGCAGCAGATAAGAGACCTAGAAATTCAGAATGAGGGAATGAGACCCGAAGCGCTACGTAAAATAGGTGAACAGGTCATGGTAAATGTGACAGGGATGCGAAAGGGAATGGAGACCCGAAGGATGGGACCACAATCGGTACTAATGACGAGCGATACCTGTGTTTGGCTACAGGAGCCCACTGGGATTATATGCAAACACTGGACTCAGGGAAAACCTTATAACACTAAACCTTTGTCTGCTTTAACCCACAGTGACGGTGCAACCGCTGACCATGGAAGCGTCCGATAAGGAAGCAGGCCAGAAAACAACGAGATAGACCTGTGGATAATGCTGGTGGCAACTGGGCTGGGTTATTGGCTGCCCTCGCCCGTCAGGTGGCTCCAGTGCTAGATTTGGAAGGAAAAGTGCGTAGACGTTATGATTTGTGGAACGCCCACCGAGACACAACCCAGGGAAACTATACATGCCCCGTTGGAATTAAATGTCATGTTTTTGATTCAACGTTTGACTGCAAACGGTGGACCTATTCGGCACCACTCTCTACCAATTTTATACTGATCAGCTATAAGAATGAGACTGTTACCTACAACTTCACATCGGTGGCCGACGGTCCAGGGATGATGTGTAAGCGAGGTTTTGACAATACTCCCCAGAATATGAGCAAAATACGGAAAGAAACCTGGAATACTAAGAAAACGGAGTAGAGCAATCGGAGAGAGTGGAGACAGGGAACGTTGAGAGACAGAGATTGGGTGTTGTCTAGGAATAATTCAGTTTGGCAGCAGGTGTATATGGCTGGTCATGATCAGTGTAAAATATCTCCGTCCGAACCAGGAACGGATGCCACACTTACAAAGGCTGCACGATATAGCCTGAGCACACTGATAGCCCCTTCAATAATACATTCAACAATAAATATATAGTATGATCAATCGATGGTATCCAGGATTTGTAAGAACCTGGATCTTGACCTAAAGATAACCAAAGTTCGCAATCAGCAAAACGTAATAGATAGAGTACTGAGAGGGTTAGGAAGGGGAGTAGGAGCATGAAACTCAATGGATCTTGAAACGCTGCTGAATAAAATTCAAAAAGCGGGACGAAGGACTAAAGATGCCGTAAGGCTGTCAGATGTGTGGCAAGAACCCTTACAGTCCAATATCGTGCGGGGATGGTTGTCAGACAAATGATTTGTGAGTGGTTAAACAAAATTAACTGGGAACAGCAACATGTATCGGCCAATTTAATGCGGGAAGCCAATAAGACTCATTGCCTTATAATGGGTCTGATCAAAAAAAGACAACGGGCTGAAATAGAAACGATAGCATTTGCTGGGAATGCCCCACGATGGGCTAAACTGTTTCAGTTTGACCACCGAAATCTAACACTCAGGCCAGATATAAAGCATATGCGATGTGATGAAGAGGGATGTGATATGAAAATAGTGTTAGTTAATGTTACTAACAGTCAGATATGATGTGAGTATGTGACCCTAACACAGCTATTCAATAAAAACTTAGGGGAACCACAGTTTTACGGGAAATGAATAGACCCGAAGAATAATACACACGAAGGGATGGACTGTGTAACGTGATCATTTGAGCAGGTATCCCCGCTACATACGCCAGTGGTGGATCCATGCATGATGGAAGTCACGGCAGGGGCGTGTCAATGGCACTTGAAGCACTTCAATGATTATAATAAGGCATGAAATCGGAAAAAACTACATATGTCTAACCAATACCCACATGTTATATTTGAACGCAGATCGCTTGAAACCCCCGATAAGTGAATCCCATGAGGAAATATATGTCATCATCGATGTCAGAACGACCAAGTCCTAACAAATCGGACAATGGAAAAACATTGCACAAAACAAGGAGCACCAAAGAACTATCTGTACGATCCCCAGTCGTGGACATGAGAATGGTAAGGGCCTGTATGAAAAAACACATTCAGGTGACCAAGTACATGAGAAAAGAAATGGAATCGCTACTAAGACAAAAGGTCGTCGTGAGCTACACAAAACAATAACTGATCCGACTGACGGAGGAACTAAGTGACCTCACGGTTCATCACTTGTGGGACATTTTTAAGTGCTGGTCACCTGGGGTCCACTTAGTCCATAAGTTGATGTGGCACACAATTGTGCTAATAATGGTAGTGGTACGGTTATGTATCGTCATCCAACTCTATCTGATGTGTAAGATCCGAGGGATGGTTTAAGCCGAACAGCAACCAGCCTTGTTAACTTTGTAACGTAGGTGTGGTAGGGAGGCGAATGACTTTGTAGCGCATTAGGTGAACAACTAACACCTCCGAGCTTATGCTCTGTAGGTACGAAAGCAAATAAAAGTAGCTTGCCACTTATCCCACAAAATTGTCAGCAGTAGCATGGAAAGATTCCGTTAAGGGACGGATTTACGAGCGATCCAAAGGAAATAGATTTGATCACCTTTTGTAGCAGATGTCTCCGAACATATATGTGGTCGGTTGATTATTTAGATATAATCAGGGACGAACAGGAGAGACTGAAGAGGTAAATTACAATTCTTTATATATTAATTAATGGTGCCATTTTAAAATTGAGCTAACAAATGTTAAAATGGAATGCACAGACTGCGGGAAACATTGCACAGAGAAACAAACGTTCTGGTTCACAGACCAAGGCCTTGGGAGGCAAGCACAGAGAGAGATAACATAGAAACTGAAGCCATAAGAAGAGAAGGGTGGAATAGAAATGGACTCTCCAGCAACTGTCCGGACTTACCATTTAAGGCATACGAAATGCAGACAGGAGGAATTGCTGGTCCAATATATTAACCAAGCATCATGTATCAATCATCACGTATTAATTATAACTTGTGTAATTACGTAATAACTTAATCTGAAATTTTATAAAGAAAATGCCTGCGGCCACTTCTTCGAGCGTTCTTTCAGAGACTAGCTCTTCTGACAGCTTGTATCTATTAAAAAATAAAAGCAGCATTTATTTTAAGGATAACGGACTCTAAGTGGTGGTTTGAAGTTAATCCCAACAGAAAATACGATTGAGGTCATTATATGTCTGAATGGGCAACGAAATGATAAGCGAGGTCAGCGATGTACCTGGATGGGCAGTGACAGTACGAGTGACGTCAGTGATATATCTGGATGGGTAGTATGAGTGTGAGTGAGGTCATTAATGTATCTGGATGAGCAGTGAAAGTGTGAGCGAGGTGAGTGATGTTTCTGGATGAGCAGTGACAGTATGAGTCAGGTCAGTGTTGTAACTGATTGCATAGCTATATCTGTGTTAGATCAGTGATGTACCTGGATGGGTAGAGACAGTTTGTTTGAATTCAGTGTTGTATCTAGAAGTGTAGTGACAGTATGAGTGAGATCAGTGATGTATCTGGATGTGTAGTGACAGTAGGAGTGATGTCAGTGATGTATCTGAATGGGCAGTGACAGTATGAGAGAGGTCAGTGATATACCTAGATGAGTGGTGACAGTATGAGTAAGGTCAGTGATGCATCTGGATATGTAGAGATAGTATGAGTGAGGTCAGTGTTGCATCTAGAAGTGGAGTGAAAGTATGTGTGAGGTCTTGATGTATCTGGATGTGTAGTGATAGTATGATGGAGGCCAGTGATGTGCCTGCACGTGTACTGACAGTCTGAGTAAGTCCACTGTTGTATCTGGATGAATAGTGACCGTATGCGTGAGGTCAGTGATGTATCTGCATGCGTCCTGACAGTATGAGTGAGTTCAGTGAAGTATCTGGATGTGTGATGACAGTATGAGTGAGTTCAGTGTTGTAACTGACTGGGTCATGAACGTATGAGTGAGTCAATTATCATGCATTTCACCGTCTTGCAATGACGATAGTTTTGTAACTGTAACTCATGCACACTGTCCCTGTACCCTTGAAATGCACACCCTGACCACAGGGGGTGAGCTTGCGGGAGACACTCCTTACCTGGGTTCCCTTGTATGAATTGGGAGGTCCCACCCAGCGTCAGCACGCCTTGGTCCTGGGAATAAAGTGAAGGTCACAGAGTGACCGTGTCTGATACATACATGCCTCGTGTGAGTTTGTAACAAGGTGCAGAGATACTACATTTGGCGAGGAGTAACGGGAATCAGCGAACCACGAGGATTGCCACCGGTGGCACAGAGGAACGCTACTGTGTGGGTGAGGACTGGGACGACTTTGTGGAAAGACACCGGTCGAGCTTTGTCACAAAGGATTGGCTGGAAGAGACAGCGGCTGACAAGCAGAGGACGCATCTACTGCCCAGCTGTGGTCCTCAGACCTATGCGCCGATGAAAGATCTGCTCGCACCCCAAAAGCCGGCGGACAAGTCCTTCGAAGAGCTCAGCCACCTGATCAGTGAGTATCTCAAGCCGGCAAGTAGTGTACTCATGGCCCGGCACCGGTTCTACTCTGACCAGCGTCGGGAGGGCGAAAACGTCTCGTACTTCGTGGCAGAACTGCGGTTTTTGGTCAGTCTCTCTAAGTTCTCCGATGCCTGCAGGGAGAGACGTTAAGGAACTTTTTCACCGAGGGCATTAATCATGCCGGCATTTTCAGAAATCTCATAAAGTCTAAGGTGTTGACTTTAGAAGGGGCGGCGATGATCGCTCAGACCTTTATGGCTAGGGGAGAGGAGACCAAGCTAATTTACGCAAGGAGCCCTGGTTTTAACGTTGCTATGAACCAGGGAGTTAATGTAATAAATGTGATACAGAAACCCGCAGGCAGGCAAGGGCAATTCGACACCGCCCAGTCAGGCAGGCAAGGGCAATTCGACATCGCCCAGGCAGCAACAAGCTCCAGGTTGGGCCCGCAACAGGGACAATGGCAAAGGAACCGGCAATTCACGCCATTACGAGGAACACTGCATCCCGTGATGGGACCATTAACACCCTCCATCAGAGTGCTTAGAAACAGCCAAACGGGCAATCAGAGTGGAATGCCTGGGAATAGTCCTTTTGTTAACAGCAATCTCAGCTCATGCTGGAGGTGTGGTTGTAGACACACTGCCAAAAGCTGCAGATTCCAGCATTATACCTGTAGGATTTTTAATGTCATTGCACAGTTGGCCAGGATGTGCAAAAAGGCAGTAGCGAGGCTAGTCTGCGGGACAGATGAACCAGACGAGAGTCTGCAATGCAGGATGAGGCCTGGGGAACATGCATGAATGCTGAAGTTCAGCGAGTTCGTGTGGCTGACGTCCACAGCTCTACACTAAAAGGCCTCCCATGATGATGAAAATCTTACTGAATGGCATCCCAGTGCACATGGAGCTGGATACGGGAGCTACCCAGTCACTCATCAGCGCCCAACAATTTGAGAGAATATGGCCACATAGAGCTAGAAGGCCCAAACTTGAACGCATTGAGACGCAGGTATATACGTACACCAAAGAGATAATCCCAGTGCTGGCAGTGCAAACTTGGTGGTAACGAATAATGGCTTACAGAACCGGCTGCCACTCTGGATTTTCACCGCGCTTTTGGGGAGGAGTTGGCTAGCTGAGATGAATTGGAAATGGGATGTGCATGCCATTTCATCCTTGGAGCGAATGTCATGCTCGCAGGTGTTGCTAAAATTGCGAGTCATTCTTTCAACCGTGTGTCGGAACATTTAAGGGCATTCAAGTAGTGATATGCATCACTCCGAACGCCAAACCGTGCACCAGAAAGCCGGAACGGTGCCGTACGTGATGCGTGGGAAAATTGAAAGTGAACTGGACAGGCTGCTCAGAGAGGGCATAATTTCGGCCGTTGAATTCAGTGACTGGGCAAGTCCCATCGTTCCCGTCCTCAACGCAGATGGCTCGGTTAGGATTTGTGGCGACTATAAAGCCACCACCAACCGAGTGTCGCTGCAAGACCAATACCCGCATCTGAGTGCGGAGGACCTCTTTGCCGTGCTGGCAGGTGGCAAGCTGTTCACGAAGCTGGACCTCACTTCGGTCTCCTTGGCTCAGGAACTGGCGGAAGATTCCAAGCTTCCGACCACCATCACGACTCACGATGGATTATTTGTCTCCAACATGTGTCCATTGTGCATTCGTTCGGCAGCGGCTATCTTTCAGCGAAACATGGAAAGCTTGCTCAAGTCCATCCCTGGAACGGTCGTATTCCAGACATCCTTGTAACGGGTCGAGACACCGAAAAACTCCTCCACAAACTGGAGGAGATGCTACGCCGATTGTATCGGGTAGGCTTGCGAATGGAAAAGGCCAAGTGTGTGTTTTTGGCCCTGGATTTCGAGTTCCTGGGCAGGAGGATGGCTGCAGACGGGATCCGGCCCACTAAATCAAAAACTGAGGCGTTTCGCCGGGCGCCCAGTCCCGGCAATACTAAGGAGGTGCGATCGTTCCTGCGACTTTTGAACTATTTTGGGAACTTTATGCCAAACATAAGCACATTGTTGTAGCCGTTACACATCCTCCTCCGTAAAGGGTGTGAATGATTTTGGGGGGATTGTCAGGAACGGGCTTTCAGCTAGGGCGAGCAACCTGCTGTGTTCCAACAAACTGTTGACTTTGTATGACCCCTGTAAAAAACTGGTTTTAACATGCGATGCTTCATCCTACGGGGTTGGGTGTGTGTTGCAGCAGGATAATGATGACGGCCGTCTCTAACCGATGGCTTATGCCTCCAGGTTGCTCTCCCAGGCAGAGCGTGGATACAGCATGGTCAAGAAGGAGTCACTCGCGTGTGTGTCCGTTGTGAAAAAGATGCACCAGTACATTTTCGGTGGACAGTTCGAGCTAGAGACGGAGCACAAGCCATTAACATCCCAGTTGTCTGAAGGCAAGGCTGTCAACGCAAACGCGTCTACTCGCATACAGCGATGGGTCTTCACGCTGGCTGCAAATGACTACACTATACGGCACCGGCCTGACACTGAAAATTGCGCTGATGCACTCAGCAGGCTCCCACTGGCTACCACCGATGGGGCGTCGGAGCAGAGCGCCGAGATGGTCATGGTCGTTGAGGCTTTTGACACTGCAGGCTCCCCCATCACAGCCCGCCAGATCAAACTCTGGACCAACAGGGACCCCCTGCTATCCATGATGAAGAAATGTGTCCTGACTGGCAATTGGGCGCCCGCACAAAGGGCGTGCCCCGAGGAAGTCAGGCCGTTTCACAGAAGGAAGGAAGAACTCTCCATCCAAGCTGAATGCCTATAATGTGGCAGCCGGGTAGTCATGCCCCAGAAAGGAAGAGAAGGTACATTAGGGAACTCTACAGCGCGCAGCCTGCCATCGTGTGAATGAAGGCCATTGCCCGGTCACATGAATGATGGCTGGGGATTGACTCAGACCTGGATCACTGGGTTCGCAGGTGCACGACGTGTGCCCTTCTGAGCAATGCCCCCAGGGAGGCTCCACTCAGCCCGTGGCCCTGGCCCACATACCATGGTCACGCATTCACGTCGACTATGCGCGCCCGTTCATGGGTAAAATTTTCCTGAACGTTGTCGGTGCACACTCGAAGCAGTGGAGAGTCTGCATACGGTTTCCACGACCCATGGCTTGCCGCACATCCTGGTCAGCGACAATGGCCCGTGTTTTACCAGCCATGACTTCCAGGAGTTTATGCCGGCACTGGTATCAAACACGTCAGGACAGCGCCGTTGAAGCTGGCTTTCATTGGCCAAGCGGCACGGGCGGTCCAATTCATAAAGCAGGTGATCTACCGCATTTTAGGACCATCCCTTCAGCACCGCCTATCGCACCTCCTGATGATCGAAAGGTCCCGGCCGCACTCGCTCAAGGGAGTACCGCCAGCGGAACTCCTCATGAAACGCACGCTCGAGGCGAGGCTGTCCTTCATTTACCCAGGCCTGGCAGACATTGTGAGGACAAGCGCAAATCCCAAACCGAGCTCCATGATCGAGGCTCAAAGGGGAGGTGTATAGAAATAGAAAACCCGGTTTTTGTTCTTAACAATGCTTTGAGACCCAAATAGCTTGAGGTCAGTGTAATAGGCAAAGAAGGAAACAGGGTCATGGTGGACAGACTAAACAATGGGCACATACGCCGCCAACACTTGGACCAAGTAAAGAAAAGGTTCAGCATAGACATGGAGGAACCTGAAGAAGAGTGTGAGCTGTCACATACAGCACTGCCTGTGGACGAGCAACGAGGACAATCCACAACATGCACAGTCCCTGCGGCCAGTCCGGACAGGCCTGAATTACCTCAGGTGACAGAGACGCAAGCCGAGTCTCATCCACCAGAGCCACAACTGCGGTGCTCCACGAGAGAGCGTCGGCCACCTGAAAGGCTTACATTTTGACATAAAAAGACGTACGGGAGGACGTGATGTCATGTATGTAACCATCATGTAAAGGTAATCTTCATGTAACTGTAATCTTGCTGCAACTCCTGTACACTGTAATTATACCCTAGAAATTCACACCCTGACACAGTGGGTGAACTTGTGGGAGACACTCCTCACCTGGGTTAACAGGTAGAAAAGGGACGATCCCACCCAGGGTCAGCGCTCCTTATTCCTGGGAATAAAGGTTTAGGTCATGTAGTCACTGTGTTTGCAGTAAATGCCTAGTATGAGTTTGTAATACAGTGCAAGGACACCAGAAAGACAACAATCCTTAGGCTCACGGAGTCCCGAGATCAGTTCCAAATAAATTTTGCGAGGTTTTCATTCCCTTTTTGAAAATGTTTCTCCGGGTTATTCAAATCATTTTACGAGAGACAGGATAAGTTTTGAGGACCCGTTTTTACCTCAGTGTCTGTGAAAGACAGAGGGAACGGCAGCAGACAAAGAGAAAACAACTTTTGCAAAACTGATCCCAACTCCTCAGCAGGTCTGAAGGTAGATCAGCTCACTGCCTACTTAGGAAGTTTCACCACGTTATTCACCTTCTTATTTGATCTCCCTTTGGAATTCGTTTATTTTATTATTCTTGTTGTGTGCTTAACGGCAGCATTGAAGCGGGACAGAGAAACTTGGAGCAGTTTATTCTCACAATGCTACAACGAGACTAGAAAAAGTTTAAAGATTTTTAATGAAACTTTCACAAAAGACTAACGTTTCCCCCTACGTTTCGAAGATGATTTCTGAAGAAACAGGCAAAAATCAGTTTTCGCCTCCTGTAAACAAGTCCCAACCTGGTCTTGAAAACCAAACGTAACAAAAGAGGCTCCGAATTGCTAAACACGTTTAAAATTGAAGGTCTTCAATGTGTGATGTTGAGCGATTGACTACAGTGAGCAGCTTTGCACAAACAAACACCCCATGCTGTTGAGGAGGGGAGGGCAGCGGAGGATGTGTAGGAGTTCCACGTTACATTTTATTGAAGTTAAAAAGTATCATTAAGCCGTTTTTGGAAGGGAAGCAAAAATGAGAGAAAAACACAAACCTTTTCATTTTACATAACATAAAACCAGAAATTGCAGGAAATATTCAGCACGTCAGGCCGTAATGTGAGAGAGAGATCAGAGATACTGTTTCAGGTCGGTCAACTTTCATCAAAACTGGACATTGATAGAGATGTAACACATTTAAAGCAGGTGCAGAGGCAGATAAAGTTGGGAGGGGAGGAAAGAACAAAAGGAACGGTCTTTGTTATGGTGGAAGGCAGAAGAGGTTAAATCCTGTCTCTTCATCTGGTTAAGATCTGTTACATCTCTGACTTCTTCCAGTTCAGATCGAAATAAGAGGTTTTTCACTTTGGGGGCAAAAACACGAAGGCAGAATATTATCTTAATGGTGGCAGATTAGGAAACGTGGAGGTGAAGCGAGGCTTGGGTGTCATGGTTCATCAGTCATTGGAAGTTGTCACGCAGGTACAGTCGGCGGTGAAGAAGGCAAATGGTATGTTGGGCTTCATAGCAAGAGGATTTTAGTTTCGGAGCACGGATGTATTACTGCAGTTTTACAGGGCCTTGGTGAGGCCCCACCTGGAATATTGTGTTCAGTTTTGGTCTCCTAATCTGAGGAAGGATGCTCTGGCTATTGAGGGAGTGCAGCGAAGGTTCACCAGACTGATTCCAGGGATGGCTGGACTGACATATGAGGAGTGACTGGATACATTGGGCCTTATACACTGGAGTTTCGAAGGATGAGTGGGGATCTCATAGAAACATATAAGCTTCTGACGGGATTGGACAGGTTAGATGCGGGAAGACTGTTCCCGCTGTTAGGGAAGTGCAGAACCAGTAGACACATTCTTATGATAAGGGGCAGGCCATTTAGGACTGAGATGAGGAGAAACGTTTTCACTCAGAGAGTTGTTAACGTGTGGAATTCCCTGTCGCAGAGATTTGTTGAGGCCAGTTCATTGGATATATTCAAGAGGGAGTTAGATATGACCCTTATGGCTGAAGGGATCAAGGTGCATTGTGAGAAAGCAGGAATGGGGTACTGAAGCAATGATCAGCCATGATGTTATTGAATGGTGGTGCAGGCTTTAAGGACCGAATGGCCTACTCCTGCACCTATTTTCTATGATTCTATGTTTCTATGTAACCTCACACACTAAATGGCTAACGTGGTTTCTCTCTTACAGAAGCTGCCTGACCTTTGAGTAGTTCCAGCATTTTCTTTTTTAGATTCAGATTTCAGCATTCGCTGTGTTGTTGCTATTGTGAACTATTTTATTTCGTCTGTCGTTCAACATTCCCAACAAGTCTCAGGAAAAATGTAAATATAGGTTTCTTCCTAAAAGTTTTGCCGAATGTTAATACAAACAAGGGTTATGTCATGATGTATAAAGTAGCAGGAAGCGAATTTCGAAGAAACCACTATTTGTGTTTTGAGAACGATACAGAAAATACTTTGATTAAACAGACAATGTATAATTTAGACTTGGTATACATGTTTGAAATAGGAGAATAAATATTGAGAGTACAATGAAGTTTGTTACCCATTATATTATTGGAAATTACCTAAAATACTTGAACACTTTTGTTAATAAGAGCAGGGATTAATATAGTGCCAAATGTTTGAGAGAAAAACATTAGATGCAAAATTTGTATTTTAAAGTCTTTATTTCACCATATTCGTAAACATTTCGAAGTAAGACTGATTGGTAATCCGATCCAGGAAGAAAGATGAATGTTTATTTCTGTTAAATCATAGCATTTATTTTGAAATTGGATTACGCACATTGTGTATGTGTTTTTCTGCACTTGTGAAGACGTGCCTCATTTCTGACATGTTACATGGGGTGGTGCTGGGAAAAGAAAATCACCTTTACTCATGGAATTGATTGCAGTTGGAAATTACGGTCGATTTTGTACATTTCCTTTTTAGACCCTGAACGAAAGAATTACGGTAATTTTATGTTCTGGTTACCTCTTTGTATTATGATTAATATTCGAATTACATATGTGGACATACAGGATATCAGCATCGTAGGAAAGTCACTGTTCCTGCTGCTATGGTGCCTTTGCTATGGTCACATGAGAGGTGCTGCTAATAGGTTGACCACTTTAAAATTAATACAAACTGCACGAATATATATGCCTCTTTCAGCTCACCTTGGGCTTTTGGATTGTTTGTCGATGCATAACTGTGTAACTGAGTGACGGTTATGTAGTGTTAATGTATTATTATGCAGTTTCTTTATCTCCCACTCATTTGTGATCAGTTGTCATTTTTTTATAGATTTTGTCGATGACGAACTAAAACCTTTCAATAAATTCTATCGTAAACAACGTGCATAATGTACATGTAAATCGCAAAAGATTTTCAATATGGATCAGTGCGAGTTGGAGCATGTTGGTAGGAGAGATAAGGACCCAACCTCCCCTTGGAAACTAAGAGTTCAAATGGGGTAGAAGTGCAAAGAGATCTCTGGGTACAGAGACACAAGTCACGAAATGTCGCAATGGAGGTAATAAGGACATACAAGAGCATATGAAGCAAGGGAGATCATAGAAAGAGGATTATAATTAAACAGCAGAGAAGTTATGTAAAACCTGTATCGAACCATGTCCAATGACCTGAGACGGCGGGTTGCCAATATGGCATAACTCTATATATAATTTCACGTGCTTGCTGCTGCTGATGTTGTTGTAAAGGTTGTTGCAAGTAATGTTGGCCCAGCGATGAAAAGGACGCGATAAATGGAGTTTCTGGCCCGCTCAGTACAAACAATTCGTTGCAACATTATTGAGGAGGAGCGGAGGATATTGGTTTGGTTGGGGTGCGTCTGAGGATATTGGGCGAGGTGGGGAGGATCTGAGGATGTTGGGTGGGGTGGGGTGGGTCTGAGGATATTGGGTGTGGTGGGGAGGGTCTGAGGATATTGCGTGGGGTGGGGATGGTCTGAGGATATTAGGTGGGGTGGGGAGTGTCTGAGGAAATTGCGTGGAGTGGGGAGGCTCTTAGGATATTGGGTGGGCTGGGGAGGATCTGAGGATGTTGGGTGGGGTGGGGTGGGTCTGAGGATATTGGGTGTGGTGGGGAGGGTCTGAGGATATTGCGTGGGGTGGGGATGGTCTGAGGATATTAGGTGGGGTGGGGAGTGTCTGAGGAAATTGCGTGGAGTGGGGAGGCTCTTAGGATATTGGGTGGGCTGGGGAGGGTCTGCGGATATTAGGC
Source organism: Pristiophorus japonicus (assembly GCF_044704955.1). Taxonomy (NCBI): domain Eukaryota; kingdom Metazoa; phylum Chordata; class Chondrichthyes; family Pristiophoridae; genus Pristiophorus; species Pristiophorus japonicus. Next base: position 1,199,834 of record NW_027252779.1, read on the forward strand.
GGGGTAGGAGAGTCTGAGGATATTGGATGGTGTGGGGAGGAACTTGGATATTGGGCGTGGTGGGGAGGAGATGAGAATATTGGGTTGAGTGGGGAGGGTCTCAGGATATTGGGTCAGTTTGGGGTAATGGGTAAGTTTGTGCTTGATGAGTCAGTTTGGGTGATGGAATAGTTTTGGGTGATGGGTCAGTTTTATGTGAAGGATTAGTTGGGGGTGATTGATCAGTTTGGGTCATGGGCTAGTTTGGGGTGATGGGTCAGTTTGGGGTGATGAATCTTATGGTGTGATGGGTTAGTTTTGGCTGATGCGTCACTTTGTGTTGATGTGTTAGTTTTTGCTGATGAGTCAGTTTGGGGTGATGGGTCAGTATGGGGTGATGAGTGAGTTTGGGGTAATGGGTAAAGTTGGGATTATGAGTCAGTTTGGGGTGATGCGTCATTTTGGGGCGATGAGTCAGTTTGGAGTAATGAGTCAGATGGGGGTGATGGGTCAGTTTGTGCTTGATGGGTCAGTTTGGGTGATGGGATAGTTTTGGGTGATGCGTCACTTTTATGTTAAGGATTAGTTGGGGGTGATTGATCAGTTTGGGTCATGGGTTAGTTTGTGGTGATGGGTCAGTTTCGGTGATGAATCTTTTGGGGTGATGGTTATGTTTTGGCTGATGCGTCACTTTGGGGTGATGAGTTAGTTTTTGCTGATGAGTAAGTTTGGAGTCATGGGTCAGTATGGGATGATGAGTCAGTTTGGGGTGATGGGTCAAGTTGGGGTGATGAGTCAGTTTGGGGTGATGCGTCAGTTTGGGGCAATGAGTCAGTTTGGGGTGATGAGTCAGATTGGGGTGTTGGATCAGTTTGGGGTGATGGGTCAGATTCAGGAGATTGGTCAGTTTAGGGTGATGAGTCAATTAGGGGTGATGTGTCAGTTTGTGGGTGATGAGTCAGTTTGGGGTGATTGGTCAATTTGGGGTAAAGGGTCAGTTTGGGGTGAAGGGTATGTTTGGGGTGATGGGTCAGTTAGTGGTGATGCGTCAGTTTGGGGTAATGAGTCAGTTTTTGGTTATGAGTCAGATTGGGGTGGTGCGTCAGTTTGGGTTGATGGGTCAGTTTGGGGTGATGAGTCAGTTTGGAGTGATGAGTCAGTTTTTGGTGATGAGTCAGTTTGGGGTGATGGGTCAATTTGGGGTGATGGCTCAGTTTGGGGTGATGAGTCATTTTGTGGGTCATGCTTCAGTTTGGGGTGATGGGTTAGATTGTGGTGATGAATCAGTTTGGGGTGATGAGTCAATTTGGGATGATGGTCTGTTTTTGGTGATGAGTCAGTTTGGGTTGATGGGTCAGTTTGGGGCGATGGGCTAGTTTAGGGTGATGGATTAGTTTGGGGTGATGAGTCTGTTTGGGGTGATGAGTCAATTTGGGGTGATGAGTCAATTTGGGATGATGGTTCACTTTGGTGTGCTGATTACTTTGGGGTGAAGATTCAATTTGGGGTAATGGTTCAGTTTGGGGTGATGCGTCAGTTTTGTGTGATGCGTCAGTTTGGGGCGATGAATCAGTTTGAGGTGATGAGTCAATTTGCGATATTGGGTCAGTTTGGGGTGATGTTCATTTTGGGGTAATGAGTCAGTTTGGAGTGATGTGTCAATTTGTCGTGATGGGTCAGTTTGGGGTGATGGGTCAGTTTTGGGTGATGAGTCAGTTTGGAGTGATGAGTCAGTTTTTGTTGAAGAATCACTTTGGGGTGATGGGTCAGTTTGTGGTGATGATTCAATTTTGGGTGATGGGACAATTTGGTGTGATGGGTCAGTTTGGGGCCATGAATCAGTTTGGGGTGATGGGTCAGTTTGGGGCGATGAGTCAGTTTGTGGTGATGAGTCAGGTTGGGGTGATGGTTCAGTTTGAGGTGATGGGTCAGCTTGGGGTGATGGGTCAGTTTGGGGTGATGCGTCAGTTTAGGCTGATGGGCCAGTTTTGGGTGATGAGTCAGTGTGTGGGTGATGAGTCGGTTTGGTATAATGGTTCAATTTTTGGTCATGAGTCTGTTTGGGGTGGTGCGTCAGTTTGGGGTGATGAGTCCGTTTGGGGTGATGGTTAAGTTTGGGGTGATGTGTCAGTTGGGAGTGATGAGTCAGTTTTTGATGATGAGTCAATTATGGGTGATGGGTCAGTTTGGGGTTATGTGTCAGTTTTTGGTGATGGGTCAGTTTGGGGTGATGAGTCAGTTTGTGGATGATGCAGGAATTTGGGATGATGGGTCAGTTTGGGGTAATGAGTCAGTTTGGGGTGATGTGTAAGTTTAGGGTGATGGGTTACTTTGGGGTGATGAGTCAGTTTGAGGTAATGAGTCAGTTTGGGGTTATGATTCAGTTTGGGCAGATAAGTCAGTTTAGGGTGATGGTTCAGTTTCGAGTGATGAGTCAGTTTGGGGTGATGGATCAGTTTTGGGTGATGGGTCTTTTTGGTGCGATGTGTCAGTTTGGGGTCATTAGTAAATTTGGTGTGATGGTTTAGTTTTGGGTAATGGGTCAGTTTGTGGTGATGGTTAAGTTCGTGGTGATGGGTCAGTTGGGGGTGATGAGTCAGTTTGGGGTGATACTTCAGTTTGGGGTGATGAGTAAGTTTTGCGTGATGCGTCAGTTTGGGCAATGAGTCAGTTTGTGGTGATGAGTCAGATTGGGGTGATGGATCAGTTTGAGGTGATGGGTCAGTTTGGGGTGATGGGTCAGTTTGGGGTGATGGTTCAGTTTGGGTTGGTGGGTCAATTTTGGGTGATGAGTCAATTTGTGGGTGATGCGGCAATCTGGGGTGATGGGTTACTTTGGGGTGATGAGTCAGTTTGGGGTGATGAGTCAGTTTGAGGTGATGAGTCAGTTTGGGGTGATGGTTCAGTTTCGGGAGATGGGTCCGTTTGGGGTGATGGGTCAGTTTGGGGTGATGGGTCAGTTTGGGATAAGTATTCAATTTGGTGTGATGGTTTAGTTTTGGGTAATGGATCAGTTTGTGGTGATGGTTCAGTTTGGGGTGATGGGTCAGTTTAGGGTGATGAGTCAGTTTGTGGTGATGAGTCAGTTTGGGGTGATGGATCAGTTTGCGGTGATGGTTCAGTTTACGGTGATGAGCGAGTTTGGGGTGAAGTGTCAGTTTGTGGGTGATGAGTCGGTTTGTTGAAATGGGTCACTTTGGGGTCATGAGTCTGTTTGGGGTGATGAGTCAGTTTGGGGTGATGTGTAGAATGTTGTGCTGAATGATGTTTAGAATGATGTATAGATTGATGTGCAGAAAGATGTGTATAATGATGTGTGCAACGAATGATGTGTCGAATGACGTCTGGAATGATGTGTAGAATGATGTGTAGAATCAATGATGTATAGAATGATGTGTAGAGTGATGTGTAGAATGATGAGTAGAATGAATGATGTGTAGAATTATGTGCAGATTGATGTGTAGAATGTTATGTACAATGATGAGTGGAATGATGTGTAGTATGAATGATGTGTAGAATGATGTGTATAATGATGTTTAGAATGAATGATGTGTAGATTGATGAGCAGAATGACGTGTAGAATGATGCGCAGAATCAATGATGTCTAGCATGATGTGCAGAGTGATGTGTAGAATGAGGTATAGAATGATGTGTAGAATGATGTGCAGAATGATGTGTACAATGATGTGCACAATGATGTGTAGATTCAATGATAAGCAGAATGATGTGTAGATTGATGTGTAGAATGATGTGTAGAATGATGTGTAGATTGATGTTTAGAATGATGTGCAGAATGATGATATGTAGAATGATGTGTAGATTGATGTGTAGAATGATGTGTCGAATCAATGACTTGTAGAATGATGTGTAGAATGAAGTGTAGAATTATGTGTAGAATGATGATGTGTAGAATGATGTGCAGAATGAAGTATCGAATGATGTGTGGAATGATGTGTTGAATGATGTGTAGAATGACGTGTGGAATGATGAGTAGAATGATGTGTAGAATGATGTGTAGAATCAATGATGTCCAGAATGATGTGTAGAGTGATGTGTAGAATGATGAGTAGAATGAATGATGTGTAGAATGATATGTAGAATGATGAGTGGAATGATGTGTCGTATGAATGATGTGTAGAATGATGTGTATAATGATGTGTAGAATGAATGATGTGTAGAATGATGAGCAGAATGACGTGTAGAATGATGCGCAGAATCAATTATGTCTAGCATGATGTGCAAAGTGATGTGTCGAATGAGGTATAGAATGATGTGTAGCATGAACTGTAGAATGATGTGTACAATGATGTGCACAATGATGTGCAGATTCAATGATATGCAGAATGATGTGTAGATTGATGTGTAAAATGATGTGTAGAATGATGTGTAGATTGATGTTTAGAATGATGTGCAGAATGATGATATGTAGAATGATGTCTAGAATGATGTGTAGAATGATGTGTCGAATCAATGACTTGTAGAATGATGTGTAGAATGAAGTGTAGAATTATGTGTAGAATGATGATGTGTAGAATGATGTGCAGAATGAAATATCGAATGATGTGTAGAATGATGTGTTGAATGATGTGTATAATGACGTGTAGAATGATGTGTAGAATGATGTGTAGAATGTATGATGTGCAGAATGAAGTGCAGAATGGTGTGTCGAATATGTGTAGAATGAATGATGTGTAGAATGATGTGTAGAATGATGTGCAGAATGCTGTGTGGAATGACTGATGTTTAGACTGATGTGTCGAATGATGTGTAGATTGAAGAGTAGAAAGAATCATATGTAGAATGATGTTTGGTAAGATGTGTAGACGGATGTGAAGAATGATGATGTGTAAAATGATGTGCAGAATGAAGTATCGAATGATGTGTAGAATGATGTGTAGAATGATGTGTATAATGACGTGTAGAATGATGTGTAGAATGATGTGTAGAATGATGTGTAGAATGATGTGTCGTATCAATGAATTGTTGAATGATGTGTAGAATGAAGTATCGAATGATGTGTAGAATGATGTGTTGACTGATGTGTATAATGACGTGTAGAATTATGTGTAGAATGATAATGTGTCGAATGTGTGCAGAATGATGTCTCGAATACTGTGTAGAATGATTTGTAGAATGATGTGTAGAATGAATGATGTCTAGAATTACGTGTAGATTGATGTGTGGATGATGTTTAGAAACATGTATAGCATGATGTGTAGAATGATGTGTATAATGATGTTTAGAATGAATGATGTATAGAATAGTGTGTAGAATGATGTGTAGAATGATGTGAAGAATCAATGATGAAAAGAATGATGGGAAAATGATGTGTAGAATAATGTGTAGAATGATGTGTAGAACGAATGATGTGTAGAATTATGTGTAGATTGATGTGTAGAATGAAGTGTAGAATGATGTTTAGAATGATGTGTAGAATGATGATGTGTAGATTGATGTGTAGAATGAAGTGTAGAATAATGTGTAGAATGATGTATAGAATGAATGACGTGTAAAATGAATGACGTGGAGAATGATGTGTACAATGATGTGTAGAATGATGTGTAGAATTAATGATGTGTAGACTGAAGTGTAGTATGATGTGTAGAATGAATGATGTGTCGAATGATGTATATGATGATGTGTAGAATGAATGATGTGTAGAATGATGTGTAGAATGAATGATGTGTAGACTGAAGTGTAGTATGATGTGTGGAATGAATGATGTGTCGAATGATGTGTATAATGATGTGTAGCATGAATGATGTTTAGAATTATTTGTAGAATGAATGATGTGTAGACTGATGTGTAGAATGATGTGTAGAATGATGAGTAGAATGAATGATGTGTAGAATGATGTTTGGAAAGATGTGTAGATGGATGTGCAGAATGATGCGTCAAATCGTGTGTTGAATGATGTGTAGGATGATGTGTAGAATGATGTGTAGATGTATGATGTGCAGAATGAAGTGTAGAATGATGTGTCGAATGATATGTAGAATGAATAACGTGTAAAATGAATGATGTGTAGAATGATGTGCAGAATGATGATGTGTAGAATGATGTGTCAGAAGTGTGTAGAATGATGTGTAGAATGAATGATGTGTAGATTGATGTGTAGATTGATGTGCAGAATAATGTGCAGAATTAAGTGCAGAATGATGATGTGTCGAATGATGTGTGCGATGATATATCGAGTGATATGCAGAATGAATTGTAGAATGACGTGTATAAAGTTGCCTCGAATTATTTTTAGTATAATGTTAAGATTCAATGATGTGACGAATGACGTGTAGAGTGATGTGCAGAATGAAGTGTACAATGATTTGTAGAATGAGTGATGTGCAGAAGTACGTGTAAATTGATGTGTAGAATGATGTGTAGAATGATGTTAAGAATAAATGATGTGTAGATTGATGTGTATATTGTTTTGTAGAATGATTTGTAGAATGATGTGTGAAATGAAGTGTAGAATGATGCTTAGAATGATAATGTGTAGAAGGTGTGCAGAATGATGTCTCGAATAATGTGTATAATGATTTGTAGAATGATGTGTAGAATGAATGATGTGTAGAATTATGTGTAGATTGATGTGTAGAATGATGTGTAGAATGATGTGTTGATTGATGTTCAGAATGATGTGTAGAATAATTATATGTAGAATGATGTTTAGAATGATGTGTAGAATGATGTGTAGAATGTATGATGTGCAGAATGAAGTGTAGAATAATGTGTAGAATGATGTATAGAATGAATGACGTGTAAAATGAATGATGTGGAGAATGATGTGTAGAATGATGTGTAGAATGATGTGTAGAATGAATGATGTGTAGACTGAAGTGTAGTATGATGTGTAGAATGAATGATGTGTCGAATGATGTGTATAATGATGTGTGGAATGAATGATGTGTAGAATGATGTGTATAATGATGTGTGGAATGAATGATGTGTAGAATGATGTGTAGAATGAATGATGTGTAGACTGATGTGTAGAATTATGTGTAGAATGATGAGTAGAATGAAGGATGTGTAGAATGATGTTTGGAAAGATGTGTAGATGGATGTGTAGAAAGATGCATCAAATAGTGTGTTGAATGATGTGTAGAATGATGTGTAGAATGATGTGTAGATGTATGATGTGCAGAATGAAGTGTAGAATGATGTGTCGAATGATACGTAGAATGAATGACGTGTAGATTGAATGATGTGTAGAATGATGTGTAGAATGATGAGTAGAATGAATGATGTGCAGAATGATGTTTGGAAAGATGTGTAGACGGATGTGTTGAATGATGCGTCGAATGATATGTCGAATTATGTGTAGATTGATGTTTAGAATGATGTGTAGAATGATGATATGTGGAATGATGTGTAGAATGATGTGTAGAATGAAATGTCGAATGAATGACGTGTAGATTGATGTGTAGATTGTTGTGTAGAATGATTTGTAGAATGATGTGCAGAATGAAGTGTAGATGATGTGTAGAATGCTGATGTGTATAATGATGTGTAGAATGATGTGTAGAATGATGTGTAGAATGTATGATGTGCAGAATGAAGTGTAGAATGATGTATAGAATGATGTGTAGAATGAATGATGTGTGGAATGAATGATGTGCAGAATGATGTGTAGAAAGAATCATGTGTAGAATGGTGTTTGGAAAGATGTGTAGAATGATGTTAAGAATAAATGATGTGCAGATTGATGTGTATATTGTTGTGTAGAATGATTTGCAGAATGATGTGTGAAATGTAGTGTAGAATGATGCATAGAATGATGATGTGCAGAAGATGTGCAGAATGATGCATCGAATAAATTGTAGAATGATTTGTGGAATGATGTGTAGAATGAATGACGTGTAGAATTACGTGTAGATTGATGTGTTGACTGATGTGAAAAATGATATGTCGAAAGAATGATGTGTAGAATGATGTGTAGAATGATGTGTAGAATGATGTGAAGAATCAATGATGAAAAGAATGATGTGGAGAATGATGTGTAGAATAATGTGTAGAATGATGTGTAGAATGATGTGTAGATTCAATGATGTGTAGAATGATGTGTAGATTGATGTTTAGAATGATGTGTAGACGAATGATATGTCGTATGATGTGTAGAATGATGTGCAGAATGATATGTCGAATGAATGTTGTGTGGAATGATGTATCGTATGATGTGTAGAATGATGTGTAGAATGATGTGTAGAATGATGTGTAGAATGAAAGATGTGTTGAATTAAGTGTCGAATGATGTATAGAATGATGTTTAGAATAAATGACGTGCAGAATGAATGATGTGGAGAATGATGTGCAGAATGATGTGTGGAATGATGTGCAGAATGATGTGTAGAATGAATGATGTGGAGACTGAAGTGTAGTATGATGGGTAGAATGAATGATGTGTTGAATGATGTGTATAATGATGTGTAGGATGAATGATGTGTAGAAAGATGTGCAGAATGAATGATGTGTAGCCTGATGTGTAGAATGATGTGTAGAATGATGCGTAGAATGAATGATGTGTAGAATGATGTTTCGAAAGATGTGTAGACGGATATGTAGACTTATGCGTCAAATGAAGTGTTGAATGATGTGTAGAATGATGTGTAGAATGATATGCAGAATGAATGACGTGTAGAATGAATGATGTGTAGAATGATGTGTTGAATGATGTGTAGAATGATGTGTAGAATGATGTGCAGAATTAATTATGTGCAGATTGATGTGTAGAATGAAGTGTAGAATGATGATGTGTGGAATGATGTGTAGAATGATGTGTAGAATGATGATGTGTAGAATGATGTTCAGAATGATGTATCGAATTATGTTTGGAATGATGCGTAAATGATGAGTATAACGAAGTGTAGAATGATGTGTATAATGATGTGTAGAATGAATGATGTGCATAATGACGTGTCGAATGATGTGCAGAATGATGTGTAGAATAAATGATGTGTAGAATGATTGATGTGTAGAATGATGTATAAAATGATGTGTAGACTGATGTGTAGAATATGCGTCGAATGATGTGTAGAATGATGTGTAGAATGATATGTAGAATGATGTGTAGAATGATGTGTGGAATGAATGATCTGTAGAATGATGTGTAGATTCATGTGTAGAATGATGTGTAGAATTATGTGTAGATTGATGTGTAGAATGATGTGTAGAATGAATGATGTGTATAATGATGTGTAGATTGTTGTGTGGAATGAATTGCAGAATGAGATGTAGAATGAAGTGTAGAATGATGTGTAGAATGATGATGCGTAGAATGATGTGCAGAATGATATATCGACTGATGTGCAGAATGATGTGGAGAATGATGTTTAGAATGATGTGTCGAATGAATGATGTGCATAAGTACGTGTTGAATGATGTGTAGAATGATGTGTAGAATGAATAATGTGTAGAATGAATGATGTGCAGAATGATGAGTAGAATGATGTGTAGAATGATGTGTATAATGATGTGTAAAATGACGTGTAGAATGAATGATGTGTAGAATGATGTGCAGAATGAATTATGTGTATAATGACGTGTAAAATGATGTGTAGAATGATGTGTAGAATGATGTGCAGAATGTATGATGTGTAAAATGTCGTGTAGAATGATGTGTAGAATGGTGTGTCGAATGATGTGCAGAATGAATGATGTGTAGAATGAAGTGTAGAATGATGTTAAGAATAAATGATGTATAGAATGATGCGTAGAGTGATGTGTAGAATGGTGTGTCGAATGATGTGTAGAATGATGATGTGTAGAATATTATGTTGAATGATATGATGTGTAGAATGAATGATTTGTAGAATGATGTGTAGATTGATGTGTAGAATGAGGTGTCGAATTATGTGCAGATTGATGTGTAGAATTAAGTGTAGAATGATGATATTTAGAATGATGTGTGGAATGATGTGTATAATGATGTGTAGAATGAATGATGTGTAGATTGATGTGTATATTGTTGTATAGAATGATTTGTAGAATGATGTGTAGAATGATGATGTGTAGAATGATGTGCAGAATGATGTATCGAATGGTGTGTAGAATGATGCGTAAATGATGTGCAAATGATGTGTAGAATGATATATAGAATGATGTGCAGATTGAATAATGTGCATAATGACCTATAGAATGAAGTGTAGAATGATGTGTGGAATGAATGATGTGTAGAATAATGTATAGAATGATGTGTAGAATGACGTGTCGAAAGATGACTAGAATGAATGTTGTGTAGAATGATGTGTAGTATGAATGATGTGCAGAATGAATGATGTGAATAATGATGTGTAGAATGATGTTCAGAATGATGTGCAGAATGATGTGTGGAATGAATGATGTGTAGAACGATGTATAGAATGATGTGTAGAATGATGAGTAGAATGAATGATGTGCAGAATGAAGTATAGAAAGACGTGTAAACGGATGTGTAGAATGATGCGTCGAATGATGTGTAGAATGATGTGTAGAATGATATGTTGAATAATGTGTAGAATGATGTGTCGATGAATGATATGAAGAATGATGTGTAGAATGATATGTAGAATGAATGCACTTTAGAATGATGTGTAGAATGATGTGTTGAATGATGTGTGGAATCAATGATCTGCAGAATGATGTGTAGATTGATGTGTAGAATGATGTGTAGAATGATGTGGAGATTGATGTGCAGAATGACGTGTAGAATGAATGATGTGTGGAATGATGTGTAGATTGTTGTGTTGAATGATTTGTAGAATGAAGATGTGTAGAATGATGTGCAGAATGATATATGGACTGATGTGTGGAATGATGTCTAGAATGATGTGGAGAATGATGAGTAGATTGATGTGTAGAATGAATGATGTTCATAATTACGTGCAGAATGATGTGTAGAATGATGTGTAAAATGAATGACGTGTAGAATAATGACGTGCAGAATGATGAGTAGAATGATGTGTGGAATGATGTGTCGATTGATGTCCATAATTACGTGTAGAATGATGCGTAGAATGATGTGTAGAATGAATGATGTGTCGAATTAATGATGTGCAGAATGATGAGTAGAATGATGTGTGGAATGATGTGTAGATTGATGTGTAGAACGATGTGTCGAATGATGATGTTTAGAATGATGAGTAGAATGAATGATGTGTAGAATGATGTGTAGAATGAAGTGTCGTATAATGTTTGGAATGATGTGTATAATGATGTGCAGAATGATTTGTAGAATGATGTGTAGAATGAATGATTTGCAGAATGAAGTGTAGAATGATGTGTAGAATGATGTGTGGTATGAATGATGTGCAGAATGAATGATGTGTAGAATGATGTGTATAATGATGTGAAGAATGATGTGTACAATGATGTGTAGAATTATGTGTGGAATTAATGTGTAGAACGATATATAGAATGATGTGTAGAATGATGAGTAGAATGAATGATGTGTAGAATGATGTGTAGAAAGACGTGTCGACGGATGTGTAAAATGATGCGTCGAATGACGTGTAGAATGATGTGAAGAATGATGTGCAGATCGATGTGTAGAATGATGTGTAGATGAATGAATTGTAGAATGATGTGTAGATGAATGAAGTGTAGAATGATGTGTAGAATGATGTGTAGAATGATGCGTAAATGATGTATAGAATGATGTGTAGATTGAATGATGTGCATAATGACCTGTAGAATGATGTGTAGAATGATGTCTAGAATGAATGATGTGTAGAATGAATGATGTGTAGAATGATGTGTAGAATGATGTGTAGAATGATGACGAGAATAAATGATGTGTAGAATGACGTGTAGATTGTTGTGCAGTATGATGTGTGGAATGATGTGTATAATGATGTGTTGATAGATGTGTAGAATGATGTGTAGAATGAATGATTTGCAGAATGAAGTGTAGAATGATGTGTAGAATGATGTGTCGTATGAATGATGTGCAGAATGAATGATGTGAATAATGATGTGTACAATGATGTGTATAATGATGTCTAGAATGATGTGCAGAATGATGTGTGGAATGAATGATGTGCAGAACGATGTATGGAATGATGTGTATAATGATGAGTAGAATGAATGTTGTGTAGAATGATGTGTAGAAAGACGTGTAGACGGATGTGTAGAATAATGTGTAGAATGATGTGTAGAATGATGTGTAGAATGATGTGTGGAATGAATGATCTGCAGAATGCTGTGTAGATTGATGTGTAGAATGATGTGTAGAATGATCTGTAGATTGATGTGTAGAATAATGTGTAGAATGATGTGTAGATGAATGATATGTAGAATGATGTGTAGAATGATGTGTGGAATGAATGATCTGCAGAATGATGTGTAGATTGTTGTGTAGAAAGATTTGTAGAATGATGATGTGTGGAATGATGTGCAGAATGATATATGGACTGATGTGTAGAATGATGTCTCGAATGATGAGGAGAATGATGTGTAGATTGATGTGTAGAATGAATGATGTGCATAATTACGTGTAGAATGGTGTGTAGAATGATGTGTAGAATGAATGATGTGTAGAATTAATGACGAGCAGAATGATGAGTAGAATGATGTGTGGAATGATGTGTCGATTGATGTGCATAATTACGTGTAGAATGATGTGTAGAATGATGTGTAGAATGAATGATGTGCAGAATGATGTGTTAAATGATGTGTAGATTGATGTGTAGAATGATTTGTAGAATGATGTGTAGAATTATGAAGTGTAGAATGATGTATCGAATGTTGTGTAGAATGATGCGAAAATGATGTGCAAATGATGTGTAGAATGATGTATAGAATGATGTGTAGATTGAATGACGTGCATAATGACCTGTAGAATGATGTGTAGAATGATGTCTAGAATGAATGATGTGTAGAATGAATGATGTGTAGAATGATGTATAGAATGATGAGTAGAATGAATGATTTGCAGAATGAAGTGTAGAATGATGTGTAGAATGATGTGTCGTATGAATGATGTGCAGAATGAATGATGTGAATAATGATGTGAACAATGATGTGTAGAATGATGTGCAGAATGATGTGTGGAATGAATGATGTGAAGAATGATGCGTCGAATGATGTGTAGAATGATGAGTAGAATGATGTGTAGAATAATGTGTAGAATGATGTGTAGAATGATGTGTAGAATGATGTGTGGAATGAATGATCTGCAGAATGATGTGTAGATTGATGTGTAGAATGATGTGTAGAATGTTCTGTAGATTGATGTGTAGAATAATGTGTAGAATGATGTGTAGATGAAAGATATGTAGAATGATGTGTAGAATGATGTGTGGAATGAATGATCTGCAGAATGATGTGTAGATTGTTGTGCAGAATGATTTGTAGCATGATGATGTGTGGAATGATGTGCAGAATGATATATGGACTGATGTGTAGAATGGTGTCTCGAATGATATGGAGAATGATGTGTAGATTGATGTGTAGAATCAATGATGAGCATAATTACGTGTAGAATGATGTGGAGAATGATATGTAGAATGAATGATGTGTAGAATTAATGACGTGCAGAATGATGAGTAGAATGATGTGTGGAATGATGTGTCGATTGATGTGCATAATTACGTGTAGAATGATGTGTAGAATGAGGTGTAGAATGAATGATGTGTCGAATTAATGATGTGCAGAATGCTGAGTAGAATGATGTGTGGAATGACGTGTAGATTGATGTGTAGAATGATGTGTCGAATGATGTGTAGATTGATGTGTAGAATGATGCGTAGAATGAATGATGTGTAGAATGATGAATGCAATGATGTGCAGTATAATGTTTGGAATGATGTGTATAATGACGTGTAGAATGATTTGTAGAATGATGTGTAGAATGAATGAATTGCAGAATGAAGTGTAGAATGATGTGTAGAATGATGTGTGTTATGAATGAGATGCAGAATGAATGGTGTGTAGAATGATGTGTATAATGATGTGTAGAATGATGTGCAGAATTATGTGTGGAATGAATGTGTAGAACGATATATAGAATGATGTGTAGAATGATGAGCAGAATGAATGATGTGTAGAATGATGTGTCGAAAGACGTGAAGACGGATGTGTAGATCGATGCGTCGAATGATGTGTTGAATGATGTGTAGAATGAATGATCTGTAGAATGATGTGTAGATTGATGTGTAGAATGATGTGTAGAATGATGTGTGGATTGATGTATAGAATGATGTGTAGAATGAATGATGTGTAGAATGATGTGGAGATTGATGAGTAGAATGATTTGCAGAATGATGTGTAGAATGATGATGTGTAGAATGATGTGCAGAATGATAAATCGACTGATGTGTAGATTGATGTGCAGAATGATGTGTACAATGATGTCTAGAATGATGTGTAGAATGATGTGTAGAATGATGTGCAGAATGAATGATGTGCATAATTAGGTGTAGAATGATGTGTGCAATGAATGATGTGTAGAACGATGTGTAGAATGATGTGTAGAATGATGAGTGTAATGAATGATGTGTAGAATCATGAGTAGAAAGACGTGTAGAATGATGTGTAGAATGATGTGTGGAATGATGTGTTGAATCAATGATCTGCAGAATGATGTGCAGATTGATGTGTAGAATGATGTGTAGATGAATGAAGTGTAGAATGATGTGTAGAATGATGTGTAGAATGATGTGTAGAATGATGTGTTGAATGATGTGTAGAATGAATGATCTGTAGAATGATGTGCAGATTGATGAGTAGAATGATGTGTAGAATGATGTGTGGATTGATGTATAGAATGATGTGTAGAATGAATGATGTGTAGAATGATGTGTAGATTGATGAGTAGAATGATTTGTAGAATGAGGTGTAGAATGAAGTGTAGAATGATGTGTAGAATGATGATGTGTAGAATGTGTGCAGAATGATATTTCGACTGATGTGTAGATTGTTGTGTAGTATAATGTGTGCAATGATGTCTAGAATGAAGTGTAGAATGATTTGTAGAATGATGTGTAGAATGAATGATGTGCATAATTAGGTGTAGAATGATTTGTGGAATGAATCATTTTTGTAGAACGATGTATAGAATGATGTTTGGAATGATGAGTGAAATGAATGATGTGTAGAATCATGTGTAGAAAGACGTGTAACGGATATGTAGAATGATGCGTCGAATGATGTGTAGATTGATGTGTAGAATGATGAGTAGAATGAATGATGTGTACAATGATGTGTACAATGATGTGTAGAATGAATGATTTGCAGAATGAAGTGTAGAATGATGTGTAGAATGATGTGTGTTATGAATGAGCTGCAGAATGAATGATGTGTAGAATTATGTGTATAATGATGTGTAGAATGATGTGTAGAATGATGTGTAGAATTATGTGTAGAATTATGTGTGGAATGAATGTGTAGAACGATATATAGAATGATGTGTAGAATGATGAGCAGAATGAATGATGTGTAGAATGATGTAGAAAGACGTGTAGACGGATGTGTAGAATGATGTGTTGAATGATGTGTAGAATGAGATGTAGATACATGTGTAGAATGATGTGTAGAATTATGTGTTGAATGATGTGTAGAATGAATGATCTGTAGAATGATGTGTAGATTGATGTGTAGAATGATGTGTAGAATGATGTGTGGATTGATGTATAGAATGATTATGTAGAATGAATGAGGTGTAGAATGATGTGTAGAATGATTTCTAGAATGAGGTGTAGAATGCAGTGTAGAATGATGTGTAGAATGATGATGTGTAGAATGATGTGCAGAATGAAATCTGGACTGATGTGTAGAATGATGTCTAGAATGATGTGGAGAATGATGTGTAGATTGATGTATAGAATGAATGATGAGCATAATTACGTGTAGAATGATGTGTCGAATGATGTGTAGAATGAATGATGTGTGGAATTAATGACGTGGAGAATGATGAGTAGAATGATGTGTGGAATGATGTGCAGATTGATGTGCATAATTACGTGTAGAATGATGTGTAGAATGATGTGTAGAATGAATGATGTGTCGAATTAATGATGTGCAGAATGATGAGTAGAATGATGTGTGGAATATTGTGTAGATAGATGTGTAGAATGATGTGTCGAATGATGTGTAGATTGATGTGTAGAATGATGTGTATAATGATGATGTGAAGAATGATGTTTACAATGATGTGTAGAATGATGGGTAGAATGAAAGATGTGTAGAAAAATGAGTAGATTGTTGTGTAGTATAATATGTGGAATGATGTGTATAATGATCTGTAGAATGATTTGTAGAATGATGTATAGAATGATGTGTAGATTGATGTGTAGATTGATGTGTAGAATTAATGATGTGTAGACTGATGTGTAGAATGATGTGTAGAATGATGAGTAGAATGAATGATGTGTAGAATGATGTGTAGAATGATGTGTAGAATGATGTGTAGAATGTATGATGTGCAGAATGAAGTGTAGAATGAATGAAGTGTCGAATGAATGATTTGTAGAATGATGTGTAGAATGATGTGTGGTATGTTGTGTAGAATGATGTGTAAAATTAATGATGTGTAGACTGATGTGTAGAATGAATGATGTGTGGAATGATGTTTGTAAAGATGTGTCGACGGGTGTGATGAACGATGCGTCGAATGATATGTCGAATGATGTGTAGAATGATTTGTAAAATGATGTGTAGAATGAATGAACTTTCGAATGATGTCAGAATGATGTGCTGAATGATGTGTGGAATGAATGATCTGTAGAAAAATATGTAGATTGATGTGTAGAATGATGTGTAGAAAGATGTGGAGATTGATGTGTAGAATGATGTGTAGAATGAATGATGTATGGAATGATGTGTAGATTGTTGTGTAGAAAGATTTGTAGAATGAGGTATAGAATGAAGTGTAGAATGATGATGTGTAGAATGATGTGCAGAATGATATATGGACTGATGTGTAGAATGATGTCTAGAATGATGTGTAGATTGATGTGTAGAATGAATGATGAACATAATTACGTGTCGAATGATGTGTGGAATGATGTGTAGAATGAATGATGTGTAGAATTAATGACGTGCAGAATGATGAGTAGAATGATGTGTGGAATGATGTGTAGATTGATGTGCATAATTACGTGTAGAATGATGTGTAGAATGATGTGTAGAATGAATGATGTGTCGAAATTAATGATGTGCAGAATGATGAGTAGAATGATGTGTGGAATGATGTGTAGATTGATGTGTAGAATGATGTGTCGAATGATGCATAGATTGATGTGTAGAATGATGTGTACAATGATGATGTGTAGAATGATGTGCACAATGATGTGTAGAATGATGTGTAGAATAAATGATGTGTAGAAAGATGTGTAGATTGTTGTGTAGTATAATGTGTCGAATGATGTGTATAATGACGTGGAGAATGATGTGTGGAATGATGTGTATAATGATGTGTAGAATGATGTGTAGAATGATGTGTAGAATGATGTGTAGAATTAATGATGTGTCGACTGATGTGTAAAATGATGTGTAGAATGATGAGTAGAATGAATGATGTGTAGAATGATGTTTGGAAAGATGTGTCAACGGATGTGTTGAACGATGCGTCGAATGACATGTTGAATGATGTGTAGAATGATGTGTAAAATGACGTTTAGAATGATGTGTAGAATGATGTGCACAATGAATTATGTGTATAATGATGTGTAGAATGATGTGTAGAATGATGTGTCGAAAGATTTGTAGAACAAATGATGTGTAGAATGATGTGTAGAGTGATGTGTAGAATGGTGCGTCGAATGATGAGTAGAATGAATGATGTGTAGAATAATGTGTAGAATGATGTGCAGATTGATGTGTAGAATGAAGTGTAGAATGATGATGTGTGTAATGATATGTAGAATGATGATGTGTAGAATGATGTGTAGAATGATGATGTGCAGAATGATGTTGAGAATGATGTATCGAATAATGTTTAGAATGATGCGTAAATGGTGTGTATAATGATGTGTAGAATGATGTGTAGAATGATGTGCAGAATGAATGATGTGCATAGTGACGTGTCGAATGATGTGTAGAATGATGTGTAGAATGAATGATGTGTAGAATGAATGATGTGTAGAATGATGTATAAAATGATGTGTAGACTGATGTGTAGAATGATGACTAGAATGAATGATGTGTAGAATGATGTGTAGAAAGCTTTGTAGATGGGTGTGTAGAATGATGCTTCGATGGTGTGTCGAATGAATTGTAGAGTGATGTGCAGAATGATATGTAGAATGATGTTAAGAATGATGTGTAGAATGAATGATGTGTAGAATGATGTGTAGAATGATGTGTGGAATAATGTTTAGAATGATGTGTAGAATGATGTGTGGAATCAACGATCTGTAGAATGATGTGTCGAATGATATGTAGATTGATGTGTAGAATGATGTGTATAATGATGATGTGTAGAATGATGTGTACAATGATGTGTAGAATGATGTGTAGAATGAATGATGTGTAGATTGATGTAGAGATTGTTGTGTAGAATGATTTGTAGAATGATGTGTAGAATGAAGTGAAGAACGATGTGTAGAATGATGATGTGTAGAATGTTGTGCAGAATGAGGTATCGAAAGATGTGCAGAATGATGTGTAGAATGATGTGTATAATGATGCGTAGAATGATGTGCAGAATGATGTGTTGAATCAATGATCAGCTGAATGATGTGCAGATTGATGTATAGAGTGATGTGTAGAATGATGTGTAGATTGATTTGTAGAATGATGTGAAGAATGATGATGTGTGGAATGATATGTAGAATGATGTGTAGAATGATGAGTAGAATGAATGATGTGTAGATTGATGTGCAGATTGTTGTGTAGAATGATTTGTAGAATGATGTGTAGAATGAAGTGAAGAACGATGAGTAGAATGACGATGTGTAGAATGTTGTGCAGAATGAGGTATCGAATGATGTGCATAATGATGTGTAGAATGATGTGTATAATGATGTGTAGAATGATGTGCAGAATGATGTGTAGAATGATGTGTAGAATGAATGACGTGCAGAATGAAGTCGAGAATGATGTGTAGAATGAATGACTTGCAGAATGAAGTGTAGAATGATGTGCAGAATGATGTGTAGAATGAATGATGTGCAGAATGAATGACGTGTCGAATTAATAATGTGCAGAATGATGAGTAGAATGATGTGTGGAATGATGTGTAGATTGATGTGTAGAATGATGTGTAGAAGGATGTGCTGAATCAATGATCCGCAGAATGATGTGCAGATTGATGTGTAGAATGATGTGTAGAATGATGTGTAGAATGATGTGTAGAATAATGTGTAGCATGATGTGTAGATGAATGATGTGTAGAATGATGTGTAGAATGATGTGTAGAATGATGTGTGGAATGAATGAACTTTAGAATGATGTGTAGAATGATGTGTTGAATGATGTGTGGAATGAATGATCTGTAGAATGATGTGTAGATTGAGGTGTAGAATGTTGTGTAAAATGATGTGGAGATTGATGTGTCGAATGATGTGTAGAATGAATGATGTGTGGAATGATGTGTAGAATGTTGTGTAGAATAATTTGTAGAATGAGGTGTAAAATAAAGTGTACAATGAGGTGTAGAATGATGTTGTGTAGAATGATGTGCAGATTGATGTGTAGAATGAATGATGTGCATAATTACGTGAAGAATGATGTGTAGAATGAAGTGTAGAATGAACGATGTGCAGAATTAATGACGTGCAGAATGATGAGTAGAATGATGTGTGGAATGATGTGTAGATTGATGTGCATAATTACATGGAGAATGATGTGTAGAATGAGTTGAAGAATGAATGATGTGTCGAACTAATGACGTGCAGAATGATGAGTAGAATGATGTGAGGAATGATATGTAGATTGGTGTGTAGAATGATGTGTCGACTGATGTGTAGATTGATGTGTAGAATGATGTGTATAATGATGATGTGTAGAATGATGTGTACAATGATGTGTAGAATGATATGTAGAATGAATTATGTTTAGAAAGACGTGTAGATTGTTGTGTAGTATAATGTGTGGAATGATGTGCAGATTGATGTGTGGAATAATGTGTAGAATGATGTGTAGATTGATTCATAGAATGATGTGTAGAATGATGATTTGTAGAATGATATGTCGAATGATGTGCAGAATGATGATTATAATGAATGAAGTGTAGATGGATGTGTAGATTGTTGTGTAGAATGATTTGTAGAATGTTGTATATCATGATGTGTTGCATGATGTGTAGAATGATGTGTAGAATGATGTGTAGAATGAATGATTTGCAGAATGAAGTGTGGAATGATGTGCAGAATGATATGTAGAATGAATGATGTGCAGAATGAATGATGTGAAGAATTATGTGTCGAATGATGTTGATAATGATATGTAGAATGACGAGTAGAATGATGTGTAGAATGATGTGTGGAATGAATGATTTGTAGAACGATGTATAGAATGATGTGTAGAATGATGAGCAGAATGAATGATGTGTAGAATAATATGTAGAAAGATGTGTAGAATGATCCGTCGAATGATGTGTAGAATGATGTGTGGAATTAATGAAGTGTTGATTGATGTGTAGATTGATGTTTAGATTGATGTGTAGAATGATGTGTAAAATGATGTGTATAATGATGTGTATAATGATGTGTAGAATGATGTGTAGAATGATGTGTAGATTGAGTGATGTGCAGAAAAACGTGTAGAATGATGTGTAGAATGAAGTGTGGAATGAATGATGTGTAGACTGAATGATGTGTAGAAAGATGCGTAGAATGATGTGTAGAATGAATAATGTGTAGAATGATGTGTCGAAAGATGTGTAGAACGAAACATGTGTAGAAAGATGTGTAGAATGAATGATTGTAGAATTACTTGCAGATTGATGTCTAGAACGATGAGTAGAATGATGTGGCGAATGATGTATAGAATGATGTGTTGAATGATGTGTCGAATAATTATCTGAAGAATGATGTGTTGATTGATGTGCAGATTGATGTGTATAATGATATGTAGAATTATGAGGTGTAGAATGATGTTCAGAATGATGTAATAATGATGTGTAGAAAGAATGCTCTGTAGATTGATGTGTAGAGTGATGAGTATAATGATTTGTAGAATGATTTGTAGAATAATGTGTAGAATGATGTGTAGAATGATGATGTGTAGAATGATTTGAAGAATGATGTACCGAATGAGGTGTAGAATGATGAGCTGAATTATCTGTGTAATGATGTGTACAATGATGTGGATAATGATGTGTAGAATGAATGATGTGCAGAATGTTGCGTAAAATGATGTGCAGAATGATGTTTAGAATGAATGATGTGTAGAATGAATGATACGTAGATTGATGTGTGGATTGATGTGCAGATTTAACTGCAGAAGAAAGTGCAGAATTGTGTGTAGAATGATGTGTAGAATGAATTATGTGTAGAATGATGTGTAGAATGATGTGTAGAATGATGAGTAGTATGTTAATGTGTAGAATTATGTGTCAAAATATGTGTAGACGTATGATGCCTCGAATGATGTGCAGAATGATGTGTAGAATGATGTGTAGATTGCTGTATAATATGATGTGTCGAATGAATGATGTGCAGAATGATGTGTAGAATGATGTGTAGAATGAATGATGTGCAGAATGACGTGTAGAATGATGTGTAGAATGATGTTAAGAATCAATGATGTGCAGAATAATGTTTAGAGTGATGTGTAGAATGATGTGTGGAATCATGTGTAAAATAATGTGCACCATGAATGATGTGTAGAATGACGTGCAGGTTGACATTTTGAATGATGTGGAGAATGATGTGTAGAATGATGTGTGGAATGAATGAGGTGTATATTGATGTGTAGAGTGATGTGCAGAATGCTGTGTAGAATGATAATGTTTAGTATGATGTGTAGGATGATGTATCGTGTGATGTGTAGAATGATGTGTAGAATGAATGATGTGTACATTGATGTGTAGAACGATGTGTAGAATGATATGTAGAATGAGGTATAGAATGATGTGCAGAATGATGTGTAGAATGATGTATCGAATGATGTGTAGAATGATGACTAGAATGAATGATGTGTAGAATGATGTGTAGAAAGCTTTGTAGATGGGTGTGTAGAATGATGCTTCGATGGTGTGTCGAATGAATTGTAGAGTGATGTGCAGAATGATATGTAGAATGATGTGAAGAATGATGTGTAGAATGAATGATGTGTAGAATGATGTGTAGAATGATGTGTGGAATAATGTTTAGAATGATGTGTAGAATGATGTGTGGAATCAACGATCTGTAGAATGATGTGTCGAATGATATGTAGATTGATGTGTAGAATGATGTGTATAATGATGATGTGTAGAATGATGTGTACAATGATGTGTAGAATGATGTGTAGAATGAATGATGTGTAGATTGATGTAGAGATTGTTGTGTAGAATGATTTGTAGAATGATGTGTAGAATGAAGTGAAGAACGATGTGTAGAATGATGATGTGTAGAATGTTGTGCAGAATGAGGTATCGAAAGATGTGCAGAATGATGTGTAGAATAATGTGTATAATGATGTGTAGAATGATGTGCAGAATGATGTGTTGAATCAATGATCAGCTGAATGATGTGCAGATTGATGTATAGAGTGATGTGTAGAATGATGTGTAGATTGATTTGTAGAATGATGTGAAGAATGATGATGTGTGGAATGATATGTAGAATGATGTGTAGAATGATGAGTAGAATGAATGATGTGTCGATTGATGTGCAGATTGTTGTGTAGAATGATTTGTAGAATGATGTGTAGAATGAAGTGAAGAACGATGAGTAGAATGACGATGTGTAGAATGTTGTGCAGAATGAGGTATCGAATAATGTGCATAATGATGTGTAGAATGATGTGTATAATGATGTGTAGAATGATGTGCAGAATAATGTGTAGAATGATGTGTAGAATGATGTGCAGAATTAATGATGTGTAGACTGATGTGTAGAATGATGAGTAGAATGAATGATGTGTAGAATGATGTGTAAAATGATGTGTAGAATGATGTGTAGAATGATGTATAGAATGATGTGTAGAATGTATGATGTGCAGAATGAAGTGTAGAATGATGTGTAGAATGATATGCAGAATGAATGACGTGTAGAATGAATGATGTGTAGAATGATGTGTAGAAAGATGTGTTGAATGATGTGTAGAATTAATGATGTTTATACAGATGTGCAGAATGATGTGTCCAATGATGAGTAGAATGAATGATGTGTCGAATGATATGTAAAATGAAGTGTAGAATGATGTGTAGAATGATGTGCAGAATGAATTATATGCAGAATGACGTGTAGAATGATGTGTAGAATGATGTGTAGAATGATGTGTAGAATAAATGATGTGTAGAATGATGTGTAGAATGATGTCAAGAATAAATGATGTGTAGAATGATGTGTAGAGTGATGTGTAGAATGGTGTGTCGAATGAGGTGCAGAATGAATGATGTGTAGAATGATGTGCAGAATGATGTGTAGTATGATGTGTAGAATGATGTTAAGAATCAATGATGTGTGAGAATGATTTTTAGAGTGAATGATCTGTAGAATGATGTGTAGATTGATGTGTAGAATGATGTGTAGAATGATGAGTAGAATGAATGATGTGTAGATTGATGTGTAGATTGTTGTGTAGCATGATTTGTAGAATGATGTGTAGAATGAAGTGAAGAACGATGTGTTGAATGACGATGTGTGGAATTTTGTGCAGAATGAGGTATCGAATGATGTGCAGAATGATGTGTAGAATGATGTGTAAAATGACGTGTAGAATGATGTGCAGAATGATGTGTAGAATGATGTGCCGAATGATGTGCAGAATTAATGATGTGTAGACTGATGTGTAGAATGATGTGTAAAATGATGAGTAGAATGAATGATGTGTAGAATGATGTGTAAAATGATGTGTAGAATGATGTGTAGAATGATGTATAGAATGATGTGTAGAATGTATGATGTGCAGAATGAAGTGTAGAATGATGTGTAGAATGATATGCAGAATGAATGACGTGTAGAATGAATGATGTGTAGAATGATGTGTAGAAAGGTGTGTAGAATGATGTGTAGAATTAAAGATGTGTATACAGATGTGTAGAATGATGTGTCGAATGATGAGTAGAATGAATGATGTGTAGAATGATATGTAAAATGAATTGTAGAATGATGTGTAGAATGATGTGCAGAATGAATTATGTGCAGAATGATGTGTAGAATGATGTGTAGAATGATGTGTAGAATGATGTGTAGAATAAATGACGTGTAGAATGACGTGTAGAATGAAGTCAGGAATAAATTATGTGTATAATGATGTGTAGAGTAATGTGTAGATTGGTGTGTCGAATGAGGTGTAGAATAAATGATGTGTGGAATGATGTGTAGAATGATGTTAGGAATCAATGATGTGTGAGAATGATGTGTAGAGTGAATGATCTGTAGAATGATGTGTAGATTGATGTGTAGAATGATGTGTAGAATGATGTGCAGATTGATGTGTAGATAGAAGTGTAGAATGATGATGTGTGGAATGATATGTTGAATGATGTGTAGAATGAATGATCTGTAGAATAATGTGTGGAATGATGTGTAGAATGATGTGTAGAATGATGATGTGTAGAATGATGTTCAGAATGATGTAT
The DNA here is from genome assembly GCF_044704955.1 of Pristiophorus japonicus. NCBI lineage: Eukaryota > Metazoa > Chordata > Chondrichthyes > Pristiophoridae > Pristiophorus > Pristiophorus japonicus. The sequence continues at coordinate 1,224,459 of NW_027252779.1, forward strand.
CGAATTATGTTTGGAATGATGCGTAAATGATGTGTAGAATGATGTGTAGAATAATGTGTAGAATGATGTGTAGATGAATGATGTGTAGAATGATGTGTAGAATGATGTATAGAATGATGTGTAGAATGATGTGTCGAATGAATGTAGTGTAGAATGATGTGTAGAGTGATGTGTTGAATGATGTGTGGAATGAATGATCTGTAGAATGATGTGTAGATTGATGTGTAGAATGATGTGTAGAATGATCTGTAGATTGATGTGTAGAATGATGTGTAGAATGAATGATGTGTAGAATGATGTGTAGATTGTTGTGTAGAATGAATTGTAGAATGAGATGCAGAATGAAGTGTAGAATGATGTGTAGAATGATGATGTGTAGAATGATGTGCAGAATGATATATCGACTTATGAGTAGAATAATGTGGAGAATGAATGATGTGCATAAGTACGTGTTGAATGATGTGTAGAATGATGTGTAGAATGAATGATGTGTAGAATGAATGATGTGCATAATGATGAGTAGAATGATGTGTATAATGATGTGTATAATGACGTGGAAAATGATGTGTAGAATGATGAGTAGAATGATGTGCAGAATGAATGATGTGTAAAATGAAGTGTAGAATGATGTGTAGAATGATGTGTAGAATGATGTGTAGAAAGAATGATGTGTAGAATGATGTGTAGAATGATGTTAAGAATAAATGATGTGTAGAATGATGCGTAGAGTGATGTGTAGAATGGTGTGTCGAATGATGTGTATAATGATGATGTGTAGAATGATATGTTGAATGATATGATGTGTAGAATGAATGATCTGTAGAATGATGTGTAGATTGATGTGTAGAATGATGTGTAGAATGATCTGCAGATTTATGTGTAGAATTAAGTGTAGAATGATGATGTGTCGAATGATGTGTGGAATGAGGTGTAGAATGACGTGTAGAATGAATGATGTGTAGATTGATGTGTATATTGTTGTATAGAATGATTTGTAGAATGATGTGTAGAATGATGATGTGTAGAATGATGTGCAGAATGATGTATCGAATGGTGTGTAGAATGATGCGTAAATGATGTGCAAATGATGTGTAGAATGATATATGGAATGATATGTAGATTGAATGATGTTCATAATGCCCTATAGAATGATGTGTAGAAAGATGTGTAGAATGAATGATGTGTAGAATGAATGATGTGTAGAATGATGTATAGAAAGATGACTAGAATGGATGATGTGTAGAATGATGTGTAGATTGTTGGCAATATGATGTGTGGAATGATGTGTATAATGATGTGTTGAATGATGTGTAGAATGATGTGTAGAATGAATGATTTGCAGAATGAAGTGTAGAATGATGTGGAGAATGATGTGTAGTATGAATGATGTGCAGAAGGAATGATGTGAATAATGATGTGTAGAATGATGTGTATAATGATGTGTAGAATGATGTGCAGAATGATGTGCAGAATGATGTGTGGAATGAATGATGTGTAGAACGATGTATAGAATGATGTGTAGAATGATGAGTAGAATGATGTGTGGAATGAATGATCTGCAGAATGATATGTTGATTGATGTGTAGAATTATGTGTAGAATGATGTGGAGATTGATGTGTAGAATGACGTGTAGAATGAATGATGTGTGGAATGATGTGTAGATTGTTGTCTAGAAAGATTTGTAGAATGATGATGTGTAGAATGATGTGCAGAATGATGTATGGACTGATGTGTGGAATGATGTCTAGAATGATGTGGAGAATGATGTGTACATTGATGTGTAGAATGACTGATGTTCATAATTACGTGTAGAATGATGTGAAGAATGATGTGTAGAATGAATGACGTGTAGAATTAATGACGTGCAGAATGATGAGTAGAATGATGTGTGGAATGATGTGTAGATTGATGTGCATAATTACGTGTAGAATGATGTGTAGAATGATGTGTAGAATGATGTGTGGAATGATGTGTAGATTGATGTGTAGAATGATGTGTCGAATGATTTTTAGATTGATGTGTAGAATGATGAGTAGAATGAATGATATGTAGAATGATGTGTACAATGAAGTGTAGTATAATGTTTGGAATGATGTGTATAATGATGTGTAGAACGATTTGTAGAATGATGTGGAGAATGAATGATTTGCAGAATGAAGTGTAGAATGATGTGTAGAATGATGTGTGGTATAAATGATGTGCAGAATGAATGATGTGTAGAATGATGTGTATAATGATGTGTAGAATGATGTGTAGAATAATGTGTAGAATGATGTGTAGATGAATGATGTGTAGAATGATGTGTAGAATGATGTATAGAATGATGTCTAGAATGATGTGTCGAATGAATGAAGTGTAGAATGATGTGTAGAGTGATGTGTTGAATGATGTGTGGAATGAATGATCTGTAGAATGATGTGTAGATTGATGTGTAGAATGATGTGTAGAATGATCTGTAGATTGATGTGTAGAATGATGTGTAGAATGAATGATGTGTAGAATGATGTGTAGATTGTTGTGTAGAATGAATTGTAGAATGAGATGCAGAATGAAGTGTAGAATGATGTGTAGAATGATGATGTGTAGAATGATGTGCAGAATGATATATCGACTTATGTGTAGAATAATGTGGAGAATGAATGATGTGCATAAGTACGTGTTGAATGATGTGTAGAATGATGTGTAGAATGAATGATGTGTAGAATGAATGATGTGCATAATGATGAGTAGAATGATGTGTAGAATGATGTGTATAATGACGTGGAAAATGACGTGTAGAATGATGAGTAGAATGATGTGCAGAATGAATGATGTGTAAAATGAAGTGTAGAATGATGTGTAGAATGATGTGTAGAATGATGTGTAGAAAGAATGATGTGTAGAATGATGTGTAGAATGATGTTAAGAATACATGATGTGTAGAATGATGCGTAGAGTGATGTGTAGAATGGTGTGTCGAATGATGTGCAGAATGATGATGTGTAGAATGATATGTTGAATGATATGATGTGTAGAATGAATGATCTGTAGAATGATGTGTAGATTGATGTGTAGAATGATGTGTAGAATGATCCGCAGCTTTATGTGTAGAATTAAGTGTAGAATGATGATGTGTCGAATGATGTGTGGAATGAGGTGTAGAATGACGTGTAGAATGAATGATGTGTAGGTTGATGGTATATTGTTGTATAGAATTATTTGTAGAATGATGTGTAGAATGATGATGTGTAGAATGATGTGCAAATGATGTGTAGAATGATATATGGAATGATATGTAGATTGAATGATGTTCATAATGCCCTATAGAATGATGTGTAGAATGATGTGTAGAATGAATGATGTGTGGAATGATGTGTAGAATGATGTATAGAATGATGTGTAGAATGATGTGTCGAATGAATGTAGTGTAGAATGATGTGTAGAGTGATGTGTTGAATGATGTGTGGAATGAATGATCTGTAGAATGATGTGTAGATTGATGTGTAGAATGATGTGTAGAATGATCTGTAGATTGATGTGTAGAATGATGTGTAGAATGAATGATGTGTAGAATGATGTGTAGATTGTTGTGTAGAATGAATTGTAGAATGAGATGCAGAATTAAGTGTAGAATGATGTGTAGAATGATAATGTGTAGAATGATGTGCAGAATGATATATCGACTTATGAGTAGAATAATGTGGAGAATGAATGATGTGCATAAGGACGTGTTGAATGATGTGTAGAATGATGTGTAGAATGAATGATGTGTAGAATGAATGATGTGCATAATGATGAGTAGAATGATGTGTATAATGATGTGTATAATGACGTGGAAAATGATGTGTAGAATGATGAGTAGAATGATGTGCAGAATGAATGATGTGTAAAATGAAGTGTAGAATGATGTGTAGAATGATGTGTAGAATGATGTGTAGAAAGAATGATGTGTAGAATGATGTGTAGAATGATGTTAAGAATAAATGATGTGTAGAATGATGCGTGGAGTGATGTGTAGAATGGTGTGTCGAATGATGTGTAGAATGATGATGTGTAGAATGATATGTTGAATGATATGATGTGTAGAATGAATGATCTGTAGAATGATGTGTAGATTGATGTGTAGAATGATGTGTAGAATGATCTGCAGATTTATGTGTAGAATTAAGTGTAGAATGATGATGTGTCGAATGATGTGTGGAATGAGGTGTAGAATGACGTGTAGAATGAATGATGTGTAGATTGATGTGTATATTGTTGTATAGAATGATTTGTAGAATGATGTGTAGAATGATGATGTGTAGAATGATGTGCAGAATGATGTATCGAATGGTGTGTAGAATGATGCGTAAATGATGTGCAAATGATGTGTAGAATGATATATGGAATGATATGTAGATTGAATGATGTTCATAATGCCCTATAGAATGATGTGTAGAATGATGTGTAGAATGAATGATGTGTAGAATGAATGATGTGTAGAATGATGTATAGAAAGATGACTAGAATGGATGATGTGTAGAATGATGTGTAGATTGTTGGCAATATGATGTGTGGAATGATGTGTATAATGATGTGTTGAATGATGTGTAGAATGATGTGTAGAATGAATGATTTGCAGAATGAAGTGTAGAATGATGTGGAGAATGATGTGTAGTATGAATGATGTGCAGAATGAATGATGTGAATAATGATGTGTAGAATGATGTGTATAATGATGTGTAGAATTATGTGCAGAATGATGTGCAGAATGATGTGTGGAATGAATGATGTGTAGAACGATGTATAGAATGATGTGTAGAATGATGAGTAGAATGATGTGTGGAATGAATGATCTGCAGAATGATGTGTTGATTGATGTGTAGAATTATGTGTAGAATGATGTGGAGATTGATGTGTAGAATGACGTGTAGAATGAATGATGTGTGGAATGATGTGTAGATTGTTGTGTAGAAAGATTTGTAGAATGATGATGTGTAGAATGATGTGCAGAATGATGTATGGACTGATGTGTGGAATGATGTCTAGAATGATGTGGAGAATGATGTGTACATTGATGTGTAGAATGACTGATGTTCATAATTACGTGTAGAATGATGTGAAGAATGATGTGTAGAATGAATGACGTGTAGAATTAATGACATGCAGAATGATGAGTAGAATGATGTGTGGAATGATGTGTAGATTGATGTGCATAATTACGTGTAGAATGATGTGTAGAATGATTTGTAGAATGATGTGTGGAATGATGTGTAGATTGATGTGTAGAATGATGTGTCGAATGATTTTTAGATTGATGTGTAGAATGATGAGTAGAATGAATGATGTGTAGAATGATGTGTACAATGAAGTGTAGTATAATGTTTGGAATGATGTGTATAATGATGTGTAGAACGATTTGTAGAATGATGTGGAGAATGAATGATTTGCAGAATGAAGTGTAGAATGATGTGTAGAATGATGTGTGGTATAAATGATGTGCAGAATGAATGATGTGTAGAATGATGTGTATAATGATGTGTAGAATGATGTGTAGAATAATGTGTAGAATGATGTGTAGATGAATGATGTGTAGAATGATGTGTAGAATGATGTATAAAATGATGTGTAGAATGATGTGTCGAATGAATGAAGTGTAGAATGATGTGTAGAGTGATGTGTTGAATGATGTGTGGAATGAATGATCTGTAGAATGATGTGTAGATTGATGTGTAGAATGATGTGTAGAATGATCTGTAGATTGATGTGTAGAATGATGTGTAGAATGAATGATGTGTAGAATGATGTGTAGATTGTTGTGTAGAATGAATTGTAGAATGAGATGCAGAATGAAGTGTAGAATGATGTGTAGAATGATGATGTGTAGAATGATGTGCAGAATGATATATCGACTTATGTGTAGAATAATGTGGAGAATGAATGATGTGCATAAGTACGTGTTGAATGATGTGTAGAATGATGTGTAGAATGAATGATGTGTAGAATGAATGATGTGCATAATGATGAGTAGAATGATGTGTAGAATGATGTGTATAATGACGTGGAAAATGACGTGTAGAATGATGAGTAGAATGATGTGAAGAATGAATGATGTGTAAAATGAAGTGCAGAATGATGTGTAGAATGATGTGTAGAATGATGTGTAGAAAGAATGATGTGTAGAATGATGTGTAGAATGATGTTAAGAATACATGACGTGTAGAATGATGCGTAGAGTGATGTGTAGAATGGTGTGTCGAATGATGTGCAGAATGATGATGTGTAGAATGATATGTTGAATGATATGATGTGTAGAATGAATGATCTGTAGAATGATGTGTAGATTGATGTGTAGAATGATGTGTAGAATGATCTGCAGATTTATGTGTAGAATTAAGTGTAGAATGATGATGTGTCGAATGATGTGTGGAATGAGGTGTAGAATGACGTGTAGAATGAATGATGTGTAGGTTGATGTGTATATTGTTGTATAGAATGATTTGTAGAATGATGTGTAGAATGATGATGTGTAGAATGATGTGCAAATGATGTGTAGAATGATATATGGAATGATATGTAGATTGAATGATGTTCATAATGCCCTATAGAATGATGTGTAGAATGATGTGTAGAACGAATGATGTGTAGAATGAATGATGTGTAGAATGATGTATAGAAAGATTACTAGAATGGATGATGTGTAGAATGATGTGTAGATTGTTGGCAATATGATGTGTGGAATGATGTGTATAATGATGTGTTGAATGATGTGTGGAATGATGTGTAGAATGAATGATTTGCAGAATGAAGTGTAGAATGATGTGGAGAATGATGTGTAGTATGAATGATGTGCAGAATGAATGATGTGAATAATGATGTGTAGAATGATGTGCAGAATGATGTGCAGAATGATGTGTGGAATGAATGATGTGTAGAACGATATATAGAATGATGTGTAGAATGATGAGTAGAATGAATGATGTGCAGAATGATGTGTAGAAAGACGTGTAGACGGATGTGTAGAACGATGCGTCGGATGATGTGTAGAATGATCTGTAGAATGATGTGTAGAATAAAGTGTAGAATGATGTGTAGATGAATGATATGTAGAATGAGGTGTAGAATGATGTGTAGAATGAATGAACTTTAGAATGATGTGTAGAATGATGTGTTGAATGATGTGTGGAATGAATGATCTGCAGAATGATGTGTAGATTGATGTGTAGAATTATGTGTAGAATGATGTGGAGATTGATGTGTAGAATGACGTGTAGAATGAATGATGTGTGGAATGATGTGTAGATTGTTGTGTAGAAAGATTTGTAGAATGATGATGTGTAGAATGATGTGCAGAATGATGTGTAGAATGATGTGTGGAATGATGTGTATAATGATGTGTAGAATGATGTGTAGAATGATGTATAGAATTATGTGTGGAATGAATGTGTAGAACGATATATAGAATGATGTGTAGAATGATGAGTAGAATGAATGATGTGTAGAATGATGTGTAGAAAGACGTGTAGACGGATGTGTAGAATGATGCGTCGAATGCTGTGTAGAATGATGTGTAGAATGATGTGCAGATCGATGTGAAGAATGATGTGCAGATGAATGAATTGTAGAATAATGTGTAGATGAATGAAGTGTAGAATGAAATATAGAATGATGTGTAGAATGATGTGTAGAATGAATGATGTGTAGAATAATGTGTAGAATGATGTGTTGAATGATGTGTAGAATGAATGATCTGTAGAATGATGTGTAGATTGATGTGTAGAATGATTTGTAGAATGATATGTAGAATTATGATGTGTAGAATGATGTATCGAATGGTGTGTAGAATGATGCGTAAATGATGTGCAAATGATGTGTAGAATGATGTATAGAATGATGTGTAGATTGAATGATGTGCATAATGACCTGTAGAATGATGTGTCGAATGATGACTAGAATGAATGATGTGCAGAATGGGGTGTAGAATGAATGATTTGCAGAATGAAGTCTCGAATGATGTGTATAATGATGTGTAGTATGAATGATGTGCAGAATGAATGATGTGAATAATGATGTGTACAATGAGGTATAAAATGATGTGTAGAATGATGTGTAGAATGATTGGCAGAATGATGTGTGGAATGAATGATGTGTAGCACGATGTATAGAATGATGTGTAGAAAGATGATTAGAATGAATGATGTGTAGAATGATGTGTAGAAAGACGTGTAGACGGATGTGTAGAATGATGCGTCGAATGATGTGTAGAATGATCAGTAGAATGATGTGTAGAATAATGTGTAGAATGATGTGTAGATGAAAGTTATGTAGAATGATGTGTAGAATGATGTGCAGAATGATGTGGAGATTGATGTGTAGAATGATGTGTCGAATGAATGATGTGTGGAATGATGTGTAGATTGTTGTGTAGAATGATTTGTAGAATGATGATGTGTAGAATGATGTGCAGAATGATATATGGACTGATGTGTAGAATGATGTCTAGAATGATGTGGAGAATGATGTGGAGATTGATGTGTAGAATGAATGATGTGCATAATTACGTGGAGAATGATGTGTAGAATGATGTGTAGAATGATGAGTAGTATGTTAATGTGTAGAATTATGTGTCAAAATATGTGTAGACGTATGATGCCTCCAATGATGTGCAGAATGATGTGTAGAATGATGTGTAGAATGATGTGTAGATTGCTGTATAATATGATGTGTCGAATGAATGATGTGCAGAATGATGTGTAGAATGATGTGTAGAATGATGTTAAGAATCAATGATGTGCAGAATAATGTTTAGAGTGATGTGTAGAATGATGTGTGGAATCATGTGTAAAATAATGTGCACCATGAATGATGTGCAGAATGACGTGCAGGTTGACATTTTGAATGATGTGGAGAATGATGTGTAGAATGATGTGTGGAATGAATGAGGTGTATATTGATGTGTAGAGTGATGTGCAGAATGATGTGTAGAATGATAATGTTTAGTATGATGTGTAGGATGATGTATCGTGTGATGTTATAGAATGATGTGTAGAATGAATGATGTGTACATTGATGTGTAGAACGATGTGTAGAATGATATGTAGAATGAGGTATAGAATGATGTGCAGAATGATGTGTAGAATGATGTATCGAATGATGTGTAGAATGATTTGTAGAATGATGTGTATAATGATGTGTCGAATGATGTTGAGAATGATGTGCAGAATGAATGATGTGCCGAATGATGTGTAAAATGACGTGCAGAATGATGTGTAGAAGGAATGATGTGCAGAATGAATGACATGTAGAATGATGTGTAGAATGATGTGTAGACGTAAGTGCAGAAGAAAGTGCAGGCTTATGTGCAGAATGAAGTGTAGAATGAAAGATATGCAGAATGATGTTTAGAATGGTGTGTAGAATGATGAGTATAATGTACTGATGTGTAGAATGAAGTGTCGAACGACGTGTAGACAGATGTGTAGAATCATGCGTCGAATGAATGATGTGTAGATTGATGTGAAGATTGATGTGTAGAATGATGCCTAGAATGATGTGCAGAATGAAGTGTAGAATGATGTGTTGAATGAATGATGTGTAGAATTAATGATGTGTAGAATGATATGTAGAATGATGTGTAGAATGATGAGTAGAATGAATGTTGTGTAGATTGATGTGTAGATTGTTGTGTAGAATGATTTGTAGAATGATGTGTAGAATGAAGTGAAGAACGATGTGTTGAATGACGATGTGTAGAATGTTGTGCAGAATGAGGTATCGAATGATGTGCAGAATGATGTGTAGAATGATGCGTATAATGATGTGTAGAATGATGTGCAGAATGATGTGTAGAATGATGTGTAGAATGATGTGCAGAATTAATGATGTGTAGACTGATGTGTAGAATGATGAGTAGAATGAATGATGTGTAGAATGATGTGTAAAATGATGTGTAGAATGATGTGTAGAATGATGTATATAATGCTGTGTAGAATGTATGATGTGCAGAATGAAGTGTAGAATGATGTGTAGAATGATATGCAGAATGAATGACGTGTAGAATGAATGATGTGTAGAATGATGTGTAGAAAGATGTGTAGAATGATGTGTAGAATTAATGATTTTTATACAGATGTGCAGAATGATGTGTCCAATGATGAGTAGAATGAATGATGTGTCGAATGATATGTAAAATGAAGTGTAGAATGATGTGTAGTATGATGTGCAGAATGAATTATATGCAGAATGACGTGTAGAATGATGTGTAGAATGATGTGTAAAATGATGTGTAGAATAAATGATGTGTAGAATGATGTGTAGAATGATTTCAAGAATAAATGATGTGTAGAATGATGTGTAGAGTGATGTGTAGAATGGTGTGTCGAATGAGGTGCAGAATGAATGATGTGCAGAATGATGTGCAGAATGATGTGTAGTATGATGTGTAGAATGATGTTAAGAATCAATGATGTGTGAGAATGATTTTTAGAGTGAATGATCTGTAGAATGATGTGTAGATTGATGTGTAGAATGATGTGTAGAATGATGAGTAGAATGAATGATGTGTAGATTGATGTGTAGATTGTTGTGTAGAATGATTTGTAGATTGATGTGTAGAATGAAGTGAAGAACGATGTGTTGAATGACGATGTGTGGAATTTTGTGCAGAATGAGGTATCGAATGATGTGCAGAATGATGTGTAGAATGATGTGTAAAATGACGTGTAGAATGATGTGCAGAATGATGTGTAGAATGATGTGCCGAATGATGTGCAGAATTAATGATGTGTAGAATGACGTGTAGAATGATGTGTAGAATGATGTGTAAAATGATGTGTAGAATAAATGATGTGTAGAATGATGTGTAGAATGATTTCAAGAATAAATGATGTGTAGAATGATGTGTAGAGTGATGTGTAGAATGGTGTGTCGAATGAGGTGCAGAATGAATGATGTGCAGATTGATGTGCAGAATGATGTGTAGTATGATGTGTAGAATGATGTTAAGAATCAATGATGTGTGAGAATGATTTTTAGAGTGAATGATCTGTAGAATGATGTGTAGATTGATGTGTAGAATGATGTGTAGAATGATGAGTAGAATGAATGATGTGTAGATTGATGTGTAGATTGTTGTGTAGAATGATTTGTAGATTGATGTGTAGAATGAAGTGAAGAACGATGTGTTGAATGACGATGTGTGGAATTTTGTGCAGAATGAGGTATCGAATGATGTGCAGAATGATGTGTAGAATGATGTGTAAAATGACGTGTAGAATGATGTGCAGAATGATGTGTAGAATGATGTGCCGAATGATGTGCAGAATTAATGATGTGTAGACTGATGTGTAGAATGATGTGTAAAATGATGAGTAGAATGAATGATGTGTAGAATGATGTGTAAAATGATGTGTAGAATGATGTGTGGAATGATGTATAGAATGATGTGTAGAATGTATGATGTGCAGAATGAAGTGTAGAATGATGTGTAGAATGATATGCAGAATGAATGACGTGTAGAATGAATGATGTGTAGAATGATGTGTAGAAAGGTGTGTAGAATGATGTGTAGAATTAATGATGTGTATACAGATGTGTAGAATGATGTGTCGAATGATGAGTAGAATGAATGATGTGTAGAATGATATGTAAAATGAATTGTAGAATGATGTGTAGAATGATGTGCAGAATGAATTATGTGCAGAATGATGTGTAGAATGATGTGTAGAATGATGTGTAGAATGATGTGTAGAATAAATGATGTGTAGATTGACGTGTAGAATGATGTCAGGAATAAATTATGTGTATAATGATGTGCAGAGTGATGTGTAGAATGGTGTGTCGAATGAGGTGTAGAATAAATGATGTGTGGAATGATGTGTAGAATGATGTTAGGAATCAATGATGTGTGAGAATGATGTGTAGAGTGAATGATCTGTAGTATGATGTGTAGATTGATGTGTAGAATGATGTGTAGAATGATGTGCAGATTGATGTGTAGAATGAAGTGTAGAATGATGATGTGTGGAATGATATGTTGAATGATGTGTAGAATGAATGATCTGTAGAATAATGTGTGGAATGATGTGTAGAATGATGTGTAGAATGATGTTCAGAATGATGTATCGAATTATGTTTGGAATGATGCGTAAATGATGTTTAGAATGATGTGTAGAATAATGTGTAGAATGATGTGTAGATGAATGATGTGCAGAATGATGTGTAGAATAATGTGTAGAATGATGTGTAGATGAATGATGTGCAGAATGATGTGTAGAATGATGTATAGAATGATGTGTAGAATGATGTGTCGAATGAATGAAGTGTAGAATGATGTGTAGAGTGATGTGTTGAATGATGTGTGGAATGAATGATCTGTAGAATGATGTGTAGATTGATGTGTAGAATGATGTGTAGAATGATCTGTAGATTGATGTGTAGAATGATGTGTAGAGTGAATGATGTGTAGAATGATGTGTAGATTGTTGTGTAGAATGAATTGTAGAATGAGATGTAGAATGAAGTGTAGAATGATGTGTAGAATGATGATGTGTAGAATGATGTGCAGAATGATATATCGACTTATGTGTAGAATAATGTGGAGAATGAATGATGTGCATAAGTACGTGTTGAATGATGTGTAGAATGATGTGTAGAATGATGTGTAGATTGAATGATGTGTAGAATGAATGATGTGCATAATGATGAGTAGAATGATGTGTAGAATGATGTGTATGATGATGTGGAAAATGATGTGTAGAATGATGAGTAGAATGATGTGCAGAATGAATGATGTGTAAAATGAAGTGTAGAATGATGTGTAGAATGATGTGTAGAATGATGTGTAGAAAGAATGATGTGTAGAATGATGTGTAGAATGATGTTAAGAATAAATGATGTGTAGAATGATGCGTAGAGTGATGTGTAGAATGGTGTGTCGAATGATGTGTAGAATGATGATGTGTAGAATGATATGTTGAATGATATGATGTGTAGAATGAATGATCTGTAGAATGAGGTGTAGATTGATGTGTAGAATGATGTGTAGAATGATCTGCAGATTTATGTGTAGAATTAAGTGTAGAATGATGATGTGTCGAATGATGTGTGGAATGAGGTGTAGAATGACGTGTAGAATGAATGATGTGTAGATTGATGTGTATATTGTTGTATAGAATGATTTGTAGAATGATGTGTCGAATGATGATGTGTAGAATGATGTGCAGAATGATGTATCGAATGGTGTGTAGAATGATGCGTAAATGATGTGCAAATGATGTGTAGAATGATATATGGAATGATATGTAGTTTGAATGATGTGCATAATGCCCTATAGAATGATGTGTAGAATGATGTGTAGAATGAATGATGTGTAGAATGAAGTATAGAAAGATGACTAGAATGGATGATGTGTAGAATGATGTGTAGATTGTTGGCAGTATGATGTGTGGAATGATGTGTATAATGATGTGTTGAATGATGTGTAGAATGATGTGTAGAATGAATGATTTGCAGAATGAAGTGTAGAATGATGTGGAGAATGATGTGTAGTATGAATGATGTGCAGAATGAATGATGTGAATAATGATGTGTAGAATGATGTGTATAATGATGTGTAGAATGATGTGCAGAATGATGTGCAGAATGATGTGTGGAATGAATGATGTGTAGAACGATGTATAGAATGATGTGTAGAATGATGAGTAGAATGAATGATGTGCAGAATGATGTGCAGAAAGACGTGTAGACGGATGTGTAGAACGATGCGTCGAATGATGTGTAGAATGATCTGTAGAATGATGTGTAGAATAATGTGTAGAATGATGTGTAGATGAATGATATGTAGAATGAGGTGTAGAATGATGTGTAGAATGAATGAACTTTAGAATGATGTGTAGAATGATGTGTTGAATGATGTGTGGAATGAATGATCTGCAGAATGATGTGTAGATTGATGTGTAGAATTATGTGTAGAATGATGTGGAGATTGATGTGTAGAATGACGTGTAGAATGAATGATGTGTAGAATGATGTGCAGAATGATGTATGGACTGATGTGTGGAATGATGTCTAGAATGATGTGGAGAATGATGTGTATATTGATGTGTAGAATGACTGATGTTCATAATTACGTGTAGAATTAATGACGTGCATAATGATGAGTAGAATGATGTGTGGAATGATGTGTCGATGGATGTGCATAATTACGTGTAGAATGATGTGTAGAATGATGTGTAGAATGATGTGTGGAATGATGTGTAGATTGATGTGTAGAATGATGTGTCGAATGATTTTTAGATTGATATGTAGAATGATGAGTAGAATGAATGATGTGTAGAATGATGTGTACAATGAAGTGTAGTATAATGTTTGGAATGATGTGTATAATGATGTGTAGAACGATTTGTAGCATGATGTGGAGAATGAATGATTTGCAGAATGAAGTGTAGAATGATGTGTAGAATGATTTGTGGTATGAATGATGTGCAGAATGAATGATGTGTAGAATGATGTGTATAATGATGTGTAGAATGATGTGTAGAATGATGTATAGAATTATGTGTGGAATGAATGTGTAGAACGATATGTAGAATGATGTGTAGAATGATGAGTAGAATGAATGATGTGTAGAATGATGTGTAGAAAGACGTGTAGACGGATGTGTAGAATGATGCTTCGAATGCTGTGTAGAATGATGTGTAGAATGATGTGCAGATCGATGTGAAGAATGATGTGTAGATGAATGAATTGTAGAATAATGTGTGGATGAATGAAGTGTAGAATGAAATATAGAATGATGTGTAGAATGATGTGTAGAATGAATGATGTGTAGAATAATGTGTAGAATGATGTGTTGAATGATGTGTAGAATGAATGATCTGTATAATGATGTGTAGATTGATGTGTAGAATGATTTGTAGAATGATATGTAGAATTATGATGTGTAGAATGATGTGTCGAATGGTGTGTCGAATGATGCGTATATGATGTGCAAATGATGTGTAGAATGATGTATAGAATGATGTGTAGATTGAATGATGTGCATAATGACCTGTAGAATGATGTGTCGAATGATGACTAGAATGAATGATGTGCAGAATGGGGTGTAGAATGAATGATTTGCAGAATGAAGTGTCGAATGATGTGTATAATGATGTGTAGTATGAATGATGTGCAGAATGAATGATGTGAATAATGATGTGTACAATGATGTGTATAATGATGTGTAGAATGATGTGTAGAATAATTGGCAGAATGATGTGTGGAATGAATGATGTGTAGAACGATGTATAGAATGATGTGTAGAAAGATGAGTAGAATGAATGATGTGTAGAATGATGTGTAGAAAGACGGGTAGACGGATGTGTAGAATGATGCGTCGAATGATGTGTAAAATGATCAGTAGAATGAGGTGTAGAATAATGTGTAGAATGATGTGTAGATGAAAGTTATGTAGAATGATGTGTAGAATGATGTGTAGAATGATGTGGAGATTGATGTGTAGAATGATGTGTAGAATGAATGATGTGTGGAATGATGTGTAGATTGTTGTGTAGAATGATTTGTAGAATGATGATGTGTAGAATGATGTGCAGAATGATATATGGACTGATGTGTAGAATGATGTCTAGAATGATGTGGAGAATGATGTGGAGATTGATGTGTAGAATGAATGATGTGCATAATTACGTGGAGAATGATGTGTAGAATGATGTGTAGAATGAATGATGTGTAGAATTAATGACGTGCAGAATGATAAGTAGAATGATGTGTGGAATGATGTGTCGATTGATGTGCATAATTACGTGTAGAATGATGTGTAGAATGATGTGTAGAATGAATGATGTGTCGAATTAATGATGTGCAGAATGATGAGTAGAATGATGTGTGGAATGATGTGTGGATTGATGTTTAGAATGATATGTCGAATGATGTGTAGATTGATGTGTAGAATGATGAGTAGAATGAATGATGTGTAGAATGATATGTACAATGATGTGTAGAATGAATGATTTGCAGAATGAAGTGTAGAATGATGTGTAGAATGATGTGTGTTATGAATGAGCTGCAGAATGAATGATGTGTAGAATGATGTGTAGAATTATGTGTGGAATGAATGTGTAGAACGATATATAGAATGATGTGTAGAATGATGAGCAGAATGAATGATGTGTAGAATGATGTGTAGAAAGACGTGTAGACGGGTGTGTAGAATGATGCGTCGAATGATGTGTAGAATGATGAGTAGAATGAGGTGTAGATAGATGTGTAGAATCATGTGTAGATGAATGAAGTGTAGAATGATGTGTAGAATGATGTGTAGAATGAATGATGTGTATAATGATGTATAGAATGATGTGCTGAATGATGTGTAGAATGAATGATCTGTAGAATGATGTGTAGATTGATGTGTAGAATGATGTGTAGAATGATGTGTGGATTGATGTATAGAATGATGTGTAGAATGAATGAAGTGTAGAATGATGTGTCGATTGATGAGTAGAATGATTTGGAGAATGAGGTGTAGAATGAAGTGTAGAATGATGGGTAGAATGATGATGTGTAGAATGATGTGCAGAATGATAAATCGACTGATGTGTCGATTGATGTGCAGAATGATGTGTACAATGATGTCTAGATTGATGTGTAGAATGATGTGTAGAATGAATGATGTGCATAATTAGGTGTAGAATGATGTGTGGAATGAACGAAGTGTTGAACGATGTATAGAATGATGTGTAGAATGATGAGTGGAATGAATGATGTGTAGAATTATAAGTAGAAAGACGTGTAGACAGTTGTGTAGAATGATGTGTATAATGATCTGTAGAATGATTTGTAGAATGATGTATAGAATGAATGATTTGCAGAATGAAGTGCAGAATAATGTGTAGAATGATGTGTAGAATGAATGATGTGCAGAATGAATGATGTATAGAATGATGTGTAGAATGATGTGCAGAATGATGTGTAGAATGATGAGTAGATGAATGATGTGTAGAATGATGTTTGGAAAGATGTGTCGACGGATGTGTTGAACGATGCCTCGAATGATATGTCGAATGATGTGTAG
The DNA here is from genome assembly GCF_044704955.1 of Pristiophorus japonicus. Taxonomy (NCBI): domain Eukaryota; kingdom Metazoa; phylum Chordata; class Chondrichthyes; family Pristiophoridae; genus Pristiophorus; species Pristiophorus japonicus. The sequence continues at coordinate 1,241,489 of NW_027252779.1, forward strand.
AATGATTTGTAAAATGAAGTGTAGAATGAATGAACTTTCGAATAATGTTTAGAATGATGTGTTGAATGATGTGTGGAATGAATGATCTGTAGAATTATATGGAGATTGATGAGTAGAATGATGTGTAGAATGATGTGGAGATTGATGTATAGAATGATGTGTAGAATGAATGATGTGTGGAATGATGTGTCGATTGTTGTGTAGAAAGATTTGTAGAATGAGGTGTAGAATGAAGTCTAGAATGATGATGTGTAGAATGATGTGCAGAATGCTATATGGACTGATGTGTAGAATGATGTCTAGAATGATGTGGAGAATGATGTGTAGGTTGATGTGTAGAATGAATGATGAGCCTAATTACGTGGAGAATGATGTGTGGAATGATGTGTAGAAATAATGACGTGCAGAATTGTGAGTAGAATGATGTGTGGAATGATGTGTAGATTGATGTGCATAATTACGTGTAGAATGATGGGTAGAATGATATGTAGAATGAATGATGTGTCGAATTAATGATGTGCAGAATGATGAGTAGAAGGATGTGTGGAATGATGTGTAGATTGATGTGTAGAATGATGTGTCGAATGATGTGTTGATTGATGTGTAGAATGATGTGTATAATGATGATGTGTAGAATGATGTGTACAATGATGTGTAGACTGATGTGTAGAATGAATTATGTGCAGAAAGATGTGTAGAATGTTGTGTAGTATAATGAGTCGAATGATGTGTATAATGATGTGTAGATGATGTGTAGAATGAATGATGTGTAGAAAGACGTGTAGAATGATGTGTAGAATGATGAGTAGAATGAATGATGTGTAGAATGATGTTTGGAAAGATGCGTCGACGGATGTGTTGAACGATGCGTCGAATGATATGTTGAATAATGTGTAGAATGATGTGTAAAATGACGTTTAGAATGATGTGTAGAATGATGTGCAGAATGAATTATGTGTAGAATGATGTGTAGAATGATGTGTAGAATGATTTGTAGAAAGATGTGTAGAATGATGATGTGTGGAATGATATGTTGAATGATGTGCATATTGATGTGTAGAATAAAGTGTAGAATGACGATGTGTAGAATGATGTGTAGAATGATTTATAGAATGATGTGTGGAATGATGATGTGCAGAATGATGTTCAGAATGATGTATCGAATTATGTTTAGAATGATGCGTAAATGATGTGTATAATGACGTGAAGAATGATGTGTAGAATCAATGATGTGTAGAATGATGTGTAGAATGATGTGTATAATGAAGTGTAGAATGATGTGCAGAATGATGTGTGGAATCAACGATCTGTAGAATGATGTGTCGAATGATATGTAGATTGATGTGTAGAATGATGTGTATAATGATGATGTATATAATGATGTGTACAATGATGTGTAGAATGATGTGTAGAATGAATGATGTGTAGATTGATGTTTAGATTGTTGTGCAGAATGATTTGCAGAATGATGTGTAGAATGAAGTGAAGAACGATGTGTAGAATGATGATGTGTAAAATGTTGTGCAGAATGAGGTATCGAATGATGTGCAGAATGATGTGTAGAATGATGTGTAGAATGATGTGCAGAACGATGTGTTGAATCAATGATCAGCAGAATGATGTGCAGATTGATGTGTAGAATGATGTGTAGAATGATGTGTAGATTGAATTGTAGAATGATGTGAAGAATGATGATGTGTGGAATGATATGTAGAATGATGTGTAGAATGATGAGTAGAATGAATGATGTATAGATTGATGTGTAGATTGTTGTGTGGAATGATTTGTAGAATGATGTGTAGAATGAAGTGAAGAACGTTGTGAAGAATGACGATGTGTAGAATGTTTTGCAAAATGAGGTATCGAATGATGTGAAAAATGATGTGCAGAATGATGTGTATAATGATGTGTAGAATGATGTGTAGAATGATGTGTAGAATGATATGTAGAATGAATGACGTGCAGAATGAAGTCGAGAATGATGTGTAGAATGAATGACTTGCAGAATGAAGTGTATAATGACGTGCAGAATGATGAGTAGAATGAATGATGTGCAGAATTAATGATGTGTCGAATTAATGATGTGCAGAATGATGAGTAGAATGATGTGTGGAATTATGTGTAGATTGATGTGTAGAATGATGTGTAGAAGGATGTGTTGAATCAATGATTTGCAAAATGATGTGCAGATTGATGTGTAGAATGATGTGTAGAATAATGTGTAGAATGATGTGTCGATGAATGATGTGTAGAATGATGTGTAGAATGATGTGTAGAATGATGTGTGGTATGAATTAACTTTAGAATGATGTGTAGAATGATGTGTAGAATGATGTGTCGAATGATGTGTAGATTGATGTGCAGAATGATGTGTATAATGATGATGTGTAGAATGATGTGTACAATGATGTGTAGACTGATGTGTAGAATGAATTATGTGCAGAAAGATGTGTAGAATGTTGTGTAGTATAATGAGTCGAATGATGTATATAATGATGTGTAGATGATGTGTAGAATGAATGATGTGTAGAAAGACGTGTAGAATGATGTGTAGAATGATGAGTAGAATGAATGATGTGTGGAATGATGTTTGGAAAGATGCGTCGACGGATGTGTTGAACGATGCGTCGAATGATATGTTGAATAATGTGTAGAATGATGTGTAAAATTACGTTTAGAATGATGTGTAGAATGATGTGCAGAATGAATTATGTGTAGAATGATGTGTAGAATGATGTGTAGAATGATTTGTAGAAAGATGTGTAGAATAAATGATGTGTGGAATGATGTGTAGAATAATGTGCAGATTGATGTGTAGAATGAAGTGTAGAATGATGATGTGTGGAATGATATGTTGAATGATGTGTAGAATGAATGATCTGTAGAATGATCTGTAGATTGATGTGTAGAATGATGTGTCGAATGATGTGCATATTGATGTGTAGAATAAAGTGTAGAATGATGATGTGTAGAATGATGTGTAGAATGATTTATAGAATGATGTGTGGAATGATGATGTGCAGAATGATGTTGAGAATGATGTATCGAATTATGTTTAGAATGATGCGTAAATGATGTGTATAATGACGTGAAGAATGATGTGTAGAATCAATGATGTGTAGAATGATGTGTAGAATGATGTGTATAATGAAGTGTAGAATGATGTGCAGAATGATGTGTGGAATCAACAATCTGTAGAATGATGTGTCGAATGATATGTAGATTGATGTGTAGAATGATGTGTATAATGATGATGTGTATAATGATGTGTACAATGATGTGTAGAATGATGTGTAGAATGAATGATGTGTAGATTGATGTGTTGATTGTTGTGTAGAATGATTTGTAGAATGATGTGTAGAATGAAGTGAAGAACGATGTGTAGAATGATGATGTGTAAAATGTTGCGCAGAATGAGGTATCGAATGATGTGCAGAATGATGTGTAGAATGATGTGTAGAATGATGTGCAGAACGATGTGTTGAATCAATGATCAGCAGAATGATGTGCAGATTGATGTGTAGAATGATGTGTAGAATGATGTGTAGATTGAATTGTAGAATGATGTGAAGAATGATGATGTGTGGAATGATATGTAGAATGATGTGTACAATGATGAGTAGAATGAATGATGTACAGACTGATGTGTAGATTGTTGTGTGGAATGATTTGTAGAATGATGTGTAGAATGAAGTGAAGAACGTTGTGTAGAATGACGATGTGTAGAATGTTTTGCAAAATGAGGTATCGAATGATGTGAAAAATGATGTGCAGAATGATGTGTATAATGATGTGTAGAATGATGTGTAGAATGATGTGTAGAATGATATGTAGAATGAATGAAGTGCAGAATGAAGTCGAGAATGATGTGTAGAATGAATGACTTGCAGAATGAAGTGTAGAATGACGTGCAGAATGATGTGTAGAATGAATGATGTGCAGAATTAATGATGTGTCGAATTAATGATGTGCAGAATGATGAGTAGAATGATGTGTGGAATGATGTGTAGATTGATGTGTAGAATGATGTGTAGAAGGATGTGTTGAATCAATGATCTGCAAAATGATGTGCAGATTGATGTGTAGAATGATGTGTAGAATGATGTGTAGAATAATGTGTAGAATGATGTGTAGATGAATGATGTGTAGAATGATGTGTAGAATGATGTGTAGAATGATGTGTGGTATGAATGAACTTTAGAATGATGTGTAGAATGATGTGTTGAATGATGTGTAGAATGATGTGAAGATTGATGTGTAGAATGAATGGTGTGTGGAATGATGTGTAGATTATTGTGTAGAATGATTTGTAGAATGAGGTGTAGAATGAAGTGTAGAATGATTTGTAGAATGATGATGTGTAGAATGATGTGCAGAATGATATATGAACTGATGTGTAGAATGATGTCTAGAATGATGTGGAGAATGATGTGCAGATTGATGTGTAGAATGAATGATGTGCATAATTACGTGAAGAATGATGTGTAGAATGATGTATAGAATGAATGATGTGCAGATTTAATGACGTGCAGAATGATGAGTAGAATGATGTGTGGAATGATGTGTAGCTTGATGTGCATAATTACATGGAGAATGATGTGTAGAATGATGTGTAGAATGAATGATGTGTCGAAATAATGACGTGCAGAATGATGAGTAGAATGATGTGTGGAATGATGTGTAGATTGATGTGTAGAATGATGTGTCGAATGATGTGTAGATTGATGTGTAGAATGATGTGTATAATGATGATGTGTTGAATGATGTGTGCAATGATGTGTAGAATGATGTGAAAAAGAAATGATGTGTAGATTGATGTGTAGAATGATGTGTGGAATGATGTGTTGAATCAATGATCTGCAGAATGATGTGCAGATTGATGTGTGGAATAATGTATAGAATGATGTGTAGATTGATTTGTAGAATGATGTGTAGAATGATGATTTGTAGAATGATATGTCGAATGATGGGAAGAATGATGAGTATAATGAATGAAGTGTAGATGGATGTGTAGATTGATGTGTAGAATGATTTGTAGAATGATGCATATCAAGATGTGTTGAATGATGTGTAGAATGATGTGTAGAATGATGTGCAGAATGATGTGTAGAATGAATGATGTGCAGAATGAATGATGTGAAGAATTATGTGTAGAATGATGTGTATAATGATGTGTAGAATGACGTGTAGAAGGATGTGTAGAATGATGAGTAGAATGAATGATGCGTAGAATAAGATGTAGAAAGATGTGTACAATGATGCGTCGAATGATGTGTAGAATGATGTGTCTAATTAATGAAGTATAGATTGATGTGTAGGTTGATGTGTAGATTGGTGTGTAGAATGACGTGTAAAATTATGTATATAGTGATGTGTATAATGATGTGTAGAATGATGTTTAGAATGATGTGTAGATTGAGTGATGTGCACAAAAACGTGTAGAATGATGTGTAGAATGACGTGTGGAATGAATGATGTGTAGACTGAATGATGTGTAGAAAGATGCGTGGAATGATGTGTAGAATGAATGATGTGTAGAATGATGTGTCGAAAGATGTGTAGAACGATATATGTGTAGAATGATGTGTAGAATGATGTGTTGAATGATGTGTCGAATCAATTATCTGAAGAATGATGTGTTGATTGATGTGTAGAATGATGTGTAGAATGATGTGCAGATTGATGTGTATAATGATATGCAGAATTATGATGTGTAGAATGATGTTCAGAATGATGTAATAATGATGTGTAGAATGAATGCTGTGTAAATTGATATGTAGATTGATGAGTATAATGATTTGTAGAATGATGTGTAGAATAAAGTGCAGAATGATGTGTAGAATGATGATGTGTTGTATGATTTGAAGAATGATGTACCGAATGAGGTGTAGAATGATGTGCAGAATTATTTGTGTAATGATGTGTACAATGATGTGGATAATGATGTGTAGAATGAATGATGTGCAGAATGTTGTGTAAAATGCTGTGTAGAATGATGTGTAGAATGAATGATGTGTAGAATGAATGATATGTAGATTGATGTGTAGATTGATGTGCAGATGTAAGTGCAGAAGAATGTGCAGAATTATGTGTAGAATGATGTGTAGAATGACGTGTAGAATGATGTGTAGAATGATGAGTAGTATGTTAATGTGTAGAATTATGTGTCAAAATATGTGTAGACGTATGATGCGTCGAATGATGTGCAGAATGATGTGCAGAATGATGTGTAGAATGATGTGTAGATTGATGTATAGTATGATGTGTCGAATGAATGATGTGTAGAATGATGTGTAGAATGATGTGTAGAATGAATGATGTGTAGAATGATGTGTAGAATGATGTGTAGAATGATGTTAAGAATCAATGATGTGTAGAATAATGTTTAGAATGATGTGTAGAATGATGTGTGGAATCATGTGCAGAATAATGTGCACGATGAATGATGTATAGAATGACGTGCAGGTTGACGTGTTGAATGATGTGAAGAATGATGTGTGGAATGATGTGTATAATGATGATGTTTAGAATGATGTGTACAATGATGTGTAGAATGATGTGCAGAATGAATGATGTGTAGAAAGACGTGTAGATTATTGTGTAGTATAAAGTGTGGAATGATGTGTAGATTGATGTGTAGAATGATGTGTGGAATGATGTGTTGAATCAATGATCTGCAGAATGATGTGCAGATTGATGTGTGGAATAATGTATAGAATGATGTGTAGATTGATTTGTAGAATGATGTGTAGAATGATGATTTGTAGAATGATATATCGAATGATGTGTAGAATGATGAGTAGAATGAATGAAGTGTAGATGGATGTGTAGATTGTTGTGTAGAATGATTTGTCGAATGATGTGTATCATGATGATTTGAATGATGTGTAGAATGATGTGTAGAATTAATGATTTGCAGAATGAAGTGTAGAATGATGTGCAGAATGATGTGTAGAATGAATGATGTGCAGAATGAATGATGTGAAGAATTATGTGTAGAATGATGTGTATAATGATGTGTAGAATGACGTGTAGAATGATGTGTAGAATGATGTGTGGAATGAATGATGTGTAGAACGATGTAAAGAATGATGTGTAGAATGATGAGTAGAATGAATGATGTGTAGAATGATGTGTCTAATTAATGAAGTATAGATTGATGTGTAGATTGATGTGTAGATTGGTGTGTAGAATGATGTGTAAAATGATGTGCAATAATGATGTGTATAATGATGTGTAGAATGATATGTAGAATAATGTGTAGATTGAGTGATGTGCAGAAAAACGTTTAGAATGATGTGTAGAATGACGTGTGGAATGAATGATGTGTAGACTGAATGATGTGTAGAAAGATGCGTAGAATGATGTGTAGAATGAATGATGTGTAGAATGATGTGTCGAAAGATGTGTAGAACGATAGATGTGTAGAATGATGTGTAGAATGAATGATTGTAGAATTACTTGCAGATTGATGTCTAGAACGATGAGTAGAATGATGTGTAGAATGATGTATAGAATGATGTGTTGAATGATGTGTCGAATCAATTATCTGAAGAATGATGTGTTGATTGATGTGTAGAATGATGTGTAGAATGATGTGCAGATTGATGTGTATAATGATATGTAGAATTATGATGTGTAGAATGATGTTCAGAATGATGTAATAATGATGTGTAGAATGAATGCTGTGTAGATTGATGTGTAGATTGATGAGTATAATGATTTGTAGAATGATGTGTGGAATAAAGTGTAGAATGATGTGTAGAATGAAGATGTGTAGAATGATTTGAAGAATGATGTACCGAATGAGGTGTAGAATGATGTGCAGAATTATTTGTGTAATGATGTGTACAATGATGTGGAAAATGATGTGTAGAATGAATGATGTGCAGAATGTTGTGTAAAATGATGTGTAGAATGATGTGTAGAATGAATGACATGTAAAATGAATGATATGTAGATTGATGTGTGGATTGATCTGCAGATGTAAGTGCAGAAGAAAGTGCAGAATTATGTGTAGAATGATGTGTAGAATGAATGATGTGTAGAATGATGTGTAGAATGATGTGTAGAATGATGAATAGTATGATAATGTGTAGAATTATGTGTCAAAATATGTGTACACGTATGAAGCGTCGAATGATGTGCAGAATGATGTGTAGAATGATAATGTTTAGAATGATGTGAAGGATGATGTAACGTGTGATGTGCAGAATGATGTGTAGAATGAATGATGTGTACATTGATGTGTAGAACGATGTGTAGAATGATATGTAGAATGAGGTATAGAATGATGTGCAGAATGATGTGTAGAATGATGTATCGAATGATGTGTACAATGATTTGCAGAATGATGTGTATAATGATGTGTAGAATGATGTGGAGAATGATGTGCAGAATGAATGATGTGCCGAATGATGTGTAAAATGACGTGCAGAATTATGTGTAGAAGGAATGATGTGCAGAATGAATGACATGTAGAATGATGTGTAGAATGATGTGCAGACGTAAGTGCAGAAGAAAGTGCAGAATTATGTGTAGAATGAAGTGTAGAATGAAAGATGTGTAGAATGATGTGTAGAATGGTGCGTAGAATGATGAGTATAATGTACTGATGTGCAGAATGAAGTGTCGAACGACGTGTAGACAGAAGTGTAGAATCATGCTTCGAATGAATGATGTGTAGATTGATGTGAAGATTGATGTGTAGAATGATGCCTAGAATGATGTGCAGAATGAAGTGAAGAACGATGTGTAGAATGACAATGTGTAGAATGTTGTGCAGAATGAGGTATCGAATGATTTGCAGAATGATGTGTAGAATGATGTATATAATGATGTGTAGAATGATGTGCAGAATGATGTTTAGAATGATGTGTAGAATCAATGACGTGCAGAATGAAGTCGAGAATGATGAGTAGAATGAATGATTTGCAGAATGAAGTGTAGAATGATGTGCAGAATGATGTGTAGAATGAATGATGTGCAGAATGAATGATGTGTCGAATTAATGATTTGCAGAATGATGAGTAGAATGATGTGTGGAATGATGTGTAGACTGATGTGTAGAATGATGTGTAGAAGGATGTGTTGAATCAACGACCTGCAGAATGATGTGCAGATTGATGTGTAGAATGATGTGTAGAATGATGTGTAGAATGATGTGTGGAATGAATGAACATTAGAAAGATGTGTCGAATGATGTGTTGAAGGTTGTGTGGAATGAATGATTTGTAGAATGACGTGTAGATTGATATGTAGAATGATGTGTAGAATGATGTGGAGATTGATGTGTAGAATGATGTGTAGAATGAATGATGTGTGGAATGATGTGTAGATTGTTGTGTAGAATGATTTTTAGAATGAGGTGTAGAATGAAGTGTAGAATGATGTGTAGAATGATGATGGGTAGAATGATGTACAGAATGATATATGGACTGATGTGTAGAATGATGTCTAGAATGATGTGGAGAATGATGTGCAGATTGATGTGTAGAATGAATGATGTGCATAATTACGTGAAGAATGATGTGTAGAATGATGTGTAGAATGAATGATGGGCAGAATTAATGACGTCCAGGATGATGAGTAGAATGATGTGTGGAATGATGTGTAGATTGAGGTGCATAATTACTTGTAGAATGGTGTATAGAATGATGTGTAGAATGAATGATGTGTCGAACTAATTACGTGCAGAATGATGAGTTGAATGATGTGTGGATTGATGTGTAGAATGATATGTATAATGATGATGTGTAGAATGATGTGTACAATGATGTGTAGAATGATGTGTAGAATGAATGATGTGTAGAAAGACGTGTAGATTGTTGTGTAGTGTAATGTATGGAATGATGTGTAGATTGATGTGTGGAATGATATATGGAATGATGTGTTGAATCAATGATCTGCAGAATGATGTGCAGATTGATGTGTAGAATAATGTGTAGAATGATGTGTAAATTGATTTGTAGAATGATGTGTAGAATCATGTGCAGAATGATGAGTAGAATGAATGAAGTGTAGATTGATGTGTCGATTGTTGTGTAGAATGATTTGTAGAATGATGTTTATCATGATGTGTTGAATGATGTGCAGAATGATGTGTAGAATGATGTGTAGAATGAATGATTTGAAGAATGAAGTGTACAATGATGTGCAGAATGATGTGTAGAATGAATGATGTGCAGTATGAATGATGTGAAGAATGACGTGTGGAATGATGTGCATAATGATGTGTAGAATGACGTGTAGAATGATGTGTAGAATGATGTGTGGAATGAATGATGTGAAGAACGATGTATAGAATGATGTGTGGAATGATGAGTAGAATGAATGATGTGTGGAATGATATGTAGAAAGATGTGTAGAATGATGCGTCGAATGATGTGTAGAATGATGTGTAGAATTAATGAAGTGTAGATTGACGTGTAGATTGATGTGTAGAATGATGTGTAGAATGATGTGTAGATTGAGTGATATGCAGAAAGACGTGTAGAATGATGTGTGGAATGATGTGCAGAATGAATGATGTGTAGAATGATGTGTCGAAAGATGTGTAGAACGATAGATGTGTAGAATGATGTGTAGAATGAATGACTGTAGAATTACGTGCAGATTGAAGTCTCGAACGATGAGTAGAATGATGTATAGAATGATGAATAGAATGATGTGTTGAATGTTGTGTCGAATCAATTATTTGAAGAATGATGTGTTGATTGACGTGTAGAATGACGTGTAGAATGAAGTGCAGATTGATGTGTATAATGATATGTAGAATTATGATGTGTAGAATGATGTTCAGAATGATGTAATATTGATGTGTAGAATGAATGCTGTGTAGATTGATGTGTAGATTGATGAGTAGAATGATTTGTAGAATGACGTGTAGAATAAAGTGTAGAATGATGTGTAGAATGATGATGTGTAGAATGATTTGCAGAATGAGGTACCGAATGAGGTGTAGAATGATGTGCAGAATTATTTGTGTAATGATGTGTACAATGATGTGGATAATGATGTGTAGAATGAATGATGTGCAAAATGCTGTGTAAAATGACGTGTAGAATGATGTGTAGAATGAATGATGTGTAGAATGAATGATATGTAGATTGATGTGTGGATTGATGTGCAGATGTAAGTGCAGAAGAAAGTGCAGAATTATGTGTAGAATGATGTGTAGAAGGTTGTGTAGATTGATGTATAGTATGATGTGTAGAATGAATGATGTGCATAATTACGTGAAGAATGATGTGTAGAATGATGTGTAGAATGAATGATGGGCAGAATTAATGACGTCCAGAATGATGAGTAGAATGATGTGAGGAATGATGTGTAGATTGATGTGCATAATTACTTGTAGAATGGTGTATAGAATGATGTGTAGAATGAATGATGTGTCGAACTAATTACATGCAGAATGATGAGTAGAATGATGTGTGGATTGATGTGTAGAATGATATGTATAATGATGATGTGTAGAATGATGTGTACAATGATGTGTAGAATGATGTGTAGAATGAATGATGTGTAGAAAGACGTGTAGATTGTTGTGTAGTGTAATGTATGGAATGATGTGTAGATTGATGTGTGGAATGATATGTGGAATGATGTGTTGAATCAATGATCTGCAGAATGATGTGCAGATTGATGTGTAGAATAATGTGTAGAATGATGTTTAAATTGATTTGTGGAATGATGTGTAGAATCATGTGCAGAATGATGAGTAGAATGAATGAAGTGTAGATTGATGTGTAGATTGTTGTGTAGAATGATTTGTAGAATGATGTGTATCATGATGTGTTGAATGATGTGTAGAATGATGTGTAGAATGATGTGTAGAATGAATGATTTGAAGAATGAAGTGTACAATGATGTGCAGAATGATGTGTAGAATGAATGATGTGCAGTATGAATGATGTAAAGAATGACGTGTGGAATGATGTGCATAATGATGTGTAGAATGACGTGTAGAATGATGTGTAGAATGATGTGTGGAATGAATGATGTGAAGAACGATGCATAGAATGATGTGTGGAATGATGAGTAGAATGAATGATGTGTGGAATGATATGTAGAAAGATGTGTAGAATGATGCGTCGAATGATGTGTAGAATGATGTGTAGAATTAATGAAGTGTAGATTGACGTGTAGATTGATGTGTAGAATGATGTGTAGAATGATGTGTAGATAGAGTGATATGCAGAAAGACGTGTAGAATGATGTGTGGAATGATGTGTAGAATGAATGATGTGTAGAATGATGTGTCGAAAGATGTGTAGAACGATAGATGTGTAGAACGATGTGTAGAATGAATGACTGTAGAATTACGTGCAGATTGAAGTCTCGAACGATGCGTAGAATGATGTATAGAATGATGAATAGAATGATGTGTTGAATGATGTGTCGAATCAATTATTTGAAGAATGATGTGTTGATTGACGTGTAGAATGATGTGTAGAATGAAGTGCAGATTGATTTGTATAATGATATGTAGAATTATGATGTGTAGAATGATGTTCAGAATGATGTAATAATGATGTGTAGAATGAATGCTGTGTAGATTGATGTGTAGATTGATGAGTAGAATGATTTGTAGAATGACGTGTAGAATAAAGTGTAGAATGATGTGTAGAATGATGATGTGTAGAATGATTTGCAGAATGAGGTACCGAATGAGGTGTAGAATGATGTGCAGAATTATTTGTGTAATGATGTGTACAATGATGTGGATAATGATGTGTAGAATGAATGATGTGCAGAATGCTGTGTAAAATGACGTGTAGAATGATGTGTAGAATGAATGATGTGTAGAATGAATGATATGTAGATTGATGTGTGGATTGATGTGCAGAAGTAAGTGCAGAAGAAAGTGCAGAATTATGTGTAGAATGATGTGTAGAATGAATGATGTGTAGAATGATGTGTAGAATGATGTGTAGAATGATGAGTAGTATGTTAATGTGTAGAATTATGTGTCAAAATATGTGTAGACGTATGATGCGTCGAATGATGTGCAGAATGATGTGTAGAATGATGTGTAGAAGGATGTGTAGATTGATGTATAGTATGATGTGTCGAATGAATGATGTGCAGAATGATGTGTAGAATGATATGTAGAATGATGTTTAGAATCAATGATGTGTAGAATAATGTTTAGAGTGACGTGTAGAATGATGTGCGGAATCATGTTTAGAATAATGTGCACAATGAATGATGTGTAGAATGACGTGCAGGTTGACGTGTTGAATGATGTGGAGAATGATGTGTAGAATGATGTGTAGAATGAATGATGTGTATATTGATGTGTAGATTGATGTGCAGAATGGTGTGAAGAATGAAGTGTAGAATGATGTGTAGAATGATAATGTTTAGAATGATGTGTAGGATGATGTATCGAGTGATGTGTAGAATGATGTGTAGAATGAATGATGTGTACATTGATGTGTAGAACGATGTGTAGAATGATATGTAGAATGAGGTATAGAATGATGTGCAGAATGATGTGTAGAATGATGTATCAAATGGTGTGTAGAATGATTTGCAGAATGATGTGTATAATGATGTGTAGAATGATGTGGAGAATGAATGTCATGTAGAATGATGTGTAGAATGATGTGTAGACGTAAGTGCAGAAGAAAGTGCAGAATTATGTCTAGAATGATGTGTAGAATGAAATATGTTTAAAATGACGTGTAGAATGGTGTGTAGAATGATGAGTAGAATGTACTGATGTGTAGAATGAAGTGTCGAACGACGTGTAGACAGGAGTGTAGAATCATGCGTCGAATGAATGATGTGTAGATTGATGTGAAGATTGATGTGTAGAATGATGCGTAGAATGACGTGCAGAATGAAGTGTAGAATGATGTGTTGAATGAATGATGTGTAGAATGAATGATGTGTAGAATGATATTAAGAATCAATGAAGTGTAGAATAATGTTTAGAATTATGTGTAAAATGACGTGTAGAATGATGTGCAGAATGATGTGTAGAATGATGTGTAGAATGATGTGTAGATTGATGTGTGTAATGGTGTGTAGCATGATAATTTGTAGAATAATGTTTAGAATGATGTGAAGAATGATGTTTACAATGAATGCTGTGTAGATTGATGGATAGATTGATGTGCAGAATGATTTGTAGAATGATGTATAGAATGAAGTGTAGAATGATGTGTCGAATGATGATGTGTAGAATGATGTGTAGAATGATGAATCGAATGATGTGTAGATTGATGTGTAGAATGACGTGCAGAATTAAGATGTGTAGAATGATGTGTAGCATAATGTGTAGAATGATGTGTAGAATGAATGATGTGCAGAATGACGTGTAAAATGATGTGTAGAATGATGTGTAGAATGAATGATGTGCAGAATGAATGATTTGTAGAATTATGTGTCGAATGATGTGCAGTATGAATGATGTGTCGAATGATGTGTAGAATGATGTGCAGAATGATGAGTAGAATGACTGATGTGCAGAATGATGTATCGAAAGATGTGTAGTCGGATGTGTCGAATGATGCATCGAATGATGTGTAGAATGATGTGTAGAATGATGTGTAGAATGATGTGCAGTTTGATGTGTAGAATGAATGATGTGTAGAATGATGTGTGGAATGATGTGCAGAATGAATGATGAGTTGAATAGCGTGCAGATTGACGTGTAGAATAATGTGGAGAATGATGTGTAGAATGAAAGATGTGTAAAATGACGTGTAGAATGGTGTGTAGAATGATGAGTAGAATGTACTGATGTGTAGAATGAAGTGTCGAACGATGTGTAGACAGGTGTGTAGAATCATGCGTCGAATGAATGATGTGTAGATTGATGTGAAGATTGATGTGTAGAATGATGCGTAGAATGATGTGCAGAATGAAGTGTAGAATGATGTGTTGAATGAATGATGTGTAGAATGAATGATGTGTAGAATGATATTAAGAATCAATGAAGTGTAGAATAATGTTTAGAATTATGTGTAAAATTACGTGTAGAATGATGTGTAGAATGATGTGTAGATTGATGTGTAGAATGATGTGCAGAATGATGCTGTGTAGAAAAATGTGTCGAATGATGTGGAGAATGATGTGCAGAATGAATGATGTGCTGATTGATGAGTAGATTGATATGTAGCGTGATGTGAAGAATGAAGTGTAGAAAGATGTGTGGAATGATGATGTGTAGAATGATGTATAGGATGATGTATCGAGTGATGTGTAGATTGAAGTGTAGAATGAATGATTGTAGAATTACGTGTACATTGATGTATAGAACGATTTGTAGAATGTTATGTAGAATGATGTGTAGAATGATGGGTGGAATGATGTGTAGATTGATGTGTAGAATGACGTGCAGAATGAAGATGTGTAGAATTATGTGTAGAATCATGTGTAGAATGATGTGTAGAATGAATGATGTGCACAATGACGTGTAAAATGATGTGTAGAATGATGTGTAGAATTGATGATGTGCAGAATGAATGATTTGTAGAATTATGTGTAGAATGATGTGCAGTATGAATGATGTGTCGGATGATGTGTAGAATGATGTGCAGAATGATGAGTAGAATGACTGATGTGCAGAATGATGTATCGAAAGATGTGTAGTCGGATGTGTCGAATGATGCATCGAATGATGTGTAGAATGATGTGTAGAATGATGTGTAGAATGATGTGCAGTTTGATGTGTAGAATGAATGATGTGTAGAATGATGTGTGGAATGATGTGCAGAATGAATGATGAGTTGAATAGCGTGCTGATTGACGTGTAGAATAATGTGGAGAATGATGTGTAGAATGACGTGTAGAATGATGTGTAAAATGATGTGTAGATTGATGTGTAGAATGACGTGCAGAATTATGATGAGTAGAATGAAGTGTCGAATGATGTGTAGAATGATGTGTAGAATGAATGAAGTGTTGAATGATGTGTAGAATGATGTGTGGGATGATGTATCGAGTGATGTGTAGAATGAAGTGTAGAATGATGTGTATAATGATGTGTAGAATGTTGAGTAGAATTATGTTTAGCATGATGTGAAGAATCAATGATGTGTAGAATGATGTTTAGAGTGATATGTAAAATTACGTGTAGATTGATGTGTAGATTGATGTGTAGAAAGATGTTTAGAATGATGTGTAGAATGATGTGTAGAATGATGTGTAGAATGAATGATCTGTAGAATGATATTTAGAATGATGATGTGTAGAAAATGTGTCGGATGATGTATCGAGTGATGTGTAGAATGAAGTGTAGAATGATGCATAGAATGATTTGTAGAATCAATGATCTGTAGAATTGGTGCAGATTGATGTGCAGAATGATGTGTAGAATGATGTGTAGAATGATGTGTAGAATGATGTGCATAATGATGTGTAAAATGATGATGTGCAGAATGATGTGTAGAATGATGTGAATAATGATGTGTCGAATGAATAATGTTTAGAATGATGTGGAGGACGATGTGTAGAATTATGAGTAGAATGACTGATGTGTAGAATGAAGTGTATTAAGATGTGTAGACGAATGTGCACAATGATGCGTCGAATGACGTGTAGAATGATCTATAGAATGATGTATAGAATGATGTGTAGAATGATGTTTAGACTCAATGATCTGTAGAATGATGTGTAGATTGATGTGTAGATTGACGTGCAGAAAGATGTGTCGAATGAGGTGTAGAATGAAGTGTAGAATGATGTGCAGAATTTTGTGAAAAATTAATGATGTATCGAAAGATGTGTAGAGTGATGTATAGAATGATGTGTAGAATGATGTGTCGAATGAATGATGTGTAGAATGATGTGAGAATTGATATGATGATTGAAGTGTAGAATGATATGTAGAATGATGTGTAGAATGAAGTGTAGAATGATGTGTAAAATGATGATGTGTGGAATGATATTTCGAATGATGTGTCGAATGATGTGTAGAATGAATGATGTGTAGAATGACGTGTAGATTGATGTGTAGAATGATGTGGAGATTGATGTGTAGAATGATGTGTGGAACCAATGATTTGCAGAATGATGTGTGGAATGATGAGTAGATTGATGTGCAGAAATGAATAATGTTTAGATCGAAGTTTAGAATGATGTGAGAATGAGGTATTGAATGAATGATGTGAAGAATGATGTGAAGAACGATGTGAAAAATGATATGCAGAATGATGTGCAGAATGATGTAAAGAATGATGAGTAGAATGATGTGTAGAATGAATGACGTGCAGAATGATATGTGGATTGATGTGTTGATTGCTGTGTAGAATGATTTGTTGAAAGATGTGTAGAATGAAGTGCAGAATGACGTGTCGAATGATGATGTGTAGAACAATGTGTGGAATGATGTGTAGAATGATGTGTGGAATGATGTGTGGAATGAATGATATGAATGATTTGCAGAATGATGTGTAAAATGAGGTGTAGAATGATGTGTAGAATGAATGAGGTGCAGAATGAATGATGTGTATAATGATGTGTAGAATGATGAGTAGAATGACTGATGTGTAGAATGAGGTGTAGAAAGATGTGTAGATGGATGTGTAGAATGATACGAGGAATGACGTGTAGATGATGTGTTGAATGATGTGTCGAATGATGTGTAGAATGATGTGTAGAATGATGTGTAGAATGAATGATGTGTAGAATGATGTGCAGAGTGATGTGTAGAATGAATAATGTGCAGAATTACGTGTAGATTGATGTGTTGAATGATGTGTAGAATGATGTGTAGAATGGATGATGTGTAGAATGATGTGCAGAATGATGTGTAAAATGATGTGTGGAATGATGTATAGAATGAATGAGGTGCAGAATGAATGAAGTGTATAATGCTGTGTTCAATGATGTGTAGAATGATGTGTCGAATGAATGATGTTTAGAAAGATGTGCAGAATGATGTGTTGATGGATGTGTAGAATCATACGTGGAATGATGTGTGGAATGATGTGTTGAATGATATGTAGAATGAATGAGGTGCAGAATGAATGATGTGTGTAATGATGTGTAGAATGATGTGTAGAATGATGTGCAGAACGATGTGTAGAATGAATGATGTGTAGAATGATGTGTAGAATGATGTGAAGAACGATGATGAGAATGACTGATGTGCAGAATGATGTGTAGAAAGAAGTGTGGACGAATATGTGGAATCATGCGTCCAATGATGTGTAGAATGATCTGAAGAATGATGTGCAGAATGATGTATGGAATGATGTGTAGAACGAGGTGCAGAATGAATGCTGTGCAGAATGATGTGTAGAATGATGTGTAGAATGATGTGTAAAATGAATGAAGTGTATAATGATGTGCAGAATGATGTGCAGAGTGATGTGTTGAATGATGTGTAGAATGATGTGTAGAATTAATGATGTGCAGAATGACGTGTGGATTGATGTGTAGATTGCTGTGTCGAACGATTTACAGAAAGATGTGTTGAGTGAAGTGTAGAATGATGTGCAGAATGATGATGTGCAGAACAATGTGTGGAATGATGTTCAGAATGATGTGTGGATTGATGTGTGGAATGAATGATATGAATGATTTGCAGAATGATGTGTCGAATGATGTGTAGAATGATCAATGTGTAGAATGACGTGTAAATGATGTGTAGCCTGATGTTGAGAATCAATGACGTGTAGAATGATGTGTAGAATGATGTGTAGGATGAATGATATGCAGAATTACGTGTAGAGTGATGTGCAGAATGATTTGTAGAATGATGTGTAGAATGACGTGCAGAATGATGCGTAGAATGGTGTGTAGAATCAATGATCTGCAGAAAGATGTGCAGATAAATGTGTAGAATGATGTGTAGAAAGAGGACTAGAATGACGTGCATAGTGATGTGTAGAATGACGTGCAGAATGAATGATGTGCAGAATGATGTGTAAAATGATGTGTAGAATGATGTTTAGAATGAATGAGGTGGAGAATGAATGATGTGTAGAATGATGTGTAGAATGATGTGTAGAATGATGTATAGAATGATGTGCAGAATGATGTTGTGTAGAATGGTATGTAGAATGATGTGTAGAATGAAGTTTAGAATGATGTGTAGAATGATGTGGAGAATGAAGTTCTGTAGAATGATGTGTAGAATGATGTGTAGAAAGATATGTCGAATGAAGTGTAGAATGATGCGTAGAATGGCGTGTAAATGATGTGTAGAATGATGTGTAGAATGAAGTGTAGAACGAAATGTAGAATGACTTGTAGAATGATATGTAGAATGATGTGTAGAATGCAGTGTAGAAAGATTTTTCGAATGAAGTTTTGTGGAATGATGTGTAGAATGATGTGTCAAATGATGTATAGACTGATGTGTAGAATGTTGTGTAGAATGATGTATAGAATGATGTGCATAATGATGTTCAGTAGAAGGATGTGTAGAATGATGTGTGGAATGATGTTGTGCAGAATGATTTGTAGAATGTTTTGCAGAATGATGTGTAGAATGATGTGTAGAATGATGTGTAAAATGACGTGTAGAATTATGTGTAGAACGATGTGCAGAATGATGTGTAGAATGATGCGTAGAATGTTGTGTAGAATGATGTTTCGAAAAAAGTGTAGAATGATTTGTAGAATGATGTGTGGAATGATCTGTAGAATGATGAGCAGAATGATGCTGTGTAGAATGATGTGAAGAATGATGTGTGGAATGATGTGTAGAATAATGTGTAGAATGATGTGTAGAAAGAGGTTTAGAATGATGTGTGGAATGATATGTAGAATGACGTGTAGAATGATGTGCAGAATGTTGTGTAGAATGATGTTGTGTAGAATGACGTGTAGAATGATGTGTAGAAGGATGTGTAGAATGATGAGCAGAATGATGTGTAGAATGATGTGTAGAATGATATGTAGAATGATGTTGTGTGGAATGATGTGCAGAATGATGTGTGGAATGCTGTGTAGAATGGCGTGTAGAATGATTTGTTGAATGATGTGCAGAATGCTGTATAGAATGATGTGTAGAAAGATGTGTAGAATGATGCGTACAATGATGTGTAGAATGATGTGTAGAATGATGTATAAAATTATGTGAAGAATTAAGTTGTGTAGATTGATGTGTAGAATGTAGAATGATGTGTAGAAAGCTGTGAAGAAAGATGTGTAGATTGAATTGCAGAATGATGTTCCGAACGATGTTGTGTCGAATGATGTGTAGAATGATGTGTAGAATGATGTGTGGAATGATGTATAGATTGATGTGCAGAATGATGTTGAGTAGAATGATGTGCAGAATGATGTGTAGAAATGACGTGTAGAATGATGTGTAGAATGATGTGTAGAATGATGTTGTGTCGAATGAAGTGCAGAATAATGTGTAGAATGATATGTATAATGAGGTGCAGAATGATGTGTATAATGATGAGTAGAATGATGTGCGGAATGACCTGTCGAGTGATGTGTAGAATGATGTGTAGAATGATATGCAGAAAGATGTTGTGTGGTATGATGTGCAGAATGATGTGCAGAATGATGTGTAGAATGACGTGTAGAACGATGTGCTGAATGTTATGTAGAATGATGTGTTGAATGATGTGTAGAATGATGTGTAGAATGAAGTGGGAATGATGTATAGAATGATGTTTAGAATGATGATGTGTGGAATGATGTGTAGAATGATGTGTAGAATTATTTGTACAATGATGTATAGCATGATGTGCAGAATGATGTTGAGTCGAATGATGTGTAGAATGATGTGTAGAATTATGTTGCGTTGAATGATTTGTTGAATGATGTGCAGAATGATGTGTAGAATGATGTGTAGAATGATGTGTAAAATGACGTATCGAATTATGTTTAGATCGATGTGCAGAATAATGTGTAGAATTAGGTTTAGAATGATGAATAGAATGATGTGTGGAATGATTTGCAGAATGATGTGTGGAATGATATGTAGAATGATATGTCGATGATGTTGTGCAGAATGATGTGTAGAATGCTGTGTAGAATGAGGTGTAGTATGATGTGTAGAATGATGTGTAGAATGATGTGTGGAATGATGTATTGAATGATGTGCAGAATGATGTTGAGTAGAATGATGTGTAGAATGATGTGTAGAATGATTTGAAGAATGATGTGTCAAATTATGCTGTGTAGAATGATGTGTTGAATGATGTGTAGAATGATGTGTATAATGATGTGTAGAATGATGTGTAGAATGAAGTGAAGAATGATGTTTCGACTGATGTTGTGTAAAATGATGTGTGGAATGATGTGTAGAATGATGTGTAGAATTATGTGTAGAATGATGTTGTGTGGATTGATGTGTAGAATGAAATGTAGAATGATGTGTAGAATGATGTATATAATGATATGCAGAATGATGTTGAGCCGAATGATGTGTAGAATGATGCGTAGAATGATGCTTAGATGATGTATAGAATGATTTGTAGAATGATTTGCAGAATGATATGTCGAATGATGTGTAGAATGATGTGTAGAATGATGTATAGAATGATGTGCAGAATTATATTGAGTAGAATGATGTGTAGAATGAGGTGTAGAATGATGTGTAGAATGCCGTGTGGAATGATGTGTAGAATTACGTGTAGAATGATGTGTAGAATGAAGGGGAGAATGATGTGCAGGATGACGTGTAGAATGATGTGCAGAAGGATGTATGGAATGATGAGCAGCATGTGTAAAATGATGTGTAGAAAGATGTGTAAAATGATATGCAGAATGATGTTGTGTGGAATGATATGCAGAATGATGTGCAGATCGATGTGTAGAATGATGTGTAGATGAATGAATTGTAGAATGATGTGTAGATGGATGAAGTGTAGAATGATGTGTAGAATGATGTGTAGAATGATGTGCAGAATGACTGATGTGTAGAATGATGTGTAGAATGATGTGTAGACTGATGTGTAGAATGATTTTTAGAATGATGTGTAGAATGATGTATCGAATGGTGTGTAGAATGATGCGTAAATGATGTGCAAATGATGTGTAGAATGATGTATAGAATGATGTGTAGATTGAATGATGTGCATAATGACCTGTAGAATGATGTGTAGAATGATGTCTAGAATGAATGATGAGTAGAATGAATGATGTGTAGAATGATGTGTAGAATGATGTGTAGAATGATGACTAGAATAAATGATGTGTAGAATGATGTGTAGATTGTTGTGCAGTATGATGTGTGGAATGATGTGTATAATGATGTGTTGATAGATGTGTAGAATGATGTGTAGAATGAATGATTTGCAGAATGAAGTGTAGAATGATGTGTGGAATGATGTGTCGTATGAATGATGTGCAGAATGAATGATGTGTATAATGATGTGTACAATGATGTGTATAATGATGTGTAGAATGATGTGCAGAATGGTGTGTGGAATGAATGATGTGCAGAACGATGTATAGAATGATGTGTATAATGATGAGTAGAATGAATGATGTGTAGAATGATGTGTAGAAAGACGTGTAGACGGATGTGTAGAATGATGCGTCGAATGATCTGTAGAATGATGAGTAGAATGATGTGTAGAATAATGTGTAGAATGATGTGTAGAATGATGTGTAGAATGATGTGTGGATTGAATGATCTGCAGAATGCTGTGTAGATTGATGTGTAGAATGATGTGTAGAATGATCTGTAGATTGATGTGTAGAATAATGTGTAGAATAATGTGTAGATGAATGATATGTAGAATGATGTGTAGAATGATGTGTGGAATGAATGATCTGCAGAATGATGTGTAGATTGTTGTGTAGAATGATTTGTAGAATGATGATGTGTGGAATGATGTGCTTAATGATATATGGACTGATGTGTAGAATGATGTCTCGAATGATGAGGAGAATGATGTGTAGATTGATGTGTAGAATGAATGATGTGCATAATTACGTGTAGAATGGTGTGTAGAATGATGTGTAGAATGAATGATGTGTAGAATTAATGACGAGCAGAATGATGAGTAGAATGATGTGTGGAATGATGTGTCGATTGATGTGCATAATTACGTGTAGAATGATGTGTAGAATGAATGATGTGTCGAATTAATGATGTGTAGAATTAATGACGAGCAGAATGATGAGTAGAATGATGTGTGGAATGATGTGTCGATTGATGTGCATAATTACGTGTCGAAAGATGACTAGAATGAATGATGTGTAGAATGATGTGTAGATTGTTGGCAGTATGATGTGTGGTATGACGTGTATAATGATGTGTTGAATGATGTGCAGAATGTTGTGTAGAATGAATGATGTGTAGAATGATGTGTAGAATGATGTGTAGATTGATGTGTAGAATGATTTGTAGAATTATGTGTAGAATTATGATGTGTAGAATGATGTATCGAATGGTGTGTAGAATGATGCGTACATGATGTGAAAATGATGTGTAGAATGATGTATAGAATGATGTGTAGATTGAAAGATGTGCATAATGACCTGTAGAATGATGTGTAGAATGATGTCTAGAATGAATGATGTGTAGAATGAATGATGTGTAGAATGATGTGTAGAATGATGTGTAGAATGATGTGTAGAATGATGACTAGAATAAATGATGTGTAGAATGATGTGTAGATTGTTGTGCAGTATGATGTGTGGAATGATGTGTATAATGATCTGTTGAATGATGTGTAGAATGATGTGTCGAATGAATGATTTGCAGAATGAAGTGTAGAATGATGTGTAGAATGATGTGTGGTATGAATGATGTGCAGAATGAATGATGTGTAGAATGATGTGTATAATGATATGTAGAATGATGTGTAGAATGATGTGTAGAATTATGTGTGGAAGTAATGTTTAGAACGATATATAGAATGATATGTAGAATGATGAGTAGAATGAATGATGTGTAGAATGATGTGTAGAAAGACGTGTCGACGGATGTGTAGAATGAAGCGTCGAATGACGTGTAGAATGATGTGTAGAATGATGTGCAGATCGATGTGTAGAATGATGTGTAGATGAATGAATTGTAGAATGATGTGTAGATGAATGAAGTGTAGAATGATGTGTAGAATGATGTGTAGAAAGATGTGTAGAATGAATGATGTGTAGAATGATGTGTAGAAAGATGTGTAGATTGATGTGTAGAATGATTTGTAGAATGATGTGTAGAATTATGAAGTGTAGAATGATGTATCGAATGTTGTGTAGAATGATGCGAAAATGACGTGCAAATGATGTGTAGAATGATGTATAGAATGATGTGTAGATTGAATGATGTGCATAATGACCTGCAGAATGATGTGTAGAATGATGTCTAGAATGAATGATGTGTAGAATGGATGATGTGTAGAATGATGTGTAGAGTGATGACTAGAATAAATGATGTGTAGAATGATGTGTCGATTGTTGTGCAGTATGATGTGTGGAATGATGTGTATAATGATGTGTTGAATGATGTGTAGATTGATGAGTAGAATGAATGATTTGCAGAATGAAGTGTAGAATGATGTGTAGAATGATGTGTCGTATGAATGATGTGCAGAATGAATGATGTGAATAATGATGTGAACAATGATGTGTATAATGATGTGTAGAATGATGTGCAGAATGATGTGTGGAATGAATGATGTGTAGAACGATGTATAGAATGATGTGTAGAATGATGAGCAGAATGAATGATGTGTAGAATGATGTGTAGATTGTTGTGCAGTATGATGTGTGGAATGATGTGTATAATGATGTGTTGATAGATGTGTAGAATGATGTGTAGAATGAATGATTTGCAGAATGAAGTGTAGAATGATGTGTAGAATGATGTGTCGTATGAATGATGTGCAGAATGAATGATGTGAATAATGATGTGTACAATGATGTGTATAATGATGTGTAGAATGATGTGCAGAATGGTGTGTGGAATGAATGATGTGCAGAACGATGTATAGAATGATGTGTATAATGATGAGTAGAATGAATGATGTGTAGAATGATGTGTAGAAAGACGTGTAGACGGATGTGTAGAATGATGCGTCGAATGATCTGTAGAATGATGAGTAGAATGATGTGTAGAATAATGTGTAGAATGATGTGTAGAATGATGTGTAGAATGATGTGTGGATTGAATGATCTGCAGAATGCTGTGTAGATTGATGTGTAGAATGATGTGTAGAATGATCTGTAGATTGATGTGTAGAATAATGTGTAGAATAATGTATAGATGAATGATATGTAGAATGATGTGTAGAATGATGTGTGGAATGAATGATCTGCAGAATGATGTGCAGATTGTTGTGTAGAATGATTTGTAGAATGATGATGTGTGGAATGATGTGCAGAATGATATATGGACTGATGTGTAGAATGATGTCTCGAATGATGAGGAGAATGATGTGTAGATTGATGTGTAGAATGAATGATGTGCATAATTACGTGTAGAATGGTGTGTAGAATGATGTGTAGAATGAATGATGTGTAAAATTAATGACGAGCAGAATGATGAGTAGAATGATGTGTGGAATGATGTGTCGATTGATGTGCATAATTACGTGTAGAATGATGTGTAGAATGATGTGTAGAATGAATGATGTGTCGAATTAATGATGTGTAGAATTAATGACGAGCAGAATGATGAGTAGAATGATGTGTGGAATGATGTGTCGATTGATGTGCATAATTACGTGTCGAAAGATGACTAGAATGAATGATGTGTAGAATGATGTGTAGATTGTTGGCAGTATGATGTGTGGAATGACGTGTATAATGATGTGTTGAATGATGTGTAGAATGTTGTGTAGAATGAATGATGTGTAGAATGATGTGTAGAATGATGTGTAGATTGATGTGTAGAATGATTTGTAGAATTATGTGTAGAATTATGATGTGTAGAATGATGTATCGAATGGTGTGTAGAATGATGCGTACATGATGTGAAAATGATGTGTAGAATGATGTATAGAATGATGTGTAGATTGAATGATGTGCATAATGACCTGTAGAATGATGTGTAGAATGATGTCTAGAATGAATGATGTGTAGAATGAATGATGTGTAGAATGATGTGTAGAATGATGTGTAGAATGATGACTAGAATAAATGATGTGTAGAATGATGTGTAGATTGTTGTGCAGTATGATGTGTGGAATGATGTGTATAATGATCTGTTGAATGATGTGTAGAATGATGTGTCGAATGAATGATTTGCAGAATGAAGTGTAGAATGATGTGTAGAATGATGTGTGGTATGAATGATGTGCAGAATGAATGATGTGTAGAATGATGTGTATAATGATGTGTAGAATGATGTGTAGAATGATGTGTAGAATTATGTGTGGAAGTAATGTTTAGAACGATATATAGAATGATATGTAGAATGATGAGTAGAATGAATGATGTGTAGAATGATGTGTAGAAAGACGTGTAGACGGATGTGTAGAATGAAGCGTCGAATGACGTGTAGAATGATGTGTAGAATGATGTGCAGATCGATGTGTAGAATGATGTGTAGATGAATGAATTGTAGAATGATGTGTAGATGAATGAAGTGTAGAATGATGTGTAGAATGAATGATGTGTAGAATGATGTGTAGAATGATGTGCAGATTGATGTGTAGAATGATTTGTAGAATGATGTGTAGAATTATGAAGTGTAGAATGATGTATCGAATGTTGTGTAGAATGATGCGAAAATGACGTGCAAATGATGTGTAGAATGATGTATAGAATGATGTGTAGATTGAATGATGTGCATAATGACCTGTAGAATGATGTGTAGAATGATGTCTAGAATGAATGATGTGTAGAATGGATGATGTGTAGAATGATGTGTAGAATGATGACTAGAATAAATGATGTGTAGAATGATGTGTCGATTGTTGTGCAGTATGATGTGTGGAATGATGTGTATAATGATGTGTTGAATGATGTGTAGATTGATGAGTAGAATGAATGATTTGCAGAATGAAGTGTAGAATGATGTGTAGAATGATGTGTCGTATGAATGATGTGCAGAATGAATGATGTGAATAATGATGTGAACAATGATGTGTATAATGATGTGTAGAATGATGTGCAGAATGATGTGTGGAATGAATGATGTGTAGAACGATGTATAGAATGATGTGTAGAATGATGAGTAGAATGAATGATGTGTAGAATGATGTGTAGAAAGACGTGTAGACGGATGTGTAGAATGATGCGTCGAATGTTGTGCAGAATGATGAGTACAATGATGTGTAGAATAATGTATAGAATGATGTGTAGAATGATGTGTAGAATGATGTGTGGAATGAATGATCTGCAGAATGATGTGTAGATTGATGTGTAGACTGATGTGTAGAATGTTCTGTAGATTGATGTGTAGAATAATGTGTAGAATGATGTGTAGATGAAAGATATGTAGAGTGATGTGTAGAATGATGTGTGGAATGAATGATCTGCAGAATGATGTGTAGATTGTTGTGTAGAATGATTTGTAGAATGATGATATGTGGAATGATGTGCAGAATGATATATGGACTGATGTATAGAATGATGTCTCGAATGATATGGAGAATGATGTGTAGATTGATGTGTAGAATGAATGATGAGCATAATTACGTGTAGAATGATGCGTAGAATGATGTGTAGAATGAATGATGTGTAGAATTAATGAGGTGCAGAATGATGAGTAGAATGATGTGTGGAATGATGTGTCGATTGATGTGCATAATTACGTGAAGAATGATGTGTAGAATGATGTGTAGAATGAATGATGTGTCGAATTAATGAGGTGCAGAATGATGAGTAGAATGATGTGTGGAATGATGTGTAGATTGATGTGTAGAATGATGTGTCGAATGATGTGTAGATTGATGTGTAGAATGATGCGTAGAATGAATGATGTGTAGAATGATGTATACACTGATGTTCAGTATAATGTTTGGAATGATGTGTATAATGACGTGTAGAATAATTTGTAGAATGATGTGTAGAATGAATGAATTGCAGAATGAAGCGTAGAATGATGTGTAGAATGATGTGTGTTATGAATGAGCTGCAAAATGAATGGTGTGCAGAATGATGTGTATCATGATGTGTAGAATGATGTGTAGAATTATGTGTGGAATGAATGTGTAGAACGATGTATAGAATGATGTGTAGAATGATGAGCAGAATGAATGATGTGTAGAATGATGTGTAGAAAGACGTGAAGACGGATGTGCAGAATGATGCGTCGAATGATGTGTTGAATGATGTGTGGATTGATGAAGATGTGTAGAATGATGTGTAGAATGATGAGTGGAATGAATGATGTGTAGAATCATGAGTAGAAAGACGTGTAGAAAGATGTGTAGAATGATGCGTCGAATGATGTGTAGAATGATGTGTAGAATGATGTGTAGAATGATGTGTTGAATCAATGATCTGCAGAATGATGTGCAGATTGATGTGTAGAATGATGTGTAGATGAATGAAGTGTAGAATGATGTGTAGAATGATGTGTAGAATGATGTGTAGAATGATGTGTTGAATGATTTGTAGAATGAATGATCTGTAGAATGATGTGCAGATTGATGAGTCGAATGATGTGTAGAATGATGTGTGGATTGATGTGTAGAATGATGCGTAGAATGAATGATGTGTAGAATGATGTATACACTGATGTTCAGTATAATGTTTGGAATGATGTGTATAATGACGTGTAGAATAATTTGTAGAATGATGTGTAGAATGAATGAATTGCAGAATGAAGTGTAGAATGATGTGTAGAATGATGTGTGTTATGAATGAGCTGCAGAATGAATGGTGTGCAGAATGATGTGTATAATGATGTGCAGAATGATGTGTAGAATTATGTGTGGAATGAATGTGTAGAACGATGTATAGAATGATGTGTAGAATGATGAGCAGAATGAATGATGTGTAGAATGATGTGTAGAAAGACGTGAAGACGGATGTGCAGAATGATGCGTCGAATGATGTGTTGAATGATTTGTGGATTGATGAAGATGTGTAGAATGATGTGTAGAATGATGAGTGGAATGAATGATGTGTAGAATCATGAGTAGAAAGACGTGTAGAAAGATGTGTAGAATGATGCGTCGAATGATGTGTAGAATGATGTGTAGAATGATGTGTAGAATGATGTGTTGAATCAATGATCTGCAGAATGATGTGCAGATTGATGTGTAGAATAATGTGTAGATGAATGAAGTGTAGAATGATGTGTAGAATGATGTGTAGAATGATGTGTAGAATGATGTGTTGAATGATGTGTAGAATGAATGATCTGTAGAATGATGTGCAGATTGATGAGTAGAATGATGTGTAGAATGATGTGTGGATTGATGTATAGAATGATGTGTAGAATGAATGATGTGTAGAATGATGTGTAGATTGATGAGTAGAATGATTTGTAGAATGAGGTGTAGAATGAAGTGTAGAATGATGTGTAGAATGATGATGTGTAGTATGTGTGCAGAATGATATTTCGACTGATGTGTAGATTGATGTGTAGTATAATGTGTACAATGATGTCTAGAATGATGTGTAGAATGATTTGTAGAATGATGTGTAGAATGAATGATGTGCATAATTAGGTGTAGAATGATGTGTGGAATGAATGATGTGCAGAACGATGTATAGAATGATGTGTAGAATGATGAGTGAAATGAATGATGTGTAGAATCATGTGTGGAAAGACGTGTAGACGGATATGTAGAATGATGCGTCGAATGATGTGTAGATTGATGTGTAGAATGAATGATGAGTAGAATGAATGATGTGTACAATGATGTGCACAATGATGTGTAGAATGAATGATTTGCAGAATGATGTGTAGAATGATGTGTAGAATGATGTGTGTTATGAATGAGGTGCAGAATGAATGATGTGTAGAATGCTGTGTATAATGATGTGTAGAATGATGTGTAGAATGATGTGTAGAATTATATGTGGAATGAATGTGTAGAACGATATATAGAATGATGGGTAGAATGAAAGATGTGTAGAAAGATGTATAGATTGTTGTGTAGTATAATGTGTGGAATGATGTGTATAATGATCTGTAGAATGATTTGTAGAATTAATGATGTGTTGACTGATGTGTAGAATTATGTGTAGAATAATGAGTAGAATGAATGATGTGTAGAATGATGTGTAGAATGTATGATGTGCAGAATGAAGTGTAGAGTGAATGAAGTGTAGAATGAATGATGTGTAGAATGATGTGTAGAATGATGTGTGGAATGATGTGTAGAATGATGTGTAAAATTAATGATGTGTAGACTGATGTGTAGAATGATGACTAGAATGAATGATGTGTGGAATGATGTTTGGAAAGATGTGTCGACGGATGTGATGAACGATGCGTCGAATGATATGTCGAATGATGTGTAGAATGATTTGTAAAATGATGTGTAGAATGAATGAACTTTCGAATGATGTGTAGAATGATGTGCTGAATGATGTGTGGAATGAATGATCTGTAGAATGATGTGTAGAATGAATGACGTATGGAATGATGTGTAGATTGTTGTGTTGAAAGATTTGTAGAATGAGGTATAGAATGAAGTGTAGAATGATGATGTGTAGGATGATGTGCAGAATGATATATGGACTGATGTGTAGAATGATGTCTAGAATGATGTGGTTGAATGATGTGTAGATTGATGTGTAGAATGAATGATGAGCATAATTACGTGTCGAATGATGTGTGGAATGATGTGTAGAATGAATGATGTGTAGAATTAATGACGTGCAGAATGATGAGGAGAATGATGTTTGGAATGATGTGTAGATTGATGTGCATAATTACGTGTAGAATGATGTGTAGAATGATGTGTGGAATGATGTGTAGATTGATGTGTAGAATGATGTGTCGAATGATATATAGATTGATGTGTAGAATGATGTGTACAATGATGATGTGTAGAATGATGTGAAGAATGATGTGTAGAATAAATGATGTGTAGAAAGATGTGTAGATTGTTGTGTAGTATAATGTGTCGAATGATGTGTATAATGACGTGGAGATTGATGTGTAGAATGATGTGTAGAATGATGTGTAGAATGATGTGTAGAATGATGTGTAGAATGATGTGCAGAATGATGTGTAGAATTAATGATGTGTCGACTGATGTGTAGAATGATGTGTAGAATGATGAGTAGAATGATGTATAGAATGATGTGCAGAATTATATTGAGTAGAATGATGTGTAGAATGAGGTGTAGAATGATGTGTAGAATGCCGTGTGGAATGATGTGTAGAATTACGTGTAGAATGATGTTGTGTAGTATAATGTGTCGAATGATGTGTATAATGACGTGGAGATTGATGTGTAGAATGATGTGTATAATGATGTGTAGAATGATGTGTAGAATGATGTGTAGAATGATGTGCAGAATGATGTGTAGAATTAATGATGTGTCGACTGATGTGTAGAATGATGTGTAGAATGATGAGTAGAATGAATGATGTGTAGATTTATGTTTGGAAAGATGTGTCAACGGATGTGTTGAACGATGCGTCGAATGACATGTTGAATGATGTGAAGAATGATGTGTAAAATGACGTTTAGAATGATGTGTAGAATGATGTGCAGAATGAATTATGTGTAGAATGATGTGTAGAATGATGTTTAGAATGATGTGTAGAAAGATTTGTAGAATAAATGATGTGTAGAATGATGTGTAGAGTGATGTGTAGAATGGTGTGTCGAATGATGAGTAGAATGAATGATGTGTAGAATGATGTCTAGAATGATGTGCAGATTGATGTGTAGAATGAAGTGTCGAATGATGATGTGTGGAATGATATGTAGAATGATGATATGTCGAATGATGTGTAGAATGATGATGTGCAGAATGATGTTCAGAATGATGTATCGAATTATATTTAGAATGATGCGTAAATGATGTGTATAATGATGTGTAGAATGATGTGTATAATGATGTGTAGAATGATGTGTAGAATGATGTGTAGAATGAATGATGTGCATAATGACGTGTCGAATGATGTGTAGAATGATGTGTAGAATGAATGATGTGTAGAATGATGTATAAAATGATGTGTAGACTGATGTGTAGAATGATGACTAGAATGAATGATGTGTAGACTGATGTGTAGAATGATGACTAGAATGAATGATGTGTAGAATGATGTGTCGAAAGCTTTGTAGATGGGTGTGTAGAATGATGCTTCGATGGTGTGTCGAATGAATTGTAGAGTGATGTGCAGAATGATATGTAGAATGATGTGAAGAATGATGTGCAGAATGAATGATGTGTGGAATGATGTGTAGAATGATGTGTGGAATCAACGATCTGTAGAATGATATGTCGAATGATATGTAGATTGATGTGTAGAATGATGTGTATAATGATGATGTGCAGAATGATGTGTCCAATGATGTGTAGAATGATGTGTAGAATGAATGATGTGTAGATTGATGTATATATTGTTGTGTAGAATGATTTGTAGCATGATGTTTAGAATGAAGTGAAGAACGATGTGTAGAATGATGATGTGTAGAATGTTGTGCAGAATGATGTGTTGAATCAATGATCAGCAGAATGATGTGCAGATTGATGTATAGAGTGATGTGTAGAATGATGTGTAGATTGATTTGTAGAATGATGTGAAGAATGATGATGTGTGGAATGATATGTAGAATGATGTGTAGAATGATGAGTAGAATGAATGATGTGTAGATTGATGTGCAGATTGTTGTGTAGAATGATTTGTAGAATGATGTGTAGAATGAAGTGAAGAACGATGAGTAGAATGACGATGTGTAGAATGTTGTGCAGAATGAGTTATCGAATGATGTGCATAATGATGTGTAGAATGATGTGTATAATGATGTGTAGAATGAGGTGTAGAGTGATGTGTAGAATGGTGTGTCGAATGATGAGTAGAATGAATGAAGTGTAGAATGATGTGTAGAATGATGTGCAGATTGATGTGTAGAATGAAGTGTCGAATGATGATGTGTGGAATGATATGTAGAATGATGATATGTCGAATGATGTGTAGAATGATGATGTGCAGAATGATGTTCAGAATGATGTATCGAATTATGTTTAGAATGATGCGTAAATGATGTGTATAATGATGTGCAGGATGATGTGTAGAATGATGTGTAGAATGAATGATGTGTAGAATGAATGATGTGTAGAATGATGTGTAAAATGATGTGTTGACTGATGTGTAGAATGATGACTAGAATGAATGATGTGTAGAATGATGTGTAGAAAGCTTTGTAGATGGGTGTGTAGAATGATGCTTCGATGGTGTGTCGACTGAATTGTAGAGTGATGTGCAGAATGATATGTAGAATGATGTGAAGAATGATATGTAGAATGAATGATGTGTAGAATGATGTGTAGAATGATGTGTGGAATAATGTTTAGAATGATGTGTAGAATGATGTGTGGAATCAACGATCTGTAGAATGATGTGTCGAATGATATGTAGATTGATGTTTAGAATGATGTGTATAATGATGATGTGTAGAATGATGTGTACAATGATGTGTACAATGATGTGTAGAATGAATGATGTGTAGATTGATGTGCAGATTGTTGTGTAGAATGATTTGTAGAATGATGTGTAGAATGAAGTGAAGAACGATGAGTAGAATGACGATGTGTAGAATGTTGTGCAGAATGATGTGTAGAATGAATGATGTGCAGAATGAATGATATGTCGAATTAATGATGTGCAGAATGATGAGTAGAATGATGTGTGGAATGATGTGTAGATTGATGTGTAGAATGATGTGTAGAAGGATGTGCTGAATCAATGATCCGCAGAATGATGTGCAGATTGATGTGTAGAATGATGTGTAGAATGATGTGTAGATGAATGATGTGTAGAATGATGTGTAGAATGATGTGTGGAATGAATGAACTTTAGAATGATGTGTAGAATGATGTGTTGAATGATGTGTGGAATGAATGATCTGTAGAATGATGTGTAGATTGATGTGTAGAATGATGTGTAAAATGACGTGGAGATTGATGTGTAGAATGATGTGCAGAATGAATGACGTGTGGAATGATGTGTAGATTGTTGTGTAGAATGATTTGTAGAATGAGGTGTAGAATGAAGTGTAGAATGAGGTGTAGAATGATGTTGTGTAGAATGATGTGCAGATTGATGTGTAGAATGAATGATGTGCATAATTACGTGAAGAATGATGTGTAGAATGATGTGTAGAATGAATGATGTAGCAGAATTAATGACGTGCAGAATGATGAGTAGAATGATGTGCGGAATGATGTGTAGATTGATGTGCATAATTACATGGAGAATGATGTGTAGAATGATGTGTAGAATGAATGATGTGTCGAACTAATGACGTGCGGAATGATGAGTAGAATGATGTGAGGAATGATGTGTAGATTGATGTGTAGAATGATGTGTCGAATGATGTGTAGATTGATGTGTAGAATGATGTGTATAATGATGATGTGTAGAATGATGTGTACAATGATGTGTAGAATGATATGTAGAATGAATGATGTGTGGAAAGACGTGTAGATTGTTGTGTAGTATAATGTGTGGAATGATGTGCAGATTGATGTGTGGAATAATGTGTAGAATGATGTGTAGATTGATTTATAGAATGATGTGTAGAATGATGATTTGTAGAATGATATGTCGAATGATGTGTAGAATGATGATTATAATGAATGAAGTGTAGATGGATGTGTAGATTGTTCTGTAGAATGATTTGTAGAATGTTGTGTATCATGATGTGTTGAATGATGTATAGAATGATGTGTAGAATGATGTGTAGAATTAATGATTTGCAGAATGAAGTGTGGAATGATGTGCAGAATGATGTGTAGTATGAATCATGTGCAGAATGAATGATGTGAAGAATTATGTGTCGAATGATGTATATAATGATATGTAGAATGACGTGTCGAATGATGTGTAGAATGATGTGTAGAATGAGGTGTAGATATATGTGTAGAATGATGTGTGGATGAATGAAGTGTAGAATGATGTGGAGAATGAATGATCTGTAGAATGATGTGTAGATTGATGTGTGGAATGATGTGTAGAATGATGAGTAGAATGATTTGTAGCATGAGGTGTAGAATGAAGTGTAGAATGATGTGTAGAATGATGATGTGTAGAATGATGTGCAGAATGATATATCGACTGATGTGTAGATTGATGTGCAGAATGATGTGTACAATGATGTCTAGAATGATGTGTAGAATGATGTGTAGAATGATGTGTAGAATGAATGATGTGCATAATTAGGTGTAGAATGATGTGTGGAATGAATGATGTGTAGAACGATGTATAGAATGATGTGTAGAATGATGAGTGGAATGAAAGATGTGTAGAATCATGAGTAGAAAGACGTGTAGATAGATGTGTAGAATGATGCGTCGAATGATGTGAAGAATGATGTGTAGAATGATGTGTAGAATGATGTGTAGAATGATGTGTTGAATCAATGATCTGCAGAATGATGTGCAGATTGATGTGTAGAATGATGTGTAGAATGATGTGTAGAAGAATGTGAAGAATGATGTGTAGATGAATGATGTGTAGAATGATGTGTAGAATGATGTGTACAATGATGTGTAGAATGAATGAACTTTAGAATGATGTGTAGAATGAATGATGTGTAGAATGATGTGTAGAATGATTTGTCGAATGAGGTGTATAATGAAGTGCAGAATGATGTGTAGAATGATGATGTGTAGAATGATATATGGACAGATGTGTAGAATGATGTCTAGAATGATGTGGAGAATGATGTGTAGATTGATGTGTAGAATGAATGATGAGCATAATTACGTGTAGAATGATGTGTAGAATGATGTGTAGAATTAATGATGTGTAGAATTAATGACGTGCAGAATGATGAGTAGAATGATGTGTGGAATGATGTGTAGTTTGATGTGCATAATTACGTGTAGAATGATGTGTAGAATGATGTGTCGAATTAATGATGTGTCGAATTAATGATGTGCAGAATGATGAGTAGAATGATGTGTGGAATGATGTGTAGATTGATGCGTAGATTGATGTGTCGAATGATGTGTAGATTGATGTGTAGAATGATGTGTATAATGATGATGTGTAGAATGATGTGTAGAATGAATGATGTGTAGAAAGATGTGTAGATTGTTGTGTAGTATAATGTGTGGAATGATGTGTATAATGATCTGTAGAATGATTTGTAGAATGATGTATAGAATGAATGATTTGCAGAATGAAATGTAGAATAATGTGTAGAATGTTGTGCAGAATGAATTATGTGCAGAATGAATGATGTGTCGAATGATGTGTACAATGATGTGTAGAATGATGTGTAGAATGATGTGTAGATTGATGTGTAGAATTAATGATGTGTAGACTGATGTGTAGAATGATGTGTAGAATGATGAGTAGAATGAATGATGTGTAGAATGATGTGTAGAATGATGTGTAGAATGTATGATGTGCAGAATGAAGTGTAGAATGAATGAAGTGCAGAATGAATGATGTGTAGAATGATGTGTAGAATGATGTGTGGAAAGTTGTGTAGAATGATGTGTAAAATTAATGATGCGTAGACTGATGTGTAGAATGATGAGTAGAATGAATGATGTGTGGAATGATGTTTGGAAAGATGTGTCGACGGATGTGTTGAACGATGCGTCGAATGATATTTCGAATGATGTGTTGAATGATTTGTAAAATGATGTGTAGAATGAATGAAATTTCGAATGATGTGTAGAATGATGGGCTGAATGATGTGTGGAATGAATGATCTGTAGAATGATATGTAGATTGATGTGTAGAATGATGTGTAGAATGATGTGGAGATTGATGTGTAGAATGATGTGTAGAATGAATGATGTGTGGAATGATGTGTAGATTGTTGTGTAGAAAGATTTGTAGAATGAGGAATAGAATGAAGTGTAGAATGCTGATGTGTAGAATGATGTGCAGAATGATATATGGACTGATGTGTAGAATGATGTCTAGAATGATGTGGAGAATGATGTGTAGATTGATGTGTAGAATGAGTGATGAGCATAATTACGTGCAGAATGATGTGTGGAATGATGTGTAGATTGATGTGCATAATTACGTGTAGAATGATGTGTAGAATGATGTGTAGAATGAATGATGTGTCGAAATTAAT
The DNA here is from genome assembly GCF_044704955.1 of Pristiophorus japonicus. Classification (NCBI taxonomy): domain Eukaryota; kingdom Metazoa; phylum Chordata; class Chondrichthyes; family Pristiophoridae; genus Pristiophorus; species Pristiophorus japonicus. Next base: position 1,278,553 of record NW_027252779.1, read on the forward strand.
GATGTGCAGAATGATGAGTAGAATGATGTGTGGAATGATGTGTAGATTGATGTGTAGAATGATGTGTCGAATGATGTGTAGATTGATGTGTAGAATGATGTGTACAATGATGATGTGTAGAATGATGTGTACAATGATATGTAGAAGAATGTGAAGAATGAAGTGTAGATGAATGATGTGTAGAATGATGTGTAGAATGATGTGTAGAATGATGTGTAGAATGAAGGAACTTTAGAATGATGTGTAGAATGAAGGATGTGTAGAATGATGTGTAGATTGATGTGTAGAATGATTTCTAGAATGAGGTGTAGAATAATTGATGAGCATAATTACGTGTAGAATGATGTGTAGAATGAATGATGTGTCGAATTAATGATGTGCAGAATGATGAGTAGAATGATGTGTGGAATGATGTGTAGATTGATGTGTAGAATGATGTGTCGAATGATGTGCAGATTGATATGTAGAATGATGTGTATAATGATGATGTGTAGAATGATGTTTACAATGATGTGTAGATTGATGGGTAGAATGAAAGATGTGTAGAAAGATGTGTAGATTGTTGTGTAGTATAATGTGTGGAATGATGTGTATAATGATCTGTAGAATGATTTGTAGAATTAATGATGTGTAGACTGATGTGTAGAATTATGTGTAGAATGATGAGTAGAATGAATGATGTGTAGAACGATGTGTAGAATGTATGATGTGCAGAATGAAGTGTAGAGTGAATGAAGTGTAGAATGAATGATGTGTAGAATGATGTGTAGAATGATGTGTGGAATGATGTGTAGAATGATGTGTAAAATTAATGATGTGTAGACTGATGTGTAGAATGATGACTAGAATGAATGATGTGTGGAATGATGTTTGGAAAGATGTGTCTACGGATGTGATGAACGATGCTTCGAATGATATGTCGAATGATGTGTAGAATGATTTGTAAAATGATGTGTAGAATGAATGAACTTTCGAATGATGTGTAGAATGATGTGCTGAATGATGTGTGGAATGAATGATCTGTAGAATGATATGTAGATTGATGTGTAGAATGATGTGTAGAATGAAGTGGAGATTGATGTGTAGAATGATGTGTAGAATGAATGATGTATGGAATGATGTGTAGATTGTTGTGTAGAAAGATTTGTAGAATGAGGTATAGAATGAAGTGTAGAATGATGATGTGTAGAATGATGTGCAGAATGATATATGGACTGATGTGTAGAATGATGTCTAGAATGATGTGGTTGAATGATGTGTAGATTGATGTATAGAATGAATGATGAGCATAATTACGTGTCGAATGATGTGTGGAATGATGTGTACAATGAATGATGTGTAGAATTAATGACGTGCAGAATGATGAGGAGAATGATGTTTGGAATGATGTGTAGATTGATGTGCATAATTACGTGTAGAATGATGTGTAGAATGATGTGTGGAATGATGTGTAGATTGATGTGTAGAATGATGTGTCGAATGATGTATAGATTGATGTGTAGAATGATGTGTACAATGATGATGTGTAGAATGATGTGTAGAATGATGTGTAGAATAAATGATGTGTAGAAAGATGTGTAGATTGTTGTGTAGTATAATGTGTCGAATGATGTGTATAATGACGTGGAGAATGATGTGTAGAATGATGTGTATAATGATGTGTAGAATGATTTTTAGAATGGTGTGTAGAATGATGTGTAGAATGATGTGTAGAATTAATGATGTGTCGACTGATGTGTAGAATGATGTGTAGAATGATGAGTAGAATGAATGATGTGTAGAATTATGTTTGGAAAGATGTGTCAACGGATGTGTTGAACGATGCGTCGAATGACATGTTGAATGATGTGTAGAATGATGTGTAAAATGACGTTTAGAATGATGTGTAGAATGATGTGCAGAATGAATTATGTGTAGAATGATGTGTAGAATGATGTTTAGAATGATGTGTAGAAAGATTTGTAGAATAAATGATGTGTAGAATGATGTGTAGAGTGATGTGCAGAATGGTGTGTCGAATGATGAGTAGAATGAATGATGTGTAGAATGATGTGTAGAATGATGTGCAGATTGATGTGTAGAATGAAGTGTCGAATGATGATGTGTGGAATGATATGTAGAATGAAGATATGTCGAATGATGTGTAGAATGTTGATGTGCAGAATTATGTTCAGAATGATGTATCGAATTATATTTAGAATGATGCGTAAATGATGTGTATAATGATGTGTAGAATGATGTGTAGAATGATGTGTAGAATGAATGATGTGCATAATGACGTGTCGAATGATATGTAGAATGATGTGTAGAATGAATGATGTGTAGAATGAATGATGTGTAGAATGATGTACAAAATGATGTGTAGACTGATGTGTAGAATGATGACTAGAATGAATGATGTGTAGAATGATGTGTAGAAAGCTTTGTAGATGGGTGTGTAGAATGTTGCTTCGATGGTGTGTCGAATGAATTGTAGAGTGATGTGCAGAATGATATGTAGAATGATGTGAAGAATGATGTGCAGAATGGATGATGTGTAGAATGATGTGCAGAATGATGTGTGGAATAATGTTTAGAATGATGTGTAGAATGATGTGTGGAATCAACGATCTGTAGAATGATGTGTCGAATGATATGTAGATTGATGTGTAGAATGATGTGTATAATGATGATGTGTAGAATGATGTGTACAATGATGTGTAGAATGATGTGTAGAATGAATGATGTGTAGATTGATGTATATATTGTTGTGTAGAATGATTTGTAGCATGATGTTTAGAATGAAGTGAAGAACGATGTGTAGAATGATGATGTATAGAATGTTGTGCAGAATGATGTGTTGAATCAATGATCAGCAGAATGATGTGCAGATTGATGTATAGAGTGACGTGTAGAATGAGATGTAGATTGATTTGTAGAATGATGTGAAGAATGATGATGTGTGGAATGATATGTAGAATGATGTTTAGAATGATGAGTAGAATGAATGATGTGTAGATTGATGTGCAGATTGTTGTGTAGAATGATTTGTAGAATGACGTGTAGAATGAAGTGAAGAACGATGAGTAGAATGACGATGTGTAGAATGTTGTGCAGAATGAGGTATCGAATGATATGCATAATGATGTGTAGAATGATGTGTATAATGATGTGTAGAATGATGTGTAGAGTGATGTGTAGAATGGTGTGTCGAATGATGAGTAGAATGAATGATATGTAGAATGATGTGTAGAATGATGTGCAGATTGATATGCAGAATGAAGTGTCGAATGATGATGTGTGGAATGATATGTAGAATGATGATATGTCGAATGATGTGTAGAATTATGATGTGCAGAATGATGTTCAGAATGATGTATCGAATTATGTTTACAATGATGCGTAAATGATGTGTATAATGATGTGTAGAATGATGTGTAGAATGATGTGTAGAATGAATGATGTGCATAATGACGTGTCGAATGATGTGTAGAATGATGTGTAGAATGAATGATGTGTAGAATGAATGATGTGTAGAATGATGTATAAAATGATGTGTAGACTGATGTGTAGAATGATGACTAGAATGAATGATGTGTAGAATGATGTGTAGAAAGCTTTGTAGATGGGTGTGTAGAATGATGCTTCGATGTGGTGTCGAATGAATTGTAGAGTGATGTGCAGAATGATATGTAGAATGATGTGAAGAATGAAATGTAGAATGAATGATGTGTAGAACGATGTGTAGAATGATGTGTGGAATAATGTTTAGAATGATGTGTAGAATGATGTGTCGAATCAACGATCTGTAGAATGAAGTGTCGAATGATATGTAGATTGATGTGTAGAATGATGTGTATAATGATGATGTGTAAAATGATGTGTACAATGATGTGTAGAATGATGTGTAGAATGAATGATGTGTAGATTGATGTATAGATTGTTGTGTAGAATGATTTGTAGCATGATGTTTAGAATGAAGTGAAGAACGATGTGTAGAATGATGATGTGTAGAATGTTGTGCAGAATGATGTGTTGAATCAATGATCAGCAGAATGATGTGCAGATTGATGTATAGAGTGATGTGTAGAATGATGTGTAGATTGATTTGTAAAATGATGTGAAGAATGATGTGTAGATTGATGTGCAGATTGTTGTGTAGAATGATTTGTAGAATGATGTGTAGAAGGAAGTGAAGAACGATGAGTAGAATGACGATGTGAAGAATGTTGTTCAGAATGAGGTATCGAATGATGTGCATAATGATGTGTAGAATGATGTGTATAATGATGTGTAGAATGATGTGCAGAATGATGTGTAGAATGATGTGTAGAATGAATGACGTGCAGAATGAAGTCGCGAATGATGTGTAGAATGAATGACTTGCAGAATTAAGTGTAGAATGTTGTGCAGAATGATGTGTAGAATGAATGATGTGCAAAATGAATGATGTGTCGAATTAATGATGTGCAGAATGCTGAGTAGAATGATGTGTAGAATGATGTGTAGATTGATGTGTAGAATGATGTGTAGAAGGATGTGCTGAATCTATGATCCGCAGAATGATGTGCAGATTGATGTGCAGAATGATGTGTAGAATGATGTGTAGAATGATGTGTGGAATGAATGAACTTTAGAATGATGTGTAGAATGATGTGTAGAATGATGTGTAGAATGAATGATGTGTGGAATGATGTGTAGATTGTTCTGTAGAATGATTTGTAGAATGAGGTGTAGAATGAAGTGTAGAATGAGGTGTAGAATGATGTTGTGTAGAATGATGTGCAGATTGATGTGTAGAATGAATGATGTGCATAATTACGTGAAGAATGATGTGTAGAATGATGTGTAGAATGAATGATGTGCAGAATTAATGACGTGCAGAATGATGAGTAGAATGATGTGCGGAATGATGTGTAGATTGATGTGCATAATTACATGGAGAATGATGTGTAGAATGACGTGTGGAATGAATGATGTTTAGACTGAATGATGTGTAGAAAGATGCGTAGAATGATGTGTAGAATGAATGATGTGTAGATGATGTGTCGAAAGATGTGTAGAACGATAGATGTGTAGAAAGATGTGTAGAATGAATGATTGTAGAATTACTTGCAGATTGATGTCTAGAACGATGAGTAGAATGATGTGTAGAATGATGTATAGAATGATGTGTTGAATGATGTGTCGAATCAATTATCTGAAGAATGATGTGTTGATTGACGTGTAGAATGATGTGTAGAATGATGTGCAGATTGATGTGTATAATGATATGTAGAATTATGATGTGTAGAATGATGTTCACAATGATGAAATAATGATGTGTAGAATGAATGCTCTGTAGATTGATGTGTAGATTGATGCGTATAATGATTTGTAGAATGATTTGTAGAATAAAGTGTAGAATGATGTGTAGAATGATGATGTGTAGAATGATTTGAAGAATGATGTACCGAATGAGGTGTAGAATGATGAGCTGAATTATTTGTGTAATGATGTGTACAATGATGTGGATAATGATGTGTAGAATGAATGATGTGCAGAATGTTGAGTAAAATGATGTGTAGAATGATGTTTAGAATGAATGATGTGTAGAATGAATGATGTGTAGAATGATGTGGAGAAGGATGTGTAGAATGATGAGTAGTATGTTAATGTGTAGAATTATGTGTCACAATATGTGTAGACGTATGAAGCGTCGAATGATGTGCAGAATGATGTGTAGAATGATGTGTAGAATGATGTGTAGATTGCTGTATAGAATGATGTGTAGAATGAATGATGTGCAGAATGATGTGTAGAATGATGTGTAGAATGATGTTAAGAATCAATGATGTGTAGAATAATGTTTAGAGTGATGTGTAGAATGATGTGTGGAATCATGTGTAAAATAATGTGCACAATGAATGATGTGTAGAATGACGTGCAGGTTGACATGATGAATGATGTGGAGAATGATGTGTAGAATGATGTGTGGAATGAATGAGGTGTATATTGATGTGTAGAGTGATGTGCAGAATGATGTGTAGAATGATAATGTTTAGAATGATGTGTAGAATGATGTATCGTGTGATGTGTAGGATGATGTGTAGAATGAATGATGTGTACATTGATGTGTAGAACGATGTGTAGAATGATATGTAGAATGAGGTATAGAATGATGTGCAGAATGATGTGTAGAATGATGTATCGAATGATGTGTACAATGATTTGCAGAATGATGTGTATAATGATGTGTCGAAGGATGTGGAGAATGATGTGCAGAATGAATGATGTGCCGAATGATGTGTAAAATGACGTGCAGAATGATGTGTAGAAGGAATGATGTGCAGAATGAATGACATGTAGAATGATGTGTAGAATAATGTGTAGACGTAAATGCAGAAGAAAGTGCAGACTTATGTGTAGAATGAAGTGCAGAATGAAAGATGTGCAGAATGATGTTTAGAATGGTGTGTAGAATGATGAGTATAATGTACTGATGTGTAGAATGAAGTGTCGAACGACGTGTAGACAGATGTGTAGAATCATGCTTCGAATGAATGATGTGTAGATTGATGTGAAGATTGATGTGTAGAATGATGCCTAGAATGATTTTTAGAATGAAGTGAAGAACGATGTGTTGAATGACGATGTGTGGAATGTTGTGCAGAATGAGGTATCGAATGATGTGCAGAATGATGTGTAGAATGATGTGTATAATGATGTGTAGAATGATGTGCAGAATGATGTGTAGAATGATGTGCCGAATGATGTGCAGAATTAATGACGTGTAGACTGATGTGTAGAATGATGTGTAGAATGATGAGTAGAATGATGTGTAGAATGATGTATAGAATGATGTGTAGAATGTATGATGTGCAGAAGGAAGTGTAGAATGATGTGTAGAATGATATGCAGAATGAATGACGTGTAAAATGAATGATGTGTAGAATGATGTGTAGAAAGGTGTGTGGAATGATGTGTAGAATTAATGATGTATATACAGATGTGTAGAATGATGTGTCGAATGATGAGTAGAATGAATGATGTGTAGAATGATATGTAAAATGAATTGTAGAATGATGTGTAGAATGATGTGCAGAATGAATTATGTGCAGAATGATGTGTAGAATGATGTGTAGAATGATGTGTAGAATGATGTGTAGAATAAATGATGTGTAGAATGATGTGTAGAATGATGTCAGGAATAAATGATGTGTATAATGAAGTGTAGAGTGATGTGTAGAATGGTGTGTCGAATGAGGTGTAGAATAAATGATGTGTGGAATGATGTGTAGAATGTTGTTAGGAATCAATGATGTGTGAGAATGATGTGTAGAGTGAATGATCTGTAGTATGATGTGTAGATTGATGTGTAGAATGATGTGTAGAATGATGTGCAGATTGATGTGTAGAATGAAGTGTAGAATGATGATGTGTGGAATGATATGTTGAATGATGTGTAGAATGAATGATCTGTAGAATAATGTGTGGAATGATGTGTAGAATGATGTGTAGAATGATGATGTGTAGAATGATGTTCAGAATGATGTATCGAATTATGTTTGGAATGATGCGTAAATGATGTGTAGAATGATGTGTAGAATAATGTGTAGAATGATGTGTAGATGAATGATGTGTAGAATGATGTGTAGAATGATGTATAGAATGATGTGTAGAATGATGTGTCGAATGAATGAAGTGTAGAATGATGTGTAGAGTGATGTGTTGAATGATGTGTGGAATGAATGATCTGTAGAATGATGTGTAGATTGATGTGTAGAATGATGTGTAGAATGATCAGTAGATTGATGTGTAGAATGATGTGTAGAATGAATGATGTGTAGAATGATGTGTAGATTGTTGTGTAGAATGAATTGTAGAATGAGATGTAGAATGAAGTGTAGAATGACGTGTAGAATGATGATGTGTAGAATGATGTGCAGAAAGATATATCGACTGATGTGTAGAATAATGTGGAGAATGAATGATGTGCATAAGTACGTGTTGAATGATGTGTCGAATGATGTGTAGAATGAATGATGTGCATAATGATGAGCAGAATGATGTGTAGAATGATGTGTATAATGATGTGGAAAATGATGTGTAGAATGATGAGTAGAATGATGTGCAGAATGAATGATGTGTAAAATGAAGTGTAGAATGATGTGTAGAATGATGTGTAGAATGATGTGTAGAAAGAATGAAGTGTAGAATGATGTGTAGAATGATGTTAAGAATAAATGATGTGTAGAATGATGTGTAGAGTGATTTGTAGAATGGTGAGTCGAATGATGTGTAGAATGAATGATGTGTAGAATGATGTGTAGAATGATGTTAAGAATAAATGAAGTGTAGAATGATGCGTAGAGTGATGTGTAGAATGGTGTGTCGAATGATGTGTAGAATGATGATGTGTAGAATGATATGTTGAATGATATGATGTGAAGAATGAATGATCTGTAGAATGATGTGTAGATTGATGTGTAGAATGATGTGTAGAATGATCTGCAAATTGATGTGTAGAATTAAGTGCAGAATGATGATGTATACAATGATGTGTGGAATGATGTGCAGAATGACGTGTGGAATGAATGATGTGTAGATGGATGTGTATATTGCTGTATAGAATGATTTGTAGAATGATGTGTAGAATGATGATGTGTAGAATGATGTGCAGAATGATGTATCGAATGGTGTGTAGAATGATGCGTAAATGATGTGCAAATGATGTGCAGAATGATATATGGAATGATGTGTAGATTGAATGATGTGCATAATGACCTATAGAATGATGTGTAGAATGATGTGTAGAATGAATGATGTGTTGAATGAATGATGTGCAGAATGATGTATAGAAAGATGACTAGAATAAATGATGTGTAGAATGATGTGTAGATTGTTGGCAGTATGATGTGTGGAATGATGTGTATAATGACATGTTGAATGATGTGTAAAATGATGTGTAGAATGAATGATTTGCAGAATGAAGTGTAGAATGATGTGGAGAATGATGTGTAGTATGAATGATGTGCAGAATGAATGATGTGAATAATGATGTGTAGAATGATGTGTATAATGATGTGTAGAATGATGTGCAGAATGATGTGCAGAATGATGTGTGGAATGAATGATGTGTAGAACGATGTATAGAATGATGTGTAGAATGATGAGTAGAATGAATGATGTGCAGAATGATGTGTAGAAAGACGTGTAGACGGATGTGTAGAATGATGCGTCGAATGATGTGTAGAATGATCTGTAGCATGATGTGTAGAATAATGTGTAGAATGATGTGTAGATGAATGATATGTAGAATGAGGTGTAGAATGATGTGTAGAATGAATGAACTTTAGAATGATGTGTAGAATGATGTGTTGAATGATGTGTGGAATGAATGATCTGCAGAATGATGTTTAGATTGATGTGTAGAATTATGTGTAGAATGATGTGGAGATTGATGTGTAGAATGACGTGTAGTATGAATGATGTGTGGAATGATGTGTAGATTGTTGTGTAGAATGATTTGTAGAATGATGATGTGTAGAATGATGTGCAGAATGATATATGGACTGATGTGTTGAATGATGTCTAGAATGATGTGGAGAATGATGTGTACATTGATGTGTAGAATGACTGATGTTCATAATTACGTGTAGAATAATGTGAAGAATGATGTGTAGAATGAATGACGTGTAGAATTAATGACGTGCAGAATGATGAGTAGAATGATGTGTGGAATGATGTGTAGATTGATTTCCATAATTACGTGTAGAATGTTGTGTAGAATGATGTGTAGAATGAATGATGTGTCGAATTAATGATGTGCAGAATGATGAGTAGAATGATGTGTGGAATGATGTGCAGATTGATGTGCAGATTGATGTGCAGAATGATGAGTAGAATGAATGATGTATAGAATGATGTGTACAATGAAGTGTAGTATAATGTTTGGAATGATGTGTATAATGATGTGTAGAACGATTTGCAGAATGATGTGGAGAATGAATGATTTGCAGAATGAAGTGTAGAATGATGTGTAGAATGATGTGTGGTATGAATGATGTGCAGAATGAATGATGTGTAGAATGATGTGTATAATGATGTGTAGAATGATGTGTAGAATGATGTCTTGAATTATGTGTGGAATGAATGTGTAGAACTATATATGGAATGATGTGTAGAATGATGAGTAGAATGAATGATGTGTAGAATGATGTGTAGAAAGACGTGTAGACGGATGTGTCGAATGATGCGTCGAATGCTGTGTAGAATGATGTGTAGAATGATGTGCAGATCGATGTGAAGAATGATGTGTAGATGAATGAATTGTAGAATAATGTGTAGATGAAAGAAGTGTAGAATGAAATATAGAATGATGTGTAGAATGATGTGTAGAATAAATGATGTGTAGAATGATGTGTAGAATGATGTGTTGAATGATGTGTAGAATGAATGATCTGAAGAATGATGTGTAGATTGATGTGTAGAATGATTTGTAGAATGATATGTAGAATTATGATGTGTAGAATGATGTATCGAATGGTGTGTAGAATGTTGCGTAAATGGTGTGCAAATGATGTGTAGAATGATGTATAGAATGATGTGTAGATTGAATGATGTGCATAATGACCTGTAGAATGATGTGTAGAATGATGACTAGAATGAATGATGTGCAGAATGGTTTGTAGAATGAATGATTTGCAGAATGAAGTGTAGAATGATGTGTAGAATGATGTGTAGTATGAATGATGTGCAGATTGAATGATGTGAATAATGATGTGTAGAAAGACGTGTAGACGGATGTGTAGAATGATGCGTCGAATGATGTGTAGAATGATAATAGAATGAGGTGCAGATAGATGTGTAGAATGATGTGTAGATGAATGAAGTTTAGAACGATGTGTAGAGTGATGTGTAGAATGATGTGTAGAATGAATGATGTGTATAATGATGTGTAGAATGATGTGTTGAATGATGTGTAGATTGAATGATTTGTAGAATGTTGTGTAGATTGATGTGCAGAATGATGTGTAGAATGAACGATGTGTATAATGATGTGTAGAATGATGTGTTGAATGATGTGTAGAATGAATGATCTGTAGAATGATGTGTAGATTGATGTGTAGAATGATGTGTGGAATGATGTGTGGATTGATGTATAGAATGATGTGTAGAATGAATGATGTGTAGAAGGATGTGCAGAATGATATATCGACTGATGTGTCGATTGATGTGCAGAATGATGTGTACAATGATGTCTAGAATGATGTGTAGAATGATGTGTAGAATAATGTGTAGAATGAATGATGTGTAGAACGATGTATAGAATGATGTGTAGAATGATGAGTGGAATGAATGATGTGTAGAATCATAAGTAGAAAGACGTGTAGACAGATTTGTAGAATGATGCGTCGAATGATGTGCAGAATGATGTGTAGAAAGATGTGGAGAATGATGTGTAGAATGATGTGTTGAATCAATGATCTGCAGAATGATGTGCAGATTGATGTGTAGAATGATGTGTAGAAGAATGAAGTGTAGATTGATGAGCAGAATGATGTGTAGAATGATGTGTGGATTGATGTATAGAATGATGTGTAGAATGAATGATGTGCAGAATGATGTGTACATTGATGAGTAGAATGATTTGTAGAATGAGGTGTAGAATGAAGTGTAGAATGATGTCTAGAATGATGATGTGTAGAATGATGTGCAGAATGATATATCGACTGATGTGTAGATTGATGTGTAGAATTATGTGTGCAATGATGTCTAGAATTATGTGTAGAATGATGTGTAGAATGATGTGTAGAATGAAAGATGTGCATAATTAGGTGTAGAATGATGAGTGGAATGAATGATGTGTAGAATCATGTGTAGAAAGACGTGTAGACGGATGTGTAGAATGATGCGTCGAATATTGTGTAGAATGATGTGTAGAATGATGTGTAGAATGATGTGTAGAATGATGTGTAGAATGATGTGTAGAATGAATGATGTGTAGAATGGTGTGTAGAATGATGTGTTGAATGATGTGCAGAATTAATGATCTGTAGAATGACGTGTAGATTGATGTGTAAAATGATGTGTAGAATGTTGTGTAGCATGATGTGTAGAATGATGTATAGAATGATGTGCAGAACGATGTTGAGTATAATGATGTGTAGAATGAATGTTGTGTAGAATGATGTGTAAATTGATGTGTAGAATGATTTGTAGAATGTGTAGAATGAAGTGCAGAATGATGTGTAGAATGATGATGTGTAGAATGAATGACGTGTCGAATTAATGATGTGCAGAATGATGAGTAGAATGATGTGTGGAATGATGTGTAGATTGATGTGTAAATGATGTGTAGAATGATGTGTTGAATCAATGATCTGCAGAATGATGTGCAGATTGATGTGTAGAATGATGTGTAGAATGATGTGTAGAAGAATGTGTAGAATGATGTGTAGATGAATGATGTGTAGAATGATGTGTAGAATGATGTGTAGAAGAATGTGTAGAATGATGTGCAGATGAATGATGTGTAGAATGATGTGTAGAATGATGTGTAGAATGATGTGTAGAATGAATGAACTTTATAATGATGTGTAGAATGATGTGTTGAATGATGTGTGGAATGAATGATCTGTAGAATGATATGTTGATTGCTGTGTAGATTGATGTGTAGAATGATGTGGAGATTGGTGTGTAGAATGACGTGTAGAATGAATGATGTGTGGAATGATGAGTAGATTGTTGTGTAGAAAGATTTGTAGAATGATGTGTAGAATGATGTGCAGAATGATATATGGACTGATGTGTAGAATGATGTCTAGAATAAAGTGGAGAATGATGTGTAGATTGATGTGTAGAATGAATGATGAGCATAATTACGTGTAGAATGATGTGTAGAATGATGTGTAGAATGAATGATGTGTAGAATTAATGACGTGCAGAATGATGAGTAGAATGATGTGTGGAATGATGTGTAGATTGATGTGCATAATTACGTGTAGAATGATGTGTAGAATGATGTGTAGAATGAATGATGTGTAAAATTAATGATGTGCAGAATGATGAGTAGAATGATGTGTGGAATGATGTGCAGATTGATGTGTGGAATGATGTCTCGAATGATGTGTAGATTGATGTGTCGAATGATGTGTATAATGATGATGTGTAGAATGATGTGTAGAATGATGTGTAGAATGAATGATGTGTAGAAAGATGTGTAGATTGTTGTGTAGTATAATGTGTGGAATGATGTGTGTAATGATCTGTGGAATGATTTTTAGACTGATGTATACAATGAATGATTTGCAGAATGAAGTGTAGAATAATGTGTAGAATGATGTGTAGAATGAATGATGTGCAGAATGAATGAAGTATAGAATGATGTGTATAATGATGTGTAGAATAAATGATGTGTAGAATGATGTGTAGAATGATGTGTTGAATGATGTGTAGAATGAATGATCTGAAGAATGATGTGTAGATTGATGTGTAGAATGATTTGTAGAATGATATGTAGAATTATGATGTGTAGAATGATGTATCGAATGGTGTGTAGAATGTTGCGTAAATGGTGTGCAAATGATGTGTAGAATGATGTATAGAATGATGTGTAGATTGAATGATGTGCATAATGACCTGTAGAATGATGTGTAGAATGATGACTAGAATGAATGATGTGCAGAATGGTTTGTAGAATGAATGATTTGCAGAATGAAGTGTAGAATGATGTGTAGAATGATGTGTAGTATGAATGATGTGCAGATTGAATGATGTGAATAATGATGTGTAGAAAGACGTGTAGACGGATGTGTAGAATGATGCGTCGAATGATGTGTAGAATGATAATAGAATGAGGTGCAGATAGATGTGTAGAATGATGTGTAGATGAATGAAGTTTAGAACGATGTGTAGAGTGATGTGTAGAATGATGTGTAGAATGAATGATGTGTATAATGATGTGTAGAATGATGTGTTGAATGATGTGTAGATTGAATGATTTGTAGAATGTTGTGTAGATTGATGTGCAGAATGATGTGTAGAATGAACGATGTGTATAATGATGTGTAGAATGATGTGTTGAATGATGTGTAGAATGAATGATCTGTAGAATGATGTGTAGATTGATGTGTAGAATGATGTGTGGAATGATGTGTGGATTGATGTATAGAATGATGTGTAGAATGAATGATGTGTAGAAGGATGTGCAGAATGATATATCGACTGATGTGTCGATTGATGTGCAGAATGATGTGTACAATGATGTCTAGAATGATGTGTAGAATGATGTGTAGAATAATGTGTAGAATGAATGATGTGTAGAACGATGTATAGAATGATGTGTAGAATGATGAGTGGAATGAATGATGTGTAGAATCATAAGTAGAAAGACGTGTAGACAGATTTGTAGAATGATGCGTCGAATGATGTGCAGAATGATGTGTAGAAAGATGTGGAGAATGATGTGTAGAATGATGTGTTGAATCAATGATCTGCAGAATGATGTGCAGATTGATGTGTAGAATGATGTGTAGAAGAATGAAGTGTAGATTGATGAGCAGAATGATGTGTAGAATGATGTGTGGATTGATGTATAGAATGATGTGTAGAATGAATGATGTGCAGAATGATGTGTACATTGATGAGTAGAATGATTTGTAGAATGAGGTGTAGAATGAAGTGTAGAATGATGTCTAGAATGATGATGTGTAGAATGATGTGCAGAATGATATATCGACTGATGTGTAGATTGATGTGTAGAATTATGTGTGCAATGATGTCTAGAATTATGTGTAGAATGATGTGTAGAATGATGTGTAGAATGAAAGATGTGCATAATTAGGTGTAGAATGATGAGTGGAATGAATGATGTGTAGAATCATGTGTAGAAAGACGTGTAGACGGATGTGTAGAATGATGCGTCGAATATTGTGTAGAATGATGTGTAGAATGATGTGTAGAATGATGTGTAGAATGATGTGTAGAATGATGTGTAGAATGAATGATGTGTAGAATGGTGTGTAGAATGATGTGTTGAATGATGTGCAGAATTAATGATCTGTAGAATGACGTGTAGATTGATGTGTAAAATGATGTGTAGAATGTTGTGTAGCATGATGTGTAGAATGATGTATAGAATGATGTGCAGAACGATGTTGAGTATAATGATGTGTAGAATGAATGTTGTGTAGAATGATGTGTAAATTGATGTGTAGAATGATTTGTAGAATGTGTAGAATGAAGTGCAGAATGATGTGTAGAATGATGATGTGTAGAATGAATGACGTGTCGAATTAATGATGTGCAGAATGATGAGTAGAATGATGTGTGGAATGATGTGTAGATTGATGTGTAAATGATGTGTAGAATGATGTGTTGAATCAATGATCTGCAGAATGATGTGCAGATTGATGTGTAGAATGATGTGTAGAATGATGTGTAGAAGAATGTGTAGAATGATGTGTAGATGAATGATGTGTAGAATGATGTGTAGAATGATGTGTAGAAGAATGTGTAGAATGATGTGCAGATGAATGATGTGTAGAATGATGTGTAGAATGATGTGTAGAATGATGTGTAGAATGAATGAACTTTATAATGATGTGTAGAATGATGTGTTGAATGATGTGTGGAATGAATGATCTGTAGAATGATATGTTGATTGCTGTGTAGATTGATGTGTAGAATGATGTGGAGATTGGTGTGTAGAATGA
Source organism: Pristiophorus japonicus (assembly GCF_044704955.1). Classification (NCBI taxonomy): domain Eukaryota; kingdom Metazoa; phylum Chordata; class Chondrichthyes; family Pristiophoridae; genus Pristiophorus; species Pristiophorus japonicus. Next base: position 1,294,230 of record NW_027252779.1, read on the forward strand.
CGTGTAGAATGAATGATGTGTGGAATGATGAGTAGATTGTTGTGTAGAAAGATTTGTAGAATGATGTGTAGAATGATGTGCAGAATGATATATGGACTGATGTGTAGAATGATGTCTAGAATAAAGTGGAGAATGATGTGTAGATTGATGTGTAGAATGAATGATGAGCATAATTACGTGTAGAATGATGTGTAGAATGATGTGTAGAATGAATGATGTGTAGAATTAATGACGTGCAGAATGATGAGTAGAATGATGTGTGGAATGATGTGTAGATTGATGTGCATAATTACGTGTAGAATGATGTGTAGAATGATGTGTAGAATGAATGATGTGTAAAATTAATGATGTGCAGAATGATGAGTAGAATGATGTGTGGAATGATGTGCAGATTGATGTGTGGAATGATGTCTCGAATGATGTGTAGATTGATGTGTCGAATGATGTGTATAATGATGATGTGTAGAATGATGTGTAGAATGATGTGTAGAATGAATGATGTGTAGAAAGATGTGTAGATTGTTGTGTAGTATAATGTGTGGAATGATGTGTGTAATGATCTGTGGAATGATTTTTAGACTGATGTATACAATGAATGATTTGCAGAATGAAGTGTAGAATAATGTGTAGAATGATGTGTAGAATGAATGATGTGCAGAATGAATGAAGTATAGAATGATGTGTATAATGATGTGCAGAATGCTGTGTAGAATGATGTGTAGAATGATTTGTAGAATTAATGATGTGTAGACTGATGTGTGGAATGATGTGTAGAATGATGAGTAGGATGAATGATGTGTAGAATGATGTGTAGAATGATGTGTAGAATGTTTGATGTGCAGAATGAAGTGTAGAATAATGTGTAGAATGATGTGTAGAATGAATGATGTGCAGAATAAATGATGTATAGAATGATGTGTATAATGATGTGTAGAATGATGTTTAGAATGATTTGTAAAATGACGTGTAGAATGAATGAACTTTCGAATGATGTGTAGAATGATGTGTTGACTGATGTGTGGAATTCTATGATCTGTAGAATGATATGTAGATTGATGTGTAGAATGATGTGTCGAATGATGTGGAGATTGATGTGTAGAATGATGTGTAGAATGAATGATGTGTGGAATGATGTGTAGATTGTTGTGTAGAAAGACTCGTAGAATGAGGTGTAGAATGAAGTATAGAATGATGATGTGTAGAATGATGTGCAGAATGATATATGCACTGATGTGTAGAATGATGTCTAGAATGATGTGGAGAATGATGTGTAGATTGATGTTTAGAATGAATGATGAGCATAATTACGTGTAGAATGATGTGTGGAATGATGTGTAGAATGAATAATGTGTAGAATTAATGACGTGCAGAATGATGAGTAGAATGATGTGTGGAATGATCTGTAGATTGATGTGCATAATTACGTGTAGAATGATGGGTAGAATGATGTGTAGAATCAATGATGTGTCGAATTAATGATGTGCAGAATGATGAGTAGAATGATGTGTGGAATGATGTGTAGATTGATGTGTAGAATGATGTGTCGAATGATGTGTAGACTGATGTGTAGAATGATGTGTATAATGATGATGTGTAGAATGATGTGTATAATGATGTGTATAATGATGTGTAGAATGAATGATGTGTAGAAAGACGTGTAGAATGATGTGAAGAATGATGAGTAGAATGAATGATGTGTAGAATGATGTTTGGAAAGATGTGTCGACGGATGTGTTGAACGATGCGTCGAATGATATGTTGAATAATGTGTAGAATGATGTGTAAAATGAGGTGTAGAATGATTAGTGGAATAATGTGCAGAATGAATTATGTGTAGAATGATGTGTAGAATTATGTGTAGAATGATGTGTGGAAAGATGTGTCGAATAAATGATGTATGGAATGATGTGTAGAATGATGTGCAGATTGATGTGTAGAATGAAGTGTAGAATGACGATGTGTAGAATGATGTGTAGAATGATTTATAGAATGATGTGTGGAATGATGATGTGCAGAATGATGTTCAGAATGATGTATCGAATTATGTTTAGAATGAAGCGTAAATGATGTGTATAATGATGTGTAGAATGATGTGTAGAATGACGTGTAGAATGAATGATGTGCATAATGACGTGTAGAATGATGTGTAGAATGATGTGTAGGATGAATGATGTGTAGAATGAATGATGTGTAGAATGATGTATAAAATGATATGTAGACTGATGTGTAGAATGATGACTAGAATCAATGATGTGTAGAATGACGTGTAGAAAGATTTGTAGATGGGTGTGTAGAATGATGCTTCGATGGTGTGTCGAATGAATTGTAGAGTGATGTGTTGAATGATATGTAGAATGATGTGAAGAATGATGTGTGGAATGAATGATGTGTTGAATGACGTGTAGAATGATGTGTATAAGGATGTGTAGAATGATGTGCAGAATGATGTGTGGAATCAACGATCTGTAGAATGATGTGTCGAATGATATGTAGATTGATGTGTAGAATGATGTGTATAATGATTATGTGTAAAATGATGTGTACAATGATGTGCAGAATGATGTGTAGAATGAATGATGTGTAGATTGATGTGTAGATTGTTGTGTAGAATGATTTGTAAATGATGTGTAGAATGAAGTGAAGAACGATGTGTAGAATGATGATGTGTAGAATGTTGTGCAGAATGAGGTATCGAATGATGTGCAGAATGATGTGCAGAATGATGTGTATAATGATGTGTAGAATGATGTGCAGAATGATGTGCTGAATCAATGATCAGCAGAATGATGTGCAGATTGATGTGTAGAATGATGTGTAGAATGATGTGTAGATTGAATTGTAGAATGATGTGAAGAATGATGATGTGTGGAATGATATGTAGAATGATGTGTAGAATGATGAGTAGAATGAATGATGTGTAGATTGATGTGTAGCATGTTGTGTAGAATGATTTGTAGAATGATGTGTAGAATGAAGTGAAGAACGTTGTGTAGAATGACGATATGTAGAATTTTGTGCAGAATGAGGTATCGAATGATGTGCAGAATGATGTGTAGAATGATGTGTAAAATGATGTGTAGAATGATGTGCAGAATGATGTGTAGAATGATGTGTAGAATGAATGACGTGCAGAATGAAGTGTAGAATGATGTGCAGAATGATGTGTAGAATGAATTATGCGCAGAATGAATGATGTGTCGAATTAATGATGTGCAGAATGATGAGCAGAATGATGTGTGGAATGATGTGTAGATTGATGTGTAGAATGATGTTCAGGAGGATGTGTTGAATCAATGATCTGCAGAATGATGTGCAGATTGATGTGTAGAATGATGTGTAGAATGATGTGTAGAATAATGTGTAGAATGATGCGTAGATGAATGATGTGTAGAATGATGTGTAGAATGATGTGTAGAATGATGTGTGGAATGATGTGTTGAATGATGTGTAGAATGATGTGTAGAATGATGTGGAGCTTGATATGTAGAATGAATGATGTGTGGAATGATGTGCAGATTGGTGTGTAGAATGATTTGTAGAATGAGGTGTAGAATGAAGTGTAGAATGAAGTGTAGAATGATGATGTGCAGAATGATGTGCAGAATTATATATGAACTGATGTGTAGAATGATGTCTAGAATGATGTGGAGAATGATGTGCAGATTGATGTGTAGAATTAATGATGTGCATAATTACGTGAAGAATGATGTGTAGAATGATGTGTAGAATGAATGATGTGCAGAATTAATGACGTGCAGAATGATGAGTAGAATGATGTGTAGAATGATGTGTAGATTGTTGTGCAGTATGATGTGTGGAATGATGTGTATAATGATGTGTTGAATGATGTGTAGAATGATGTGTAGAATGAATGATTTGCAGAATGAAGTGTAGAGTGATGTGTAGAACGATGTGCAGTATGAATGATGTGCAGAATGAATGATGTGAATAATGATGTGTACAATGATGTGTATAATCCTGTGTAGAATGATGTGTAGAATGATGAGCAGAAAGATGTGTGGAATGAATGATGTGTAGAACGATGTATAGAATGATGTGTAGAATGATGAGTAGAATGAATGATGTGTAGAATGATGTGTAGAAAGACGTGTCGACGGATGTGTAGAATGATGCGTCGAATGATGTGTAGAATGATCAGTAGAATGATGTGTAGAATAATGTGTAGAATGATGTGTAGATGAACGTTATGTAGAATGATGTGTAGAATGATGTTTGGAATGAATGATCTGCAGAATGACGTGTAGATTGATGTGTAAAATGATGTGTCGAATGATGTGTAGATTGATGTGTAGAATGATGTGTCGAATGAATGATGTGTGGAATGATGTGTAGATTGTTGTGTAGAATGATTTGTAGAATGATGATGTGAAGAATGATGTGCAGAATGATATATGGACTCATGTGTAGAATTATGTCTAGAATGATGTGGAGAATGAGGTGGAGATTGCTGTCTAGAATGAATGATGTGCATAATTACGTGTAGAATGATGTGTAGAATGATGTGTAGAATGAATGATGTGTAGAATTCATGACGTGCAGAATGATGAGTAGAACGATGTGTGGAATGATGTGTCGATTGATGTGCATAATTACGTGTAGAATGATGTGTAGAATGATGTGTAGAATGAATGATGTGTTGAATTAATGATGTGCAGAATGATGAGTAGATTGATGTGTGGAATGGTGTGTAGATTGATGTTTAGAATGATGTGTCGAATGATGTGTAGATTGATGTGTAGAATGATGAGTAGAATGAATGATGTGTAGAATGATGTGTACAATGATGTGTAGAATGAATGATTTGCAGAATGAAGTGTAGAATGATGTGTAGAATGATGTGTGTTATGAATGAGCTGCAGAATGAATGATGTGTAGAATGATGTGTAGAATTATGTGTGGAATGAATGTGTAGAACGATATATAGAATGATGTGTAGAATGATGAGCAGAATGAATGATGTGTAGAATGATGTGTAGAAAGACGTGTAGACGGATGTGTAGAATGATGTGTAGAATGAATGACGTGCAGAATGAAGTCGAGAATGATGTGTAGAATGAATGACTTGCAGAATGAAGTGTAGAATGATGTGCAGAATGATGTGTACAATGAATGATGTGCAGAATGAATGATGTGTCGAATTAATGATGTGCAGAATGATGAGTAGAATGATGTGTGGAATGATGTGTAGATTGATGTGTAGAATGATGTGTAGAAGGATGTGTTGAATCAATGATCTGCAGAATGATATGCAGATTGATGTGTAGAATGATGTGTAGAATGATGTGTAGAATGATGTGTAGATTGAATTGTAGAATGATGTGAAGAATAATGTGTGGAATGATATGTAGAATGTTGTGTAGAATAATGTGTAGAATGAGGTATATAGAATGATGTGTAGAATGATGTGTAGAATGATGTGTAGAATGATGTGTGGAATGAATGAACTTTCGAATGATGTGTAGAATGATGTGTTGAATGATGTGTAGAATGATGTGTACAATGATGTGTAGAATGATGTGTAGAATGAATGATGTGTAGATTGATGTGTAGATTGTTGTGTAGAATGATTTGTAGAATGATGTGCAGAATGAAGTGAAGAACGATGTGCAGAATGATGATGTGTAGAATGTTGTGCAGAAGGAGGTATCGAATGATGTGCAGAATGATGTGCAGATTGATGTGTAGAATGATGTGTAGAATGATGTGCAGATTGAATTGTAGAATGATGTGAAGAATGATGTGTGGAATGATATGTAGAATGATGTGTAGACTGATGAGTAGAATGAATGATTTGTAGATTGATGTGTAGATTGTTGTGTAGAATGATTTGTAGAATGATGTGTAGAATGAAGTGAAGAACGTTGTGTAGGATGACGATATGTAGAATGTTGTGCAGAATGAGGTATCGAATGATGTGCAGAATGATGTGTAGAATGATGTGTAGAATGATGTGTAGAATGAATGACGTGCAGAATGAAGTCGAGAATGATGTGTAGAATGAATGACTTGCAGAATGAAGTGTAGAATGATGTGCAGAATGAAGTGTAGAATGAATGATGTGCAGAATGAATGATCTGTCGATTTAATGATGTGCAGAATGATGAGTAGAACGATGTGTCGAATGATGTGTAGATTGATGTGTAGAATGATGTGTAGAAGGATGTGTTGAATCAATGATCTGCAGAATGATGTGCAGATTGATGTGTAGAATAATGTGTAGAATGATGTGTAGAATAATGTGTAGAATGATGTGTAGATGAATGATGTGTAGAATGATGTGTAGAATGATGTGTAGAATGATGTGTGGAATTAATGAACTTTAGAATGATGTGCAGAATGATGTGTTGAATGATGTGTAGAATGATGTGTAGAATGATGTGGAGATTGATGTGTAGAATGAATGATGTGTGGAATGATGTGTAGATTGTTGTGTAGAATGATTTGTAGAATGAGGTGTGGAATGAAGTGTAGAATGATGTGTAGAATGATGATGTGTAGAATGATGTGCAGAATGATATATGAACTGATGTGTAGAATGATGTCTAGAATGATGTTGAGAATGATGTGCAGATTGATGTGTCGAATGAATGATGTGCATAATTACGTGAAGATTGATGTGTAGAATGATGTGTAGAATGAATGATGTGCAGAATTAATGACGTGCAGATTGATGAGTAGAATGATTTGTAGAATGATGTGTAGATTGTTGTGCAGTATGATGTTTGGAATGATGTGTATAATGATGTGTTGAATGATGTGAAGAATGATGTGTAGAATGAATGATTTGCAGAATGAAGTGTAGATTGATGTGTAGAATGATGTGTAGTATGAATGATGTGCCGAATGAATGATGTGAATAATGATGTGTACAATGATATGTATAATGATGTGTAGAATGATGTGTAGAATGATTGGCAGAATGATGTGTGGAATGAATGATGTGTAGAACGATGTATAGAATGATGTGTAGAATGATGAGTAGAATGAATGATGTGTAGAATGATGTATAGAAAGACGTGTAGACTGATGTGTAGAAGGATGCGTCGAATGATGTGTAGAACGATCAGTAGAATGATGTGTAGAATAATGTGTAGAATGATGTGTAGATGAATGTTATGTAGAATGATGTGTAGAATGATGTGTGGAATGAATGATCTGCAGAATGATGTGTAGATTGATGTGTAGAATGATGTGTAGAATGATGTGGAGATTGATGTGTAGAATGATGTGTAGAATGAATGATGTGTGGAATGATATGTTGAATGATGTGTAGAATGAATTAACTTTAGAATGATGTGTAGATTGATGTGTAGAATGATGTGTAGAATGATGTGTGGATTGATGTATAGAATGATGTGTATAATGAATGCAGTGTAGAATGATGTGTAGATTGATGAGTAGAATGATTTGTAGAATGAGGTGTAGAATGAAGTGTAGAATGATGTGTAGAATGATGATGTGTAGAATGATGCGCAGAATGATAAATCGACTGATGTGTCGATTGATGTGCAGAATAATGTGTACAATGATGTCTAGAATGATGTGTAGAATGATGTGTAGAATGAATGATGTGCATAATTAGGTGCAGAATGATGTGTGGAATGAACGAAGTGTTGAACGATGTATAGAATGATGTGTAGAATGATGAGTGGAATGAATGATGTGTAGAATCATAAGTAGAAAGACGTGTAGACAGATGTGTAGAATGATGCGTCGAATGATGTGTAGAATGATGTGTAGAATGATGTGTAGAATGATGTGTAGAATGATGTGTTGAATCAGTGATCTGCAGAATGATGTGTCGATTGATGTGCAGAATAATGTGTACAATGATGTCTAGAATGATGTGTAGAATGAATGATGTGCATAATTAGGTGCAGAATGATGTGTGGAATGAACGAAGTGTTGAACGATGTATAGAATGATGTGTAGAATGATGAGTGGAATGAATGATGTGTAGAATCATAAGTAGAAAGACGTGTAGACAGATGTGTAGAATGATGCGTCGAATGATGTGTAGAATGATGTGTAGAATGATGTGTAGAATGATGTGTAGAATGATGTGTTGAATCAGTGATCTGCAGAATGATGTGAAGATTGATGTGTAGAATGATGTGTAGAAGAATGAAGCGTAGAATGATGTGTAGAATGATGTGTAGAATGATGTGTAGAATGAATGATGTGTAGAATGATGTGTAGCATGATGTGTTGAATGATGTGTAGAATGAATGATGTGTTGAATTAATGATGTGTAAAATGATGTGCAGATTGATGTGCAGAATGATGTGTAGAATGATGTGTGGATTGATGTATAGAATGATGTGTAGAATGAATGATGTGTAAAATGATTTGTAAATTGCTGAGTAGAATTATTTGTAGAATGAGGTGTAGAATGAAGTGTAGAATGATGTGTACAATGATGATGTGTAGAATGATGTGCAGAATGATATATCGACGAATGTGTAGGTTGATGTGTAGAATGATGTGTACAATGATGTCTAGAATTATGTGTAGAATGATGTGTAGAATGATGTGTAGAATGAATGATGTGCATAATTAGGTGTAGAATGATGTGTGGAATGAATGATGTGTAGAACGATGTATAGAATGATGTGTAGAATGATGTGTAGAATGATGTGTAGAATGATGTGTAGAATGAATGAACTTTAGAATGATGTGTAGAATGATGTGTTAAATGATGTGTGGAATGAATTATCTGTAGAATGATATGTAGATTGATGTGTAGAATGATGTGTTTAATGATATGTGGAATGAATGATCTGTAGAATGATATGTAGATTGATGTGTAGAATAATGTGTAGAATGATGTGGAGATTGATGTGTAGAATGATGTGTAGAATGAATGATGTGTGGAATGATGAGTAGACTGTTGTGTAGAAAGATTTGTAGAATGAGGTGTAGAATGAAGTGTAGAATGATGTGCAAAATGATATATGGACTGATGTGTAGAATGATGTCTAGAATGATGTGGAGAATGATGTGTAGATTGATGTGCAGAATGAATGATGAGCATAATTACGTGTAGAATGATGTGTAGAATGATGTGTAGAATGAATGATGTGTAGAATTAATGACGTGCAGAATGATGAGTAGAATGACGTGTGGAATGATGTGTAGATTGATGTGTAGATTGATGTGTCGAATGATGTGTAGATTGATGTGTAGAATGATGTGTATAATGATGATGTGTAGAATGATGTTTAGAATGATGTGTAGAATGATGTGTAGAATGAATGATGTGTAGAAAGATGTGTAGATTGTTGTGTAGTATAATGTGTGGAATGATGTGTATAATGTTCTGTAGAATGATTTGTAGAATGATGTATAGAATGAATGATTTGCAGAATGAAGTGCAGAATAATGTGTAGAATGATGTGTAGAATGAATGATGTGCAGAATGAATGATGTATAGAATGATGTGTAGAATGATGTGTAGAATGATGTGTAGAATGATGAGTAGAATGAATGATGTGTAGAATGATGTTTGGAAAGATGTGTCGACGGATGTCTTGAACGATGCGTCGAATGATATGTCGAATGATGTGTAGAATGATTTGTAAAATGAAATGTAGATTGAATGAACTTTCGAATGATGTTTAGAATGATGTGTTGAATGATGTGTGGAATGATGTGGAGATTGATGCATAGAATGATGTGTAGATTCAATGATGTGTGGAATGATGTGTCGATTGTTGTGTAGAAAGATTTGTAGAATGAGGTGTAGAATGAAGTGTAGAATGATGATGTGTAGAATGATGTGCAGAATGAATTATGTGTAGAATGATGTGTAGAATGATGTGTAGAATGATGTGTGGAAAGATGTGTAGAATAAATGATGTGTGGAATGATGTGTAAAATGATGTGCAGATTGATGTGTAGAATGAAGTGAAGAATGATGATGTGTGGAATGATATGTTGAATGATGTGTAGAATGAATGATCTGTAGAATGATCTGTAGATTGATGTGTAGAATGATGTGTCGAATGATGTGCATACTGATGTGTAGAAAAAAGTGTAGAATGATGATGTGTAGAATGATGTGTAGAATGATTTATCGAATGATATGTGGAATGATGATGTGCAGAATGATGTTCAGAATGATGTATCGAAATATGTTTAGAATGATGCGTAAATGATGTGTATAATGATGTGAAGAATGATGTGTAGATTGATGTGTAGAATGATGTGTATAATGATGATGTGTAGAATAATGTGTACAATGATGTGTAGAATGATGTGTAGAATGAATGGTGTGTAGATTGATGTGTAGATTGTTGTGTAGAATGATTTGTAGAATGATGTGTAGAATGAAGTGAAGTACGATGTGTAGAATGATGATGTGTAGAATGTTGTGCAGAATGAGGTATCGAATGATGTGCAGAATGATGTTTAGAATGATGTGTAGAATGATGTGCAGAATGATGTGTTGAATCAATGATCAGCAGAATGATGTACAGATTGATGTGTAGAATGATGTGCAGAATGATGTGTAGATTGAATTGTAGAATGATGTGAAGAATGTTGATGTGTGGAATGATATGTAGAATGATGTGTCGACTGATGTGTAGATTGATGTGTAGAATGATGTGTATAATGATGATGTGTAGAATAATGTGTACAATGATGTGTAGAATGATGTGTAGAATGAATGGTGTGTAGATTGATGTGTAGATTGTTGTGTAGAATGATTTGTAGAATGATGTGTAGAATGAAGTGAAGTACGATGTGTAGAATGATGATGTGTAGAATGTTGTGCAGAATGAGGTATCGAATGATGGGCAGAATGATGTGTAGAATGATGTGTAGAATGATGTGCAGAATGATGTGTTGAATCAATGATCAGCAGAATGATGTACAGATTGATGTGTAGAATGATGTGCAGAATGATGTGTAGATTGAATTGTAGAATGATGTGAAGAATGTTGATGTGTGGAATGATATGTAGAATGATGTGCAGAATGATGAGTAGAATGAATGATGTATAGATTGATGTGTAGATTGTTGTGTGGAATGATTTGTAGAATGATGTGTAGAATGAAGTGAAGAACGTTCTGTAGAATGACGATGTGTAGAATGTTGTGCAAAATGAGGTATCGAATGATGTGCAGAATGATGTGCAGAATAATGTGTATAATGATGTGTAGAATGATGTGTAGCATGATGTGTAGAATGATATGTAGAATGAATGACGTGCAGAATGAAGTCGAGAATGATGTGTAGAATGAATGACTTGCAGAATGAAGTGTAGAATGATGTGCAGAATGATCTGTAGAATGAATGATGTGCAGAATTAATGATGTGTCGAATTAATGATGTGCAGAATGATGAGTAGAAAGATGTGTGGAATGATGTGTAGATTGATGTGTAGAATGATGTGTAGAAGGATGTGTAGAATAATGTGTAGAATGATGTGTAGATGAATGATGTGTAGAATGATGTGTAGAATGATGTGTAGAATGATGTGTGGAATGAATGAACTTTAGAATGATGTGTAGAATGATGTGTTGAATGATGTGTAGAATGATGTGTAGAATGATGTGGAGATTGATGTGTAGAATGAATGGTGTGTGGAATGATGTGTAGATTGTTGTGTAGAATGATTTGTAGAATGAGGTGTAGAATGAAGTGTAGAATGATGTGTAGAATGATGATGTGTAGAATGATGTGCAGAATGATATGTGAACAGATGTGTAGAATGATGTGTAGAATGATGTGGAGAATGATGTGCAGATTGATGTGTAGAATGAATGATGTGCATAATTACTTGAAGAATGATGTGTAGAATGATGTGTAGAATGAATGATGTGCAGAATTAATGACGTGCAGAATGATGAGTAGAATGATGTGTGGAATGATGTGTAGCTTGATGTGCATAATTACATGGAGAATGATGTGTAGAATGATGTGTAGAATGAATGATGTGTCGAAATAATGACGTGCAGAATGATAAGTAGAATGATGTGTGGAATGATGTGTAGATTGATGTGTAGAATGATGTGTCGAATGATGTGTAGATTGATGTGTAGAATGATGTGTATAATGATGATGTGTTGAATGATGTGTACAATGATGTGTAGAATGATGTGTAGAATGAATGATGTGTAGATTGATGTGTAGAATGATGTGTGGAATGATGTGTTGAATCAATGATCTGCAGAATGATGTGCAGATTGATGTGTGGAATAATGTATAGAATGATGTGTAGATTGATTTGTAGAATGATGTGTAGAATGATGATTTATAGAATGATATGTCGAATGATGGGAAGAATGATGAGTATAATGAATGAAGTGTAGATGGATGTGTAGATTGTTGTGTAGAATGATTTGTATAATGATGCGTATCAAGATGTGTTGAATGATGTGTAGAATGATGTGTAGAATGATGTGTAGAATGATGTGTAGAATGAATGATTTGCAGAATGAAGTTTAGAATGATGTGCAGAATGATGTGTAGAATGAATGATGTGCAGAATGAATGATGTGAAGAATTATGTGTAGAATGATGTGTATAATGATGTGTAGAATGACGTGTAGAATGATGTGTAGAATGATGAGTAGAATGAATGATGCGTAGAATAAGATGTAGAAAGATGTGTAAAATGATGCGTCGAATGATGTGAAGAATGATGTGTCTGATTAATGAAGGATAGATCGATGTGTAGATTGATGTGTAGATTGGTGTGTGTTAGCGTTAGTGTTTTCTCTGAAGAATCACTCAACACTCAGGGTCGGTTCCAATGCTGAAGCAGCTTTATTACGCTCAGCGGGAAGGAAAAACTCAGGACCGTATCCAGGTTTCTCTTCACAGAACAAAGAGTTACATGTACCTTTATATGTTTTACAACAGTTAAAAAACAGCTTACTGCAGTTACACAGCTCATCACGGCTGGACACAAGCCAATCATAACGATTATAGATTACATATAGGTTTTTTAATCCAATAGAATTCTCCTAGTAACCAGGGAACCATTGTCAATTTGGGTTGATCGATGACTTTATATGTTCTCTCCCTAGTTCTTTCATCTGGGAGAAATAATTGGTTTGTAGCCTTGTTTACAGCAAATGGTTTCCCTCTTATCTTTCTTCCTGGGGAATTAATTGGTTTATGGCCTTGTTCACAGGAGATGGCTTCCTTCTTATCTCTGCCTTCCCAGGCATTCCTACAGTGGGCCTCACAGGGTTATTGCTCGGTCAGTGAACGTTCAACAGTTCACAGTTTGACTACCTGATTTCCCATAATGCCTGGGCAGCCATTTTATGTGTGTGTCCATTTAAGCTTATGTGAGTTCTAAATATCCAGCAGGTGCCTAATGCCTAAGTCTATATATATCTTTCGACTCTCTACAACAATTCCCCCTTTCGGTAAAGGGACTAGCCCTAGTCCCCTTTTAACCGAAATACTGCCTTTATCTGATATTTGTGCACGGCCCGGTATTCCTTGCCTCAACGTGCTGGCCAGTCACGCGGTTTCAGGAGTTCCGGTTGCTCAAATCAAATTAACAAAGGCTAGCTCCTCCCGTCCCCTTATCAAACAGACTTGTTTAATATCCAGGGAACGGTGATTGGTCCGTTTCTGCCGTTTGTGGCGCCTGCATACCTGGCAGGCCATCACGCCCCATGTTATTGCTAAGATTAATTGTATTCCGACCAGTGTGTGTGAAATAATTCGAATCCATGGGTGGATGTTCACATTTATTCCCCAGTCCCAGACCTTTCTCCACCAACTCTGACTTTGTAAGTCTACCTCGGTATCTTCTTTGATTTTAGTTTGTAGCTGGTGATAGAGTTTTACAGATTGACCCACTCTGAGCCTCAACTCCCGTAATACTTCGGTTAGATGTGGGATAGGGACCTGCTCTGGCTCGTCATAATCCTGCAAATGATCATGGAGCTGATCAGTTACTTCAATAACTTCGGACTTCCGGCGCCTAACCTGGGTGATATGCGCTTGCCCGATCGCGACAGGTCGTAGTGGTGTAAAGCAAAAGTTTGGCTGCGGTATAGGGCACTGCAGGTCATTATACTGGTATGAACGCTCAGTAGTAGAGACGCAGTATCTTCCCCTCCCTCCGTAGCCTGCCCTCGCGAAGTGCATGTGTGCGGGCACTATTTCTAGTACACACCCATTGGTTCGGTTAAACCCGCACTCGTCTAGTTCGCCTCGGCCCACCGGGTGAGGGCATACTGTGATTTCCCCCCTTTGCTTGCAATCTGCTAGGGAAATCCCGGTAAATATGTTGTTTCAACGAACGGCAGAGGTGGTGGTTAGGTAGTAGCGTATGGAGACATTTTCCCGTATTACTCCGATATTCTCTAGTTGGTATAAGGGGAACGGCCCTGAGTCCGGCGTTGCTATAGGGATCAACAGGACTATCCCTATCCCGGTAGTCCTACCCATCTGGCAATCTGGAATTGCGGGGTATACTCGGGTCAGTCCCTTCAGAGTACAATTATCCAGTGTCCCCCTTTGGTTCGCCAACTGAGCTAAATGTGAACTGTCTATCCAATCGGGTACCTCCCCGCGTTGGATCTGGTTGAGGTTGTGGCGGATCTGTCCCACCATCCACAGACCATAAGCATGACAGAGTTGCCCCTGTCTTTGCTTTATTGTATCTTCTTGTTCTCTATCAATGAGGTGATTGATGGTTTTAGCGTGAGCTTCCAGGACTGAGATGCCATCCAACTGGATTTCGGCCCCCTCCTTTCCTAGGTTGGCCTGGTCTTCCTGGTTTTGCTCCACCCTCTCCAATAACCCCTTCATCACCCCTTTAAGCTGTTCTACCCTCTCATTTAGCCCTTGTATGTCTATCGAGTTCACTACGGAGGTTCCTGTATTGAAAACGGTAGCAACATCATTTACTATTTCCCTCTTCACCCTGGGTGCTAACCCCTGTCCCCGGAACTTACTGGCACCCATGGCATCGGCAGCCTGCTGCATTACGACTTTACTTAATACATTGTACATCTTCCTTGACTGTTCGGTACAATATTCCGGCATCTGGATGCCTGAAATATTGATCAGAACAGGCACAATTTCATGTTTAACATTATCATACAATAATTCCCCTTCGTTGTACATTGCAATCCCATTTTCTGGTCCCTTAGTAGTTATGGGACAAGGCAGTTCTTCGGGCAATGTAGTGATTCTTATGGGGCGCGGTGTCGGAGGGGGTGAGAAACATACATACAATTATATTGCAGCCGCCCCCGCCTCCTCGTAATACCCACACAGCCCCATTCCCTTCTTGCGGATGACTGATTGCTGGGATTGTCCCGGAGGCGCGCAAATTATGCCGAAAGTACATTCATCAGGCCCTTTGACATCCCTCCGTTTAATGCATCTGCTCCTTATACCCGTGGAGCACTGTACACATACTCTTATTCTTATTAGGATTCTTATTAGGATTCACTTGTAACCATGCATTAAAATAAGTCCTGTCCTTGCTCCAGTCCTTGGTTGCTGGGATGCACATTCCGTCCGTTAAATTAAACAAGACTCCATAGTTCATATAGTTGTTTATTTCCAGCGTGCTCTGCTGTCCGTCGGTGTTGCCCAGGGTACGTGCATGTCGCAGGGCTATCCATATTACGAGTAGCGCCTTTCGTATTCCCATTCCGGTAAGTATTATCTGTAATTTTAAACAGACGGCCTGGTCGTCACCAGGGGTTAAGTTTTTTTGCTCTACGAGTGTCCCTGTCACCCTGCAAAATCAGAAGGACAAGGTTATAATCGAACCATTTCGAGTTGAATCTGTAGGGCGTGCGCCCGTGTCTTTACCCACTTAAATATTACCCAAACTCCTATGACCAAGGCCAAAGCTATTCCTCCAAACATCGCTGTCTGCTTTACCGTTAGGTTGGGTTTGTGGACTACACCTACCCACCGTGGGGTACATTGGCTCTATTGCCAGAGGTGATGGTGCTATGGCTGCGCACTGCACTATCCGTCTAGTCCCGTTATCTCTTCCAGCCTGTTTATCTTAGCTTTTAACTCTTCAATTTGTTTTATTGAATATCTATTTCTTTATTGTATCAGGCAAGTATTATTACATAAGCTAGTTCTGTTTTTATTTTTGTTTCCTCTGTTAGGTGAGTCCTTTTTTTCCCTATTAAGAAATCCAAATTAATAATGTTCAGTATAAAACGGCTGTCAATGGAAAGGGTTAACTCCTTTCCAGGTTTGTAAGAAGACCTGATGTCATTACGTGACTTCACGTAATCATCTGAAAAAAAAGTCTTTGTGCCTTCAAAACTGGCTTCGAAATTAGGAATCCGTTAAACAGCATAAATCATTAGAGTAAACTCCAATGTTTTCTTAACTTCTAATTCAAGTACTTGCCAAAGAATTTTTTTTTTTTTAAATTGTTTTAAAACAAGACCACACATACAATAGCAATTTTGTTTACTGAAATTCAATTCTGTTTTTTTTTTTTCTCTCTTTCTCCTCGTTATCTTCAAAACCCTCCTGCTTGTTTAGACTGTTCGGGACATTTTGGAAATCTTTTCAAACTGCATTGAAACTTTTTCATAATTGAAAATTCGAATCCATGTAGAGTGTTTTTTACTTATTCCAATTTTTTTTTTTTTTTTTCCTCTTCTAATTAAACCAATATCTTTTTCACAGCAAACATCAACTAGTATTTAGTAAGTTATGTCTTTTTCCATTTAGTCCGTTACATCTTTTTTTTTTTCTTTCTTCAAATTAGGTTTTGTATTTTACACGGAGGGTTCGTAACTCCATAAAGTTGTTAATTTGTTTACTTTCAAAGTGGCGTCTTTATCTTTTTCTTTTTCTCCATAACTGGAATGAAGTCCATCTTTGAGAGTTTGAGTGCTGCCTTTCGTTATCTCAAAATGCTCCAGTTTCAAAGCCGTTACTAAAGCTTGCTGTTTTTTAACATTTTCCAAAAGTTCCTTTTACACCTTCGCAGATAGCTCGCCACTTGCCCAGGAGTTTGACCTGATCAGATTTAATTTAATCTTTTTTTTTTTAAATCCACCTCAGTATTTCCTGTGCCTTCTCTGAATATCTCAAAATCCCAATTCAAACTTTGTAATTTCAATCTTTATTTGAAACTTTTTTTTTTAGAAGCTCTTTTTTTTTAAAGCATTCTTTATCTCATTCCGAGACTAAATTTATGTCTTTCAACCCAATCAATCATTGCATGTTTTCTTTCGGCAAGTAAGTGAGCATGTCAAATAAATATTTTGCTCAACAAACCTATTCTTTATTTGTTTATTCTCCTAGCTCCGTAACTTATCATCCGAATAAATCCACACCTGCGTTTCTAACTTAAATGTCTTAAAACTTCCCACATACAGGACAACATTACAAAGGGTTTAAAAAAAAAAAGACTTTCACTCTGTTTCTAAAATAAACAGACACTTGCATTCCTCTTCCAACCAGGCTTTCGGAACATGAAAACATAAAACAAAAATTCATTCTGCAGTCAAAAATCACACAGACACTTCTCACTCAACGATCAGACATTTACAACAGTCTCTCTTCTTGTTTTGGCCGGCTCTATTTTTGGATCCATGACCTTTCAGGGAATTCGTAGTTTTATCTAAATAATTCCTCACATAACTAATTCCTGAGGATTCCACCCTGCTTTAATCATTTTTTCAATTAGCTTCTTTTGTTTTTCCGCCAGGTGGCGGGTAAGCGACCCTTCTGGTCCCCACTCGAGTTTACTTGTTTTCATGGCCATTCCTGGGTAGGACTGGTATCGTTAGGAATCTACTCTCAGCGGTCCGCTTTCTTTCTAGCGCGACTTGTAGTAAACTGTCTCTTGGCTACTGTCAGGTCACAAGTTCTGCTGTTACACAAACTTATACAATTCTTAAAAACGCGTTTAAGCAATTCCCGCAGTGCTCTACGTATCCTTAACGACTACCTACCACCGCTCAGCCCGTTGGTCCGACCCTGTTCACAGGTTTGGATTCCGTTAGCCGCTGTACACCGCTTGGTTCTATCCCGGGGTATTTCAAATTACACTACTGGGTCCGGAAGATGTCTCTCGGTATCACGATCCCACGGTCTAAGTGTGTTCCCTACGCCTACTTGGTTCCTGGCCGTCACGTGGGACAAAAGTCCTCTTAATTCAGGCTCAGGCTAGGCGTTTGAGATATTAGACCGTCTCCTCATGTCGATCAACCAGCTTCCACCTTCCGCACCCTTTATACTTAAAAATTGTTTTTTATACTCACCCGGGTTTTTTTCCAAGGGCGTTCAGCGACTCCGGGAAATCCCGTCGACTACGCCATTGTTAGCGTTAGTGTTTTCTCTGAAGAATCACTCAACACTCAGGGTCGGTTCCAATGCTGAAGCAGCTTTATTACGCTCAGCGGGAAGGAAAAACTCAGGACCGTATCCAGGTTTCTCTTCACAGAACAAAGAGTTACATGTACCTTTATATGTTTTACAACAGTTAAAAAACAGCTTACTGCAGTTACACAGCTCATCACGGCTGGACACAAGCCAATCATAACGATTATAGATTACATATAGGTTTTTTAATCCAATAGAATTCTCCTAGTAACCAGGGAACCATTGTCAATTTGGGTTGATCGATGACTTTATATGTTCTCTCCCTAGTTCTTTCATCTGGGAGAAATAATTGGTTTGTAGCCTTGTTTACAGCAAATGGTTTCCCTCTTATCTTTCTTCCTGGGGAATTAATTGGTTTATGGCCTTGTTCACAGGAGATGGCTTCCTTCTTATCTCTGCCTTCCCAGGCATTCCTACAGTGGGCCTCACAGGGTTATTGCTCGGTCAGTGAACGTTCAACAGTTCACAGTTTGACTACCTGATTTCCCATAATGCCTGGGCAGCCATTTTATGTGTGTGTCCATTTAAGCTTATGTGAGTTCTAAATATCCAGCAGGTGCCTAATGCCTAAGTCTATATATATCTTTCGACTCTCTACAACAGTGTGTAGAATGATGTGTAAAATAATGTGTATAATGATGTGTAGATTGAGTGATGTGCAGAAAAACGTGTAGAATGATGTGTAGAATAACGTGTGGAATGAACGATGTGTAGACTGAATGATGTGTAGAAAGATGCGTGGAATGATGTGCAGAATGAATGATGTATAGAATGATGTGTCGAAAGATGTGTAGAACGATAGATGTGTAGAATGATGTGTAGAATGAATGATTGTAGAATTACTTGCAGATTGATGTCTAGAACGATGAGTAGAATGATGTGTAGAATGATGTATAGAATGATGTGTTGAATGATGTGCGGAATCAATTATCTGAAGAATGATGTGTTGATTGATGTGTAGAATGATGTGTAGAATGATGTGCAGATTGATGTGTATAATGATATGTAGAATTATGATGTGTAGAATGATGTTCAGAATGATGTAATAATGATGTGTAGAATGAATGTTCTGTCGATTGATATGTAGATTGATGAGTATAATGATTTGTAGAATGATGTGTAGAATAAAGTGTAGAATGATGTGTATAATGTTGATGTGTTGAATGATTTGAAGAATGATGTACCGAATGAGGTGTAGAATGATGTGCAGAATTATTTGTTTAATGATGTGTACAATGATGTGGATAATGATGTGTAGAATGAATGATGTGCAGAATGTTGTGTAAAATGATGTGTAGAATGATGTTTAGAATGAATGATGTCTAGAATGAATGATATGTAGATTGATGTGTGGATTGATGTGCAGATGTAAGTGCAGAAGAAAGTGCAGAATTATGTGTAGATTGATGTGTAGAATGAATGATGTGTAGAATGACATGTACAATGATGTGTAGAATGATGAGTAGTATGTTAATGTGTAGAATTATGTGTCCAAATATGTGTAGACGTATGATGCGTCGAATGATGTGCAGAATGATGTGTAGAATGATGCGTAGAATGATGTGTAGATTGATGTATAGTATGATGTGTCGAATGAATGATGTGTAGAATGATGTGTAGAATGATGTGTAGAATGAATGATG
Organism: Pristiophorus japonicus; assembly: GCF_044704955.1. Lineage (NCBI taxonomy): Eukaryota > Metazoa > Chordata > Chondrichthyes > Pristiophoridae > Pristiophorus > Pristiophorus japonicus. The sequence continues at coordinate 1,314,248 of NW_027252779.1, forward strand.
TGTAGAATGATGTGTAGAATGATGTGTAGAATGATGTTAAGAATTAATGATGTGTAGAATAATGTTTAGAGTGATGTGTAGAATGATGTGTGGAATCATGTACAGAATAATGTGCACAATGAATGATGTATAGAATGACTTGCAGGTTGACGTGTTGAATGATGTGAAGAATGATGTGTAGAATGATGTGTATAATGATGATGTGTAGAATGATGTGTACAATGATGTGTAGAATGATGTGCAGAATGAATGATGTGTAGAAAGACGTGTAGATTGTTGTGTAGCATAATGTGTGGAATGATGTGTAGATTGGTGTGTAGAATGATGTGTGGAATGATGTGTTGAATCAATGATCTGCAGAATGATGTGCAGATTGATGTGTGGAATAATGTATAGAATGATGTGTAGATTGATTTGTAGAATGATGTGTAGAATGATGATTTGTAGAATGATATGTCGAATGATGTGTAGAATGATGAGTATAATGAATGAAGTGTAGATGGATGTGTAGATTGTTGTGTAGAATGATTTGTAGAATGATGTGTATCATAATGTGTTGAATGATGTGTAGAATGACGTGTAGAATGATGTGTAGAATGAATGATTTGCAGAATGATGTGTAGAATGATGTGCAGAATGATGTGTAGAATGAATGATGTGCAGAATGAATGATGTGAAGAATTATGTGTAGAATGATGTGTATAATGATGTGTAGAATGACGTGTAGAATGATGTGTAGAATGATGTGTGGAATGAATGATGTGTATAACGATGTATAGAATGATGTGTAGAAATTTGAGTAGAATGAATGATGTGTAGAATATTATGTAGAAAGATGTGTCGAATGATGCGTCGAATGATGTGTAGAATGATGTGTCTAATTAATGAAGTATAGATTGATGTGTAGATTGATGTGTAGATTGGTGTGTAGAATGATGTGTAAAATGATGTGTATAATGATGTGTATAATGATGTGTAGAATGATATGTAGAATAATGTGTAGATTGAGTGATGTGCAGAAAAACGTGTAGAATGATGTGTAGAATGACGTGTGGAATGAATGATGTGTAGACTGAATGATGTGTAGAAAGATGCGGAGAATGATGTGTCGAATGAATGATGTGTGGAATGATGTGTCGAAAGATGTGTAGAACGATAGATGTGTAGAATGATGTGTAGAATGAATGATTGTAGAATTACTTGCAGATTGATGTCTAGAACGATGAGTAGAATGATGTGTAGAATGATGTATAGAATGATGTGTTGAATGATGTGTCGAATCAATTATCTTAAGAATGATGTGTTGATTGATGTGTAGAATGATGTTTAGAATGATGTGCAGATTGATGTGTATAATGATATGTAGAATTATGATGTGTAGAATGACGTTCAGAATGATGTAATAATGATGTGTAGAATGAATGCTGTGTAGATTGATGTGTAGATTGATGAGTATAATGATTTGTAGAATGATGTGTAGAATAAAGTGTAGAATGATGTGTAGAATGAAGATGTGTTGAATGATTTGAAGAATGATGTACCGAATGAGGTGTAGAATGATGTGCAGAATTATTTGTGTAATGATGTGTACAATGATGTGGAAAATGATGTGTAGAATGAATGATGTGCAAAATGTTGTGTACAATGATGTGTAGAATGATGTGTAGAATGAATGACATGTAAAATGAATGATATGTAGATTGATGTGTGGATTGATGTACAATTGTAAGTGCAGAAGAAAGTGCAGAATTATGTGTAGAATGATGTGTAGAATGAATGATGTGTAGAATGATGTGCAGAATGATGTGTAGAATGATGAGTACTATGTTAATGTGTAGAATTATGTGTCAAAATATGTGTACACGTATGAAGCTTCGAATGATGTGCAGAATGATGTGTAGAATGATAATGTTTAGAATGATGTGTAGGATGATGTAACGAGTGATGTGTAGAATGATGTGTAGAATGAATGATGTGTACCTTGATGTGTAGAACGATGTGTAGAATGATATGTAGAATGAGGTATAGAATGATGTACAGAATGATGTGTAGAATGATGTATCGAATGATGTGTACAATGATTTGCAGAATGATGTTTATAATGATGTGTAGCATGATGTGGAGAGTGATGTGCAGAATGAATGATGTGCCGAATGATGTGTAAAATGACGTGCAGAATGATGTGTAGAAGGAATGATGTGCAGAATGAATGACATGTAGAATGATGTGTAGAATGATGTGCAGACGTAAGTGCAGAAGAAAGTGCAGAATTATGTGTAGAATGATGTGTAGAATGAAAGATGTGTAGAATGATGTGTAGAATGGTGCGTAGAATGATGAGTATAATGTACTGATGTGTAGAATGAAGTGTCGAACGACGTGTAGACAGATGTGTAGAACCATGCTTCGAATGAATGATGTGTAGATTGATGTGAAGATTTATGTGTAGAATGATGCCTAGAATGATGTGCAGAATGAAGTGTAGAATGATGTGTTGAATGAATGATGTGTAGAATGAATGATGTGTAGAATGATATGTAGAATGATGTGTAGAATGATGAGTAGATTGAATGATGTGTAGATTGATGTGTAGATTGTTGTGTAGAATGATTTGTAGAATGATGTGTAGAATGAAGTGAAGAACGATGTGTAGAATGACGATGTGTAGAATGTTGTGCAGAATGAGGCATCGAATGATTTGCAGAATGATGTGTAGAATGATGTATATAATGATGTGTAGAATGATGTGCAGAATGATGTTTAGAATGATGTGTAGAATCAATGACGTGCAGAATGAAGTCGAGAATGATGTGTAGAATGAATGATTTGCAGAATGAAGTGTAGAATGATGTGCAGAATGATGTGTAGAATGAATGATGTGCAGAATGAATGATGTGTCGAATTAATGATGTGCAGAATGATGAGTAGAATGATGTGTGGAATGATGTGTAGATTGATGTGTAGAATGATGTGTAGAAGGATGTGTTGAATCAACGACCTGCAGAATAATGTGCAGATTGATGTGTAGAATGATGTGTAGAATGATGTGTTGAATGATGTGTCGAATCAATTATCTTAAGAATGATGTGTTGATTGAAGTGTAGAATGATGTTTAGAATGATGTGCAGATTGATGTGTATAATGATATGTAGAATTATGATGTGTAGAATGACGTTCAGAATGATGTAATAATGATGTGTAGAATGAATGCTGTGTAGATTGATGTGTAGATTGATGAGTATAATGATTTGTAGAATGATGTGTAGAATAAAGTGTAGAATGATGTGTAGAATGAAGATGTGTTGAATGATTTGAAGAATGATGTACCGAATGAGGTGTAGAATGATGTGCAGAATTATTTGTGTAATGATGTGTACAATGATGTGGAAAATGATGTGTAGAATGAATGATGTGCAAAATGTTGTGTACAATGATGTGTAGAATGATGTGTAGAATGAATGACATGTAAAATGAATGATATGTAGATTGATGTGTGGATTGATGTACAATTGTAAGTGCAGAAGAAAGTGCAGAATTATGTGTAGAATGATGTGTAGAATGAATGATGTGTAGAATGATGTGCAGAATGATGTGTAGAATGATGAGTACTATGTTAATGTGTAGAATTATGTGTCAAAATATGTGTACACGTATGAAGCTTCGAATGATGTGCAGAATGATGTGTAGAATGATAATGTTTAGAATGATGTGTAGGATGATGTAACGAGTGATGTGTAGAATGATGTGTAGAATGAATGATGTGTACCTTGATGTGTAGAACGATGTGTAGAATGATATGTAGAATGAGGTATAGAATGATGTACAGAATGATGTGTAGAATGATGTATCGAATGATGTGTACAATGATTTGCAGAATGATGTTTATAATGATGTGTAGCATGATGTGGAGAGTGATGTGCAGAATGAATGATGTGCCGAATGATGTGTAAAATGACGTGCAGAATGATGTGTAGAAGGAATGATGTGCAGAATGAATGACATGTAGAATGATGTGTAGAATGATGTGCAGACGTAAGTGCAGAAGAAAGTGCAGAATTATGTGTAGAATGATGTGTAGAATGAAAGATGTGTAGAATGATGTGTAGAATGGTGCGTAGAATGATGAGTATAATGTACTGATGTGTAGAATGAAGTGTCGAACGACGTGTAGACAGATGTGTAGAACCATGCTTCGAATGAATGATGTGTAGATTGATGTGAAGATTTATGTGTAGAATGATGCCTAGAATGATGTGCAGAATGAAGTGTAGAATGATGTGTTGAATGAATGATGTGTAGAATGAATGATGTGTAGAATGATATGTAGAATGATGTGTAGAATGATGAGTAGATTGAATGATGTGTAGATTGATGTGTAGATTGTTGTGTAGAATGATTTGTAGAATGATGTGTAGAATGAAGTGAAGAACGATGTGTAGAATGACGATGTGTAGAATGTTGTGCAGAATGAGGCATCGAATGATTTGCAGAATGATGTGTAGAATGATGTATATAATGATGTGTAGAATGATGTGCAGAATGATGTTTAGAATGATGTGTAGAATCAATGACGTGCAGAATGAAGTCGAGAATGATGTGTAGAATGAATGATTTGCAGAATGAAGTGTAGAATGATGTGCAGAATGATGTGTAGAATGAATGATGTGCAGAATGAATGATGTGTCGAATTAATGATGTGCAGAATGATGAGTAGAATGATGTGTGGAATGATGTGTAGATTGATGTGTAGAATGATGTGTAGAAGGATGTGTTGAATCAACGACCTGCAGAATAATGTGCAGATTGATGTGTAGAATGATGTGTAGAATGATGTGTAGAATGATGTGTAGAATGATGTGTGGAATGAATGAACTTTAGAAAGATGTGTCGAATGATGTGTTGAATGATGTGTGGAATGAATGATCGGTAGAATGACGTGTAGATTGATGTGTAGAATGATGTGTAGAATGATGTGGAGATTGATGTGTAGAATGATGTGTACAATAAATGACGTGTGGAATGATGTGTAGATTGTTGTGTAGAATGATTTGTAGAATGAGGTGTAGAATGAAGTGTAGAATGATGTGTAGAATGATGATGTGTAGAATGATGTACAGAATGATATATGGACTGATGTGTAGAATGATGTCTAGAATGATGTGGAGAATGATGTGCAGATTGATGTGCAGAATGAATGATGTGCATAATTACGTGAAGAATGATGTGTAGAATGATGTGTAGAATGAATGATGGGCAGAATTAATGACGTCCAGAATGATGAGTAGAATGATGTGTGGAATGATGTGTAGATTGATGTGCATAATTACTTGTAGAATGATGTATAGAATGATGTGTAGAATGAATGATGTGTCGAACTAATGACGTGCAGAATGATGAGTAGAATGATGTGTGGATTGATGTGTAGAATGATGTGTATAATGATGATGTGTAGAATAATGTGTACAATGATGTGTAGAATGATGTGTAGAATGAATGATGTGTAGAAAGACGTGTAGATTGTTGTGTAGTGTAATGTATGGAATGATGTGTAGATTGATGTGTAGAATGATGTGTGGAATGATGTGTTGAATCAATGATCTGCAGAATGATGTGCAGATTGATGTGTAGAATAATGTGTAGAATGATGTGTAGATTGATTTGTAGAATGATGTGTAGAATGATGTGCAGAATGATGAGTAGAATGAATGAAGTGTAGATTGATGTGTAGATTGTTGTGTAGAATGATGTGTAGAATTATGTGTAGAATGAATGATTTGAAGAATGAAGTGTAGAATGATGTGCAGAATGATGTGTAGAATGAATGATGTGCAGTATGAATGATGTGAAGAATGACGTGTGGAATGATGTGCATAATGATGTGTAGAATGACGTGTAGAATGATGTGTAGAATGATGTGTGGAATGAATGATGTGAAGAACGATGTATAGAATGATGTGTGGAATGATGAGTAGAATGAATGATGTGTAGAATGATATGTAGAAAGATGTGTAGAATGATGCGTCGAATGATGTTTAGAATGATGTGTGGAATTAATGAAGTGTAGATTGACGTGTAGATTGATGTGTAGAATGATGTGCATAATGATGTGTAAAATGTTGTGTATAATGATGTGTAGAATGATGTGTGGAATGATGTGTAGAATGAATGATGTGTAGAATGATGTGTCGAAAGATGTGTAGAACGATAGATGTGTAGAATGATGTGTAGAATGAATGACTGTAGAATTACGTGCAGATTGATGTCTCGAACGATGAGTCGAATGATGTATAGAATGAAGAATAGAATGATGTGTTGAATGATGTGTCGAATCGATTATCTGAAGAATGATGTGTTGATTGATGTGTAGAATGATGTGTAGATTGATGTGCAGATTGATGTGTATAATGATATGTAGAATTATGATGTGTAGAATGATGTTCAGAATGATGTAATAATGATGTGTGGAATGAATGCTGTGTAGATTGATGTGTAGATTGATGAGTAGAATGATTTGTCGAATGAAGTGTAGAATAAAGTGTAGAATGATGTGTAGAATGATGATGTGTAGAATGATTTGAAGAATGATGTACCGAATGAGGTGTAGAATGATGTGCAGAATTATTTGTGTAATGATGTGTACAATGATGTGGATAATGATGTGTAGAATGAATGATGTGCATAATGCTGTGTACAATGACGTGTAGAACTATGTGTAGAATGAATGATGTGTAGAATGAATGATATGTAGATTTATGTGTGGATTGATGTGCAGATGTAAGTGCAGAAGAAAGTGCAGAAATATGTGTAGAATGATGTGTAGAATGAATGATGTGTAGAATGATGTGTAGAATGATGTGTAGAATGATGAGTAGTATGTTAATGTGTAGAATTATGTGTCAAAATATGTGTAGACGTATGATGCGTCGAATGATGTGCAGAATGATGTGTAGAATGATGTGTAGAAGGATGTGTAGATTGATGTATAGTATGATGTGTCGAATGTATGATGTGCAGAATGATGTGTAGAATGATATGTAGAATGATGTTTAGAATCAATGATGTGTAGAATAATGTTTAGAGTGACGTGTAGAATGATGTGCGGAATCATGTGTAGAATAATGTGCACAATGAATGATGTGCAGAATGACGTGCAGGTTGACGTGTTGAATGATGTGGAGAAAGATGTGTAGAATGATGTGTAGAATGAATGATGTGTATATTGATGTGTAGATTGATGTGTGGAATGATGTGTCGAATGATGTGTAGATTGATGTGTAGAATGATGTGTATAATGATGATGTGTTGAATGATGTGTACAATGATGTGTAGAATGATGTGTAGAATGAATGATGTGTAGATTGATGTGTAGAATGATGTGTGGAATGATGTGTTGAATCAATGATCTGCAGAATGATGTGCAGATTCATGTGTGGAATAATGTATAGAATGATGTGTAGATTGATTTGTAGAATGATGTGTAGAATGATGATTTATAGAATGATATGTCGAATGATGGGAAGAATGATGAGTATAATGAATGAAGTGTAGATGGATGTGTAGATTGTTGTGTAGAATGATTTGTATAATGATGCGTATCAAGATGTGTTGAATGATGTGTAGAATGATGTGTAGAATGATGTGTAGAATGATGTGTAGAATGAATGATTTGCAGAATGAAGTTTAGAATGATGTGCAGAATGATGTGTAGAATGAATGATGTGCAGAATGAATGATGTGAAGAATTATGTGTAGAATGATGTGTATAATGATGTGTAGAATGACGTGTAGAATGATGTGTAGAATGATGTGTGGAATGAATGATGTGTATAACGATGTATAGAATGATGTGTAGAAATTTGAGTAGAATGAATGATGTGTAGAATATTATGTAGAAAGATGTGTCGAATGATGCGTCGAATGATGTGTAGAATGATGTGTCTAATTAATGAAGTATAGATTGATGTGTAGATTGATGTGTAGATTGGTGTGTAGAATGATGTGTAAAATGATGTGTATAATGATGTGTATAATGATGTGTAGAATGATATGTAGAATAATGTGTAGATTGAGTGATGTGCAGAAAAACGTGTAGAATGATGTGTAGAATGACGTGTGGAATGAATGATGTGTAGACTGAATGATGTGTAGAAAGATGCGGAGAATGATGTGTCGAATGAATGATGTGTGGAATGATGTGTCGAAAGATGTGTAGAACGATAGATGTGTAGAATGATGTGTAGAATGAATGATTGTAGAATTACTTGCAGATTGATGTCGAGAACGATGAGTAGAATGATGTGTTGAATGATGTGTCGAATCAATTATCTTAAGAATGATGTGTTGATTGAAGTGTAGAATGATGTTTAGAATGATGTGCAGATTGATGTGTATAATGATATGTAGAATTATGATGTGTAGAATGACGTTCAGAATGATGTAATAATGATGTGTAGAATGAATGCTGTGTAGATTGATGTGTAGATTGATGAGTATAATGATTTGTAGAATGATGTGTAGAATAAAGTGTAGAATGATGTGTAGAATGAAGATGTGTTGAATGATTTGAAGAATGATGTACCGAATGAGGTGTAGAATGATGTGCAGAATTATTTGTGTAATGATGTGTACAATGATGTGGAAAATGATGTGTAGAATGAATGATGTGCAAAATGTCGTGTACAATGATGTGTAGAATGATGTGTAGAATGAATGACATGTAAAATGAATGATATGTAGATTGATGTGTGGATTGATGTACAATTGTAAGTGCAGAAGAAAGTGCAGAATTATGTGTAGAATGATGTGTAGAATGAATGATGTGTAGAATGACGTGCAGAATGATGTGTAGAATGATGAGTAGTATGTTAATGTGTAGAATTATGTGTCAAAATATGTGTACACGTATGAAGCTTCGAATGATGTGCAGAATGATGTGTAGAATGATAATGTTTAGAATGATGTGTAGGATGATGTAACGAGTGATGTGTAGAATGATGTGTAGAATGAATGATGTGTACCTTGATGTGTAGAACGATGTGTAGAATGATATGTAGAATGAGGTATAGAATGATGTGCAGAATAATGTGTAGAATGATGTATCGAATGATGTGTACAATGATTTGCAGAATGATGTTTATAATGATGTGTAGAATGATGTGGAGAGTGATGTGCAGAATGAATGATGTGCCGAATGATGTGTAAAATGACGTGCAGAATGATGTGTAGAAGGAATGATGTGCAGAATGAATGACATGTAGAATGATGTGTAGAATGATGTGCAGACATAAGTGCAGAAGAAAGTGCAGAATTATGTGTAGAATGAAGTGTAGAATGAAAGATGTGTAGAATGATGTGTAGAATGGTGCGTAGAATGATGAGTATAATGTACTGATGTGTAGAATGAAGTGTCGAACGACGTGTAGACAGATGTGCAGAACCATGCTTCGAATGAATGATGTGTAGATTGATGTGAAGATTTATGTGTAGAATGATGCCTAGAATGATGTGCAGAATGAAGTGTAGAATGATGTGTTGAATGAATGATGTGTAGAATGAATGATGTGTAGAATGATATGTAGAATGATGTGTAGAATGATGAGTAGATTGAATGATGTGTAGATTTATGTGTAGATTGTTGTGTAGAATGATTTGTAGAATGATGTGTAGAATGAAGTGAAGAACGATGTGTAGAATGACGATGTGTAGAATGTTGTGCAGAATGAGGCATCGAATGATTTGCAGAATGATGTGTAGAATGATGTATATAATGATGTGTAGAATGATATGTAGAATGATGTGTAGAATGATGAGTAGATTGAATGATGTGTAGATTGATGTGTAGATTGTTGTGTAGAATGATTTGTAGAATGATGTGTAGAATGAAGTGAAGAACGATGTGTAGAATGACGATGTGTAGAATGTTGTGCAGAATGAGGCATCGAATGATTTGCAGAATGATGTGTAGAATGATGTATATAATGATGTGTAGAATGATGTGCAGAATGATGTTTAGAATGATGTGTAGAATCAATGACGTGCAGAATGAAGTCGAGAATGATGTGTAGAATGAATGATTTGCAGAATGAAGTGTAGAATGATGTGCAGAATGATGTGTAGAATGAATGATGTGCAGAATGAATGATGTGTCGAATTAATGATGTGCAGAATGATGAGTAGAATGATGTGTGGAATGATGTGTAGATTGATGTGTAGAATGATGTGTAGAAGGATGTGTTGAATCAACGACCTGCAGAATAATGTGCAGATTGATGTGTAGAATGATGTGTAGAATGATGTGTAGAATGATGTGTAGAATGATGTGTGGAATGAATGAACTTTAGAAAGATGTGTCGAATGATGTGTTGAATGATGTGTGGAATGAATGATCGGTAGAATGACGTGTTGATTGATGTGTAGAATGATGTGTAGAATGATGTGGAGATTGATGTGTAGAATGATGTGTACAATAAATGACGTGTGGAATGATGTGTAGATTGTTGTGAAGAATGATTTGTAGAATGAGGTGTAGAATGAAGTGTAGAATGATGTGTAGAATGATGATGTGTAGAATGATGTACAGAATGATATATGGACTGATGTGTAGAATGATGTCTGGAATGATGTGGAGAATGATGTGCAGATTGATGTGTAGAATGAATGATGTGCATAATTACGTGAAGAATGATGTGTAGAATGATGTGTAGAATGAATGATGGGCAGAATTAATGACGTCCAGAATGATGAGTAGAATGATGTGTGGAATGATGTGTAGATTGATGTGCATAATTACTTGTAGAATGATGTATAGAATGATGTGTAGAATGAATGATGTGTCGAACGAATGACGTGCAGAATGATGAGTAGAATGATGTGTGGATTGATGTGTAGAATGATGTGTATAATGATGATGTGTAGAATAATGTGTACAATGATGTGTAGAATGATGTGTAGAATGAATGATGTGTAGAAAGACGTGTAGATTGTTGTGTAGTGTAATGTATGGAATGATGTGTAGATTGATGTGTAGAATAATGTGTAAAATGTTGTGTATAATGATGTGTAGAATGATGTGTAGAATGATGTGTAGATTGAGTGATATGCAGAAAGACGTGTAGAATGATGTGTGGAATGATGTGTAGAATGAATGATGTGTAGAATGATGTGTCGAAAGATGTGTAGAACGATAGATGTGTAGAATGATGTGTAGAATGAATGACTGTAGAATTACGTGCAGATTGATGTCTCGAACGATGAGTCGAATGATGTATAGAATGAAGAAAAGAATGATGTGTTGAATGATGTGTCGAATCGATTATCTGAAGAATGATGTGTTGATTGATGTGTAGAATGATGTGTAGATTGATGTGCAGATTGATGTGTATAATGATATGTAGAATTATGATGTGTAGAATGATGTTCAGAATGATGTAATAATGATGTGTAGAATGAATGCTGTGTAGATTGATGTGTAGATTGATGAGTAGAATGATTTGTCGAATGAAGTGTAGAATAAAGTGTAGAATGATGTGTAGAATCATGATGTGTAGAATGATTTGAAGAATGATGGACCGAATGAGGTGTAGAATGATGTGCAGAATTATTTGTGTAATGATGTGTACAATGATGTGGATAATGATGTGTAGAATGAATGATGTGCAGAATGCTGTGTACAATGACGTGTAGAATGATGTGTAGAATGAATGATGTGTAGAATGAATGATATGTAGATTTATGTGTGGATTGATGTGCAGATGTAAGTGCAGAAGAAAGTGCAAAAATATGTGTAGAATGATGTGTAGAATGAATGATGTGTAGAATGATGTGTAGAATGATGTGTAGAATGATGAGTAGTATGTTAATGTGTAGAATTATGTGTCAAAATATGTGTAGACGTATGATGCGTCGAATGATGTGCAGAATGATGTGTAGAATGATGTGTAGAAGGATGTGTAGATTGATGTATAGTATGATGTGTCGAATGTATGATGTGCAGAATGATGTGTAGAATGATATGTAGAATGATGTTTAGAATCAATGATGTGTAGAATAATGTTTAGAGTGACGTGTAGAATGATGTGCGGAATCATGTGTAGAATAATGTGCACAATGATTGATGTGCAGAATGACGTGCAGGTTGACGTGTTGAATGATGTGGAGAAAGATGTGTAGAATGATGTGTAGAATGAATGATGTGTATATTGATGTGTAGATTGATGTGCAGAATGGTGTGAGGAATGAAGTGTAGAATGATGTGTAGAATGATAATGTTTAGAATGATGTATAGGATGATGTATCGAGTTATGTGTAGAATGATGTGTAGAATGAATGATGTGTACATTGATGTGTAGAACGATGTGTAGAATGATATGTAGAATGAGGTATAGAATGATGTGCAGAATGATGTGTAGAATGATGTATCGAATGATGTGTAGAATGATTTGCAGAATGATGTGTATAATGGTGTGTAGAATGATGTGGAGAATGATGTACAGAATGAATGATGTGCCGAATGACGTGTAAAATGACGTGCAGAATGATGTGTAGAAGGAATGATGTGCAGAATGAATGTCATGCAGAATGATGTGTAGAATGATGTGTAGACGTAAGTGCAGAAGAAAGTGCAGAATTATGTGTAGAATGATGTGTAGAATGAAAGATGTGTAGAATGACGTGTAGAATGGTGTGTAGAATGATGAGTAGAATGTACTGATGTGTAGAATGAAGTGTCGAACGACGTGTAGACAGGTATGTAGAATCATGCGTCGAATGAATGATGTGTAGATTGATGTGGAGATTGATGTGTAGAATGATGCGTAGAATGATGTGCAGAATGAAGTGTAGAATGATGTGTTGAATGAATGATGTGTAGAATGAATGATGTGTGGAATGATATTAAGAATCAATGAAGTGTAGAATAATGTTTAGAATTATGTCTAAAATGACGTGTAGTATGATGTTTAGAATGATGTGTAGATTGATGTGTAGAATGATGTGCAGAATGATGCTGTGTAGAAAAATGTGTCGAATGATGTGGAGAATGATGTGCAGAATGAATGATGTGCTGATTGATGAGTAGATTGATATGTAGCGTGATGTGAAGAATGAAGTGTAGAAAGATGTGTGGAATGATGATGTGTAGAATGATGTGTAGGATGATGTATTGAGTGATGTGTAGATTGAAGTGTAGAATGAATGATTGTAGAATTACGTGTACATTGATGTATAAAACGATTTGTAGAATGTTATGTAGAATGATGTGTAGAATGATGTGTAGAATGATGTGTAGATTGACGTGTAGAATGATGTGTAGAATGATGTGTAGATTGATGTGTGCAATGGTGTGTAGCATGATAATTTGTAGAATAATGTTTAGAATGATGTGAAGAATGATGTTTACAATGAATGCTGTGTAGATTGATGGAGAGATTGATGTGCAGAATGATTTGTAGAATGATGTATAGAATGAAGTGTAGAATGATGTGTCGAATGATGATGTGTAGAATGATGTGTAGAATGATGAATCGAATGATGTGTAGGATGATGGGTGGAATGATGTGTAGATTGATGTGTAGAATGACGTGCAGAATGAAGATGTGTAGAATGATGTGTAGAATAATGTGTAGAATGATGTGTAGAATGAATGATGTGCAGAATGACGTGTAAAATGATGTGTAGAATGATGTGTAGAATGAATTATGTGCAGAATGAATGATTTGTAGAATTATGTGCAGAATGATGTGCAGTATGAATGATGTGTCGAATGATGTGTAGAATGATGTGCAGAATGATGAGTAGAATGACTGATGTGCAGAATGATGTATCAAAAGATGTGTAGTCGGATGTGTCGAATGATGCATCGAATGATGTGTAGAATGATGTGTAGAATGATGTGTAGAATGATGTGCAGTTTGATGTGTAGAATGAATGATGTGTAGAATGATGTGTCGAAGGATGTGTAGAATGAATGATGTGTAGAATGATGTGTAGAATGATGTGTGGATTGATGTGCAGAATGAATGATGAGTTGAATAGCGTGCAGATTGACGTGTAGAATAATGTGGAGAATGATGTGTAGAATGACGTGTAGAATGATGTGTAAAATGATGTGTTGATTGATGTATAGAATGACGTGCAGAATTATGATGTGTAGAATGAAATGTCGAATGATGTGTAGAATGATGTGTAGAATGAATGATGTGTAGATTGATGTTTAGATTGGTGTGTGGAATGATGTGAAGAATGAAGTGTTGAATGATGTGTAGAATGATGATGTGTAGAATGATGTGTGGGATGATGTATCGAGTGATGTGTAGAATGAAGTGTAGAATGATGTGTATAATGATGTGTAGAATGTTGTGTAGAATTATGTTTAGCATGATGTGAAGAATCAATGATGTGTAGAATGATATTTAGAGTGATGTGTAGAATTACGTGTAGATTGATGTGTAGATTGATGTGTAGAATGATGTTTAGAATGATGTGTAGAATGATGTGTAGAATGATGTTAAGAATCAATGATGTGTAGAATGATGTGTAGGATGACGCATCGAGTGATGTGAAGAATTAAGTGTAGAATGATGTGTACAATGATGTGCAGAATGATGTGTAGAATGAATGATGTGTAGAATTAGGTGTAGATTGATGTGTAGAAAGATGTGTGCAATGAAGTTTAGAATGATTTGTAGAATGATGTGTAGAATAATGTTTTGAATGATTGATGTGTAGAATGACGTGTTGAATGATGTGTAGAATGATGTGTAGAATGATGTTAAGATTCAATGATGTGTAGAATGATGTGTAGAGTGATGTGTAGAATGATGTGTAGAATGATGTGTCGAATGAATTATGTGTCGAATTACCTTAAGATTGATGTGTAGAATGAATTGTAGAATGATGTGTAGAGTAATGTGTAGAATGCTGTGTAGAATGATGTATAGAATCTATGATCTCTAGAATGATGTGCAGATTGATGTGTCGAATGATGTGTAGATTCACGTGTAGAATGATGTGTAGAACGATGACGTTTCGACTGATGTGTAGAATGATGTGTAGAATGAGGTGTAGAATGAATGATGTGTATATTGATGTGTAGATTGTTGTGCAGAATGATGTGTAGAATTACTGATGTGCAGAATGACGTGTGTATTGATGTGTAGATTGCTGTGTCGAACGATTTTCAGAAATATGTGTAGAGTGAAGTGTAGAATGATGTGCAAAATGATGATGTGTAGAACAATGTGTGGAATGATGTTCAGAATGATGTGTGGAATGATGTGTGGAATGAATGATATGAATGATTTGCAGAATGATGTGACGAATGATGTGCAGAATGATGTGTAGAATGAATGATGTGTAGAATGATGTGCAGAATGATGTGTAGAATGACGTGTAGAATGATTGATGTGTAGAATGATGTGTAAATGATGTGTCGTATGATGTTGAGAATCAATTATGTGTAGAATGATGTGTAGATTGAAGTGTAGGATGATGTGTTGATTGATGTGTAGAATGAATGATGTGCAGAATTACGTGTAGATTGATGTGTTGAATGATGTGTAGAATGATGTGTAGAATGGAGGATGTGTAGAATGATGTGTGGAATGATGTGTGGAATGAATGAGGTGCAGAATGAATGATGTGTATACTGTTGTGTACAATGATTTGTAGAATGATGTGTCGAATGAATGATGTTTAGAAAGATGTGCAGAATGATGTGTTGATGGATGTGTAGAATGATACGTGGAATGATGTGTGGAATGATGTGTTGAATGAATGATGTGTTGAATGATATGTAGAATGAATGAGGTGCAGCATGAATGATGTGTGTAATGATGTGTAGAATGATGTGTGGAATGATGTGTAGAATGATGTGTGGAATGAATGATGTGTAGAATGATGTGTAGAATGATGTGAAGAAGGATGATGAGAATGACCGATGTGCAGAATGATGTGTAGAAAGATGTGTGGACGAATATGTGGAATCATGCGTCCAATGATGTGTAGAATGATCTGCAGAATGATGTGCAGAATGATGTATGGAATGATGTGTAGAACGAGGTGCAGAATGAATGCTGTGAAGAATGATGTGTAGAATGATGTGTAGAATGATGTGTAAAATGAATGATGTGTATACTGATGTGCAGAATGATGTGCAGAGTGATGTGTTGAATGATGTGTAGAATGATGTGTAGAATTAATGACGTGCAGAATGACGTGTGGATTGATGTGTAGATTGCTGTGTCGAACGATTTGCAGAAAGATGTGTAGAACAATGTGTGGAATGATGTGCAGAATGATGTGTGGAATGATGTGTGGAATGAATGATATGAATGATTTGCAGAATGATGTGTCGAATGATGTGTAGAATGATCGATGTGTAGAATGATGTGTAAATGATGTGTAGCCTGATGTTGAGAATCAATGACGTGTAGAATGATGTGCAGAATGATGTGTAGGATGAATGATATGCAGAATTACCTGTAGATTGATGTGCAGAATGATTTGTAGAATGATGTGCAGAATGACTTGCAGAATGATGCGTAGAATGGTGTGTAGAATCAATGATCTGTAGAATGAGATGTAGGTAAATGTGTAGAATGATGTGTAGAAAGATGACTAGAATGATGTGCATAATGATGTATAGAATGACGTGCAGAATGAATGATGTGCAGAATGATGTGTAAAATGATGTGTAGAATGATGTGTAGAATGAATGAGGTGGAGAATGAATGATGTGTAGAATGATGTGTAGAATGATGTGTAGAATGATGTATAGAATGATGTGCAGAATGATGTTGTGTAAAATGATATGTAGAATGATGTGTAGAATGAAGTTTAGAATGATGTGTAGAATGATGTGTGGAATGATGTTCTGTAGAATGATGTGTAGAATGATGTGTGGAAAGATATGTCGAATGAAGTGTAGAATGATGCGTAGAATGGCGTGTAAATGATGTGTAGAATGATGTGTAGAATGAAGTGTAGAACGAAATGTAGAATGACTTGTAGAACGATATGTAGAATGATGTGTAGAATGCAGTGTAGAAAGATCTTTCGAATGAAGTTTTGTAGAATGATGTGTAGAATGATGTGTCAAATGATGTGTAGAATGATGTGTAGAATGTTGTGTAGAATAATGTATAGAATGATGTGCAAAATGATGTTGAGTAAAAGGATGTGTAGAATGATGTGTGGAATGAAGTTGTGCAGAATGATTTGTAGAATGTTTTGCAGAATGATGTGTTGAATGATGTGTAGAATGATGTGTAAAATGACGTGTAGAATGATGTTGTGTAGAATAATGTGTAGAATGATGTGTAGAAAGGGATTTAGAATGATGTGTGGAATGATATGTAGAATGACGTGTACAATGATGTGCAGAATGTTGTGTAGAATGATGTGTAGAATGATGTTGTGTAGAATGACGTGTAGAATGATGTGTAGAAGGATGTGTAGAATGATGAGCAGAATGATGTGTAGAATGATGTGTAGAATGATATGTAGAATGATGTTGTGTGGAATGATGTGCAGAATGATGTGTAGAATGCTGTGTAGAATGGCGTGTAGAATGATGTGGAGAACGATGTGCAGAATGTTGTTTCGAATGAGGTGTAAAATGAGGTGTGAAATGATGTCTAGAATGATGTGTATAATGATGTGAATAATGTTATATCGAATGATGTGTAGAAAGATGTGTATAATGATGCGTACAATGATGTGTAGAATGATGTGTAGAATGATGTACAAAATTATGTGAAGAATTAAGTTGTGTAGATTGATGTGTAGAATGTAGAATAATGTGTAGAAAGATGTGAAAAATGATGTGTAGATTGAATTGAAGAATGATGTTCCGAACGATGTTGTGTCGAATGATGTGTAGAATGATGTGTAGAATGATGTGTAGAATGACGTGTAGAATGATGTGTAGAATGATGTGTAGAATTATGTTGTGTAGAATGAAGTGCAGAATAATGTGTAGAATGATATGTATAATGATGTGCAGAATGATGTGTATAATGATGTGTAGAATGATGTGCGGAATGACCTGTCGAGTGATGCGTAGAATGATGTGTAGAATGATATGCAGAAAGATGTTGTGTGGTATGATGTGCAGAATGATGTGCAGAATGATGTGTAGAATGACGTGTAGAACGATGTGCAGAATGTTGTGTAGAATGATATGTTGAATGATGTGTAGAATGAAGTGGGAATGATGTATAGAATGATGTTTAGAATGATGATGTGTGGAATGATGTGTAGAATGATGTGTCGAATGAGGTGCAGAAAGATGTGTAGAATGATGTATAGAATGAAGTTAAGAATGATGTTTCGACTGATGTTGTGTTAAATGATGTGTAGAATGATGTGCAGAATGATGGTGTGTAGATTGATGTGTGGAATGAAATGTAGAATGAGATTTCGAATGATGTGTGGAATGTTCCGTAGAATGATGAGGAGAATGATGTTGTGTAGAATGATGTGTAGAATGAGGTGTAGTATGATGTGTAGAATGATGTGAAGAACGATGATGAGAATGACTGATGTGCAGAATGATGTGTAGAAAGATGTGTGGACGAATATGTGGAATCATGCGTCCAATGATGTGTAGAATGATCTGCAGAATGATGTGCAGAATGATGTAAGGAATGATGTGTAGAACGAGGTGCAGAATGAATGCTGTGCAGAATGATGTGTAGAATGATGTGTAGAATGATGTGTAAAATGAATGATGTGTATACTGATGTGCAGAATGATGTGCAGAGTGATGTGTTGAATGATGTGTAGAATGATGTGTAGAATTAATGATGTGCAGAATGACGTGTGGATTGATGTGTAGATTGCTGTGTCGAACGATTTGCAGAAAGATGTGTAGAACAATGTGTGGAATGATGTGCAGAATGATGTGTGGAATGATGTGTGGAATGAATGATATGAATGATTTGCAGAATGATGTGTCGAATGATGTGTAGAATGATCGATGTGTAGAATGATGTGTAAATGATGTGTAGCCTGATGTTGAGAATCAATGACGTGTAGAATGATGTGCAGAATGATGTGTAGGATGAATGATATGCAGAATTACCTGTAGATTGATGTGCAGAATGATTTGTAGAATGATGTGTAGAATGACGTGCAGAATGATGCGTAGAATGGTGTGTAGAATCAATGATCTGTAGAATGAGATGTAGGTAAATGTGTAGAATGATGTGTAGAAAGATGACTAGAATGATGTGCATAATGATGTATAGAATGACGTGCAGAATGAATGATGTGCAGAATGATGTGTAAAATGATGTGTAGAATGATGTGTAGAATGAATGAGGTGGAGAATGAATGATGTGTAGAATGATGTGTAGAATGATGTGTAGAATGATGTATAGAATGATGTGCAGAATGATGTTGTGTAGAATGATATGTAGAATGATGTGTAGAATGAAGTTTAGAATGATGTGTAGAATGATGTGTGGAATGATGTTCTGTAGAATGATGTGTAGAATGATGTGTGGAAAGATATGTCGAATGAAGTGTAGAATGATGCGTAGAATGGCGTGTAAATGATGTGTAGAATGATGTGTAGAATGAAGTGTAGAACGAAATGTAGAATGACTTGTAGAATGATATGTAGAATGATGTGTAGAATGCAGTGTAGAAAGATCTTTCGAATGAAGTTTTGTAGAATGATGTGTAGAATGATGTGTCAAATGATGTGTAGAATGATGTGTAGAATGTTGTGTAGAATAATGTATAGAATGATGTGCAAAATGATGTTGAGTAAAAGGATGTGTAGAATGATGTGTGGAATGATGTTGTGCAGAATGATTTGTAGAATGTTTTGCAGAATGATGTGTTGAATGATGTGTAGAATGATGTATAAAATGACGTGTAGAATTATGTGTAGAACGATGTGCAGAATGATGTGTAGAATGATGCGTAGAATGATGTGTAGAATGATGTTTCGAAAAATGTGTAGAATGATTTGTAGAATGATGTGTGGAATGATCTGTAGAATGATGAGCAGAATGATGCTGTGTAGAATGATGTGAAGAATGATGTGTAGAATGATATGTAGAATGATCTGTAGAATGATGTTGTGTAGAATAATGTGTAGAATGATGTGTAGAAAGGGGTTTAGAATGATGTGTGGAATGATATGTAGAATGACGTGTACAATGATGTGCAGAATGTTGTGTAGAATGATGTGTAGAATGATGTTGTGTAGAATGACGTGTAGAATGATATGTAGAATGATGTTGTGTGGAATGATGTGCAGAATGATGTGTAGAATGCTGTGTAGAATGGCGTGTAGAATGATGTGGAGAACGATGTGCAGAATGTTGTTTCGAATGATGTGTAAAATGAGGTGTGAAATGATGTCTAGAATTATGTGTATAATGATGTGTAGAATGCTGTATAGAATGATGTGTAGAAAGATGTGTAGAATGACGCGTACAATGATGTGTAGAATGATGTGTAGAATGATGTACAAAATTATGTGAAGAATTAAGTTGTGTAGATTGATGTGTAGAATGTAGAATGATGTGTAGAAAGATGTGAAGAATGATGTGTAGATTGAATTGAAGAATGATGTTCCGAACGATGTTGTGTCGAATGATCTGTAGAATGATGTGTAGAATGATGTGTAGAATGACGTGTAGAATGATGTGTAGAATGATGTGTAGAATTATGTTGTGTAGAATGAAGTGCAGAATAATGTGTAGAATGATATGTATAATGATGTGCAGAATGATGTGTATAATGATGTGTAGAATGATGTGCGGAATGACCTGTCGAGTGATGTGTAGAATGATGTGTAGAATGATATGCAGAAAGATGTTGTGTGGTATGATGTGCAGAATGATGTGCAGAATGATGTGTAGAATGACGTGTAGAACGATGTGCAGAATGTTGTGTAGAATGATATGTTGAATGATGTGTAGAATGATGTGTAGAATGAAGTGGGAATGATGTATAGAATAATGTTTAGAATGATGATGTGTGGAATGATGTGTAGAATGATGTGTCGAATGAGGTGCAGAAAGATGTGTAGAATGATGTATAGAATGAAGTTGAGAATGATGTTTCGACTGATGTTGTGTTAAATGATATGTAAAAAGATGTGCAGAATGATGGTGTGTAGATTGATGTGTGGAATGAAATGTAGAATGAGATTTCGAATGATGTGTGGAATGTTCCGTAGAATGATGAGGAGAATGATGTTGTGTAGAATGATGTGTGGAATGATGTGTAGAATGATTTGTACAATGATGTATAGCATGATGTGCAGAATGATGTTGAGTCGAATGATGTGCAGAATGATGTGTAGAATTATGTTGCGTTGAATGATTTGTTGAATGATGTGCAGAATGATGTGTAGAATGATGTGTAGAATGACGTGTAAAATGACGTATAGAATTATGTTTAGATCGATGTGCAGAATAATGTGTAGAATTAGGTTTAGAATGATGAATAGAATGATGTGTGGAATGATTTGCAGAATGATGTGTCGAATGATATGTAGAATGATATGTCGATGATGTTGTGTAGAATGTTGTGTAAAATGATGTGTAGAATGAGGTGTAGTATGATGTGTAGAATGATATGTAGAATGATGTGTGGAATGATGTATTGAATGATGTGCAGAATGACGTTGAGTAGAATGATGTGTAGAATGATGTTTCGAATGATTTGAAGAATGATGTGTCGAATGATGCTGTGTAGAATGATGTGTTGAATGATGTGTAGAATGATGTGTATAATGATGTGTAGAATGATGTGTAGATTGAAGTGAAGAATGATGTTTCGACTGATGTTGTGTAAAATGATGTGTGGAATGATGTGTAGAATGATGTGTAGAATTATGTGTAGAATGATGTTGTGTGGATTGATGTGTAGAATGAAATGTAGAATGATGTGTAGAATGATGTATATAATGATTTGCAGAATGATATGTCGAATGATGTGTAGAATGATGTGTAGAATGATGTAGAGAATGATGTGCAGAATTATATTGAGTAGAATGATGTGTAGAATGAGGTGTAGAATGATGTGTAGAATGACGTGTAGAATGAGGTGTAGAATTACGTGTCGAATGATGTGTAGAATGAAGGGGAGAATGATGTGCAGAATGACGTGTAGAATGATGTGCAGAAGGATGTATGGAATGATGGTGTGTGGAATGATGTGCAGAATGATGTGTAGAATGATGTTTAGTACGATGTGCAGAATGTTGTTTTGAATGATGTGTAAAATGAGGTGTGGAATGATGTTTAGAATGATGTGTACAACGATGTTGTGTAGATTGATGTGTAGAATGATGTGTCGAATGATGTTGTGTAGAATGATGTGTAGAATGATGTCCAGAATGATGTTTCGTAGAATGACGTGTAGAATGATGTGCAGAATGATGTGTAGAATGATGTGTAGAACGATGTGTAGAATGATGTGCAGTGTGCTGTTCAGAATGTGTCAAATGGTGTATGGAATGATGTCTCGAATGATATGTATAATGATGTGTAGAATGATGTGAAGAATGTTGTGTCGAATGATGTGTAGAATGATGTGTCGAATGAAGTGGAGAATGATGTGTAGAATGATGTGTAGAATGATGTGTAGAATAATGTGTAGAATGAAGTTTTGAATGAAGTGCAGAATGATGTTGGGTACAATGTTGAGTGAATTATGTGCAGAATGATGTGTAGAATGATGTGTAGAATGATTTCGAGACTGATGTGTAGAATGATGTGCAGAATGAAGTGCAGAATGTTGTTTAGATTGATGCGTAAAATGAAGTACGGAATGATGTGTAGAATAATGTGTCGAATGATGTGCAGAACGATGGTGTGTAGAATGCTGTGTAGAATGCTGTGTAGAATGTTGTGTAGAATGTTGTGTAAAATGTTGTGTAGAATTTGGTGTAGAATGATGCGTAGAATGATGGGCAGAACAATGTGTCGAACGAAGTGTAGAATGATGTGTAGAATGAATGACGTGCAGAATGATGTGTAGAATAATGTGGAATGATGTGTTGAATGATGTGTAGAATGACATGCAGCAAGAAAGATGTGAAGAATGATGTGTCGAATGACGTGTAAAATGATGCGTAGATTGATGTGTAGAATGACGCGTAGAATGATGTGTAAAATGAAGTCTAGAATGACGTGTAGAATGGTGTGTAGAATTATTTGCTGAATCAATGATGTGTATAATAATATGTAGAACGAAGTGTCAAATGCTGTGCAGAATGATGTGTAGCATGATGTGTAGAATGATGTGCAGAATGATGATGTGTCGAATGATGTGTAGTATGATGTGTGGAATGTTGTGTAGAATGAATAATGTGTAGATTGATGTATAGATTGAAGTGTGGAATGATGTCTAGAATGATGTGTAGAAAGATGATGTGTAGAATGATTGTGGAATGATGTTCCGAATGATGTGTAGAATGATGTGTAGAATGATGTGCAAAATGATGTGTAGAATGATGTGTAGAATGATGTGCTGAATGAATGATGTGCAGACTGACGTGTAGAATGATGTGTACAATGATGTTTAAAATGATGTGCAGAATGAATGATGTGTAGAATGATGTGTAGAATGATGTGTAGAATGATGTGTAAAATGATGTGTAGAATGAATGATTTGTAGAATGATTTGCAGACTGACGTGGAGAATGATGTGTATAATGATGTGTAGAATGATGTGTAAAATGAATGATGTGTATTATGATGCGTAGTGTGATGTGTCCAATGATGTGTAGAATGACTGATGTGTAGAATGATGTGTAGAATGATGTCGTGTAGAATGATGAGTTGAATGATGTGATAATGACATGTAGATTGATGTTGTGCAGAATCATATGTAGAATGATGAGTAGAATGATGAGTAGAATGTTGTGTAGAATGATGTGCAGACCGATGTGTAGAATGATGTGTAGAATGAGGTTTTGTAGAATGATGTGTCGAATGATGTGTAGAATGATGCGTAGAATGATGTTGTTTAGAATGGTGTGTCGAATGATGTGTCGAATGATGTGTCGAGTGATGTGTAGAATGATCTGTAGAATGATGTGTCGAGCGATGTTGTGTCGAATGCTGTGCAGAATGCTGTGTGGAATTATGTGTAAAATGGAGTGTAGAATAACGTGTAGAATGATGTGTAGAATGCTGTGTAGAGTGATGTTGTGTAGAATGACGCGTAGAATGATGTGTAGAATGATGTGCAGAATGATGTTCAGAATGATGTGTAGAATAATGTTGTGTCGAATGATGTGAAGAATGAAGTTGTGTAGAATGATGTGTAGAATGATGTGCGGAATGATGTGTGGAGTGATGTATATCATGATGTGTAGAATGAGGTGTAGAATGATGTGTGGAATGATGTGCAGAGTGTTGTGTAGAATGATGTGTAGAATGATGTGCAGAGTGATGTTGTCTAGAATGATGTGTCGAATGACATGTAGAATGACGAGTAGAATGATGTGTATAATGATGTGTGCAATGATGATTTGAAGAAGGATGTGTAGAATGATGTGTAGAATGATGTGTAGTATGATGTTGTACACATCATTCAACACATCATTCGTCATATCATTCTACACATCATTCTGCACATCATTCTGCACATCATTCATTCTGCTCATCATTCTAAACAACATTCTACACGTTATTCTTAACATCATTCTACTCAACATTTTAATATCAATCATTCTACACATAATTCTACACATCATTCTTCACATCATTCATTCTACACATCATTCATCACAGCATTCTACACATCATTCGAAACATCATTCGTCACAACATTCTAAACATCAATCATTCTGCACATAATTCTACACATCATTCTGCACATCATTCATTATACATATCATTCTCCACATCATTCTGCTCATCATCCTACACATCATTCATTCTACGCATCATTATACACATCATTCATTCTACACATAATTCTACACATCATTTATTCTTAACATCATTCTATACATCATTCTTCACATCATTCTACACATTATTCTCTAGATCATTCATTCTACACATCATTCTACACATCATTGATTCTGCACATTATTCTACACATCATTCGACACATCATTCTAAACTTCATTCTACACATCATTCTCCACATCATTCTACACATCAATCTACACGTCATTCTACACATCTTTCTATCTACACATCATTCTACACAACATTCTAAATATCAATCATTCTACACATAATTCTGCACTTAATTCTGCACATCATTCATTCTACACATCATTATTCACAGCATTCTACACATCATTCTAAACATCATTCGTCACAACATATAAAAACATCAATCATTCTACGCATACGTCTACACATCATTCTGCACATCATTCATTCTACACATCATTCTCCACATCATTCTGCACATCATTCTACACATCATTCATTCTACGCATCATTCGACAAATCATTCATTCTACACATCATTCTACACATCATTCTACACATCATTCTGCACATCATTCATCCTCCACATCATTATATACATCATTCTACACATCATTCTTCATCTGATTATACACATCATTCTACACATCATTCTACACATCATTCTGCTCATCCTTCTGCAAGTCATTCTGTACATAATTCTACACATCATTCATTCTACACATCATTCTACACATCATTCTACACATCTTTCTGGACATTATTCTTTCTACACATCATTATATACATCATTCTACACATCATTCTACACGTGATGCTACACATCATTCTACACGTCATTCTACACATCATTCTGCATATCCTTCTACATATCATCATTCTACACATTATTCGACACATCATTCAACACATCATTCTACACATCATTCTTCACATCATTCAAGACATCAATCTACACTTCATTCGTCACATCATTCTACACATCATTCTTCACATCATTCTACACATCATTCTACACATCATTCTACACATCAATCGACACATCATTCTACACATCATCATTCTACACAATATTCGACACATCATTCAACAGATCATTCTACACATCATTATACACATCATTCTAGACATCATTCCACAAAACATTTACACATCATTCTAAACAGCATACTGCACATCATTCTACACGTCATTCTATAAATCATTCTACACATCATTCTGCTCAACATTATACTTCTGATTCGAAACCACATCATTTTACACATCATTCTACACTACATTCTACACATCATTCGACACAACATCATTCTACACATCATTCTGCACATCATATTGCACATCATTCTACACATCATTCTACACATCAATCTACACGTTATTCTGCACATCATTCGACACATCATTCTACACATCATTCTACACATCACTCCACTCATCATTCTACACATCACTCTACACATCATTCTACTCGTCATTCTACACATCATTCTACACATCATTCTACACATCATTCTACACAACATCATTCTACACATCATTCTATACATCATTCCACACATCATCCAACACATCATTCTAAACATCATTCGACACATCATTCTACACAACATCATTCTACAAATCATTCTCACATCATTCTACACATCATACTATACAACATCATCCTACACATCATTCTGCACAACACCATTCCAAACATCATTCGACACATCATTCTGCAAGTGATTCTACAGATCATTCTACACATCATTCTACACATCATTCTACACATCATTCTACACATCATTCTACATATCGTTCTGGACATCATTCTACACATCATTCTGCACAGCATCATTCTGCTCATCATTCTACTGATCATTCTACACATCATTATTCACATCATCATTCCACACATCATTCTACAAATCATTCTGCACATCATTCTATACATCATTCTACACGGCAATCTATACATCATTCTAAACAACATTCTACACATCATTCGACACATCATCATACGAAACATCATTCTACACTTCATTCTACACATCATTCGAAACATCATTATACACATCATTGTACTCATCATTCTACACATCATTCTACAATTCACTCTACACCTCATTCTACACATCATTCTACACCTCATTCTAAACATCATTCGACATATCATTCTACAAAAATCATTCTGCACCTAATTCTACATTTCATTCTCCAAATCATTCTACACATCATTCTGCACATCATTCTACATATCATTCTGCACATCATTCTGCACATCATTCTCCACATCATTATACATTTCGTTCGACACAACATTCTACACCTCATCCTACACATTCTTCTGCACATCATTCTACCACATCATTCTGCACATCCTTCCACACAAAATCATTCTGCACATAAATCTACACATCATTCTCCAAATCATTCTACACATCATTCTGCACATCATTCTACACATCATTCTACGCATCATTGTACACATGATTCTGCTCAACATCATTTTGCACATCACTCCAAACATCATTCTACACGTCATTCTACACATCATTCTACACATCATTCTACACAACATCATTCTACTCATCATTCTATACTTCATTCTACACATCATCATACGAAACTTCATTCGACACTTCATTCTACACATCATTCGAAACATCATTCTAAACACCATTGTACACATCATTCTACACATCATTCTACACTTCACTCTACATATCATTCTACACATCATTCTACATATCATTCTGCACAGCATCATTCTGCTCATCATTCTACAGATCATTCTACACATCATTCTACCACATCATTCTGCACATCATTCGACACAAAATCATTCTGCACATAATTCTACACATTATTCTCCAAATAATTCTACACATCATTCTACACATCTTTCTTCGCATCATTCTGCACATCATTCTACACATCATTCTACAAATCATCTGCACGTCATTCTACACATCTTTCTACACGTCATTCTGCACATCATTCTGCATATCATTCTACACATCATTCTAAATATCTGTCTACATATCATTCTACACATCATTCTACACATCATTCTAAATATCTGTCTACATATCATTCTACACATCATTCTACACATCATTTTACACAATATCATTCTACACATCATTCTGCACATAATTCTACACATCATTCGACACATCATTCTGCACATCATTCTGCACATCATTCTACACAACATCATTTTACACATCATTCTAAATATCTGTCTACATATCATTCTACACCTCATCCTACACATCATTCTACACATCATGCAACATCTCATTCTACACATCATTTTACACATTATTCTGCACATCAATCTATACATCTCATTCAAAACAGCATCATTCCACATCATTTTACACATCATTCTAAACGACATTCTGCACATCATTCTGTACATCATTCTACACATCATTTTACACATCAAGCTACACATCATTCGACACATCATTCCACACATCATTCTACACAACATTCTACACATCATCAAAGGAAACATCATTCTACACTTCATTCTAAACATAATTCGAAACATCATTATACACATCATTGTACACATCATTCTACACATCATTCTACACATCATTCTACACATCATTCTGCACATCATTCTACACATCATACTACACCACATCATTCTACACATCATTCGACTCATCATTCTACACATCATTCTACACATCATTCTACACAACAACATTCCACACATCATTCTGCAAGTGATTCTGCACATCATTCTACACATCATTCTACACATCATTCTACACATCATTTGACACATCATATGACACATCATTCTCCACATCATTCTGCACGTTATTCTACACATCATTCTACACATCATTCTACACATCATTTTGAACATCATTCTACTCAACATTATACATCTCATTCTACACAACATCATTCTACACATCATTCTACACATCATTCTACACATAATTCTACAAGTCATTCTACACATCATTCTACACTTCACTCTACACCTCATTCTACACATCATTCTACACAACATCATTCTACTCATCATTCTATACTTCATTCTACACATCATCATACGAAACTTCATTCGACACTTCATTCTACACATCATTCGAAACATCATTCTAAACACCATTGTACACATCATTCTACACATCATTCTACACTTCACTCTACACATCATTCTACACATCATTCTACATATCATTCTGCACAGCATCATTCTGCTCATCATTCTACAGATCATTCTACACATCATTCTACCACATCATTCTGCACATCATTCGACACAAAATCATTCTGCACATAATTCTACACATTATTCTCCAAATAATTCTACACATCATTCTACACATCTTTCTTCGCATCATTCTACACATCATTCTACACATCATTCTACAAATCATCTACACGTCATTCTACACATCTTTCTACACGTCATTCTGCACATCATTCTGCATATCATTCTACACATCATTCTAAATATCTGTCTACATATCATTCTACACATCATTCTACACATCATTCTAAATATCTGTCTACATATCATTCTACACATCATTCTACACATCATTTTACACAATATCATTCTACACATCATTCTGCACATAATTCTACACATCATTCGACACATCATTCTGCACATCATTCTGCACATCATTCTACACAACATTATTTTACACATCATTCTAAATATCTGTCTACATATCATTCTACACCTCATCCTACACATCATTCTACACATCATGCAACACCTCATTCTACACATCATTTTACACATTATTCTGCACATCAATCTATACATCATCATTCTACACATCATTCGATACATAATTCTACACATCATTCTACAAATCATTCTACACATCATATTCGACATCATTCCTCATCATTTTACACAACATTCTAAACAACAGACTGCACATCATTCTATACATCATTCTACACATCATTCTACACATCATTCTACACATCATTCTGCACATCATTCTACGCAACATCATTCTGCACTTCATTCTGCACATCATTCTACACATCATTCTACACATCATTCCACACAACATTCTACACATCATTCTGCACATCATCATACGAATCATCATTCTACAATTCATTCTACACATCATTCTACACATCATTCTGCACATCATTCTACACATCATTCTAGACAAAATCATTCCACACATAATTCTACACAACATTCTCGAAATCATTCTACACATCATTCTACACATTGTTCTACACATCATTCTACGCATCATTCAACGCATCTTTCGACACATCATTCTACATATCATTCTGCACATAATTCTACACATCATTCTCGAAATCATTCTAAACATCATTCTGCTCCACATCATTTTGCACATCATTCTTACATCATTCTACACATCATTCTACAAATCATTCTGTACATCATTCTACACATTCTGCACGTCATTCTACACATCATTCTCCATATACTTCTACACATCATTCTACACACCATTCTAAAAATCTGTCCACATATCATTCTACACATCATTCTACACATCATTATACACGTTATTCTGCACATTATTCTGCAAAATCTCATTCTGCTCATCATTCTATACATCATAAATCGACACATCATTCGATAAATCATTCTACACATCATTCTACAAATCATTCTACACATCATATTCGACATCATTCCACATCATTTTACACATCATTCTAAACAACATTCTGCACATCATTCTATACATCATTCTACACATCATTCTGCACATCATTCTACACATCATTATACATCTCATTCAAAACAGCATCATTCCACATCATTTTACACATCATTCTAAACGACATTCTGCACATCATTCTGTACATCATTCTACACATCATTTTACACATCAAGCTACACATCATTCGACACATCATTCCACACATCATTCTACACAACATTCTACACATCATCAAAGGAAACATCATTCTACACTTCATTCTAAACATCATTCGAAACATCATTATACACATCATTGTACACATCATTCTACACATCATTCTACACAAAATCATTCCACAAATCATTCTCACATCATTCTACACATCATACTACACCACATCATTCTACACATCATTCGACTCATCATTCTACACATCATTCTACACATCATTCTACACAACAACATTCCACACATCATTCTGCAAGTGATTCTGCACATCATTCTACACATCATTCTACACATCATTCTACACATCATTTGACACATCATATGACACATCATTCTCCACATCATTCTGCACGTTATTCTACACATCATTCTACACATCATTCTACACATCATTTTGAACATCATTCTACTCAACATTATACATCTCATTATACACAACATCATTCTACACATCATTCTACACATCATTCTACACATAATTCTACAAGTCATTCTACACATCATTCTACACTTCACTCTACACCTCATTCTACACATCATTCTACACATCATTCTACAAAACATCATTCGACACAACATCATTCTACACATCATTCTACACATCATTCCACACAACATTATTCTACACAACATCAGTCTACACATCATTCTACACATCATTCTACACTTCACTCTGCACCTCATTCTACACATCATTCTACACATCATTCTACACAACATCATTCTACACATCATTCTACATATCATTCTAAACATCATTCAAAACATCATTCTGCAAAGTTTCATTCTGCTCATCATTCTACTGATCATTCTACACACCATTATACACATCATCATTCCACACATCATTCTACAAATCATTCTACACATCTTTCTACGCATCATTCAACAGATCATTCTGCACATCGTTCTACACATCATTCTACACGCCATTTTACACATCATTCTGCACATCATTCTACAGATCATTCTACACAACATTCTGCTCATCAACATTCTACACATCATTCGACAGATCATTCTACACATCATTCTACCATATCATTCTGCACATCATTCGACACAAAATCATTCTGCACAAAATTCTACACATCATTCTACACGTCAATCGACACATCATTCTACACAACATTCTACACATCATTCGACACATCATCAAACGAAACATCATTCTACACATCATTTTACAAATCATTCTGCACATCATTGTACACATCATTGTACACATCATTCTGCACGTCATTCTACGCATCATTCTACAATTCATTCTGCACATCTGTCTACACATCATTCTAGACGTCATTCTACACACCATTCTACATATCATTCCACATATCGTTCTGCACAACATCATGCTACACATCATTGTATACATCATTCTACAAATCATTCTGCACAACATCATTCTACACATCATTCTACACATCATTCTGCATATCATTCTGCACATGATTCTACATTTCATTCAACACATCATTCTACACGTCATTCTACACATCATTATACACATCATTATACACATCATTCTACACATAATCCTACACATCATTCTACACATCATTCTACACATCATCCTACACATCATTCGACAAATCATTCTACACATCATTCTACACATCATTCTACACATCATTCGACACATCATTCTACACATCATTCTCAAAATCATTCCACACAACATTCTGCACATCGTTCTACACATCATCATACGAAACATCATTCTACGCTTCATTCTACACATCATTCTACACATCATTGTACACAACATTCTACACATCATTCTACACTTCACTCTGCACCTCATTCTACACATCATTCTTCACATCATTCGACACATCATTCTCCATTTCGTTCTACACGTCATTCTACACATCATTCTACACATCATTCTACATATCTTTCTACACATTATTCTACACATCATTCTGCACAGCATCATTCTGCTCATCATTCTGCAGATCATTCTACATATCATTATACACATCATCATTCCACACCTCATTCTACAAATCATTCTACACATCATTCGACACACCATTCTACATATCATTCTGTAAATCCTTCTACACATCATTCCACACGTCATTCGACACGTCATTCTACAGGTCATTCTT
The DNA here is from genome assembly GCF_044704955.1 of Pristiophorus japonicus. NCBI lineage: Eukaryota > Metazoa > Chordata > Chondrichthyes > Pristiophoridae > Pristiophorus > Pristiophorus japonicus. The sequence goes on from NW_027252779.1 coordinate 1,347,185, forward strand.
CACATCATTCTACACATCATTCTGCTCAACATCATTCTGCCCATCATTCTATACATCATTCTACACATCATTCTACACATCATTCTACACAACATCATTCCACACATCATTCTACACATCATGCTACCCATCATTCTACACAACATTATTCGGAAGATCATGCGACACTTCATTCTACACATCATTCTGCACATCATTCTGCACTTAATTCTCCATTTCGTTCTACACGTCATTCTACACATCATTCTGCACATCATTCTACACATCATTCTGCACATCATTCTACACATCATTCTACATAACATTCTGCTCATCAACATTCTGCACATCATTCGACAGATCATTCTACACATCATTCTACCATATCATTCTACACATCATTCGACACAAAATCATTCTGCACAAAATTCTACACATCATTCTACACATCATTCTGCAAGTCATTCTACACATCATTCTACACATCAGCCGACACATCATTCTACACATTATTCTACAAATCATTCTACACATCATTCTTAACATTATTCTATCCGTCAATCGACACATCATTCTCCACATCGTTATACATTTCGTTCTGCACAACATTCTACACATCATTCTACACATCACTCTACACAAAATTATTCTGCACATGATTTAACACATCATTCTCCAAATCATTCCACACATCATTCTACATATCATTCTTCGCATCATTGTACACATCTTTCTACAATTCACTCTACACCTCATTCGACACATCATTCTACACATCATTCCACACATCATTCAACACATCATTCTACACATCATTCTGCTCAACATCATTTTGCACATCATTCTATACATCATTCCACACGTCATTCTACACATCATTCTACATATCATTCGACACATCATTCTACACATCATTCTAAATATCTGTCTACATATCATGCTACACATCAATCGACACATCATTGTAAATATCTGTCTACATATCATTCTACACATCATTCTACACGTCATTTTACACATCATTCTGCACATCATTCTGCACATCATTCTACACAACATCATTCTACTCATCATTCTATACTTCATTCTACACATCATCATACGAAACATCATTCGACACTTCATTCTACACATCATTCGAAACATCATTCTACACATCATTCTCCACATCATTCTACGCATCATTCTACACTTCACTCTACACTTCATTCTACACATCATTCTACACATCATTCTACACAACATCATTCTACACATCATTCTACATATCATTCTACACATCATTCTATACATCATTCTGCACAGCATCATTCTGCTCATCATTCTACAGATCATTCTACACATCATTCTACCACATCATTCTACATTCTACACAAAACCATTCTGCACTGAATTCTACACATTATTCTCAAAATAATTCTGCACATCATTCTACACGTCATTCTACACATCATTCTACACGTCAGTCTACACATCATTCTACACATCATTTTACACATCATTCTACACATCATTGTACACACCATTGTACACATCATTCTGCACATCATTCTACACTTCACTCTCCACCTCATTCTGCACATCATTCTGCACATCATTCGACACAACATCATTCTACACATCATTCTTCATATCATTATACACATCATTCTCGACATCATTCTTCACAACATCGTTCTACACTTCACTCTACACCTCATTCTGCACATCATTCTACACATCTTTATACACATCATCATTCCACACATCATTCTACAAATCATTCTACACATCATTATTCTACACATCATTCAACACAGCATTCTACACATCCTTCTACACATCATTCTGCCCATCATTATACACAACATCATTTTACACGTCATTCTACGCATCATTCTTCAGATCATTCCACACATCATTCTACTCAACATCATTCTGCACATCATTCTATATATCATTCTACACATCATTCTACACATCATTCTACACAACACCATTCTACACATCATTCTACACATCATTCTCCGCATCATTCTTCAGATCATTCCACACATCGTTCTACAAATCATTTTACACGTCAATTTACACATCATTCTACACATCATTCTTCACATCATTCTTCACAACCTTCTACAAATCATTCCACACAACATTATTCTACACATCATTCAACACAGCATTCTACACATCCTTCTACACATCATTCTGCCCATCATTATACACAACATCATTTTACACGTCATTCTACGCATCATTCTACACAACATAATTCTACACATCATTCTACACATCATTCTGCATATCATTCTGCACATGATTCTACATTTCATTCAACACATCATTCTACACATCATTCTACACATCATCCTACACATCATTCGACAAATCATTCTACACATCATTCTACACATCATTCTACACATCATTCGACACATCATTCTACACGTCATTCTCAAAATCATTCTACACATCATTCTCCACATCATTCGACACATCATTTTACGCATCATTCTACACATCTTTCTACACACCATTCGACACGTCATTCTACACGTCATTCTACACATCATTCAACACATCATTCAACACATCATTCTACACATCATTCTGCTCAACATCATTTTGCACATCATTCTACACATCCTTCCACACATATTCTACAAATCATTCTACCCATCATTCTACACATCATTCTACACGTCATTCTACACATCATTCTACACAACACTCTACACATCTTTCTACACATCTTTCTACACATCATTCTACAAGTCATTCTACACATCATTCTACACAACATTCTACACATCATTCTAAACATCATCATACGAAACATCATTCTACACTTCATTCTGCACATCATTCGAAACATCATTCTGCACATCGTTCTACACATCATTCTACACATCATTCTACATCTCATTCTGCACAACATCATTCTGCACATCATTCTACACATCATTCTACACATCATTCTGCTCAACATCATTTTGCACATCATTCTACACATCCTTCCACACATTTTCTACACATCATTCGAAACATCATTCTACACATCATTCTCCACATCATTCTACGCATCATTCTACACTTCACTCTACACTTCATTCTACACATCATTCTACACATCATTCTACACAACATCATTCTACACATCATTCTACATATCATTCTACACATCATTCTATACATCATTCTGCACAGCATCATTCTGCTCATCATTCTACAGATCATTCTACACATCATTCTACCACATCATTCTACATTCTACACAAAACCATTCTGCACTGAATTCTACACATTATTCTCAAAATAATTCTGCACATCATTCTACACGTCATTCTACACATCATTCTACACGTCAGTCTACACATCATTCTACACATCATTTTACACATCATTCTACACATCATTGTACACACCATTGTACACATCATTCTGCACATCATTCTACACTTCACTCTCCACCTCATTCTGCACATCATTCTGCACATCATTCGACACAACATCATTCTACACATCATTCTTCATATCATTATACACATCATTCTCGACATCATTCTTCACAACATCGTTCTACACTTCACTCTACACCTCATTCTGCACATCATTCTACACATCATTATACACATCATCATTCCACACATCATTCTACAAATCATTCTACACATCATTATTCTACACATCATTCAACACAGCATTCTACACATCCTTCTACACATCATTCTGCCCATCATTATACACAACATCATTTTACACGTCATTCTACGCATCATTCTTCAGATCATTCCACACATCATTCTACTCAACATCATTCTGCACATCATTCTATATATCATTCTACACATCATTCTACACATCATTCTACACAACACCATTCTACACATCATTCTACACATCATTCTCCGCATCATTCTTCAGATCATTCCACACATCGTTCTACACATCATTTTACACGTCAATTTACACATCATTCTACACATCATTCTTCACATCATTCTTCACAACCTTCTACAAATCATTCCACACAACATTATTCTACACATCATTCAACACAGCATTCTACACATCCTTCTACACATCATTCTGCCCATCATTATACACAACATCATTTTACACGTCATTCTACGCATCATTCTACACAACATAATTCTACACATCATTCTACACATCATTCTGCATATCATTCTGCACATGATTCTACATTTCATTCAACACATCATTCTACACATCATTCTACACATCATTATACACATCATTCTAAACATCATGATACACATCATTCTACACATCATTCTACACATCATTCTATACATCATTCTACACATCATCCTACACATCATTCGACAAATCATTCTACACATCATTCTACACATCATTCTACACATCATTCGACACATCATTCTACACGTCATTCTCAAAATCATTCTACACATCATTCTCCACATCATTCGACACATCATTTTACGCATCATTCTACACATCTTTCTACACACCATTCGACACGTCATTCTACACGTCATTCTACACATCATTCAACACATCATTCAACACATCATTCTACACATCATTCTGCTCAACATCATTTTGCACATCATTCTACACATCCTTCCACACATATTCTACAAATCATTCTACCCATCATTCTACACATCATTCTACACGTCATTCTACACATCATTCTACACAACACTCTACACATCTTTCTACACATCTTTCTACACATCATTCTACAAGTCATTCTACACATCATTCTACACAACATTCTACACATCATTCTAAACATCATCATACGAAACATCATTCTACACTTCATTCTGCACATCATTCGAAACATCATTCTGCACATCGTTCTACACATCATTCTACACATCATTCTACATCTCATTCTGCACAACATCATTCTGCACATCATTCTACACATCATTCTACACGTCATTCTACACATCATTCTGCACATCATTCTACACATCATTATACATCTCATTCTACACAATATCATTCTACACATCATTCTACGGCAGTCTGCACATCATTGCACACATCATTATAGGCATCCTTCCAAACCTCATTTAAAACATCATTCTAAACAACATTCTGCACAAATTTTACACATCATTCTACACATCATTACACACATCGTTCTGCACTTCAATCTACACATCATTCTACACATCAATCTACACAACAGCATTCTACACATCATTCTACACTTCATTCGACATATCATTATACACTTCATTCTACACATCATTTTAAACATCATTCTACACATCATTTTACAAAACATCATTCTACACATCATTCTACACATCATAAGACAAATCATTCCATACATCAATCCACACAACATCATTCTACACATCATTCGACACATCATTCCACACATCATTCTACTCAACATCATTCTGCACATCATTCTATATATCATTCTACACATCATTCTACGCAACATTCTACACATAATTATACACATCATTCTACAAATCATTCTACACGTCATTCTGCATATCATTCTACACATCATTCTACATATCATTCTACATATCATTCTACACCTCTTTCTACACATCATTCTGCACATCATTCTGCAAATCATTCTACACTTCATTCTACACAACATTCTACAAATCATTCTGCACCTCATTCTACGTAACATTCTACACGTCAATCTACACAACATTCTACACAACATTCTACACATCATTCTACACATCATTCTGCCTATCATTCTACACATCATTCTACGCATCATTCTACATCTCATTCGGCACAACATCATTCTGCACATCATTCTACACATCATTCTACACGTCATTCTACACATCATTCTGCACATCATTCTACACATCATTATACATCTCATTCTACACAATATCATTCTACACATCATTCTACGGCAGTCTGCACATCATTGCACACATCATTATAGGCATCCTTCCAAACCTCATTTAAAACATCATTCTAAACAACATTCTGCACAACATTTACACATCATTCTACACATCATTACACACATCGTTCTGCACTTCAATCTACACATCATTCTACACATCAATCTACACAACAGCATTCTACACATCATTCTACACATCATTCTACACTTCATTCGACATATCATTATACACATCATTCTACACATCATTTTAAACATCATTCTACACATCATTTTACAAAACATCATTCTACACATCATTCTACACATCATAAGACAAATCATTCCATACATCAATCCACACAACATCATTCTACACATCATTCTACACATCATTCCACACATCATTCTACTCAACATCATTCTGCACATCATTCTATATATCATTCTACACATCATTCTACGCAACATTCTACACATAATTATACACATCATTCTACAAATCATTCTACACATCATTCTGCATATCATTCTACACATCATTCTACATATCATTCAACATATCATTCTACACCTCTTTCTACACATCATTCTGCACATCATTCTGCATCTCATTCTACACTTCATTCTACACATCATTCTACAAATCATTCTGCACCTCATTCTACGTAACATTCTACACGTCAATCTACACAACATTCTACACAACATTCTACACATCATTCTACACATCATTCTGCCTATCATTCTAGACGTCATTCTACGCATCATTCTACACATAATTCTACACATCATTCTCCAAATCATTATACACATCATTCTACAAAACATTCTACACATCATTCTACACATCATTCAACACATCATTCTACAAATCATTCTAAACATCTTTTTACACATGAGTCTTCACGTCATTCTACACATCATTCGACAAATCATTCTGCACATAATTCGACACACCATTCTACACGTCAATTTACACATCATTCCACACAACATTCTGCACATCGTTCTACACATCATCATACGAAACATCATTCTACGCTTCATTCTACACATCATTCTACACATCATTGTACACATCATTGTACACATCATTCTACACTTCACTCTACACCTCATTCTGCACACCATTCGACACATCATTCTACACAACATCATTCTCACATCATTCCACACATCATTCTACAAATCATTCTAAACATCATTCTACACATCATTCTACGCATCATTCTACAATTCATTCTACACATCTGTCTACACATCATTCTAGACGTCATTCTACACACCTTTCTACACATCATTCCACATATCATTCTACACAACATCATGCTGCACATCATTCTATACATCATTCTACAAATCTTTCCACACAACATCATTCGATAGGTCATGCTACACTTCATTCTACACATCATTCTGCCTATCATTCTACACAACATTCTACGCATCATTCTACACATAATTCTACACATCATTCTCCAAATCATTATACACATCATTCTACACAACATTCTACACATCATTCTACAAAACATTCTACACATCATTCTACACATCATTCAACACATCATTCTACAAATCATTCTAAACATCTTTTTACACATGAGTCTTCACATCATTCTACACATCATTCGACAAATCATTCTGCACATAATTCGACACACCATTCTACAGGTCAATTTACACATCATTCCACACAACATTCTGCACATCGTTCTACACATCATCATACGTAACATCATTCTACGCTTCATTCTACACATCATTCCACTCATCAATCTGCAAATCATTCTACACATCATTCCACACACCATTAGACACATAATTCTCAACATCATTCTGCACATCATTCTACACAACATCATTCCACACATCATTCTACACATCATGCTACACTTCATTCTACACAACATCATTCGAAAGATCATGCGACACTTCATTCTACACATGATTCTGCACATCATTCTACACAACATTCTACACATCATTCTACACTTCACTCTGCACCTCATTCTACACATCATTCTACACATCATTCTACACATCATTCTCCATTTCGTTCTACACGTCATTCTACACATCATTCTACACATCATTCTACATATCATTCTACACATTATTCTACACATCATTCTGCACAGCATCATTCTGCTCATCATTCTACAGATCATTCTACATATCATAATACACATCATCATTCCACACCTCATTCTACAAATCATTCTACACATCATTCGACACACCATTCTACACATCATTCTGCACATCCTTCTACACATCATTCTACACGTCATTCGACACATCATTCTACACATCATTCTACACATCATTCTGCACATCATTCTGCTCAACATCATTCTGCCCATCATTCTATACATCATTCTACACATCATTCTACACATCATTCTACACAACATCATTCCACACTTCATTCTACACATCATGCTACACTTCATTCTACACAACATCATTCGAAAGATCATGCGACACTTCATTCTACACATCATTCTGCACATCATTCTACACATAATTCTTCATTTTGTTCTACACGTCATTCTACACATCATTCTGCACATCATTCTACACATCATTCTGCACATCATTCTACTCATCATTCTACACAACATTCTGCTCATCAACATTCTACACATCATTCTACACATCATTCTACATCTCATTCTGCACAACATCATTCTGCACATCATTCTACACATCATTCTACACGTCATTCTACACATCATTCTGCACATTATTCTACACATCATTATACATCTCATTCTACACAATATCATTCTACACATCATTCTACAGCAGTCTACACATTATTGCACACATCATTATAGGCATCCTTCCAAACCTCATTTAAAACATCATTCTAAACAACATTCTGCACAGAATTTACACATCATTCTACACATCATTACACACATCGTTCTGCACTTCAATCTACACTTCATTCTACACATCAATCTACAAAACAGCATTCTACACATCATTCTACACTTCATTCGACATATCATTATACACATCATTCTACACATCATTCTAAACATCATTCTACACATCATTTTACAAAACATCATTCTACACATCATTCTACACATCATTCTCCTCAACATCATTCTGCACATCATTCTATATATCATTCTACACATCATTCTATGCAACATTCTACACATAATTATACACATCATTCTACAAATCATTCTACACATCATTCTGCACATCATTCTACATATCATTCTGCACCTCTTTCTACACATCATTCTGCACATCATTCTACGTAACATTCTACACGTCAATCTACACAACATTCTACACAACATTCTACACATCATTCTACGCATCATCAAACGAAACATCAATCTACACTTCATTCTGCACATCATTCGAAACATCATTCTGCATATCATTGTACACATTATTCAACACATCATTCTACACTTCACTCTACACCTCATTCTGCACAACATTCGACACATCATTCTACACAACATCATTCTCACATCATTATACACATCATTCTACACATCATTCCACACATCATTCTACAAATCATTCTACACATCATTCTACACATTATTCTACACATCATTCCACTCATCAATCTGCAAATCATTCTACACATCATTCCACACACCATTAGACACATCATTCTCAACATCATTCTGCACATCATTCTACACAACATCATTCCACACATCATTCTACACATCATGCTACACTTCATTCTGCACAACATCATTCGAAAGATCATGCGACACTTCATTCTACACATCATTCTGCACATCATTCTACACAACATTCTACACATCATTCTGCAAAACATTCTACACATCATTCTACACATCATTCAACACATCATTCTACAAATCATTCTAAACATCTTTCTACATATGAGTCTTCACATCATTCTACACATCATTCGACAAATCATTCTGCACGTAATTCGACACATCATTCTACACGTCTATCTACACATCATTCCACACAACATTCTGCACATCGTTCTACACATCATCATACGAAACATCATTCTACGCTTCATTCTACACATCATTCTACACATCATTGTACACATCATTCTACACATCATTCTACACTTCACTCTGCACCTCATTCTACACATCATTCTACACATCATTCTACACATCATTCTCCATTTCGTTCTACACGTCATTCTACACATCATTCTACACCTCATTCTACATATCATTCGACACATTATTCTACACATCATTCTGCACAGCATCATTCTGCTCATCATTCTACAGATCATTCTACATATCATTATACACATCATCATTCCACACCTCATTCTACAGATCATTCTACACATCATTCGACACACCATTCTACACATCATTCTGCACATCCTTCTACACATCATTCTACACATCATTAGACACATCATTCTACACATCATTCTACACATCATTCTACACATCATTCTGCTCAACATCATTCTGCCCATCATTCTATACATCATTCTACACATCATTCTACACATCATTCGACACAACATCATTCCACACATCATTCTACACATCATGCTACACATCATTCTTCACAACATTATTCGAAAGATCATGCGACACTTCATTCTACACATCATTCTTCACATCATTCTACACATAATTCTCCATTTCGTTCTACACGTCATTCTAAACATCATTCTGCGCATCATTCTACACATCATTCTGTACATCGTTCTACACACCATTCTACACATCATTCCACATATCGTTCTGCACAACATCATGCTACACATCATTGTATACATCATTCTACAAATCATTCTGCACAACATCATTCTACACATCATTCTACACATCATTCTGCATATCATTCTGCACATGATTCTACATTTCATTCAACACATCATTCTACACATCATTCTACAGATCATTCTACACATCATTCTATACAAATTCATTCTGCACATAATTCTACACAGCATTCTACACATCATTCTACACATCATCCTACACATCATTCGACAAATCATTCTACACATCATTCTACACATCATTCTACACATCATTCGACACATCATTCTACACATCATTCTCAAAATCATTCCACACAACATTCTGCACATCGTTCTACACATCATCATACGAAACATCATTCTACGCTTCATTCTACACATCATTCTACACATCATTGTACACATCATTCTACACATCATTCTACACTTCACTCTGCACCTCATTCTACACATCAGCCTACACATCATTCGACACATCATTCTCCATTTCGTTCTACACGTCATTCTACACATCATTCTACACGTCATTCTACATATCATTCTGCACATTATTCTACACATCATTCTGCACAGCATCATTCTGCTCATCATTCTGCAGATCATTCTACATATCATTATACACATCATCATTCCACACCTCATTCTACAAATCATTCTACACATCATTCGACACACCATTCTACACATCATTCTGCAAATCCTTCTACACATCATTCCACACGTCATTCGACACGTCATTCTACACGTCATTCTTCACATCATTCTACACATCATTCTGCTCAACATCATTCTGCCCATCATTCTATACATCATTCTACACATCATTCTACACATCATTCTACACAACATCATTCCACACATCATTCTACACATCATGCTACCCATCATTCTACACAACATTATTCGGAAGATCATGCGACACTTCATTCTACACATCATTCTGCACATCATTCTACACAACATCATTCCACACATCAATCTACACATCATGCTACCCATCATTCTACACAACATTATTCGGAAGATCATGCGACACTTCATTCTACACATCATTCTACACATCATTCGACACATCATTCTCCATTTGGTTCTACACGTCATTCTACACATCATTCTGCACATCATTCTACACATCATTCTGCACATCATTCTACACATCATTCTACACAACATTCTGCTCATCAACATTCTGCACATCATTCGACAGTTCATTCTACACATCATGCTACCATATCATTCTAAACATCATTCGACACAAAATCATTCTGCACAAAATTCTACACATCATTCTACACATCATTCTGCAAGTCATTCTACACATCATTCTACACATCAGCCGACACATCATTCTTCACATTATTCTACAAATCATTCTACACATCATTCTTAACATTATTCTATCCGTCAATCGACACATCATTCTCCACATCGTTATACATTTCGTTCTACACAACATTCTACACATCATTCTACACATCACTCTACACAAAATTATTCTGCACATAATTCTACACATCATTCTCCAAATCATTCTACACATCATTCTACATATCATTCTTCGCATCATTGTACACATCTTTCTACACTTCACTCTACACCTCATTCTACACATCATTCTACACATCATTCCACACATCATTCAACACATCATTCTGCACATCATTCTCCTCAACATCATTTTGCACATCATTCTATACATCATTCCACACGTCATTCTACACATCATTCGACATATCATTCGACACATCATTCTACACGTCATTCTAAATATCTGTCTACATATCATGCTACACATCAATCGACACATCATTGTAAATATCTGTCTACATATCATTCTACACATCATTCGACACGTCATTTTACACATCATTCTGCACATCATTCTGCACATCATTCTACACAACATCATTCTACTCATCATTCTATACTTCATTCTACACATCATCATACGAAACATCATTCGACACTTCATTCTACACATCATTCGAAACATCATTCTACACATCATTCTCCACATCATTCTACGCATCATTCTACACTTCACTCTACACTTCATTCTACACATCATTCTACACATCATTCTACACAACATCATTCTACACTTCATTCTACAGATCATTCTACACATCATTCTATACAAATTCATTCTGCACATAATTCTACACAGCATTCTACACATCATTCTACACATCATCCTACACATCATTCGACAAATCATTCTACACATCATTCTACACATCATTCTACACATCATTCGACACATCATTCTACACATCATTCTCAAAATCATTCCACACAACATTCTGCACATCGTTCTACACATCATCATACGAAACATCATTCTACGCTTCATTCTACACATCATTCTACACATCATTGTACACATCATTCTACACATCATTCTACACTTCACTCTGCACCTCATTCTACACATCAGCCTACACATCATTCGACACATCATTCTCCATTTCGTTCTACACGTCATTCTACACATCATTCTACACGTCATTCTACATATCATTCTGCACATTATTCTACACATCATTCTGCACAGCATCATTCTGCTCATCATTCTGCAGATCATTCTACATATCATTATACACATCATCATTCCACACCTCATTCTACAAATCATTCTACACATCATTCGACACACCATTCTACACATCATTCTGCAAATCCTTCTACACATCATTCCACACGTCATTCGACACGTCATTCTACACGTCATTCTTCACATCATTCTACACATCATTCTGCTCAACATCATTCTGCCCATCATTCTATACATCATTCTACACATCATTCTACACATCATTCTACACAACATCATTCCACACATCATTCTACACATCATGCTACCCATCATTCTACACAACATTATTCGGAAGATCATGCGACACTTCATTCTACACATCATTCTGCACATCATTCTACACAACATCATTCCACACATCAATCTACACATCATGCTACCCATCATTCTACACAACATTATTCGGAAGATCATGCGACACTTCATTCTACACATCATTCTACACATCATTCGACACATCATTCTCCATTTGGTTCTACACGTCATTCTACACATCATTCTGCACATCATTCTACACATCATTCTGCACATCATTCTACACATCATTCTACACAACATTCTGCTCATCAACATTCTGCACATCATTCGACAGTTCATTCTACACATCATGCTACCATATCATTCTAAACATCATTCGACACAAAATCATTCTGCACAAAATTCTACACATCATTCTACACATCATTCTGCAAGTCATTCTACACATCATTCTACACATCAGCCGACACATCATTCTTCACATTATTCTACAAATCATTCTACACATCATTCTTAACATTATTCTATCCGTCAATCGACACATCATTCTCCACATCGTTATACATTTCGTTCTACACAACATTCTACACATCATTCTACACATCACTCTACACAAAATTATTCTGCACATAATTCTACACATCATTCTCCAAATCATTCTACACATCATTCTACATATCATTCTTCGCATCATTGTACACATCTTTCTACACTTCACTCTACACCTCATTCTACACATCATTCTACACATCATTCCACACATCATTCAACACATCATTCTGCACATCATTCTGCTCAACATCATTTTGCACATCATTCTATACATCATTCCACACGTCATTCTACACATCATTCGACATATCATTCGACACATCATTCTACACGTCATTCTAAATATCTGTCTACATATCATGCTACACATCAATCGACACATCATTGTAAATATCTGTCTACATATCATTCTACACATCATTCGACACGTCATTTTACACATCATTCTGCACATCATTCTGCACATCATTCTACACAACATCATTCTACTCATCATTCTATACTTCATTCTACACATCATCATACGAAACATCATTCGACACTTCATTCTACACATCATTCGAAACATCATTCTACACATCATTCTCCACATCATTCTACGCATCATTCTACACTTCACTCTACACTTCATTCTACACATCATTCTACACATCATTCTACACAACATCATTCTACACTTCATTCTACATATCATTCTACACATCATTCTATACATCATTCTGCACAGCATCATTCTGCTCATCATTCTACAGATCATTCTACACATCATTCTACCACATCATTCTATACATCATTCTACACAAAACCATTCTGCACTGAATTCTACACATTATTCTCCAAATAATTCTGCACATCATTCTACACGTCATTCTACACATCATTCTACACGTCATTCTACACATCATTCTACACATAATTTTACACATCATTCTACACATCATTCTACATATCATTCTACACATCATTCGACACATCTTTCTACGCATCATTCTACACATCTTTCTACCCATTATTCTACACATCATTCTACACATCATTCTACAAATCATTCTGCACTTCATTCTACACATCATTCTACGCATCATTCTACACATCTTTCTACACATCATTCTACACATCATTCTACACATCATTCGACACATCAATCTGCACATCATTCAACACATCATTCTACACATCTTTCTACACATCATTCTACACGTCATTCTATGCACCATTCTACACATCTTTCTACACATCATTCTACATATTATTCTACACATCATTCAACACTTCAATCTACACAACTTCATTCTACACATCATTCTATACATCATTCTACACATCATTATACGCATCATGCTACACATCTTTCTACACGTCATTCTACACATCATTCTACACATCATTCTACACGTCATTCTACGCATCATTCTGCACATCCTTCTACACATCATTCTACACATTATTCTACACATCATTCGACACTTCAATCTGCACATTATTCTACACATCATTCTACACATCAATCTACACATCATTCTACACATCATTCCACACAACATTCTACACATCAATCTACACATCATTCTACACATAATCCTACATGTCATTCTGCGCTTCATTCTATACATAATGCTACACATCTTTCTACACATCATTCTACACATTATTCCACACATCATTCGACACATCATTCGAAAAATCATTCTACTCAACAGCATTCTGCACATCATTCTATACATCATTCGACACATCATTCTACATTTCATTCCACACATCATTCCACACAACATCATTCTACACATCATTCTTTACATCATTCTACGCATCATTCTATACATCTTTCAACACATCATTCTGCACATCATTCTGCACATCATTCTACACATCATTCTACAAATCATTTTCTCACATCATTCTACACATCATTCTATGCACCATTCTACTCATCTTTCTACACATCATTCTACACATTATTCTACACATCATTCCACACTTCAAACCACACAACTTCATTCTACACATCATGTTATACATCATTCTACACATCATTATACGCATCATGCTCCACATCATTCTACATATCATTTTACACATCATTCTACACATCATATACGCATCATTCGACACATCTTTCAACATATCATTCTACCCATCATTCTGCACATCATTCTACACATCATTCTACATATCATTCTAAACATCATTCAACACATCTTTCTACGCATCATTCTACACATCTTTCTACCGATTATTCTACACATCATTCGACACATCATTCGACACATCAATCTGCACATCATTCTACACATCATTCTACAAATCATTCTACACATCCTTCTACACATCATTCTACGCATCATTCTACACATCTTTCTACACGTCATTCTACACATCATTCTACACATCATTCGACACATCATTCTGCGCAACATTCTACACATCTTTCTACACATTATTCTACACATCATTCTACACATCATTCGACACATCAATCTGCACATCATTCAACACATCATTCTACACTTCATTCTACACATCATTCTACACATCATTCTATGCACCATTCTACACATCTTTCTACACATCATTCTACACACTATTCTACACATCATTCAACACTTCAATCTAAACAACTTCATTCTACACATCATTCTATACATCATTCTACACATCATTATACGCATCATGCTACACATCTTTCTACACGTCATTCTACACATCATTATACACATCATTCTACACGTCATTTTACACATCATTCACCACATCATATACGCATCATTCGACACATCTTTCAAGATATCATTCTACCCATCATTCTACACATCATTCTACACGTCAATCTACACATCATTCTACACATAATTCTGCACATCCATCTGCACATCATTCTACACATCATTCTACACATCATTCTACATATCATTCTACACATGATTCCACACATCTTTCTACGCATCATTCTACACGTCTTTCTACACATCATTCTACACATCATTCTACACATCATTTACACATCAATCTGCACTTCATTCTACACGTCATTCTGCACATCATTCTACGCAACATTGTACACATCTTTCTACCCATCATTCGACACATCATTCTACACATCATTCTACACATCATTCTACACTTCATTCTACGCATCATTCTGCACATATTTCTACACATAATTCTACACATTATTCTACACATCATTCGACACTTCAATCTGCACATTATTCCACACATCATTCTACACATCAATCTACACATCATTCTACACATCATTCCACACAACATTCTACACATCAATCTACACATCATTCTACACATAATCCTACATGTCATTCTGCGCTTCATTCTATACATAATTCTACACATCATTCTACACATCATTCTACACATTATTCCACACATCATTCGACACATCATTCGAAAAATCATTCCACTCAACAGCATTCTGCACATCATTCTATACATCATTCGACACATCATTCTACATTTCATTCCACACATCATTCCACACAACATCATTCTACACATCATTCTTTACATCATTCTGCGCATCATTCTATACAACATTCCACACATCATTCTGCACATCATTCTACACATCATTCTACACATCAATCTACACAACTTAATTCTACACATCATTCTACACATCATTCTACTCATCAATCTACACAACTTCATTCTGCGCATCATTCTACGCATCATTCTACGCATCATTGTACACATCTTTCAACACATCATTCTACAAATTATTCTACACATCATTCGACACATCATTCTACACATCATTCTACACGTCATTCTACACATCATTCTGCACATCATTCTACCTATCATTCTGCACATCATTCTACACCATATGATTTAGACATCATTCTGCACATCATTCTGCACATCTTTCAACACATCATTCTACAAATCATTCTGCACATAATTCGCCACATCATTCTGCACATCATTCTACACCACATGATTTACACATCATTCTCGACATCATTCTACACATCATTCTACACATCATTCTACACATCATTCTACGCATCATTCTACACATCTTTCTACACATCATTCTACACATCATTCTACACATCATTCGACACATCAATCTGTACATCATTCTACACATCTTTCTACATGTCATTCTGCACATCATTCTACACATCATTCTACATATCATTCTACACATCATTCGACACATCTTTCTACGCATCATTCTACACATCTTTCTACCCATTATTCTACACATCATTCTGCACATCATTCGACACATCAATCTGCACATCATTCTACACATCATTCTACAAGTCATTGTACACATCATTCTACACATCATTCTACGCATCATTCTACACATCTTTCTACACATCATTCTACACATCATTCTACACATCATTCGACACATCAATCTGTACATCATTCTACACATCTTTCTACACGTCTTTCTACGCATCATTCTACACATCTTTCTACACATCATTCTACACATCATTCTACACATCATTCGACACATCAATCTGCACATCATTCAACACATCATTCTACACATCATTCTACACATCATTCTACACATCATTCTATGCACCATTCTACACATCTTTCTACACATCATTCTACACATTATTCTACACGTCATTCAACACTTCAATCAACACAACTTCATTCTACACATCATTCTATACATCATTCTAAACATCATTATACGCATCATGCTACACATCTTTCTACACATCATTCTACACATTATTCTACACATCATTCAACACTTCAATCAACACAACTTCATTCTACACATCACTCTACACATCATTCTACACATCATATTACACGTCATTCTACACATCATATACGCATCATTCGACACATCTTTCAACATATCATTCTACCCATCATTCTACACATCATTCTACACGTCAATCTACACTTCATTCTACACATAATTCTGCACATCAATCTGCACATCATTGTACACATCGTTCTACACATCATTCTACATGTCATTCTACACTTGATTCCACACATCTTTCTACGCATCATTCTACACATCTTTCTACATATCATTCTACACATCATTCTACACATCATTCGACACATCAATCTGCACATCATTCTACATATCATTCTGCACATCATTCTACACATCATTCTACACATCATTCTACACATCATTCTACATATCATTCTACACATCATTCGACACATCTTTCTACGTGTTAGCGTTAGTGTTTTCTTAGAAGAATCACTCAACACTCAGAGTCGGTTCCAATGCTGATGCAGCTTTTATAACGCTCAGCGGGGAGGAAAAACTCAGGACCGTATCCAGGTTTCTCTCCACAGAACAAAGGGTTACATTCACTTTTATATGTTTCACAACAGTTACAAACAGTTTACTGCAGTTACACAGCCCATCACGGCTGGACACAAGCCAATCACAACGATTATAGATAACATATAGGTTATTTTAACCCAATAGAATTCCCCTTATGTCTCAGGAACCATGTCTTCGTCTTTTGTCAGCTTGGGCTGATTGATATAGATTCTCTCACTAGCTCTTTCTTCTTGGAGAAATAATTGGTTTCTAACCTTGTTTACAGGAGATGGGTTCTCTTATCTCTTTCTTCCTGGGGAATTAATTGGTTTATGGCCTTGAATACGGGAGATGGGTTCTCTCCTCATTATTCTTATCCTGCATCCAAGGCATTCCTATAATGGGCCTCACAGGGTTATTGCTCGGTCATTGAACATTCAACAGTTCACAGCTTGACTACCTGATTTCCCATCATGCCTGGGCAGCCATTTTATGTGTGGCCACTTTAAACTTATATGCGTTTAGATATATCTAGCAGGTGCCTAATGCCTAGTATTCTGGTATATTCTAAAGGTGCCTACCTCCTACAACAACTCCCCCTTTCGGTAAAGGGACTAGTCCTAGTCCCCTTTTAACCGACCATTCGACCTTTATTAGATTTTGTGCACGGCCCGGTACTCCCTGTCTCAACGTGCTGGCCAGTCACGCGGTTTCAGGAGTCCCGGTTGCTTAAATCGAATTGACAAAGGCCAAATCCTCCTGCCCCCTTATAAAGCAGGCTTGTTTAGTATCCGGGGAACGGTGATTTGTCCGTCTTCGTTGCCCGTGCTGTCTGCATGCCTGGCAGGCCATTACGCCCCATGTTATTGCTAAGATCAATTGTATCCCGACCAGTATATGTGAAATTATTCGAATCCATGGGTGGATGTTCACATTTATTCCCCAGTCCCAGACCTTTCTCCACCAACTCTGACTTTGTAAGTCTACCTCGGTATCCTCTTCCAGTACTTTGATTTTAGTTTGTAGTTGGTGGTATGGCTTTACGGATTGACCCACTCTGAGCCTCAACTCTCGTAATACTTCGGTTAAATGTGGGATAAGGACCTGATCTGGTTCATCATAAGCCTGTAAATGATCATGGAGCTGATCGGTTACCTCAATAACTTCGGACTTCCTGCGCTTAACCTGGGTGATATGCGCTTGCCCGATCGCGACAGGTCGTTATGGTGCAAAGCAAAAGTTTGGCTGTGGTATAGGGCACTGCTGGTCATTATACTGGAATGAACGCTCAGTAGTGGAGACGCAGTATCTTCCCTTCCCTCCGTAGCCTGCCCTCGCGAAGTGCATGTGTGCGGGCACTATTTCTAGTACACACCCGTCGTTTCGGTTAAACCCGCACTCGTCTCGCTCCCCTCTGCCCACTGGGTGAGGGCATACTGTGATTTCCCCCTTTTGCTTGCAATCTGTTAGGGAAATCCCGGTAAGTATGTTGTTTCGACGAACGGCAGAGGTGGTGGTATGGAGACATTTTCCCGTATTATACCGATATTCTCTCGTTGGTATAGGGGGAACGGCCCTGTGTCCGGCGTGGCTTTAGGGATCATCAGGACTATCCCTATCCTGGTAGTCCTACCCATGTGGCAATCTGGAATTGCTGGGTATACTCTGGTCAGTCCCTTCAGAGTACAATTATCCAGTGTCCCCCTGAGCTAAATGTGAACTGTCTATCCAATCGGGTACTTCCCCGCGTTGGATCTGGTCGAGATTGTGGCGGATCTGTCCCACCATCCACAAACCATAAGCGTGACAGAGTTGCCCCTGTCTTTGCTTTCCCTGTATCTTCCTGTTCTCTATCAGTGAGGTGATTGATGGTTCTGGCGTGAGCTTCCAGGACTGAGATGCCATCCAGCTGGATTTTGGCACCCTCCTTTCCTAGGTTGGCTTGGTCTTCCTGGTTTTGCTCCACCCTCTCCAATAAACCCTTCATCACCCCTCTAAGCTGTTCCACCCTCTCATTTAATCCTTGTATTTCCCTCTTCATCCTGGGGGCTAACCCCTGTCCCCGGAACCTACTGGCACCCATTGCATCGGCAGCCTGCTGCATTACAACTTTACTTAATACATTGTACATCTTCCTTGACTGTTCTGTACAGTATCCCGGCATCTGGATGCCTGAAATATTGATCAGAACAGGCACAATTTCATGTTTAACATTATCATACAACAGTTCCCCCTCGTTGTACATTACAATCCCATTCTCTGGTCCCTTCGTAGTTATGGGGCAAGGCAGTTCCTCGGGCAATGTAATGATTCTTATGGGGCGCGGTGTCGGAGGGGGTGAGAAACATACATACAATGATATTGCAGCCGCCCCCGCCTCCTCGTAATACCCACACAGCCCCATTCCCTTCTTGCGGATGACTGATTGCTGGGATTGTCCCGGAGGCGCGCAAATTATGCCGAAAGTATATTCATCAGGCCCTTTGACATCCCTCCGTTTAATGCATCTGCTCCTTATACCCGTGGAGCACTGTACACATACTCTTATTCTTATTAGGATTCTTATTAGGATTCACTTGTAATCATGCATTAAAAAAAGTCCTGTCCTTGCTCCAGTCCTTGGCTGCTGGGATGCACATTCCGTCCGTTAAATTAAACAAGACTCCATAGTTCATGTAGTTGTTTATTTCCAGCATGCTCTGCTGTCCGTCGGTGTTGCCCAGGGTACGTGCATGTCGCAGGGCTATCCATATTACGAGTAGCGCCTTTCGTATTCCCATTCCGGTAAGTATTATCTGTAATTTTAAACAGTAGGCCTGGTCGTCACCAGGGGTTAAGTTTTTTGCTCTACGAGTGTCCCTGTCACCCTGCAAAATCAGAAGCACAAGGTTATAATCGAACCATTTCGAGCTGAATCTGTAAGGCGTGCGCCCGTGTCTTTACTCACTTAAATATTACCCAAACTCCTATGACCAAGGCCAAAGCTATTCCTCCAAACATCGCTGTCTGCTTTACCGTTAGGTTGGGTTTGTGGACGACACCTACCCACCGTGGGGTACATTGGCTCTATTGCCAGAGGTGATGGTGCTATGGCTGTGCACTGCACTATCCGTCTGGTCCCGTTATCTCTTCCAGCCTGTTTATCTTAGCTTTTAACTCTTCACTTTGTTTTATTGAGTATCTATTTCTTTATTGTATCAGGCAAGTATTATTACATAAGCTAGTTCTGTTTTTATTTTTGTTTCTCTGTTAGGTGAGTCTTTTTTTTATTAAGAAATCCAAATTAATAATGATCAGTATAAAACGTCTGTCAATGGAAAGGGTTAACTCCTTTCCAGGTTTGTAAGAAGACCTGATGTCCTTACGTGACTTCACGGAATCATCTGAAAAAAAAGTCTTTGTGCCTTCAAAACTGGCTTCGAAATTAGGAATCCGTTAAAAACAGCATAAATCATTAGAGTAAACTCCAATGTTTTCTTAACTTCTAATTCAAGTACTTGCCAAATAATTTTTTCTTTAATTTTTTAAAACAAGACCACACATACAATAGCAATCTTGTTTACTGAAATTCAATTCTGTTTTTTTTTTATTTCTCTCTTTCTCCTCGTTATCTTCAAAACCCTCCTGTTTGTTTAAACTGTTCGGGACATTTTTGATAAACACTGTCCATTTTTGATAAACACTGTCCATATCTAGCAGGTGCCTAATGCCTAGTATTCTAGTATATTCTAAAGGTGCCTACCTCCTACAACACTACGCATCATTCTACACATCTTTCTACCTATTGTTCTACACATCATTCTGCACATCATTCGACACATCAATCTGCACATCATTCTACACATCATTCTACAAATCATTCTACACATCATTCTACACATCATTCTATGCATCATTCTGCACATCTTTCTACACAACATTCAACACATCATTCTACACATCATTCGACACATCAATCTGTACATCATTCTACACATCTTTCTACACGTCATTCTTCACATCATTCTACACATCATTCTACATATCATTCTACACATCATTCGACAAATCTTTCTACGCATCATTCTAGACATCTTTCTACCCATTATTCTACACATCATTCCACACATCATTCGACACATCAATCTGCACATCATTCTAAACATCATTCTGCAAATCATTCTACACATCATTCTACACATCATTCTACGCATAATTCTACACATCTTTCTACACATCATTCTACACATCATTCTACACATCATTCGACACATCAATCTGTACATCATTCTACACATCTTTCTACACGTCTTTCTACGCATCATTCTACACATCTTTCTACACATCATTCTACGCAACATTCTACACATCTTTCTACACATCATTCCACACATCATCCTACACATCATTCAGCACATCAATCTGCACATCATTCAACACATCATTCTACACATCATTCTACACATCATTCTACACATCATTCTATGCACCATTCTACACATCTTTCTACACATCATTCTACACATTATTCTACACATCATTCAACACTTCAATCAACACAACTTCATTCTACACATCATTCTATACATCATTCTACACATCATTATACGCATCATGCTACATATCTTTCTACACATCATTCTACACATTATTCTACACATCATTCAACACTTCAATCAACACAACTTCATTCTACACATCACTCTACACATCATTCTACACATCATTTTACACGTCATTCTACACATCATATACGCATCATTCGACACATCTTTCAACATATCATTCTATCCATCATTCTACGCATCATTCTACACATCAATCTACACATCATTCTACACATAATTCTGCACATCAATCTGCACATCATTCTACACATCGTTCTATACATCATTCTACATATCATTCTACACTTGATTCCACACATCTTTCTACGCATCATTCTACACATCTTTCTACACATCATTCTACACATCATTCTACACATCATTCGACACATCAATCTGCACATCATTCTACACATCATTCTGCACATCATTCTTCGCAGCATTGTACACATCTTTCTACCCATCATTCTACACATCATTCTACACATCATTCTACACATCATTCTACGCATCATTCTGCACATCTTTCTACACATCATTCCACACATCATTCTACACATCATTCGACACATCAATCTGCACATTATTCTACACATCATTCTACACATCAATCTGCACATCATTCTACACGTCACTCTACACATCATTCTACACTTCATTCTACACATCAATCAACACAACTACATTCTACACATCATTCTATACATCATTCTACACATCATTATATGCATCATGCTACACATCTTTCTACACACCGTTCTACCCATCATTCTACACATCATTCTACACATCAATCTACACCTCATTCTACACATCATTCTGCACATCATTCGACACATCAATCTGCACATCATTCTACACAACATTCTACACATCATTCTACGCATCATTCTACATATCTTTCTACACATCATTCTACACATCATTCTAGACATCATTCTACACATCATTCTACGCATCATTCTACACGTCATTTTACACATCATTCTACACATCATTCTGCACATCAATCTGCACATCATTCTACACATCATTCTACACATCAATCGGCACGTCATGCTATACATCATTCTACAAATCTTTTTCTCTTCATTCTACACATCATTCTACACATCATTCTACACATCAATCTACACAGCTTCATTCGACACATCATTCTACAAATAATTCGAGACATCATTCTAAACATCATTCAACACATTATTCTACACATCATTCGACATATCATTTTACACATCATTCTAAACGACATTATTCTACACATCATTCTGCACATCATCATTCTACACATCATTCCACACATTATTCTACACAACATCATTATACACATCATTCCATACATCATTCTACACGTCATTCTACACGACAATATTCTACACATCATTCTACACATCATCATTCTACACATCATTCGGCACATCAATCTACACAGCATTCTACACATCGGTGCACACATCATGATGGACAACCATCCAAACCTCATTTTACATATCATTCTAAACAACATTCTGCACAACATTCTACACATCATTCTACACATTATTATGCACATCATTCTACACATCATTCTAAACATCATTCTACACATCATTATACACATCATCATTCCACACATCATTCTACACATCATTCTACACATCATTCTACATATCATTCTACACGTCATTGTACACATCATTCTACACAGCATCATTCTGCTCATCATTCTACAAATCATTCGACACATCATTCGACTCATCATTCTACACAACATTCGACACATTATTTTACACTTCACTCGACACATCGTTCGACACATCATTCTGCAAGTCATTTTACACATCATTCGACATATCATTCTACATATCATTCTGCACATCATTCTACAAATCATTCTACACAACATCATTCTACGCATCATTCTACACATCATTATACTCAACTTCATTCTGCTCATCATTCTATACATCATTCTATTTATCATTCTACACAGCATTCTACACATCATTCTACACAAAATCATCCTACTCATCATTCTGCGCAACATTCTACTCATCATTCTGCACATCATTCTACACATCAATCGACACAACATCATTCGAAAGATCATTCTGCACTTCATTCGACACAACATTCTACACATCATTCTACACATCATTCTACATTTCGTTCTACACATCATTCTCCACATTATTTTACATGTCATTCTACACATCATTCTCCACATTATTCTACACTACATTCTACACATCATTCTGCACATCATTCCACACATCATCATTCTACATATCATTGTACACGTCATTGTACGCATCATTTTACACATTCTGCTCATCATTCTACACATCATTCTGCACATCATTCTACACGTCATTCTACACATCATTCTCCCTATCATTCTGCACATCATTCTGCACGTCATTTTACACTTCATTCTACACGTCATTCGACACATCATTCTACACCTCATTCTACACATCATTCTACTCAACATAATTCTGCAGATCATTCTATACATCATTCTACACATCAAACTACAGATCATTCTACATTTCATTCTAAACATTAATCAACACAACATCATTCTACTCATCATTCTACAATCATTCGACACATCATTGTACACATCATTTTACACAACATTCTACACATCATTCTGCACATCATTCTACACATCATTCTACAAATCATTCCACTCATCATTCTACGCATCATTCTACACATCTTGCTACACATCAATCTACAAATCATTCTCGATATCATTCCACACCACATGATTTACACATCATTCGAAACATCATTCTACACATCATTCGAGACATCATTCTACACATCATTCATGACATTATTCTACACATCATTCTACACATCATTCGACACATCATTCTACACCTCATTCCACACATCATTCTCCACATCATTCTACACATCATTCTACACGACAATATTCCACCCATCATTCTATACGTCATCATTCGACACATCATTCAATACATCATTCTGCAAATCATTCCACACATTATTCTACACATCATCCACACATCATTCTACATTTCATTCTAAACATTAATCTACACAACATCATTCTACTCATCATTCTACACATCATTCTACACATCATTCTACACATCATTTTACACAACATTCTACACATCATTCTGCACATCATTCTACACATCATTCTACACATCATCTACACATCATTCGACATTTCATTCTAAACATTAATCTACACAACATCATTCTACTCATCATTCTACACATCATTCTACACATCATTCGACACATCATTTTACACAACATTCTATACATCATTCCTACATCATTCTACACATCATTCTGCAAATCATTCTGCACATCATTCTACACATCATTCTGCACATCATTCTACACATCATTCTACGTATCATTCTACACATCATTCCAGACATCTTTCAACACATCATTCGACAAATCATTCTACACATCATTCTGCAAATCATTCTACACATCATTCTACACCACATGATTTACACATCATTCTAGACATCATTCTACACATTATTCATCACCTTATTCTACACATCATTCTACACATCATTTTACAAATCATTCTACACGACATTATTCTACACATCATTCTACACATCATCATTCTACACATCATTCCACACATTATTCTACACAACATCATTGTACACATCATTCCATATATCATTCTACACGCCATTCTACACATCATTCTACACATCACTCTACACATCATTCTACACGAAAATATTCTACACATCATTCTACACATCATCATTCTACACATAATTCAACACATCATTCTACGCATCATTCTACACATCTTGCAACACAGCAATCTACACATCATTCTACATATCATTCTTCAAGTCATTTTACACATCATTCTACACGACATTTATCTACACATCATTCTACACATCATTTTACACATTATTCTACACAACATCATTGTACACATCATTCCATACAACATTCTACACGTCATTCTACACATCATAATACACATCATTCTACACATCATTCTACACGACAATATTCTACACATCATTCTACACGTCATCATTCTACACATCATTCGGTACAGCATTCTACACATCGCTGCACACATCATGATAGACATCCATCCAAACCTCATTTTACACATCATTCTAAAGAACATTCTGCACAACATTCTACACATCATTCTACACATCATTATACACATCATTCTACAATTCAATCTACACATCATTCGACATATCAATCTACACAACTTCATTCTACACATCATTCTACACTTCATTCTCCACATCATTATTCACATCATTCTACACATCATTCTAAACATCATTCTACACATCATTATATAAATCATCATTCCACACATCATTCTACACATCATTCTACACATCATTCTACATATCATTCTACACATAATTCTACACATCATTCTACACATCATCATTCTACTCATCATTCTACAAATCATTCGACACATCATTCGACTCATCATTCTACACATCATTCGACACATTATTCTACACATTACTCTGCACATCGTTCGACACATCATTCTACAAGTCATTTTACACATCATTCTACACATCATTCTGCAGATGATTCTGCACATCATTCTACAAATCATTCTACACAACATCATTCTACGCATCATTCTACACATCATTCTACTCAACATCATTCTGCTCATCATTCTATACATCATTCTACATAACATTCTACACATCATTCTACAAATCATTCTACACAACATCATCTTATCATCATTCTACGCAACATTCTACACATCATTCTGCACATCATTCTACACATCATTCTACACAACATCATTGGAAAGATCATTCTACAGTTCATTCTACACAACATTCTACACATCATTCTACACATCATTCTACATTTCGTTCTACACAACTTTCTCCACATCATTTTACACTTCATTCTACACATCATTCTACACATTATTCTACACTTCATTCCACACATCATTCTGCACATCATTCCACACATCATCATTCTACATATCATTGTACACATCATTGTACGCATCATTTTACACATTCTGCTCATCATTCTACACATCATTCTGCACATCATTCTACACGTCATTCTGCACATCATTCTCCCTATCATTCTACACATCATTCTACACATCATTTTACACATCATTCTACATTTCATTCTAAACATTAATCTACACAACATCATTCTACTCATCATTCTACACATCATTCTACACATTGTTCTACACGTCATTTTGCACAAATTCTACACATCATTCTAAACATCATTCTGCACGTCATTCTACACATCATTCTACACGTCATTCTACACGTTATTTCACACATCATTCTACACATCATTCGACACATCATTCCACACATCATTCTACACAACATCGTTCTATACATCATTCTATACTTCATTCTACACATCATTCGACACATCATTCTGCACATCATTCTACACATCATTCCACACAACCGCATTCGAAACATCATTCTATACATCATTCTACAAATCATTATACACCTCATTCTACACATCATTCTACACATCATTCTACAAATCATCATTCTACACACCATTCGACACATCATTCTACACATTCTACACATCATTATACACGTCATTCTGCACATCATTCGACATATCATTCTGCACTTCATTCTACACATTATTCTACACAACATCATTCTACACATCATTCTACACATCATTCTACACATCATGCGACACTGCATCATTCTACACATCATCCTACACATCATTCTTCAAATCATTCAAACATCGTTATACACATCATTCTGCACATCATTCTACACATCATTCTACTCATCATTCTACACATCATGCATCACATAATTCGACACAACATCATTCTACACATCATTCTGCACATCATTCTACACATTATGCGACACATCATTCTACACATTATTCTACACATCATTATACACATCATCTGCACATAATGCTGCACATCTTTCGACACATCATTCTACACATCATTCTACACAACATCATTTCACACATCATTCCACACATCATTCTTCAAATCATTCTGCACATCATTCTACACATCATTCTACGCATCATTCTACACCACATTCTACACATCATTCTTCACATCATTCTACACATCGTCATTCTACGCATCATGCGCCACATCATTCTACACATCATTCTACACATCATTATACACATCATCTGCACATCATTCTAAACATCATTCTGGACATCATTCTAAACATCATTCTACAAAATATCATTCGACACTTCATTCTACACATCATTCTTCAAATCATTCTACACATCATTCTACACATCATTCCACACATCATTCTACGCATCATTCTACACATCATACTACACATCATTCTACACATCATTTGACACATCGTTCTGCACATCATTGTACTCTATATCATTCTGCACATCATTCTTTCCATCATTCCACACATCATTCCACACATAATTCTGCACATCAGTCTACAAATCATCATACCACACATCATTCGACAATTCATTCTACACATCATTCTCCACATCATTCTACACATCATTCTACACATCATTCTACACATCATTCTACGTATCATTCAACACATCATTCTACACATCTCTCAACACATCAGTCTACAAATCATTCTGCACATAATGCTACACATCATTCTACACATCATTGTACAACACATGATTTACAAATCATTCTCGACATCATTCTACACATCATTCAACACGTTATTCTGCAAATCATTCTACACATCATTCTACACGTAATTTTATGTATCATTCTACGCATCATTCTACGCATCATTCTACACATCTTTCAACACATCATTCTTCTAATTATTCGACACATCATTCTACACATCATTCTACACATCAATCTACACAACTTCATTCTACACATCATTCGACACATCATTCTACACGTAATTCTACGCATCATTCTACGTATAATTTTACACATCATTCTACACATCTTTCAACACATTATTCTACAAATCATTCCACACATAATTCTACACATCATTCTGCACATCATTCTACACCACATGATTTACACATCATTTAACACATCATTCTACATATCATTCAACACATTATCCCACACATCATTCTACACATCATTCGATACATAAATCTGCACGTTATTCTACACATCATTCTACACATCATTCTGCGCATCATTCTATGCATCATTCTTCACATCATTCTACACATCTTTCAACACATCATTCTACAAATTATTTTACACATCATTCTACACGTCATTCTACGCATTATTCTACACATAATTCTACACATCATTCTACACATCTTTCTACACATCATTCTACACATGAATCTGCACATCATTCCACACATTATTCTACACATCATTCTACGCATCAATCTGCACATCTTTCTACACATCATTCTACACATCATTCTACACATCATTCTACACCTCATTCTGCACATTATTCTACGCATCATTCTTCGCATCATTCTACACATCTTTCAACACATCATTCTGCACGTCATTCTACACATTATACCACACATCATTCTACACATCATTCAAAAAATCATTCTACTCAACAGCATTCTACACATCATTCTATACATCATTCTGCACACCATTCTACATTTCATTCCACACATCATTCCACACAACATAATTCTACACATCATTCTATCCATCATTCTACACATCATTCTACACGTCATTCTACACATTATTCGACACATCATTCTACGCATCATTCTACACGTCATTCCACACACCATTCAGCACATCATTCTGCACATCAATCGACACATCAATCTACACAACTTGATTCTACACATCATTCGATACATCTTTCAACACATCATTTAACGCATCATTCTACACATCTTTCTACACATCAGTGTACACACCATTCCACACATCATTCTACACATCATTCTATGCATCATTCCACACATCTTTCGACACATCATTCTACACATCATTCTACACATCATTCTGAACATCAATCTGCACATTATTCTGCACATCATTCTAGACATCATTCTACACATCAATCTACACATCATTCTACACATCATTCTACAAATCATTCTACGCATTATTCTACACATCTTTCTACACATCAGTCTACACATTATTCTACACATCATTCGACACATCAATCTGCACATCATTATACACGTCATTCTACACATCAAACTACACGTCATTCTCCGCATCATTCTACACGTCATTCTGCACATCATTCTACACATCAATCTACACAACATCTTTCTACACATCATTCTATACATCATTCTACACATCATTATACGCATCATGCTACACATCTTTCTACACATCATTCTACACATCATTCTACACATCATCCTGCACGTCATTTTACACGTCATTCTACACGTCATTCTACGCATCATTCGACACATATTTCAACACATCATTCTACCGATTATTCTACACATCATTCTACACATCAATCTGCACATCATTCTACACATCATTCTACACATCATTCTACATATCATTTTACACATCATTCTACACGTCATTCTACGCATCATTCTACACATCTTTCTACACATCATTCTACACATCATTCTACACATCATTCGACACATCAATCTGCACATCATTCTACACATCATTCTGCACGTCATTCTACGCATCATTCTACACATCTTTCTACACATCATTCTACGCATCATTCTACACATCTTTCAACATATCATTCTACACATCATTCTACACATCATTCTATGCACCATTCTACACATCTTTCTACACATCATTCTACACATCATTTTACACATCATTCTGCAAATCAATCTGCACATTATTCTACAAATCATTCTACACATCATTCTACACATCATTCTACACATCATTCTACACATCATTCTTCGTTTCATTCAACACATTCTACACATCTTTCAACACATCATTCTACAAATCATTCTGCACATAATGCTACAACATCATTCTACACATCATTCTACACCACATGATTTACACATCATTTTAGACATCATTCTACACATCATTCAACACATTATTCTGCACATCATTCTACACATCATTCTACACATCATTTTACGTATCATTCTACGCATCATTCTACGCATCATTCTACGCATCATTCTACACATCTTTCAACACATCATTCTTCAAATTATTCTACTCATCATTCTACACATCATTCTGCACATCATTCTACGCATCATTCTACGTATCATTCTGCACATCGTTCTACGCATCATTCTACGTATCATTCTACAAATCATTCTACACATCTTTCAACACGTCATTCTACAAATCATTCTACACATAATTCTACACATCATTCTGCACATCATTCTACACCACATGATTTACACATCATTCTACACATCATTCTGCACATCTTTTCACACGTCATTCTCCACATCATTCTACGCATCATGCGACACATCTTTCAACACATCATTCTACACATCACTCTGCACATCATTCTACACATCAATCTACACATCATTCTCCAAATCATTCTACACATCATTCTGCCCATCATTCTACACATCAATATACACAACTTCATTCTACACGTCATTTTACGTATCATTCTACGCATCATTCTACGGATCATTCTACGCATCATTCTACACATCTTTCAACACATCATTCTACACATCATTCTTCACATCATTCTACACATCAATCTACACATCATTCTTCACATCATTCTACACATCTTTCGACACATCAATCTACACATCATTCTACACATCATTCTACACATCAATCTACACATCATTCTCCACAACATTCTACACATCATTCTGCACATCATTCTACACATCAATCTACACAACTTCATTCTACACATCATTCTATACATCATTCTAAACATCATTATACGCATCATGCTACACATCTTTCTACACATCATTCTACACATCATTCTACACAGCATTCGACATATCATTCTACACATCATTTTACACCACATGATTTACACATCATTCTACACATCATTCAACACATCATTTTACACATCATTCTACATATCATTCTACGCACCATCCTACACATCTTTCTACACATCATTCTACGCATCATTCTGCGCATCTTTCTACACATCATTCTGCACATCATTCTACACATCATTCGACACATCAATCTGCACATCATTCTACACATCATTCTACACATCATTCTACGCATCATTCTACACATCATTCTACACATCAATCTACACATCGTTCTACACATCATTCGGCAAATCATTCCACGCATCATTCTACACATCATTCTATGCACCATTCTACACATCGTTCTACATATCATTCTACACATCATTCTACACATCATTCTGCACATCAATCTGCACATTATTCTACACATCATTCTACGCATCATTCTACACATCATTCAACACATCATTCTAGATATAATTCTGCACATCATTCTACACATCATTCTACGCATCATTCTACGCATCATTTTACACATCATTCTACACATCAATCTACACATCATTCTACACATCATTCTACAAATCATTCCACACATCATTCTACACATCATTCTACGCACCATTCTACACAACATTCTACACATCATTCTACACATCATTCTACACATCATTCTACTCATCAATCTGCACCTCATTCTACACATCATTCTGCACATCATTCTGCACATCATTCTACACTTCATTCTACACATCAATCTACACATCATTCTGCACATCATGCTAGAGATCATTCTACGCATCATTCTACGTATCATTCTACACATCATTCTACACATCATTCTACACATCATTCTACGTATCATTCTACACATCATTCAACACATCATTCTACACATCATTCTACACATCATTCTCCACATCATTCTTCACATTATTCTACACATCTTTCGACACATCAATCTACACATCATTCTACACATCATTCTACACATCAATCTACACAACATTCTCCACGTCATTCTACACATCATTCTGCACATCATTCCACACATCAATCTACAGAACTTTATTCTACACATCATTCTATACATCATTCTAAACATCATTATACGCATCATGCTACACATCTTTCCACACATCATTCTACACATCATTCTGCACATCATTCTGCACGTCATTTTACACATCATTCTACACGTCATTCTATGCATCATTCGACACATCTTTCAACACATCATTCTACGCATCATTCTACACATCATTCTACACATCAATCTACACATCATTCTAAACATCATTCTACAAATCATTCCACACATCATTCTACACATCATTCTATGCACCATTCTACACATCGTACTGCACATCATTCTACACATCATACTGCACATCATTCTGCACATCAATCTGCACATTATTCTACACATCATTCTACACATCATTCTACACATCATTTTACACCACATGATTTACACATCATTCTACACATCATTCAACACATCATTCTACATATCATTCTGCACATCATTCTACACATCATTCTACGCATCATTCTACGCATCATTCAACACATCATTCTACACATCAATCTACACATCATTCTACACATCATTCTACAAATCATTCCACACATCATTCTACACATCATTCTATGCACCATTCTACACATCATTCTACACATCATTCTACACATCTTTCTACTCATCAATATGCACCTCATTCTACACATCATTCTACACTTCATTCTACACATCAATCTACACATCATTCTGCACATCATTTTACAGATCATTGTACGCATCATTCTACGTATCATTCTACACATCATTCTACACATCATTCTACACATCATTCTACGTATCATTCTACATATCATTCTACACATCATTCTACACATCATTCTGCACATCATTCTACACATCATTCTTCTCATCAATCTGCACATCATTCTACACGTCATTCTACACATCATTCTCCCTATCATTCTGCACATCATTCTGCACGTCATTTTACACTTCATTCTACACGTCATTCGACACATCATTCTACACCTCATTCTACACATCATTCTACTCAACATAATTCTGCAGATCATTCTATACATCATTCTACACATCAAACTACAGATCATTCTACATTTCATTCTAAACATTAATCAACACAACATCATTCTACTCATCATTCTACAATCATTCGACACATCATTGTACACATCATTTTACACAACATTCTACACATCATTCTGCACATCATTCTACACATCATTCTACAAATCATTCCACTCATCATTCTACGCATCATTCTACACATCTTGCTACACATCAATCTACAAATCATTCTCGATATCATTCCACACCACATGATTTACACATCATTCGAGACATCATTCTACACATCATTCGAGACATCATTCTACACATCATTCATGACATTATTCTACACATCATTCTACACATCATTCGACACATCATTCTACACCTCATTCCACACATCATTCTCCACATCATTCTACACATCATTCTACACGACAATATTCCACCCATCATTCTATACGTCATCATTCGACACATCATTCAATACATCATTCTGCAAATCATTCCACACATTATTCTACACATCATCCACACATCATTCTACATTTCATTCTAAACATTAATCTACACAACATCATTCTACTCATCATTCTACACATCATTCTACACATCATTCTACACATCATTTTACACAACATTCTACACATCATTCTGCACATCATTCTACACATCATTCTACACATCATCTACACATCATTCGACATTTCATTCTAAACATTAATCTACACAACATCATTCTACTCATCATTCTACACATCATTCTACACATCATTCGACACATCATTTTACACAACATTCTATACATCATTCCTACATCATTCTACACATCATTCTGCAAATCATTCTGCACATCATTCTACACATCATTCTGCACATCATTCTACACATCATTCTACGTATCATTCTACACATCATTCCAGACATCTTTCAACACATCATTCGACAAATCATTCTACACATCATTCTGCAAATCATTCTACACATCATTCTACACCACATGATTTACACATCATTCTAGACATCATTCTACACATTATTCATCACCTTATTCTACACATCATTCTACACATCATTTTACAAATCATTCTACACGACATTATTCTACACATCATTCTACACATCATCATTCTACACATCATTCCACACATTATTCTACACAACATCATTGTACACATCATTCCATATATCATTCTACACGCCATTCTACACATCATTCTACACATCACTCTACACATCATTCTACACGAAAATATTCTACACATCATTCTACACATCATCATTCTACACATAATTCAACACATCATTCTACGCATCATTCTACACATCTTGCAACACAGCAATCTACACATCATTCTACATATCATTCTTCAAGTCATTTTACACATCATTCTACACGACATTTATCTACACATCATTCTACACATCATTTTACACATTATTCTACACAACATCATTGTACACATCATTCCATACAACATTCTACACGTCATTCTACACATCATAATACACATCATTCTACACATCATTCTACACGACAATATTCTACACATCATTCTACACGTCATCATTCTACACATCATTCGGTACAGCATTCTACACATCGCTGCACACATCATGATAGACATCCATCCAAACCTCATTTTACACATCATTCTAAAGAACATTCTGCACAACATTCTACACATCATTCTACACATCATTATACACATCATTCTACAATTCAATCTACACATCATTCGACATATCAATCTACACAACTTCATTCTACACATCATTCTACACTTCATTCTCCACATCATTATTCACATCATTCTACACATCATTCTAAACATCATTCTACACATCATTATATAAATCATCATTCCACACATCATTCTACACATCATTCTACACATCATTCTACATATCATTCTACACATAATTCTACACATCATTCTACACATCATCATTCTACTCATCATTCTACAAATCATTCGACACATCATTCGACTCATCATTCTACACATCATTCGACACATTATTCTACACATTACTCTGCACATCGTTCGACACATCATTCTACAAGTCATTTTACACATCATTCTACACATCATTCTGCAGATGATTCTGCACATCATTCTACAAATCATTCTACACAACATCATTCTACGCATCATTCTACACATCATTCTACTCAACATCATTCTGCTCATCATTCTATACATCATTCTACATAACATTCTACACATCATTCTACAAATCATTCTACACAACATCATCTTATCATCATTCTACGCAACATTCTACACATCATTCTGCACATCATTCTACACATCATTCTACACAACATCATTGGAAAGATCATTCTACAGTTCATTCTACACAACATTCTACACATCATTCTACACATCATTCTACATTTCGTTCTACACAACTTTCTCCACATCATTTTACACTTCATTCTACACATCATTCTACACATTATTCTACACTTCATTCCACACATCATTCTGCACATCATTCCACACATCATCATTCTACATATCATTGTACACATCATTGTACGCATCATTTTACACATTCTGCTCATCATTCTACACATCATTCTGCACATCATTCTACACGTCATTCTGCACATCATTCTCCCTATCATTCTACACATCATTCTACACATCATTTTACACATCATTCTACATTTCATTCTAAACATTAATCTACACAACATCATTCTACTCATCATTCTACACATCATTCTACACATTGTTCTACACGTCATTTTGCACAAATTCTACACATCATTCTAAACATCATTCTGCACGTCATTCTACACATCATTCTACACGTCATTCTACACGTTATTTCACACATCATTCTACACATCATTCGACACATCATTCCACACATCATTCTACACAACATCGTTCTATACATCATTCTATACTTCATTCTACACATCATTCGACACATCATTCTGCACATCATTCTACACATCATTCCACACAACCGCATTCGAAACATCATTCTATACATCATTCTACAAATCATTATACACCTCATTCTACACATCATTCTACACATCATTCTACAAATCATCATTCTACACACCATTCGACACATCATTCTACACATTCTACACATCATTATACACGTCATTCTGCACATCATTCGACATATCATTCTGCACTTCATTCTACACATTATTCTACACAACATCATTCTACACATCATTCTACACATCATTCTACACATCATGCGACACTGCATCATTCTACACATCATCCTACACATCATTCTTCAAATCATTCAAACATCGTTATACACATCATTCTGCACATCATTCTACACATCATTCTACTCATCATTCTACACATCATGCATCACATAATTCGACACAACATCATTCTACACATCATTCTGCACATCATTCTACACATTATGCGACACATCATTCTACACATTATTCTACACATCATTATACACATCATCTGCACATAATGCTGCACATCTTTCGACACATCA
This sequence comes from Pristiophorus japonicus, assembly GCF_044704955.1. NCBI lineage: Eukaryota > Metazoa > Chordata > Chondrichthyes > Pristiophoridae > Pristiophorus > Pristiophorus japonicus. The sequence continues at coordinate 1,386,609 of NW_027252779.1, forward strand.
TTCTACACATCATTCTACACAACATCATTTCACACATCATTCCACACATCATTCTTCAAATCATTCTGCACATCATTCTACACATCATTCTACGCATCATTCTACACCACATTCTACACATCATTCTTCACATCATTCTACACATCGTCATTCTACGCATCATGCGCCACATCATTCTACACATCATTCTACACATCATTATACACATCATCTGCACATCATTCTAAACATCATTCTGGACATCATTCTAAACATCATTCTACAAAATATCATTCGACACTTCATTCTACACATCATTCTTCAAATCATTCTACACATCATTCTACACATCATTCCACACATCATTCTACGCATCATTCTACACATCATACTACACATCATTCTACACATCATTTGACACATCGTTCTGCACATCATTGTACTCTATATCATTCTGCACATCATTCTTTCCATCATTCCACACATCATTCCACACATAATTCTGCACATCAGTCTACAAATCATCATACCACACATCATTCGACAATTCATTCTACACATCATTCTCCACATCATTCTACACATCATTCTACACATCATTCTACACATCATTCTACGTATCATTCAACACATCATTCTACACATCTCTCAACACATCAGTCTACAAATCATTCTGCACATAATGCTACACATCATTCTACACATCATTGTACAACACATGATTTACAAATCATTCTCGACATCATTCTACACATCATTCAACACGTTATTCTGCAAATCATTCTACACATCATTCTACACGTAATTTTATGTATCATTCTACGCATCATTCTACGCATCATTCTACACATCTTTCAACACATCATTCTTCTAATTATTCGACACATCATTCTACACATCATTCTACACATCAATCTACACAACTTCATTCTACACATCATTCGACACATCATTCTACACGTAATTCTACGCATCATTCTACGTATAATTTTACACATCATTCTACACATCTTTCAACACATTATTCTACAAATCATTCCACACATAATTCTACACATCATTCTGCACATCATTCTACACCACATGATTTACACATCATTTAACACATCATTCTACATATCATTCAACACATTATCCCACACATCATTCTACACATCATTCGATACATAAATCTGCACGTTATTCTACACATCATTCTACACATCATTCTGCGCATCATTCTATGCATCATTCTTCACATCATTCTACACATCTTTCAACACATCATTCTACAAATTATTTTACACATCATTCTACACGTCATTCTACGCATTATTCTACACATAATTCTACACATCATTCTACACATCTTTCTACACATCATTCTACACATGAATCTGCACATCATTCCACACATTATTCTACACATCATTCTACGCATCAATCTGCACATCTTTCTACACATCATTCTACACATCATTCTACACATCATTCTACACCTCATTCTGCACATTATTCTACGCATCATTCTTCGCATCATTCTACACATCTTTCAACACATCATTCTGCACGTCATTCTACACATTATACCACACATCATTCTACACATCATTCAAAAAATCATTCTACTCAACAGCATTCTACACATCATTCTATACATCATTCTGCACACCATTCTACATTTCATTCCACACATCATTCCACACAACATAATTCTACACATCATTCTATCCATCATTCTACACATCATTCTACACGTCATTCTACACATTATTCGACACATCATTCTACGCATCATTCTACACGTCATTCCACACACCATTCAGCACATCATTCTGCACATCAATCGACACATCAATCTACACAACTTGATTCTACACATCATTCGATACATCTTTCAACACATCATTTAACGCATCATTCTACACATCTTTCTACACATCAGTGTACACACCATTCCACACATCATTCTACACATCATTCTATGCATCATTCCACACATCTTTCGACACATCATTCTACACATCATTCTACACATCATTCTGAACATCAATCTGCACATTATTCTGCACATCATTCTAGACATCATTCTACACATCAATCTACACATCATTCTACACATCATTCTACAAATCATTCTACGCATTATTCTACACATCTTTCTACACATCAGTCTACACATTATTCTACACATCATTCGACACATCAATCTGCACATCATTATACACGTCATTCTACACATCAAACTACACGTCATTCTCCGCATCATTCTACACGTCATTCTGCACATCATTCTACACATCAATCTACACAACATCTTTCTACACATCATTCTATACATCATTCTACACATCATTATACGCATCATGCTACACATCTTTCTACACATCATTCTACACATCATTCTACACATCATCCTGCACGTCATTTTACACGTCATTCTACACGTCATTCTACGCATCATTCGACACATATTTCAACACATCATTCTACCGATTATTCTACACATCATTCTACACATCAATCTGCACATCATTCTACACATCATTCTACACATCATTCTACATATCATTTTACACATCATTCTACACGTCATTCTACGCATCATTCTACACATCTTTCTACACATCATTCTACACATCATTCTACACATCATTCGACACATCAATCTGCACATCATTCTACACATCATTCTGCACGTCATTCTACGCATCATTCTACACATCTTTCTACACATCATTCTACGCATCATTCTACACATCTTTCAACATATCATTCTACACATCATTCTACACATCATTCTATGCACCATTCTACACATCTTTCTACACATCATTCTACACATCATTTTACACATCATTCTGCAAATCAATCTGCACATTATTCTACAAATCATTCTACACATCATTCTACACATCATTCTACACATCATTCTACACATCATTCTTCGTTTCATTCAACACATTCTACACATCTTTCAACACATCATTCTACAAATCATTCTGCACATAATGCTACAACATCATTCTACACATCATTCTACACCACATGATTTACACATCATTTTAGACATCATTCTACACATCATTCAACACATTATTCTGCACATCATTCTACACATCATTCTACACATCATTTTACGTATCATTCTACGCATCATTCTACGCATCATTCTACGCATCATTCTACACATCTTTCAACACATCATTCTTCAAATTATTCTACTCATCATTCTACACATCATTCTGCACATCATTCTACGCATCATTCTACGTATCATTCTGCACATCGTTCTACGCATCATTCTACGTATCATTCTACAAATCATTCTACACATCTTTCAACACGTCATTCTACAAATCATTCTACACATAATTCTACACATCATTCTGCACATCATTCTACACCACATGATTTACACATCATTCTACACATCATTCTGCACATCTTTTCACACGTCATTCTCCACATCATTCTACGCATCATGCGACACATCTTTCAACACATCATTCTACACATCACTCTGCACATCATTCTACACATCAATCTACACATCATTCTCCAAATCATTCTACACATCATTCTGCCCATCATTCTACACATCAATATACACAACTTCATTCTACACGTCATTTTACGTATCATTCTACGCATCATTCTACGGATCATTCTACGCATCATTCTACACATCTTTCAACACATCATTCTACACATCATTCTTCACATCATTCTACACATCAATCTACACATCATTCTTCACATCATTCTACACATCTTTCGACACATCAATCTACACATCATTCTACACATCATTCTACACATCAATCTACACATCATTCTCCACAACATTCTACACATCATTCTGCACATCATTCTACACATCAATCTACACAACTTCATTCTACACATCATTCTATACATCATTCTAAACATCATTATACGCATCATGCTACACATCTTTCTACACATCATTCTACACATCATTCTACACAGCATTCGACATATCATTCTACACATCATTTTACACCACATGATTTACACATCATTCTACACATCATTCAACACATCATTTTACACATCATTCTACATATCATTCTACGCACCATCCTACACATCTTTCTACACATCATTCTACGCATCATTCTGCGCATCTTTCTACACATCATTCTGCACATCATTCTACACATCATTCGACACATCAATCTGCACATCATTCTACACATCATTCTACACATCATTCTACGCATCATTCTACACATCATTCTACACATCAATCTACACATCGTTCTACACATCATTCGGCAAATCATTCCACGCATCATTCTACACATCATTCTATGCACCATTCTACACATCGTTCTACATATCATTCTACACATCATTCTACACATCATTCTGCACATCAATCTGCACATTATTCTACACATCATTCTACGCATCATTCTACACATCATTCAACACATCATTCTAGATATAATTCTGCACATCATTCTACACATCATTCTACGCATCATTCTACGCATCATTTTACACATCATTCTACACATCAATCTACACATCATTCTACACATCATTCTACAAATCATTCCACACATCATTCTACACATCATTCTACGCACCATTCTACACAACATTCTACACATCATTCTACACATCATTCTACACATCATTCTACTCATCAATCTGCACCTCATTCTACACATCATTCTGCACATCATTCTGCACATCATTCTACACTTCATTCTACACATCAATCTACACATCATTCTGCACATCATGCTAGAGATCATTCTACGCATCATTCTACGTATCATTCTACACATCATTCTACACATCATTCTACACATCATTCTACGTATCATTCTACACATCATTCAACACATCATTCTACACATCATTCTACACATCATTCTCCACATCATTCTTCACATTATTCTACACATCTTTCGACACATCAATCTACACATCATTCTACACATCATTCTACACATCAATCTACACAACATTCTCCACGTCATTCTACACATCATTCTGCACATCATTCCACACATCAATCTACAGAACTTTATTCTACACATCATTCTATACATCATTCTAAACATCATTATACGCATCATGCTACACATCTTTCCACACATCATTCTACACATCATTCTGCACATCATTCTGCACGTCATTTTACACATCATTCTACACGTCATTCTATGCATCATTCGACACATCTTTCAACACATCATTCTACGCATCATTCTACACATCATTCTACACATCAATCTACACATCATTCTAAACATCATTCTACAAATCATTCCACACATCATTCTACACATCATTCTATGCACCATTCTACACATCGTACTGCACATCATTCTACACATCATACTGCACATCATTCTGCACATCAATCTGCACATTATTCTACACATCATTCTACACATCATTCTACACATCATTTTACACCACATGATTTACACATCATTCTACACATCATTCAACACATCATTCTACATATCATTCTGCACATCATTCTACACATCATTCTACGCATCATTCTACGCATCATTCAACACATCATTCTACACATCAATCTACACATCATTCTACACATCATTCTACAAATCATTCCACACATCATTCTACACATCATTCTATGCACCATTCTACACATCATTCTACACATCATTCTACACATCTTTCTACTCATCAATATGCACCTCATTCTACACATCATTCTACACTTCATTCTACACATCAATCTACACATCATTCTGCACATCATTTTACAGATCATTGTACGCATCATTCTACGTATCATTCTACACATCATTCTACACATCATTCTACACATCATTCTACGTATCATTCTACATATCATTCTACACATCATTCTACACATCATTCTGCACATCATTCTACACATCATTCTTCTCATCAATCTGCACCTCATTCTACACAGCATTCTACACATCATTCTACACATCATTCTACACATCTTTCTACACATCATTCTACACATCATTCTACACATCATTCTACTCATCATTCTGCAAATCTTTCTGCACATCATTCTGCATTTCATTCGACACATCATTTTCACGTCATTCTACACATCTTGCTACACATCATTCTGCACATCATTCTACGCATCATTCTACGTATCATTCTACACATCATTCTACACATCATTCAACACATCATTCTAGATATAATTCTGCACATCATTCTACACATCATTCTACGCATCATTCTACGCCTCATTTTACACATCATTCTACACATCAATCTACACATCATTCTACACATCATTCTACAAATCATTCCACACATCATTCTACACATCATTCTACGCACCATTCTACACAACATTCTACACATCATTCTACACATCATTCTACACATCATTCTACTCATCAATCTGCACCTCATTCTACACATCATTCTGCACATCATTCTGCACATCATTCTACACTTCATTCTACACATCAATCTACACATCATTCTGCACATCATGCTAGAGATCATTCTACGCATCATTCTACGTATCATTCTACACATCATTCTACACATCATTCTACACATCATTCTACGTATCATTCTACACATCATTCAACACATCATTCTACACATCATTCTACACATCATTCTCCACATCATTCTACGTATCATTCTACACATCATTCTACACATCATTCTAGACATCATTCTACACATCATTCTACACATCTTTCAACACATCATTCTTCAAATTATTCTACACATCATTCTACACATCATTCTAAACATCAATCTGCACAACATCATTCTACACATCATTCCACACATCATTCTACACATCATTCTACGCATCATTCTACGTATCATTCTGCACATCATTCTACACATCTTTGAACACATCATTCAAAAAATCATTCTACACTTAATTTTACACATCATTCTACACATCATTCTACACCACATGATTTACACATCATTCTACACATCATTCTACACATCATTCTACGCATCATTGTATGCAACATTCTACACAACATTCTACACATCAATCTACACATCATTCTACTCATAATTCTACACATTATTCTGCGCATAATTCTATACATCATTCTACACGTCATTCTACACAACATTATTCTACACACCATTCTACACATCATTTTACGCATCATTCTACGCAACATTCTGCACATCATTCTACACATCTTTCAACACATCATTCTACACACCATTCTGCACATCAATCTACACATCATTCTACACATAATTCTACACATTATTCTGCGCATCATTCTATACATCATTTTACACGTCATTCTGCACGTCATTCTACACATTATTCCACTCTTCATTCTACACATCATTCAACACATCAGTCTACACAACATCATTCAACACATCATTCTACGCATCATTCTACACACCTTTCAACACATCATTCTACAAATTATTCTGCACATTATACACATCATTCTACACATCATTCTACACATCAATCTACACAACTTCATTCTACACATCATTCTACACATCATTCTACACATCATTCTACGCATCATTCTACGTGTCATTCTACATATCATTCTACAAATCTTTTAACACATCATTTTACAAATCATTCTACACATAATTCTGCACATCATTCTACACATCATTCAACACATTATTCTCCACATCATTCTAAACATCATTCTACACATCATTCTACGCATCATTCTACACATCATTCTACACATCTTTCAACACATCCTTCTACACTTCATTCTACACATCAATCTACACATCATTCTACACAAAATTCTACACGTTATTCTGCACATCATTCTATACATCATTCTGCACATCATTCGACATTTCATTCCACACATCATTCCACACAACATCATTCTAAACATCATAATATATATCATTCTACACATCATTCGACAAATCATTCTACTCAACATCATTCTGCACATCATTCTACACATCATTCTACACATCAATCTACACAACATTCAACACATCCTTCTACACATCATTCTACACATCAATCAACACATCATTCTTCAAATTATTCTACACATCATTCTACACATCATTCTAAACATCAATCTACACAACATCATTTTACACATCATTCCACACATCATTCTACACATCATTCTACGCATCATTCTACGTATCATTCTGCACATCATTCTACACATCTTTGAACACATCATTCAAAAAATCATTCTACACTTAATTTTACACATTATTCTACACATCATTCTACACCACATGATTTACACATCATTCTACACATCATTCTACACATCATTCTACGCATCATTCTACGCAACATTCTACACATCATTCTACACATCTTTCAACACATTATTCTACACAACATTCTACACATCAATCTACACATCATTCTACTCATAATTCTACACATTATTCTGCGCATAATTCTATACATCATTCTACACGTCATTCTACACAACATCATTCTACACATCATTCTACACATCTTTCAACACATCATTCTACAAATTATTCTGCACATCATTATACACATCATTCTGCACATCATTCTACACATCATTCTACACATCATTCTACTCATCATTCTGCAAATCTTTCTGCACATCATTCTACACATCATTCGACACATCATTTTCACGTCATTCTGCACATCTTTCTACACATCATTCTGCACATCATTCTACGCATCATTCTACGTATCATTCTACAAATCATTCTACACATCATTCTAGACATCATTCTACACATCATTCTACACACCTTTCAACATATCATTCTTCAAATTATTCTACACATCATTCTACACATCATTCTAAACATCAATCCACACAACATCATTCTATACATCATTCCACACATCATTCTACACAACATTCTACGCATCATTCTACGTATCTTTCTGCATATCATTCTACACATCTTTGAACACATCATTCAAAAAATCATTCTACACATAATTTTACACATCATACTTCAGATCATTCTACACCACATGATTTACACATCATTCTACACATCATTCTACACATCATTCTACGCATCATTCTACGCAACATTCTACACATCATTCTACACATCTTTCAACACATTATTTTACACAACATTCTACACATCAGTCGACACATCATTCTACTCATAATTCTACACATTATTCTGCGCATAATTCTTTTCATCATTCTACACGTCATTCTCCACAACATCATTCTACACATCATTCTACACATCATTCTACTCATCATTCTACGCAACATTCTACACATCATTCTACACATCTTTCAACACATCATTCTACACAACATTCTGCACATCAATCTACACATCATTCTACACATAATTCTACACATTATTCTGCGCATCATTCTATACATCATTTTACACGTCATTCTGCACTTCATTCTACACATTATTCCACTCTTCATTCTACACATCATTCTACACATCATTCTACACAACATCAATCAACGCATCATTCTACGCATCATTCTACACATCTTTCAACACATCATTCTACAAATTATTCTGCACATCATTATACACATCATTCTACACATCATTCTACACATCAATCTACACAACTTCATTCCACACATCATTCTACACATCATTCTACACGTCATTCTACGCATCATTCTACGTGTCATTCTACATATCATTCTACAAATCTTTTAACACATCATTTTACAAATCATTCTACACATAATTCTACACATCATTCTACACATCATTCAACACATTATTCTGCACATCATTCTAAACATCATTCTACACATCATTCTACGCATCATTCTACACATCATACTACACATCTTTCAACACATCCTTCTACACATCATTCTACACATCAATCTACACGTCATTCTACACATAATTCTACACGTTATTCTGCACATCATTCTATACATCATTCTACACATCATTCGACATTTCATTCCACACATCATTCCACACAACACCATTCTAAACATCATAATATATATCATTCTACACATCATTCTACACATCATTCTACACATTATTCCACACATCATTCTACACATCATTCGACACATCATTCTACTCAACATCATTCTGCACATCATTCTATACATCATTCTACACATCATTCTACACATCATTCGACGCATCATTCTACACATCATTCCACGCATGATTTACACATCATTCCATACATCATTCTACACATCATTCTACGCATCATTCTACGTATCATTCTACACATTATTCTACACATCTTTCAACACATCATTCTACAAATCATTCTACACATCATTCTGCACATCATTCTACACATCATTCTGCACCACATGATTCACACATCATTCTCTATATCATTCTACACATCATTCAACACGTTATTCGACACATCATTCTTCAAATCATTTTACACGTCCTTCTACACATCATTGTACACATCATTCTACACATCATTCTTCACATCATTCTGCACAACTAATGCTACACCACATTCTACACATCATTCTATACATCATTCTGCACATCATACTCCACATCATTCTACACATCATTCCACACATCATTCTACACAACATCATTGTACACATCATTCTATACATCATTTTACACGTCATTCAACATATGATTCTGCACATCATTCTGCACATCATTCTACACGGCATTATTCTACACATCATTCTACACATCATCATTCAACACATCATTTGGCACATCATTCTACGCAGCATTCTACGCATCATTGCACACATCATTATAGACATCATTCCAAACCTCATTTTATACATCATTCTAAACAACATTCTGCACAACATTCTACACATCATTCTACACATCATTATACACATCATTCTGCACATCATTCCGCACATCATTCCACACATCATTATACACATCATTCTACACATCATTATACACATCAATCTATACATCATTCTACACATCATTATACGCATCATGCTACACATCTTTCCACACATCATTCTACGCATCATTCTACACATCATTCTGCACGTAATTCTACACATTATTCCACACATCATTCTACACATCATTCGAAAAATCATTCTACTCAACCGCATTCTGCACATCATTCTACACATCATTCGACACAGCATTCTGCTCAACATCATTCTGCACATTATCTATGCAACATTCTACACATCGTTCTGCATTTCATTCCACACATCATTATCCACATCATTCTGCACATCATTCCGCACATCATTCCACACATCATTGTACACATCAATCTACACAACTTCATTCTGCACATCATTCTATACATCATTCTACACATCATTATACGCATCATGCTACACATCATTCTCCACATTATTCTGCGCATCATTCGAGACAACATTCTACACGTCATTCAGCACGTCATTCTACACATTATTCCACACATCATTCTACACATCATTCGAAAAATCATTCTACTCAACAGCATTCTACACATCATTCTATACATCATTCTACACACCATTCTACGTTTCATTCCACACATCATTCCACACAACATAATTCTACTCATAATTCATAGAAACATAGAAACATAGAAAATAGGTGCAGGAGTAGGCCATTCGGCCCTTCTAGCCTGCACCGCCATTCAATGAGTTCATGGCTGAACATTCAACTTCAGTACCCCATTCCTGCTTTCTCGCCATACCACTTGATCCCCCTAGTAGTAAGGACCTCATCTAACTCATTTTTGAATATATTTAGTTAATTGGCCTCAACAACTTTCTGTGGTAGAGAATTCCACAGGTTCACCATTCTCTGGGTGAAGAACTTCCTCCACGTCTCGGTCGTAAATGGCTTACCCCTTATCCTTAGACTGTGACCTCTGGTTCTGGACTTCCCCAACATTGGGAACATTCTTCCTGCATCTAACCTGTCAAACCCCGTCAGAATTTTAAATGTTTCTCTGAGGTCCCCTCTCATTCTTCTGAACTCTAGTGAATACAAACCCAGTTGATCCAGACTTTCTTGATAGGTCAGTCCCGCCATCCCGGGAATCAGTCTGGTGAACCTTCGCTGCACTCCCTCAATAGCAAGAATGTCCTTCCTCAAGTTAGGAGACCAAAACTGTACACAATACTCCAGGTGTGGCCTCACCAATGCCCTGTACAACTGTAGCAACACCTCCGTGCCCCTGTACTCAAATCCCCTTGCTATGAAGGCCAACATGCCATTTGCTTTCTTAACCGCCGACTGCACCTGCATGCCAACCTTCAATGACTGATGCACCACGACACCCAGGTCTCTTTGCACCTCCCCTTTTCCAAATCTGTCACCATTCAGATAATTATCTGTCTCTCTGTTTTTACCACCGAAGTGGATAACCTCACATTTATCCACATTATACTTCATCTGCCATGCATTTGCCGACTCACCTAATCTATCCAAGTCGCTCTGCAGCCTCACAGCATCCTCCTCGCAGCTCACACTGCCACCCAAATTAGTGTCATCCGCAAATTTGGAGATACTACATTTAATCCCATCATCTAACTCATTAATGTACAGTGTAAACAGCTGGGGCCACAGCACAAAACATTGTGGTACCCCACTAGTCACTGCCTGCCATTCTGAAAAGTATCCATTTACTCCGACTCTTTGCTTCCTGTCTGACAACCAGTTCTCACTCCATGTCAGCACACTACCCCCAATCCCATGTGCTCTAACTTTGCACATCAATCTCTTGTGTGGGACCTTGTCGAACGCCTTCTGAAAGTCCAAATATACTACATCAACTGGTTCTCCCTTGTCCACTCGACTGGAAACATCCTCCAAAAATTCCAGAAGATTTGTCAAGCATGATTTCCCTTTCACAAATCCATGCTGAGTTGGACCTATCATGTCACCTCTTTCCAAATGCACTGCTATGACATCCTTAATAATTTATTCCATCATTTTACCCACTACCGATGTCAGGATGACCGGTCTATAATTCCCTGTTTTCTCTGTCCCTCCTTTTTTAAAAAGTTGGGTTACATTGGCTACCCTCCACTCTAAAGGAACTGATCCAGAATCAATGGAATGTTGCAAAATGACTGTCAATGCATCCACTATTTCCAAGGCCACCTCCTTAAGTACTCTTGCGATGCAGTCCATCAGGCCCTGGGAATTTATCGGCCTTCATTCCCATCAATTTCCCCAACAGAATTTCCCGGCTAATAAGGATTTCCCTCATTTCCTCCTCCTTACTAGACCCCCCGACCCTTTTATAACTGGAAGGTTGTTTGTGTCCTCCTTAGTGAATACCGAACCAAAGTACTTGTTCAATTTGTCCGCCATTTCTTTGTTCCCCGTTATGACTTCCCCTGATTCTGACTGCAGGGGACAAAGGTTGGCTTCACTAACCTTTTTCTCTTTACATATCTATAGAAAGTTTTGCAATCCGTCTTAATGTTCCCTGCAAGCTTCTTCTCGTACTCCATTTTCCCTGCCCTAAGCAAACCCTTTGTCCTCCTCTGCTGAGTTCTAAATTTCTCCCAGTCCCCAGGTTCGCTACTATTTCTGGCCAATCTGTATGTCACTTCCTTGTCTTTAATACTATCCCTGATTTCCCTTGATAGCCACGGTTGAGCCACCTTCCCTTTTTTATTTTTATGCCAGACAGGAATGTACAATTGTTGTCGTTCATCCATGCGGTCTCTAAATGTCTGCCATTGCCCATCCACAGTCAACCCCCTAAGTATCATTCGCCAATCAATCCCAGCAAATTCACGCCTCATATCTTCAAAGTTAGCCTTCTTTAAGTTCTGGACCATGGTCTCTGAATTCACTGTTTCATTCTCCATCCTAATGCAGAATTCCACCATATTATGGTCACTCTTCCCCAAGGGGCCTCGCACAACGAGATTGCTAATTAATCCTCTCTCATTACATAACACCCAGTCTAAGATGTCCTCCCCCCTAGTTGGTTCCTCGACATATTGGTCGAAAGAAAACATCTCTTATGCACTCCAGGAAATCCTCCTCCACCGTATTGCTTCCAGTTTGGTTAGCCCAATCTATGTGCATATTAAAGTCACCCATTATGACTGCTGCACCGTTATTGCGTGCACCCCTATTTTCCTGTTTGATGCCCTCCTGAACATCACTACTACCGTTTGGAGGTCTGTACAAAACTCCCACTAAAGTTTTATCCCTTTGGTGTTCTGTTGCTCTCCCCATATAGATTCCACATCATCCAAGCTAATGTCCTTCCTAACTATTGCCTTAATCTCCTCCGTAACCAGCAATGCTACCCCACCTCATTTTCCTTTTATTCTATCCTTCCTGAATGTTGAATACCCCTAGATGTTGAGTTCCCAGCCCAGATCATCCTGGAGCCACGTCTCCGTAATCCCAATCACATCATGTTTGTTAACATCTATTTGCACAGTTAATTCATCCACCTTATTGCGGATACTCCTTGCATTAAGACAGAAAGCCTTTAGGCTTGTTTTTTTAACACCCTCTGTCATTTTAGAATTTTGCTGTACAATGGCCCTTTTTGTTCTTTGCCTTGGGTTTCTCTGCCCTCCACTTTTCCTCATCTCCTTTCTGTGTTTTGCTTTTGCCTCCTCTTTGTTTCCCTCTATCTCCCTGCATTGGTTCCCATCCCCCTGCCATATATGTTTAACTCCTCCCCAACAGCACTAGCAAACACTCCCCCGAGGACATTGCTTCCAATTCTGCCCAGATGCAGACCGTCCGGATTGTACTGGTCCCACCTTCCCCAGAACCGGTTCCAATGCCCCAGGAATTTGAATCCCTCCCTGCTGCAGCATTGCTCAAGCCACGTATTCATCTGAGCTATTCTGGGATTTTTACTCTGACTAGCACGTGGCACTGGTAGCAATCCCGCGATTATTACTTTTGAGGTCCTACTTTTTAATTTAGCTCCTTGCTCCTTAGATTCATTTCGTAGGGCCTCATCCCTTTTTTTACCTATATCGTTGGTACCAATGTGCACCACGACAACTGGCTGTTCTCCCTCCCATTTTAGAATGTCCTGCACCCGCTCCGACAGATCCTTGACCCTTGCACCAGGGATGCAACATACCATCCTGGAGTCTCGGTTGCGGCCGCAGAAACGCCTATCTATTCCCCTTACAATTGAATCCACTATCACTATCGCTCCCCCACTCTTTTTCCTGCCCTCCTGTGCAACAGAGCCAGCCACGTTGCCATGAACTTGGCTGCTGCTGCCCTCTCCTGATGAGTCATCCCCCTCAACAGTACTCAAAGCATTGTATCTGTTTTGCAGTGGGATGACATCATTCTACACATCATTCTACACGTCATTCTACACATTATTCCACACATCATTCTACACATCATTCGACACATCATTCTACTCAACATCATTCTGCACATCATTCTCTATATCATTCTACATTTCATTGTACACATCATTCTACACAACATAATTCTACACATCATTCTATACATCATTCTATACATCATTCTGCACATCATGCTAGAGAGCAAAATACACAACTTCATTCTACACATCATTCCATACATCATTCTACACATCATTCGACACATCATTCTACGCATCATTCTACACATCTTTCTACACATCATTCTACACATCATTCCACACATCATTCCACACATCATTCTATGCATCATTCTACACATCTTTCGACACATCATTCTACACATGATTCTACACTTCATTCTGCACATCAATCTGCACGTTATTATACGCATCATTCTACACATCATTCTACAAATCATTCTACACATCATTCTACACATCATTCTACACATCATACTACGCATCATTCTGCACATCTTTCTACACATCATTCTACACATCATTCTACACATCTTTCGACACATCATTCTACATATCATTCTACACATCATTCGACAAATCATTCTACGCAATATTCTACACATCTTTCTACACATCATTCTACACATCATTCAACACATCATTCGACACATCAATCTGCACACCATTCTACACATCATTCTGCACATCATTCTACGCATCATTGTACACATCTTTCTACCCATCATTCTACACATCATTCTACACATCATTCTACACGTAATTCTACGCATCATTCTACACATCATTCTACACATCATTCTACACATCAATCTACACAACTTCATTCTACACATCATTCTACACATCATTCTACACATCGTTCGACACATCATTCTGCACATCATTCTACACATCATTCTACACATCATTCTACACATCATTCTACACATCATTCGACACATCATTCTAGACAGCAAACTACACAACTTCATTCTACACATCATTCTACGCATTATTCTGCACATCTTTCTACACATCATTCTACACATCTTTCTACACATCATTCGACACATCAATCTGCACATCATTCTACACATCAATCAACACATCAATCTACACAACATTCTATACATCATTCTACACATCATTATATGCATCATGCTGAACATCTTTCTACTCATCATTCTATACATCATTCTACGCATCATTTTACACATCATTCTACACATAATTCTGCACATCTTTCTACACATCATTCTACACAACATTCTACACATCTTTCTACACATCATTCTACACATCATTCTACACATCATTCTATACATCATTCTACACACCATTCTGCACATCATTCTGCACATCATTATACGCATCATGCTACACATCTTTCTCCACATCATTCTACACATTATTCTACACATCATTCTACACGTCATTATACACATCATTCTACACATCATATACGCATCATTCGACACATCTTTCAACAATTGATTCTACCCATCCTTCTGCACATCATTCTACACATCATTCTACACGTCATTCTACACATTATACCACACATCATTCTACACATCATTCGACACATCATTCTACTCAACATCATTCTGCACATCATTCTCTACATCATTCTACATTTCATTCTACTCATCATTCTACACAACATAATTCTACACATCATTCTATACATCATTCTACACATCACTCTACACATCATTCTAGACAGCAAACTACACAACTTCATTCTACACATCATTCTATACATCATTCTACACATCATTCGACACATCATTCTACGCATCATTCTACACATCTTTCTACACATCATTCTACACATCATTCCACACATCATTCTATGCATCATTCTACACATCTTTCTACACATCATTCTAGACAGCAAACTACACAACTTCATTCTACACATCATTCTATACATCATTCTACACATCATTCGACACATCATTCCACACATCATTCCACACATCATTCTATGCATCATTCTACACATCTTTCTACACGTCATTCTACACATCATTCTACACGTAATTCTACGCATCATTCTACACATCATTCTACACATCATTCTACACATCAATCTACACAACTTCATTCTACACATCATTCTACACATCATTCTACACATCGTTCGACACATCATTCTGCACATCATTCTACACATCATTCTACACATCATTCTACACATCATTCGACACATCATTCTAGACAGCAAACTACACAACTTCATTCTACACATCATTCTACGCATTATTCTGCACATCTTTCTACACATCATTCTACACATCTTTCTACACATCATTCGACACATCAATCTGCACATCATTCTACACATCAATCGACACATCAATCTACACAACATTCTATACATCATTCTACACATCATTATATGCATCATGCTGAACATCTTTCTACTCATCATTCTATACATCATTCTACGCATCATTCTACACATCATTCTACACATAATTCTGCACATCTTTCTACACATCATTCTACACAACATTCTACACATCTTTCTACACATCATTCTACACATCATTCTACACATCATTCTATACATCATTCTACACACCTTTCTGCACATCATTCTACACATCATTATGCGCATCATGCTACACATCTTTCTACACATCATTCTACACATTATTCTACACATCATTCTACACGTCATTTTACACATCATTCTACACATCATATACGCATCATTCGACACATCTTTCAACAATTGATTCTACCCATCATTCTACACATCATTCTACACATCATTCTACACGTCATTCTACACATTATTCCACACATCATTCTACACGTCATTCGACACATCATTCTACTCAACATCATTCTGCACATCATTCTATACATCATTCTACATTTCATTCTACTCATCATTCTACACAACATTATTCTACACATCATTCTATACATCATTCTATACATCACTCTACACATCATTCTAGACAGCAAACTACCCAACTTCATTCTACACATCATTCTATACATCATACTACACATCATTCGACACATCATTCTACGCATCATTCTGCACATCTTTCTACACATCATTCTACACATCATTCCACACATCATTCCACACGTCATTCTATGCATCATTCTACACATCTTTCTACACATCATTCTACACATCATTCTACACTTCATTCTGCACATCAATCTGCACGTTATTCTACGCATCATTCTACACATCATTCTACAAATCATTCCCCACATCATTCTACACATCATTCTACACATCATTCTACGCATCATTCTGCACATCTTTCTACACATCATTCTACACATCATTCTACACATCATTCGACACATCATTCTACATATCATTCTACACATCATTCGACAAATCATTCTACGCAACATTCTACACATCTTTCTACACATCATTCGACACATCATTCAACACATCATTCGACACATCAATCTGCACACCATTCTACACATCATTCTGCACATCATTCTACGCATCATTGTACACATCTTTCTACCCATCATTCTACAAATCATTCTACACATCATTCTACACATAATTCTACGCATCATTCTACACAACTTTCTACACATAATTCTGCACATCATTCTACACATCATTCTACACATCTTTCTACACATCATTCTACACATCATTCTACACATCATTCTATACATCATTCTACACACCTTTCTACACATTATTCTACACATCATTATACGCATCATGCTACACATCTTTCTACACATCATTCTACACATTATTCTACAGATCATTCTACACGTCATTTTACACATCATTCTACACATCATATACACATCATTCGACACGTCTTTCAACAATTCATTCTACCCATCATTCTACACATCATTCTACACATCATTCTACACGTCATTCTACACATTATTCCACACATCATTCTACATATCATTCGACACATCATTCTGCTCAACATCATTCTGCACATCATTCTCTACATCATCATCATTCTACATTTCATTCTACACATCATTCTACACAACATAATTCTACACATCATTCTATATATCATTCTATACATCATTCTACACATCATTCTAGACAGCAAACTACACAACTTCATTCTACACATCATTCTATACATCATTCTACACATCATTCGACACATCATTCTACGCATCATTCTACACATCTTTCTACACATCATTCTACACATCATTCTACACTTCATTCTACACATCAATCTACACAACTTTATTCTACACATCATTCTACACATCATTCTACACATCGTTCGACACATCATTCTGCACATCATTCTACACATCATTCTACACATCATTCTACACATCATTCGACACATCATTCTAGACAGCAAACTACACAACTTCATTCTACACATCATTCTACGCATTATTCTGCACATCTTTCTACACATCATTCTACACATCTTTCTACACATCATTCGACACATCAATCTGCACATCATTCTACACATCAATCGACACATCAATCTACACAACATTCTATACATCATTCTACACATCATTATATGCATCTTGCTGAACATCTTTCTACTCATCATTCTATACATCATTCTACGCATCATTCTACACATCATTCTACACATAAGTCTGCACATCTTTCTACACATCATTCTACACAACATTCTACACATCTTTCTACACATCATTCTACACATCATTCTACACATCATTCTATACATCATTCTACACACCTTTCTGCACATCATTCTACACATCATTATACGCATCATGCTACACATCTTTCTACACATCATTCTACACATTATTCTACACATCATTCTACACGTCATTTTACACGTCATTCTACACATCATATACGCATCATTCGACACATCTTTCAACAATTGATTCTACCCATCATTCTACACATCATTCTACACATCATTCTACACGTCATTCTACACATTATTCCACACATCATTCTACACGTCATTCGACACATCATTCTACTCAACATCATTCTGCACATCATTCTATACATCATTCTACATTTCATTCTACTCATCATTCTACACAACATTATTCGACACATCATTCTATACATCATTCTATACATCACTCTACACATCATTCTAGACAGCAAACTACACAACTTCATTCTACACATCATTCTATACATCATTCTACACATCATTCGACACATCATTCTACGCATCATTCTACACATCTTTCTACACATCATTCTACACATCATTCCACACATCATTCCACACGTCATTCTATGCATCATTCTACACATCGTTCTACACATCATTCTACACATCATTCTACACTTCATTCTGCACATCAATCTGCACGTTATTCTACGCATCATTCTACACATCATTCTACAAATCATTCCACACATCATTCTACACATCATTCTACACATCATTCTACGCATCATTCTGCACATCTTTCTACACATCATTCTACACATCATTCTACACATCATTCGACACATCATTCTACATATCATTCTACACATCATTCGACAAATCATTCTACGCAACATTCTACACATCTTTCTACACATCATTCGACACATCATTCAACACATCATTCGACACATCAATCTGCACACCATTCTACACATCATTCTGCACATCATTCTACGCATCATTGTACATATCTTTCTACCCATCATTCTACAAATCATTCTACACATCATTCTACACATAATTCTACGCAACATTCTACACAACTTTCTACACATAATTCTGCACATCATTCTACACATCATTCTACACATCTTTCTACACATCATTCTACACATCATTCTACACATCATTCTATACATCATTCTACACACCTTTCTACACATTATTCTACACATCATTATACGCATCATGCTACACATCTTTCTACACATCATTCTACACATTATTCTACAGATCATTCTACACGTCATTTTACACATCATTCTACACATCATATACGCATCATTCGACACGTCTTTCAACAATTCATTCTACCCATCATTCTACACATCATTCTACACATCATTCTACACGTCATTCTACACATTATTCCACACATCATTCTACACATCATTCGACACATCATTCTGCTCAACATCATTCTGCACATCATTCTCTACATCATTCTACATTTCATTCTACACATCATTCTACACAACATAATTCTACACATCATTCTATATATCATTCTATACATCATTCTACACATCATTCTAGACAGCAAACTACACAACTCCATTCTACACATCATTCTATACATCATTCTACACATCATTCGACACATCATTCTACGCATCATTCTACACATCTTTCTACACATCATTCTACACATCATTCCACACATCATTCCACACATCATTCTGTGCATCATTCTACACATCTTTCTACACATCATTCTACACATCATTCTACACTTCATTCTGCACATCAATCTGCACGTTATTCTACGCATCATTCTACACATCATTCTACAAATCATTCTACACATCATTCTACACATAATTCTACACATCATTCCACGCATCATTCTGCACATCTTTCTACACATCATTCTACACATCATTCTACACATCATTCGACACATCATTCTACATATCATTCTACACATCATTCGACAATTAATTCTACGCAACATTCTACACATCTTTCTACACATCATTCTACACATCATTCAACACATCATTCGACACATCAATCGGCACACCATTCTACACATTATTCTGCACATCATTCTACGCATCATTGTACACATCTTTCTACCCATCATTCTACACATCATTCTACCCATCATTCTACACGTCATTCTACACATTATTCCACACATCATTCTACACATCATTCGACACATCATTCTGCTCAACATCATTCTGCACATCATTCTATACATCATTCTACACACCTTTCTACACATTATTCTACACATCATTATACGCATCATGCTACACATCTTTCTACACATCATTCTACACATTATTCTACAGATCATTCTACACGTCATTTTACACATCATTCTACACATCATATACGCATCATTCGACACGTCTTTCAACAATTCATTCTACCCATCATTCTACACATCATTCTGCACATCATTCTACACGTCATTCTACACATTATTCCACACATCATTCTACACATCATTCGACACATCATTCTGCTCAACATCATTCTGCACATCATTCTCTACATCATTCTACATTTCATTCTACACATCATTCTACACAACATAATTCTACACATCATTCTATATATCATTCTATACATCATTCTACACATCATTCTAGACAGCAAACTACACAACTCCATTCTACACATCATTCTATACATCATTCTACACATCATTCGACACATCATTCTACGCATCATTCTACACATCTTTCTACACATCATTCTACACATCATTCCACACATCATTCCACACATCATTCTGTGCATCATTCTACACATCTTTCTACACATCATTCTACACATCATTCTACACTTCATTCTGCACATCAATCTGCACGTTATTCTACGCATCATTCTACACATCATTCTACAAATCATTCTACACATCATTCTACACATAATTCTACACATCATTCCACGCATCATTCTGCACATCTTTCTACACATCATTCTACACATCATTCTACACATCATTCGACACATCATTCTACATATCATTCTACACATCATTCGACAATTAATTCTACGCAACATTCTACACATCTTTCTACACATCATTCTACACATCATTCAACACATCATTCGACACATCAATCGGCACACCATTCTACACATTATTCTGCACATCATTCTACGCATCATTGTACACATCTTTCTACCCATCATTCTACACATCATTCTACCCATCATTCTACACGTCATTCTACACATTATTCCACACATCATTCTACACATCATTCGACACATCATTCTGCTCAACATCATTCTGCACATCATTCTATACATCATTCTACACACCTTTCTACACATTATTCTACACATCATTATACGCATCATGCTACACATCTTTCTACACATCATTCTACACATTATTCTACAGATCATTCTACACGTCATTTTACACATCATTCTACACATCATATACGCATCATTCGACACGTCTTTCAACAATTCATTCTACCCATCATTCTACACATCATTCTGCACATCATTCTACACGTCATTCTACACATTATTCCACACATCATTCTACACATCATTCGACACATCATTCTGCTCAACATCATTCTGCACATCATTCTCTACATCATTCTACATTTCATTCTACACATCATTCTACACAACATAATTCTACACATCATTCTATATATCATTCTATACATCATTCTACACATCATTCGAGACAGCAAACTACACAACTCCATTCTACACATCATTCTATACATCATTCTACACATCATTCGACACATCATTCTACGCATCATTCTACACATCTTTCTACACATCATTCTACACATCATTCCACACATCATTCCACACATCATTCTGTGCATCATTCTACACATCTTTCTACACATCATTCTACACATCATTCTACACTTCATTCTGCACATCAATCTGCACGTTATTCTACGCATCATTCTACACATCATTCTACAAATCATTCTACACATCATTCTACACATAATTCTACACATCATTCCACGCATCATTCTGCACATCTTTCTACACATCATTCTACACATCATTCTACACATCATTCGACACATCATTCTACATATCATTCTACACATCATTCGACAATTAATTCTACGCAACATTCTACACATCTTTCTACACATCATTCTACACATCATTCAACACATCATTCGACACATCAATCGGCACACCATTCTACACATTATTCTGCACATCATTCTACGCATCATTGTACACATCTTTCTACCCATCATTCTACACATCATTCTACCCATCATTCGACACATAATTCTACGCATCATTCTACACATCATTCTACACATCATTCTGCACATCAATCTACACAACTTCATTCTACACATCATTCTACACATCATTCTACACATCGTTCGACACATCATTCTGCACATCATTCTACACATCATTCTACACATCATTCTACACATCATTCTACACATCATTCGACACATCATTCTAGACAGCAAACTACTCAACTTCATTCTACACATCATTCTACGCATTATTCTGCACATCTTTCTACACATCATTCTACACATCTTTCTACACATCATTCGACACATCAATCTGCACATCATTCTATACATCATTCTACACACCTTTCTACACATCATTCTACATATCATTGTACGCATCATGCTACACATCTTTCTACACATCATTCTACACATCATTCTACACATCTTTCTACACATCATTCTACACATCATTCTAAACATCATTCTATAAATCATTCGACACACCTTTCTACACATCATTCTACATATCATTATACGCATCATGCTACACATCTTTCTACACATCATTCTACACATTATTCTACACATCATTCTATGCATCATTCTACACATCTTTCTACACATCATTCTGCACACCATTCTATACATCATTCTGCACATCATTATATGCATCATGCTGCACATCTTTCTACTCATCATTCTATACATCATTCTACACATCATTCTATACATCATTCTACACACCTTTCTACACATCATTCTACATATCATTATACGCATCAGGCTAAACATCTTTCTACACATCATTCTGCACATTATTCTACAAATCATTCTACACGTCATTTTACACCTCATTCTACACATCATATACGCATCATTCGACACATCTTTCAACAATTCATTCTACCCATCATTCTACACATCATTCTACACAATAATCTACACATCATTCTACACATAATTCTGCACATCAATCTGCACATCATTCTACACATCATTCTACACATCATTCTACATATCATTCTACACATCATACGACACATCATTCTACGCATCATTCTACACATCTTTCTACACATCATTCTACACATCATTCGACACATCATTCGACACATCAATCTGCAAATCATTCCACACATTATTATACACATCATTCTGTGCATCATTCTACACATCTTTCTACACATCATTCTACACATCATTCTACGCATCATTCTACGCATCATTCAACACATTATTCTACACATCATTCTACACGTCATTTTACACATCATTCTACACATCATATACGCATCATTCGACACATCTTTCAACAATTGATTCTACCCATCATTCTACACATCATTCTACACATCATTCTACACGTCATTCTACACATTATTCCACACATCATTCTACACGTCATTCGACACATCATTCTACTCAACATCATTCTGCACATCATTCTCTACATCATTCTACATTTCATTCTACTCATCATTCTACACAACATTATTCTACACATCATTCTATACATCATTCTATACATCACTCTACACATCATTCTAGACAGCAAACTACACAACTTCATTCTTCACATCATTCTTTACATCATTCTACACATCATTCGACACATCATTCTACGCATCATTCTACACATCTTTCTACACATCATTCAACACATCATTCCACACATCATTCCACACATCATTCTACACATCTTTCTACACATAATTCTACACATCATTCTACGCAACATTCAACACATCTTTCTACACATCATTCTACACATCATTCGACACATCATTCGAGACGTCAATCTGCATATAATTCCACACATCATTCTACACATCATTCTATGCATCATTCTGCACATCTTTCTACACATCATTCTACACATCATTCTACACATCATTCTACGCATCATTCTACACATCATGCTACACATCATTCTGCACATCAATCTACACAACTTCATTCTACACATCATTCTATACATCATTCTACACATCATTATATGCATCGTGCTACACATCTTTCTACACATCTTTCTACACATCATTCTACACATCATTCTACACATCATTCTGCACATCATTCTACGCATCATTCTACACATCTTTCTACACATCATTCTGCACATTATTCTACACATCATTCTGCATATCATTCTACACATCATTCTACACATCATTCTACACATCTTTCTAAACATCATTCTACACATCATTCTAAACATCATTCTACACATCATTCGACACATCATTCTAGACAGCAAACTATAAAACTTAATTCTACACATCATTCTATACACCATTCAACACATCATTCGACACATCATTCTACGCATCATTCTACACATCTTTTTACACATCATTCTACACATCATTCCACACATCATTCCACACATCATTCTACACATCATTCCGCACGTCATTCCACACATCATTCCACACATCATTCCACACATCATTCCACACGGCATTCCACACATCATTCCACACATCATTCCACACATTAGTCCACACATCATTCCACACAGCATTCCACACCTCATTCCACACATCATTCCACACATCATTCAATACATCATTCCACACATCATTCCAAACATCACTCCAAACATCATTCCACACCTCATTCCACATAACATTCCACACATCATTCCTCACCTCATTCCACACATCATTCCACACATCATTCAATACATCATTCAATACATCATTCCACATATCATTCCACACATCTTTCCACTCTTCATTCCACACATCATTCCATACGGCATTCCACACATCATTCCACACATCATTCCACACATCAGTCCATACCTGATTCCAAACCTCATTCCACACCTCATTTCACACATCATTCCACAC
The DNA here is from genome assembly GCF_044704955.1 of Pristiophorus japonicus. Classification (NCBI taxonomy): domain Eukaryota; kingdom Metazoa; phylum Chordata; class Chondrichthyes; family Pristiophoridae; genus Pristiophorus; species Pristiophorus japonicus. The sequence goes on from NW_027252779.1 coordinate 1,413,565, forward strand.
ATCATTCCACACATCATTCCACACATCATTCCAAACATCACTCCAAATTTCATTCCACACCTCATTCCACATAACATTCCACACATCATTCCTCACCTCATTCCACACAACATTCCACACATCATTCAATACATCATTCAATACATCATTCCACATATCATTCCACACATCTTTCCACATATCATTCCACACATCATTCCACACGGCATTCCACACATGATTCCACACATCATTCCGCACCGCATTCCACACATCATTCCACACATCATTGCACACATCATTCCACACCTCATTCCAAACCACATTCCACACATCATTCCACACAGCATTCCACACATCATTCTACACAACATTCCAAATATCATCCAATCCTCATTCCTCATATCATTACACGCATCATTCCACATCTCATTCCACACTTCATTCCACACATCATTCCACACCTCATTCCACACCTCATTTCACACATCATTCCACACATCATTCCACACTGCATTCCAAATATCATTCCACTCCTCATTCCACACCTAATTCCACACATCATTCCACACATCAGTCCATCCCTCATTCCACACCTCATTCCACACCTCATTCCACACATCATTGCATACATCATTGCACATATCATTTCACACAACATTCCACACATCATTCCACATCTCATTCCACGTATCATTCCGCAACATTCAACACATAATTCCACACATCAATCCACACTTCATTCCATCCCTCATTCCACACTTCATTGAAAACCTCATTCCACACCCCATTCCACACCCCATTCCACAAATCATTCCAAAACATTCAACACATCATTCCACACATCATTCCACGCATCATTCCACGCATCATTCCACGCATCATTCCACACATCATTCCACACATCATTCCGCATATCATTCCACACATCATTCGACACATCATTCCATCCCTCATTCCACACCTCATTCCACACCTCATTCCACACATCATTGATTACATCATTGCACATATCATTCCACACATCATTCCACACACCATTCCACACCTCATTTCACATATCATTCCACAACATTTAACACATCATTACACACATCAATCCACCCCTCATTCCATACCTCATTCCACACCGCATTCCACACATCGTTCCACTCATCATTCCACACATCATTCAGAAACATTCCACTTCATTCCAAACATCATTCCACTCATCATTCCACACATCATTCCACACATCATTCTACACATGATTCCAAACATCATTCCACACATCATTCCAAACATCATTCCACACATCATTACACACATCTTTCCAAACTTCATTCCACACATCATTCCACACATCATTCCACACATCATTCCAAACATCATTCCACATCACATTCCACTTCATTACACACATCATTCCACACCATATTCCAGGCATCATTCCACACATCATTCCAAACATCATTACATACCTCATTCCACACATCATTCCACACATCATTCCACACATCATTCCACACCTCATTCCACACCTCATTCCACACCTCATTCCACACCTCATTCCGCACCTCATTCCACACATCATTCCACACATCATTGTACACATCATTCCACACATCATTCCGCACATCATTCCACACCTAATTCCACACATCATTCCACAACATTCCACACATCATTCCACACATCAATTCGCACATCATTCCACACAAATAATCCACACCTCATTCCACACCTCATTCCACAACTCATCCACAACTCAATCCGCACTTCATTCCACATATCATTCCACACATCATTCCACACATCATTCCAGATATTATTCGACACATCATTGCAAACATCATTCCACACAGAATTCCATACATCATTACACAAAATTCCACACATGATTCCACACAGCATTCCACACATCATTGACACATCATTCCACACATCATTCCATACAGCATTCCACACAGCATTCCACACATCATTCCACACCTCATTCCACACATCATTCCACACATCATTGCACACATCATTCCACACAGCTTTCCAAACATCATTCCACACCTCATTCCAGACATCATTGATTACATCATTGCACATATCATTCCACACATCATTCCACACACCATTCCACACCACATTTCACATATCATTCCACAACATTTAACACATCATTCCACACATCAATCCACCCCTCATTCCATACCTCATTCCACACCGCATTCCACACATCGTTCCACTCATCATTCCACACATCATTCAAAAACATTCCACATCAATCCAAACATCATTCCACTCATCATTCCACACATCATTCCACACATCATTCTACACATCATTCAAAAACATTCCACATCAATCCAAACATCATTCCACTCATCATTCCACATATCATTCCACACATCATTCCACACATCATTCCAGATATTATTCGACACATCATTGCAAACATCATTCCACACAGAATTCCATACATCATTACACAAAATTCCACACATGATTCCACACAGCATTCCACACATCATTGACACATCATTCCACACATCATTCCATACAGCATTCCACACAGCATTCCACACATCATTCCACACCTCATTCCACACATCATTCCACACATCATTGCACACATTATTCCACACAGCATTCCAAACATCATTCCACAGCTCATTCCACATATCATTCCACGGATCATTCCAGATCTCATTCCACACATCATTGCACACAACATTCCACACCTCATTCCACACATTATTCCACACATCATTGCACACATCATTGCACACATCATTGCACACATCATTGCACACATCACTCCACACATCATTCCACATAACATTCCACAACATTCCACACATCATTCCACACATCAATCCACACATCGCTCCACACATCAGTCCACACCTCATTCCACAACTCATTCCAAACATCATTCCACACATCATTCCACACATTATTCCACACATCATTCCAAACATCAGTCCACACATCATTCCAGACATCATTCCAGATATTATTCGACACATCATTGCACACATCATTCCAAACTTCATTCCACACATCATTCCGCACCTCATTCCACTCATCATTCCACACATCATTCAATACATCATTCCACATATCATTCCACACATCATTCCGCACATCATTCCACACATCATTCCACACAGCATTGCACACAACATTCCACACAACATTCCACTCCTCATTACACACGTCCTTCCACACCTCATTCCACACATCATTCCACACGTCATTCCACACATCATTCCACATATCATTCCACACATCATTCCACATATCATTCCACGCATCATTCCACACATCATTCCACACATCATTCCACGTATCATTCGACACATCATTCGACACATCATTCCATCCCTCATTCCACACTTCATTCCACACCTCATTCCACATATCATTGATGACATAGTTGCACATATCATTCCACACATCAATCCACACATCATTCCATCCCTCATTCCACACCTCATTGAACACCTCATTCCACACATCATTCCACACATCATTCCACACCCCATTCCACACCTCATTCCACATATCATTCCACAACATTCAACACATCATTCCACAACTCATTCCACACATCATTCCACACATCATTCCAAACATCATTCCACATCACATTCCACATAACATTCGACGCATCATTCCACACATCATTCCAAATATCATTCCACACACCATTCCATACATCATTGCTCACTTCATTCCACACCTCATTCCACACCTCATTCCACACATCATTCCACACATCATTCAACACCTCATTCCACACCTCATTCCAAATATCATTCCACGCATCATTCCACACATCATTCCACACCTCATTCCACACCTCATTCCACCCATCATTCCACACATCATTCAACAACATTCCACAACATTCCACATATCATTCCACACATCGGTCCATACCTCATTCCACACCTCATTCCACACATCATTCCACAATTCATTCCAAACATCATTCCACATCACATTCCAAATCATTACACACATCATTCCACACCATATTCCACGCATCATTCCACTCATCATTCCAAACATCATCACATACATCATTCCACACATCATTCCACACATCATTCCACACATTATTCCACACATCATTCCACACATTATTCCAAACATCATGCCACACATCATTCCACATATCATTCACCACATCATTGCACACATCATTCCACACATCATTCCACACATCATTCCACACATCATTCCACACCTCATTCCACAACATTCCACACATCATTCCACACATCAATCCACAAATCATTCCACACATCATTGACACATCATTCCACACCTCATTCCACACATCATTCCATAACATTAGACACATCATTACACACATCAATCCACACATCATTCCACACATCATTCCACACATATTTCCAAACATCATTCCACACATCATTGCTCCCTTCATTCCACACCTCATTCCACTCCTCATTCCACACATCATTCCACACATCATTCAACACCTCATTCCACACCTCATTCCACACCTCATTCCAAATATCATTCCACGCATCATTCCACACATCATTCCACACCTCATTCCACACCTCATTCCACCCATCATTCCACACATCATTCAACAACATTCCACAACATTCCACATATTATTCCACACATCGGTCCGTACCTCATTCCACACCTCATTCCACACATCATTCCACAATTCATTCCAAACATCATTCCACATCACATTCCACATCATTCCACACATCATTCCACACCATATTCCATGCATCATTCCACACATCATTCCAAACATCATCACATACATCATTCCACACATCATTCCACACATCATTCCACACATTATTCCACACATCATTCCACACATTATTCCAAACATCATTCCACACATCATTCCACACATCATTCCACACATCATTGCACACATCATTCCACACATCATTCCACACATCATTCCACACATCATTCCACATCTCATTCCACAACATTCCACACATCATTCCACACATCAATCCACAAATCATTCCACACATCATTCCACAAATCATTCCACACATCATTGACACATCATTCCACACCTCATTCCACACATCATTCCATAACATTACACACATCATTACACACATCAATCCACACATCATTCCACACATCATTCCACACATCATTCCAAACATCATTACACACATCGTTCCACACATAATTCCAAACATTATTCCACACATCATTCCACACATCATTCCACACATCATTGACACATCATTCCATACCTCATTCCACACATCATTCCATAACATTCCACACAACATTCCACACATCATCTCACACATCATTGTCACATCATGCCACACATCAATCCACACAACATTCCACCCATTAGTCCACACAGCATTCAACACATAATTCCACATAACATTCCAAATATCATCCAATCATCATTCCTCATATAATTCCACGCATCATTCCACACAGCATTTCACACATCATTCCACACATCATTCCAATCATCATTCCACATCACATTCCACAGAACATTTCACGCATCATTCCACATATCATTCCAAAAATCATTCCACACATCATTCCATACATCATTCCATCCCTCATTCCACACCTCATTCCACACCTCATTCCAAACATCATTGCATACATCATTGCACATATCATTCCACACATCATTCCACACATCATTCCACACATCATTCCACAAACCATTCCACACCTCATTCCACACATCATTCCACACATCATTTCACACTTCAGTCCATACCTCATTCCACACCTCATTTCACACATCATTCCACACATCATTCCACACATCATTCCAATCATCATTCCACATCACATTCCACAGAACATTTCACGCATCATTCCACATATCATTCCAAAAATCATTCCACACATCATTCCACAAATCATTCCACACATCATTGACACATCATTCCACACCTCATTCCACCCCTCATTCCACACCTCATTGAACACCTCATTCCACACATCATTCCACACATCATTCCACAACCCATTCCACACCTCATTCCACATATCATTCCACAACATTCAACACATCATTCCACACAACAATCCACACATCATTCCATCCCTCATTCCACATGTCATTGAACACCTCATTCCACACATCATTCCACACATCATTCAATACATCATTCAATACATCATTCCACATATCATTCCACACATCTTTCCACACATCATTCCACACATCATTCCACACGGCATTCCACACATCATGCCACTCATCATTCCACACATTAGTCCACACATCATTCCACACATCATTCCACATCTCATTCCACACATCATTGCACACATCATTCAATACATCATTCCACACATCATTCCAAACATCACTCCAAACATCATTCCACACCTCATTCCACGTAACATTCCACACCTCATTCCTCACCTCATTCCACACATCATTCCACACATCATTCAATACATCATTCAATACATCATTCCACATATCATTCCACACATCTTTCCACACATCATTCCACACATCATTCCACACGGCATTCCACACATCATTCCACACATCATTCCACACATCATTCCACAATATTCCACAACATCCCACACATCATTCCACACATCATTCCACACATCAGTCCATACCTGATTCCAAACCTCATTCCACACCTCATTTCACACATCATTCCACACATCATTCCAAACATCACTCCAAACATCATTCCATACCTCATTCCACATAACATTCCACACATCATTCCTCACCTCATTCCACACATCATTCCACACATCATTCAATACATCATTCAATACATCATTCCACATATCATTCCACACATCTTTCCACACATCATTCCACACATCATTCCACACGGCATTCCACACATCATTCCACGCATCATTCCGCACCGCATTCCACATATCATTCCACACATCATTGCACACATCATTCCACACCTCATTCCAAACCACATTCCACACATCATTCCACACAGCATTCCACACATCATTTTACACAACATTCCAAATATCATCCAATCCTCATTCCTCATATCATTACACGCATCATTCCACACCTCATTCCACACTTCATTCCGCACATCATTCCACACCTCATTCCAGACGTCATTCCACACATCATTCCACACATCATTCCACACTGCATTCCAAATATCATTCCACACCTCATTCCACACCTCATTCCACACATCATTCCACACGTAATTCCACGCGTCATTCCACACATCATTCCACACATCATTCCATAACATTCCACACATCATTCCATACATCAGTCCATCCCTCATTCCACACCTCATTCCACACCTCATTCCACACATCATTGCATACATCATTGCACATATCATTTCACACAGCATTCCACACATCATTCCACACCTCATTCCACGTATCATTCCGCAACATTCAACACATAATTCCACACATCAATCCACACTTCATTCCATCCCTCATTCCACACTTCATTGAAAACCTCATTCCACACATCATTCCGCACATCATTCCACACCCCATTCCACACCTCATTCCACAAATCATTCCAAAGCATTCAACACATCATTCCACACATCATTCCACGCATCATTCCACGCATCATTCCACGCATCATTCCACACATCAATCCACCCCTCATTCCATACCTCATTCCACACCGCATTCCACACATCGTTCCACTCATCATTCCACACATCATTCAAAAACATTCCACATCATTCCAAACATCATTCCACTCATCATTCCACACATCATTCCACACATCATTCTACACATGATTCCAAACATCATTCCACACATCATTCCACACATCATTCCAAACATCATTCCACACATCATTACACACATCTTTCCAAACTTCATTCCACACATCATTCCACACATCATTCCACACATCATTCCAAACATCATTCCACATCACATTCCACATCATTACACACATCATTCCACACCATATTCCAGGCATCATTCCACACATCATTCCAAACATCATTACATACCTCATTCCACACATCATTCCACACATCATTCCACACATCATTCCACACCTCATTCCACACCTCATTCCACACCTCATTCCACACCTCATTCCGCACCTCATTCCACACATCATTCCACACATCATTGTACACATCATTCCACACATCATTCCGCACATCATTCCACACCTAATTCCACACATCATTCCACAACATTCCACACATCATTCCACACATCAATTCGCAAATCATTCCACACATTAGTCCACACCTCATTCCACACCTCATTCCACAACTCATCCACAACTCAATCCGCACTTCATTCCACATATCATTCCACACATCATTCCACACATCATTCCAGATATTATTCGACACATCATTGCACACATCATTCCACACAGAATTCCATACATCATTACACAAAATTCCACACATGATTCCACACAGCATTCCACACATCATTGACACATCATTCCACACATCATTCCATACAGCATTCCACACATCATTCCACACATCATTCCATACAGCATTCCACACAGCATTCCACACATCATTCCACACCTCATTCCACACATCATTCCACACATCATTGCACACATCATTCCACACAGCATTCCAAACATCATTCCACACCTCATTCCACATATCATTCCACGCATCATTCCAGATCTCATTCCACACATCATTGCACACAACATTCCACACCTCATTCCACACATCATTCCACACATCATTGCACACATTATTGCACACATCATTGAATACATCATTGCACACATCACTCCACACATCATTCCACATAACATTCCACAACATTCCACACATCATTCCACACATCAATCCACACATCGCTCCACACATCAGTCCACACCTCATTCCACAACTCATTCCAAACATCATTCCACACATCATTCCACACATTATTCCACACATCATTCCAAACATCAGTCCACACATCATTCCAGACATCATTCCAGATATTATTCGACACATCATTGCACACATCATTCCAAACTTCATTCCACACATCATTCCGCACCTCATTCCACTCATCATTCCACACATCATTCAATACATCATTCAACATATCATTCCACACATCATTCCACACATCATTCCACACATCATTCCACACATCATTGCACACATCATTCCATACCTCATTCCACACATCATTCCAAACAGCATTCCACACAACATTCCACACAACATTCCACTCCGCATTCCACACGTCCTTCCACACCTCATTCCACACATCATTCCACACGTCATTCCACACATCATTCCACATATCATTCCACACATCATTCCACATATCATTCCACGCATCATTCCACACATCATTCCACACATCATTCCACATATCATTCGACACATCATTCGACACATCATTCCATCCCTCATTCCACACTTCATTCCACACCTCATTCCACACATCATTGATGACATCGTTGCACATATCATTCCACACATCAATCCACACATCATTCCATCCCTCATTCCACACCTCATTGAAGACCTCATTCCACACATCATTCCACACATCATTCCACACCCCATTCCACACCTCATTCCACATATCATTCCACAACATTCAGCACATCATTCCACAACTCATTCCACACATCATTCCACACATCATTCCAAACATCATTCCACATCACATTCCACATAACATTCGACGCATCATTCCACACATCATTCCAAATATCATTCCACACACCATTCCATACATCATTGCTCACTTCATTCCACACCTCATTCCACACCTCATTCCACACATCATTCCACACATCATTCAACACCTCATTCCAAACCTCATTCCACACCTCATTCCAAATATCATTCCACGCATCATTCCACACATCATTCCACACCTCATTCCACACCTCATTCCACCCATCATTCCACACATCATTCAACAACATTCCACAACATTCCACATATCATTCCACACATCGGTCCATACCTCATTCCACACCTCATTCCACACATCATTCCACAATTCATTCCAAACATCATTCCACATCACATTCCACATCATTCCACACATCATTCCACACCATATTCCACGCATCATTCCACACATCATTCCAAACATCATCACATACATCATTCCACACATCATTCCACACATCATTCCACACTTTATTCCACACATCATTCCACACATTATTCCAAACATCATTCCATACATCATTCCACACATCATTCCACACATCATTGCACACATCATTCCACACCTCATTCCACACATAATTCCAAACATCATCACATACATCATTCCACACATCATTCCACACATCATTCCACACATTATTCCACACATCATTCCACACATTATTCCAAACATCATTCCACACATCATTCCTCACATCATTCCACACATCATTCCACACATCATTCCACATCTCATTCCACAACATACCACACATCATTCCACACATCAATCCACAAATCATTCCACACATCATTCCACAAATCATTCCACACATCATTGACACATCATTCCACACCTCATTCCACACATCATTCCATAACATTACACACATCATTACACACATCAATCCACACATCATTCCACACATCATTCCACACATCATTCCAAACATCATTCCACACATCATTCCACATATTATTCCACACATCATTCCACACATCATTCCACACATCATTGACACATCATTCCATACCTCATTCCACACATCATTCCATAACATTCCACACATCATTCCACACATCATCGCACACATCATTGTCACATCATGCCACACATCAATCCACACATCATTCCACACATTAGTCCACACAGCATTCAACACATCATTCCACATAACATTCCAAATATCATCCAATCATCATTCCTCATATAATTCCACGCATCATGCCACACAGCATTTCACACATCATTCCACACATCATTCCAATCATCATTCCACATCACATTCCACAGAAAATTTCACGCATCATTCCACATATCATTCCAAAAATCATTCCACACATCATTCCATACATCATTCCATCCCTCATTCCACACCTCATTCCACACCTCATTCCAAACATCATTGCATACATCATTGCCCATATCATTCCACACATCATTCCACACATCATTGCACACATTATTGCAAACATCATTGCATACATCATTGCACACATCACTCCACACATCATTCCACATAACATTCCACAACATTCCACACATCATTCCACACATCAATCCACACATCGCTCCACACATCAGTCCACACCTCATTCCACAACTCATTCCAAACATCATTCCACACATCATTCCACACATTATTCCACACATCATTCCAAACATCAGTCCACACATCATTCCAGACATCATTCCAGATATTATTCGACACATCATTGCACACATCATTCCAAACTTCATTCCACACATCATTCCGCACCTCATTCCACTCATCATTCCACACATCATTCAATACATCATTCCACATATCATTCCACACATCATTCCACACATCATTCCACACATCATTCCACACATCATTGCACACATCATTCCACACCTCATTCCACACATCATTCCAAACAGCATTCCACACAACATTCCACACAACATTCCACTCCTCATTCCACACGTCCTTCCACACCTCATTCCACACATCATTCCACTCGTCATTCCACACATCATTCCACATATCATTCCACACATCATTCCACATATCATTCCACGCATCATTCCACACATCATTCCACACATCATTCCACATATCATTCTACACATCATTCGACACATCATTCCATCCCTCATTCCACACTTCATTCCACACCTCATTCCACACATCATTGATGACATCGTTGCACATATCATTCCACACAGCAATCCACACATCATTCCATCCCTCATTCCACACCTCATTGAACACCTCATTCCACACATCATTCCACACATCATTCCACACCCCATTCCACACCTCATTCCACATATCAATCCACAACATTCAACATATCATTCCACAACTCATTCCACACATCATTCCACACATCATTCCAAACATCATTCCACATCACATTCCACATAACATTCGACGCATCATTCCACACATCATTCCAAATATCATTCCACACACTATTCCATACATCATTGCTCACTTCATTCCACACCTCATTCCACACCTCATTCCACACATCATTCCACACATCATTCAACACCTCATTCCACACCTCATTCCACACATCATTCCTAATATCATTCCGCGCATCATTCCACACATCATTCCACACCTCATTCCACACCTCATTCCACCCATCATTCCACACATCATTCAACAACATTCCACAACATTCCACATATCATTCCACACATCGGTCCATACCTCATTCCACACCTCATTCCACATACCATTCTACAATTCATTCCAAACATCATTCCACATCACATTCCACATCATTTCACACATCATTCCACACCATATTCCACGCATCATTCCACACATCATTCCAAACATCATCACATACATCATTCCACACATCATTCCACACATCATTCCACACATTATTCCACACATCATTCCACACATTATTCCAAACATCATTCCACACATCATTCCACACATCATTCCACACATCATTGCACACATCATTCCACACATCATTCCACACATCATTCCACACATCATTCCACACCTCATTCCACAACATTCCACACATCATTCCACACATCAATCCACAAATCATTCCACACATCATTGACACATCATTCCACACCTCATTCCACACATCATTCCATAACATTACACACATCATTACACACATCAATCCACACATCATTCCACACATCATTCCACACATCATTCCAAACATCATTCCACACATCATTCCACACATTATTCCACACATCATTCCACACATCATTCCACACATCATTGACACATCATTCCATACCTCATTCCACACATCATTCCATAACATTCCACACATCATTCCACACATCATCTCACACATCATTGTCACATCATGCCACACATCAATCCACACATCATTCCACACATTAGTCCACTCAGCATTCAACACATCATTCCACATAACATTCCAAATATCATCCAATCATCATTCCTCATATAATTCCACGCATCATTCCACACCTCATTTCACACATCATTCCACACATCATTCCACACATCATTCCAATCATCATTCCACATCACATTCCACAGAACATTTCACGCATCATTCAACATATCATTCCAAAAATCATTCCACACATCATTCCACAAATAATTCCACACATCATTGACACATCATTCCACACCTCATTCCACCCCTCATTCCACACCTCATTCAACACCTCATTCCACACCTCATTCCACACATTATTCCACACATCATTCCAAAAATCATTCCACACATCATTCCACAAATAATTTCACACATCATGCACACATCACTCCACACATCATTCCACATAACATTCCACAACATTCCACACATCATTCCACACATCAATCCACACATTGCTCCACACATTAGTCCACACCTCATTCCACAACTCATTCCAAACATCATTCCACACATCATTCCACACATTATTCCACACATCATTCCAAACATCAGTCCACACATCATTCCAGACATCAATACAGATATTATTCGACACATCATTGCACACATCATTCCAAACTTCATTCCACACATCATCCCGCACCTCATTCCACTCATCATTCCACACATCATTCAATACATCATTCCACATATCATTATACACATCATTCCACACATCATTCCACACATCATTCCACACATCATTGCACACAGCATTCCACACCTCATTCCACACATCATTCCACACAGCATTCCACACAACATTCCACACAACATTCCACTCCTCATTCCACACGTCCTTCCACACCTCATTCCACACATCATTCCACACGCCATTCCACACATCATTCCACATATCATTCCACACATCATTCCACACATCATTCCACATATCATTCGACACATCATTCGACACATCATTCCATTCCTCATTCCACACTTCATTCCACACCTCATTCCACACATTATTGATGACATCGTTGCACATATCATTCCACACATCAATCCACACATCATTCCATCCCTCATTCCACACCTCATTGAACACCTCATTCCACACATCATTCCACACATCATTCCATACCCCATTCCACACCTCATTCCACATATCATTCCACAACATTCAACACGTCATTCCACAACTCATTCCACACATCATTCCACACATCATTCCAAACATCATTCCACATCACATTCCACTTAACATTCAAGGCATCATTCCACACATCATTCCAAATATCATTCCACACACCATTCCATACATCATTGCTCACTTCATTCCACACCTCATTCCACACCTCATTCCACACATCATTCCACACATCATTCAACACCTCATTCCACACCTCATTCCACACCTCATTCCAAATATCATTCCACGCATCATTCCACACATCATTCCACACCTCATTCCACACCTCATTCCACCCATCATTCCACACATCATTCAACAACATTCCACAACATTCCACATATCATTCCACACATCGGTCCATACCTCATTCCACACCTCATTCCACACATCATTCCACAATTCATTCCAAACATCATTCCACATCACATTCCACATCATTCCACACATCATTCCACACCATATTCCACTCATCATTCCACTCATCATTCCAAACATCATCACATACATCATTCCACACATCATTCCACACATCATTCCACACATTATTCCAAACATCATTCCACACATTATTCCAAACATCATTCCACACATCATTCCACACATCATTCCACACATCATTGCACACATCATTCCACACATCATTCCACACATCATTCCACACATCATTCCACACCTCATTCCACAACAGTCCACACATCATTCCACACATCAATCCACAAATCATTCCACACATCATTCCACAAATCATTCCACACATCATTGACACATCATTCCACACCTCATTCCACACATCATTCCATAACATTACACACATCATTACACACATCAATCCACACATCATTCCACACATCATTCCACACATCATTCCAAACATCATTCCACACATCATTCCACACATAATTCCAAACATTATTCCGCACATCATTCCACACATCATTCCACACATCATTGACACATCATTCCATACCTCATTCCACACATCATTCCATAACATTCCACACATCATTCCACACATCATCTCACACATCATTGTCACATCATGCCACACATCAATCCACACATCATTCCACACATTAGTCCACACAGCATTCAACACATCATTCCACATAACATTCCAAATATCATCCAATCATCATTCCTCATATAATTCCACGCATCATTCCACACAGCATTTCACACATCATTCCACACATCATTCCAATCATCATTCCACATCACATTCCACAGAACATTTCACGCATCATTCCACATATCATTCCAAAAATCATTCCACACATCATTCCATACATCATTCCATCCCTCATTCCACACCTCATTCCACACCTCATTCCAAACATCATTGCATACATCATTGCACATATCATTCCACACATCATTCCACAAACCATTCAACACCTCATTCCACACATCATTCCACACATTATTTCACTCTTCAGTCCATACCTCATTCCACACCTCATTTCACAGATCATTCCACACATCATTCCACACATCATTCCAATCATCATTCCACATCACATTCCACAGAACATTTCACGCATCATTCCACATTTCATTCCAAAAATCATTCCACACATCATTCCACAAAACATTCCACACATCATTGACACATCATTCCACACCTCATTCCACCCCTCATTCCACACCTCATTGAACACCTCATTCCACACATCATTCCACACATCATTCCACACCCCATTCCACACCTCATTCCACATATCATTCCACAACATTCAACACATCATTCCACACAACAATCCACACATCATTACATCCCTCATTCCACACGTCATTGAACACCTCATTCCACATATCATTCCACACATCTTTCCAAACATCATTCCACACATCATTCCACACATCATTCCACACGGCATTCCACACATCATTCCACACATCATTCCACACATTAGTCCACACATCATTCCACACATCATTCCACACCTCATTCCACACATCATTCCACACATCATTCAATACATCATCTCACACATCATTCCAAACATCACTCCAAACATCATTCCACACCTCATTCCACATAACATTCCACACATCATTCCTCACCTCATTCCACACATCATTCCACACATCATTCAATACATCATTCAATACATCATTCCACATATCATTCCACACGTCATTCCACACATCATTCCACACATCATTCCACACATCATTCCACAACATTCCACAACATCCCACACATCATTCCACACATCATTCCACACATCAGTCCATACCTGATTCCAAACCTCATTCCACACCTCATTTCACACATCATTCCACACATCATTCCACACATCATTCCACACATCATCCCAAACATCACTCCAAACATCATTCCACACCTCATTCCACATAACATTCCACACATCAATCCTCACCTCATTCCACACATCATTCCACACATCATTCAATACATCATTCAATACATCATTCCACATATCATTCCACACATCTTTCCACACATCATTCCACACATCATTCCACACGGCATTCCACACATCATTCCACACATCATTCCGCACCGCATTCCACACATCATTCCACACATCATTGCACACATCATTCCACACCTCATTCCAAACCACATTCCACACATCATTCCACACAGCATTCCACTCATCATTCTACACAACATTCCAAATATCATCCAATCCTCATTCCTCATATCATTACACGCATCATTCCACATCTCATTCCACACTTCATTCTACACATCATTCCACACTGCATTCCAAATATCATTCCACACCTCATTCCACACCTCATTCCACACATCATTCCACACGTAATTCCACGCGTCATTCCACACAGCATTCCACACATCATTCCATAACATTCCACATATCATTCCACACATCAGTCCAACCCTCATTCCACACCTCATTCCACACCTCATTCCACACATCATTGCCTACATCATTGCACATATCATTTCACACAACATTCCACACATCATTCCACACCTCATTCCACGTATCATTCCGCAACATTCAACACATAATTCCACACATCAATCCACACTTCATTCCATCCCTCATTCCACACTTCATTGAAAACCTCATTCCACACATCATTCCGCACATCATTGCACACCCCATTCCACAACTCATTCCACAAATCATTCCAAAACATTCAACACATCATTCCACACATCATTCCACGCATCATTCCACGCATCATTCCACGCATCATTCCACACATCATTCCACACATCATTCCACATATCATTCCACACATCATTCGACACATCATTCCATCCCTCATTCCACACCTCATTCCACACATCATTCCACACATCATTGATTACATCATTGCACATATCATTCCACACATCATTCCACACACCATTCCACACCTCATTTCACATATCATTCCACAACATTTAACACATCATTCCACACATGAATCCACTCCTCATTCCATACCTCATTCCACACCGCATTCCACACATCGTTCCACTCATCATTCCACACATCATTCAAAAACATTCCACATCATTCCAAACATCATTCCACTCATCATTCCACACATCATTCCACACATCATTCTACACATGATTCCAAACATCATTCCATATATCATTCCACACATCATTCCAAACATCATTCCACACATCATTACACACATCTTTCCAAACTTAATTCCACACATCATTCCACACATCATTCCACACATCATTCCAAACATCATCCCACATCACATTCCACATCATTACACACATCATTCCACACCATATTCCAGGCATCATTCCACACATCATTCCAAACATCATTACATACCTCATTCCACACATCATTCCACACATCATTCCACACATCATTCCACACCTCATTCCACACCTCATTCCAAACATCATTCAACAATTTCATTCCACATACCATTCCACATCTCATTCCACTCATCATTCCACACATCATTCCACACATCAGTCCATACCTCATTCCACACCTCATTCCACACTTCATTCCGCACATCATTCCATACATCATTCCACATATCAGTCCACACATCATTCCAAACATCATTCCTTATCACATTCCACATAACATTCCACGCATCATTCCACACATCATTCCAAACATCATTCATCGCATCATTCCATGCATCATTCCACACATCATTCCACGCATCTTTCCAGACTTCATTCCACACATCATTCCTCACTTCATTCCACACATCATTACACACATCATTCCACACATCATTTCAAACATGATTCCAAACACCATACCACATCACATTCCACACATCATTCCACACCATATTCCACGCATCATTCCAAACATCATTACTTACATAATTCCACACATCATTTCACACAACATTTTTCGCATCATTCCACACATCATTCCACACCTCATTCCACACCTCATTCCACACCTCATTCCAAATATCATTCCACGCATCATTCCACACGTCATTCCACACATCATTCCACACCTCATTCCACCCCTCATTCCATACCTCATTCCACACATCGTTCCACTCATCATTCCACACATCATTCAAAAACATTCCACATCATTCCAAACATCATTCCACTCATCATTCCACACATCATTCCACACATCATTCTACACATGATTCCAAACATCATTCCACACATCATTCCACACATCATTCCAAACATCATTCCACACATCATTACACACATCTTTCCAAACTTCATTCCACACATCATTCCACACATCATTCCACACATCATTCCAAACATCATTCCACATCACATTCCACATCATTACACACATCATTCCAAACCATATTCCAGGCATCATTCCACACATCATTCTAACATCATTACATACCTCATTCCACACATCATTCCACACATCATTCCACACATCATTCCACACCTCATTCCACACCTCATTCCACACCTCATTCCACACCTCATTCCACACCTCATTCCACACATCATTCCACACATCATTGTACACATCATTCCACACATAATTCCGCACATCATTCCACACCTAATTCCACACATCATTCCACAACATTCCACACATCATTCCACACATCAATTCGCACATCATTCCACACATTAGTCCACACCTCATTCCACACCTCATTCCACAACTCATCCACAACTCAATCCGCACTTCATTCCACATATCATTCCACACATCATTCCACACATCATTCCAGATATTATTCGACACATCATTGCACACATCATTCCACACAGAATTCCATACATCATTACACAAAATTCCACACATGATTCCACACAGCATTCCACACATCATTGACACATCATTCCACACATCATTCCATACAGCATTCCACACAGCATTCCACACATCATTCCACACCTCATTCCACACATCATTCCACACATCATTCCACACATCATTTCAAACATGATTCCAAACACCATACCACATCACATTCCACACATCATTCCACACCATATTCCACGCATCATTCCAAACATCATTACTTACATCATTCCACACATCATTTCACACAACATTTTTCGCATCATTCCACACATCATTCCACACCTCATTCCACACCTCATTCCACACCTCATTCCAAATATCATTCCACGCATCATTCCACACATCATTCCACACATCATTCCACACCTCATTCCACCCCTCATTCCATACCTCATTCCACACCGCATTCCACACATCGTTCCACTCATCATTCCACACATCATTCAAAAACATTCCACATCATTCCAAACATCATTCCACTCATCATTCCACACATCATTCCACACATCATTCTACACATGAATCCAAACATCATTCCACACATCATTCCACACATCATTCCAAACATCATTCCACACATCATTACACACATCTTTCCAAACTTCATTCCACACATCATTCCACACATCATTCCACACATCATTCCAAGCATCATTCCACATCACATTCCACATCATTACACACATCATTCCACACCATATTCCAGGCATCATTCCACACATCATTACAAACATCATTTCATACCTCATTCCACACATCATTCCACACATCATTCCACACATCATTCCACACCTCATTCCACACCTCATTCCACACCTCATTCCACACCTCATTCCGCACCTCATTCCACACATCATTCCACACATCATTGTACACATCATTCCACACATCATTCCGCACATCATTCCACACCTAATTCCACACATCATTCCACAACATTCCACACATCATTCCACACATCAATTCGCACATCATTCCACACATTAGTCCACACCTCATTCCACACCTCATTCCACAACTCATCCACAACTAAATCCGCACTTCATTCCACATATCATTCCACACATCATTCCACACATCATTCTAGATATTATTCGACACATCATTGCACACATCATTGCACACAGAATTCCATACATCATTACACAAAATTCCACACATGATTCCACACAGCATTGCACACATCATTGACACATCATTCCACACATCATTCCATACAGCATTCCACACAGCATTCCACACATCATTCCACACCTCATTCCACACATCATTCCACACATCATTGCACACATCATTCCACACAGCATTCCAAACATCATTCCACACCTCATTCCACATATCATTCCACACATCATTCCACACATCATTCCAGATATTATTCGACACATCATTGCACACATCATTCCACACAGAATTCCATACATCATTACACAAAATTCCACACATGATTCCACACAGCATTCCACACATCATTGACACATCATTCCACACATCATTCCATACAGCATTCCACACAGCATTCCACACATCATTCCACACCTCATTCCACACATCATTCCACAAATCATTGCACACATCATTCCACACAGCATTCCACACATCATTGACACATCATTCCACACATCATTCCATACAGCATTCCACACAGCATTCCACACATCATTCCACACCTCATTCCACACATCATTCCAAACATCATTGCACACATCATTCCACACATCATTCCACACATCATTGCACACATCATTGCACACATCATTGCACACATCACTCCACACATCATTCCACATAACATTCCACAACATTCCACACATCATTCCACACATCAATCCACACATTGCTCCACACATTAGTCCACACCTCATTCCACAACTCATTCCAAACATCATTCCACACATCATTCCACACATTATTCCACACATCATTCCAAACATCAGTCCACACATCATTCCAGACATCAATACAGATATTATTCGACACATCATTGCACACATCGTTCCAAACTTCATTCCACACATCATCCCGCACCTCATTCCACTCATCATTCCACACATCATTCAATACATCATTCCACATATCATTATACACATCATTCCACACATCATTCCACACATCATTCCACACATCATTGCACACAGCATTCCACACCTCATTCCACACATCATTCCACACAGCATTCCACACAACATTCCACACAACATTCCACTCCTCATTCCACACGTCCTTCCACACCTCATTCCACACATCATTCCACACGCCATTCCACACATCATTCCACATATCATTCCACACATCATTCCACATATCATTCCACGCATCATTCCACACATCATTCCACACATCATTCCACATATCATTCGACACATCATTCGACACATCATTCCATCCCTCATTCCACACTTCATTCCACACCTCATTCCACACATTATTGATGACATCGTTGCACATATCATTCCACACATCAATCCACACATCATTCCATCCCTCATTCCACACCTCATTGAACACCTCATTCCACACATCATTCCACACATCATTCCATACCCCATTCCACACCTCATTCCACATATCATTCCACAACATTCAACACGTCATTCCACAACTCATTCCACACATCATTCCACACATCATTCCAAACATCATTCCACATCACATTCCACTTAACATTCAAGGCATCATTCCACACATCATTCCAAATATCATTCCACACACCATTCCATACATCATTGCTCACTTCATTCCACACCTCATTCCACACCTCATTCCACACATCATTCCACACATCATTCAACACCTCATTCCACACCTCATTCCACACATCATTGCACACATCATTCCACACATCATTCCACACATCATTCCACACATCATTCCACACCTCATTCCACAACATTCCACACATCATTCCACACATCAATCCACA
The DNA here is from genome assembly GCF_044704955.1 of Pristiophorus japonicus. NCBI lineage: Eukaryota > Metazoa > Chordata > Chondrichthyes > Pristiophoridae > Pristiophorus > Pristiophorus japonicus. The sequence goes on from NW_027252779.1 coordinate 1,435,882, forward strand.
CATCATTCCACACATCATTCCACACATCATTCCAAACATCATTCCACACATCATTCCACACATAATTCCAAACATTATTCCACACATCATTCCACACATCATTCCACACATCATTGACACATCATTCCATACCTCATTCCACACATCATTCCATAACATTCCACACATCATTCCACACATCATCTCACACATCATTGTCACGTCATGCCACACATCAATCCACACATCATTCCACTCATTAGTCCACACAGCATTCAACACATCATTCCACATAACATTCCAAATATAATCCAATCATCATTCCTCATATAATTCCACGCATCATTCCACACAGCATTTCACACATCATTCCACACATCATTCCAATCATCATTCCACATCACATTCCATAGAACATTTCACGCATCATTCCACATATCATTCCATACATCATTCCATCCCTCATTCCACACCTCATTCCACACCTCATTCCAAACATCATTGCATACATCATTGCACATATCAGTCCACACATCATTCCACACATCATTCCACACATCATTCCACAAACCATTCCACACCTCATTCCACACATCATTCCACACATCATTTCACACTTCAATCCATACCTCATTCCACACCTCATTCCACACCTCATTCCACACATCATTCCACACATCATTCCAATCATCATTCCACATCACATTCCACAGAACATTTCACGCATCATTCCACATATCATTCCAAAAATCATTCCACACATCATTCCACAAATCATTCCACACATCATTGACACATCATTCCACACCTCATTCCACCCCTCATTCCACACCTCATTAAACACCTCATTCCACACATCATTCCACACATCATTCCACACCCCATTCCACACGTCATTGAACACCTCATTCCACACATCATTCCACACATCATTCAATACATCATTCAATACATCATTCCACATATCTTTGCACACAACATTCCACACATCATTCCACACGGCATTCCACACATCATTCCACACATCATTCCACACATTAGTCCACGCATCATTCCACATCTCATTCCACACTTCATTCTACACATCATTCCACACTGCATTCCAAATATCATTCCACACCTCATTCCACACCTCATTCCACACATCATTCCACACGTAATTCCACGCGTCATTCCACACAGCATTCCACACATCATTCCATAACATTCCACATATCATTCCACACATCAGTCCAACCCTCATTCCACACCTCATTCCACACCTCATTCCACACATCATTGCCTACATCATTGCACATATCATTTCACACAACATTCCACACATCATTCCACACCTCATTCCACGTATCATTCCGCAACATTCAACACATAATTCCACACATCAATCCACACTTCATTCCATCCCTCATTCCACACTTCATTGAAAACCTCATTCCACACATCATTCCGCACATCATTCCACACCCCATTCCACAACTCATTCCACAAATCATTCCAAAACATTCAACACATCATTCCACACATCATTCCACGCATCATTCCACGCATCATTCCACGCATCATTCCACACATCATTCCACACATCATTCCACATATCATTCCACACATCATTCGACACATCATTCCATCCCTCATTCCACACCTCATTCCACACATCATTCCACACATCATTTATTACATCATTGCACATATCATTCCACACATCATTCCACACACCATTCCACACCTCATTTCACATATCATTCCACAACATTTAACACATCATTCCACACATCAATCCACTCCTCATTCCATACCTCATTCCACACCGCATTCCACACATCGTTCCACTCATCATTCCACACATCATTCAAAAACATTCCACATCATTCCAAACATCATTCCACTCATCATTCCACACATCATTCCACACATCATTCTACACATGATTCCAAACATCATTCCATATATCATTCCACACATCATTCCAAACATCATTCCACACATCATTACACACATCTTTCCAAACTTCATTCCACACATCATTCCACACATCATTCCACACATCATTCCAAACATCATTCCACATCACATTCCACATCATTACACACATCATTCCAAACCATATTCCAGGCATCATTCCACACATCATTCTAACATCATTACATACCTCATTCCACACATCATTCCACACATCATTCCACACATCATTCCACACCTCATTCCACACCTCATTCCACACCTCATTCCACAACATTCCACACATCATTCCACACATCAATTCGCACATCATTCCACACATTAGTCCACACCTCATTCCACACCTCATTCCACAACTCATCCACAACTCAATCCGCACTTCATTCCACATATCATTCCACACATCATTCCACACATCATTCCAGATATTATTCGACACATCATTGCACACATCATTCCACACAGAATTCCATACATCATTACACAAAATTCCACACATGATTCCACACAGCATTCCACACATCATTGAAACATCATTCCACACATCATTCCATACAGCATTCCACACATCATTCCACACATCATTCCACACCTCATTCCACACATCATTCCACACATCATTGCACACATCATTCCACAAAGCATTCCAAACATCATTCCACACCTCATTCCACATATCATTCCACGCATCATTCCAGATCTCATTCCACACATCATTGCACACAACATTCCACACCTCATTCCAGACATCATTCCACACATCATTGCACACATCATTGCACACATCATTGCGCACATCATTGCACACATCACTCCACACATCATTCCACATAACATTCCACAACATTCCACACATCATTCCACACATCAATCCACACATCGCTCCACACATCAGTCCACACCTCATTCCACAACTCATTCCAAACATCATTCCACACATCATTCCACACATTATTCCACACATCATTCCAAACATCAGTCCACACATCATTCCAGACATCATTCCAGATATTATTCGACACATCATTGCACACATCATTCCAAACTTCATTCCACACATCATTCCGCACCTCATTCCACTCATCATTCCACACATCATTCAATACATCATTCCACATATCATTCCACACATCATTCCACACATCATTCCACACATCATTCCACACAGCATTGCACACAACATTCCACACAACATTCCACTCCTCATTCCACACGTCCTTCCACACCTCATTCCACACATCATTCCACACGTCATTCCACACATCATTCCACATATCATTCCACACATCATTCCACATATCATTCCAAGCAACATTCCACACATCATTCCACACATCATTCCACATATCATTCTACACATCATTCGACACATCATTCCATCCCTCATTCCACACTTCATTCCACACCTCATTCCACACATCATTGATGACATTGTTGCACATATCATTCCACACATCAATCCACACATCATTCCATCCCTCATTCCACACCTCATTGAACACCTCATTCACACATCATTCCACACATTATTCCACACCCCATTCCACACCTCATTCCACATATCATTCCACAACATTCAACACATCATTCCACAACTCATTCCACACATCATTCCACACATCATTCCAAACATCATTCCACATCACATTCCACATAACATTCGACGCATCATTCCACACATCATTCCAAATATCATTCCACACACCATTCCATACATCATTGCTCACTTCATTCCACACCTCATTCCACACCTCATTCCACACATCATTCCACACATCATTCCACACCTCATTCCACACCTCATTCCACCCATCATTCCACACATCATTCAACAACATTCCACAACATTCCACATATCATTCCACACATCGGTCCATACCTCATTCCACACCTCATTCCACACATCATTCCACAATTCATTCAAAACATCATTCCACATCACATTCCACATCATTCCACACATCATTCCACACCATATTCCACGCATCATTCCACACATCATTCCAAACATCATCACATACATCATTCTACACATCATTCCACACATCATTCCACACATTATTCCACACATCATTCCACACATTATTCCAAACATCATTCCACACATCATTCCACACATCATTCCACACATCATTGCACACATCATTCCACACATCATTCCACACATCATTCCACACATCATTCCACACCTCATTCCACAACATTCCACACATCATTCCACACATCAATCCACAAATCATTCCACACATCATTGACACATCATTCCACACCTCATTCCACACATCATTCCATAACATTACACACATCATTACACACATCAATCCACACATCATTCCACACATCATTCCACACATCAGTCCAAACATCATTCCACACATCATTCCACACATAATTCCAAACATTATTCCACACATCATTCCACACATCATTCCACACATCATTGCCACATCATTCCATACCTCATTCCACACATCATTCCATAACATTCCACACATCATACCACACATCATCTCACACATCATTGTCACATCATGCCACACATCAATCCACACATCATTCCACACAATAGTCCACACAGCATTCAACACATCATTCCACATAACATTCCAAATATCATCCAATCATCATTCCTCATATAATTCCACGCATCATTCCACACAGCATTTCACACATCATTCCACACATCATTCCAATCATCATTCCACATCACATTCCACAGAACATTTCACGCATTATTCCACATATCATTCCAAAAATCATTCCACACATCATTCCATACATCATTCCATCCCTCATTCCACACCTCATTCCACGACTCATTCCAAACATCATTGCATACATCATTGCACATATCATTCCACACATCATTCCACACATCATTCCACACATCATTCCACAAACCATTCCACACCTCATTCCACACATCATTCCACACATCATTTCACACTTCAGTCCATACTTCATTCCACACCTCATTTCACACATCATTCCACACATCATTCCACACATCATTCCAATCATCATTCCACATCACATTCCACAGAACATTTCACGCATCATTCCACATATCATTCCAAAAATCATTCCACACATCATTCCACAAATAATTCCACACATCATTGACACATCATTCCACACCTCATTCCACCCCTCATTCCACACCTCATTGAACACCTCATTCCACACATCATTCCACACATCATTCCACACCCCATTCCACACCTCATTCCACATATCATTCCACAACTTTCAACACATCATTCCACACAACAATCCACACATCATTCCATCTCTCATTCCACACGTCATTGAACACCTCATTCCACACATCATTCCACACATCATTCAATACATCATTCAATACATCATTCCACATATCATTCCACACATCTTTCCACACATCATTCCACACATCATTCCACACGGCATTCCACACGTCATTCCACACATCATTCCACACATTAGTCCACACATCATTCAATACATCATTCCACACATCATTCCAAACATCACTCCAAACATCATTCCACACCTCATTCCACGTAACATTCCACACATCATTCCTCACCTCATTCCACACATCATTCCACACATCATTCAATACATCATTCAATACATCATTCCACATATCATTCCACACATCTTTCCACACATCATTCCACACATCATTCCACACGGCATTCCACACATCATTCCACACATCATTCCACACAACATTCCACAACATTCCACAACATCCCACACATCATTCCACACATCATTCCACACATCAGTCCATACCTGATTCCAAACCTCATTCCACACCTCATTTCACACATCATTCCACACATCATTCCACACATCATTCCACACATCATTCCAAACATCACTCCAAACATCATTCCACACCTCATTCCACAAAACATTCCACACATCATTCCTCACCTCATTCCACACATCATTCCACACATCATTCAATACATCATTCAATACATCATTCCACATATCATTCCACACATCTTTCCACACATCATTCCACAACAGTTCACACATCATTCCAAACAGCTTCCACACATCATTCCACATCTCATTCCACACATCATTCCACACATCATTCCACACATCATTGCACACATCATTCCACACATCATTCAACACCTCATTCCACATACCATTCCACATCTCATTCCACACATCATTCAACACCTCATTCCACACATCATTCCACACTTCATTCCACGCATCATTCCACGCATCATTCAACACATCATTCCACACCTCATTCCACACCTCATTCCACCCATCATTCCACACATCATTCAACAACATTCCACAACATTCCACATATCATTCCACACATCGGTCCATACCTCATTCCACACCTCATTCCACACATCATTCCACAATTCATTCCAAACATCATTCCACATCACATTCCACATCATTCCACACATCATTCCACACCATATTCCACGCATCATTCCACACATCATTCCAAACATCATCACATACATCATTCTACACATCATTCCACACATCATTCCACACATTATTCCACACATCATTCCACACATTATTCCAAACATCATTCCACACATCATTCCACACATCATTCCACACATCATTGCACACATCATTCCACACATCATTCCACACATCATTCCACACATCATTCCACACCTCATTCCACAACATTCCACACATCATTCCACACATCAATCCACAAATCATTCCACACATCATTGACACATCATTCCACACCTCATTCCACACATCATTCCATAACATTACACACATCATTACACACATCAATCCACACATCATTCCACACATCATTCCACACATCATTCCAAACATCATTCCACACATCATTCCACACATAATTCCAAACATTATTCCACACATCATTCCACACATCATTCCACACATCATTGACACATCATTCCATACCTCATTCCACACATCATTCCATAACATTCCACACATCATTCCACACATCATCTCACACATCATTGTCACGTCATGCCACACATCAATCCACACATCATTCCACTCATTAGTCCACACAGCATTCAACACATCATTCCACATAACATTCCAAATATAATCCAATCATCATTCCTCATATAATTCCACGCATCATTCCACACAGCATTTCACACTTCATTCCACACATCATTCCAATCATCATTCCACATCACATTCCATAGAACATTTCATGCATCATTCCACATATCATTCCAAAAATCATTCCACACATCATTCCATACATCATTCCATTTCTCATTCCACACCTCATTCCACACCTCATTCCAAACATCATTGCATACATCATTGCACATATCAGTCCACACATCATTCCACACATCATTCCACACATCATTCCACAAACCATTCCACACCTCATTCCACACATCATTCCACACATCATTTCACACTTCAATCCATACCTCATTCCACACCTCATTCCACACCTCATTCCACACATCATTCCAATCATCATTCCACATCACATTCCACAGAACATTTCACGCATCATTCCACATATCATTCCAAAAATCATTCCACACATCATTCCACAAATCATTCCACACATCATTGACACATCATTCCACACCTCATTCCACCCCTCATTCCACACCTCATTGAACACCTCATTCCACACATCATTCCACACATCATTCCACACCCCATTCCACACGTCATTGAACACCTCATTCCACACATCATTCCACACATCATTCAATACATCATTCAATACATCATTCCACATATCTTTGCACACAACATTCCACACATCATTCCACACGGCATTCCACACATCATTCCACACATCATTCCACACATTAGTCCACACATCATTCCACACACCATTCCACACCTCATTCCACACATCATTCCACACATCATTCAATACATCATTCCACACATCATTCCAAACATCACTCCAAACATCATTCCACACCTCATTCCACGTAACATTCCACACATCATTCCTCACCTCATTCCACACATCATTCCACACATCATTCAATACATCATTCAATACATCATTCCACATATCATTCCACACATCTTTCCACACATCATTCCACACATCATTCCACACGGCATTCCACACATCATTCCACACATCATTCCACACATCATTCCACAACATTCCAACATCCCACACATCATTCCACACATCATTCCACACATCAGTCCATACCTGATTCCAAACCTCATTCCACACCTCATTTCACACATCACTCCACACATCATTCCACACAGCATTCCACACATCATTCCAAACATCACTCCAAACATCATTCTACACCTCATTCCACATAACATTCCACACATCATTCCTCACCTCATTCCACACATCATTCCACACATCATTCAATACATCATTCAATACATCATTCCACATATCATTCCACACATCTTTCCACACATCATTCCACACATCATTCCACACGGCATTCCAAACATCATTCCACACACCATTCCGCACCGCATTCCACACATCATTCCACACATCATTGCACACATCATTCCACACCTCATTCCAAACCACATTCCACACATCATTCCACACAGCATTCCACACATCATTCTACACAACATTCTAAATATCATCCAATCCTCATTCCTCATATCATTACACGCATCATTCCACATCTCATTCCACACTTCATTCCACACATCATTCCACACCTCATTCCACACGTCATTCCACACATCATTCCACACATCATTCCACACTGCATTCCAAATATCATTCCACTCCTCATTCCACACCTCATTCCACACATCATTCCACACGTAATTCCACGCGTCATTCCACACAGCATTCCACACATCATTCCATAACATTCCACACATCATTCCACACATCAGTCCATCCCTCATTCCACACCTCATTCCACACCTCATTCCACACATCATTGCATACATCATTGCACATATCATTTCACACCACATTCCACACATCATTCCACACCTCATTCCACGTATCATTCCGCAACATTCAACACATAATTCCACACATCAATCCACACTTCATTCCGTCCCTCATTCCACACTTCATTGAAAACCTCATTCCACACATCATTCCGCACATCATTCCACACCCCATTCCACACCTCATTCCACAAATCATTCCAAAACATTCAACACATCATTCCACACATCATTCCACGCATCATTCCACGCATCATTCCACGCATCATTCCACACATCATTCCACACATCATTCCACACATCATTCCACACATCATTCGACACATCATTCCATCCCTCATTCCACACCTCAATCCACACCTCATTCCACACATCATTGATTACATCATTGCAAATATCATTCCACACATCATTCCACACACCATTCCACACCTCATTTCACATATCATTCCACAACATTTAACACATCATTCCACACATAAATCCACCCATCATTCCATACCTCATTCCACACCGCATTCCACACAACATTCCACTCATCATTCCACACATCATTCAAAAACATTCCACATCATTCCAAACATCATTCCACTCATCATTCCACACATCATTCCACACATCATTCTACACATGATTCCAAACATCATTCCACACATCATTCCACACATCATTCCAAACATCATTCCACACATCATTACACACATCTTTCCAAACTTCATTCCACACATCATTCCACACATCATTCCACACATCATTCCAAACATCATTCCACATCACATTCCACATCATTACACACATCATTCCACACCATATTCCAGGCATCATTCCACACATCATTCCAAACATCATTACATACCTCATTCCACACATCATTCCACACATCATTCCACACATCATTCCACACCTCATTCCACACCTCATTCCACACCTCATTCCTCACCTCATTCCGCACCTCATTCCACACATCATTCCACACATCATTGTACACATCATTCCACACATCATTCCGCACATCATTCCACACCTAATTCCACACATCATTCCACAACATTCCACACATCATTCCACACATCAATTCGCACATCATTCCACACATTAGTCCACACCTCATTCCACACCTCATTCCACAACTCATCCACAACTCAATCCGCACTTCATTCCACATATCATTCCACACATCTTTCCACACATCATTCCAGATATTATTCGACACATCATTGCACACATCATTCCACACAGAATTCCATACATCATTACACAAAATTCCACACATGATTCCACACAGCATTCCACACATCATTGACACATCATTCCACACATCATTCCATACAGCATTCCACACAGCATTCCACACATCATTCCACACCTCATTCCACACATCATTCCACACATCATTGCACACATCATTCCACACAGCACTCCAAACATCATTCCACACCTCATTCCACATATCATTCCACGCATCATTCCAGATCTCATTCCACACATCATTGCACACAACATTCTACACCTCATTCCACACATCATTCCACAAATCATTGCACACATCATTGCACACATCATTGCATACATCATTGCACACATCACTCCACACATCATTCCACATAACATTCCACAACATTCCACACATCATTCCACACATCAATCCACACATCGCTCCACACATCAGTCCACACCTCATTCCACAACTCATTCCAAACATCATTCCACACATCATTCCACACATTATTCCACACATCATTCCAAACATCAGTCCACACATCATTCCAGACATCATTCCTGATATTATTCGACACATCATTGCACACATCATTCCAAACTTCATTCCACACATCATTCCGTACCTCATTCCACTCATCATTCCACACATCATTCAATACTTCATTCCACATATCATTCCACACATCATTCCACACATCATTCCACACATCATTCCACACATCATTGCACACATCATTCCACACTTCATTCCACACATCATTCCACACAGCATTCCACACAACATTCCACACAACATTCCACTCCTCATTCCACACGTCCTTCCACACCTCATTCCACACATCATTCCACACGTCATTCGACACATCATTCCACATATCATTCCACACATCATTCCACATATCATTCCACGCATCATTCCACACATCATTCCACACATCATTCCACATATCATTCGACACATCATTCGACACATCATTCCATCCCTCATTCCACACTTCATTCCACACCTCATTATACACATCATTGATGACATCGTTGCACATATCATTCCACACATCAATCCACACATCATTCCATCCCTCATTCCACACCTCATTGAACACCTCATTCCACACATCATTCCACACATCATTCCACACCCCATTCCACACCTCATTCCACATATCATTCCACAACATTCAACACATCATTCCACAACTCATTCCACACATCATTCCACACATCATTCCAAACATCATTCCACATCACATTCCACATAACATTCGACGCATCATTCCACACATCATTCCAAATATCATTCCACACATCATTCCATACATCATTGCTCACTTCATTCCACACCTCATTCCACACCTCATTCCACACATCATTCCACACATCATTCAACACCTCATTCCACACCTCATTCCACACCTCATTCCAAATATCATTTCACGCATCATTCCACACATCATTCCACACCTCATTCCACACCTCATTCCACCCATCATTCCACACATCATTCAACAACAATCCACAACATTCCACATATCATTCCACACATCGGTCCATACCTCATTCCACACCTCATTCCACACATCATTCCACAATTCATTCCAAACATCATTCCACATCACATTCCACATCATTCCACACATCATTCCACACCATATTCCACGCATCATTCCACACATCATTCCAAACATCATCACATACATCATTCCACACATCATTCCACACCTCATTCCACACCTCATTCCACACATCATTGCATACATCATTGCACATATCATTTCACACAACATTCCACACATCATTCCACACCTCATTCCACGTATCATTCCGCAACATTCAACACATAATTCCACACATCAATCCACACTTCATTCCATCCCTCATTCCACACTTCATTGAAAACCTCATTCCACACATCATTCCGCACATCATTCCACACCCCATTCCACACCTCATTCCACAAATCATTCCAAAACATTCAACACATCATTCCACACATCATTCCACGCATCATTCCACGCATCATTCCACGCATCATTCCACACATCATTCCACACATCATTCCACACATCATTCCACACATCATTCGACACATCATTCCATCCCTCATTCCACACCTCAATCCACACCTCATTCCACACATCATTGATTACATCATTGCACATATCATTCCACACATCATTCCACACACCATTCCACACCTCATTTCACATATCATTCCACAACATTTAACACATCATTCCACACATAAATCCACCCATCATTCCATACCTCATTCCACACCGCATTCCACACATCGTTCCACTCATCATTCCACACATCATTCAAAAACATTCCACATCATTCCAAACATCATTCCACTCATCATTCCACACATCATTACACACATCTTTCCAAACTTCATTCCACACATCATTCCACACATCATTCCACACATCATTCCAAACATCATTCCACAACACATTCCACATCATTCCACACATCATTCTACACATGATTCCAAACATCATTCCACACATCATTCCACACATCATTCCAAACATCATTCCACACATCATTACACACATCTTTCCAAACTTCATTCCACACATCATTCCACACATCATTCCACACATCATTCCAAACATCATTCCACATCACATTCCACATCATTACACACATCATTCCACACCATATTCCAGGCATCATTCCACACATCATTCCACACATCAGTCCATACCTGATTCCAAACCTCATTCCACACCTCATTTCACACATCATTCCACACATCATTCCACACATCATTCCACACATCATTCCAAACATCACTCCAAACATCATTCCACACCTCATTCCACAAAACATTCCACACATCATTCCACACCTCATTCCACACCTCATTCCACACATCATTGCATACATCATTGCACATATCATTTCACACAACATTCCACACATCATTCCACACCTCATTCCACGTATCATTCCGCAACATTCAACACATAATTCCACACATCAATCCACACTTCATTCCATCCCTCATTCCACACTTCATTGAAAACCTCATTCCACACATCATTCCGCACATCATTCCACACCCCATTCCACACCTCATTCCACAAATCATTCCAAAACATTCAACACATCATTCCACACATCATTCCACGCATCATTCCACGCATCATTCCACGCATCATTCCACACATCATTCCACACATCATTCCACACATCATTCCACACATCATTCGACACATCATTCCATCCCTCATTCCACACCTCAATCCACACCTCATTCCACACATCATTGATTACATCATTGCACATATCATTCCACACATCATTCCACACACCATTCCACACCTCATTTCACATATCATTCCACAACATTTAACACATCATTCCACACATAAATCCACCCATCATTCCATACCTCATTCCACACCGCATTCCACACATCGTTCCACTCATCATTCCACACATCATTCAAAAACATTCCACATCATTCCAAACATCATTCCACTCATCATTCCACACATCATTACACACATATTTCCAAACTTCATTCCACACATCATTCCACACATCATTCCACACATCATTCCAAACATCATTCCACATCACATTCCACATCATTCCACACATCATTCTACACATGATTCCAAACATCATTCCACACATCATTCCACACATCATTCCAAACATCATTCCACACATCATTACACACATCTTTCCAAACTTCATTCCACACATCATTCCACACATCATTCCACACATCATTCCAAACATCATTCCACATCACATTCCACATCATTACACACATCATTCCACACCATATTCCAGGCATCATTCCACACATCATTCCACACATCAGTCCATACCTGATTCCAAACCTCATTCCACACCTCATTTCACACATCATTCCACACATCATTCCACACATCATTCCACACATCATTCCAAACATCACTCCAAACATCATTCCACACCTCATTCCACAAAACATTCCACACATCATTCCTCACCTCATTCCACACATCATTCCACACATCATTCAATACATCATTCAATACATCATTCCACATATCATTCCACACATCTTTCCACACATCATTCCACAACAGTTCACACATCATTCCAAACAGCTTCCACACATCATTCCACATCTCATTCCACACATCATTCCACACATCATTCCACACATCATTGCACACATCATTCCACACATCATTCCACACATCATTCCACACATCATTCGACACATCATTCCATCCCTCATTCCACACCTCAATCCACACCTCATTCCACACATCATTGATTACATCATTGCACATATCATTCCACACATCATTCCACACACCATTCCACACCTCATTTCACATATCATTCCACAACATTTAACACATCATTCCACACATAAATCCACCCATCATTCCATACCTCATTCCACACCGCATTCCACACATCGTTCCACTCATCATTCCACACATCATTCAAAAACATTCCACATCATTCCAAACATCATTCCACTCATCATTCCACACATCATTACACACATATTTCCAAACTTCATTCCACACATCATTCCACACATCATTCCACACATCATTCCAAACATCATTCCACATCACATTCCACATCATTCCACACATCATTCTACACATGATTCCAAACATCATTCCACACATCATTCCACACATCATTCCAAACATCATTCCACACATCATTACACACATCTTTCCAAACTTCATTCCACACATCATTCCACACATCATTCCACACATCATTCCAAACATCATTCCACATCACATTCCACATCATTACACACATCATTCCACACCATATTCCAGGCATCATTCCACACATCATTCCACACATCAGTCCATACCTGATTCCAAACCTCATTCCACACCTCATTTCACACATCATTCCACACATCATTCCACACATCATTCCACACATCATTCCAAACATCACTCCAAACATCATTCCACACCTCATTCCACAAAACATTCCACACATCATTCCTCACCTCATTCCACACATCATTCCACACATCATTCAATACATCATTCAATACATCATTCCACATATCATTCCACACATCTTTCCACACATCATTCCACAACAGTTCACACATCATTCCAAACAGCTTCCACACATCATTCCACATCTCATTCCACACATCATTCCACACATCATTCCACACATCATTGCACACATCATTCCACACATCATTCAACACCTCATTCCACATACCATTCCACATCTCATTCCACACATCATTCAACACCTCATTCCACACATCATTCCACACTTCATTCCACGCATCATTCCACGCATCATTCAACACATCATTCCACACCTCATTCCACACCTCATTCCACCCATCATTCCACACATCATTCAACAACATTCCACAACATTCCACATATCATTCCACACATCGGTCCATACCTCATTCCACACCTCATTCCACACATCATTCCACAATTCATTCCAAACATCATTCCACATCACATTCCACATCATTCCACACATCATTCCACACCATATTCCACGCATCATTCCACACATCATTCCAAACATCATCACATACATCATTCTACACATCATTCCACACATCATTCCACACATTATTCCACACATCATTCCACACATTATTCCAAACATCATTCCACACATCATTCCACACATCATTCCACACATCATTGCACACATCATTCCACACATCATTCCACACATCATTCCACACATCATTCCACACCTCATTCCACAACATTCCACACATCATTCCACACATCAATCCACAAATCATTCCACACATCATTGACACATCATTCCACACCTCATTCCACACATCATTCCATAACATTACACACATCATTACACACATCAATCCACACATCATTCCACACATCATTCCACACATCATTCCAAACATCATTCCACACATCATTCCACACATAATTCCAAACATTATTCCACACATCATTCCACACATCATTCCACACATCATTGACACATCATTCCATACCTCATTCCACACATCATTCCATAACATTCCACACATCATTCCACACATCATCTCACACATCATTGTCACGTCATGCCACACATCAATCCACACATCATTCCACTCATTAGTCCACACAGCATTCAACACATCATTCCACATAACATTCCAAATATAATCCAATCATCATTCCTCATATAATTCCACGCATCATTCCACACAGCATTTCACACATCATTCCACACATCATTCCAATCATCATTCCACATCACATTCCATAGAACATTTCAAGCATCATTCCACATATCATTCCAAAAATCATTCCACACATCAATCCATACATCATTCCATTTCTCATTCCACACCTCATTCCACACCTCATTCCAAACATCATTGCATACATCATTGCACATATCAGTCCACACATCATTCCACACATCATTCCACACATCATTCCACAAACCATTCCACACCTCATTCCACACATCATTCCACACATCATTTCACACTTCAATCCATACCTCATTCCACACCTCATTCCACACCTCATTCCACACATCATTCCACACATCATTCCAATCATCATTCCACATCACATTCCACAGAACATTTCACGCATCATTCCACATATCATTCCAAAAATCATTCCACACATCATTCCACAAATCATTCCACACATCATTGACACATCATTCCACACCTCATTCCACCACTCATTCCACACCTCATTGAACACCTCATTCCACACATCATTCCACACATCATGCCACACCCCATTCCACACGTCATTGAACACCTCATTCCACACATCATTCCACACATCATTCAATACATCATTCAATACATCATTCCACATATCTTTGCACACAACATTCCACACATCATTCCACACGGCATTCCACACATCATTCCACACATCATTCCACACATTAGTCCACACATCATTCCACACACCATTCCACACCTCATTCCACACATCATTCCACACATCATTCAATACATCATTCCACACATCATTCCAAACATCACTCCAAACATCATTCCACACCTCATTCCACGTAACATTCCACACATCATTCCTCACCTCATTCCACACATCATTCCACACATCATTCAATACATCATTCAATACATCATTCCACATATCATTCCACACACCTTTCCACACATCATTCCACACATCATTCCACACGGCATTCCACACATCATTCCACACATCATTCCACACATCATTCCACAACATTCCACAACATCCCACACATCATTCCACACATCATTCCACACATCAGTCCATACCTGATTCCAAACCTCATTCCACACCTCATTTCACACATCACTCCACACATCATTCCACACAGCATTCCACACATCATTCCAAACATCACTCCAAACATAATTCTACACCTCATTCCACATAACATTCCACACATCATTCCTCACCTCATTCCACACATCATTCCACACATCATTCAATACATCATTCAATACATCATTCCACATATCATTCCACACATCTTTCCACACATCATTCCACACATCATTCCACACGGCATTCCAAACATCATTCCACACACCATTCCGCACCGCATTCCACACATCATTCCACACATCATTGCACACATCATTCCACACCTCATTCCAAACCACATTCCACACATCATTCCACACAGCATTCCACACATCATTCTACACAACATTCCAAATATCATCCAATCCTCATTCCTCATATCATTACACGCATCATTCCACATCTCATTCCACACTTCATTCCACACATCATTCCACACCTCATTCCACACGTCATTCCACACATCATTCCACACATCATTCCACACTGCATTCCAAATATCATTCCACTCCTCATTCCACACCTCATTCCACACATCATTCCACACGTAATTCCACGCGTCATTCCACACAGCATTCCACACATCATTCCATAACATTCCACACATCATTCCACACATCAGTCCATCCCTCATTCCACACCTCATTCCACACCTCATTCCACACATCATTGCATACATCATTGCACATATCATTTCACACAACATTCCACACATCATTCCACACCTCATTCCACGTATCATTCCGCAACATTCAACACATAATTCCACACATCAATCCACACTTCATTCCGTCCCTCATTCCACACTTCATTG
The DNA here is from genome assembly GCF_044704955.1 of Pristiophorus japonicus. Taxonomy (NCBI): domain Eukaryota; kingdom Metazoa; phylum Chordata; class Chondrichthyes; family Pristiophoridae; genus Pristiophorus; species Pristiophorus japonicus. Next base: position 1,454,116 of record NW_027252779.1, read on the forward strand.
AAAACCTCATTCCACACATCATTCCGCACATCATTCCACACCCCATTCCACACCTCATTCCACAAATCATTCCAAAACATTCAACACATCATTCCACACATCATTCCACGCATCATTCCACGCATCATTCCACGCATCATTCCACACATCATTCCACACATCATTCCACACATCATTCCACACATCATTCGACACATCATTCCATCCCTCATTCCACACCTCAATCCACACCTCATTCCACACATCATTGATTACATCATTGCAAATATCATTCCACACATCATTCCACACACCATTCCACACCTCATTTCACATATCATTCCACAACATTTAACACATCATTCCACACATAAATCCACCCATCATTCCATACCTCATTCCACACCGCATTCCACACAACATTCCACTCATCATTCCACACATCATTCAAAAACATTCCACATCATTCCAAACATCATTCCACTCATCATTCCACACATCATTCCACACATCATTCTACACATGATTCCAAACATCATTCCACACATCATTCCACACATCATTCCAAACATCATTCCACACATCATTACACACATCTTTCCAAACTTCATTCCACACATCATTCCACACATCATTCCACACATCATTCCACACATCTTTCCACACATCATTCCACACATCATTCCACACGGCATTCCACACATCATTCCACACATCATTCCGCACCGCATTCCACACATCATTCCACACATCATTGCACACATCATTCCACACATCATTCCACACATCATTCAACACCTCATTCCACACCTCATTCCACACCTCATTCCAAATATCATTTCACGCATCATTCCACACATCATTCCACACCTCATTCCACACCTCATTCCACCCATCATTCCACACATTCATTCAACAACATTCCACAACATTCCACATATCATTCCACACATCGGTCCATACCTCATTCCACACCTCATTCCACACATCATTCCACAATTCATTCCAAACATCATTCCACATCACATTCCACATCATTCCACACATCATTCCACACCATATTCCACGCATCATTCCACACATCATTCCAAACATCATCACATACATCATTCCACACATCATTCCACACATTATTCCACACATCATTCCACACATTATTCCAAACATCATTCCACACATCATTCCACACATCATTCCACACATCATTGCACACATCATTCCACACATCATTCCACACATCATTCCACACATCATTCCACACCTCATTCCACAACATTCCACACATCATTCCACACATCAATCCACAAATCATTCCACACATCATTCCACAAATCATTCCACACATCATTGACACATCATTCCACACCTCATTCCACACATCATTCCATAACATTACACACAGCATTACACACATCAATCCACACATCATTCCACACATCATTCCACACATCAGTCCAAACATCATTCCACACATCATTCCACACATAATTCCAAACATTATTCCACACATCATTCCACACATCATTCCACACATCATTGACACATCATTCCATACCTCATTCCACACATCATTCCATAACATTCCACACATCATTCCACACATCATCTCACACATCATTATCACATCATGCCACACATCAATCCACACATCATTCCACACATTGGTCCACACAGCATTCAACACATCATTCCACATAACATTCCAAATATCATCCAATCATCATTCCTCATATAATTCCACGCATCATTCCACACAGCATTTCACACATCATTCCACACATCATTCAAATCATCATTCCACATCACATTCCACAGAACATTTCACGCATCATTCCACATATCATTCCAAAAATCATTCCACACATCATTCCATACATCATTCCATCCCTCATTCCACACCTCATTCCACATCTCATTCCAAACATCATTGCATACATCATTGCACATATCATTCCACACATCATTCCACACATCATTCCACACATCATTCCACAAACCATTCCACACCTCATTCCACACATCATTCCAAACATCATTTCACACTTCAGTCCATACCTCATTCCACACCTCATTTCACACATCATTCCACACATCATTCCACACATCATTCGAATCATCATTCCACATCACATTCCACAGAACATTTCACGCATCATTCCACATATCATTACAAAAATCATTCTACACATCATTCCACAAATCATTCCACACATCATTGACACATCATTCCACACCTCATTCCACCCCTCATTCCACACCTCATTGAACACCTCATTCCACACATCATTCCACACATCATTCCACACCCCATTCCACACCTCATTCCACATATCATTCCACAACATTCAACACATCATTCCACACAACAATCCACACATCATTCCATCCCTCATTCCACACGGCATTGAACACCTCATTCCACACATCATTCCACACATCATTCAATACATCATTCAATACATCATTCCACATATCATTCCACACATCTTTCCACACATCATTCCACACATCATTCCACACGGCATTCCACACATCATTCCACACATCATTCCGCACCGCATTCCACACATCATTCCACACATCATTGCACACATCATTCCACACCTCATTCCAAACCACATTCCACACATCATTCCACTAAGCATTCCACACATCATTCTACACAACATTCCAAATATCATCCAATCCTCATTCCTCATATCATTACACGCATCATTCCACATCTCATTCCACACTGCATTTCACACATAATTCCACACCTCATTCCACACGTCATTCCACACATCATTCCACACATCATTCCACACTGCATTCCAAATATCATTCCACACCTCATTCCACACCTCATTCCACACATCATTCCACACAAATAATTCCACGCGTCATTCCACACAGCATTCCACACATCATTCCATAACATTCCACACATCATTCCACACATCAGTCCATCCCTCATTCCACACCTCATTCCACACCTCATTCCACACATCATTGCATACATCATTGCACATATCATTTCACACAACATTCCACACATCATTCCACACCTCAATCCACGTATCATTCCGCAACATTCAACACATAATTCCACACATCAATCCACACTTCATTCCATCCCTCATTCCACACTTCATTGAAAACCTCATTCCACACATCATTCCGCACATCATTCCACACCCCATTCCACACCTCATTCCACAAATCATTCCAAAACATTCAACACATCATTCCACACATCATTCCACGCATCATTCCACGCATCATTCCACGCATCATTCCACACATCATTCCACACATCATTCCACATATCATTCCACACATCATTCGACACATCATTCCATCCCTCATTCCACACCTCATTCCACACCTCATTCCACACATCATTGATTACATCATTGCACATATCATTCCACACATCATTCCACACACCATTCCACACCTCATTTCACATATAATTCCACAACATTTAACACATCATTCCACACATCAATCCACACATCATTGCATCCCTCATTCCACACGTCATTGAACAACTCATTCCACACATCATGCCACACATCATTCCACACATCATTCCACACATCATTCCACACATCATTCCACACATCATTCCACACCTCATTCCACACATCATTCCACAACAGTTCACACATCATTCCAAACATCATTCCACACATCATTCCACACATCATTCCACACATGATTCCACACATCATTCCACTCATCATTTCACACATCATTCCACACATCATTCCACACCTCATTCCACACATCATTCCACAACATTTCACACATCATTCCACACACCAATCCACACATCATTCCACGCATCATTCCACATCTCATTCCACACATCATTCCACACATCATTCCACACCTCATTCCACACGTCATTCCACACATCATTCCACACATCATTCCACACAGCATTCCAAATATCATTCCACACCTCATTCCACACCTCATTCCACACATCATTCCACACGTAATTACACGCGTCATTCCACACAGCATTACACACATCATTCTTCACATCAATTCACACCTCATTCCACACCTCATTCCACACCTCATTCAACACCTCATTCCATACATCATTCCACACATCATTGCACACATCATTCCAAACATCATTCCATACATCATTCCACAAATCATTCCACACGTCATTTAAACACCTCATTCCATTCATCATTCCACGCATCATTTCACACCTCATTCCACAACTCATTCAACACATCATTCCACACATCATTCCACACATTATTCCACACATCATTCCACACATTATTCCAAACATCATTCCACACCTCATTCCCCATATCATTCCACGCATCATTCCACACATCATTCCACACATCATTCCAAATATCATTCCACATATCATGCCACACATCAGTCCATCCCTCATTCTACACCTCATTCCACACCTCATTCCACACATCATTGCATACATCATTCCACACATCATTCCACACACCATTCCACACCTCATTCCACGTATCATTCCACAACATTCAACACATAATTCCACACATCAATCCACACTTCATTCCATCCCTCATTCCACACCTCATTGAAAACTTCATTCCACACATCATTCCGCACATCATTCCACACCCCATTCCACACCTCATTCCACAAATCATTCCACAACATTCAACAAATCATTCCACACATCAATCCACACATCATTCCATCCCTCATTCCACACGTCATTGAACAACTCATTCCACACATATTGCCACACATCATTCCACACATCATTCCACACATCATTCCACACATCATTCCTCACATCAGTCCATACCTCGTTCCACACCTCATTCCACACCTCATTCCACACCTCATTCCACACATAATTCCACACATCATTCCACACATCATTCCATACATCATTCCAATCATCATTCTACATCACATTCCACATAACATTCCGCGCATCATTCCACACATCATTCCACACAACATTGCACACATCATTGCGCACATCATTCCACACCTCATTCCACACCTCATTCCACACATCATTCAACACAACAGTCCACACAACTTTCCAAATATCATCCACTCCTCATTCCACATATCATTCCACGCATCATTCCACATCTCATTCCACACATCATTCCACACATCATTCCACACATCATTGCACACATCATTCCACACATCATTCAACACCTCTTTCCACATACCATTCCACATCTCATTCCACACATCATTCCACACATCATTCCACACATCAGTCCATACCTCATTCCACACATCATTCCACACTTCATTCCACACTTCATTCCACACATCATTCCACACATCATTCCACAAATCATTCCACATCATACCACACATCATTCCACACCATAATCCATGCATCATTCCACACCATATTCCATACATCATTCCACTCATCATTCCGCACAGCATTCCACACATCATTCCAGACAGCATTCCACACAGCATTCCACACATCATTGCACACAACATTCCACACATCATTCCACACCTCATTCCACACATCATTCCACATATCTTTCCACACATCATTCCACACATCTTTCCACACATCATTCCACACATCATTCCACACATCATACTACACATCATACCACACATCATTCCACACCTCATTCCACACATCATTCCACACATCAATCCACACCTCACTCCACAAATCATTCCACACATCATTCCACAAATGATTCCACACATCAATGACGCATCATTTCACACCTCATTCCACACATCATTCCATAACATTCCACACATCATTACACACATCATTCCACACATCATTGACCCATCATTCCGTACATCATTCCACACATCATTCCATAACATTCCACTCATCATTCCACACATCATTCCACACATCATTGACACATCATTCCACACATTAGTCCACACATCATTCCAAACATCATTCCACATATCATTCCACACAACATTCCAAACATCAGTCCACACATCATTCCGCACATCATTCCAGATATTATTCGACACATCATTGCACACATCATTACATACTTCATTCCACAAATCATTCCTCTCCTCATTCCACTCATCATTCCACACATCATTAAATATATCTTACCACATAACCTTCCACACATCATTCCACACATCATTCCACACATAATTCCACACAGCATTCCACACATCATTGCACACATCATTCCACACCTCATTCCACAGCTCATTCCACACATCATTCCACACAGCACTCCAGACATCATTCCACATAACATTCCAAATATCATCCAATCCTCATTCCTCATATCATTCCACGTATCATTCCACATCTCATTCCACACATCATTCCACACAACATTCCACACCTCATTCCACACGTCATTCCACACATCATTCAACACATCATTCCACACAGCATTCCAAATATCATTCCACACCTCATTCTACACCTCATTCCACACATCATTCCACACGTAATTCCACGAGTCATTTCACACATCATTCCTCACCTCATTCCACTCATCATTCCACACATCATTCAATATATCATTCCACATATCATTCCACACAACATTCCACACATCATTCCACACATAATTCCACACAGCATTCCACACATCATTGCACAAATCATTCCACACGTCATTTAAACACCTCATTCCACTCATCATTGTACGCATCATTCCACACCTCATTCCACATATCATTCCACGCATGATTCCACACATCATTCCACACATCATTCCAAATATCATTCCACATATCATTCCACACATCAGTCCATCCCTCATTCCACACCTCATTCCACACCTCATTCCACACATCATTGCATACATCATTGCACATATCATTCCACACAACATTCCACACACCATTCCACACCTCATTCCACGTATCATTCCGCAACATTCAACACATAATTCCACACATCAATCCACACTTCATTCCATCCCTCATTCCACACCTCATTGAAAACCTCATTCCACACATCATTCCGCACATCATTCCACACCCCATTCCACACCTCATTCCACAAATCATTCCAAAACATTCAACACATCATTCCACACATCAATCCACACATCATTCCATCCCTCATTCCACACGTCATTGAACAACTCATTCCACACATCATGCCACACATCATTCCACACATCATTCCACACATCATTCCACACATCATTCCACACCTCATTCCACACATCATTCCACAACAGTTCACACATCATTCCAAACATCATTCCACACATCATTCCACACATAATTCCACACATCAATCCACACATCATTCCACACATGATTCCACACATGATTCCACACATCATTCCACACATCATTCCACACATCATTCCACACCTCATTCCACGCATCATTCCACATCTCATTCCACACATCATTCCACACATCATTCCACACCTCATTCCACACGTCATTCCACACATCATTCCACATCATTCCACACAGCATTCCAAATATCATTCCACACCTCATTCCACACCTCATTCCACACATCATTCCACACGTAATTACACGCGTCATTCCACACAGCATTACACACATCATTCTTCACATCAATTCACACCTCATTCCACACCTCATTCCACACCTCATTCCACACATCATTCCACACATCATTTCACACATCATTCCAAACATCATTCCATACATCATTCCATAAATCATTCCACACGTCATTTAAACACCTCATTCCATTCATCATTCCACGCATCATTTCACACCTCATTCCACAACTCCTTCAACACATCATTCCACACATCATTCCACACAAATTATCCACACATCATTCCACACATTATTCCAAACATCATTCCACACCTCATTCCACATATCATTCCTCACATCATTCCACACATCATTCCACACATCATTCCAAATATCATTCCACATATCATTCCACACATCAGTCCATCCCTCATTCTACACCTCATTCCACACCTCATTCCACGCATCGTTGCATACATCATTGCACATATCATTCCACACATAATTCCACACACCATTCCACACCTCATTCCACGTATCGTTCCACATCATTCAACACATAATTCCACACATCAATCCACACTTCATTCCATCCCTCATTCCATACCTAATTGAAAACCTCATTCCACACATCATTCCGCACATCATTCCACACCCCATTCCACACCTCATTCCACAAATCATTCCACAACATTCAACAAATCATTCCACACATCAATCCACACATCATTCCATCCCTCATTCCACACGTCATTGAACAACTCATTCCACACATCATGCCACACATCATTCCAAACATCATTCCACACATCATTCCACACATCATTCCTCACATCAGTCCATACCTCATTCCACACCTCATTCCACACCTCATTACACACCTCATTCGACACATAATTCCACACATCATTCCAAACATCATTCCATACATCATTCCAATCATCATTCTACATCACATTCCACATAACATTCCACGCATCATTCCACACATCATTCCAAACATCATTCCACACGTCATTCCACACATCATTCCAGATGTCATTCGACACATCATACCACGCATCTTTTCAAACTTCATTCCACACATCATTCCTCACCTCATTCCACACATCATTCAATACATCATTCCACATACCATTTCACACCTCATTCCACACATCATTCCACACAACATTCCACACATCATTGCACACCTCATTCCACACATCATTCAACACATCATTCCACACAACATTCCAAATATCATCCACTCCTCATTCCACATATCATTCCAAGCATCATTCCACATCTCATTCCACACAGCATTTCACACATCATTCCACACATCAGTCCACACAGCATTCCACACCTCATTCCACATATCATTCCATACCTCATTCCACACATCATTCCACACATCATTCCTCGGCTCATTCCACAACTCATTCCACACCTCATTCCAGACCTCATTCCACCCATCATTCCACACATCATTACACACATCAATCCACAACATTCCACAACTATCCACACACCATTCCACAAATCAGTCCATACCTCATTCCTCACCTCATTCCACACATCATTCCACACATCATTCCAAACATCATTCCACATCACATTCCACACCATTCCGCACCATATTCCACGCATCATTCCACACATCATTCCAAACATCATTACATCCATCATTCCGCACCTCATTCCACAACTCATTCCACACCTCAATCCACACCTCATTCCACAACTCATTCAACCCATCATTCCACACATCATTCCACACATCATTCCACACATCATTCCACACATCATTCCACACCTCATTCCACACATCATTCCAAACATCATTCCAAACATCATTCCACACTTCATTCCACACATCATTCCACACCTCATTCCACATATCATTCCACACATCGTTCCACACATCATTCCACAAGCATTCCACACAGCATTGCACACATCATTCCACACATCATTCCACAACGCATTCCACTCATCATTCCACACATCATTGCACATATCATTCCACACAGCATTCCAAATATCATTCCACACCTCATTCCAATATCATTCCACACAATATTCCACACATCATTCCGCACTTTATTCCATACATCATTCCACACATCATTCCACACAGCATTCCACACATCATTCCACACAGCATTCCACACATCATTGCACACAACATTGTACATCATTCCAGACCTCATTCCACACATCATTCCACATCTCTTTCCACACATCATTCCACACCTCATTCCACACATCATTCCACACATCATTCCACACATCTTTGACACATCATTCCATACCTCATTCCAGAGATCATTCCATAACATTCCACACAACTTTACACAAATCAATCCACACATCATTCCACACAGCATTCCACACATTATTCCAAACATCATGCCACACATCATTACACACATCATTCCACACATCATTCCAGATTTCATTCGACACATCATTCCACACATCATTCAATACATCATTCCACACATCATTCCACACATCATCTCAAACATCATTCCAAACATCATTCCACAAATCATTCAATTCACCATTCCACATTTCATTCCACATTTCATTACACACATCAATCCACACATCATGCCACACATCAATCCACACATCATTCCAAACATCATTCCACACGTCATTCCACACCTCGTTCCACACATCATTCCACACATCATTCAATACATCATTCCACACATCATTCCAAACATCATTCCACACCTCATTCCACACCTCATTCCATATATCATTCCACGCATCATTCCACACATCATTCCACACATCATTCCAAACATCATTCCACACCTCATTCCACATCTCATTCCACACATCATTCCACGCATCATTCCACACATCATTCCACACATCATTCCACACATCACTCCACAACATTCAACAACATTCCACACCTCATTCCACACCTCATTTCATGCATCATACCACACATCATTCCACACATCATTCCACACATCATTACAAACATCACTCCAAACATCATTCCACACCTCATTCCACATAACATTTCACACATCATTCCTCACCTCATTCCACACCTCATTCCACACATCATTCCAAACCTCATTCCACACGGCATTCCATACATCATTCCACGTATCATTCCGCACAGCTTTCCAAAAATCATTCCACACATCATTCCACACATCATTCCTCACCTCATTCCACACGTCATTCCACACATCATTCCACACATCATTCCACACAGCATTCCAAATATCATTCCACATCTCATTCCACACCTCATTCCACACATCATTCCACACGTAATTCCACGCGTCATTCCACACAGCATTCCACACATCATTCCATAACATTCCACACATCATTCCACACATCATTCCACACATCATTGACACATCATTCCATACATCATTCCACACATCATTCCACACCTCATTCCACACATCATTCCACAACATTCCACACATCATTCCACACATCATTCCACACATCATTCCACACATCAATCCACACATCATTCGACACATTAGACCACACATCATTCCACACATCATTCCACATATCATTCCACAAATCATTCCACACATCATTCCAAACATCATTCCACACATCATTCCACACATCATTCCAGAAATTATTAGACGCATCATTGTACACATCATTCCAAACTTCATTCCACACATCATTCCTCACCTCATTCCACTCATCATTCCACACATCATTCAATATATCATTCCACATATCATTCCACACATCATTCCACACATCTTTCCACGCATAATTCCACACAGCATTCCACACATCATTGCACACATCATTGCACACATCATTCCACACCTCATTCCACACCTCATTCCAGACCTTATTCCACACATCATTCCACGCATCATTCCACACGTAATTTCACGCGTCATTCCACACAGCTTACACATATCATTCTTCACATCAATTCACATCACATTACACACCTCATTCCACACCTCATTCCACACTTCATTCCACACATCATTGCACACTCCATTCCAAACATCATTCCACAAATCATTCCACAAATCATTCCACACGTCATTTAAACACCTCATTCCACTCATCATTCCACGCATCATTCCACACCTCATTCCACAACTCATTCCACACCTCATTCCACACATCATTCCACACATTATTCCAAACATCATTCCACACCTCATTCCACATATCATTCCACGCATCATTCCACACATCATTCCACACATCATTCCACATATCATTCATCACATCATTCGACACTTCATACCACCCTCATTCCACACCTCATTCCACATCTCATTCCACACACCATTGCGTACATCATTGCACATATCATTCCACACGTCATTTCACACACCATTCCACACCTCATTCCACATATCATTCCACGCATCATTCCACACATCATTCCATACATCATACCAAACATCATTCCACACCTCATTCCACATCTCATTCCACACCTCATCCACCCAACATTCCACACATCATTCCACACATCATTCCACAACATTCCACAACATTCCACTCATCAGTTCACACTTCATTCCACTCATCAGTCCATACCTCATTACAAACCACATTCCACACCTCATTCCACACATCATTCCACACATCATTCCACACATCATTCCACACATCATTTCAAACATCACTCCAAACATCATTCCGCACCTCATTCCACATAACATTCCACACATCATTCCTCACCTCATTCCACACATCATTCCAAACATCATTCAAACATCATTCCACACCGCATTCCACATAACATTCTACAAATCATTCCACACTTCATTTCACACAAGATTTCTCACCTCATTCCACACATCATTCCACACATCATTCAGCACATCATTCAATAATTCATTCCACATATCATTCCACACATCATTCTACACATCATTCCACACATCATTCCGCACGGCATTCCACACATCATTCAATACATCATTCAATAATTCATTCCACATATCATTCCACACATCATTCCACACATCATTCCACACATCATTCCACACGGCATTCCTCACATCATTCCATACATCATTCCACACAGGATTCCACAAATCATTCCAAACAGCATTCCACACATCATTGCACACAACATCCCACACATCATTCCACACATCATTCCGCACGTCATTCCATACATCATTCCACACATCATTCCACACAGCATTCCACACATCATTCCACACAGCATTCAACACATCATTGCACACAACATTCCACACATCATTCCACACCTCATTCCACACATCATTCCACAACAGATTCCACACATCATTCCACATCTCTTTCCACACATCATTCCACACATCTTTCCACACATCATTCAACACATCATTCCACACATCATACTACACATCATTCCACACATCATTCCACACATCATTCCACACAGGATTCCACACATCATTCCAAACAGCATTCCACACATCATTGCACACAACATCCCACACATCATTCCACACATCATTCCGCCCGTCATTCCATACATCATTCCACAGATCATTCCACACAGCATTCCACACATTATTCCAAACATCATGCCACACATCATTACACACATCATTCCACACATCATTCCAGATTTCATTCGACACATCATTGCACACATCATTCAATACATCATCCACACATCATTCCACACATCATCTCAAACATCATTCCACTCATCATTCCACAAATCATTTAATTCACCATTCCACATTTCATTCCACATTTCATTACACACATCAATCCACACATCATGCCACACATCAATCCACACATCATTCCAAACATAATTCCACACGTCATTCCACACCTCGTTCCACACATCATTCCACACATCATTCAATACATCATTCCACACATCATTCCAAACGTCATTCCACACCTCATTCCACACCTCATTCCATATATCATTCCACGCATCATTCCACACATCATTCCACACATCATTCCAAACTTCATTCCACACCTCATTCCACATCTCATTCCACACATTATTCCACGCATCATTCCACACATCATTCCACACATCATTCCACACATCACTCCACAACATTCCACAACATTCCACACGTCATTCCACGCATCATTCCACACATCAGTCCATACCTGATCAAAACCTCATTCCACACCTCATTTCATACATCATACCACACATCATTCCAAACATCATTCCACACATCTTTCCAAACATCACTCCACACATCATTCCTCACCTCATTCCACACCTCATTCCACACATCATTCCACACATCATTCCAAACGGCATTCCATACATCATTCCACATATCATTCCGCACCGCATTCCAAAAATCATTCCACACATCATTGCACACATCATTCCACACCTCATTCCAAACCCCATTCCACATATCATTCCACACAGCATTCCACACATCATTCTACACAACATTCCAAATATCATCCAATGCTCATTCCTCATATCATTACACGCATCATTCCACATCTCATTCCACACTTCATTCCACACATCATTCCACACCTCATTCCACACGTCATTCCACACATCATTCCACACATCATTCCACACAGCATTCCAAATATCATTCCACACCTCATTCCACACCTCATTCAACACATCATTCCACACGTAATTCCACGCGTCATTCCACACAGCATTCCACACATCATTCCATAACATTCCACACATCATTCCACACATCATTCCACACAACATTGACACATCATTCCATACATCATTCCACACATCATTCCACACCTCATTCCACACATCATTCCACAACATTCCACGCATCATTCCACACATCATTCCACACATCATTCCACACATCAATACACACATCATTCGACACATTAGACCACACATCATTCCACACATCATTCCACATATCATTCCACAAATCATTCCACACATCATTCCACACATCATTCCACACATCATTCCACACATCATTCCAGAAATTATTAGACCCATCATTGCACACATCATTTCAAACTTCATTCCACACATCATTCCTCACCTCATTCCACTCATCATTCCACACATCATTCAATATATCATTCCACATATCATTCCACACATCATTCCACACATCTTTCCACGCATAATTCCACACAGCATTCCACACATCATTGCACTCATCATTGCACACATCATTCCACACCTCATTCCACAACTCATTCCACACCTTATTCCACACATCATTCCACGCATCATTCCACACGTAATTCCACGCGTCATTCCACACAGCTTACACATATCATTCTTCACATCAATTCACATCACATTACACACCTCATTCCACACCTCATTCCACACATAATTCCACACATCATTGCACACTCCATTCCAAACATCATTCCACACATCATTCCACAAATCATTCCACACGTCATTTAAACACCTCATTCCACTCATCATTCCACGCATCATTCCACACCTCATTCCACAACTCATTCCACACCTCATTCCACACATCATTCCACACATTATTTCAAACATCATTCCACACCTCATTCCACATATCATTCCACGCATCATTCCACACATCATTCCACACATCATTCCACATATCATTCCACACATCATTCGACACTTCATACCACCCTCATTCCACACCTCATTCCACATCTCATTCCACACATCATTGCGTACATCATTGCACGTATCATTCCACACGTCATTCCACACACCATTCCACACCCATTCCACATATCATTCCACGCATCATTCCACACATCATTCCATACATCATACCAAACATCATTCCACTCCTCATTCCACATCTCATTCCACACCTCATCCACCCAACATTCCACACATCATTTCACACATCATTCCACAACATTCCACAACATTCCACTCATCAGTTCACACTTCATTCCACTCATCAGTCCATACCTCATTACAAACCACATTCCACACCTCATTCCACACATCATTCCACACATCATTCCACACATCATTCCACACATCATTTCAAACATCACTCCAAACATCATTCCGCACCTCATTCCACATAACATTCCACACATCATTCCTCACCTCATTCCACACATCATTCCAAACATCATTCAAACATCATTCCACACCGCATTCCACATAACATTCTACAAATCATTCCACACTTCATTTCACACATGATTTCTCACCTCATTCCACACATCATTCCACACATCATTCAGCACATCATTCAATAATTCATTCCACATATCATTCCACACATCATTCTACACATCATTCCACACATCATTCCGCACGGCATTCCACACATCATTCAATACATCATTCAATAATTCATTCCACATATCATTCCACACATCATTCCACACATCATTCCACACATCATTCCACACGGCATTCCTCACATCATTCCACACATCATTCCACACAGAATTCCACACATCATTCCAAACAGCATTCCACACATCATTGCACACAACATCCCACATATCATTCCACACATCATTCCGCCCGTCATTCCATGCATCATTCCACACATCATTCCACACAGCATTCCACACATCATTCCACACAGCATTCAACACATCATTGCACACAACATTCCACACATCATTCCACACCTCATTCCACACATCATTCCAAAACTCATTCCACACATCATTCCACATCTCTTTCCACAAATCATTCCACACATTTTTCCACACATCATTCAACACATCATTCCACACATCATACTACACATCATTCCACACATCATTCCACACATCATTCCACACATGATTCCACACATCATTCCAAACAGCATTCCACACATCATTGCACACAACATCCCACACATCATTCCACACATCATTCCGCCCGTCATTCCATACATCATTCCACACATCATTCCACACAGCATTCCACACATCATTCCACACAGCATTCAACACATCATTCCACACCTCATTCCACACATCATTCCACAACTCATTCCACACATCATTCCACATCTCTTTCCACACATCATTCCACACATCTTTCCACACATCATTCCACACATCATAATACACATCATTCCACACATCATTCCACACCTCATTCCACACGTCATTCCACACATCATTCCAAACCCTATTCAACAAATCATTCCACACATCATTCCACACATAATTCCACAAATCATTGACACATCAGTCCACACATCATTCCAAACATCATTCCACACATCATTCCACACATTATTCCTGTTGTAGAGAGTAGAAATATATATATAGACTTAGGCATTAGGCACCTGCTGGATATTTAAAACTCACATAAGCTTAAATGGACACACACATAAAATGGCTGCCCAGGCATGATGGGAAATCAGGTAGTCAAGCTGTGAACTGTTGAACGTTCAATGACCAAGCAATAACCCTGTGAGGCCCACTGTAGGAATGCCTGGGATGAGGGAAGACAGAGATAAGAAGGAAACATCTCCTGTGAACAAGGTCATAAACCAATTAATTCCCCAGGAAGAAAGATAAGAGGGAAACCATTTACTGTAAACTAGGCTATAAACCAATTATTTCTCCCAGATGAAAGAACTAGGGAGAGAACCTATAAAGTCATCGATCAGCCCAAGCTGACAATAACCGAACATATGGTTCCCGGGATAATAGGGGAATTCTATTGGGTTAAAAGAACCTATATGTAATCTATAATCGTTGTGATTGGCTTGTGTCCAGCCGTGATGGGCTGTGTAGCTGTAGTAAACTGTTTTGTAACTGTTGTGAAACATATAAAGGTGCATGTAACCCTTTGTTCTGTGGAGAGAAACCTGGATACGGTCCTGAGTGTTTCCTCCCCGCTGAGTGTTATTAAAGGACGCCAGGCGTTGGAACCGACTCTGAGTGTTGAGTGATTCTTCAGAGAAAACACTAACGCTAACAATGGCGTAGTCGGCAGGATTCCCCGAAGTCGCTGAGCGCACTTGGAGCAAACCTGGGTGAGTATAAACACAAACGATTTTTAAATTATAAAAGTGCGGAAGGTGGATTCTGGTTGATCGACACGAGGGAACGGTCCAATATCTCAGACACCTAGCCTGAGCCTGAATTAAGAGGACAGTAGTCCCACGTAATGGCCAGGAATTAAGTAGGTGCCGGGAACACACTTGGACCGTGGGATCGTGATACCGAAAGACACCTTCCGGACCCAGTAGTGTAATTGGAGATAAACCCCGGGGTAGAACCAAGCAGTGTGCAGCGGCTAACGGAATCCAAACCTGTGAACAGGGTCGGACCAACGGGCCGAGCGGTGGTAGGTAGTCGTTAAGGATATGTAGAGCACTGCGGGAATTGCTTAAACGCGTTTTTAAGAATTGTATAAGTGTGTTTAACAGCAGAACTTGTGACCTGACAGTAGCCAAGAGACAGTTTACTACAAGTCGCGCTAGAAAGAAAGCGGACCTCTGAGAGTAGATTCCTAATGGTACTAGTCCTACCCAGGAATGGCCATGGAAACGAATAAACTCGAGTGGGGACCAGAAGGGTCACTTACCAGCCACCTGGCGGAAAAACAAAAGAAGCTAATCGAAAAAATGATCAAAGCAGGGTGGAATCCTCAGGAACTACCAGCAAAGCAAAGGGAATGGTGGGAGAAGGAAAAGAAAGATAAAGAGGAAAAGGCACTAATTTTGATATTGCGAGCACATGTAAAGTTAACAGAAAATGTTAACCGGTATGTGCAAATAAAAAGGAAGCATGTAGAGGTTGATAACGGACAGACAGTTTTGCCAGTCCTGGCAATAAATAGCCCAAGTGCACCACCTAGTGAGGAAGACTGGGAAAGCCTAGAGAATGAAACGGAGAGTTGCAACTCCATTAAAGGGGACGTCTTACCTCCCCCATATAATACTATTAACTCGGCTCCGGTTGCCCCGTTAAAGGTAGAACATATACCCAGGATCCCAGCCGGGACAAGACGTCATAACAGTCACGCTATACACGCGCAGACACGAGTAACATACTTATCGCTGACCCCAGGGGAGAGGATGCAGTTGTTAGAGAAACTGCCACCCCTAGTGCCCCGCCATAACAACGCAACCTTCTGGCAGAAGCTCAAAGAAATGACAATTTGCCACCAGCGCCATAACCGAGATATCGCCGGTATAGTTAGGATTAAAATGCCAGAGAGTTATTGGGACAGACTAGATAATGATCACCACGACGGTACCTGGTGTGCCGACCTGTCCTCTACAAAAGAGGAGCAGGAGGATTCCATGATAGAATTTAAAGCGAACGTGATACGCGTTTTAGGCCAGGTCCCCGTAAACTGGAACGCTATAGTGGGAGTAGTACAAAAGAAGGATGAACGGGCACCAGAATACGGGGCAAGGAAATTTGAGGCGTTCTTAGCACACGGCGGAATACCCAGAGCCGACCGGCAGAACCCGGCTTTCATACAATTATATAAGGATGGACTAAGCCCTGCACACCAAGCCATCTTAAAAACAGGCTTGGTGATGTACAATAATTTTGATGACCTGGAAAGATGGGCGACCTCGGTAGATAATCAACAAAGATCCAAAGTAGCCGCAAGTACAGCAGAGGTCTGTGCAGCCACTGACAAAAATGCGGCTGAGACATGCTATAATTGTAACAAGACGGGGCATCGCCGCGCTGAGTGTAGAGCCCCAAAACGCAACGGACGAAAAAAGTGTAGTAATTGTGACCGACTAGGCCATGAGGCAAAGGACTGTTGGGCCAAGGGAGGTGGCAAAGAAGGGAAGGGACCTAGATCGGGAAAAACGATCAATGAAAGAGCCCCGGACGTTAGTGCCCTCGGAAACCAGCAGCTGCTGGACATCATACAGCAGCGGACCCAGAAGCAGGCGAGTCCCCAATGAATCGCATCGGCCCCCGGCCAAGAACCCGATCCCCGTATGTGGATCAACGCATCGTTAGAGGGCCTGCGATGCGATATGTTGATAGACACCGTGGCGTCGGTATCAATAACGAACCTCGACATACCCACTACCCGAAGATCCATCACGATCCAAGGGGTAGGGGGGGACAGGACCACGGCATATCAAAGTGAAACCCAAGTGCTAGATGTGGACGGTATAATGATGCCGGTCCAGTTCTGGGTATGTAAAAACTCAGAGGGCACTATACTAGGGATGGACCTACTCCGCGAATTAGGAACGATAGTGGATGCGCAGCTAAAACGGGTAATCTGGAAAGGTATGAAAAGGTATAAGGATAAAGTGGCCAGGAAATGGGCACTAGTAAAGAACATAGCCACATTGGGTAAAACGGATACTCTGACGAGAGACTGGTCTAAGGACGGGATGTTGGGATGACTGTGTCAGGCTATTCCGGGAGTTTGGGCAAAAAGCAAACAGGACTGCGGACTTGTTGACATGACACCGGAGAAGGTCACGACACCGGTACACCCTCCCCACAAGCAGTACCCTATCAAACCAGAGGCCATGCGAGCCACTGAGGGGATAATAGAAGCCCTGGTCGAACAGGGCATACTACGACAGACCGTGTCAGTCACAGACTCCCTGATGTGGCCAGTTAAAAAGCCGGATGAAAGCTACCGACTAACGATAGATTACACAGCCCTGAATAAAGTTACACCCAGGGAACACCCGATTGTGGCCAGCCCAGCGACTATCTTCAACGGTCTGAATCCGGAACATAGGATTTTCACCGTCTTAGATATCGCTGACGGATTTTGGTCAATCCCGCTGGACCCGGACTCTCAGGAGAGATTCGCATTTACATCCAGAGATAGACAATACACATGGACCCGACTCCCTCATGGAGTCCATAACAGCCCGAACATTTTCCACCGAGTCATGAGTAACGCTTTGGAATCATGTAACCTAACCCCGTATAATAGTACAATCCTTCAGTACGTGTACGACATCCTTATAGCCTCATCAAGTGACCGAGAGCATTTAGGGGCCGTAGCCATGGTTCTAAGGACTCTAGAGAAGGTAAGGTTTCAAATAAATCCAAAAAAGGCGCAGATCGGACAAGCCACGGTTCGATATCTGGGACACGATATCAGTCAGGGAAAAAAGACTCTTCCGACAGACCGAAAGACAGCCATCGCTGATATGCCCCGACCAACTACAGTCCGGGCAGTGCGGCGGGTGATGGGTTTGTTCAACTATTGCAGGAATTTCATTCCTCAATTTGCGAACATAGCCGAACCCATTCAGCGACTAGTGAAGGGAGGAAAACCAGGAACAGAGCAGGTAGACTGGGGATCGGAGCAAGAGGAAGCCTATGGGAAATTAAAAGCCGAATTGGTGGCAGCCCCAGCGCTGAAGCTACCGGATATGACAAAGCCGTTCCATGTATATTACGATCTCGATGGAGGTTTTTATAGCGCCGTCGTAACCCAGGAGAAAGGGGGGGTAATGAGACCAGTAGCGTATTACTCAACACAAGAGTCCCCGGTAGTGAAAGGACTCCATCGGTGTGTGGCTGCCCTCGATTGTGCCGCTTGGGCTGCCAGGATATGTGAACCAGTCACGATGTCGGGGCAGATAATCTTACACACGAAGCACACCATAGTGGAATTGCTAAATACCGGGAGGTTAAAAACAGTGTCAGATGCGCGACGAGCTACCTGGGAGGCAGTACTATTACCCAAAGACCAGTCCATACAAATAATTGGGGATATAGGCTTTAATCCCGCGGAGGGAATAGTGACCGAAGGTGAACCCCATAGCTGCAAGACTGAGATAGACGAAGGAACAGAAGGGGGAATAGCCGATGAACCTCTGAGGGACCCCGATTTAACCCTTTACGTTGATGGGTCCCGACGATATATCGACGGAAGATTCCGCACCGGGTGGGGCGTGGTAGATCAGGATGGTGTCACCCTCCTGCGAGTGGCACTGGAAGGAACAGTGTCCGCCCAAGTGGCGGAGTTGGTAGCGCTGACCGAAGCCCTCAGATGGGCACAGGGGAAGCGTGTAAATGTTTATACTGACAGCCGGTATGCATTCGGGGTAGTACACGATTATATGATAGCGTGGAGTAGACGTGATATATAACCTCGGGGGGGGGGGGACACATTAAACACGAGAATATAGTTCGGGAGCTGGTCGAAGCCGTTAAAAGGCCTACGACGGCAGCAGTAATAAAGATCAAGGCACATCAAAAGGTAGAGACCAGGGAACAACGGGGAAACATGCTGGCAGATCAAGCAGCTAGGAGCGCGGCAGAAGAAGATGAGCCCCAGATAATTAAAGTGGCCATGATAGGACCAGGAGAGCTAAGTGTCCGTAAGATACAGGAAGAAAGTAGCTCGGAGGAACGGTCACAATGGGAAAGCAAGGGGGCCAGCATTGGGGAGGATGGGGTGTGGAGGAAGGGATTACAAGTAGTCGCCCCGTCCTCAATCCAGACCGAACTACTCCGGCTACACCATGAGCCGGACCACACTGGGCGAGACGGAATGCTGAGCCGTCTGCTCAAAGACTGGTGGTGGGCCGGGGTAGGACGAGACGTAGCCAAGCATTGCCAGCGCTGTATAGTATGTGCACAGCATAATCCAGGCAGACCCATAAAGGTCAGAATGGCACATCAGACACGTCCCAGGGGCCCGTGGGAGAATCTACAAATTGATTTCACAGGGCCCCTACCCACCAGTCGGGGACGAAATACTGCCTGGTCATTATCGATCAGTTTACCAGGTGGGTTGAGGTTTTTTCCACCCGGGATTGCTTAGCACCCACGGTAGCGCAGATTCTCGCATTCGACATAATCCCACGGTGGATAGTGCCCCTTCAAATTGACTCGGACCAGGGGACGCACTTCACAGGACAGGTCATGAAGCGGGCATGCGGTCTGCTTGGAATCCGACAACGGTTCCACATCCCGTACCACCCCCAGAGCTCAGGAATGGTGGAGCGAATGAACCGTACCCTTAAGACAGCAATTGCCAAAGCTATAACAGAGACCGGGAAGGGATGGGTAGACGTTTTGCCCTGCATATTAATGAGACTTAGGGCTACCCCAAACCGAACCACAGGACTGACACTTTGAATTAATGACAGGAAGGGCCATGAGACTTCCTGAAGGCATCATAACAGGGGGGAGGAAATGGGGCCTCTTGGAGATCGGATTAAACAATATGTAAAACAATTAGATTCACAGCTAAAGGAACTAAGGAAAGAGGTGATAGAGCAACAGGCCCTACGGGACTTGGAGACCCAAAACAACGGGAAGGCCGACGCATCCCTCCCACAGGTAGGCGACAAAGTATTAGTAC
Organism: Pristiophorus japonicus; assembly: GCF_044704955.1. Taxonomy (NCBI): domain Eukaryota; kingdom Metazoa; phylum Chordata; class Chondrichthyes; family Pristiophoridae; genus Pristiophorus; species Pristiophorus japonicus. The sequence continues at coordinate 1,476,770 of NW_027252779.1, forward strand.
AGGTCACTCCAGGCAGGACGGGGTTTGCCCCGTATGACATAATTTTGACAAGCAACACGTGTGCATGTGTCGATATGAAAGGAAAAGGCCGGTGGAAGCACTGGTCACAACTAAAAAGGTATAACCCAAAGGAATAATGGCCGAACCAAGGATGATACGCCTAGACGAGACGGAATGGTATGCTGTAAAATATCAGGAGTGGTTAGACACCCTTTCGGAAGGGGTGTTCGGAGGAATAGCTTTAGCTTTAATGTTAATAGGAGTTGGTAATATTTAAGTGGGTAAAGACACGGGCGAACGCCCCACAGATTCAATTCGAAATGGTTCAATTGTAACCCTGTGCTTCTGATTTTGCAGGGTGACCGGGACACTCGTAGAGCAAAAACTTTAACCCCTGGTGACGACCAGGCCGTCTGTTTAAAATTACAGATAATACGTACCGAGATGGGAATACGGACGACGCTACTCGTAATATGGATAGCCCTGCGACATACACGAACCCTGGGCAACACCGACGGACAGCAGAGCACGCTCTGGAAATAAACAATTACATGAACTATGGAGTGTTGTTCAATTTGACGGACGGAATATGTGTTCCAGCGACTAAGGATTGGAGCAAGGACAGAACTTATTTTAATGCATGGTTACAAGTGAATCCTAATAAGGACCGGGTATGTGTACAGTGCTCCACGGGTATAAGGAGCAGCTGCATTAAACGGAGGGATGTCAAAGGGCCCGATGAATGCACTTTCGGCATAATTTGCGCGCCTCCGGGACAATCCCAGCAATCAGTCATCCGCAAAAAGGGCATGGGGCTGTGTGGGTATTACGAGGAGATGGGGGCGGCTGCTATATCATTTTATGTATGTTTCTCACCCCCTCCAACACCGCGCCCCATAAGAACCACTACATTGCCCAAAGAACTGCCATGTCCCATAACTACTAAGGGACCAGAAAATGGGATTGCAATGTACAACGAAGGGGAATTATTGTATGATAATGTTAAACATGAAATTGTGCCTGTTCTGATCAATATTTCAGGCATCCAGATGCCGGAATATTGTACCGAACAGTCAAGGAAGATGTACAATGTATTAAGTAAAGTCGTAATGCAGCACGCTGCCGATGCCATGGGTGCCAGTAAGTTCCGGGGACAGGGGTTAGCACCCAGGGTGAAGAGGGAAATAGTAAATGATGTTGCTACCGTTTTCAATACAGGAACCTCCGTAGTGAACTCGATAGACATACAAGGGTTAAATGAGAGGGTAGAACAGCTTAAAGGGGTGATGAAGGGGTTATTGGAGAGGGTGGAGCAAAACCAGGAAGACCAGGTCAACCTAGGAAAGGAGGGTGCCGAAATCCAGTTGGATGGCATCTCAGTCCTGGAAGCTCACGCCAAAACCATCAATCACCTCATTGATAGAGAACAAGAAGATACAATAAAGCAAAGACAGGGGCAACTCTGTCATGCTTATGGTCTGTGGATGGTCGGACAGATCGGCCACAACCTCGACCAGATCCAACGCGGGGAAGTACCCGATTGGATAGACAGTTCACATTTAGCTCAGTTGGCGAACCAAAGGGGGACACTGGATAATTGTACTCTGAAGGGACTGACCCGAGTATACCCCGCAATTCCAGATTGCCAGATGGGTAGGACTTCCGGGATAGGGATAGTCCTGTTGATCCCTATAGCAACGCCGGACTCAGGGCCGTTCCCCTTATACCAACTAGAGAATATCGGAGTAATACGGGAAAATGTCTCCATACACTACTACCTAACCACCACCTCTGCCGTTCGTTGAAACAACATACTTACTGGGATTTCCCGAGCAGATTGCAAGCAAAGGGGGGAAATCACAGTATGCCCTCACTCGGTGGGCCGAGGAAAACTAGACGAGTGCGGGTTTAACCGAACCAACGGGTGTGTACTAGAAATAGTGCCCGCACACATGCACTTCGCGAGGGCAGGCTACGGAGGGAGGGGAAGATACTGCGTCTCTACCAAAGAGGGTTCATACCAGTATAATGACCTGCAGTGCCCTATACCGCAGCCAACCTTTTGCTTTACATCACTACGACCTGTCGCGATCGGGCAAGCACATATCACCCAGGTTAGGCGCCGGAAGTCCGAAGTTATTGAAGTAACTGATCAGCTCCATGATCATTTGCAGGATTATGACGAGCCAGAGCAGGTCCCTATCCCACATGTAACCGAGGTATTACAGGAGTTAAGGCTCAGAGTGGGGCAATCCGTAAAACTCTATCACCAGCTACAAACTAAAATCAAAGAACTGGAAGAAGATACCGAGGTAGACATACAAAGTCAGAGTTGGTGGAGAAAGGTCTGGGAGAGGGGAATAAATGTGAACATCCACCCATGGATCCGAATTATTTCACACACACTGGTCGGAATACAATTAATCTTAGCAATAACATGGGGCGTGATGGCCTGCCAGGTATGCAGGCGCCACAAACGGCGGAAACGGACCAATCACCGTTCCCTGGATATTAAACAAGCCTGTTTGATAAGGGGACGGGAGGAGCTAGCCTTTGTTAATTTGATCTAAGCAACCGGGACTCCTGAAACCGCGTGACTGGCCAGAACGTTGAGGCAAGGAATACCGGGCCGTGCACAAATATCAGATAAAGGCAGTACGGTCGGTTAAAAGGGGACTAGGACTAGTCCCTTTACCGAAAGGGGGAATTGTTGTAGAGAGTAGAAATATATATATAGACTTAGGCATTAGACACCTGCTGGATATTTAAAACTCACATAAGCTTAAATGGACACACACATAAAATGGCTGCCCAGGCATGATGGGAAATCAGGTAGTCAAGCTGTGAACTGTTGAACGTTCACTGACCGAGCAATAACCCTATGAGGCCCACTGTAGGAATGCCTGGGATGAGGGATCACAGAGATAAGAAGGAAACCATCTCCTGTGAACAAGGTCATAAACCAATTAATTCCCCAGGAAGAAAGGTAAGAGGGAAACCATTTGCTGTAAACAAGGCTATAAACCAATTATTTCTCCCAGATGAAAGAACTAGGGAGAGAACCTATAAATTCATCGATCAGCCCGAGCTGACAATAACCGAACATATGGTTCCCGGGATAATAGGGGAATTCTATTGGGTTAAAAGAACCTATATGTAATCTATAATCGTTGTGATTGGCTTGTGTCCAGCCGTGATGGGCTGTGTAGCTGTAGTAAACTGTTTTATAACTGTTGTGAAACATATAAAGGTGCATGTAACCCTTTGTTCTGTGGAGAGAAAACTGGATACGGTCCTGAGTGTTTCCTCCCCGCTGAGCGTTATTAAAGGCCGCCAGGCGTTGGAACCGACTCTGAGTGTTGAATGATTCTTCAGAGAAAACACTAATGCTAACACTACTCAACATTCTGCGCATCATTCTACACATCATTCTTCACGTCATTCTACACATCATTCTACACATCATTATGTTCAACATCATTCTGCACATCATTCTATGCATCATTCCACACATCATTCTAAACATCATCCCACACATCATTCTACACCACATTCTACACATCTTTCTACACAACATCATCTACATATCATTCTACAGATCAGTCTACACATCATTATACACTTCATCATTTCACACATCATTCTACAAATCATTCTACACATCATTCGACACATCATTCTACACATCATTCTACACATCATTCCACACATCGTTCTACACATCATTGTACACATCATTCTACACAACATCATTCGAAAGATCATGCTACACTTCATTCTACACATCATTCTACACATCATTCTACACCTCATTCTACATTTCGTTCTGCACATCATTCTGCACATCATTCCACACATCATTCTACACATCATTCTACACATCATTCTACGCATCATTCTACACATCATTCTACACATCATTCAGCACTTCATCATTCTACACATCATTCGGCACTTCATTCTACACAGCATTCTTCACATGTTTGTACACATCATTATAGAAATCATTCCACACCTCATTTTACACATCATTCTAAACAACATTCTGCACAACATTCTACATGTCATTCTACACATCATTCTACACATCAATCTACACAACATCATTGTGCGCAATATTCTTCACGTCATTCTTCACATCATTATACACATCATTCTACACATCATTCCACACGTCATTCTACACATTATTCCACACATCATTCTACACATCATTCGACACATCATTCTATTCAACATCATTCGATACATCATTCTACACTTCATTCTACACATTATTCCACACATCATTCTACACATCATTCGACACATCATTCTATTCAACATCATTCGATACATCATTCTACACTTCATTATACACATCATTCTGCACATCATTCTATAGTTCATTCTAAACATCATTCCAAACAACAGCATTCAAAACATCATTCTACACATCATTCTACACATCATTCTACACCTCATTCTACACATCATTCTAGAAATAATTCTACAAATCATATTCTACACATCATTTGACACATCTTTCTACACAGCAATCTTCACATCATTATACACATCAATCTGCACCTCATTCTAAATATCATTCTGCACATCCTTCTACACATCATTCCACACAACTTCATTCTACACATCATTCTACACATCATTCTACACATCATTCCACACAACATCATTCTTTACATCATTCTACACATCATTCTTCAAATCATTCTGCACATCATTCTACACATCACTCTAAACTTCATTCTACTCATCATTCTACACTTCATTCTGTACATCATTCCACACATCATTCTACACATCATTCTACACATCATTCTACACATCATCATTCTACACAACATTCGACACATCATTGTACACATCATTCTCCACATCATACTACACATCTTTCTCCACATCATTCTGCTCAACATAAATCTGCACATCAGTCTACACATCATTCTACACCTCATTCTACACATCTTTCTATACATCATTCTACACATCATTATACACATCATTCTAGACATAATTTCACACCTCATTTCATTCATCATTCTAAAAAACATTCTGCACATCGTTCCACACATCATTCTACACATCATTCTACACATCATTCTACACATCAATCTACACATCATTCTGCACATCATTCCACACAACATCATTCTATATATCATTCTACACATCATTCTACAGATCATTCTACACATCATTCTGCACATCATTCATTCGACAGATCATTGTACACTTCTTTCATTCCACACATCATTCTACACATCATTCTACACATCATTTTAGTGAACATCATTCTGCACATCATTTTATATATCATTCACACATCATTCTATACATCATTCTGCACATCATTCTAAACATCATCATTCTACACCACATCAATCGACACATCATTCTACACATCATTCTTCACATCATTCTACACATCATTCTACACATCATTATACACAACATCATTCGAAACATCATTCTCCAATTCAATCAACACATCATACTACACATCAATCTGCACATCATTCTACACATCGTTCTACACAACATCATTCTACACATCATTCCACACGTCATTCCACACATCATTCTACACTTCATTATACACAACATCATTCGAAACATCATTCGACACATCATTCTACACATCATTTTACATATCGTTCTACACATCATTCTACACATCATTCTACACATCATTCTGCACATCATTCTACAACTCATTCTACACATCATCATTCTAAACATCACTCGACACATCATTCTACACATCATCATTCTACACATCATTCTGCACATCATTCAACACATCATTATTAAAATCATTCTGCACATCATTCAACACATCATTCTACACAACATCATTCAACACATCATTCTTCAAATCATTCTGTACATCATTCTACACATCATTCTACTCATCATTCTGCGCATCGTTCTACACATCATTCTTCACGTCATTCTACACATCATTCGACACATCATTATATTCAACATCATTCTGCACATCATTCTATGCATCATTCCACGCATCATTCCAAACATCATCCCACACATCATTCTACATATCATTCTACACTACATTCGACACATCATTTTACACATCGTTCTACACATCATTCTACAAGTCATTTTACACGTCATTCTACACATCATTCTACACAACATAATCCTACTCATCATTCCACGCAACATTCTAAACATCATTCTGCAATTCATTCTTCACATCATTCTACACAACATCATTCGAAAGATCATTCTACACTTCATTCTGCACAACATTCTACACATCATTCTGCACATTATTCTACATTTAGTTCCACACATCATCATTCTAAACATCACTCGACACATCATTCTACACATCTTCATTCTACACATCATTCTGCACAGCATCATTCGAAAGATCATTCTACACTTCAATCTACACAACATTCTACACATAATTTTATACATCATTCTACACATCATTCTACAGGTCATTCTACACTACATTCGACACGTCATTCTACACATCATTCAAAATATTTGTCTACACTTCATTCTACACATCATTCTACACAACATCATACTACACAACATCATTCTACACATCATACTACACGTCATTCTACAAATTATTCTACACATCATTCTACACATCATTCTGCACATCATTCTACGTATCATTCTACATGTCATTCTACACATCATTCTACGCCACATCATTCGAAATATCATGCTACACTTCATTCTACACATCATTCTACACATCATTCGACACCTCATTCTACATTTCGTTCTACACGTCATTCTGCACACCATTCGACACATCATTCTACACATCGTTCTTCACATCATTCTGCAGCTCATTCTACACATCATTCTACACATCATTCTACACATCATCATTCTGCACATATTTCTACACGTCATTCTGCACATCATTCTACACATCATTCTACAACTCATTCTGCACATAATTCTACACATCATTCAGCACATCATTCTACACATCATTCTACATGTCATTCTACAAATCATTCTACAAATCATTCTACACATCATTCTGCACGTCATTCTGCGCATCATTCTACACATCTTATACACATCATTCTTCACATCATTCTATACATCATTATGCACATCATTCTACACATCATTCTACACATCATTCTACGTATCATTCGACACATCACTCCACACATCATTCTGCACATCATTCGACACCTCATTCTACACATCATTCTACACATCATTCTAAAAATCATTCTACACATCATTCTACACGTCATTCTACAGATCATTCTACGCATCATTCTACAAATCATTCTACACATCATTCTGCACGTCATTCTACACATCATTCTACACATCATACTACAAATCATTCTACAAATTATTCTACACATCATTCTACGCATCATTCTACACATCTTTCTGCACATCATTCTACACATCATTATACACGTCATTCTACACATCATTCGACACATCATTCGACATATCATTCTGCTCAACATTATTCTGCACACCATTCTATACATCATTCTACACATCATTCTACAAATCATGCTACACATGATTCTACACATCATTCTACACGTCAATCTACACATCATTCTGCACAACATTCTACAAGTCATTCTACACATCATTCGACACATCATTCTACACATCATTCTACCCATCATTCTACACATCATTCTACACATCATTCTGCACATTATTCCGCAAATCATTCTACAAAACATAATTCTACACATCATTCTACACATCATTCTACAAATCATTGAACGCATCATTTTACACTTCATTCTACAAATCATTCAACGCCTCATTCTACACATCATTCTACACATCATTCTACACGTTATTCTACGCATAATTCTACACATCATTCTACACATCATTCTACACATCATTCTACACATCATTCTGCACTTCATTCTACACATCATTCTTCACGTCATTCTAGACATCATTCCACACAATATTCTGCACATCATTCAATGCATCATTCTACACATCATTCTACACATCATTGTACACATTATTCTACGCATCATTCGACACATCATTCTACACATCATTCTACACATCATTCTACAAATCATTCCACACATCATTCTGCACATCATTCTACACATAATTCTACACATCATTCAACACATCATTCTACACAATATTCTGCACATCATTCAATGCATCATTCTACACATCATACTACAAATCATTCGACAAATTATTCTAGACATCATTCTACGCAACATTCTACACATCTTTCTACACATCATTCTACACATCATTATACACATCATTCTACACGTCATTCGACACATCATTCGACATATCATTCTGCTCAACATCATTCTGCACACCATTCTATACATCATTCGACACAACATTCTACAAATCATGCTACACATCATTCTACACATCATTCTACACGTCATTCTACACATCATTCTGCACAACATTCTACAAGTCATTCTGCACATCATTAGACACATAATTCTACACATCATTCTACCCATCATTCTACACATCATTCTACAAAACATCATTCTACACATCATTCTACACATCATTCTACAAATCATTCAACGTATCATTTTACACTTCATTCTACAAATCATTCTACAAGTCATTCTACACATCATTCGACACATCATTCTACACATCATTCTACCCATCATTCTACACATCATTCTACACATCATTCTGCACATTATTCCGCAAATCATTCTACAAAACATAATTCTACACATCATTCTACACATCATTCTACAAATCATTGAACGTATCATTTTACACTTCATTCTACAAATCATTCAACGCATCATTCTACACATCATTCTACACATCATTCTACACGTTATTCTACGCATAATTCTACACATCATTCTACACATCATTCTACACATCATTCTGCACTTCATTCTACACATCATTCTTCACGTCATTCTAGACATCATACCACACAATATTCTGCACATCATTCAATGCATCATTCTACACATCATTCTACACATCATTCTACACATTATTCTACGCATCATTCTACACATCATTCTACACATCATTCTACACATCATTCTACACATCATTCTACACATTATTCTACGCATCATTCTACACATCATTCTACACATCATTCTACACATCATTCTACAAATCATTCTACACATCATTCTGCACATCATTCTACACATAACTCTACACATCATTCAACACATCATTCTACACAATATTCTGCACATCATTCAATGCATCATTCTACACATCATACTACAAATCATTCGACAAATTATTCTACACATCATTCTACGCATCATTCTACACATCTTTCTACACATCATTCTACACATCATTATACACGTCATTCTACACGTCATTCGACACATCATTCGACATATAATTCTGCTCAACATCATTCTGCACACCATTCTATACATCATTCGACACATCATTCTACAAATCATGCTACACATCATTCTACACATCATTCTACACGTCAATCTACACATCATTCTGCACAACATTCTACAAGTCATTCTGCACATCATTAGACACATAATTCTACACATCATTCTACCCATCATTCTACACATCATTCTACAAAACATCATTCTACACATCATGCCACACATCATTCTACAAATCATTCAACGGATCATTTTACACTTCATTCTACAAATCATTCAACGCATCATTCTACACATCATTCTACACATCATTCTACACATCATTCCACACATCATTCGACACATCATTCTAAACATCATTCGGCACTTCATTCTACACATCATTCTTCACGTCATTCTAGACATCATTCTGCACATCATTCTGCACATCATTCTACGTATCATTCGACACATCATTCTATACATCATACTGCACATCATTCTACACATCATTCTACACATCATTCGACACATTATTCTACAAATCATTCTACACATCATTCTACACATCATTCTACACATCATTCTACAAATCATTCTACACATCATTCTACATATCATTCTACACATCATTCTACACCACATGATTTACACATCATTCTCGACATCATTCTACACATCATTCAACACGTTATTCTACACATCATTCAACGCATAATTTTACACATCATTCTACACGACATTATTCTACACATCATTCGACACATCATCATTCTACACATCATTCCACACATGATTCTACACAACACCGTTGTACACATCATTCCATACATCATTCTACACGTCATTCTGCACATCATTCTACACATCATTCTACACATCATTCTACACGACAATATTCTCCACATCATTCTACACGTCATCATTCTACACATCATTCGGCACATCATTCTACACAGCATTCTACACATCGCTGCACACATCATGATAGACATCCATCCAAACCTAATTTTACACATCATTCAAAACAACACTCTGCACAACATTCTACACGTCATTATACACATCATTATAAACATCATTCTACAATTCAATCTACACGTCATTCGACACATCAATCTACACAACAGCATTCTACACATCATTCTACACTTCATTCTCCACATCTTTATGCACATCATTCTAAACATCATTCGAAAGATCATGCCACACATCATTCTACCCAACATTATTCGACACGTCATTCTAAACATCATTTTACACATCATTCTATACAACATTCTACATATCATTTTACACGTCATTCTGCACATCATTCCACATATCACTTTACACATCATTCTCCACATCAATCTACACATCATTATACACATCATTCCACACATCATTCTACACATCATTCTACACATCATTCTACACACCATTTTATACAACATTCTACATGTCATTTTACACGTCATTCTGCACATCATTCTCCACATCTTTCTAGACATCATTATACACGTCATTCCACACATCATTCTACACATCATTCTACACATCATTCAACACAACATCATTCTACACACCAATCTACACTTCATTCTACACATCATTCTACACATCATTCTATACATCATTCTACCCATCATTCTTCACATAATTCCACACATAATTTTACACATCATTCTCCACATCATTCAACACATCATTAGACACATCACTCTGCACATCATTCCACACATCATTCCACACATCATTATACACATCATTCAGCGCATCATTTTACATATAATTCTACACATCATTCTTCACATCATTCTACACTTCCTTCTACACAACATTCTACACATCATTCCACACATCATTCTACATTTGGTTCTACACTTCATTCTACACATCATTCTACACATCATTCTACAAATCATTCTACACATCATTCTGCTCATCATTCTGCGCTTCATTATTCATGTCATTCTACACATCATTCTACACATCATCATTCCACACATCATTCTGCAGATCATTCTACACATCATTCTGCACATCATTCTACACATCATTCTACAAATCATTCTACACATCATTCTACATATCATTCTACACATCATTCTACACCACATGATTTACACATCATTCTCGACATCATTCTACACATCATTCAACACAATATTCTACACATCATTCAACGCATAATTTTACACATCATTCTACACGACATTATTCTACACATCATTCGACACATCATCATTCTACACATCATTCCACACATGATTCTACACAACACCGTTGTACACATCATTCCATACATCATTCTACACATCATTTTGCACATCATTCTACACGACAATATTCTCCACATCATTCTGCACGTCATCATTCTACACATTATTCGGCACATCATTCTATACAGCATTCTACACATCGCTGCACACATCATGATAGACATCCATCGAAACCTAATTTTACACATCATTCAAAACAACATTCTGCACAACATTCTACACGTCATTATACACATCATTATAAACATCATTCTACAATTCAATCTACACGTCATTCGACACATCAATCTACACAACAGCATTCTACACATCATTCTACACTTCATTCTCCACATTTTTATGCACATTATTTTAAACATCATTCGAAAGATCATGCCACACATCATTCTACCCAACATTATTCGACACGTCATTCTAAACATCATTCTACACATCATTCTATACAACATTCTACATATCATTTTACACGTTATTCTGCACATCATTCCACACATCACTTTACACATCATTCTCCACATCAATCTACACATCATTATACACATCATTCCACACATCATTCTACACATCATTCTACACATCATTCTACACACCATTTTATGCAACATTCTACATGTCATTTTACACGTCATTCTGCACATCATTCTCCACATCATTCTAGACATCATTATACACGTCATTCCACACATCATTCTACACATCATTCTACACATCATTCTACACAACATCATTCTACACACCAATCTACACTTCATTCTACACATCATTCTACACATCATGCGACACATCATTGTACACATCATTCTACACATCATTCTATACATCATTCTACCCAACATTCTTCACATAATTCCACACATAATTTTACACATCATTCTCCACATCATTCAACACATCATTAGACACATCACTCTGCACATCATTCCACACATCATTCCACACATCATTATACACATCATTCAGCGCATCATTTTACATATAATTCTACACATCATTCTTCACATCATTCTACACTTCCTTCTACACAACATTCTACACATCATTCCACACATCATTCTACATTTGGTTCTACACTTCATTCTACATATCATTCTACACATCATTCTACAAATCATTCTACACATCATTCTGCACATCATTCTACGCATCATTATTCATGTCATTCTACACATCATTCTACACATCATCATTCCACACATCATTCTGCAGATCATTCTACACATCATTCTGCACATCATTCTATGCATCATTCTACAAATCATTCTCCACATCATCATTCTACACATCATTCGACAGATCATTCCACACATCATTCTACCACATCATTCGACACATCATTCTAAACAAAATCAATCTGCACAAAATCCTACGCATCATTCTACAACTCATTCTACAAATCATTCTACACATCCTTCTACACATCATTCTACGCATCATTCTACACAACATTCTGCACATCATTCTACACATCATTCTACAAATAATTCTACACGACATTCAACACATCATTCTGCACGTCATTCTACACATCATTCGACACAAAATCATTCTGCACATAATTCCACACATCATTCTACAAATCTATCTATACATCATTCAATACATCAGTCTACACATCATTCTACACATCATTCTACACATCATTCTACACACCATTCTACTTTTCATTCCACACATCATTCCACACATCATTCCATACATCATTCTACACATCATTCTACACATCATTCTACACATCAATCAACACAACTTCATTCTACACATCATTCGATACATTATTCTACACATCATTCTACACATCATTCCACACATCATTCTGCACATTATTCCGCAAATCATTCTACAAAACATCATTCTACACATCATTCTACACATCATTCTACATTTCGTTCTACACATCATTCTACACATCATTCTAAACATCATTCTACGTTTCGTTCTACACATCATTCTACACATCATTCTTCACATCATTCTACACGTCATTCCACACAACATCATTCTACACATCATTCTACACATCATTCTACACATCATGCTACACATCATTCTACACATCATTTTACACATAATTCTACTCATCATTCTACACATAATCCTGCACATCAATCTACACATCATTCTAGATATCATTCTACACATCATTCTATATAACATTCTACATAACATTTTACACGTCATTCTGCACAACATTCCACACATCATTATACACATCATTCCACACATCATTCTACACACCATTCCACACATCATTCTACACACCATTTTATACAACATTCTACGTATCATTTTACACGTCATTCTGCACATCATTCTCCACATAATTCTACACATCATTATACACGTCATTCCACACATCATTCTACACATCATTCTACACATCATTCTACACAACATCATTCTACACACAAATCTGCACTTCATTCTACACATCATTCTACACATCATGCGACACATCATTGTACACATCATTCTACACATCAGTCTATACATCATTCCACCCATCATTCTTCACATCATTCCACACATAATTTTACACATCATTCTCCACATCATTCTACACATCATTATACACATCATTCTGCACATCATTCTACATTTCGTTCTACACATCATTCTGCAAATCATTCTTCACATAATTCTACAGCTCATTCTACACATCATTCTACACATCATTCTACACACAATGATTCTGCACATATTTCTACACGTCATTCTGCACATCATTCTCTGCATCATTCTACACAAAATCATTCTGCACATAATTCCACACATCATTCTACAAATCATTCTACACATCATTCTACACTTCATTCGACACATCATGAAACACATCATTCTACACATCATTCTACACATCATTCTGCACATCATTCTACACATCATTCTACAAATCATTCTACACATAATTCTACACATCATTCTGCACATCATTCTACACATCATTCTACAAGTCATTCTACAAATCATTCTACACATCATTCTACACGTCATTCTACGCATCATTCTACGCATCTTATGCACATCAGTCTTCACATCATTCTACACATCAATCTACACATCAATCTACACAACATCATTCTACACATCATACTGCACCTCATGATTCTACACATCATTCTAGACATCATTCTACACATCATTCTAAACATTATTCTACACATCATTCTACACATCATCTTACATGTCATTCTACACATCCTTCTACACATCATTCCACACATCATTCTACACACCAACGTGCACAATATCATTCTACACCACATTCTACACATCATTCTATACATCGTTCTGCTCATCATTCTACACATCATTCTACACATCGTTCTATACATCATTCTACGCATCATTCTTACATCATTCTACACATCATTCTACACGTCATTCTACACGTTATTCCACACATCATTCTACATATCATTCGACACAGCATTTTTCTCAACATCATTCTGCAGATCGTCCTATACATCATTCTACACAATATCATTTGACACATCCTTCTACACATCATTCGACACATCATTCTGCACAACATCATTCGAAAGATCATTCTACACTTCCTTCTACACAACATTCTACACATCATTCTACACATCATTCTACATTTCGTTATGCACTTCATTCTACACATCATTCTACACATCATTCTACAAATCATTCTACACATCATTCTGCACATCATTCTACGCATCATTATACATGTCATTCGACACATCATTCGACACATCATCATTCCACACATCATTCTGCAGATCATTCTACACATCATTCTGCACATCATTCTACGCATCATTCTACAAATCATTCTCCACATCATCATTCTACACATAGAAACATAGAAGCATAGAAAATAGGTGCAGGAGTAGGCCATTCGGCCCTTCTAGCCTGCACCGCCATTCAATGAGTTCATGGCTGAACATTCAACTTCAGTACCCCATTCCTGCTTTCTCGCCATACCCCTTGATCCCCCTAGTAGTAAGGACCTCATCTAACTCCTTTTTGAATATATTTAGTGAATTGGCCTCAACAACTTTCTGTGGTAGAGAATTCCACAGGTTCACCACTCTCTGGTTGAAGAAGTTCCTCCGCATCTCGGTCATAAATGGCTTACCCCTTATCCTTAGACTGTGACCTCTGGTTCTGGACTTCCCCAACATTGGGAACATTCTTCCTGCATCTAACCTGTCTAACCCCGTCAGAATTTTAAATGTTTCTATGAGGTCCCCTCTCATTCTTCTGAACTCCAGTGAATACAAGCCCAGTTGATCCAGTCTTTCTTGATAGGTCAGTCCCGCAATCCCGGGAATCAGTCTGGTGAACCTTCACTGCACTCCCTCAATAGCAAGAATGTCCTTCCTCAGGTTAGGAGACCAAAACTGTACACAATACTCCAGGTGTGGCCTCACCAATGCCCTGTACAACTGTAGCAACAGCTCCCTGCCCCTGTACTCAAATCCCCTTGCTATGAAGGCCAACATGCTATTTGCTTTCTTATCCGCCTGCTGCACCTGCATGCCAACCTTCAATGACTGATGTACCATGACACCCAGGTCTCTTTGCACCTCCCCTTTTCCTAATCTGTCACCATTCAGATAATAGTCTGTCTCTCTGTTTTTACCACCAAAGTGGATAACCTCACATTTATCCACATTATACTTCATCTGCCATGCATTTGCCCACTCACCTAACCTATCCAAGTTGCTCTGCAGCCTCACAGCATCCTCCTCGCAGCTCACACTGCCACCCAACTTAGTGTCATCCGCAAATTTGGAGATACTACATTTAATCCCCTCATCTAAATCATTAATGTACAGTGTAAACAGCTGGGGCCCCAGTACAGAACCTTGCGGTACCCCACTAGTCACTGCCTGCCATTCTGAAAAGTACCCATTTACTCCTACTCTTTGCTTCCTGTCTGACAACCAGTTCTCAATCCATGTCAGTACACTACCCCCAATCCCATGTGCTCTAACTTTGCACATCAATCTCTTGTGTGGGACCTTGTCGAACGCCTCTGAAAGTCCAAATATACCACATCAACTGGTTCTCCCTTATCCACTCTACTGGAAACATCCTCAAAAAATTCCAGAAGGTTTGTCAAGCAAGATTTCCCTTTCACAAATCCATGCTGACTTGGACCTATCATGTCACCATTTTGCAGATGCACTGCTATGACATCCTTAATAATTGATTCCATCATTTTACCCACTACTGAGGTCAGACTGACCGGTCTATAATTCCCTGTTTTCTCTCTCCCTCCTTTTTTAAAAAGTGGGGTTACATTGGCTACCCTCCACTCCATAGGAACTGATCCAGAGTCAATGGAATGTTGGAAAATGACTGTCAACGCATCCACTATTTCCAAGGCCACCTCCTTAAGTACTCTGGGATGCAGTCGATCAGGCCCTGGGGATTTATCGGCCTTCAATCCCATCAATTTCCCCAACACAATTTCCCGGCTAATAAGGATTTCCCTCAGTTCCTCCTCCTTTCTAGACCCCCCGACCCCTTTTATAACCGGAAGGTTGTTCGTGTCCTCCTTCGGGAATACCGAACCAAAGTACTTGTTCAATTGGTCCGCCATTTCTTTGTTTCCCGTTATGACTTCCCCTGATTCTGACTGCAGCGGACCTGCGTTTGTCTTGACTAACCTTTTTCTCTTTACATATCTTTAGAAACTTTTGCAATCCGTCTTAATGTTCCCTGCAAGCTTCTTCTCATACTTCATTTTCCCTGCCCTAATCAAACCCTTTGTCCTCACCTGCTGAGTTCTAAATTTCTCCCAGTCCCCAGGTTCGCTGCTATTTCTGGCCAATTTGTATGCCACTTCCTTGGCTTTAATACTATCCCTGATTTTCCTTGATAGCCACGGTTGAGCCACCATCCCTTTTTTATTTTTATGCCAGACAGGAATGTACAATTGTTGTAGTTCATCCACGCGGTCTCTAAATGTCTGCCATTGCACATCCACAGTCAACCCGTTAAGTATCATTCGCCAATCCATCCCAGCCAATTCACGCCTCATACCTTCAAAGTTACCCTTCTTTAAGTTCTGGACCATGGTGTCTGAATTAACTGTTTCATTCTCCATCCCAGTGCAGAATTCCACCATATTATGGTCACTCTTCCCCAAGGGGCCTCGCACAACGAGATTGCTAATTAATCCTCTCTCATTACATAACACCCAGTCTAAGATGGCCTCCCCCCTAGTTGGTTCCTCGAAATATTTGTCTAAAAAACCATCCCTTATGCACTCCAGAAAATCCTCCTCCACCGTATTGCTTCCAGTTTGGTTAGCCCAATCTATGTGCATATTAAAGTCACCCATTATAACTGCTGCACCTTTATTGCACGCACCCCTAATTTCATGTTTGTTGCCCTCACCAACATCACTACTACTGTTTGGAGGTCTGTACACAACTCCCACTAACGTTTTTTGCCCTTTGGTGTTCTGCAGCTCTACCCATATAGATTCCACATCATCCAAGCTAATGTCCTTCCAAACTATTGCCTTAATCTCCTCCTTAACCAGCAATGCTACCCCACCTCCTTTTCCTTTTATTCTATCCTTCCTGAATGTTGAATACCCCTGGATGTTGAGTTCCCAGCCCTGATCATCCTGGAGCCACGTCTCCGTAATCCCAATCACATCATATTTGTTAACATCAATTTGCACATTTAATTCACCCACCTTATTGCGGATACTCCTTGCATTGAGACACAAAGCCTTTAGGCTTGTTTTTTTAACACCCTCTGTCCTTTTAGAATGTTGCTGTACAATGGCCCTTTTTGTTCATTGCCTTGGGTTTCTCTGCCCTCCACTTTTCCTCATCTCCTTTCTGTCTTTTGTTTTTGCCTCCTTTTTGTTTCCCTCTATCTCCCTGCATTGGTTCCCATCCCCCTGCCATATTAGTTTAACTCCTCCGCAACAGCACTAGCAAACACTCCCCCGAGGACATTGGTTCCGATTCTGCCCAGGTGCAGACCGTCCGGATTGTACTGGTCCCACCTCCCCCAGAACCGGTTCCAATGCCCCAGGAATTTGAATCCCTCCCTGCTGCACCATTGCTCAAGCCACGTATTCATCTGAGCTATCCTGCGATTCCTACTCCGACTAGCACGTGGCACTGGTAGCAATCTCGAGATTACTACTTTTGAGGTCCTACTTTTTAATTTAGCTCCTAGCTCCTTAAATTAATTTCGTAGGAACTCATCGCTTTTTTTACCTCTGTCATTATACCAACGTGCACCATGACAACTGGCTGTTCTCCCTCCCTTTTTAGAATGTCCTGCACCCGCTCCGAGACATCCTTGACCCTTTCACCAGGGAGGCAACATACCATCCTGGAGTCTCGGTTGCGGCCGCAGAAACGCCTATCTATTCCCCTTACAATTGAATCCCCTATCACTATCGCTCGCCCACTCTTTTTCCTGACCTCCTGTGCAACAGAGCCAGCCACGGTGCCATGAACTTGGCTGCTGCTGCCCGCTCCTGATGAGTCATCCCCCTCAACAGCACTCAAAGCAGTGTATCTGTTTTGCAGTGGGATGACCACAGGGGACCCCTGCACTACCTTCCTTGCACTACTCTTCCTGCTGGTCTTCCATTCCCTCGCTGGCTGTGGACCCTTCTCCTGCGGTAAGACCAACTCGCTACACGTGATACTCACGTCATTCTCAGCACATCATTCGACAGATCATTCTACACATCATTCTACCACATCATTCGACACATCATTCTACACAAAATCATTCAGCACAAAATCCTACACATCATTCTACAAATCATTCTACAAATCATTCTACACAACATTCTGCACATCATTCTACACATCATTCTACAAATCATTCGACACATCATTCTACACATCATTCTGCACATAATTCTACACATCATTCTACACAAAATCATTCTGCACATAATTCCACACATCATTCTACAAATCATTCTATACATGATTCCACACATCATTCTACACATCATTCTGCACATCATTCTACACATCATTCTACACACCATTCTACTTTTCATTCCACGCATCATTCTACACATCATTCGACACATCAATCTACACAACTTCATTCTACACATCATTCCATACATCATTATCATTCCATACATCATTCTACACATCATTCTACACATCATTCCACACATCATTCTGCACATTATTCCGCAAATCATTCTACAAAACATCATCTACACATCATTCTACACATCATTCTACATTTCGTTCTACACATCATTCTACACATCATTCTATACATCATTCTACATTTCGTTCTACACATCATTCTACACATAATTCTACACATCATTCTACACATCATTCCACACAACCTCATTCTACACATTATTCTACACATCGTTCCACACATCATTGTACTCAACATCATCCTACACATCATTCGACTCATCATTCTACACATCATTCTACACATCATGCTACACATCATTCTACACATCATTTTACACGTAATTCTACTCATCATTCTACACATAATCCTGCACATCAATCTGCACATCATTCTAGATATCATTCTACACATCATTCTATACAACATTCTACGTATCATTTTACACGTCATTCTGCACATCATTCCACACATCACTTTACACATCATTCTCCACATCATTCTACACATCATTATACACATCATTCCACACATCATTCTACACATCATTCTACACATCATTCTACACAGCATTTTATACAACATTCCACATATCACTTTACACGTCATTCTGCACATCATTCTCCACATCATTCTACACATCATTATACACGTCATTCTTCACATCATTCTACACATCATTCTACACATCATTCTACACAACATAATTCTGCACACCCATCTACACTTCATTCTACACATCATTCTACACATCATGCGACACATCATTGTACACATCATTCTACACATCATTCTACACATCATTCTACCCATCATTCTTCACATCATTCCACACATAATTTTACACATCATTCTCCACATCATTCTGCACATCATTTTACACATCATTCTGCACGTCATTCCACACATCATTCCACACATCATTCTACACGTCATTCAGCGCATCATTTTACATATAATTCTACACATCATTCTGCACATCATTCCGGACATCATTCTACACATCATTCTATACATCATTCGACACATCATTTTACACGTCATTCTACGCATCATTCTACACACCTTTCGACACATCATTCCACACATCATTCTACACATCATTCTGCACGTCATTCAACACATCATACTACACATCATGCTACACATCATGCTACACATCATTCTGCACAACATTCTACACATCATTCTGCACATCATTCTACACATAATTTTACACATGATTCTACACATCATTCTACACATCATTCTACACATCATTCCAGACATCATTCTACACATCTTTCTCTACATCATTCTACACATCATTTTACACATCATTCTACACATCATTCTGCACATCATTCGACAAGAGATTCCACACATCATTCTGCACATCATTTTACACTTAATTCTACACATCATTCTACACATCATTCTGCACGTCATTCTGCATTTCATTCTATACATCATTCTACACTTCATTCTACGCATCATTCTACACATCATTCCACATATCATTCTATACATCATTTTATACATCATTCGACACATCATTCTACACATCATTCTACACATCATTCTACACATCATTCTGCACATTATTCGACACGAGATTCCACACATCATTCTGCACATCATTTAACACGTAATTCTACACATCATTCTCCACATCATTCTGCACGTCATTCTACATATTATTCCATACAGCATTCTACACGTCATTCTACGCATCATTCTACACATCATTCTACACATCATTCTACACATCATTCTACACATCATTCTGCACAGCATCATTCTACACATCATTCTACGCATCATTCTACACAGCATTCCACAAATCATGCGACAGATCATTTTACACATCATTCAACATATCATTCTACACATCATTCTACACATCATTCTGCACATTATTCGACACGAGATTCCACACATCATTCTGCACATCATTTAACACGTAATTCTACACATCATTCTCCACATTATTCTGCACGTCATTCTACATGTTATTCCATAAAGCATTCTACACGTCATTCTACGCATCATTCTACACATCATTCTACACATCATTCTACACATCATCTACACATCATTCTGCACAGCATCATTCTACACATCATTCTACGCATCATTCTACACATCATTCCACAAATCATGCGACAGATCATTTTACACATCATTCAACACATCATTCTATACATCATTCTACACATCATTCTGCACATCATTGTACTCATCATTCTACACAACATCATTCTACACATCATTCTACACATCATTCTACTCATCATTCTACACAACATCATTATACACATCATTCTACACAACATCAATTTACACATCATTCGACACAACATGATTTTAGACATCATTCTACACATCATTCTAGACATCATTATACAAAACGTCATGCTACATATCTTTCTACACATCATTCTAGACATCATTCTGCACATCATTCGATACATCATTCTGCACATCATTTTACACATCATTCGACACAACATTCTACACATCATTCTGCACATCATACCAAACATCGTGCTTCGCATCATTCACCACATCTTTCTACACATCGTTGTACACATCATTCCAAAGATCATATTATACTTCATATTTCACATCATTCTACACATCATTCTGCACATCATTCTACACATCATTCTGCACTTCATTCAACACAACATCATTCGACCCATTATTCTAAACATCATTCTACACATCATTCTACACAACATTCTACACATCATTCAACACATCATTCTACATATCATTCCACACATCATTCGACACAACATCATGTTAGACACCATTCTATACATCATTCTACACATAATTCTGCACATCATTCTACACATCATTCAGCACATCAGTCTTCACATCATTCTGCACAGCATCATTCTACACATCATTCTACACATCATTCTACACGTCATTCTACACATCATTTTACACATGCTTCTACACATCATTCTACACATCATTCTACACATCATTCTACACATCATTCCAGACATCATTCTACACATCTTTCTACACATCATTCTGCACATCATTTTACACATCATTCTACACGTCATTCTGCACATCATTCGACACGAGATTCCACACCTCATTCTGCACATCATTTTACACTTAATTCTACACATCATTCTACACATCATTCTGCACGTCATTCTGCATATCATTCTATACAGCATTCTACACGTCATTCTACGCATCATTCTACACATCTTTCCACACATCATTCTATACATCATTTTACACATCTTTCGACATATCATTCTGCACATCATTCTACACATCATTCTACACCTCATTCGACACATCATTCTATACATCATTCTACAAATCATATTCTACACATCATTCGACACATCATTCTACACAGCATTCTTCAGGTCATTATACACATCATTCTGCACATCATTCTAAATAACATTCTGCACATCATTCTACACATCATTCTACACAACTTCATTCCACACATCATTCTAAACATCATTCTATTCATCATTCTACACAACATCATTCGATACATCATTCCACACATCATTCTTCAAATCATTTTGCACATCATTCTACACATCACTCTACACTTCATTCTTCTCATCATTCTACACATCATTCTATACATCATTCCACACATTATTCTACACATCATTCTACACATCATTCTACACATCATCATTCTGCACAGCATTCGACACATCATTCTACACATCATTCTCCACATCATACTACACATCTTTCTCTACATCTTTCTGCTCAACATAATTCTGCACATCATTCTACACATCATTCTATACATCATTCTACACATCATATTACACATCATTCTAGACATCATTCCACACCTCATTTCATTCATCATTCTAAACAACATTCTGCACGTCGTTCCACACATCATTCTACACCTCATTCTACACATAATTCTACACATCAATCTGCACATCATTCTGCATATCATTCCACACAACATCATTCTACACATCATTCTACACATCATTCATTCTACAGACCATTGTACACTTCATTCATTCTACACATCATTCTACACATCATTCTACACATCATTTAATACATCATTACACCCAACAGCATTCGGAACATCATTCTGCACATCATTCTACACATCATTCGACACATCATTCTACGCATCATTCTACACTTCATTCTATATATAATTCTACACATCATTCTACACATAATTTTACTCAAAATCATTCTGCACATCATTCTATATATATCATTCCCACATCATTCTACACATCATTCTACACATCATTCTAAACATCATCATTCTACACAACATCATTCGACACATCATTCTACACATCATTCTCCACATCATTCGAAACATCATTCTACACATCATTCTACACAACATCATTCGAAACATCATTCTCCAATTCAATCTACACATCATTCTACACATCATTCTGCACATCATTCTATACATCATTCTACACAACATCATTCTACACTTCATTCTACTCGTCATTCTACACATCATTCTACATTTCATTTTACACAACATCATTCGAAACATCAATCGACACACCATTCTACACATCATTCTACACATCATTCTACATTTCAATCTACACATCATTCTACACATCATTCTACACGTCATTCTGCACATCATTCTACACATCATTCTACAGATGATTCTACACATCATTCTACGCCTCATTCTACACATTATCATTCCAAACATCACTTGACACATCATTCTACACATCATCATTCTACACATGATTCTGCACATCATTCGACACATCATTATTAAAATCATTTTACACATCATTCAACACATCATTCTACGCAACATCATTCTGCACATCATTCTTCAAATCATTCTGTACATCATTCTGCACATCATTCTACTCATCATTCTGCGCATCATTCTACACATCATTCTTCACATCATTCTACACATCATTCTACACATCATTATATTCAACATCATTCTGCACATCAGTTTATGCATCATTCCACGCATCATTCCAAACATCATTCCATACATCATTCTACAACTAATTCTACACATCATTCGACACATCATTCGACACATCATTCTACACATCGTTCCACACATCATTCTACAAGTCATTTTACACATCATTCTGCACATAATTTTACACATCATTCTGCACATCATTCTACAAATCATTCTACACAACATAATTCTGCACATCATTCTGCACATCATTCTACTCTACATCATTCTGCACATCATTCTATACATCGTTCTGCATATCATTCTGCACACCAATCTACACATCATTCGACACAACATTTTCCTACTCATCATTCCACGCAACATTCTACACATAATTCTGCAATTCATTCTTCATATCATTCTACACGACATAATTCGAAAGATCATTCTACACTTCATGCTACACAACATTCTACACATCATTCTTTACATCATTCTACATTTCGTTCCACACATCATCATTCTAAACATCACTCGACACATCATTCTGCACATCTTCATTCTACACATCATTCTGCACAGCATCATTCGAAAGATCATTCTACACTTCAAACTACACAACATTCTACACATCATTTTACACATCATTCTACACATCATTCTACAGGTCATTCTACACTTCATTCGACACGTCATTCTACACATCATTCTAAATATCTGTCTACACTTCATTCTACACATCATTCTACACATCATTCTACACCTCATTCTACATTTCGTTCTACACATCATTCTGCACATCATTCTACACATCATTCTACACATCATTCTTCACATCATTCTACAGCTCATTCGACACATCATTCTACACATCATCCTACATATCATCATTCTACACATCATTCTACACATCATTCAGCACATCAGTCTTCACATCATTCTGCACAGCATCATTCTACACATCATTCTACACATCATTCTACACGTCATTCTACACATCATTTTACACATGCTTCTACACATCATTCTACACATCATTCTACACATCATTCTACACATCATTCCAGACATCATTCTACACATCTTTCTACACATCATTCTGCACATCATTTTACACATCATTCTACACGTCATTCTGCACATCATTCGACACGAGATTCCACACCTCATTCTGCACATCATTTTACACTTAATTCTACACATCATTCTACACATCATTCTGCACGTCATTCTGCATATCATTCTATACAGCATTCTACACGTCATTCTACGCATCATTCTACACATCTTTCCACACATCATTCTATACATCATTTTACACATCTTTCGACATATCATTCTGCACATCATTCTACACATCATTCTACACCTCATTCGACACATCATTCTATACATCATTCTACAAATCATATTCTACACATCATTCGACACATCATTCTACACAGCATTCTTCAGGTCATTATACACATCATTCTGCACATCATTCTAAATAACATTCTGCACATCATTCTACACATCATTCTACACAACTTCATTCCACACATCATTCTAAACATCATTCTATTCATCATTCTACACAACATCATTCGATACATCATTCCACACATCATTCTTCAAATCATTTTGCACATCATTCTACACATCACTCTACACTTCATTCTTCTCATCATTCTACACATCATTCTATACATCATTCCACACATTATTCTACACATCATTCTACACATCATTCTACACATCATCATTCTGCACAGCATTCGACACATCATTCTACACATCATTCTCCACATCATACTACACATCTTTCTCTACATCTTTCTGCTCAACATAATTCTGCACATCATTCTACACATCATTCTATACATCATTCTACACATCATATTACACATCATTCTAGACATCATTCCACACCTCATTTCATTCATCATTCTAAACAACATTCTGCACGTCGTTCCACACATCATTCTACACCTCATTCTACACATCATTCTACACATCAATCTGCACATCATTCTGCATATCATTCCACACAACATCATTCTACACATCATTCTACACATCATTCATTCTACAGACCATTGTACACTTCATTCATTCTACACATCATTCTACACATCATTCTACACATCATTTAATACATCATTACACCCAACAGCATTCGGAACATCATTCTGCACATCATTCTACACATCATTCGACACATCATTCTACGCATCATTCTACACTTCATTCTATATATAATTCTACACATCATTCTGCACATAATTTTACTCAAAATCATTCTGCACATCATTCTATATATATCATTCCCACATCATTCTACACATCATTCTACACATCATTCTAAACATCATCATTCTACACAACATCATTCGACACATCATTCTACACATCATTCTCCACATCATTCGAAACATCATTCTACACATCATTCTACACAACATCATTCGAAACATCATTCTCCAATTCAATCTACACATCATTCTACACATCATTCTGCACATCATTCTATACATCATTCTACACAACATCATTCTACACTTCATTCTACTCGTCATTCTACACATCATTCTACATTTCATTTTACACAACATCATTCGAAACATCAATCGACACACCATTCTACACATCATTCTACACATCATTCTACATTTCAATCTACACATCATTCTACACATCATTCTACACGTCATTCTGCACATCATTCTACACATCATTCTACAGATGATTCTACACATCATTCTACGCCTCATTCTACACATTATCATTCCAAACATCACTTGACACATCATTCTACACATCATCATTCTACACATGATTCTGCACATCATTCGACACATCATTATTAAAATTATTTTACACATCATTCAACACATCATTCTACGCAACATCATTCTGCACATCATTCTTCAAATCATTCTGTACATCATTCTGCACATCATTCTACTCATCATTCTGCGCATCATTC
Organism: Pristiophorus japonicus; assembly: GCF_044704955.1. Classification (NCBI taxonomy): domain Eukaryota; kingdom Metazoa; phylum Chordata; class Chondrichthyes; family Pristiophoridae; genus Pristiophorus; species Pristiophorus japonicus. The sequence goes on from NW_027252779.1 coordinate 1,504,448, forward strand.
TACACATCATTCTTCACATCATTCTACACATCATTCTACACATCATTATATTCAACATCATTCTGCACATCATTTTATGCATCATTCCACGCATCATTCCAAACATCATTCCATACATCATTCTACAACTAATTCTACACATCATTCGACACATCATTCGACACATCATTCTACACATCGTTCCACACATCATTCTACAAGTCATTTTACACATCATTCTGCACATAATTTTACACATCATTCTGCACATCATTCTACAAATCATTCTACACAACATAATTCTGCACATCATTCTGCACATCATTCTACTCTACATCATTCTGCACATCATTCTATACATCGTTCTGCATATCATTCTGCACACCAATCTACACATCATTCGACACAACATTTTCCTACTCATCATTCCACGCAACATTCTACACATAATTCTGTAATTCATTCTTCATATCATTCTACACGACATAATTCGAAAGATCATTCTACACTTCATGCTACACAACATTCTACACATCATTCTTTACATCATTCTACATTTCGTTCCACACATCATCATTCTAAACATCACTCGACACATCATTCTGCACATCTTCATTCTACACATCATTCTGCACAGCATCATTCGAAAGATCATTCTACACTTCAAACTACACAACATTCTACACATCATTTTACACATCATTCTACACATCATTCTACAGGTCATTCTACACTTCATTCGACACGTCATTCTACACATCATTCTAAATATCTGTCTACACTTCATTCTACACATCATTCTACACATCATTCTACACCTCATTCTACATTTCGTTCTACACATCATTCTGCACATCATTCTACACATCATTCTACACATCATTCTTCACATCATTCTACAGCTCATTCGACACATCATTCTACACATCATCCTACATATCATCATTCTACACATCATTCTACACATCATTCGATACATCATTCTACACCTCATTCTACATTTCGTTCTACACATCACTCTGCACATCATTCTACACTTCATTCTACACATCATTCTTCACATCTTTCTACAGCTCATTGTACACATCATTTTACACATCATTCCACACACAATGATTCTGCACATATTTCTACACGTCATTCTGCACATCATTCTCTGCATCATTCTACACAACATCATTCTGCACATAATTCCACACATCATTCTACAAATCATTCTACACATCATTCTACACATCATTCGACACATCATGAAACACATCATTCTACACATCATTCTACACATCATTCTGCACATCATTCTACACATCATTCTACAAATCTTTCTACACATAATTCTACACATCATTCTGCACATTATTCTACACATCATTGTACATGTCATTCTACAAATCATTCTACACATCATTCTACACGTCATTCTACGCATCATTCTACACATCTTATGCACATCATTCTTCACATCATTCTACACATTAATCTACACAACATCATTCTACACATCATACTACAGCACATGATTCTACACATCATTCTAGACATCATTCTACACATCATTCTAAACATCATTCTACACATCGTTCCACACATCATTCTACTCAACATCATCCTACACATCATTCTACCCATCATTATACACATCATTCTACATATCATGCTACATTTCATTCTACACATCATTTTACACATAATTCTACTCATCATTCTACACATAATCCTGCACATCAATCTACACATCATTCTAGATATCATTCTGCACATCATTCTATACAACATTCTACACATCATTTTACACGTCATTCTGCACATCATTCCACACATCATTTTACACATCCTTCTCCACATCATTCGACACATCATTTTACACATCATTCTCCACATCATTCTACACATCATTCTACATTTCGTTCTACATTTCATTCTACACATCATTCTATACATCATTCTACAAATCATTCTACACATCATTCTGCAAATCATTCTACGCATCATTCTACATGTCATTCAACACATCATTCTACACATCATCATTCCACGCATCATTCTGCAGATCATTCTACACATCATTCTGCACATCATTCTACGCATCATTCTACAAATCATTCTCCACATCATCATTCTACACATCATTCGACAGATCATTCTGCACATCATTCTACCACATCATTCGACACATATTCTACACAAAATCATTCTGCACAAAATCATACACATCATTCTACAAATCATTCTACAAATCATTCTACACATCATTCTCCACATCATTCTGCACATCATTCCATACATCATTCTACACAATATCATTCTGCACATAATTCAGCACATCATTCTACACACCATTCTACTTTTCATTCCACACATCATTCTACACATCATTCTACTCATCATTCTACACATCAATCTACACAACTTCATTCTACACATCATTCTACACATCATTCGATACATCATTCTACACATCATTCTACACATCATTCTGCACATTATTCCGCAAATCATTCTACAAAACATCATTCTACACATCATTCTACACATCATTCTACATTTCGTTCTACACATCATTCATAACATTATTCTAAACATCATTCTACATTTCGTTCTACACATCATTCTACACATCATTCTACACATCATTCTACACATCATTCCACACAAGCTCATTCTACACATCATTCTACACATCGTTCCACACATCATTCTACTCAACATCATCTTACACATCATTCTACCCATCATTCTACACATCATTCTACACATCAAGCTACATTTCATTCTACACATCATTCCACACATCAGTCTACACATCATTCTACACATCATTCTGCACATCATTCTGCATATCATTCTACACGTCATTTTACACGCCATTCTACATATCATTCTACAAAGCATCATTCGACACATCATTCTACACATCATTCTGCATATCATTCGACTCTTCATTCTACACATCATTCTGCATATCATTCTTCAAATTATTCTACACATCATTCTACACAACATTATTTTAGATATCATTCTACACATCATTCTACACATCATTCGACACAACATCATGTTAGACATCATTCTATCCATCATTCTACACATCATTCTGGATATCATTCCACACATCATTCTGCACATCAGTCTTCACATCATTCTGCACAGCATCATTCTACGCATCATTCTACACATCATTCTGCACATCATTCTACACATCATTTTACACATCATTCTACACATCATTCTACACATCATTCTACACATCATTCTACACATCATTCTACGCAGCATTCTACACATCATTCTATACATCATTCTACACATCATTCTACAAATCATTCTACACATCATTCCAGACATCATTCGACACATCTTTCTCGACATCATTTTACACATCTTTCTACACATCATTCTGCACATCATTCGACATGAGATTCCACACATCATTCTGCACATCATTTTACACTTAATTCTACACGTCATTCCACACATCATTCTACACATCATTTTACACATCATTCTGCACATCATTCTACACGTCATTCTACACGCCATTCTACATATCATTCTACAAAGCATCATTCTACACATCATTCTGCATATCATTCATCAAATTATTCTACACATCATTCTACACAACATTCGACATATCATTCTACACATCATTCTACATATCATTCCACACATCATTCTACACAACATCATTTTAGATATCATTCCACACATCATTCTACACATCATTCGACACAACCTCATGTTAGACATCATTCTATCCATCATTCTACACATCATTCTGCACATCATTCCACACATCATTCTGCACATCATTCTGCACATAATTTTACACATCATTCTAAACATCATTCTACTCATCATTCTACACATCATTCTACACATCATGTGATACATCATTGTACACATCATTCTACACATCATTCTATACATTATTCTACCCATCATTCTTCACATCATTCCACACATAATTTTACACATCATTCTCCACATCATTCTACACATCATTATACACATCATTCTGCACATCATTCCACACATCATTCCACACATCATTCTACACGTCATTCAGCGCGTCATTTTATATATAATTCTACACATCATTCCACACATCACTCCGGACATCATTCTACACATCATTCTATACATCATTCGACACATCATTTTACACGTCATTCTACGCATCATTCTACACACCATTCGACACATCATTCCACAAATCATTCTACAGATCATTCTACACGTCATTCTATACATCATTTTACACCTCATTCTGCACGTCATTCTGCACATCATTCTATACATCTTTCTGCCCATCATTCTACATATCATTCTACACAACATCATTATACACATCATTCTACACATCAATCTACGCATCATTCTACACATCATACTACCCATCATTCTACACATAATTTTACAAATCATTCTGCACATCATTGTTCACATCATTCTACATATCTTTCTACACATCATTCTATATATCATTCTACAAATCAATTTACACATCATTCTGCACATCATTCGACATATCATTCTACACATCATGCTACACATCATTCTGCAGATCATTCTACACATCATTCTGCACGTTCTTCTACAGAACATCAATCTACACATCATTCTTCACATCTTTCTGCACATCATTCTGCACAACATTCTACACAACATTCGACACATAATTCTACACATCATTCTGCACATCATTTTCCACAACATCATTCTACACATCATTCTATACGTCATTTTATACATCATTCTACACATCATTCTACACATCATTCTACACAGCATTCTACACGTCATTCCACACATCATTCTACACAACATTCTACACATCATTCTGCACGTCATATTACACGTCATTATACACGTCATTCTACATATCATTCTACAAAGCATCATTCTACACATCATTCTATACATCATTCTGCACATCATTCGACTCTTCATTCTACACATCATTCTGCACATCATTTTTCAATTTATTCTACACATCATTCTACACAACATTCGACACATCATTCTACACATCATTCTACATATCATTCCACACATCATTCTACACAACATCATTTTAGATATCATTCTGCACATCATTCTACACATCATTCGACACAACATCATGTTAGACATCATTCTATCCATCATTCTACACATCATTCTGCACATCCTTCCACACATCATTCTGCACATCAGTCTTCATATCATTCTGCACAGCATCATTCTACGCATTATTCTACACATCATTCTGCACATCATTCTACACATCATTTTACACATGATTCTACACATCATACTTCCCATCATTCTACACATCATTCTACACATCATTCTACACACCATTCCAGACATCATTCTACACATCTTTCTCTACATCATTCTACACATCATTTTACACATCATTCTACACATCATTCTGCACATCATTGTACACTTATTCTACACATCATTCTGCCCGTCATTCTGCATGTCATTCTACACATCATTCTGCTCGTCATTCTACAGAACATCAATCTATACATCATTCTTCACATCTTTCTGAACATCATTCTGCACAACATTCTACACAACATTCGACACATAATTCTACACATCATTCTACACATCATTTTCCACAACATCATTTTAGACATCATTGTACACATCATTCTATACGTCATTTTACACATAATTCTACACATCATTCTACACATCATTCTACACAGCATTCTACACGTCATTCCACACATCATTCTACACATCATTCTAAACATCATTCTGCACGTCATTCTACACGTCATTCTACACGCCATTCTCCATATCATTCTACAAAGCATCATTCGACACATCATTCTTCACATCATTCTGCACATCATTCGACTCTTCATTCTACACATCATTCTGCATATCATTCTTCAAATTATTCTACACATCATTCTACACAACATTCGACACCATTCTACACATCATTCTACATATCATTCCACACATCATTCTACACAACATCATTTTAGATAGCATTCTACACATCATTCTGCACATCATTCCACACATCATTCTGCACATCAGTCTTCACATCATTCTGCACAGCATCATTCTACGCATCATTGTACACATCATTCTGCACATCATTCTACACATCATTTTACACATCATTCTACACATCATTCTACACATCATTCTACACATCATTCTGCACATCATTCTACGCAGCATTCTACACATCATTCTACACATCATTCTATACATCATTCGACACGAGATTCAACACATCATTCTGCACATCATTTTACACATGATTCTACACATCATTCTACACATCATTCTACACATCATTCTACAAATCATTCTACACATCATTCCAGACATCATTCGATACATCTTTCTCGACATCATTTTACACATCATTCTACACATCATTCTGCACATCATTCAACATGAGATTGCACACATCATTCTGCACATCATTTTACACTTAATTCTACACGTCATTCCACACATCATTCTACACATCATTCTACACATCATTCTGCACATCATTCTACATGTCATTCTACACGCCATTCTACATATCATTCTACAAAGCAGCATTCTACACATCATTCTACACATCATTCTGCACATCATTCGACTCTTCATTCGACACATCATTCTGCATATCATTCTTCAAATTATTCTACACATCATTCTACACAACATTCGGCACATCATTCTACACATCATTCTACATATCATTCCACACATCATTCTACACAACATTCTACACTTCATTCTATATATAATTCTACACATCATTCTACACATAATTTTACTCAACATCATTCTGCACATCATTCTATATATATCTTTCACACATCATTCTACACATCATTCTACACATCATTCTAAACATCATCATTCTACACAACATCATTCGACACATCATTCTACACATCATTCTCCACATCATTCTACACATCATTCTACACATCATTCTACACAACATCATTCGAAACATCATTCTCCAATTCAATCTACACATCATTCTACACATCATTCTGCACATCATTCTATACATCATTCTACACAACATCATTCTACACTTCATTCTACTCGTCATTCTACACATCATTCTACACTTCATTTTACACAACATCATTCGAAACATCATTCGACACATCATTCTACACAACATTCTACACATCATTCTGCATTTCAATCTACACATCATTCTACACATCATTCTACACGTCATTCTGCACATCATTCTACACCTCATTCTACAGATGATTCTACACATCATTCTACGCCTTATTCTACACATTATCATTCTAAACATCACTTGACACATCATTCTACACATCATCATTCTACACATGATTCTGCACATCATTCGACACATCATTATTAAAATCATTTTACACATCATTCAACACATCATTCTACACAACATCATTCTGCACATCATTCTTTAAATCATTCTGTACATCATTCTGCACATCATTCTACTCATCATTCTGCGCATCATTCTACACATCAATCTGCACATCATTCTGCACATCATTCCACACAACATCATATTCAACATCATTCTGCACATCATTCTATGCATCATTCCACACATCATTCCAAACATCATTCCATACATCATTCTACAACTAATTATACACATCATTCGACACATCATTCGACACATCATTCTACACATCGTTCTACACATCATTCTACAAGTCATTTTACACATCATTCTGCACGTAATTTTACACATCATTCTGCACATCATTCTACAAATCATTCTACACAACATAATTCTGCACATCATTCTGCACATTATTCTACTCAACATCATTCTGCACATCATTCTATACATCGTTCTGCATATCATTCTACACATCAATCTACACATCATTCTACACATCATTTTCCTACTCATCATTTCACGCAAAATTCTACACATCATTCTGCAATTCATTCTTCATATCATTCTACACGACATAATTCGAAAGATCATTCTACACTTCATGCTACAGAACATTCTACACATCATTCTTTACATCATTCTACATTTCGTTCCACACATCATCATTCTAAACATCACTCGACACATCATTCTGCACATCTTCATTCTACACATCATTCTGCACAGCATCATTCGAAAGATCATTCTACACTTCAAACTTAACAACATTCTACACATCATTTTTCACATCATTCTACACATCATTCTACAGGTCATTCTACACTTCATTCGACACATCATTCTACACATCATTCCAAATATCTGTCTACACTTCATTCTACACATCATTCTACACATCATTCTACACCTCATTCTACATTTCGTTCTACACATAATTCTGCACATCATTCTACACATCATTCTACACATCATTCTTCACATCATTCTACAGCTCATTCTACACATCATTCTACACATCATCCTACATATCATCATTCTACACATCATTCTACACACCATTCGACACATCATTCTACACCTCATTCTACATTTCGTTCTACACATCATTCTGCACATCATTCTACACTTCATTCTACACATCATTCTTCACATCTTTCTACAGCTCATTCTACACATCATTCTACACATCATTCCACACACAATGATTCTGCACATATTTCTACACGTCATTCTGCACATCATTCTCTGCATCATTCTACACAAAATCATTCTGCACATAATTCCACACATCATTCTACAAATCATTCTACACATCATTCCACACATCATTCGACACATCATGAAACACATCATTCTACACATCATTCTACACATCATTCTGCACATCATTCTACACATCATTCTACAAGTCATTCTACACATAATGCTATACATCATTCTGCACATCATTCTACACATCATTCTACATGTCATTCTACAAATCATTCTACACGTCATTTTACGCATCATTCTACACATCTTATGCACATCATTCTTCACATCATTCTACACATTAATCTACACAACATCATTCTACACATCATACTACAGCACATGATTCTACACATCATTCTAGACATCATTCTACACATCATTCTAAACATCATTTTACACATCGTTCCACACATCATTCTACTCAACATCATCCTACACATTATTCTACCCATCATTATACACATCATTCTACACATCATGCTACATTTCATTCTACACATCATTTTACACATAATTCTAATCATCATTCTACACATAATCCTGCACATCAATCGACACATCATTCTAGATATCATTCTACACATCATTCTATACAACATTCTACATATCATTTTACACGTCATTCTGCACATCATTCCACACATCATTTTACACATCATTCTCCACATCATTCGACACCACATTTTACACATCATTCTCCACATCATTCTACACATCATTCTACATTTCGTTCTACATTTCATTCTACACATCATTCTACACATCATTCTACACATCATTCTACACATCATTCTGCACATCATTCTACGCATCATTCTACATGTCATTCTACACATCATTCTACACATCATCATTCCACACATCATTCTGCAGATCATTCTACATATCATTCTGCACATCATTCTACGCATCAATCTACAAATCATTCTCCACATCATCATTCTACACATCATTCGACAGATCATTCTACACATCATTCTACCACATCATTCGACACATATTCTACACAAAATCATACACATCATTCTACAAATCATTCTACAAATCATTCTACACATCCTTCTACACATCATTCTACGCATCATTCTACACAACATTCTGCACATCATTCTACACATCATTCTACAAATCATTCTACACATCATTCTACACATCATTCTGCACATCATTCCATACATCATTCTACACAATATCATTCTGCACATAATTCAGCACTTCATTCTACACACCATTCTACTTTTCATTCCACACATCATTCTACACATCATTCTACTCATCATTCTACACATCAATCTACACAACTTCATTCTACACATCATTCTACACATCATTCTACACACCATTCTACTTTTCATTCCACACATCATTCCACACATCATTCCACACATCATTCTACACATCATTCTACACATCATTCCATACATCATTCTGCACATTATTTCGCAAATCATTCCACAAAACATCATTCTACACATCATTCTACACATCATTCTACACATCATTCTACACATCATTCCACACAAGCTCATTCTACACATCATTCTACACATCGTTCCACACATCATTCTACTCAACATCATCTTACACATCATTCTACCCATCATTCTACACATCATTCTACACATCAAGCCAAATTTCATTCTACACATCATTTTACACAAAATTCTACTCATCATTCTACACATAATCCTGCACATCAATCTACACATCATTCTAGATATCATTCTACACATCATTCTATACAACATTCTACATATCATTTTACACGTCATTCTGCACATCATTCCACACATCATTTTACACATCATTCTCCACGTCATTCTACACATCATTATACACATCATTCCACACATCATTCTACACATCATTCTACACGTCATTCTACACACCATTTTATACAACATTCTACATATCATTTTACACGTCATTCTGCACATCATTCTCCACATCATTCTACACATCATTATACACGACATTCCACACGTCATTCTACACATCATTCTACACATCATTCTACACAACATCATTCTACACACCAATCTACACTTCATTCTACACATCATTCTACACATCATGTGACACATCATTGTACACATCATTCTACACATCATTCTATACATCATTCTACCTATCATTCTTCACGTCATTCCACACAGAATTTTACACATCATTCTCCACATCATTCTACACATCATTATACACATCATTCTGCACATCATTCCACACATCATTCCACACATCATTCTACACATCATTTTGCGCGTCATTTTACATATAATTCTACACATCATTCAACACATCACTCCGGACATCATTCTACACATCATTCTATACATCATTCGACAAATCATTTTACACGTCATTCTACGCATCATTCTACACACCATTCGACACATCATTCCACACATCATTCTACAGATCATTCTACACGTCATTCTATACTTCATTTTACACCTCATTCTGCACGTCATTCTGCACATCATTCTATACATCTTTCTGCCCATCATTCTACATATCATTCTACACAACATCATTATACACATCATTCTACACATCAATCTACGCATCATTCTACACATCATACTACCCATCATTCTACACATCATTTTACACATCATTCTGCACATCATTGTTCACATCATTCTACATATCTTTCTACACATCATTCTATATATCATTCTACACATCAATTTACAGTTCATTCTGCACATCATTCGACATATCATTCTACATATCATGCTACACATCATTCTGCAGATCATTCTACACATCATTCTGCACGTCATTCTACAGAACATCAATCTACACATCATTCTTCACATCTTTCTGCACATCATTCTGCACAACATTCTACACAACATTCGACACATAATTCTACACATCATTCTGCACATCATTTTCCACAACATCATTTTAGACATCATTCTACACATCATTCTATACGTCATTTTACACATCATTCTACACATCATTCTACACATCATTCTACACAGCATTCTACACTTCATTCCACACATCATTCTACACAACATTCTACACATCATTCTGCACTTCATTTTACACGTCATTCTACACGTCATTCTACATATCATTCTACAAAGCATCATTCTACACATCATTCTATACATCATTCTGCACATCATTCTTCAAATTATTCTACACATCATTCTACATATCATTCCACACATCATTCTACACAACATCATTTTAGATATCATTCTACACATCATTCTACATATCATTCGACACAACATCATGTTAGACATCATTCTATCCATCATTCTACACATCATTCTGCACATCATTCCAAACATCATTCTGCACATCAGTCTTCATATCATTCTGCACAGCATCATTCTACGCATTATTCTACACATCATTCTGCACATCATTCTACACATCATTTTACACATGATTCTACACATCATTCTACACATCATTCTACACATAATTCTACACATCATTCTACACACCATTCCAGACAGCATTCTACACATCTTTCTCTACATCATTCTACACATCATTTTACACGTCATTCTACACATCATTCTGCACATCATTTTACACTTAATTCTACACATCATTCTGCCCGTCATTCTGCATTTCATTCTATACATCATTCTACACTTCATTCTACGCATCATTCTACACATCATTCCACATATCATTCTATACATCATTTTATACATCATTCGACACATCATTCTACACATCATTCTGCACATCATTCTGCAGATCATTCCACATCATTCTGCTCGTCAATCTACAGAACATCAATATATACATCATTCTTCACATCTTTCTGCACATCATTCTGCACAACATTCTACACAACATTCGACACATAATTCTACACATCATTCTACACATCATTTTCCACAGCATCATTTTAGACATCATTCTACACATCATTCTATACGTCATTTTACACATCATTCTACACATCATTCTACACATCATTCTACACAGCATTCTACACGTCATTCCACACATCATTCTACACATCATTCTACACACCATTCTGCACATCATTCTACACGTCATTCTACACGCCATTCTACATATCATTCTACAAAGCATCATTCGACACATCATTCTACACATCATTCTGCACATCATTCGACTCTTCATTCTACACATCATTCTGCATATCATTCTTCAAATTATTCTACACATCATTCTACACAACATTCGACACATCATTTTACATATCATTCTACATATCATTCCACACATCATTCGACACAACATCATTTTAGATATCATTCTATCCATCATTCTGCACATCAGTCTTCACATCATTCTGCACAGCATCATTCTACGCATCATTCTACACATCATTCTGCACATCATTCTACACATCATTTTACACATCATTCTACACATCATTCTACACATCATTCTACACATCATTCTACACATCATTCTACACATCAATCTACACATCATTCTACACATCATTCTACACATCATTCTACACATGATTCTACACATCATTCTACACATCATTCTACACATCATTCTACAAATCATTCTACACATCATTCCAGACATCATTCGACACATCTTTCTCGACATCATTTTACACATCATTCTACACATCATTCTGCACATCATTCGACATGAGATTCCACACATCATTCTTCACATCATTTTACACTTAATTCTACACGTCATTCCACACATCATTCTACACATCATTCTACACACCATTCTGCACATCATTCTACACGTCATTCTACACGCCATTCTACATATCATTCTACAAATCATCATTCGACACATCATTCTACACATCATTCTGCACATCATTCTACTCTTCATTCTACACATCATTCTGCATATCATTCTACAAATTATTCTACACATCATTCTACACAACATTCGACACATCATTCTACACATCATTCTACATATCATTCCACACATCATTCTACACAACATCATTTTAGATATCATTCTATACATCATTCTACACATCATTCGACACAACATCATGTTAGACATCATTCTATCCATCATTCTACACATCATTCTGCACATCATTCCACACATCATTCTGCACATCAGTATCCACATCATTCTGCACAGCATCATTCTACGCATCATTCTACACATCATTCTGCACATCATTCTATACATCATTTTACACAACATTCTACACATCATTCTACACATCATTCTACACATCATTCTACACATCATGCGACACATCATTGTACACATCATTCTACACATCATTCTATACATCATTCTACCCATCATTCTTCACATCATTCCACACATAATTTTACACATCATTCTCCACATCATTCTACACATCATTATACACATCATTCTGCACATCATTCCACACATCATTCCACACATCATTCTACACATCATTCGACACGTCATTTTACACGTCATTCTACGCATCATTCTACACACCATTCGACACATCATTCCACACATCATTCTACAGATCATTCTACACGTCATTCTGTACTTCATTTTACACCTCATTCTGCACGTCATTCTGCACATCATTCTATAAATCTTTCTGCCCATCATTCTCCATATCATTCTACACAACATCATTATACACATCAATCTACGCATCGTTCTACACATCATACTACCCATCATTCTACACATCATTTTACACATCATTCTGCACATCATTGTTCACATCATTCTACATATCTTTCTACACATCATTCTATATATCATTCTACACAACAATTTACACATCATTCTGCACATCATTCGACATATCATTCTACACATCATGCTACACATCATTATGCAGATCATTCTACACATCATTCTGCACGTCATTCTACACAACATCAATCTACACATCATTCTGCACAACATTCTGCACAACATTCGACACATAATTCTACACATCATTCTGCACATCATTTTCCACAACATCATTTTAGACATCATTCTACACATCATTCTATACGTCATTTTACACATCATTCTGCACATCATTCTACGCATCATTCTACATGTCATTCTACACATCATTCTACACATCATCATTCCACACATCATTCTGCAGATCATTCTACATATCATTCTGCACATCATTCTACGCATCAATCTACAAATCATTCTCCACATCATCATTCTACACATCATTCGACAGATCATTCTACACATCATTCTACCACATCATTCGACACATATTCTACACAAAATCATACACATCATTCTACAAATCATTCTACAAATCATTCTACACATCCTTCTACACATCATTCTACGCATCATTCTACACAACATTCTGCACATCATTCTACACATCATTCTACAAATCATTCTACACATCATTCTACACATCATTCTGCACATCATTCCATACATCATTCTACACAATATCATTCTGCACATAATTCAGCACTTCATTCTACACACCATTCTACTTTTCATTCCACACATCATTCTACACATCATTCTACTCATCATTCTACACATCAATCTACACAACTTCATTCTACACATCATTCTACACATCATTCTACACACCATTCTACTTTTCATTCCACACATCATTCCACACATCATTCCACACATCATTCTACACATCATTCTACACATCATTCCATACATCATTCTGCACATTATTTCGCAAATCATTCCACAAAACATCATTCTACACATCATTCTACACATCATTCTACACATCATTCTACACATCATTCCACACAAGCTCATTCTACACATCATTCTACACATCGTTCCACACATCATTCTACTCAACATCATCTTACACATCATTCTACCCATCATTCTACACATCATTCTACACATCAAGCCAAATTTCATTCTACACATCATTTTACACAAAATTCTACTCATCATTCTACACATAATCCTGCACATCAATCTACACATCATTCTAGATATCATTCTACACATCATTCTATACAACATTCTACATATCATTTTACACGTCATTCTGCACATCATTCCACACATCATTTTACACATCATTCTCCACGTCATTCTACACATCATTATACACATCATTCCACACATCATTCTACACATCATTCTACACGTCATTCTACACACCATTTTATACAACATTCTACATATCATTTTACACGTCATTCTGCACATCATTCTCCACATCATTCTACACATCATTATACACGACATTCCACACGTCATTCTACACATCATTCTACACATCATTCTACACAACATCATTCTACACACCAATCTACACTTCATTCTACACATCATTCTACACATCATGTGACACATCATTGTACACATCATTCTACACATCATTCTATACATCATTCTACCTATCATTCTTCACGTCATTCCACACAGAATTTTACACATCATTCTCCACATCATTCTACACATCATTATACACATCATTCTGCACATCATTCCACACATCATTCCACACATCATTCTACACATCATTTTGCGCGTCATTTTACATATAATTCTACACATCATTCAACACATCACTCCGGACATCATTCTACACATCATTCTATACATCATTCGACAAATCATTTTACACGTCATTCTACGCATCATTCTACACACCATTCGACACATCATTCCACACATCATTCTACAGATCATTCTACACGTCATTCTATACTTCATTTTACACCTCATTCTGCACGTCATTCTGCACATCATTCTATACATCTTTCTGCCCATCATTCTACATATCATTCTACACAACATCATTATACACATCATTCTACACATCAATCTACGCATCATTCTACACATCATACTACCCATCATTCTACACATCATTTTACACATCATTCTGCACATCATTGTTCACATCATTCTACATATCTTTCTACACATCATTCTATATATCATTCTACACATCAATTTACAGTTCATTCTGCACATCATTCGACATATCATTCTACATATCATGCTACACATCATTCTGCAGATCATTCTACACATCATTCTGCACGTCATTCTACAGAACATCAATCTACACATCATTCTTCACATCTTTCTGCACATCATTCTGCACAACATTCTACACAACATTCGACACATAATTCTACACATCATTCTGCACATCATTTTCCACAACATCATTTTAGACATCATTCTACACATCATTCTATACGTCATTTTACACATCATTCTACACATCATTCTACACATCATTCTACACAGCATTCTACACTTCATTCCACACATCATTCTACACAACATTCTACACATCATTCTGCACTTCATTTTACACGTCATTCTACACGTCATTCTACATATCATTCTACAAAGCATCATTCTACACATCATTCTATACATCATTCTGCACATCATTCTTCAAATTATTCTACACATCATTCTACATATCATTCCACACATCATTCTACACAACATCATTTTAGATATCATTCTACACATCATTCTACATATCATTCGACACAACATCATGTTAGACATCATTCTATCCATCATTCTACACATCATTCTGCACATCATTCCAAACATCATTCTGCACATCAGTCTTCATATCATTCTGCACAGCATCATTCTACGCATTATTCTACACATCATTCTGCACATCATTCTACACATCATTTTACACATGATTCTACACATCATTCTACACATCATTCTACACATAATTCTACACATCATTCTACACACCATTCCAGACAGCATTCTACACATCTTTCTCTACATCATTCTACACATCATTTTACACGTCATTCTACACATCATTCTGCACATCATTTTACACTTAATTCTACACATCATTCTGCCCGTCATTCTGCATTTCATTCTATACATCATTCTACACTTCATTCTACGCATCATTCTACACATCATTCCACATATCATTCTATACATCATTTTATACATCATTCGACACATCATTCTACACATCATTCTGCACATCATTCTGCAGATCATTCCACATCATTCTGCTCGTCAATCTACAGAACATCAATATATACATCATTCTTCACATCTTTCTGCACATCATTCTGCACAACATTCTACACAACATTCGACACATAATTCTACACATCATTCTACACATCATTTTCCACAGCATCATTTTAGACATCATTCTACACATCATTCTATACGTCATTTTACACATCATTCTACACATCATTCTACACATCATTCTACACAGCATTCTACACGTCATTCCACACATCATTCTACACATCATTCTACACACCATTCTGCACATCATTCTACACGTCATTCTACACGCCATTCTACATATCATTCTACAAAGCATCATTCGACACATCATTCTACACATCATTCTGCACATCATTCGACTCTTCATTCTACACATCATTCTGCATATCATTCTTCAAATTATTCTACACATCATTCTACACAACATTCGACACATCATTTTACATATCATTCTACATATCATTCCACACATCATTCGACACAACATCATTTTAGATATCATTCTATCCATCATTCTGCACATCAGTCTTCACATCATTCTGCACAGCATCATTCTACGCATCATTCTACACATCATTCTGCACATCATTCTACACATCATTTTACACATCATTCTACACATCATTCTACACATCATTCTACACATCATTCTACACATCATTCTACACATCAATCTACACATCATTCTACACATCATTCTACACATCATTCTACACATGATTCTACACATCATTCTACACATCATTCTACACATCATTCTACAAATCATTCTACACATCATTCCAGACATCATTCGACACATCTTTCTCGACATCATTTTACACATCATTCTACACATCATTCTGCACATCATTCGACATGAGATTCCACACATCATTCTTCACATCATTTTACACTTAATTCTACACGTCATTCCACACATCATTCTACACATCATTCTACACACCATTCTGCACATCATTCTACACGTCATTCTACACGCCATTCTACATATCATTCTACAAATCATCATTCGACACATCATTCTACACATCATTCTGCACATCATTCTACTCTTCATTCTACACATCATTCTGCATATCATTCTACAAATTATTCTACACATCATTCTACACAACATTCGACACATCATTCTACACATCATTCTACATATCATTCCACACATCATTCTACACAACATCATTTTAGATATCATTCTATACATCATTCTACACATCATTCGACACAACATCATGTTAGACATCATTCTATCCATCATTCTACACATCATTCTGCACATCATTCCACACATCATTCTGCACATCAGTATCCACATCATTCTGCACAGCATCATTCTACGCATCATTCTACACATCATTCTGCACATCATTCTATACATCATTTTACACAACATTCTACACATCATTCTACACATCATTCTACACATCATTCTACACATCATGCGACACATCATTGTACACATCATTCTACACATCATTCTATACATCATTCTACCCATCATTCTTCACATCATTCCACACATAATTTTACACATCATTCTCCACATCATTCTACACATCATTATACACATCATTCTGCACATCATTCCACACATCATTCCACACATCATTCTACACATCATTCGACACGTCATTTTACACGTCATTCTACGCATCATTCTACACACCATTCGACACATCATTCCACACATCATTCTACAGATCATTCTACACGTCATTCTGTACTTCATTTTACACCTCATTCTGCACGTCATTCTGCACATCATTCTATAAATCTTTCTGCCCATCATTCTCCATATCATTCTACACAACATCATTATACACATCAATCTACGCATCGTTCTACACATCATACTACCCATCATTCTACACATCATTTTACACATCATTCTGCACATCATTGTTCACATCATTCTACATATCTTTCTACACATCATTCTATATATCATTCTACACAACAATTTACACATCATTCTGCACATCATTCGACATATCATTCTACACATCATGCTACACATCATTATGCAGATCATTCTACACATCATTCTGCACGTCATTCTACACAACATCAATCTACACATCATTCTGCACAACATTCTGCACAACATTCGACACATAATTCTACACATCATTCTGCACATCATTTTCCACAACATCATTTTAGACATCATTCTACACATCATTCTATACGTCATTTTACACATCATTCTACACATCATTCTACACATCATTCTACACAGCATTCTACACGTAATTCCACACATCATTCTACACAACATTCTACACATCATTCTGCACGTCATTTTACACGACATTCTACACGTCATTCTACATATCATTCCACACATCATTCTACACAACATCATTTTAGATATCATTCTACACATCATTCTACACATCATTCGACACAACATCATGTTAGACATCATTCTATCCATCATTCTACACATCATTCTGCACATCATTCCACACATCATTCTGCACATCAGTCTTCATATCATTCTGCACAGCATCATTCTACGCATTATTTTACACATCATTCTGCACATCATTCTACACATCATTTTACACATGATTCTACACATCATGCTACACATCATTCTACACATCATTCTACACATCATTCTACACACCATTCCAGACACAATTCTACACATCTTTCTCTACATCATTCTACACATCATTTTACACATCATTCTACACATCATTCTGCACATCATTTTACACTTAATTCTACACATCATTCTGCCCGTCATTCTGCATTTCATTCTATACATCATTGTACACTTCATTCTACGCATCATTCTACACATCATTCCACTATCATTCTATACATCATTTTATACATCATTCGACACATCATTCTACACATCATTCTGCACATCATTCTGCAGATCATTCTACACATCATTCTGCTCGTCATTCTACAGAACATCAATCTATACATCATTCTTCACATCTTTCTGCACATCATTCTGCACAACATTCTACACAACATTCGACACATAATTCTACACATCATTCTACACATCATTTTCCAAAACATAATTTTAGACATCATTCTACACATCATTCTACACATCATTCAGCACATCATTCTACACGTCATTCTACACGCCATTCTACATATCATTCTACAAAGCATCATTCTACACATCATTCTACACATCATTCTGCACATCATTCGACTCTTCATTCTACACATCATTCTGCATATCATTCTTCAAATTATTCTACACATCATTCTACACAACATTCGACACATCATTCTACACATCATTCTACATATCATTGCACACATCATTCTACACAACATCATTTTAGATATAATTCTACACATCATTCTACACATCATTCGACACAACATCATGTTAGACATCATTCTGCACATCATTCTGCACATCATTCTACACATCATTTTACACATCATTCTACACATCATTCTACACATCATTCTACACATCATTCTACGCATCATTCTACACAGCATTCTACACATCATTCTACACCTCATTCTGCACATCATTCGACACGAGATTCCACACATCATTCTGCACATCATTTTACACATCATTCTACACATCATTCTATACATCATTTTATACACCATTCGACACATCATTCTACACATCATTCTACACATCATTCTACACATAATTCTGCACGTCATTCTACATATCATTCTATACAGCATTCTAGACATCATTTTACACATGATTCTAGACATCATGCTACACATCATTCTACACATCATTCTACACATCATTCTACACACCATTCCAGACACAATTCTACACATCTTTCTCTACATCATTCTACACATCATTTTACACATCATTCTACACATCATTCTGCACATCATTTTACACTTAATTCTACACATCATTCTGCCCGTCATTCTGCATTTCATTCTATACATCATTGTACACTTCATTCTACGCATCATTCTACACATCATTCCACTATCATTCTATACATAATTTTATACATCATTCGACACATCATTCTACACATCATTCTGCACATCATTCTGCAGATCATTCTACACATCATTCTGCTCGTCATTCTACAGAACATCAATCTATACATCATTCTTCACATCTTTCTGCACATCATTCTGCACAACATTCTACACAACATTCGACACATAATTCTACACATCATTCTACACATCATTTTCCACAACATCATTTTAGACATCATTCTACACATCATTCTACACATCATTCAGCACATCATTCTACACGTCATTCTACACGCCATTCTACATATCATTCTACAAAGCATCATTCTACACATCATTCTACACATCATTCTGCACATCATTCGACTCTTCATTCTACACATCATTCTGCATATCATTCTTCAAATTATTCTACACATCATTCTACACAACATTCGACACATCATTCTACACATCATTCTACATATCATTGCACACATCATTCTACACAACATCATTTTAGATATAATTCTACACATCATTCTACACATCATTCGACACAACATCATGTTAGACATCATTCTGCACATCATTCTGCACATCATTCTACACATCATTTTACACATCATTCTACACATCATTCTACACATCATTCTACACATCATTCTACGCATCATTCTACACAGCATTCTACACATCATTCTACACATCATTCTGCACATCATTCGACACGAGATTCCACACATCATTCTGCACATCATTTTACACATCATTCTACACATCATTCTATACATCATTTTATACACCATTCGACACATCATTCTACACATCATTCTACACATCATTCTACACATAATTCTGCACGTCATTCTACATATCATTCTATACAGCATTCTAGACGTCATTCAACGCATCATTCTACACATCATTCTGCACATCATTCTACACATCATTTTACACATCATTCTACACGTCATTCTACACATCATTCTACACATCATTCTACACATCATTCTACGCAGCATTCTACACATGATTCTACACATCATTCTGCACATCATTCGACACGAGATTCCACACATCATTCTGCACATCATTTTACACATGATTCTACACATCATTCTACACATCATTCTACACATCATTCTACAAATCATTCTACACAACATTCCAGACATCATTCGACACATCTTTCTCGACATCATTTTACACATCATTCTACACATCATTCTGCACATCATTCGACATGAGATTCCACACATCATTCTGCACATCATTTTACACTTAATTCTACACGTCATTCCACACATCATTCTACACATCATTCTACACATCATTCTGCACGTCATTCTACACGCCATTCTACATATCATTCTACAAAGCATCATTCTACACGTCATTCTACACATCATTCTGCACATCATTCGACTCTGCATTCTACACATCATTCTGCACATCATTCTTCAAATTATTCTACACATCATTCTACACAACATTCGACACATCATTCTACACATCATTCTACATATCATTCCACACATCATTCGACACAACATCATGTTAGACATCATTCTATCCATCGTTCTACACATCATTCTGCACATCATTCCACACATCATTCTGCACATCATTCTACACATCATTTAACACATCATTCTACACATCATTCTACACATCATTCTACACATCATTCTACACATCATGCGACCATCATTGTACACATCATTCTGCACATCATTCTATACATCATTCTACCCATCATTCTTCACATCATTCCACACATAATTTTACACATCATTCTCCACGTCATTCTACACATCATTATACACATCATTCTGCACATTATTCCACACATCATTCCACACATCATTCTACACATCATTCAGCGCGTCATTTTACATATAATTCTACACATCATTCCACACATCACTCCGGACATCATTCTACACATCATTCTATACATCTTTCGACACATCATTTTACACGTCATTCGACACATCATTCCACACATCATTCTACAGATCATTCTACACGTCATTCTATACTTCATTTTACACCTCATTCTGCACGTCATTCTGCACATCATTCTATACATCTTTCTGCCCATCATTCTACATATCATTCTACACAACATCATTATACACATCATTCTACACATCAATCTACGCATCATTCTACACATCATACTACCCATCATTCTACACATCATTTTACACATTATTCTGCACATCATTGTTCACATCATTCTACATATCTTTCTACACATCATTCTATATATCATTCCACACATCAATTTACACATCATTCTGCACATCATTCGACATATCATTCTACACATCATGCTACACATCATTCTGCAGATCATTCTACACATCATTCTGCACGTCATTCTGCAGAACATCAATCTACACATCATTCTTCACATCCTTCTGCACATCATTCTGCACAACATTCTACACAACATTCGACACATAATTCTACACATCATTCTGCACATCATTTTCCACAACATCATTTTAGACATCATTCTACACATCATTCTATACGTCATTTTACACATCATTCTACACATCATTCTACACATCATTCTACACAGCATTCTTTACATAATTTTGTACATCATTAGACACATCATTCTACATATCATTCTTCACATCATTCTGCACATCATTCGACACATCATTCTACAGAACATCATTGTACACATCATTCTTCACATCATTCTACACAACCTTCTGCACATCATTCTACGCATTATTCTACAAAACATTCTACACATCATTCTACACATCATTCGACACATCATTCTACAAAGCATTCTACTCATCATTCCACACAACATCATTCTACACATCATTTAACACATCATTCTACACAACATCGTTTTGGACATCATTCTATACATCATTCCACACATCATTCCACACATCATTCTGCACATCATTCTCCACATTATTTTACACATCATTCTACACAACATTCTGCACAGCATCATTCTGCTCATCATTCCACAGATCATTCTACACATCATTACAGACATCAGCATTCCACACATCATTCTACAAATCATTCTACACATCATTCGACACATCATTGATGTGTAGAATGATGATGTGTCGAATGATGTTGTGGAGAATGATGTGTAGAATGAAGATGTGTAGAATTATGTGTAGAATGATGTGTAGAATGTTGTGCAGAATGATGTGTTGAATTATGTGTAGAATGATGTCAAGAATGATGTGTAGAATTATGTGTAGAATGATGATCTGTAGAATGATGATATGGCGAATGATGAGTAGAATGACGAGCATAATGATGTGTAGAATGTTGTGTAGAATGATGTGTAGTATTAAGTTCAGACTGATGTGTCAGATGATGTGCAGAACGATGTGTAGAATGATATGTAGAATGATGTGTAGAATTACTTGCAGAATGATGAGTAGAATGACGTGCAGAATGATGAGCAGAATGATGTGCAGAATGACGTGTAGAATGATGTGCAGGATGATGTGTAGAATGATGTGCAGAATGATGTGTAGAATGATGATGTGTGTAATGATGATGTGTCGAATGATGATGTGGAGAATGATGTGTAGAATGATGTGCAGAATGATGTGTAGAATGATGTGTCGAATGATGTGTGGAATGATGTGTAACATAGAAACATAGAACATAGAAAATAGGTGCAGGAGTAGGCCATTCGGCCCTTCTAGCCTGCACCGCCATTCAATGAGTTCATGGCTGAATTAAGTGCAGAATGATGTGTAGAATGAATGATCTGTAGAATGATGTGTACAATGATGATGTGTAGAATGATGTGTAGAATGATATGTAAATTGATTGGTAGAATGATGTGTAGAATGATGTGTACAATGATGTGTAGAATGATGTGTACAATGATGTCGTGCAGAATGATGTGCAGAATGATGATTAGAATGATGTGTTGGATGATGCGTCGTGTGATGCGTAGAGTGACATGCAGAAAGATGTGTAGAATAAAGTGGAGAATGATGCATAGAGTGATGTGTCGTATGATGTGTAGAATGATGTTGTGTATTATGATGTGTTGAATGACGTGAGAATGATATGTAGAGTGATGTTGTGTGAATTGATGTGTAGAATGATGTGTAGAATGAAGTTCAGAATGATGTGCAGAACGATGTTTTAGAATGATGTGTAAAATGATGTTTCGAATGATGCGTAGAATGATGTGTAGAATGAAGTGTAGAATGATTTGTAGAATGATGAGTCGAGTGATGTTGTGTAGAATGATGTGTAAAATGATGTTTCAGAATGATGTGTAGAATGATGTGTACAATGATGTGCAGAAAGATGTTGTGTAGAATGATGTGTCGAATGATGTGTGGAATGATGTGTAGAATGATGTTGTTTAGAATGATGTGCAGAATGATGTTTTATAGAATCATGTGTAGAATGATGTGTGAATGATATCTAGATTGACGTTGTTTAGAATGATGTATAGAATAATATTGTAGAATGATGTGTCGAATGATGTGTAGAATGATGTGTAGTATGATGTGTGGAATGATGTGTAGAATGATGTGTAGAATGATGTGTAGAATGATGTGTGGAATGATGTGTAGAATAATGCGTAGAACGATGTGTCGAATGCTGTGCAGAATGATGTTGTATCGAATGACGTGTAGAATGATATGTAGAATGATGTGTAGAATGATGTGTAGAATGATGTGCAGAATAATGTGTAGAATGATGTTGTGTAGAATGATGTGTCGAATTATTTGTAGAATGATGTGGAGAATAACGTGCAGAATGATGTGTAAAATGAAGTGAGAATGATGTGTTAATTGATGTTGTGTGGAATGATGTGTACAATGATGTGTAGAATGATGTGTAGAATGATGAGTCCAATGATTTGCAGAAAGATGTGCAGAATGTTGTATAGAAGGACATGTAGAATGATGTGCAGAATGATGTGTCGAATGATATTGTGTAGAATGATGTGTAGAATGATGTGTAAAATGATGTGAGAATGATGTGTAAATTGATGTTGTGTAGAATGATGTGTACAATGATATTGTGTCGAAAAATGTGTAGAATGAGGTGCAGAATGATGTGTAGAATGATGTGTACAATGATGTGTACAATGATGTTGTGTGGAATGATGTGTAGAGTGAAGTTGTGTAGAATGATGTGTGGAATGATGTGTCGAATGATGTGTAGAATGATGTGCACAATGATGTGTCGAATGATGTCGTGCAGAATGATGTGCAGAATGATGATTAGAATGATGTGTAGGATGATGTGTAGAATGAAGTGTAGAATGATGTGTAGAATGATGTGTAGAATGAAGTGTAGAATGATGTGTAGAATGATGTTTTAGAATGATGTGTAGAAGGATGTTCAGAATGATGAGAAGAATGATGTGTAGAATGAAGTGTAGAATGATGTGTAGAATGATGAGTCGGGTGATGTTGTGTAGAATAACGTGTAAAATGATGTTTCAGAATGATGTCTGGAATGATGTTGTATAGAATGATGTGTAGAATGATGTTGTGTCGAATGATGTGTAGAATGATGTTGTGCAGAATGATGTGTAGAATGATGTGTAGAATGATGTGTAGACTGGTGTGTAGAATAATGTGTAGAACGATGTGTAGAATGCTGTGCAGAATGATTTTGTATAGAATGACGTGTAGAATGATATGTAAATGATGTGTCGAATGATGTGTTGAATGAAGTTTAGAATGAAGTGTAGAATGATGTTGATTAGAATGTTGTGTCGAATTATGTGTAGAATGATGTGGAGAATAACGTGCAGAATGATGTGTAAAATGACGCGAGAATGATGTGTAAATTGATGTTGTGTAGAATGATGTGTAGAATATTGTGTAGAATGATGTGTAGAATGATGCGTCGAATGATTTGCAGAATGACGTGCAGAAGGGTGTGCAGAAGGACATGTAGAATAATGTGCAGAATGATGTTTAGAATGATATTGTGTAGAATGATGTGTAGAATAATGTGTAGAATGATGTGGAGAATATGCGAAGTATGATGTGTGGAATGACGTGTAGAATGATGTGTAGAATGATGTGTAGAATGTTGTCTGAAATTATGTGTAGAATGATGTATCGAATGATGTGCAGAATGCTGTCTAGAAGGATGTGTAGAATGATGTGTAGAATGATGTTGTGTAGAATGATGTGTAGAATGATGTGCAGAATGATGTCTAAAAAGATTTTGTGTCGAATGATGTGTCGAATGATGTGTAGAATGATGTGAAGAATGATGTTGTGTAGAATGATATGAAGAATGATGTTTAGCATGAAGTGTAGAATGATGTATAGAATGAAGTTTTAGAATGATGTGTAGAATGATGTTTAGAATGATGAGTAGAATGATGTTGTGAAGAATGATATGTACAAAGATGTATAGAACAATGTGTCGAATGATGTTTAGAATGATGAGTAGAATGATGTTGTGAAGAATGATATGTACAAAGATGTATAGAACAATGTGTCGAATGATGTTGTGCAGAATGATGTGTTGAATGATTAGAGAATGATATATAGATTAATGTTGTGTAGAATGATGTGTAGAGTGATGTGTAGAATGATGCTGTTTAGAATGACGTGCAGAATGACGTGTAGTATGATGTGTAGAGTGATGTGTAGCATGATGTGTAGAATGATGTGTAGAGTGATGTTGTGTTGAATGATGTGTAGAATGTTATGTAGAATGAAGTGTAGAATGATGTGTACAATCATGTGTACAATCATGTGTAGAACGATGTGTCGAATAATGTGTAGAATGATGTGTAGAATGACTTTGTGCAGAATGATGTGTAGAATGATGATGAGAAAGATGTGTAGGATGATTTGTAGAATGATGTTTAGAATGATGTGTAGAATGATATGTAGAGTGATGTTGTGTAGAATGGTGTGCAGAATGATGTGCAGAATGAAGTGTAGAATGATGTGTAGAATGATGTTTTAGAATGATGTGTAGAATGATGATTAGAATGATGTGTAGAATGCTGTTGTGTAGAATGATATGTGGAATGATGTGTGGAATGATGTGTAGAATGATGATGTTTAGAATGATGTGTAGAATGATTTGTAGAACGATGTGTAGAATGATGTGTAGAGTGATGTGTAGAATGATGTGTAGAATAATGTGTAGAATGATTTGCAGAATGATATGACAAATGATGCGTGGAATGAAGTTGTGTAGAATGATGTGTAGAATGATGTGTAGAATGATGTGTCGAATGATGTGTAGAATGATGTTGTGTAGTATGATGTGTTGAATGATGTGTAGAACGATGTGTGGAATGACGTGTGGAATGATGTGCAGAATGATGTGCAGAATTATGTTGTTTAGAATGATGTGAAGAATGATGTGAGAATGATTTGCAGAATGATGTTGTGCAGAATGATGTGTAGAATGATGTGTAGAATGTTGTGTGGAAGGATGTGTAAAATGATGTGTAGAATGATGTTGTATAGAATGGTGTATCGACTAATGTAAAGAATGATGTGCAGAATGCTGTTTAGAATGACGTTGTGTAGAATGACGTGTAGAATGACGTGTGGAATGATGTGTAGAAATATGTGTAGAATGATGTGCAGAATGATGTTGCGTAGAATGATGTGTAGAATGAGGTTGTGTGGAATGATGTGTCGAATGATGTTGTTTGGAATGATATGTAGAATGATGTGTAGAATGATGTGTAGAATGATCTGTAGAGTGTTGTGTAGAATGATGTGCAGAGTGATGTGTAGTGTGATTTATAGCATGATCTGTAGAGTGATGTTGTGTAGAATGATGTGTCGAATGATGTGTAGAATGACGAGGAGAATGATGTGCAGAATGATATGTACAATTATGATATTTAGATTGATGTGTAGAATGATGACGTTTAGAATGATGTGTAGAATGATGTGTGGAATGATGTGTAGAATGATGTGTAGAATGATGTGAAGAATGATCTGTAGAATGATGTACAGAGTGATGTTGTGTCGAATGATGCGTAGAATGATGTGTAGAATGATGTGTAGAATGATGTGTAGAATAATGTCTAGAATGTTGTGTCGAATGCTGTGTAGAATAATGTTGTGTAGAATGATGTGTAGAATGATGTTGTTTCGAAAGTTTTGTCGAATGATGTGTGGAATGATGTGTAGAATAACATGTAGAAATATGGGTAGAATGATGTGAGAATGATGTCTAAATTGATGTTGTGTAGAATGATGTGTAGAATGATTTGTAGAGTGATGTTTAGAATGATGTGTGATATGATGTTGTGTAGAATGATGTGCAGAATGATGTGTAGAATGATGTTTTGTAGAATCATGTGTAAAATTATGTGAGAATGATATGTAGATTGATGTTGTGTAGAATGAAGTGTAGAATGATGTGTAGAATGATGTGTAGAGTTATGTTGTGTGGAATGATGTGTAGAATTATGTGTAGAATAATGTTTTAGAATAATGTGTAGAATGATGTGTAGAATGATATGTAGAATGATGTTGCGTAGAATGATGTGTAGAATGATGTGTAGAATGATGTGCAGAATGATATGTGGAATGATGTGTAAAATGATGTGTCCAATGATGTTGTGAAGCATGCTGTGTAGAATGATGTGTAGAATGATTTTGTGCTGAATGATGTGTAGAATGATGTGTAGAATGATGTGTAGAATGATGTGTAGAATGATGTTGTTTGGAATGATTTGTAGAATGATGTGTAGAATGATGTATAGAGTTTTGTTGTATGGAATGATGTGTAGAATGATGTGTAGAATGATGTTGCGTAGAATGACGTGTAGAATGTAGTTGTGCAGAATGATGTGTAGAATGATGTGTAAAATGATGTTGTGTAGATTGATGTGTAAAGTGATGTGCAGAATAACGTGTAGAATGATGTGCAGAATGATGTGTAGAATAATGTGTAGAATGGTGTGTATAATGATGTGCAGAATAACGTGTAGAATGATGTGCAGAATGATGTGTAGAATGATGTTGCGTAGACTGATGTGTAGAATTAAGTTGTGCAGAATGATGTGTAGAATGATGTGTAAAATGATGTTGTGTAGAATGATGTGTAAAGTGATGTGTAGAATAATGTGTAGAAAGATGTGTAGAATGATGTGAGAATGATGTGTAAATTGATGTTGTGTAGAATGATGTGTAGAATGATGTGCAGAATGATGTGTCGAGTGCTGTGCAGAATGATGTGTAGAATGATGTGTAGTGTGATGTTGTGTCGAATGATGTGCAGAATGCTGTATAGAATGATGTGTAGAATGATGTTGTGTAGAAAGATGTGTAGAATGATGTGTCGAGTGAAGTGCAGAATGATGTGTAGAATGATGTGTAGTGTGATGTTGTGTCGAATGATGTGCTGAATGCTGTGTGGAATTATGTGTAGAATGTTGTGTAGAATAATGTGTAGACTGATGTTTAGAATGCTGTGAAGAATGATGTTGTGTAGAATGACGTGTAGAATGATGTGTAGAATGATGTGTAGAATGATGTGTAGAATGATGTGCAGAATGATGTGTAGAATAATGTTGTGTATAATAATGTGTAGAATGAAGTTGTGCAGAATGATATGTAGAATCATGTGTCGAATGGTGTTGTTTAGAATAATGTGTGGAATGATTTGTAGAATGATGTGTAGAATGATGTTTAGAGTGATGTGTAGAATGATGTGTAGAATGATGTGTAGAATGATGTTGTTTAGAAAGATGTGTAGAATGATATGCAGAGTGATGTTGTGTAGAATGATGTGTCGAATGAGGAGTGGAATGATGTGAAGAATGATGTGAGAATGATATGTCGATTGATGTTGTGTAGAATGATGTGCAGAATGATGTGTAGAATGATGTGTCGAATGATGTTTAGAAATATTTTGTGTCGCATGATGTGTCGAATGATGTGTAGAATGATGTGTAGAAAGATAAACGAAATAATGTGTAGAATGATGTGCAGAATGACGTGTAGAATGATGTGTGGAATGATGTTGTGTAGTATGATGTGTAGATTCTACACATCATTCCACACATCTTTCTCCACATCATTCTACACATCAATCTACATGTCAATCTGCACATCCTTCTATCTTTCCATCATTCTACACATCATTCTACACATCACTATACATATCAGTCTACACATCATTGATTCTTAACTTTAATCCACACATCATTCTAAACATCATTTTGCTCATCATTCATGCTACACATCATTCGACACATAATTCTACACATGATTCTACACATCATTCTACACATCATTCATTCTGCTCATCATTCTACACAGCATTCTACACGTCATTCTTAACATCATTCTAAATATCAATCATTCGACACATAATTCTACACATCATTCTACACAACATTCATTCTGCACATCATTCATCGCAGCATTCTACACATCATTCTAAACATCATTCATTCTACGCATCATTCTACACATCATTCATTCTACACATCCATCTACACATCCTTCTGCACATGATTCTGCACATCATTCTACACATCATTCATTCTAATCATCCATCTACACATCATTCTACACGTTATTATACACAACATTCTGCACAACATTCCGCACATCATTCTCCGCATCATTCTACAAAACATCACTCCACACATCATTCTACACATCATTCTACACATCACTCTACATTCTGCACATCATTCCACACATCATTCGACACAACATCATTTTACACATCATTCATTCTACACATCTTTCGACACGTCATTCTACACATCATTCTACACATCATTCTACACATCATTCATTCTACCCATCATTCCACACATCATTCTACACATCTTTATACACATCATTATACACATCATTCTACACATCATTCAAGACATCATTCTACACATGATCTATACATCATCATTCCACACATCATTCTTCACATCATGCGACAAATCCTTCTGCACAGCATTCGACAGATCGTTCTACATTTCATTCTCCACTTCATTGATTCTGCAAATAATTCTACGCATCATTCTACACATCATTCTACATATCATTCTACACATCATTCTTCGCATCATTCTACACCTCAATCAACACGTCATTCTACACATCATTCATTCGACACATCATTCGATACATCATTCGAAAACATCATTCGAGACATCATTTGGAACATCATTCGAAACTTCTTTCATGCTGCACGTCATTCTACACAGCATTCTACACATCATTCTACACATCATTCTACACGTAATTCTGCACATCATTCTACTCATAATTGTACACATCGTTCTACACATCATTATACTCATCATTCTACATATTATTCATTATACACCTCATTCTACTTAGCATTATACACATCATTCTACACATCAGTTATTCTACACATCATACGACACATAATTCATTCTACACATCATTCTACACATCATTATACACATCAATCTGCACGTCAGTCTACACAGCATTCTGCAAATCATTCATTCTCCACATCTTTCGACACATAATTCTACACTTCATTCTACACATCATTATACTCATCATTCTACATATTATTCATTTTACACATCATTCTACTTAACATTCTACACATCATTCTACACATCAGTCATTCTACACATCATACTGCACATAATTCATTCTAACCATCATTCCACACATCATTCTATATATCATTCTACATGTCATTCTACACATCATTCATTCTACACATCATTCTACGCATCATTAAGCAAATCATTCTACACATCATTCTACACATCATTCATTCCACACACCATTCTAAACTTCATTCCACACATCATTCTGCACATCATTCTACACATCATGCTGCTCATACTTCTGCACGCCATTCGACACATCATTCTATATATCATTCATTCTACACATCATTCTACACATCATTCTACACACCATTCATTCTACACATCATTCTTCACATAAATCTTCACATCATTCCACACATCATTCATTCTACACATAATTCTAAACATCATTCTACACATCATTATATTTATCAATCTACACATCATTCATTCTACACATTATTCCACACATATTTCTGCACATCATTCTCCACATCATTCTCCGCATCATTCTGCATATCAATCTACACGTCATTCCACACATCATTGATTCTACACATCGTTCTACACATCATTCTACACATCACTATAGACATCATTCTACACATAATTGATTCTCAACATCATTCAACACATCATTGTATAGATCTTTCTACATATCAATCTACACATCATTCTACACATCAGAAATTCTACACATCATTCTACACGTCATTCTACACATCATCATTCTGCACATTATTCTACACATCATTCTACACATCATTCTTTCTACACAACAATCTGTTCTGCATTCTACACATCATTCTACTCATCAGTCATTCTACACATCATTCTACAATTCATTCTACGCATCATTCTACACATCATTCAATCTGCACATCATTCTACACATCATTATACAGCTCATTCCACACATCTTTCTACACATCATTCTGCACATGATTCTACACATTATTCTACACATCATTCTAAACATCATTCTACACATCATTCATTTTACAAATCTTTCGACACATCATTCTACACATCATTCTACACATCATTCCACACATCATTCTGCACATGATTCTAATCATAATTCGACACATCATTCTACACGTCAATCTACACATCATTAATTTTACAAATCTTTCGATATATCATTCAACACATCATTCTCCACATCATTCTACACATCATTCATTCTACAAGTCATTCTACACTTCATTCTACACATCATTCTGCACATCCTTCTGCACGTCATTCTAAACATCATTCTACACATCATTATAATCATTATTCTGCACATCATTCATTCTTCATATTATTCTACACATCATTCTGCATATCATTGATTCTACACATCATTCTACTCATCATTCTACACATCATTCTGCACATCATTCTACACATCATCATTCTGCACATCATTCATCACATCTTTTTACACATCATTCTACACATAATTCGACACATCATTCGACACATCATTCTACGCATCATTCTACACATCATTCTACCCATCATTCTACACATCATTCAACACATCATCATTCTACACATCATTCTACACATCACTCTACACATCATTCTACACATCAATCTACACATCATTCTGCATAGTATTCTACACATTATTCATTCGACACATCATTCTACACATCATTCTATATATCATTCTAAACATCATTCTACACATCATTAATTCTGCACATCATTCTACACATCATTCTACACAGCATTCTACACATCATTCAACACATCATCATTCTGCACATCATTCTGCGTATTTTTCAACACATCATTCTACACATCATTCTAGACGTCATTCTACACATCATTCTACACATCATTCTACACATCATTCTACACTTCAATTAACGCACCATTCTAAATATCATTCTACACATCATTCTACAAATCATTCTCGACATCCTTCTACACATCATTGTACACATCCTTCTCCAAATCATTCCACACTTCTTTCTACACATCATTCATTCGATTCATCATTCCACACATCATTCTACCCATCATGGTAAACATCATTCCACACAACATTCTAAACATCAATCATTCTACAAATAATTCTTTACATCATTCTACACATCGTACTTCACATCCTTATACACATCATTGTACACATCCTTTGACACATCATTCGACACATCTTTCGACACATCATTAATTTTACTCATCATTCCACACATTATTCTACACATCATTGTAAACATCATTCTACCCAACTTTCCACACATCAATCATTCTACACATAATTATATACACGTCATTCCACAGATCATTCGACACATCAATCTACACATCATTCGACAACATCATTGTACTTATAATTCTACACATCTTTCATTCTATACATCATTCTACACGTCATTCTACACACCACTCTACACATCATTCATTCTGCAGATCATTCTATACATCATTCATTCTACACATCATTCTACACATCATTCCACACATCATTCTACACATCATTCGACACATGATTGTACACATCCTTCTACACAACATTCTACACATCATTCTTATCATCATTCTACACAACATTCTAAACATAAATCATTCTACACATAATTCTATACATCATTCTGCACCTAATTCTATACATCATTCTACACATCGTTCTGCACATCAGTCTGCACATCATTCATTTTACACCTCATTCTACACATCATTCATTCTACACATCATTCTACACATCATTCTACACATTATTCTACACGTCATTCTACAAATCATTCTTTCTACACATCATTCTGCACATCATTCTGCACATCAATCTACTCATCATTCTACACATCTTTGATTCTACACATCATTCTACACATCATTCTAAACATCATTCTATACATCATTCTAAACATTAATCTACACGTCATTCTGTACATCATTCATTGTACACATCATTCTACACATCATTCTACACATCATTCTACACATCATTCTACACTTCATTCGACACATCATTCTAAACATCATTCGACACAACTTTCTAAACATCAATCATTCTGCACATAATTCTTTACATCATTCTACACCTAATTCGATATATCATTCTACACATCATTCTGCACATCATTCATTCTACACATCATTCTACACACCATTCTACACATCTTTCTACACATCATTCTGCACATCATGCATTTTACTCATCATTCAACACATCATTCTACACATCGTTCTACACATCATTCTAAAGTTTATTCTTCATACACATCATTTTACACATACTTCTACACATCACTTTACACATTATTCTACCCATCATTCTAGACATCATTCATTCTGCACATCCATCTACACATCATTCTACGCATCATTCAACACATCATTCTGCACCTCATTCTACACATCATTCTTCACATCATGCATTCTACTCATCATACTACACAACATCTACACTTCATTCTGCATATAATTCATTCTACACATCTTTCTACACATCATTCTGCACATCATTCTACACATCAATCAACTCATCATTCTGCACATCATTGATTCGACACATCATTCTACACATCATTCTACACATTAATCTACACGTCATTCTATACATTATTCATTCTACACATTATTCCACACATCATTCTTCACATCATTCTACACATCTTTCACTCTACACATCATTCTATACATCATTCTACACATCATTCCACAAATCATTCTAAACTTCATTCTACACATGATTCTACACATCCTTCTACACATCATTCGACACATCATTCTGAACATCATTCTACACATCAATTAACTCATCATTCTACACATCATTGATTCGACACATCATTCTACACATCATTCGACACATCATTCCACACATCCTTCTACACATCTTTCATTCGACACATCATTCCACACATCATTCTAAACTTAATTCTACACATGATTCTACACATCCTTCTACACATCATTCTACACATCATTCTAAACATCATTCTAAACATCTTTCTAAACACCAATCATTCCAGACATATTTCTCCACATCATTCTACACCTTATTCTATAAATCATTCTGCACATCATTCTGCACATCATTCTACTCATCATTCATTCTACACATCATTCTACACGTCATTCTTTCGACACATCATTCATTCGACAGATCATTCTGCACATAATTCATTCTACACATCATTCTTCACATCATTCGACATATCATTCTACACATCATTGTACACAGTTTGCATTCTACACATCATTCTACACATCATTCTACACAGCATTTTACACACCATTCTACACGTAATTCTACATATCATTGATTCTACACATCATTCCACACGTTATTTTACACATCATTATGCACGTTTTTCATTCTACACATCATTCTGCACATCATTCTACATGTTATTCATTGTACACATCATTCTATACATCATTCTACACATCATTCGACACATCTTTCATGCTGCACGTCATTCTACACATCATTCTACACATCATTCGACACATCATTCATTCTACTCATCATTCTACACATAAGTCTAAACATCATTCTACACATCATTATATTCATCATTCTGCACATCATTCATTCTACACATTATTCTACACATCATTTTTCACATCATTCTGCACATCATTCTCAGCATCATTCTACACATCAATTTTCACTTCATTCCACAGATCATTCATTCCACACATCGTTCTGCACATCATTCTACACATCACTATATACATCATTCTACATATCATTGTTTCTTAACTTCATTCAACACATCATTCTACACATCTTTCTACACATCAATCTCCACATCATTCTACACACCATTCGACACATCATTCTAAACATCATTCTGCACAACATTCTACACATCTTTCTTGCTGCACGTCAATCTACACATCATTATACACGTCATTCTGCACGTCGTTCTGCACATCATTCGACACTTCATTCTACACATCAATCATTCCACACATCATTCTACACATCATTCTGCACAAGATTCAACACATAATTCTACACATCATTCTACACGTCATTCTGCACATCATTCATTTTATAAACCTTTCGACACATCATTCTACACATCATTGTGCACATCGTTCTACACATCTTTTATTCTATACATCATTCTACACATCATTCTACACATCATTGTAAACATGTTTCATTCTGCACGTCATTCTACACATCATTCTTTCTACACATCATTCTACACATCATTCTACACATCACTCCGCACATCATTCACTCTCCACATCATTCGACACATCATTCTACACATCATTCTACACCTCATTCTACACATAATTCTACACATCATTTTATACATCATTCTGCATATCCTTCTACACGTCATTCTACGCATCATTCTACACGTCATTCTATGCATCATACTGCACATCATTATACACATCATTCGACACATCATTCTACATATCATTCATTCTACACATCATTATACACATCATTCGAAACTTGATTCTACACTTCATTCATTCTACACATCAACCTACACATCTTTCTGCACATCATTCTACACATCATTCTACACATCATGCGACACATCCTTCTACACATCTTTCATTCGACACATCATTCCACACATCATTCTAAACTTAATTCTACACATGATTCTACACATCCTTCTACACATCATTCTACACATCATTCTAAACATCATTCTAAACATCTTTCTCAACACCAATCATTCCAGACATATTTCTCCACATCATTCTACACCTAATTCTATAAATCATTCTGCACATCATTCTGCACATCATTCTACTCATCATTCATTCTACACATCATTCTACACGTCATTCTTTCGACACATCATTCATTCGACAGATCATTCTGCACATAATTCATTCTACACATCATTCTTCACATCATTCGACATATCATTCTACACATCATTGTACACAGTTTGCATTCTACACATCATTCTACACATCATTCTACACAGCATTTTACACATCATTCTACACGTAATTCTACACATCATTGATTCTACACATCATTCCACACGTTATTTTACACATCATTATGCACGTTTTTCATTCTACACATCATTCTGCACATCATTCTACATGTTATTCATTGTACACATCATTCTATACATCATTCTACACATCATTCTACACATCTGTCATGCTGCCCGTCATTCTACACATCATTCTACACATCATTCGACACATCATTCATTCTACTCATCATTCTACACATAAGTCTAAACATCATTCTACACATCATTATATTCATCATTCTGCACATCATTCATTCTACACATTATTCTACACATCATTTTTCACATCATTCTGCACATCATTCTCAGCATCATTCTACACATCAATTTTCACTTCATTCCACAGATCATTCATTCCACACATCGTTCTGCACATCATTCTACACATCACTATGTACATCATTCTACATATCATTGTTTCTTAACTTCATTCAACACATCATTCTACACATCTTTCTACACATCAATCTCCACATCATTCTACACATCATTCGACAAATCATTCTACATATCATTCATTCTACACATCATTATACACATCATTCGAAACTTGATTCTACACTTCATTCATTCTACACATCAACCTACACATCTTTCTGCACATCATTCTACACATCATTCTACACATCATTCTACATTTCATCATTCTACACATCATTATAGACATGATGCTACACTTCATTCGACACAACATTCGAAACATCGTTCTACATATCATTAAACACATTATTGATTCTGCAAATGATTCGACACATCATTCTACACATCATTCTACACATCATTCGACACATAATTTTACGCATCATTCTACACATCAATCTACACGTCATTCCACACGTCATTCATTGTACACATCTTTCTACACATCATTCTACACATCACTATACACATCATTCTACACATCATTGATTCTTAACATCATTCAGCACAACGTTCTACACAACATGCTACGCATTATTCGACAGATCATTCATCCTACACATCATCTACACACACTTCTCCACATCATTCTGCACATCATGTATTCGACTCATCATTCTGCACATCATTCTGCACATCATTCTAAACATCATTGGATACATCATTATACACATCATTCTACACATCATTCTACACATCATTCCACATGTCATTCATTTTTCGCATCATTATACACATCATTCGACACTTGATTCTACACTTCATTCATTCTACACATCAACCTGCACATCTTTCTACACAACATTCTACACATCATTCTACACATCATTTTACATATCATCATTCTGCACATCACTGTACACATCATGCTACACATCATTCTACACAGCATTCGACACATCGTTCTACATATCATTCTACACATCATTGATTCTGGAAATGATACTACACATCATGATACACATCATTCGACACATCATTCTACACATCATTCAACGAATATTTCTACACATCAATCTACACATCATTCTACACATCATTCGACACATCATTCTAAACATTATTCTACACGTCATTCTACACATCTTCCATGCTCCACGTCATTCTGCACATCATTCTACACATCATTCATTCTACACATCATTCTACACATCATTCTACATATCATTCTACACATCATTCTGCTTATCATTCGGCATTTCATTCCGCACATCATTCTGTACATCATTCTATGCATCATTCTACACATCATCCTACATATCATTCTACACATCATTCTACACATCATTCCACATATCATTCTACACATCATTCTGCATATCATTCTACACATCATTTTACACATCATTCTACACATCGTTGTACACATTATTCCACACATCATTCTCCACATCATACATTCTGCACATCATTCTCCACATCATTCTTCACATCATTCGACATATCATTCTACACATGATTCCATACGTCATTATACACATCATTCATATTACACATCATTCTACAGATCATTCAATCTGCACATCATTCTATACAACATTATACATATTAATCTACACATCATTCTAAACGTCATTCAATCTACACACCATTCCACACATCATCCTACACATCATCATTGTACACATCATTCGACACACCATTCTACATAATTCTACACAACATTCTGAACATCATTATACACATCATTCTACACAACATTCTGCACATCATTCTACACATCATCATTCTACACATCATTCTTCACATCGTTCTACACATCATTCTACACATAATTCAACACATCATTCGACACATCATTCTACGCATCATTCGACACATCATTCTACCAATCATTCTACACATCATTCAACACATCATCATTCTACACATCATTCTACACATCACTCTACACATCATTCTACACATCAATCTACACATCATTCTGCATAGTATTCTACACATTATTCATTCTAAACATCATTCTACACATAGTTCTATATATCATTCTACACATCATTCTACCCATCATTCTAAACATCAAGCAACACTTCATCATTCTACACATCATTCTGCATATTTTTCAACACATCGTTCTGCACATCATTCTAGACGTCATTCTACACATCATTCTACACATCAATTTACGCACTATTCTAAATATCATTCTACACATCATTCTACAAATCATTCTCGACATCCTTCTACACATCATTGTAAACATCCTTCTCCAAATCATTCCACACATCTTTCGACACATCATTCATTCGTTTCATCATTCCACACATCATTCTACCCATCATGGTAAACATCATTCCACACAACATTCTAAACATCAATCATTCTACAAATAATTCTATACATCATTCTGCACATCGTTCTACACATCCTTATACATATCATTGTACACATCCTTTGACACATCATTCGACACATCTTTCGACACATCATTAATTTTGCTCATCATTCCACACATTATTCTACACATCATTGTAAACATCATTCCACCCAACTTTCCATACATCAATCATTCTACACATAATTATATACATCATTCTGCAAATCATTCTACACCTCATTCTACAGATCATTCGACACATCAACCTACACATCATTCGACAACATCATTGTACTTATCATTCTTAACATCTTTCATTCTATACATCATTCTACACATCATTCTACACACCATTCTACACATCATTCTTTCTGCAGATCATTCTATACATCATTCATTCTACACATCATTCTACACATCATCCTACACATCATTCTACACATCATTCGACACATCATTCTAAACATCATTCTACACATCTTTCATTCTACACATCATTCTACACATCATGATACACATCATTCTACACGTCATCCTACACGTCATTCTACACATGATTCGACACATGATTCTACACATCCTTCTACACAACATTCTACGCATCATTCTAATCATCATTCTACACAACATTCTAAACATAAATCATTCTACACATAATTCTATACATCATTCTGTACGTAATTCTATACATCATTCTACACATCATTCTTCACATCAGTCTGCACATCATTCATTTTCACCTCATTCTACACATCATTCATTCTACACATCATTCTACACATCATTCTGCACATCATTCTACACGTCATTCGACACATCATTCATTCTACACATCATCCTACACATCATTCTAAACATCATTCTATACATCATTCTAAACATTAATCTACACGTCATTCTGTACAACATTCATTGTACACATCATTCTACACATCATTCTACACATCATTCGACACATCATTCTACACATCATTCTACTCATCTTTCATTCCACACATCATTCTACACATCCTTCTACACATCATTCGACACATCATTCTAAACATCATTCGACACAGCTTCTAAACATCAATCATTCTGCACTTAATTCTTTACATCATTCTACACCTAATTCTATATATCATTATGCACATCATTCTGCATGTCATTCTACTCATCATTCATTCTACACATCATTCTGCACATCATTCATTCTACACATCATTCTACACATCATTCTACACATCATTCTACACCTTTTTCATTCGAAACATCATTCTACACATCATTCTACACATCTTTCTACACATCATTCTGCACATCATGCATTCTACTCATCATTCAACACATCATCCTCACATCATTCTACACATCATTCTAAAGTTTATTCTTCGTACACATCATTCTACACATACTTCTACACATCACTTTACACATTATTCTACACGTCATTCTAGACATCATTCATTCTACACATCCATCTGCACATCATTCTGCACCTCATTCTACACATCATTCTTCACATCATGCATTCTACTCATCATACTACACATCATCTACACTTCATTCCACATATAATTTATTCTACACATCATTCTACACATCATTCTGCACATCATTCTACACATCAATCAACTCATCATTCTGCACTTCATTGATTCGACACATCATTCTACACATCATTCTAAACAGCATTCTACACATCACTCTACACATTAATCTACACGTCATTCTATACATCATTCATTCTACACATTATTCCAAACATCATTCTACACATCATTCTACACAACTTTCACTCTACGCATCATTCTACACATCATTCTACACATCATTCCACAAATCATTCTAAACTTCATTCTACACATGATTCTACACATCCTTCTACACATCATTCGACACATCATTCTACACATCATTCTACACAGCATTCTACACATCATTCTACACATCATTCTACACATCCTTCTACACATCTTTCAATCTACACATCATTCTACACATAATTCTACACATCATTCCACACATCATTCTAAACTTAATTCTACACATGATTCTACACATCCTTGTACACATCATTCTACACATCATTCTAAACATCATTCTAAACATCTTTCTAAACATCAATCATTCCACACATATTTCTCTACATCATTCTACACCTAATTCTATAAATCATTCTGCACATCATTCTGCACATCATTCTACTCATCATTCATTCTACACATCATTCTGCACGTCATTCGTTCTACACATCATTCATTCTACAGATCATTCTGCACATAATTCATTCTACACATCATTCTACACATCATTCTACACATCATTCTACACATCATTTTACACATCATTCTACACATCATTCTACACATCATTGATTCTACACATCATTCCACACGATATTTTACACATCATTCTGCACGTTTTTCATTCTACACATCATTCTACACATCATTCTACATGTTATTCATTGTACACATCATTATATACATCATTCTACACATCATTCTACACATCATTCTTGTCATCATTCATTCTACGCGTCATTCTACACATCATTCTACACAACATGCTAACCATCAATCAAACTACACATCATTCTACACACCATTCTACACATTAATCTACTCATCATTCTGCACATCATTCTACACATCATTCATTCTACAGATCATTCTACAGATCATTCAATCTACACATCATTCTACACATCATTCCACAAATCATTCTACACTTCATTCTACACATGATTCTACACATCCTTCTACACATCATTCTGCACATCATTCTGA
Organism: Pristiophorus japonicus; assembly: GCF_044704955.1. Classification (NCBI taxonomy): domain Eukaryota; kingdom Metazoa; phylum Chordata; class Chondrichthyes; family Pristiophoridae; genus Pristiophorus; species Pristiophorus japonicus. The sequence goes on from NW_027252779.1 coordinate 1,549,008, forward strand.
ACATCATTCTACACATCATTCTACACATCATTCTACACATCATTCTACACATTAATCTACACATCATTCTACACATCATTCGACACATCATTCTCCACATCATTCTCCACATCTTTCACTCTACGCATCATTCTACACATCACTGTACACATCATTCCACACATCATTCTAAACTTAATTCTACACATGATTCTACACATCCTTTTACACCTCATTCTACACAGCATTCTAAACATCATTCTAAACATCTTTCTAAACATCAATCATTCCACACATATTTCTCTAAATCATTCTACACTTAATTCCTAAATCATTCTGCACATCATTCTGCTCATCATTCTACTCATCATTCATTCTACACATCATTCTGCACGTCATTCTTTCGACACATCATTCATTCTACAGATCATTCTGCACATAATTCATTCTACACATCATTCTACACATCATTCTACACATCATTCTGCACATCATTCGACACATCATTCTACACATCATTCTACACATTTTGCATTTTACACATTATTATACACATCATTCTACACAGCATTTTACACATCATTCTACACATAATTCTACACATCATTGATACTACACATCATTCCACACGTTATTGTACACATCATTCTGCACGTTCTTCATGCTACACATCATTCTACACATCATTCTACATGTTATTAATTGTACACATCATTCTATACATCATTCTACACATCATTCTACACATTATTCAACACATAATTCTTGTCATCATTCATTCTACGCATTATTCTACACATCTTTCTACGCAACATTCTAACCATCAATCAAACTACACATCATTCTACACACCATTCTTCACATCATTCTACACATCATTCTACACATCTTTCATTCTACACATCATTATACACATCATTCTACACATCCTTCTACACATTATTTTACACATCATTCAAATCATCATTCTACATGGCATTCTAAACATCAATCATTCGACACATAATTCTATACATCATTCTGCACCTAATTCTATACTTCATTCTACATATCATTCTGCACATCATTCTACACATCATTAATTCTACACATCATTCTGCACATCATTCATTCTACACATCATTATACACATCATTCTACACATTATTCTACACGTGATTCGACGCATCATTCTTTCTACACATCATTCTACACATCTTTCGACACATCATTCAACACATCATTCTGCACTTCATTCTACACATCTCACATTCTGCACATCAATCTACACATCATTCAACACATCATTCTGCACCTCATTCTACACATCATTCTACACATCATGCATTTTACTCATCATACTATACATCATTCTACTCTTCATTCTACATATCATTTATTCTACACATCATTCTACACAAAAATCTACTCATCATTCTACACATCATTGATTCTACACATCATTCTACGCATCATTCGACACATCATTCTTCACATCATTCTACACATTAATCTACATGTCATTCTACACATCATTCATTCACACATCATTCCACACAACATTCTACACATCATTCCACACATCATTCTAAACATCATACATTCTGCTCATCGTTCACCACATCATTTTACACTTAATTCTACACATCTTTCATTCTACACACCAAGCCACACATCATTCAACACATCATTCTGCACCGCTTTCTACACATTATTCTTCACATCATGCACACTACTCCTCATTCTACACATCATTTTACAATTCATTCTACACGTCATTAATTCTACACATCAATCAAAACGTCATTCATTCTACACATCATTCTACACATCATGCTAAACATCATTCTACACATCATTCCACACATCTTTCATTCTATACATCATTCCAGACATCATTCTACAGATCATTCTCTGCATCATTCTACACAAAAATCTACTCATCATTCTACACATCATTGATTCTACACATCATTCTACACATCATTCTACACATCATTCTACACATTATTCTGCACATCATTCATTCAACACATCGTTCTACACATCATTCATTCTACACATCATTCCACAATTCATTCTACACATCATTCATTCTACACATCATTCTAAACATCAATATACACATAATTCTACACATGTTTTATTCAACACATCTCACTACACATTATTCTACATATCATTCTACACATCATTCTAACCATCATTCCACACATCATTCTCTGCATCATTCTACACATCAATCTACACATCATTCTACACATCCTTTATTCAACATATCATTCTACACATCATTCTAAACATCATTCGTCACATCATTCGTTCTCCACATAATTCTACACATCATGCATCCTACAAATCATTCTATACATCATTCTACGCATCATTCTACACATTCTTCTACACATTTTTATACACATCATTCCACACATCATTCATTCTACTTATCATTCTATACATCATTCTACACAACATTCTAAATATCAATCATTCTGCACATAATTCTAAACATCATTCTACACATCATTCGACACGTAATTCTATACATCATTCGACACATCCTTCGTTCTACACATCATTGTACACATCATTCTACATATCATTCTACACATCATTCGACACATCTTTCATTCTACACATCATTCTACACTTTATTCTACACATAATTCTACATATCTTTCTGCACATCAATCTACACGTTAGTCTACACATCCTTTATTCAACACAACATTCTACACATTATTCTGCACATCAATCTACACATCATACTGCACATAATTCTACACATCATTCTACACCACATTCCACACATCATTCTACACCTCATTCTGCACGTCATTCTCCACATCATTCTACACATCATGCATTCTGCATATCATTCTACACATCATTCATTCTACACATCATTCCACAATTCTTTCTACACATCAATATACACATCAATCTACACATCAATGTGCACATCATTCATTCTACACATCATTGTACACATCATTCTACACGTCATTCTACACATCATTGATTTTCAACATCATTCTACACATCATTATACAATTCATTACACACTTCATTCTGCCCGTTATTCTAAACATCATTCTGCACATCATGCATTCTACACATCATTCTACACATCATTCTACACAACATTCTACAAGTCATTACACACATCATTCTACGCATCATTCTACACATCCTTCTACACATTTTTATACACATCATTCCACAGATCATTCATTCTTCTTATCATTTTATACATCATTCTACACATCATTCTAAACATCATTCTACACAACATTCTAAATATCAATCATTCTGCACATCATTCTAAACATCATTCTACACAACATTCTAAGCATCAATCATTCTGCACATAATTCTAAACATCATACTACACATCATTCTACACAGAATTCTATACATCATTCGACACATCATTCGTTCTACACAGCATTGTACCCATCATTCTAAACATCATTCTACACATCATTCTACACATCTTTCATTCTACACATCATTCTACTCTTCATTCTACACGTAATTCTACACGTCATTCTACACATCCTTTATTCAACACATCATTCTACACATGATTCTACACATCATTCGACAAATCATTCTAAACATCATTCTACACATCATTCCCCGCATCATTCTACACATCATGCTGCACATCATTCTACACGTCATTCTACACATCTTTCTACACATTATTCTGCATTTCATTCATTCAACACATCATTCTACACATCATTCATTCTACACATCATTCCACAATTCATTCTACACATCATTCATTCTACACATCATTCTAAACATCAATCTACACATCATTCTACACATCTTTTATTCAACACATCATTCTACACATTATTCTACACATCATTCTACACATCATTCTAAACATCATTCTACACATCATTCTCTGCATCATTCTACACATCAATCTACACCTCATTCTACACATCCTTTATTCAACATATCATTCTACACATCATTCTAAACATCATTCGTCACATCATTCGTTCTCCACATTATTCTACACATCTTTCATTCTACACATCATTAACACATCATTATACATTTAATTCTACACATCTTTCGAGACATCATTCTACACATCATGCATTCTACTCATCATTCTACACATCATTCTACATATCATTCCATACATCATTCTACACATCATTCTACAAATCTTCATTCTATGCATCTTTCGACACATGCTTCGACACATCATTCTGCACATCATTCATTTTGCACATCATTCAACACATCATTCTACACATAATTCTACACGTCATTCTACACATCATTCATTCGACACTTCATTCTAAACATCATTCTACACATCATTCTACACATCATTCCACACATTATTCTACACATCTTTCTCCACATCATTCATTCTACACATCATTCTGCACATCATTCTACACATACTGCTACATATTATTCTACACATCATTCTACACATCATTCTGCACGTCATTCTACGCATCATTATACACATCATTCTATATGTCATTCTACACATCATTCGATACATCATTCTACATAGCATCATTCTACACATTATTCCACATATTATTCAACACATCATTCTACACCTCAATCTACACATCAATGTACACATAATTCATTCTACACATCATTCTACACCTCATTGTACACATCATTCATATGACACAAGTTAATCTACACATCATTCTGCACATGATTCTGCACGTCATTCTACACATCACTCTACACATCGTGCATTCGACACATCATTCTATACATCATTCTACACACGATTCTACAAGTCATTCTACGCATCATTCTACACATCCTTCTACACATTTTTATACACATCATTCTACACATCCTTTATTCAACACATCATTCTACACACGATTCTACATCTCATTCCGCGCATCATTCTGCACATTATGCTGCACATCATTCTACACTTTATTCTGCACATCATTCATTCTACACATCATTCTACTCATCATTCTTTCTACACATCATTCCACAATTCATTCTACACATCTTGCATTCTACACGTCATTCTACACTTCATTCTACACATAATTCTACACATCATTCTAAACATCAATCTGCACATCATTCTACACATCCTATATTCAACACATCATTCTATACACTATTCTACACATCATTCTGCACATCATTCGAAACATAATTCTACACATCATTATCCGCATCATTCGACACATAATTCTAAACATCATTCTGCACATCATTGATGCTTAACATCATTCTACACATCATTCTACACATCATTCTGCACATCATTCTACACATTATTCTACACATCATTCTTCACATCATTCTCCACATCCTGCTACACATTATTCTACACATCATTCTACACATCATTCATTCCACTGATCATTCTATACATCATTCTACACATCATTGTAAACATCATTCTACAGAACATTCTAAACATCAATCATTCTACACATAATTCTGCACATCATTCTACACATCATTCTACACATCATTCTACTCATCATTCTACACAACATAATTCGACACATCATTCTACACAACATTATTTTGCACATCATTCGACAAAACATGATTTTAGACATCATTCTGCATATCATTCTAGACATCATTCTACAAAACATCATGCTACACATCTTTCTACACATCATTCGAGACATCATTCTGCACATCATTCGATACATCATTCTGCACATAATTTTACTCATCATTCTGCACGTCATTTTACACATCATTCTACACAACATTCGGCACATCACTCTGCACATCATTCCACACGTCATGTTTCACATCATTCTCCACATCTTTCTACACATCATTGCACACATCATTCCACAGATCATATTATACGTCATATTTCACGTTATTCTACACATCATTCTACACATTATTCTACACATCATTATGCACGACATCATTCTACACATCATTCTACACATCATTCTACACCTCAATCTACACTTCAATGTATACATCATTCATTCTACACATCACTCTACACATCATTGTACACGTCATTCTACACTTCATTGATTCTCTACATCAATCTTCACATCATTAAACAATTCATTCTACACATCATTCTACACCTCATTCTACACATCATTCATATGACACAAGATAATCGACACATCATTCTGCACATGATTCTGCACGTCATTCTACACATCACTCTACACATCATGCATTCGACACATCATTCTATACATCATTCTACACACCATTCTACAAGTCATTCTACGCATCATTCTACACATCCTTCTACACATTTTTATACACATCATTCTACACATCCTTTATTCAACACATCATTCTACACACGATTCTACACATCATTTGACACATCATTCTAAACATCATTCTACATCTCATTCCGCGCATCATACTGCACATCATGCTGCACATCATTCTACACATCATTCTATACATCATTCTACACTTTATTCTGCACATCATTCATTCTACACATCATTCTACTCATCATTCATTCTACACATCATTCCACAATTCATTCTACACATCTTGCATTCTACACGTCATTCTACACTTCATTCTACACGTAATTCTACACATCATTCTAAACATCAATCTGCACATCATTCTACACATCCTATATTCAACACATCATTCTATACACTATTCTACACATCATTCGAAGCATAATTCTACACATCATTATCCGCATCATTCGACACATAATTCTAAACATCATTCTGCACATCATTGATTCTTAACATCATTCTACACATCATTCTACACATCATTCCGCACATTATTCTACACATCATTCTCCACATCATTCATTCTACACATCATTCTGCACATCATTCTACACATTATTCTACACATCATTCTTCACATCATTCTCCACATCCTGCTACACATTATTCTACACATCATTCTACACATCATTCATTCCACTGATCATTCTATACATCATTCTACACATCATTTTAAACATCATTCTACAGAACATTCTAAACATCAATCATTCTACACATAATTCTGCACATCATTCTACACAGAATTCTACACATCATTCTACTGACAATTCTACACAACATAATTCGACACATCATTCTACACAACATCATTTTGCACATCATTCGACAAAACATGATTTTAGACATCATTCTGCATATCATTCTAGACATCATTCTACAAAACATCATGCTACACATCTTTCTACACATCATTCGAGACATCATTCTGCACATCATTCGATACATCATTCTGCACATCATTTTACTCATCATTCTGCACATCATTTTACACATCATTCTACACAACATTCGACACATCATTCTGCACATCATTCCACACATCATGTTTCGCATCATTCTCCACATCTTTCTACACATCATTGTACACATCATGCCACAGATCATATTATACGTCATATTTCACGTTATTCTACACATCATTCTACACATCATTCTACACGTCATTATGCGACATCATTCTACACATCATTCTACACATCATTCTTCAAATCATTCTACACATCATTCTACACATCATTCCACACATCATTCTGCACTTCATTTAACACAACATCATTCGACCCATTATTCTAAACATCATTCTACACATCATTCTACACAACAATCTACACATCATTCTACACATCATTCTACATATCATTCCACACATCATTTCACACAAGTTCATTTTAGACATCATTCTACACATCATTCTACACATCATTCGACACAACATCATGGTAGACACCATTCTATACATCATTCTACACATAATTCTGCACATCATTCTACACATCATTCTACACATCAGTCTTCACATCATTCTGCACAGCATCATTCTACGCATCATTCTACACATCATTACACACGTCATTCTACACATCAATTTACACATGCTTCTACACATCATTCTACACATCATTCTACACATCATTCTACACATCATTCCAGACATCATTCTACACATCTTTTTACACATCATTCTACACGTCATTCTACACATCATTCTGCACGTCATTCTGCATTTCATTCTATACATCATTCGACACTTCATTCTACGCATCATTCGACACATCATGCAACATATCATTCTATACATCATTTTATACATCATTCGACACATCATTCTACACATCATTCTACACATCATTCTACACATCATTCTGCACGTCATTCTACATATCATTCTATACAGCATTCTACACGTCATTCTACGCATCATTCTACACATCATTCCACACATCATTCTATACATCATTTTATACATCATTCGACACATCATTCTACACATCATTCTGCACATCATTCTGCACATCATTCTACACATCATTCTGCACATCATTCTACACATTATTCTACACATCATTCTTCACATCATTCTCCACATCCTGCTACACATTATTCTACACATCATTCTACACATCATTCATTCCACTGATCATTCTATACATCATTCTACACATCATTTTAAACATCATTCTACAGAACATTCTAAACATCAATCATTCTACACATAATTCTGCACATCATTCTACACATAATTCTACACATCATTCTACTGATCATTCTACACAACATAATTCGACACATCATTCTACACAACATCATTTTGCACATCATTCGACAAAACATGATTTTAGACATCATTCTGCATATCATTCTAGACATCATTCTACAAAACATCATGCTACACATCTTTCTACACATCATTCGAGACATCATTCTGCACATCATTCGATACATCATTCTGCACATCATTTTACTCATCATTCTGCACATCATTTTACACATCATTCAGCACATCATTCCACACATCATGTTTCGCATCATTCTCCACATCTTTCTACACATCATTGTACACATCATTCCACAGATCATATTATACGTCATATTTCACGTTATTCTACACATCATTCTACACATCATTCTACACGTCATTATGCGACATCATTCTACACATCATTCTACACATCATTCTTCAAATCATTCTACACATCATTCTACACATCATTCCACACATCATTCTGCACTTCATTTAACACAACATCATTCGACCCATTATTCTAAACATCATTCTACACATCATTCTACACAACAATCTACACATCATTCTACACATCATTCTACATATCATTCCACACATCATTTCACAAGTTCATTTTAGACATCATTCTACACATCATTCTACACATCATTCGACACAACATCATGGTAGACACCATTCTATACATCATTCTACACATAATTCTGCACATCATTCTACACATTATTCTACACATCAGTCTTCACATCATTCTGCACAGCATCATTCTACGCATCATTCTACACATCATTACACACGTCATTCTACACATCAATTTACACATGCTTCTACACATCATTCTACACAACATTCTACACATCATTCTACACATCATTCCTGACATTATTCTACACATCTTTTTACACATCATTCTACACGTCATTCTACACATCATTCTGCACGTCATTCTGCATTTCATTCTATACATCATTCGACAATTCATTCTACGCATCATTCGACACATCATGCAACATATCATTCTATACATCATTCTACACATCATTCTACACATCATTCTGCACGTCATTCTACATATCATTCTATACAGCATTCTACACGTCATTCTACGCATCATTCTACACATCATTCCACACATCATTCTATACATCATTTTATACATCATTCGACACATCATTCTACACATCATTCTGCACATCATTCTGCACATCATTCTACACATCATTCTGCACATCATTCTACACATTATTCTACACATCATTCTTCACATCATTCTCCACATCCTGCTACACATTATTCTACACATCATTCTACACATCATTCATTCCACTGATCATTCTATACATCATTCTACACATCATTTTAAACATCATTCTACAGAACATTCTAAACATCAATCATTCTACACATAATTCTGCACATCATTCTACACATAATTCTACACATCATTCTACTGATCATTCTACACAACATAATTCGACACATCATTCTACACAACATCATTTTGCACATCATTCGACAAAACATGATTTTAGACATCATTCTGCATATCATTCTAGACATCATTCTACAAAACATCATGCTACACATCTTTCTACACATCATTCGAGACATCATTCTGCACATCATTCGATACATCATTCTGCACATCATTTTACTCATCATTCTGCACATCATTTTACACATCATTCTACACAACATTCGACACATCATTCTGCACATCATTCCACACATCATGTTTCGCATCATTCTCCACATCTTTCTACACATCATTGTACACATTATTCCACAGATCATATTATACGTCATATTTCACGTTATTCTACACATCATTCTACACATCATTCTACACGTCATTATGCGACATCATTCTACACATCATTCTACACATCATTCTTCAAATCATTCTACACATCATTCTACACATCATTCCACACATCATTCTGCACTTCATTTAACACAACATCATTCGACCCATTATTCTAAACATCATTCTACACATCATTCTACACAACAATCTACACATCATTCTACACATCATTCTACATATCATTCCACACATCATTTCACACAAGTTCATTTTAGACATCATTCTACACATCATTCTACACATCATTCGACACAACATCATGGTAGACACCATTCTATACATCATTCTACACATAATTCTGCACATCATTCTACACATAATTCTACACATCAGTCTTCACATCATTCTGCACAGCATCATTCTACGCATCATTCTACACATCATTACACACGTCATTCTACACATCAATTTACACATGCTTCTACACATCATTCTACACAACATTCTACACATCATTCTACACATCATTCCTGACATCATTCTACACATCTTTTTACACATCATTCTACACGTCATTCTACACATCATTCTGCACGTCATTCTGCATTTCATTCTATACATCATTCGACACTTCATTCTACGCATCATTCGACACATCATGCAACATATCATTCTATACATCATTTTATACATCATTCGACACATCATTCTACACATCATTCTACACATCATTCTACACATCATTCTGCACGTCATTCTACATATCATTCTATACAGCATTCTACACGTCATTCTACGCATCATTCTACACATCATTCCACACATCATTCTATACATCATTTTATACATCATTCGACACATCATTCCACACATCATTCTGCACATCATTCTGCACATCATTCTGCACATCATTCTACAGAACATCATTGTACACGTCATTCTTCACATCATTTTACACATATTTCTGTACATCGTTCTACGCATTATTCTACACAACATTCTACACATCATTCTACACATCATTCGACACATCATTCTACACATCATTCGAAACATCATTCTACGCATCATTCTACACATCATTCTACAAATCATTCCACACATCATTCTGCACAGCATCATTCTACACATCATTCTACGCATCATTCTACACATCATTCCACAAATCATGCTACAGATCATTTTACACATCATTCAACACTTCATTCTCTACACCATTCTACACATCATTCCACACATCATTCTACACATCATTCTGCTCATCTTTCTACACAACATCATTCTACACATCATTCTACACATCATTCTACTCATCATTCGACACAAATCATTCTACACATCATTCTACACAACATCATTTTGCACGTCATTCGACACAACATGATTTTAGACTTCATTCTTCACATCATTCTAGACATCATTCGACAAAACATCATGCTACACATCTTTCTACACATCATTCTCGACATCATTCTGCACATCATTCGAGACATCATTCTGCACATCATTTTACACATCATTCTGCACTACATTTTACACATCATTCAGCACATCATTCCACACATCATGCTTCGCATCATTCTCCACATCTTTCTACACATCATTGTACACATCATTCCACAGATCATATTACACGGCATATTTCATATCATACTACACATCATTCTACACATCATTCTACATATCATTATGCACGACATCATTCTACACATCATTCTACACCTCATTCTTCAAATCATTCTACACATCATTCTACACATCATTCTACACATCATTCTGCACTTCATTCAACACAACATCATTCGACCCATTATTCTAAACATCATTCTACACATCATTCTACACAACATTCTACACATCATTCGACACAACATCATGTTAGACACCATTCTATACATCATTCTACACATAATTCTGCAAATCATTCTACACATCATTCTGCACATCAGTCTTCACATCATTCTTCACAGCATCATTTAACTCATCATTCTACACATCATTCCACACGTCATTCTACACATCATTTTACACATGCTTCTACACATCATTCTCCACATCATTCTGCACATCATTCTACACATGATTCCAGACATCATTCTACACATCTTTCTACACATCATTCTACACGTCGTTTTACACATCATTCTACACATCATTCTGCACATCATTCGACACGAGATTCCACACATCATTCTGCACATCATTTTACACTTAATTCTACACATCATTCTACACATCATTCTGCACGTCATTCTGCATATCATTCTATACATCATTCTACACTTCATTCTACGCATCATTCTACACATCATTCCACACATCATTATATACATCAGTTTACACATCTTTCGACACATCATTCTACACATCATTCTACACATCATTCTACACATCATTCTGCACATCATTCGACACGAGATTCCACACATCATTCTGCACATCATTTCACACATAATTCTACACATCATTCTACACATCATTCTGCACGTCATTCTACATATCATTCTATACAGCATTCTACACGTCATTCTACGCATCATTCTACACATCATTCCAAACAACATTCTTTACATAATTTTGTACATCATTAGACACATCATTCTACACATCTTTCTTCACATCATTCTTCACATCATTCTTCACATCTTTCTGCACATCATTCTACGCATTATTCTACACAACATTCTACACATCATTCTACACATCATTCGACACATCATTCTACAAAGCATTCTACTCATCATTCGACACAACATAATTCTACACATCATTCAACACATCATTCTACACAACAGCATTTTAGACATCATTCTATACATCATTCCACACATCATTCCACACATCATTCCGCACATCATTCTACACATCATTTTACACATCATTCTACACAACATTCTGCACAGCATCATTCTGCTCATCATTCCACAGATCATTCTACAGATCATTACAGACATCAGCATTCCACACATCATTCTACAAATCATTCTACACATCATTCGACACATCATTGATGTGTAGAATGATGATGTGTCGAATGATGATGTGTAGAATGATGTGTAGAATGAAGATGTGTAGAATGATGTGTAGAATGATGTGTAGAATGATGTGCAGAATAATGTGTAGAATGATGTGTAGAATGATGTCAAGAATGATGTGTAGAATTATGTGCAGAATGATGATCTGTAGAATGATGATATGGCGAATGATGTGTAGAATGATGATGTGCAGAATGATGTGTAGAATGATGTGTAGAATGATGAGTAGAATGATGTATAGAATGATGTGTAGTATGATGTTCAGACTGATGTGTAGAGTGATATGGAGAATGAGGCGTAGAATGATGTGTAGAATGACGTGTAGAATTACGTGTAGAATGATGTGTAGAATGATGAGCATAATGATGTGTAGAATGTTGTGTGGAATGATGTGTCGTATTAAGTTCAGACTGATGTGTCGAGTGATGTGCAGAACGATGTGTAGAAAGCTATGTAGAATGATGTGTCGAATTACTTGCAGAATGATGAGTAGAATGACGTGCAGTATGATGAGCAGAATGATGTGCAGAATGACGTGTAGAATGATGTGCATAATGAAGTGTAGGATGATGTGTAGAATGACGTGTAGAATGATGAGTAGAATGTTGTGCATATTGATGTGTAGAATGATGTGTAGAATGATGATCGAATGATGTGTATAATGAAGTGTAGAATGACGTGTATATGATGTTTAGACTGATGTGTAGAGTGATGTGTAGAATGTTGTGTAGAATGATGTGAAAAATGATGTGTAGAATGACGTGTAGAATTATGTGTAGAATGATGTGCAGAATGATGTTTAGAATCATGTGTAGAATGATGTGCAGGATGATGTGTAGAATGATGTGTAGAATGATGTGTAGAATGATGATGTGTGTAATGATGATGTGTCGAATGATGATGTGGAGAATGATGTGTAGAATGATGTGCAGACTGATGTGTAGAATGATGTGTAGAATGATGTGTGGATGATGTGTAGAATGATGTGTAGATTTATGTGTAGAATGATGATGTGTAGAATGATGATATGGAGAATGATGTGTAGAATGATGATGTGTAGAATGATGTGTAGAATGATGTGTAGAATGATGTAAAGAATGATGTGTAGAATGATATGTAGAATGATGTGTATAATGACGTGAAGAATAATGTGTTGAATGACGTGTAGTATGATGTGTAGATGATGTGTAGAATGCTGTGTAAAATGATGTGCAGACTGATTTGTAGATTGAGGTGCAGAATGACGTGTAGAATGATGTGTAGTATGATGTTCAGACTGATGTGTAGAGTGATGTGTAGAATGTTGTGTAGAATGATGTGTAGAATGATGTGTAGAATGACGTGTAGAATTGTGTGTAGAATGATGTGCAGAATGATGTTTAGAATGATATGTAGAATGAAGTGCAGAATGATGTGTAGAATGAATGATCTGTAGAATGATGTGTACAATCATGATGTGTAGAATGATGTGTAGAATGATATGTAAATTGATTGGTAGAATGATGTGTAGAGTGATGTGTAGAATGATGTGTAGAATGATGTTTAGAATGATTTAATGTGGAATGATGTGTAGAATGATGTTCAGAATGATGTGTAGAACGATGTGTCGAATGATGTGTACAATGATGTGTACAATGATGTGTACAATGATGTCGTGCAGAATGATGTGCAGAATGATGATTAGAATGATGTGTTGGATGATGTGTAGTGTGATGCGTAGAGTGACATGCAGAATGATGTGTAGAATGAAGTGGGAAATGATGCATAGAGTGATGTGTCGTATGATGTGTAGAATGATGTTGTGTATTATGATGTGTTGAATGATGTGAGAATGATATGTAGAGTGATGTTGTGTGAATTAATGTGTAGAATGATGTGTAGAATGAAGTTTGGAATGATGTGCAGAACGATGTTTTAGAATGATGTGTAGAATGATGTTTAGAATGATGTGTAGAATGATGTGTAGAATTAAGTGTAGAATGATGTGTAGAATGATGAGTAGAGTGATGTTGTGTAGAATGATGTGTAAAATGATGTTTCAGAATGATGTGTAGAATGATGTGTGCAATGATGTGTAGAATGATGTTGTATCGAATGACGTGTAGAATGATATGTCGAATGATGTGTCGAATGATGTGTAGAATGATGTGCAGAATAATGTGTAGAATGATGTTGTGTAGAATGATGTGTCGAATTATTTGTAGAATGATGTGGAGAATAATGTGCAGAATGATGTGTAAAATGACGTGAGAATGATGTGTAAATTGATGTTGTGTAGAATGATGAGTACAATGATGTGTAGAATGATGTGTAGAATGATGTGTCCAATGATTTGCAGAAAGATGTGCAGAATGGTGTGTAGAAGGACATGTGGAATGATGTGCAGAATGATGTGTCGAATGATATTGTGCAAAATGATTTGTAGAATGATGTGTAGAATGATGTTTAGAATATGCGAAGGAAGATGTGTATAATGATGTGTAGAATGATGTGTAGAATGATGTGTAGAATGATGTGTAAAATGATGTGTAGAATGATGTATCGAATGATGTGCAGAATGATGTCTAGAATGATGTGTAGAATGATGTGTAGAATGATGTTGTGTAGAATGATATGTAGAATGATGTGTAGAATGATGTCTTAAAAGATTTTGTGTCGAATGATGTGTAGAATGATGTGTAGAATGATGAGTAGAGTGATGTTGTGTAGAATGATGTGTAAAATGTTGTTTCAGAATGATGTGTAGAATGATGTTGTGTAGAATGATGTGTAGAATGATGTGAGAATGATACCTAGATTGATGTTGTTTAGAATGATGGATAGAATAATATTGTAGAATGATGTGTCGAATGATGTGTAGAATGATGTGTAGTATGATGTGTGGAATGATGTGTAGAATGATGTGTAGAATGATATTGTGTAGAATAATGTGTAGAATGAGGTGCAGAATGATGTGTAGAATGATGTGTACAATGAAGTGTAGAAAGATGTTGTGTTGAATGATGTGTCGAATGATGTGTGGAATTATGTGTAGAATGATGTTGTTTAGAATGATGTGTAGGATGATGTTGTGTAGAATGATGTGTAGAGTGATGTTGTGTAGAATGATGTGTGGAATGATATGTAGAATGATGTGTAGAATGATGTGCACAATGAAGTGTAGAATGATGTCGTGCAGAATGATGTGCAGAATGATGATTAGAATGATGTGTAGGATGATGTGTAGAATGAAGTGTAGAATGATGTGTAGAATGATGTTTTAGAATGATGTGTAGAAGGATGTTCAGAATGATGTGTAGAATGAAGTGTAGAATGATGTGTAGAATGATGTTGTGTCGAATGATGTGTAGAATGGTGTTGTGCAGAATGATGTGTAGAATGATGTGCAGAATGATGTGTAGAATGGTGTGTAGAATAATGTGTAGAACGATGTGTAGAATGCTGTGCAGAATGATTTTGTATAGAATGACGTGTAGAATGATATGTAAATGATGTGTCGAATGATGTGTCGAATGATGTGTAGAAGGATGTTCAGAATGATGTGTAGAATGATGTGTAGAATGAAGTGTAGAATGATGTGTAGTATTATGAGTAGGGTGATGTTGTGTCGAATAATGTGTAAAATGATGTTTCCGAATGATGTCTGGAATGATGTAGTATAGAATGATGTGTCGAATGATGTTGTGTCGAATGATGTGTAGAATGGTGTTATGCAGAATGATGTGTAGAATGATGTGTAGAATGATGTGTAGAATGGTGTGTAGAATAATGTGTAGAACGATGTGTAGAATGCTGTGCAGAACGATTTTGTATAGAATGACGTGTAGAATGATATGTAAATGATGTGTCGAATGATGTGTCGAATGATGTGCAGAATAATGTTCAGAATGATGTGTAGAATGATGTGTAGAATGAAGTGTAGAATGATGTGTAGAATTATGAGTAGGGTGATGTTGTGTCGAATAATGTGTAAAATGATGTTTCCGAATGATTCTGGAATGATGTTGTATAGAATGATGTGTCGAATGATGTTGTGTCGAATGATGTGTAGAATGGTGTTGTGCAGAATGATGTGTAGAATGATGTGTAGAATGATGTGTAGAATGGTGTGTAGAATAATGTGTAGAACGATGTGTAGAATGCTGTGCAGAATGATTTTGTATAGAATGACGTGTAGAATGATATGTAAATGATGTGTCGAATGATGTGTCGAATGATGTGCAGAATAATGTGTAGAATGATGATGTGTAGAATGATGTGTAGAATGATGTTTAGAATGAAGTGTAGAATGATGTTGATTAGAATGTTGTGTCGAATTATGTGTAGAATGATGTGGAAAATAACGTGCAGAATGACGTGTAAAATGACGTGAGAATGATGTGTAAATTGATGTTGTGTAGAATGATATGTACAATGATGTGTAGAATGATGTGTAGAATGATGTGTCGAATGATTTGCAGAATGATGTGCAGAAGGGTGTGCAGAAGGACATGTAGAATGATGTGCAGAATGATGTTAAGAATGATATTACTGTGTAGAATGATGTGTAGAATGATGTGTAGAATGATGTGTAGAATATGCGAAGTATGATGTGTGGAATGTCATGCAGAATGATGTGTAGAATGATGTGTAGAATGATGTCTGAAATTATGTGTAGAATGATGTATCGAATGATGTGCAGAATGCTGTCTAGAATGATGTGTAGAATGATGTGTAGAATGATGTTGTGCAGAATGATGTGTAGAATGATGTGTAGAATGATGACTAAAAAGATTTTGTGTCGAATGATGTGTCGAATGATGTGTAGAATGATGTGAAGAATGATGTTGTGTAGAATGATGTGAGCAATGATGTTTAGCATGAAGTGTAGAATGATGTGTAGAATTAAGTTTTAGAATGATGTGCAGAATGATGTTTAGAATGATGAGTAGAATGATGTTGTGAAGAATGATATGCAGAAAGATGTATAGAATAATGTGTCGAAAGATGTTGTGCAGAATGATGTGTAGAGTGATGTGTAGAATGATGCTGTTTAGAATGACGTGCAGAATGATGTGTAGTATGATGTGTCGAGTGATGTGTAGCATGATGTGTAGAATGATGTGTAGAGTGATGTTGTGTCGAATGATGTGTAGAATGTTGTGTAGAATGACGAGTAGAATGATGTGAAGAATGATGTGTACAATCATGTGTAGAACGATGTGTCGAATAATGTGTAGAATGATGTGTAGAATGATGTGTAGAATGATTTTGTGCAGAATGATGTGTAGAATGATGATGAGAAAGATGTGTAGGATGATGTGTAGAATGACGTTTAGAATGATGTGTAGAATGATATGTAGAGTGATGTTGTGTAGAATGGTGTGTAGAATGATGTGCAGAATGAAGTGTAGAATGATATGTCGAATTATGTTTTAGAATGATGTGTAGAATGATGATTAGAATGATGTGTAGAATGCTGTTGTGTAGAATGATATGTGGAATGATGTGTGGAATGATGTGTAGAATGATGTTGTTTAGAATGATGTGTCGAATGATTTGTAGAACGATGTGTAGAATGATGTGTAGAATGATGTGTAGAATGATTTGCAGAATGATGTGACAAATGATGCGTGGAATGAAGTTGTGTAGAATGATGTGTCGAATGATGTGTAGAATGATGTGTCGAATGATGTGTAGAATGATGTTGTGTATTATGATGTGTAGAATGATGTGTAGAATGATGTGTAGAATGTTGTGTGGAATGATGTGTAGAATGATGTGCAGAATGATGCTGTATAGAATGGTGTGTCGAGAAATGTAAAGAATGATGTGTAGAATGCTGTTTACAATGATGTTGTGTAGAATGACGTGTAGAATGACGTGTGTACTGATGTGTAGAATGATGTGTACAATGAAGTGCAGAATGATGTTGCGTAGAATGATGTGTAGAATGAGGTTGTGTGGAATGATGTGTCGAATGATGTTGTTTGGAATGATATGCAGAATGATGTGTAGAATGATGTGTAGAGTGTTGTGTAGAATGATGTGTAGAGTGATGTGAAGTGTGATTTATACCATGATCTGTAGAGTGATGTTGTGTAGAATGATGTGTCGAATGATGTGTAGAATGACAAGGAGAATGATGTGCAGAATGATATGTACAATGATGATATTTAGATTGATGTTTAGAATGATGACGTTTAGAATGATGTGTAGAATGATGTGTGGAATGATGTGTAGAATGATGTATAGAGTGATGTTGTGTCGAATGATGCGTAGAATGAAGCGTAGAATGATGTGTAGAATGATGTGTAGAATAATGTCCAGAAAGTTGTGTCGAATGCTGTGTAGAATAATGTTGTGTAGAATGATGTGTAGAATGATGTTGTTTCGAATGTTTTGTCGAATGATGTGTGGAATGATGTGTAGAATAACATGTAGAAATATGTGTAGAATGACGTGAGAATGATGTCTAAATTGATGTTGTGTAGAATGATGTGTCGAATGAATTGTAGAGTGATGTTTAGAATGATGTGTGGAATGATGTTGTGTAGAATGGTGTGTAGAATGATGTGTAGAATGATGTTGTGTACAATCATGTGTAAAATTATGTGAGAATGATATGTAGATTGATGTTGAGTTGAATGAAGTGTGGAATGATGCGTAGAATGATGTGTCTAATGAGGTGTCGAATAATGTTGTGTAGAATGATGTGTATAATGATGTGTAGAATGATGTGCAGAATGATATGTGGAATGATGTGTAAAATGATGTGTCGAATGATGTGTAGAATGATGTCTAGAATGATGTTGCGTAGAATGATGTGTAGAATGAAGTTGTGCAGAATGATGTGTAGAATGATGTGTAAAATGATGTTGTGTAGAATGATGTGTAAAGTGATGTGCAGAATAACGTGTAGAATGATGTGCAGAATGATGTGTAGAATGATGTGTAGAATGACGAGGAGAATGATGTGCAGAATGATATGTACAATGATGATATTTGGATTGATGTGTAGAATAATTACGTTTAGAATGATGTGTAGAATGATGTGTGGAATGATGTGTAGAATGATGTGTAGAATGATGTGAAGAATGATGTGTAGAATGATGTATCGAGTGATGTTGTGTCGAATGATGCGTAGAATGATGTGGATAATGATGTGTACAATGATGTGTAGAATAATGTCTAGAATGTTGTGTCGAATGCTGTGTCGAATAATGTTGTGTAGAATGATTTGTAGAATGATGTTGTTTCGAATTTTTTGTCGAATGATGTGTAGAATAACATGTAGAAATATGGGTAGAATGATGTGAGAATGATGTCTAAATTGATGTTGTGTAGAATGATGTGTAGAATGATTTGTAGAGTGATGTTTAGAATGATGTGTGGAATGATGTTGTGTAGAATGATGTGTAGAATAACTGTAGAATGATGTTGTGTAGAATCACGTGTAAAATTATGTGAGAATGATATGTAGATTGATGTTGTGTAGAATGAAGTGTAGAATGATGTGTAGAATGATGTGTCTAATGAGGTGTCGAATAATGTTGTGTAGCATGATGTGTAGAATGATGTGTAGAATGATGTGCAGAATGATATGTGGAATGATGTATAAAATGATGTGTCGAATGATGTTGTGAAGCATGCTGTGTAGAATGATGTGTAGAATGATTTTGTGCAGAATGATGTGTAGAATGTTGTGTAGAATGATGTGTAGAATGATGTGTAGAATGATGTTGTTTGGAATGATTTGTAGAATGATGTGTAGAATGTGTAGAGTTATGTTGTGTGGAATGATGTTTAGAATTATGTGTGGAATGATGTTTTAGAATGATGTGTAGAATGATGTGTAAAATGAAGTTGTGCAGAATGATGTGTAAAGTGATGTGTAGAATAATGTGTGGAAAGACGTTGTGTGGAATGATGTGTAGAATGATGTGTAGAGTGATGTGTAGAATGATGTTTAGAATGATGTGTAGAATGATGTTGTTTAGAAAGATGTGTAGAATGATATGCAGAGTGATGTTGTGTAGAATGATGTGTCGAATGACATTTAGAATGAGGAGTGGAATGATGTGTAGAATGATGTGAGAATGATATGTCGATTGATGTTGTGTAGAATGATGTTCAGAATGATGTGTAGAATGATGTGTCGAATGATGTGTAGAAAGATGTTGTGTCGCATGATGTGTCGAATGATGTGTAGAATGATGTGTAGAAAGATAAACGAAATTATGTGTAGAATGATGTGCAGAATGACGTGTAGATAATGTGTAGAATGATGTTGTGTAGTATGATGTGTAGATTCTACATATCATTCCACACATCATTCTCCACATCATTCTACACATCAATCTACATGGCATTCTGCACATCCTTCTTTCTTTCCATCATTCTACACATCATTCTACACATCACTATACACATCATTCTACACATCATTGATTCTTAACTTTATTCCACACATCATTCTAAACATCATTCTGCTCATCATTCATGCTACACGTCATTCGACACATAATTCTACACATCATTCTACACATCATTCTACACATCATTCATTCTGCTCATCATTCTACACAGCATTCTACACGTCATTCTTAACATCATTCTAAATATCAATCATTCGACACATAATTCAACACATCATTCTACACAACATTCATTCTACACATCATTCATCGCAGCATTCTACACATCATTCTAAACATCATTCATTCTACGCATCATTCTACACATCATTCATTCTACACATCCATCTACACGTCCTTCTGCACATGATTCTGCACATCATTCTACACATCATTCATTCTAATCATCCATCTACACATGATTCTACATGTTATTGTACACATCATTCTACACAACATTCTGCACATCATTCTCCGCATCATTCTACAAAACATCACTCCACACATCATTCTACACATCATTCTACACATCACTCTACACTTCATTCTGCACATCATTCCACACATCATTCGACACAACATCATTCTACACATCATTCATTCTACACATCTTTCGACACGTCATTCTACACATCATTCTACACATCATTCTACACATCATTCATTCTACCCATCATTCCACACATCATTCCACACATCTTTATACACATCATTATACACATCATTCTACACATCATTCAATACATCAATCTACACATCATCTATACATCATCATTCTACACATCATTCTTCACATCATGCGACAAATCCTTCTACACAGCATTCTACACATCGTTCTACATTTCATTCTCCATTTCATTGACTCTGCAAATAATTCTACGCATCATTCTACACATCATTCTACATATCATTCTACACATCATTCTTCGCATCATTCTACACCTCAATCAACACATCATTCTACACATCATTCATTCGACACATCATTCGATACATCATTCGAAAACATCATTCGAAACATCATTTGGAACATCATTCGAAACTTCTTTCATGCTGCACGTCATTCTACACAGCATTCTACACGTCATTCTACACATCATTCTACACGTAATTCTACACATCATTTTACTCAGAATTGTACACATCGTTCTACACATCATTATACTCATTACTCGACATTTCATTCAATCTACACAACGTCATTCTACACATCAGTCATTCTGCACATCATTCGACACATCATTCATTCTACACATCATTCCACAAATCATTCATTCTACGCATCATTCTACACATCATTCTTCACATCTTTCTTCACTTCATTCTACACATCATTCAATCTACACATCATTCTACACATAATTCTACACGTCATTTTACACTTCATTATACTCATCATTCTACATATTATTCATTATACACATCATTCTACTTAGCATTCTACACATCATTCTACACATAAGTCATTCTACACATCATACGACACATAATTCATTCTACACATAATTCTACACATCATTATACACATCATTCTGCACGTCAGTCTACACAGCATTCTGCAAATCATTCATTCTCCACATCTTTCGACACATAATTCTACACTTCATTCTACACATCATTATACTCATCATTCTCCATATTATTCATTATACACATCATTCTACTTAGCATTCTACACATCATTCTACACATCAGTCATTCTACACATCATACTACACATAATTCATTCTAACCATCATTCCACACATCATTCTGCACATCATTCTACATGTCATTCTACACATCATTCATTCTACACATCATTCTACGCATCATTAAGCAAATCAACTACACATCATTCTACACATCATTCGATACATCATTCCACACATCATTCTACACATCTTTATACACATCATTATACTCATCATTCGACACATCATTCCTTCTGAACAGCATTCTACACATCATTCTACATATCAATCTAGACATCAATCTACACATCATTCATTCTAGACATCATTCTGCACGTTATGGTACGCATCGTTCTACACATCATTCTACACATCTTTGATTCTGCAAAAAATTTTGCACATCATTCTAGATCACATTCTATACATCATTCTATGCATCATTCTGTGAATCATTCTGCACATCAATCTACACATCATTCTACACAGATTTCTATGCATCATTCTACACATCATTCTACACATCATTCTACACATCATTCATTCTGCTCATCATTCTACACAGCATTCTACACGTCATTCTTAACATCATTCCAAATATCAATCATTCGACACATAATTCTACACATCATTCTACACAACATTCATTCTACACATCATTCATCGCAGCATTCTACACATCATTCTAAACATCATTCATTCTACGCATCATTCTACACATCATTCATTCTACACATCCATCGACACATCCTTCTGCACATGATTCTGCACATCATTCTACACATCATTCATTCGAATCATCCATCTACACATGATTCTACACGTTATTATACACATCATTCTACACAACATTCTGCACATCATTCTCCGCATCATTCTACAAAACATCACTCCACACATCATTCTACACATCATTCTACACATCACTCTACACTTAATTCTGCACATCATTCCACACATCATTCGACACAACATCATTCTACACATCATTCATTCTACACATCTTTCGACACGTCATTCTACACATCATTCTACACATCATTCTACACATCATTCATTCTACCCATCATTCCACACATCATTCCACACATCTTTATACACATCATTATACACATCATTATACACATCATTCTACACATCATTCAATATATCATTCTACACATCATCTATACATCATCATTCTACACATCATTCTTCACATCATGCGACAAACCCTTCTGCACAGCATTCTACACATCGTTCTACATTTCAATCTCCATTTCATTGATTCTGCAAATAATTCTACGCATCATTCTACACATCATTCTACATATCATTCTACACATCATTCTTCGCATCATTCTACACCTCAATCAACACATCATTCTACACATCATTCATTCGACACATCATTCGATACATCATTCGAAAACATCATTCGAAACATCATTTGGAACATCATTCGAAACTTCTTTCATGCTGCACGTCATTCTACACAGCATTCTACACGTCATTCTACACATCATTCTACACGTAATTCTACACATCATTTTACTCAGAATTGTACACATCGTTCTACACATCATTATACTCATTACTCGACATTTCATTCAATCTACACAACGTCATTCTACACATCAGTCATTCTGCACATCATTCTACACATCATTCATTCTACACATCATTCCACAAATCATTCATTCTACGCATCATTCTACACATCATTTTTCACATCTTTCTTCACTTCATTCTACACATCATTCAATCTACACATCATTCTACACATAATTCTACACGTCATTTTACACTTCATTATACTCATCATTCTACATATTATTCATTATACACATCATTCTACTTAGCATTCTACACATCATTCTACACATAAGTCATTCTACACATCATACGACACATAATTCATTCTACACATCATTCTACACATCATTATACACATCATTCTGCACGTCAGTCTACACAGCATTCTGCAAATCATTCATTCTCCACAGCCTTCGACACATAATTCTACACTTCATTCTACACATCATTATACTCATCATTCTCCATATTATTCATTATACACATCATTCTACTTAGCATTCTACACATCATTCTACACATCAGTCATTCTACACATCATACTACACATAATTCATTCTAACCATCATTCCACACATCATTCTGCACATCATTCTACATGTCATTCTACACATCATTCATTCCACACATCATTCTACGCATCATTAAGCAAATCAACTACACATCATTCTACACATCATTCGATACATCATTCCACACATCATTCTACACATCTTTATACACATCATTATACTCATCATTCGACACATCATTCCTTCTGAACAGCATTCTACACATCATTCTACATATCAATCTAGACATCAATCTACACATCATTCATTCAGGACATCATTCTGCACGTTATGGTACGCATCGTTCTACACATCATTCTACACATCTTTGATTCTGCAAAAAATTTTGCACATCATTCTAGATCTCATTCTATACATCATTCTATGCATCATTCTATGAATCATTCTGCACATCAATCTACACATCATTCTACACAGATTTCTATGCATCATTCTACACATCATTCTACACATCATTCTACACATCATTCATTCTGCTCATCATTCTACACAGCATTCTACACGTCATTCTTAACATCATTCCAAATATCAATCATTCGACACCTAATTCTACACATCATTCTACACAACATTCATTCTACACATCATTCATCGCAGCATTCTACACATCATTCTAAACATCATTCATTCTAAACATCATTCATTCTACACATCATTCATTCGACACATCCATCGACACATCCTTCTGCACATGATTTTGCACATCATTCTACACATCATTCATTCTAATCATCCATCTACACATGATTCTACACGTTATTATACACATCATTCTACACAACATTCTGCACATCATTCACCGCATCATTCTACAAAACATCACTCCACACATCATTCTACACATCATTCTACACATCACTCTACACTACATTCTGCACATCATTCCACACATCATTCGACACAACATCATTCTACACATCATTCATTCTACACATCTTTCGACACGTCATTCTACACATCATTCTACACATCATTCTACACATCATTCATTCTACCCATCATTCCACACATCATTCCAAACATCTTTATACACATCATTATACACATCATTCTACACATCATTCAATATATCATTCTACACATCATCTATACATCATCATTCTACACATCATTCTTCACATCATGCGACAAATCCTTCTGCACAGCATTCTACACATCGTTCGACATTTCATTCAATCTACACAACGTCATTCGACACATCAGTCATTCTGCACATCATTCTACACATCATTCATTCTACACATCATTCCACAAATCATTCATTCTACGCATCATTCTACACATCATTCTTCACATCTTTCTTCACTTCATTCTACACATCATTCATTATACACATCATTCTACTTAGCATTCTACACATAATTCTACACATAAGTCATTCTACACATCATACGACACATAATTCATTCTACACATCATTCTACACATCATTATACACATCATTCTGCACGTCAGTCCACACAACATTCTGCAAATCATTCATTCTCCACATCTTTCGACACATAATTCTACACTTCATTCTACACATCATTATACTCATCATTCTACATATTATTCATTATACACATCATTCTACTTAGCATTCTACACATCATTCTACACATCAGTCATTCTACACATCATACTACACATAATTCATTCTAAACATCATTCCACACATCATTCTACACATCATTCTACATGTCATTCTACACATCATTCATTCTACACATCATTCTACGCATCATTAAGCAAATCAACTACACATCATTCTACACATCATTCGATACATCATTCCACACATCATTCTACACATCTTTATACACAACATTATACTCAACATTCGACACATCATTCCTTCTGAACAGCATTCTACACATCATTCTACATATCAATCTAGACATCAATCTACACATCATTCATTCTAGACATCATTCTGCACGTTATGGTACGCATCGTTCTACACATCATTCTACACATCTTTGATTCTGCATAAAATTTTGCACATCATTCTAGATCTCATTCTATACATCATTCTATGCATCATTCTATGAATCATTCTACACATCAATCTACACATCATTCTACACAAATTTCTATGCATCATTCTACACATCATTCTGCACATCTTTCATGCTGCACATAATTCTACACATCATTCTACACATTATTCTACACATCATGCTAATCATCATTCTACACATCATTCATTCCACACACCATTCTAAACATCATTCCACACATCATTCTGCACATGATTCTACACGTCATGCTGCTCATACTTCTGCAGGCCATTCGACACGTCATTCTACATATCATTCTACACACCATTCATTCTACACATCATTCTTCACATAAATCTTCACATCATTCTACACATCATTCATTCTACACATCATGCTACACATAATTCTAAACATCATTCTACACATCATTATATTTATCAATCTACACATCATTCATTCTACACATTATTCCTCACATCATTCTGCACATCATTCTCCACATCATTCTCCGCATCTTTCTGCACATCAATCTACACGTCATTCCACACATCATTCATTCTACACATCGTTCTACACATCATTCTACACATCACTATAGACATCATTCTACACATAATTGATTCTCAACATCATTCAACACATCATTCTATAGATCTTTCTACATATCAATCTACACATCATTCTACACATCAATCATTCTACACATCATTCTACACGTCATTCTACACATCATTCATTCTGCACATCATTCTACACATCATCATACAGCTCATTCCACGCATCTTTCTACACATCATTCTGCACATTATTCTACACATCATTCTACACATCATTCTTTCTACACAACAATCTGTTCTGCATTCTACACATCATTCTACACATCAGTCATTTAACACATCATTCTACAATTCATTCTACGCATCATTCTACACATCATTCATTCTGCACATCATTCTACACATCATTATACAGCTCATTCCACACATCTTTCTACACATCATTCTGCACATGATTCTACACATAATTCTACACATCATTCTGCACATCATTCTACACATCATTAATTTTACAAATCTTTCGACATATCATTCAACACATCCTTCTTCACGTCATTCTACACATCATTCTACACATCATTATAATCATTATTCTGCACATCATTCATTCGTCATGTTATTCTACACATCATTCTTCATATCATTGATTCTACACATCATTCTACTCATCATTCTACACATCATTCTGCACATCATTCTACACATCATTCTACAAATCATTCATTCGACACACCATTCTACATAGCATTCTACACATCATTCATCACTTCATTCTGCACATCATGTAATCATCTTTCATTCTGCACGTCATTCTACACATCATTCAACACATCACACCGCAAATCTTTTACTCTCCACACCATTCTACACATCATTCTACACATCATTCTACACATCACTCCGCGCATCATTCACTCTCCACATCATTCTACACATCAATCTCCACGTCATTCCACACATCATTCATTCTACACATCGTTCTGCACATCATTTTACACATCACTATACACATCATTCCACACATAATTGATTCTTAACATCATTCAACACGTCATTCTATACATCTTTCTACTCATCAATCGACACATCATTCTACACATCATTCGACACATCATTCTAAACATCCTTCTACACGTCATTCTACACATCATTCTATGCAACATTCTATGCATCATTCCACACATCATTCCACACAACTTTCATGCTGCACGTCATTCTACACATCAATCTACACGTTATTCGACACATCATTCATTCTGCTCATCATTCTAAACATAAGTCTAAACATCATTCTACACATCATTATATTCATCATTCTACACATCATTCATTCTGCACATTATTCGACACATCATTATGCACATCATTCTCCACATCATTCTCCGCATCATTCTACACATCAATCTACACGTCATTCCACACATCATTCATTCTACACATCGTTCTACACATCATTCTACACATCACTATACATATCATTCTGCACATAATTGATTCTTAGCATCATTCAACACATCATTCTATACATCTTTCTACACATCAATCGACACATCATTCTAGACATCATTCGACACATCATGCTAAACATCATTCTACACATCATTCTACACATCTTTCATGCTGCACGTCATTCTACACATCATTCTACACATGATTCCACTCATAATTCTACACTTCATACTACACATCATTATACTCATTATTCTACACATTATTCAATTTGCACATCATTCTACTTAGCATTCTACACATCATTCTGCACATCATTATACACATCATTCTGCACGTCAGTCTACAAATCATTTTACAAATCATTCTTTCTACACATCTTTCTACACGTCACTCTACACAGCATTCTGCAAATCCTTCATTCTACACAGCTTTGGACACATCATTCATTCGAAACATCATTCGATACATCATTCTGCACAGCATTCTACACATCAACTTTCTGCACATTATTCGACACATCATTCCACACATCATTCATTCTGCACAGCTTTCTACACATCATTCTACACATCATTCTACATATCAATCTAGACTTCAATCTACACATCATTCTATGCATTATTATACACATCAATTTACACGTCATTCTACACATCATTCTACACATCATAACACACGTCATTTTACACATCATTCTACACATCTTTCATGCTGCACGTCATTCTACACTTCATTCTACACATCATTCGACACATCATTCATTCTACTCATCATTCTGCACATAACTCTAAACATCATTCTGCACATCATTATATTCATCATTCTGCACATCATTCATTCTACACATTATTCTACACATCATTTTTCACATCATTCTGCACATCATTCTCAGCATCATTCTACACATCAATCTACACTTCATTCTGCACATCATTCATTCCACACATCGTTCTACACATCATTCTACACATCACTATATACCTCATTCTACACATCATTGTTTCTGAACTTCATTCAACACATCATTCTACGCAACTTTATACACATCAATCTCCACATCATTCTACACACCATTCGACACATCATTCTAAACATCATTCTGCACATCATTCTACACATCTTTCATGATGCACGTCATTCTACACATCATTATACACTTCATTCTACACGTCGTTCTACACATCATTCGACACTTCATTCGACACATCAATCATTCCACACATCATTCTACACATCATTCTGCACATGATTCAACACATAATTCTACACATCATTCTACACGTCATTCTGCACATCGTTCTACACATCTTTCATTCTATACATCATTCTACACATCACTCTACACATCATTCTCAACATCTTTCATTCTGCACGTCATTCTACACATCATTCTTTCTACACATCATTCTACACATCTTTCTACACATCACTTCGTACATCATTCACTCTCCACATCATTCTACACATCATTCTACACATCATTCTACACCTCATTCTACACATAATTATACACATCATTTTATACATCATTTTGCATATCCTTCTACACGTCATTCTACACATCAATCTACACATCATTCTATGTATCATACTACACATCATTCTACACATCTTTCATGCTGCACGTCATTCTACACATCATTCTACATGTCATTTTAAACATCATTCTACAAATCATTCATACTACACATCATTCTACACATCATTCTACACATCATTCTGCACATCATTCATTCTCCACATAATTCTATACATCATTCTACACATCATTCTACACCTAATTCTACACATCATGCTGCTCATCCTTCTACACGTCATTCCACACATCATTGTACATATCATTCATTCTACACATCATTATACACATCATTCGACACTTGATTCTACACTTCATTCATTCTACACATCAACCTACACATCTTTCTGCACATCATTCTACACATCATTCTACACATCATTCTACATTTCATCATTCTACACATCATTATAGACATCATGCTGCACTTCATTCGACACAGCATTCGAAACATCGTTCTACATATCATTCCACACATTATTGATTCTGCAAATGATTCGACACATCATTCTACACATCATTCTACACATCATTCGACACATAATTTTACGCATCATTCTACACATCAATCTACACGTCATTCCACACGTCATTCATTGTACACATCTTTCTACACATCATTCTACACATCACTATACACATCATTCTACACATCATTGATTCTTAACATCATACAACACATCGGTCTACACAACATGCTACGCATTATTCGACAGATCATTCATCCTACACATCATCTACACACACTTCTCCACATCATTCTGCACATCATTTATTCTACTCATCATTCTGCACATCATTCTAAACATCATTGGATACATCATTATGCACATCATTCTACACATCATTCTACACATCATTCCACATGTCATTCATTTTTCGCATCATTATACACATCATTCGACACTTGATTCTACACTTTATTCATTCTACAAATCAACCTGCACATCTTTCTACACATCATTCTACACATCATTCTACACATCATTCTACATATCATCATTCTGCACATCACTATACACATCATGCTGCACATCATTCTACACAGCATTCGACACATCGTTCTACATATCATTCTACACATCATTGATTCTGGAAATGATTCTACACATCATGATTCACATCATTCGACACATCATTCTACACATCATTCTACGAATCTTTCTACACATCAATCTACACATCATTCTGCACATCATTCGAGACATCATTCTAAACATTATTCTACACATCATTCTACACATCTTCCATGCTCCACGTCATTTTGCACATCATTCTACACATCATTCATTCTACACATCATTCTACACATCATTCTACACATCATTCTACACATCATTCTGCTTATCATTCGGCATTTCATTCTGCACATCATTCTGTGCATCATTCTATGCATCATTCTACACATCATCCTACATATCATTCTACACATCATTCTACACATCATTCCACATATCATTCTACACATCATTCTGCATATCATTCTACACATCATTTTACACATCATTCTACACATCGTTGTACACATCATTCCACACATCATTCTCCACATCATACATTCTGCACATCATTCTGCACATCATTCTTCACATCATTCGACATATCATTCTACACATGATTCTACACGTCATTATACACATCATTCATATGACACATCATTCTACAGATCTTTCAACCTGCACATCATTCTATACAACATTATACATATTAATCTACACAACGTTCTAAACGTCATTCAATCTACACATCATTCCACACATCATCCTACACATCATCATTGTACACATCATTCGACACATCATTCTGCATAATTCTACACAACATTCTGAACAGCATTATACACATGATTCTACACAACATTCTGCACATCATTCTACACATCACCATTCTACACATCATTCTTCACATCGTTCTACACATCATTCTACACATAATTCGACACATCATTCGACACATCATTCTACGCATCATTCTACACATCATTCTACCCATCATTCTACACATCATTCAACACATCATCATTCTACACATCATTCTACACGTCACTCTACACATCATTCTACACATCAATCTACACATCATTCTACACATCATTCATTCTGCCCATCATTCTACACATTATTCTACCCATCATTCTGCACATGATTCAACACATCATCATTCTACACATCATTCTGCATATTTTCCAACACATCATTATACACATCATTCTAGACGTCATTCTACACGTCATTCTACACATCAATTTACGCACCATTCTAAATATCATTCTACACATCATTCTACACATCATTCGACAAATCATTCTCGACATCCTTCTACACATCATTGTACACATCCTTGTCCAAATCATTCCACACATCTTTCTACACATCATTCATTCGATTCATCATTCCACACATCATTCTACCCATCATGGTAAACATCATTCCACACATCATTCTACCCATCATGGTAAACATCATTCCACACAACATTCTAAACATCAATCACTCTAAAAATAATTCTATACATCATTCGACACATATTTCGACACATCATTAATTTCACTCATCATTCCACACTTTATTCTACACATCATTGTAAACATCATTCTACCCAACTTTCCATACATCAATCATTCTACACATAATTATATACATAAGTCTGCAAATCATTCTACACGTCATTCTACAGATCATTCGACACATCAATCTACATATCATTCGACAACATCATTGTACTCATCATTCTACACATCTTTCATTCTATACATCATTCTACACATCGTTCTACACACCATTCTACACATCATTCATTCTGCAGATCATTCTATACATCATTCATTCTACACATCATTCTACACATCATCCTACACATCATTCCACACTTCATTTCAAACATCATTCCAAACATCATTCCACATCACATTCCACACATCATTCCACACCATATTCCACGCATCATTCCAAACATCATTACATACATCATTTCACACATCATTCCACTCATCATTCCACACATCATTCAACAACATTCCACAACATTCCACACATCATTCCACACATCATTCCACACATCAGTCCATACCTCATTCCACACCTCATTCCACACATCATTCCACACATCATTCCAAACATAATTCCACATCACATTCCACATCATTCCACACATCATACCACACCATAATCCACGCATCATTCCACACATCATTCCAAACATCGTTACATACATCATTCCACACATCATTCCACACATCATTCCACACATCATTCCACACATTATTCCAAACATCATTCCACACATCATTCCACGCATCATTCGGAACATCATTCCACACATCATTCCACACAGCATGTCACACATCATTCCACACATCATTCCACACCTCATTCCACACCTCATTCCACACCTCATTCCAAATATCATTCCACGCATCATTCCAAACATAATTCCACACCTCATTCCACACCTCATTCCACACCTCATTCCACACATCATTCCATACTTCATTCCAAATGTCAGTCCACACATAATTCCACACATCTTTCCACACTTCATTCCACACCTCATTCCACACATCATTCCACACATCATTCCAAACATCATTCCACATCACATTCCACATCATTCCACACATCACTCCACACCATATTCCACGCATCATTCCACACATCATTCCAAACATCATTCCACACATCATTCCACACATCATTCGAAACATCATTCCACACATCATTCCATACATCATTCCAGATGTCATTCGACACATCATTCCACACATCTTTCCACACTTCATTCCACACATCATTCCACACATCATTCCACACATCATTCCAAACATCATTCCACATCATATTCCACATCATTCCACACATCATTCCACACCATATTCCACGCATCATTCCACACATCATTTCAAACATCATTACATACATCATTCCACACATCATTCCACACAGCATGTCACACATCATTCCACACATCATTCCACACAGCATGTCACACATCATTCCACACCTCATTCCACACCTCATTCCAAATATCATTCCACACATCATTCCACATATCATTCCACACTTCATTCCACACATCATCCCACACATCATTCCACACCTCATTCCACACCTCATTCCAAACTTCATTCCGCAACTCATTCCAGCCATCATTCCACACAGTATTCCACACATAATTCCACACATCATTCCATACCTCATTCCACATCCGATCCAACACCTCATTCCATATATCATTCCACACATCATTCCACACATCATTCCACATATCATTTCAAACAGCATTCCAAACACCATACCACATCACATTCCACACATCATTCCACACCATATTCCACGCATCTTTCCAAACATCATGACATACATCATTCCACACATCATTCAACAACATTCCACAACATTCCACACATCATTCCACACATCATTCCACACATCAGTCCATACCTCATTCCACACCTCATTCCACACATCATTCCACACATCATTCCAAACATAATTCCACATCACATTCCACATCATTCCACACATCATACCACACCATAATCCACGCATCATTCCACACATCATTCCAAACATCGTTACATACATCATTCCACACATCATTCCACACATCATTCCACACATCATTCCACACATTATTCCAAACATCATTCCACACATCATTCCACGCATCATTCGGAACATCATTCCACACATCATTCCACACAGCATGTCACACATCATTCCACACATCATTCCACACCTCATTCCACACCTCATTCCACACCTCATTCCAAATATAATTCCACGCATCATTCCAAACATAATTCCACACCTCATTCCACACCTCATTCCACACCTCATTCCACACATCATTCCATACTTCATTCCAAATGTCAGTCCACACATAATTCCACACATCTTTCCACACTTCATTCCACACCTCATTCCACACATCATTCCACACATCATTCCAAACATCATTCCACATCACATTCCACATCATTCCACACATCACTCCACACCATATTCCACGCATCATTCCACACATCATTCCAAACATCATTCCACACATCATTCCACACATCATTCGAAACATCATTCCACACATCATTCCATACATCATTCCAGATGTCATTCGACACATCATTCCACACATCTTTCCACACTTCATTCCACACATCATTCCACACATCATTCCACACATCATTCCAAACATCATTCCACATCATATTCCACATCATTCCACACATCATTCCACACCATATTCCACGCATCATTCCACACATCATTTCAAACATCATTACATACATCATTCCACACATCATTCCACACAGCATGTCACACATCATTCCACACATCATTCCACACAGCATGTCACACATCATTCCACACCTCATTCCACACCTCATTCCAAATATCATTCCACACATCATTCCACATATCATTCCACACTTCATTCCACACATCATCCCACACATCATTCCACACCTCATTCCACACCTCATTCCAAACTTCATTCCGCAACTCATTCCAGCCATCATTCCACACAGTATTCCACACATAGTTCCACACATCATTCCATACCTCATTCCACATCCGATCCAACACCTCATTCCATACATCATTCCACACATCATTCCACACATCATTCCACACATCATTTCAAACAGCATTCCAAACACCATACCACATCACATTCCACACATCATTCCACACCATATTCCACGCATCTTTCCAAACATCATGACATACATCATTCCACACATCATTCCACACAGCATTTCACGCATCATTCCACACATCATTCCACACCTCATTCCACACCTCATTCCACACCTCATTCCAAATATCATTCCACGCATCATTCCACACATCATTCCACACATCATTCCACACCTCATTCCACCCTTCATTCCATACCTCATTCCACACCGCATTCCACATCTCGTTCCACTCATCATTCCACACATCATTCAACAACATTCCACATCATTCCAAACATCATTCCACTTATCATTCCACACATCATTCCACACATCATTCCGAACATCATTCCACACATCATTCCATCCATCATTCCAAATGTCATTCCACACATCATTCCACACATGTTTCCAAACTTCATTCCACACATCATTCCACACATCATTCTACACATCATTCCAAACATCATTCCACATCACATTACATACCTCATTCCACACATCATTCCACACATCATTCCACACATCATTCCACACCTCATTCCACACCTCATTCCACACCTCATTCCAAACCTCATTCCGCACCTCATTCCACACATCATTCCACACATCATTGTACACATCATTCCACACATCATTCCACACATCATTCCACACCTAATTCCACATATCATTCCACAACTTTCCACACATCATTCCACACATCAATCCACACATCATTCCACACATTAGTCCACACCTCATTCCACACCTCATTCCACAACTCATCCACAACTCAATCCACACTTCATTCCACATATCATTCCACACATCATTCCACACATCATTCCAGATATTATTCGACACATCAATTCACACATCATTCCACACAGAATTCCATACATCATTCCACACATCACTCCACACATGATTCCACACAGCATTACACACATCATTGACACATCATTCCACACATCATTCCATACAGCATTCCACACAGCATTCCACACATCATTCCACACCTCATTCCACACATCATTCCACACCTCATTGCAGACATCATTCCACACAGCATTCCAAACATCATTCCACACCTCATTCCGCATATCATTCCACGCATCATTCCAGATCTCATTCCACACATCATTACACACAACATTCCACACCTCATTCCACACATCATTGCACACATCATTGCACACATCATTGCACACATCATTGCACACATCATTGCACACATCACTCCACACATCATTCCACATAACATTCCACAACATTCCACACATCATTCCACACATCAATCCACACATCGCTCCACACATCTTTCAATACATCATTCCACATATCATTCCACACATCATTCCATACATCATTCCACACATCATTCCACACATCATTCCACACATCATTCAACACATCATTCCATAGAGCATTCCACACATCATTGCACACATCATTCCACACCTCATTCCACACATCATTCCACACAGCATTCCACACCTCATTCCACACCTCATTCCACACCTCATTCCAAACCTCATTCCGCACCTCATTTCACACATCATTCCACACATCATTGTACACATCATTCCACACATCATTCCACACATCATTCCACACCTAATTCCACATATCATTCCACAACTTTCCACACATCATTCCACACATCAATCCACACATCATTCCACACATTAGTCCACACCTCATTCCACACCTCATTCCACAACTCATCCACAACTCAATCCACACTTCATTCCACATATCATTCCACACATCATTCCACACATCATTCCAGATATTATTCGACACATCAATTCACAGATCATTCCACACAGAATTCCATACATCATTCCACACATCATTCCACACATGATTCCACACAGCATTACACACATCATTGACACATCATTCCACACATCATTCCATGCAGCATTCCACACAGCATTCCACACATCATTCCACACCTCATTCCACACATCATTCCACACCTCATTGCAGACATCATTCCACACAGCATTCCAAACATCATTCCACACCTTATTCCGCATATCATTCCACGCATCATTCCAGATCTCATTCCACACATCATTACACACAACATTCCACACCTCATTCCACACCTCATTCCACACATCATTGCACACATCATTGCACACATCATTGCACACACCATTGCACACATCACTCCACACATCATTCCACATAACATTCCACAACATTCCACACATCATTCCACACATCAATCCACACATCGCTCCACACTTCTTTCAATACATCATTCCACATATCATTCCACACATCATTCCATACATCATT
Organism: Pristiophorus japonicus; assembly: GCF_044704955.1. Lineage (NCBI taxonomy): Eukaryota > Metazoa > Chordata > Chondrichthyes > Pristiophoridae > Pristiophorus > Pristiophorus japonicus. Next base: position 1,588,107 of record NW_027252779.1, read on the forward strand.
CCACACATCATTCCACACATCATTCCACACATCATTCAACACATCATTCCATAGAGCATTCCACACATCATTGCACACATCATTCCACACATCATTCCACACATCATTCCACACCTCATTCCACACATCATTCCACACAGCATTCCACACATCATTCCACACAACATTCCACTCCTCATTCCACACGTCCTTCCACACCTCATTCCACACATCATTCCACACGTCAATCCACACACCATTCCATATATCATTCCACACATCATTCCACAAATCATTCCACGCATCATTCCACACATCATTCCACACATCATTCCACATATCATTCGACACATCATTCGACACATCATTCCATCCCTCATTTCACACCTCATTCCACACCTCATTCCACACATCATTGATTACATCATTGCACATATCATTCCACACATCAATCCACACATCATTCCACACATCATTCCATCCCTCTATCCACACCTCAGTGAACACATCATTCCACACATCATTCCACACCCCATTCCACACCTCATTCCACATATCATTCCACAACATTCAACAAATCATTCCACAACTCATTCCACACATCATTCCACACATCATTCCAAACATCATTCCACATCACCTTCCACATAACATTCGACGCATCATTCCACACATCATTCCAAATATCATTCCACACACCATTCCATACATCATTGCTCACTTCATTCCACACCTCATTCCACACCTCATTCCACACATCATTCCACACATCATTCAACACCTCATTCCACACCTCATTCCACACATCATTCCAAATATCATTCCACGCATCATTCCACACATCATTCCACACATCATTCCACATCACATTCCACATCATTCCACACATCATTCCACACCATATTCCACGCATCATTCCACACATCATTCCAAACAACATCACATACATCATTCCACACATCATTCCACACATCATTCCACACATTATTCCACACATCATTCCACACATTATTCCAAACATCATTCCACACATCATTCCATAAATCATTCCAGATGTCATTCGACACATCATTCCACACATCATTCCACACTTCATTCCACACATCATTCCACACGTCATTCCACATCATATTGCACGCATCATTCCACACATCATTCCAAACATCATTACATACATCATTCCACACATCATTCCACACAGCATGTCACACATCATTCCACACATCATTCCACACAGCATGTCACACATCATTCCACACATCATTCCACACCTCATTCCACACCTCATTCCACACCTCATTCCAAATATCATTCCACGCATCATTCCACACATCATTCCACACATCATTCCACACATCATTCCACACCTCATTCCACACCTCATTCCACAACTCATTCCACCCATCATTCCACACAGCATTCCACACATAATTCCACACATCATTGCATACCTCATTCCACATCTGACCAACACATCATTCCACACATCATTCCACACATCATTCCACACATCCTTCCACACATCATTGCACACATCAATCCACACATCATTCCACACATCATTCCACACATCATTCCACACATCATTCCACAACATTCCACACATCATTCCACACATCAATCCGCACATCATTCCACACATTAGTCCATACCTCATTCCACACCTCATTCCACACCTCATTCCACCCATCATTCCACACATCATTCCACACGTCATTCCACAACATTCCTCAACATTCCACACATCATTCTACACATAATTCCACACATCATTCAACAACCTCATTCCACATACCATTCCACACCATATTCCACACATCATTCCACACATCATTCCACACATCAGTCCATACCTCATTCCACTCCTCATTCCACATAACATTCCACGCATCATTCCACGCATCATTCCATGCATCATTCCACACATCATTCCACGCATCTTTCCAGACTTCATTCCACACATCATTCCACACCTCATTCCACACATCATTCCACACATCATTCCACACAAAATTCCATACATCATAACACACATCATTCCACACATCATTCCATACAGCATTCCATACATCATTGACACATCATTCCACACAGCATTCCACACAGCATTCCACACACCATTCCTCACCTTATTCCACACATCATTCCACACATCATTGCAAACATCATTCCACTCAGCATTCCAAACATCATTCCACACCTCATTCCACATATCATTCCACGCATCATTACACATCTCATTCCACACATCATTCCAAACATCATTCCACACATCATTCCACACATCATTCGAAACATCATTCCACACATCATTCCATACATCATTCCAGATGTCATTCGACACATCATTCCACACATCTTTCCACACTTCATTCCACACATCATTCCACACATCATTCCACACATCATTCCAAACATCATTCCACATCATATTCCACATCATTCCACACATCATTCCACACCATATTCCACGCATCATTCCACACATCATTTCAAACATCATTACATACATCATTCCACACATCATTCCACACAGCATGTCACACATCATTCCACACATCATTCCACACAGCATGTCACACATCATTCCACACCTCATTCCACATATCATTCCACGCATCATTACACATCTCATTCCACACATCATTCCAAACATCATTCCACACATCATTCCACACATCATTCGAAACATCATTCCACGCATCATTCCACACATCATTCCAAATATCATTCCACACATCATTCCACATATCATTCCACACTTCATTCCACACATCATCCCACACATCATTCCACACCTCATTCCACACCTCATTCCAAACTTCATTCCGCAACTCATTCCAGCCATCATTCCACACAGTATTCCACACATAATTCCACACATCATTCCATACCTCATTCCACATCCGATCCAACACCTCATTCCATACATCATTCCACACATCATTCCACACATCATTCCACACATCATTTCAAACAGCATTCCAAACACCATACCACATCACATTCCACACATCATTCCACACCATATTCCACGCATCTTTCCAAACATCATGACATACATCATTCCAATCATCATTCCACACAGCATTTCACGCATCATTCCACACATCATTCCACACCTCATTCCACACCTCATTCCACACCTCATTCCAAATATCATTCCACGCATCATTCCACACATCATTCCACACATCATTCCACACCTCATTCCACCCTTCATTCCATACCTCATTCCACACCGCATTCCACACCTCGTTCCACTCATCATTCCACACATCATTCAACAACATTCCACATCATTCCAAACATCATTCCACTTATCATTCCACACATCATTCCACACATCATTCCGAACATCATTCCACACAACATTCCATCCATTATTCCAAATGTCATTCCACACATCATTCCACACATCTTTCCAAACTTCATTCCACACATCATTCCACACATCATTCCACACATCATTCCAAACATCATTCCACATCACATTCCACATCATTACACACATCATTCCACACCATATTGCAGGCATCATTCCACACATTCATTCCAAACATCATTACATACCTCATTCCACACATCATTCCACACATCATTCCACACATCATTCCACACCTCATTCCACACCTCATTCCACACCTCATTCCAAACCTCATTCCGCACCTCATTCCACACATCATTCCACACATCATTGTACACATCATTCCACACATCATTCCACACATCATTCCACACCTAATTCCACATATCATTTCACAACTTTCCACACATCATTCCACACATCAATCCACACATCATTCCACACATTAGTCCACACCTCATTCCACACCTCATTCCACAACTCATCCACAACTCAATCCACACTTCATTCCACATATCATTCCACACATCATTCCACACATCATTCCAGATATTATTCGACACATCAATTCACACATCATTCCACACAGAATTCCATACATCATTCCACACATCATTCCACACATGATTCCTCACAGCATTACACACATCATTGACACATCATTCCACACATCATTCCATACAGCATTCCACACAGCATTCCACACATCATTCCACACCTCATTCCACACATCATTCCACACCTCATTGCAGACATCATTCCACACAGCATTCCAAACATCATTCCACACCTCATTCCGCATATCATTCCACGCATCATTCCAGATCTCATTCCACACATCATTACACACAACATTCCACACCTCATTCCACACATCATTCCACACATCATTGCACACATCATTGCACACATCATTGCACACATCATTGCACACATCACTCCACACATCATTCCACATAACATTCCACAACATTCCACACATCATTCCACACATCAATCCACACATCGCTCCACACATCTTTCAATACATCAGTCCACATATCATTCCACACATCATTCCATACATCATTCCACACATCATTCCACACATCATTCCACACATCATTCAACACATCATTCCATAGAGCATTCCACACATCATTGCATACATCATTCCACACCTCATTCCACACATCATTCCACACAGCATTCCACACCTCATTCCACACCTCATTCCACACCTCATTCCAAACCTCATTCCGCACCTCATTTCACACATCATTCCACACATCATTGTACACATCATTCCACACATCATTCCACACATCATTCCACACCTAATTCCACATATCATTCCACAACTTTCCACACATCATTCCACACATCAATCCACATAACATTCCACAACATTCTACACATCATTCCACACATCAATCCACACATCGCTCCACACTTCTTTCAATACATCATTCCACATATCATTCCACACATCATTCCATACATCATTCCACACATCATTCCACACATCATTCCACACATCATTCAACACATCATTCCATAGAGCATTCCACACATCATTGCACACATAATTCCACACATCATTCCACACATCATTCCACACCTCATTCCACACATCATTCCACACAACATTCCACTCCTCATTCCACACGTCCTTCCACACCTCATTCCACACATCATTCCACACGTCAATCCACACACCATTCCATATATCATTCCACACATCATTCCACAAATCATTCCACACATCATTCCACACATCATTCCACACATCATTCCACATATCATTCGACACATCATTCGACACATCATTCCATCCCTCATTTCACACCTCATTCCACACCTCATTCCACACATCATTGATTACATCATTGCACATATCATTCCACACATCAATCCACACATCATTCCACACATCATTCCATCCCTCTATCCACACCTCAGTGAACACATCATTCCACACATCATTCCACACATCATTCCACACCCCATTCCACACCTCATTCCACATATCATTCCACAACATTCAACAAATCATTCCACAACTCATTCCACACATCATTCCACACATCATTCCAAACATCATTCCACATCACCTTCCACATAACATTCGACGCATCATTCCACACATCATTCCAAATATCATTCCACACACCATTCCATACATCATTGCTCACTTCATTCCACACCTCATTCCACACATCATTCAACACCTCATTCCACACCTCATTCCACACCTCATTCCAAATATAATTCCACGCATCATTCCACACATCATTCCACACATCATTCCACATCACATTCCACATCATTCCACACATCATTCCACACCATATTCCACGCATCATTCCACACATCATTCCAAACATCATCACATACATCATTCCACACATCATTCCACACATCATTCCACACATTATTCCACACATCATTCCACACATTATTCCAAACATCATTCCACACATCATTCCACACATCATTCCAAACATCATTCCACACATCATTCCATAAATCATTCCAGATGTCATTCGACACATCATTCCACACATCTTTCCACACTTCATTCCACACATCATTCCACACGTCATTCCACACCATATTGCACGCATCATTCCACACATCATTCCAAACATCATTACATACATCATTCCACACATCATTCCACACAGCATGTCACACATCATTCCACACAGCATGTCACACATCATTCCACACATCATTCCACACCTCATTCCACACCTCATTCCACACCTCATTCCAAATATCATTCCACGCATCATTCCACACATCATTCCACACATCATTCCACACATCATTCCACACCTCATTCCACACCTCATTCCACAACTCATTCCACCCATCATTCCACACAGCATTCCACACATAATTCCACACATCATTGCATACCTCATTCCACATCTGACCAACACATCATTCCACACATCATTCCACACATCATTCCACACATCCTTCCACACATCATTGCACACATCAATCCACACATCATTCCACACATCATTCCACACATCATTCCACACATCATTCCACACATCATTCCACACATTAGTCCACACCTCATTCCACACCTCATTCCACACCTCATTCCACCCATCATTCCACACATCATTCCACACATCATTCCACAACATTCCTCAACATTCCACACATCATTCCACACATAATTCCACACATGATATGTAGAATGATGTGTAGAATGATGAGTCGAATGAATGATGTGTAGATTGATGTGTAGATTGTTGTGTAGAATGATTTGTAGAATGATGTGTAGAATGAAGTGAAGAACGATGTGTTGAATGACGATGTGTAGAATGTTGTGCAGAATGAGGTATCGAATGATGTGCAGAATGATGTGTAGAATGATGTGTATAATGATGTGTAGAATGATGTGCAGAATGATGTGTAGAATGATGTGTAGAATGATGTGCAGAATTAATGATGTGTAGACTGATGTGTAGAATGATGTGCAGAATGATGAGTAGAATGAATGATGTGTAGAATGATGTGTAAAATGATGTGTAGAATGATGTGTAGAATGATTTATAGAATGATGTGTAGAATGTATGATGTGCAGAATGAAGTGTAGAATGACGTGTAGAATGATATGCAGAATGAATCACGTGTAGAATGAATGATGTGTAGAATGATGTGTAGAAAGATGTGTAGAATGATGTGTTGAATTAATGATGTGAATAGAGATGTGTAGAATGATGTGTCCAATGATGAGGAGAATGAATGATGTGTTAAATGATAGGTAAAATGAAGTGTAGAATGATGTGTAGAATGATGTGCAGAATGAATTATGTGCAGAATGATGTGTAGAATGATGTGTAGAATGATGTGTAGAATGATGTGTAGAATAAATGATGTGTAGAATGATGTGTAGAATGATGTCAAGAATAAATGATGTGTGGAATGATGTGTCGAGTGATGTGTAGAATGGTGTGTCGAATGAGGTGTAGAATGAATGATGTGTAGAATGATGTGTAGAATGATGTGTAGTATGATGTGTCGAATGATGTTAACAATCAATGATGTGTGAGAATGATGTGTAGAGTGAATGATCTGTAGAATGATGTGTAGATTGATGTGTAGAATGATGTGTAGAATGATGAGTAGAATGAATGATGTGTAGATTGATGTGTAGATTGTTGTGTAGAATGATTTGTAGAATGATGTGTAGAATGAAGTGAAGAACGATGTGTTGAATGACGATGTGTGGAATGTTGTGCAGAATGAGGTATCGAATGATGTGCAGAATGATGTGTAGAATGATGTGTATAATGATGTGTAGAATGATGTGAAGAATGATGTGTAGAATGATGTGTAGAATGATGTGCAGAATGATGTGTAGACTGATGTGTAGAATGATGAGTAGAATGAATGATGCGTAGAATGATGTGTAAAATCATGTGTAGAATGATGTGTAGAATGATGTATAGAATGATGTGTAGAATGTATGATGTGCAGAATGAAGTGTAGAATGATGTGTAGAATGATATGCAGAATGAATGACGTGTAAAATGAATGATGTGTAGAATGATGTGTAGAAAGGTGTGTGGAATGATGTGTAGAATTAATGATGTATATACAGATGTGTAGAATGATGTGTCGAATGATGAGTAGAATGAAAGATGTGTAGAAAGATATGTAAAATGAATTGTAGAATGATGTGTAGAATGATGTGCAGAATGAATTATGTGCAGAATGATGTGTAGAATGATGTGTAGAATGATGTGTAGAATGATGTGTAGAATAAATGATGTGTAGAATGATGTGTAGAATGATGTCAGGAATAAATGATGTGTATAACGAAGTGTAGAGTGATGTGTAGAATGGTGTGTCGAATGAGGTGTAGAATAAATGATGTGTGGAATGATGTGTAGAATGATGTTAGGAATCAATGATGTGTGAGAATGATGTGTAGAGTGAATGATCTGTAGTATGATGTGTAGATTGATGTGTAGAATGATGTGTAGAATGATGTGCAGATTGATGTGTAGAATGAAGTGTAGAATGATGATGTGTGGAATGATATGTTGAATGATGTGCAGAATGAATGATCTGTAGAATAATGTGTGGAATGATGTGTAGAATGATGTGTGGAATGATGATGTGTAGAATGATGTTCAGAATGATGTATCGAATTATGTTTGGAATGATGCGTAAATGATGTGTAGAATGATGTGTAGAATAATGTGTAGAATGATGTGTAGATGAATGATGTGTAGAATGATGTGTAGAATGATGTATAGAATGATGTGTAGAATGATGTGTCGAATGAATGAAGTGTAGAATGATGTGTAGAGTGATGTGTTGAATGATGTGTGGAATGAATGATCTGTAGAATGATGTGTAGATTGATGTGTAGAATGATGTGTAGAATGATCTGTAGATTGATGTGTAGAATGATGTGTAGAATGAATGATGTGTAGAATGATGTGTAGATTGTTGTGTAGAATGAATTGTAGAATGAGATGTAGAATGAAGTGTAGAATGATGTGTAGAATGATGATGTGTAGAATGATGTGCAGAATGATATATCGACTGATGTGTAGAATAATGTGGAGAATGAATGATGTGCATAAGTACGTGTTGAATGATGTGTCGAATGATGTGTAGAACGAATGATGTGTAGAATGAATGATGTGCATAATGATGAGTAGAATGATGTGTAGAATGATGTGTATAATGATGAGGAAAATGATGTGTAGAATGATGTTTATAATGAATGATGTGTAGAATGAATGATACGTAGATTGATGTATGGATTGATGTGCAGATGTAAGTGCAGAAGAAAGTGCAGAATTATGTGTCGAATGATGTGTAGAATGAATGATGTGTAGAATGATGTGTAGAAGGATGTGTAGAATGATGAGTAGTATGTTAATGTGTAGAATTATGTGTCACAATATGTGTAGACGTATGAAGCGTCGAATGATGTGCAGAATGATGTGTAGAATGATGTGTAGAATGATGTGTGGAATGATGTGTAGAATGATGTTAAGAATCAATGATGTGTAGAATAATATTTAGAGTGATGTGTAGAATGATGTGTGGAATCATGTGTAAAATAATGTGCACAATGAATGATGTGTAGAATGACCTGCAGGTTGACATGATGAATGATGTGGAGAATGATGTGTAGAATGATGTGTGGAATGAATGAGGTGTATATTGATGTGTAGAGTGATGTGCAGAATGATGTGTAGAATGATAATGTTTAGAATGATGTGTAGAATGATGTATCGTGTGATGTGTAGCATGATGTGTAGAATGAATGATGTGTACATTGATGTGTAGAACGATGTGTAGAATGATATGTAGAATGAGGTATAGAATGATGTGCAGAATGATGTGTAGAATGATGTATCGAATGATGTGTACAATGATTTGCAGAATGATGTGTATAATGATGTGTCGAAGGATGTGGAGAATGATGTGCAGAATGAATGATGTGCCGAATGATGTGTAAAATGACGTGCAGAATGTTGTGTAGAAGGAATGATGTGCAGAATGAATGACATGTAGAATGATGTGTAGAATAATGTGTAGACGTAAATGCAGAAGAAAGTGCAGACTTATGTGTAGAATGAAGTGCAGAATGAAAGATGTGCAGAATGATGTTTAGAATGGTGTGTAGAATGATGAGTATAATGTACTGATGTGTAGAATGAAGTGTCGAAGGACGTGTAGACAGATGTGTAGAATCATGCTTCGAATGAATGATGTGCAGATTGATGTGGAGATTGATGTGTAGAATGATGCCTAGAATGATGTGCAGAATGAAGTGTAGAATGATGTGTTGAATGAATGATGTGCAGAATGAATGATGTGTAGAATGATATGTAGAATGATGTGTAGAATGATGAGTAGAATGAATGATGTGTAGATTGATGTGTAGATTGTTGTGTAGAATGATTTGTAGAATGATGTGTAGAATGAAGTGAAGAACGATGTGTTGAATGACGATGTGTAGAATGTTGTGCAGAATGAGGTATCGAATGATGTGCAGAATGATGTGTAGAATGATGTGTATAATGATGTGTAGAATGATGTGCAGAATGATGTGTAGAATGATGTGTAAAATGATGTGCAGAATTAATGATGTGTAGACTGATGTGTAGAATGATGTGTAGAATGATGAGTAGAATGAATGATGTGTAGAATGATGTGTAAAATGATGTGTAGAATGATGTGTAGAATGATATATAGAATGATGTGTAGAATGTATGATGTGCAGAATGAAGTGTAGAATGACGTGTAGAATGATATGCAGAATGAATCACGTGTAGAATGAATGATGTGTAGAATGATGTGTAGAAAGATGTGTAGAATGATGTGTTGAATTAATGATGTGAATAGAGATGTGTAGGAATATGTGTCCAATGATGAGGAGAATGAATGATGTGTAGAATGATAGGTAAAATGAAGTGTAGAATGATGTGTAGAATGATGTGCAGAATGAATTATGTGCAGAATGATGTGTGGAATGATGTGTAGAATGATGTGTAGAATGATGTGTAGAATAAATGATGTGTAGAATGATGTGTAGAATAATGTCAAGAATAAATGATGTGTGGAATGATGTGTGGAGTGATGTGTAGAATGATGTGTCGAATGAGGTGTAGAATGAATGATGTGTAGAATGATGTGTAGAATGATGTGTAGTATGATGTGTCGAATGATGTTAACAATCAATGATGTGTGAGAATGATGTGTAGAGTGAATGATCTGTAGAATGATGTGTAGATTGATGTGTAGAATGATGTGTAGAATGATGAGTAGAATGAATGATGTGTAGATTGATGTGTAGATTGTTGTGTAGAATGATTTTTAGAATGATGTGTAGAATGAAGTGAAGAACGATGTGTTGAATGACGATGTGTGGAATTTTGTGCAGAATGAGGTATCGAATGATGTGCAGAATGATGTGTAGAATGATGTGTATAATGATGTGTAGAATGATGTGCAGAATGATGTGTAGAATGATGTGCCGAATGATGTGCAGAATTAATGATGTGTGGACTGATGTGTAGAATGATGTGTAGAATGATGAGTAGAATGATGTGTAGAATGATGTATAGAATGATGTGTAGAATGTATGATGTGCAGAATGAAGTGTAGAATGATGTGTAGAATGATATGCAGAATGAATGACGTGTAAAATGAATGATGTGTAGAATGATGTGTAGAAAGGTGTGTGGAATGATGTGTAGAATTAATGATGTATATACAGATGTGTAGAATGATGTGTCGAATGATGAGTAGAATGAATGATGTGTAGAATGATATGTAAAATGAATTGTAGAATGATGTGTAGAATGATGTGCAGAATGAATTATGTGCAGAATGATGTGTAGAATGATGTGTAGAATGATGTGTAGAATGATGTGTAGAATAAATGATGTGTAGAATGATGTGTAGAATGATGTCAGGAATAAATGATGTGTATAATGAAGTGTAGAGTGATGTGTAGAATGGTGTGTCGAATGAGGTGTAGAATAAATGATGTGTGGAATGATGTGTAGAATGTTGTTAGGAATCAATGATGTGTGAGAATGTTGTGTAGAGTGAATGATCTGTAGTATGATGTGTAGATTTATGTGTAGAATGATGTGTAGAATGATGTGCAGATTGATGTGTAGAATGAAGTGTAGAATGATGATGTGTGGAATGATATGTTGAATGATGTGTAGAATGAATGATGTGTAGAATAATGTGTGGAATGATGTGTAGAATGATGTGTAGAATGATGATGTGTAGAATGATGTTCAGAATGATGTATCGAATTATGTTTGGAATGATGCGTAAATGATGTGTAGAATGATGTGTAGAATAATGTGTAGAATGATGTGTAGATGAATGATGTGTAGAATGATGTGTAGAATGATGTATAGAATGATGTGTAGAATGATGTGTCGAATGAATGAAGTGTAGAATGATGTGTAGAGTGATGTGTTGAATGATGTGTGGAATGAATGATCTGTAGAATGATGTGTAGATTGATGTGTAGAATGATGTGTAGAATGATCAGTAGATTGATGTGTAGAATGATGTGTAGAATGAATGATGTGTAGAATGATGTGTAGATTGTTGTGTAGAATGAATTGTAGAATGAGATGTAGAATGAAGTGTAGAATGACGTGTAGAATGATGATGTGTAGAATGATGTGCAGAATGATATATCGACTGATGTGTAGAATAATGTGGAGAATGAATGAAGTGCATAAGTACGTGTTGAATGATGTGTCGAATGATGTGTAGAATGAATGATGTGCATAATGATGAGCAGAATGATGTGTAGAATGATGTGTATAATGATGTGGAAAATGATGTGTAGAATGATGAGTAGAATGATGTGCAGAATGAATGATGTGTAAAATGAAGTGTAGAATGATGTGTAGAATGATGTGTAGAATGATGTGTAGAAAGAATGAAGTGTAGAATGATGTGTAGAATGATGTTAAGAATAAATGATGTGTAGAATGATGTGTAGAGTGATTTGTAGAATGGTGAGTCGAATGATGTGTAGAATGAATGATGTGTAGAATGATGTGTAGAATGATGTTAAGAATAAATGATGTGTAGAATGATGCGTAGAGTGATGTGTAGAATGGTGTGTCGAATGATGTGTAGAATGATGATGTGTAGAATGATATGTTGAATGATATGATGTGTAGAATGAATGATCTGTAGAATGATGTGTAGATTGATGTGTAGAATGATGTGTAGAATGATCTGCAAATTGATGTGTAGAATTAAGTGTAGAATGATGATGTATACAATGATGTGTGGAATGATGTGCAGAATGACGTGTGGAATGAATGATGTGTAGATTGATGTGTATATTGCTGTATAGAATGATTTGTAGAATGATGTGTAGAATGATGATGTGTAGAATGATGTGCAGAATGATGTATCGAATGGTGTGTAGAATGATGCGTAAATGATGTGCAAATGATGTGCAGAATGATATATGGAATGATGTGTAGATTGAATGATGTGCATAATGACCTATAGAATGATGTGTAGAATGATGTGTAGAATGAATGATGTGTTGAATGAATGATGTGTAGAATGATGTATAGAAAGATGACTAGAATAAATGATGTGTAGAATGATGTGTAGATTGTTGGCAGTATGATGTGTGGAATGATGTGTATAATGACGTGTTGAATGATGTGTAGAATGATGTGTAGAATGAATGATTTGCAGAATGAAGTGTAGAATGATGTGGAGAATGATGTGTAGTATGAATGATATGCAGAATGAATGATGTGAATAATGATGTGTAGAATGATGTGTATAATGATGTGTAGAATGATGTGCAGAATGATGTGCAGAATGATGTGTGGAATGAATGATGTGTAGAACGATGTATAGAATGATGTGTTGAATGATGAGTAGAATGAATGATGTGCAGAATGATGTGTAGAAAGACGTGTAGACGGATGTGTAGAATGATGCGTCGAATGATGTGTAGAATGATCTGTAGCATGATGTGTAGAATAATGTGTAGAATGATGTGTAGATGAATGATATGTAGAATGAGGTGTAGAATGAAGTGTAGAATGAATGAACTTTAGAATGATGTGTAGAATGATGTGTTGAATGATGTGTGGAATGAATGATCTGCAGAATGATGTTTAGATTGATGTGTAGAATTATGTGCAGAATGATGTGGAGATTGATGTGTAGAATGACGTGTAGTATGAATGATGTGTGGAATGATGTGTAGATTGTTGTGTAGAATGATTTGTAGAATGATGATGTGTAGAATTATGTGCAGAATGATATATGGACTGATGTGTTGAATGATGTCTAGAATGATGTGGAGAATGATGTGTACATTGATGTGTAGAATGACTGATGTTCATAATTACGTGTAGAATAATGTGAAGAATGATGTGTAGAATGAATGACGTGTAGAATTAATGACGTGCAGAATGATGAGTAGAATGATGTGTGGAATGATGTGCAGATTGATGTGCAGATTGATGTGCAGAATGATGAGTAGAATGAATGATGTGTAGAATGATGTGTACAATGAAGTGTAGTATAATGTTTGGAATGATGTGTATAATGATGTGTAGAACGATTTGCAGAATGATGTGGAGAATGAATGATTTGCAGAATGAAGTGTAGAATGATGTGTAGAATGATGTGTGGTATGAATGATGTGCAGAATGAATGATGTGTAGAATGATGTGTATAATGATGTGTAGAATGATGTGTAGAATGATGTCTTGAATTATGTGTGGAATGAATGTGTAGAACTATATATGGAATGATGTGTAGAATGATGAGTAGAATGAATGATGTGTAGAATGATGTGTAGAAAGACGTGTAGACGGATGTGTCGAATGATGCGTCGAATGCTGTGTAGAATGATGTGTAGAATGATGTGCAGATCGATGTGAAGAATGATGTGTAGATGAATGAATTGTAGAATAATGTGTAGATGAAAGAAGTGTAGAATGAAATATAGAATGATGTGTAGAATGATGTGTAGAATAAATGATGTGTAGAATGATGTGTAGAATGATGTGTTGAATGATGTGTAGAATGAATGATCTGAAGAATGATGTGTAGATTGATGTGTAGAATGATTTGTGGAATGATATGTAGAATTATGATGTGTAGAATGATGTATCGAATGGTGTGTAGAATGTTGCGTAAATGATGTGCAAATGATGTGTAGAATGATGTATAGAATGATGTGTAGATTGAATGATGTGCATAATGACCTGTAGAATGATGTGTAGAATGATGACTCGAATGAATGATGTGCAGAATGGTTTGTAGAATGAATGATTTGCAGAATGAAGTGTAGAATGATGTGTAGAATGATGTGTAGTATGAATGATGTGCAGATTGAATGATGTGAATAATGATGTGTAGAAAGACGTGTAGACGGATGTGTAGAATGATGCGTCGAATGATGTGTGGAATGATAATAGAATGAGGTGCAGATAGATGTGTAGAATGATGTGTAGATGAATGAAGTTTAGAACGATGTGTAGAGTGATGAGTAGAATGATGTGTAGAATGAATGAAGTGTATAATGATGTGTAGAATGATGTGTTGAATGATGTGTAGAATGAATGATCTGTAGAATGTTGTGTAGATTGATGTGCAGAATGATGTGTAGAATGAACGATGTGTATAATGATGTGTAGAATGATGTGTTGAATGATGTGTAGAATGAATGATCTGTAGAATGATGTGTAGATTGATGTGTAGAATGATGTGTGGAATGATGTGTGGATTGATGTATAGAATGATGTGAAGAATGAATGATGTGTAGAAGGATGTGCAGAATGATATATCGACTGATGTGTCGATTGATGTGCAGAATGATGTGTACAATGATGTCTAGAATGATGTGTAGAATGATGTGTAGAATAATGTGTAGAATGAATGATGTGTAGAACGATGTATAGAATGATGTGTAGAATGATGAGTGGAATGAATGATGTGTAGAATCATAAGTAGAAAGACGTGTAGACAGATTTGTAGAATGATGCGTCGAATGATGTGCAGAATGATGTGTAGAAAGATGTGGAGAATGATGTGTAGAATGATGTGTTGAATCAATGATCTGCAGAATGATGTGCAGATTGATGTGTAGAATGATGTGTAGAAGAATGAAGTGTAGATTGATGAGCAGAATGATGTGTAGAATGATGTGTGGATTGATGTATAGAATGATGTGTAGAATGAATGATGTGCAGAATGATGTGTACATTGATGAGTAGAATGATTTGTAGAATGAGGTGTAGAATGAAGTGTAGAATGATGTCTAGAATGATGATGTGTAGAATGATGTGCAGAATGATATATCGACTGATGTGTAGATTGATGTGTAGAATTATGTGTGCAATGATGTCTAGAATTATGTGTAGAATGATGTGTAGAATGATGTGTAGAATGAAAGATGTGCATAATTAGGTGTAGAATGACGAGTGGAATGAATGATGTGTAGAATCATGTGTAGAAAGACGTGTAGACGGATGTGTAGAATGATGCGTCGAATGTTGTGTAGAATGATGTGTAGAATGATGTGTAGAATGATGTGTAGAATGATGTGTAGAATGATGTGTAGAATGAATGATGTGTAGAATGGTGTGTAGAATGATGTGTTGAATGATGTGCAGAATTAATGATCTGTAGAATGACGTGTAGATTGATGTGTAAAATGATGTGTAGAATGTTGTGTAGCATGATGTGTAGAATGATGTATAGAATGATGTGCAGAACGATGTTGAGTATAATGATGTGTAGAATGAATGATGTGTAGAATGATGTGTAAATTGATGTGTAGAATGATTTGTAGAATGTGTAGAATGAAGTGCAGAATGATGTGTAGAATGATGATGTGTAGAATGAATGACGTGTCGAATTAATGATGTGCAGAATGATGAGTAGAATGATGTGTGGAATGATGTGTAGATTGATGTGTAAATGATGTGTAGAATGATGTGTTGAATCAATGATCTGCAGAATGATGTGCAGATTGATGTGTAGAATGATGTGTAGAATGATGTGTAGAAGAATGTGTAGAATGATGTGTAGATGAATGATGTGTAGAATGATGTGTAGAATGATGTGTAGAATGATGTGTAGAATGAATGAACTTTATAATGATGTGTAGAATGATGTGTTGAATGATGTGTGGAATGAATGATCTGTAGAATGATATGTAGATTGCTCTGTAGATTGATGTGTAGAATGATGTGGAGATTGGTGTGTAGAATGACGTGTAGAATGAATGATGTGTGGAATGATGAGTAGATTGTTGTGTAGAAAGATTTGTAGAATGATGTGTAGAATGATGTGCAGAATGATATATGGACTGATGTGTAGAATGATGTCTCGAATAATGTGGAGAATGATGTGTAGATTGATGTGTAGAATGAATGATGAGCATAATTACGTGTAGAATGATGTGTAGAATGATGTGTAGAATGAATGATGTGTAGAATTAATGACGTGCAGAATGATGAGTAGAATGATGTGTGGAATGATGTGTAGATTGATGTGCATAATTACGTGTAGAATGATGTGTAGAATGATGTGTAGAATGAATGATGTGTAAAATTAATGATGTGCAGAATGATGAGTAGAATGATGTGTGGAATGATGTGCAGATTGATGTGTGGAATGATGTGTGGAATGATGTGTAGATTGATGTGCATAATTACGTGTAGAATGATGTGTAGAATGATGTGTAGAATGAATGATGTGTAAAATTAATGATGTGCAGAATGATGAGTAGAATGATGTGTGGAATGATGTGCAGATTGATGTGTGGAATGATGTGTCGAATGATGTGTAGATTGATGTGTCGAATGATGTGTATAATGATGATGTGTAGAATGATGTGTAGAATGATGTGTAGAATGAATGATGTGTAGAAAGATGTGTAGATTGTTGTGTAGTATAATGTGTGGAATGATGTGTGTAATGATCTGTGGAATGATTTTTAGACTGATGTATACAATGAATGATTTGCAGAATGAAGTGTAGAATAATGTGTAGAATGATGTGTAGAATGAATGATGTGCAGAATGAATGAAGTATAGAATGATGTGTATAATGATGCGCAGAATGCTGTGTAGAATGATGTGTAGAATGTTTTGTAGAATTAATGATGTGTAGACTGATGTGTGGAATGATGTGTAGAATGATGAGTAGGATGAATGATGTGTAGAATGATGTGTAGAATGATGTGTAGAATGTTTGATGTGCAGAATGAAGTGTAGAATAATGTGTAGAATGATGTGTAGAATGAATGATGTGCAGAATAAATGATGTATAGAATGATGTGTATAATGATGTGCAGAATGATGTTTAGAATGATTTGTAAAATGACGTGTAGAATGAATGAACTTTCGAATGATGTGTAGAATGATGTGTTGACTGATGTGTGGAATTCTATGATCTGTAGAATGATATGTAGATTGATGTGTAGAATGATGTGTCGAATGATGTGGAGATTGATGTGTAGAATGATGTGTAGAATGAATGATGTGTGGAATGATGTGTAGATTGTTGTGTAGAAAGATTTGTAGAATGAGGTGTAGAATGAAGTGTAGAATGATGATGTGTAGAATGATGTGCAGAATGATATATGCACTGATGTGTAGAATGATGTCTAGAATGATGTGGAGAATGATGTGTAGATTGATGTGTAGAATGAATGATGAGCATAATTACGTGTAGAATGATGTGTGGAATGATGTGTAGAATGAATGATGTGTAGAATTAATGACGTGCAGAATGATGAGTAGAATGATGTGTGGAATGATCTGTAGATTTATGTGCATAATTACGTGTAGAATGATGGGTAGAATGATGTGTCGAATCAATGATGTGTCGAATTAATGATGTGCAGAATGATGAGTAGAATGATGTGTGGAATGATGTGCAGATTGATGTGTAGAATGATGTGTCGAATGATGTGTAGACTGATGTGTAGAATGATGTGTATAATGATGATGTGTAGAATGATGTGTATAATGATGTGTATAATGATGTGTAGAATGAATGATGTGTAGAAAGACGTGTAGAATGATGTGAAGAATGATGAGTAGAATGAATGATGTGTAGAATGATGTTTGGAAAGATGTGTCGACGGATGTGTTGAACGATGCGTCGAATGATATGTTGAATAATGTGTAGAATGATGTGTAAAATGAGGTGTAGAATGATTAGTGGAATGATGTGCAGAATGAATTATGTGTAGAATGATGTGTAGAATTATGTGTAGAATGATGTGTGGAAAGATGTGTCGAATAAATGATGTATGGAATGATGTGTAGAATGATGTGCAGATTGATGTGTAGAATGAAGTGTAGAATGACGATGTGTAGAATGATGTGTAGAATGATTTATAGAATGATGTGTGGAATGATGATGTGCAGAATGATGTTCAGAATGATGTATCGAATTATGTTTAGAATGAAGCGTAAATGATGTGTATAATGATGTGTAGAATGATGTGTAGAATGACGTGTAGAATGAATGATGTGCATAATGACGTGTAGAATGATGTGTAGAATGATGTGTAGGATGAATGATGTGTAGAATGAATGATGTGTAGAATGATGTATAAAATGATATGTAGACTGATGTGTAGAATGATGACTAGAATCAATGATGTGTAGAATGACGTGTAGAACGATTTGTAGATGGGTGTGTAGAATGATGCTTCGATGGTGTGTCGAATGAATTGTAGAGTGATGTGTTGAATGATATGTAGAATGATGTGAAGAATGATGTGTGGAATGAATGATGTGTTGAATGACGTGTAGAATGATGTGTATAAGGATGTGTAGAATGATGTGCAGAATGATGTGTGGAATCAACGATCTGTAGAATGATGTGTCGAATGATATGTAGATTGATGTGTAGAATGATGTGTATAATGATGATGTGTAAAATGATGTGTACAATGATGTGCAGAATGATGTGTAGAATGAATGATGTGTAGATTGATGTGTAGATTGTTGTGTAGAATGATTTGTAAATGATGTGTAGAATGAAGTGAAGAACGATGTGTAGAATGATGATGTGTAGAATGTTGTGCAGAATGAGGTATCGAATGATGTGCAGAATGATGTGCAGAATGATGTGTATAATGATGTGTAGAATGATGTGCAGAATGATGTGCTGAATCAATGATCAGCAGAATGATGTGCAGATTGATGTGTAGAATGATGTGTAGAATGATGTGTAGATTGAATTGTAGAATGATGTGAAGAATGATGATGTGTGGAATGATATGTAGAATGATGTGTAGAATGATGAGTAGAATGAATGATGTTTAGATTGATGTGTAGCATGTTGTGTAGAATGATTTGTAGAATGATGTGTAGAATGAAGTGAAGAACGTTGTGTAGAATGACGATATGTAGAATTTTGTGCAGAATGAGGTATCGAATGATGTGCAGAATGATGTGTAGAATGATGTGTATAATGATGTGTAGAATGATGTGCAGAATGATGTGTAGAATGACGTGTAGAATGAATGACGTGCAGAATGAAGTGTAGAATGATGTGAAGAATGATGTGTAGAATGAATTATGTGCAGAATGAATGATGTGTCGAATTAATGATGTGCAGAATGATGAGCAGAATGATGTGTGGAATGATGTGTAGATTGATGTGTAGAATGATGTGCAGGAGGATGTGTTGAATCAATGATCTGCAGAATGATGTGCAGATTGATGTGTAGAATGATGTGTAGAATGATGTGTAGAATAATGTGTAGAATGATGCGTAGATGAATGATGTGTAGAATGATGTGTAGAATGATGTGTAGAATGATGTGTGGAATGATGTGTTGAATGATGTGTAGAATGATGTGTAGAATGATGTGGAGCTTGATATGTAGAATGAATGATGTGTGGAATGATGTGTAGATTGGTGTGTAGAATGATTTGTAGAATGAGGTGTAGAATGAAGTGTAGAATGAAGTGTAGAATGATGATGTGTAGAATGATGTGCAGATTGATGTGTAGAATTAATGATGTGCATAATTACGTGAAGAATGATGTGTAGAATGATGTGTAGAATGAATGATGTGCAGAATTAATGACGTGCAGAATGATGAGTAGAATGATGTGTGGAATGATGTGTAGATTGTTGTGCAGTATGATGTGTGGAATGATGTGTATAATGATGTGTTGAATGATGTGTCGAATGATGTGAAGAATGAATGATTTGCAGAATGAAGTGTAGAATGATGTGTAGAATGATGTGCAGTATGAATGATGTGCAGAATGAATGATGTGAATAATGATGTGTACAATGATGTGTATAATCCTGTGTAGAATGATGTGTAGAATGATGAGCAGAAAGATGTGTGGAATGAATGATGTGTAGAACGATGTATAGAATGATGTGTAGAATGATGAGTAGAATGAATGATGTGTAGAATGATGTGTAGAAAGACGTGTCGACGGATGTGTAGATGAATGTTATGTAGAATGATGTGTAGAATGATGTGTGGAATGAATGATCTGCAGAATGACGTGTAGATTGATGTGTAAAATGATGTGTAGAATGATGTGTAGATTGATGTGTAGAATGATGTGTCGAATGAATGATGTGTGGAATGATGTGTAGATTGTTGTGTAGAATGATTTGTAGAATGATGATGTGAAGAATGATGTGCAGAATGATATATGGACTCATGTGTAGAATTATGTCTAGAATGATGTGGAGAATGAGGTGGAGATTGCTGTCTAGAATGAATGATGTGCATAATTACGTGCAGAATGATGTGTAGAATGATGTGTCGAATGAATGATGTGTAGAATTCATGACGTGCAGAATGATGAGTAGAACGATGTGTGGAATGATGTGTCGATTGATGTGCATAATTACGTGTAGAATGATGTGTAGAATGATGTGTAGAATGAATGATGTGTAGAATTAATGATGTGCAGAATGATGAGTAGATTGATGTGTGGAATGGTGTGTAGATTGATGTTTAGAATGATGTGTCGAATGATGTGTAGATTGATGTGTAGAATGATGAGTAGAATGAATGATGTGTAGAATGATGTGTACAATGATGTGTAGAATGAATGATTTGCAGAATGAAGTGTAGAATGATGTGTAGAATGATGTGTGTTATGAATGAGCTGCAGAATGAATGATGTGTAGAATGATGTGTAGAATTATGTGTGGAATGAATGTGTAGAACGATATATAGAATGATGTGTAGAATGATGAGCAGAATGAATGATGTGTAGAATGATGTGTAGAAAGACGTGTAGACGGATGTGTAGAATGATGTGTAGAATGAATGACGTGCAGAATGAAGTCGAGAATGATGTGTAGAATGAATGACTTGCAGAATGAAGTGTAGAATGATGTGCAGAATGATGTGTACAATGAATGATGTGCAGAATGAATGATGTGTCGAATTAATGATGTGCAGAATGATGAGTAGAATGATGTGTGGAATGATGTGTAGATTGATGTGTAGAATGATGTGTAGAAGGATGTGTTGAATCAATGATCTGCAGAATGATATGCAGATTGATGTGTAGAATGATGTGTAGAATGATGTGTAGAATGATGTGTAGATTGAATTGTAGAATGATGTGAAGAATAATGTGTGGAATGATATGTAGAATGTTGTGTAGAATAATGTGTAGAATGAGGTATATAGAATGATGTGTAGAATGATGTGTAGAATGATGTGTAGAATGATGTGTGGAATGAATTTAACTTTCGAATGATGTGTAGAATGATGTGTTGAATGATGTGTAGAATGATGTGTACAATGATGTGTAGAATGATGTGTAGAATGAATGATGTGTAGATTGATGTGTAGATTGTTGTGTAGAATGATTTGTAGAATGATGTGCAGAATGAAGTGAAGAACGATGTGCAGAATGATGATGTGTAGAATGTTGTGCAGAAGGAGGTATCGAATGATGTGCAGAATGATGTGTAGAATGATATGTAGAATGATGTGTAGAATGATGTGTGGAATGATATGTAGAATGATGTGTAGACTGATGAGTAGAATGAATGATGTGTAGATTGATGTGTAGATTGTTGTGTAGAATGATTTGTAGAATGATGTGTAGAATGAAGTGAAGAACGTTGTGTAGGATGACGATATGTAGAATATTGTGCAGAATGAGGTATCGAATGATGTGCAGAATGATGTGTAGAATGATGTGTAGAATGATGTGTAGAATGAATGACGTGCAGAATGAAGTCGAGAATGATGTGTAGAATGAATGACTTGCAGAATGAAGTGTAGAATGATGTGCAGAATGAAGTGTAGAATGAATGATGTGCAGAATGAATGATCTGTCGATTTAATGATGTGCAGAATGATGAGTAGAACGATGTGTCGAATGATGTGTAGATTGATGTGTAGAATGATGTGTAGAAGGATTTGTTGAATCAATGATCTGCAGAATGATGTGCAGATTGATGTGTAGAATGATGTGTAGAATGATGTGTAGAATAATGTGTAGAATGATGTGTAGATGAATGATGTGTAGAATGATGTGTAGAATGATGTGTAGAATGATGTGTGGAATTAATGAACTTTAGAATGATGTGCAGAATGATGTGTTGAATGATGTGTAGAATGATGTGTAGAATGATGTGGAGATTGATGTGTAGAATGAAAGATGTGTGGAATGATGTGTAGATTGTTGTGTAGAATGATTTGTAGAATGAGGTGTGGAATGAAGTGTAGAATGATGTGTAGAATGATGATGTGTAGAATGATGTGCAGAATGATATATGAACTGATGTGTAGAATGATGTCTAGAATGATGTTGAGAATGATGTGCAGATTGATGTGTCGAATGAATGATGTGCATAATTACGTGAAGATTGATGTGTAGAATGATGTGTAGAATGAAAGATGTGCAGAATTAATGACGTGCAGATTGATGAGTAGAATGATTTGTAGAATGATGTGTAGATTGTTGTGCAGTATGATGTTTGGAATGATGTGTATAATGATGTGTTGAATGATGTGAAGAATGATGTGTAGAATGAATGATTTGCAGAATGAAGTGTAGATTGATGTGTAGAATGATGTGTAGTATGAATGATGTGCCGAATGAATGATGTGAATAATGATGTGTACAATGATATGTATAATGATGTGTCGAATGATGTGTAGAATGATTGGCAGAATGATGTGTGGAATGAATGATGTGTAGAACGATGTATAGAATGATGTGTAGAATGATGAGTAGAATGAATGATGTGTAGAATGATGTATAGAAAGACGTGTAGACTGATGTGTAGAATGATGCGTCGAATGATGTGTAGAACGATCAGTAGAATGATGTGTAGAATAATGTGTAGAATGATGTGTAGATGAATGTTATGTAGAATGATGTGTAGAATGATGTGTGGAATGAATGATCTGCAGAATGACGTGTAGATTGATGTGTAGAATGATGTGTAGAATGATGTGGAGATTGATGTGTAGAATGATGTGTAGAATGAATGATGTGTGGAATGATATGTTGAATGATGTGTAGAATGAATGAACTTTAGAATGATGTGTAGATTGATGTGTAGAATGATGTGTAGAATGATGTGTGGATTGATGTATAGAATGATGTGTATAATGAATGAAGTGTAGAATGATGTGTAGATTGATGAGTAGAATGATTTGTAGAATGAGGTGTAGAATGAAGTGTAGAATGATGTGTAGAATGATGATGTGTAGAATGATGCGCAGAATGATAAATCGACTGATGTGTCGATTGATGTGCAGAATAATGTGTACAATGATGTCTAGAATGATGTGTAGAATGATGTGTAGAATGAATGATGTGCATAATTAGGTGCAGAATGATGTGTGGAATGAACGAAGTGTTGAACGATGTATAGAATGATGTGTAGAATGATGAGTGGAATGAATGATGTGTAGAATCATAAGTAGAAAGACGTGTAGACAGATGTGTAGAATGATGCGTCGAATGATGTGTAGAATGATGTGTAGAATGATGTGTAGAATGATGTGTAGAATGATGTGTTGAATCAGTGATCTGCAGAATGATGTGTCGATGATGTGCAGAATAATGTGTACAATGATGTCTAGAATGATGTGTAGAATGAATGATGTGCATAATTAGGTGCAGAATGATGTGTGGAATGAACGAAGTGTTGAACGATGTATAGAATGATGTGTAGAATGATGAGTGGAATGAATGATGTGTAGAATCATAAGTAGAAAGACGTGTAGACAGATGTGTAGAATGATGCGTCGAATGATGTGTAGAATGATGTGTAGAATGATGTGTAGAATGATGTGTAGAATGATGTGTTGAATCAGTGATCTGCAGAATGATGTGAAGATTGATGTGTAGAATGATGTGTAGAAGAATGAAGCGTAGAATGATGTGTAGAATGATGTGTAGAATGATGTGTAGAATGAATGATGTGTAGAATGATGTGCAGCATGATGTGTTGAATGATGTGTAGAATGAATGATGTGTTGAATTAATGATGTGTAAAATGATGTGCAGATTGATGTGCAGAATGATGTGTAGAATGATGTGTGGATTGATGTATAGAATGATGTGTAGAATGAATGATGTGTAGAATGATTTGTAAATTGCTGAGTAGAATTATTTGCAGAATGAGGTGTAGAATGAAGTGTAGAATGATGTGTACAATGATGATGTGTAGAATGATGTGCAGAATGATATATCGACGAATGTGTAGGTTGATGTGTACAATGATGTGTACAATGATGTCTAGAATTATGTGTAGAATGATGTGTAGAATGATGTGTAGAATGAATGATGTGCATAATTAGGTGTAGAATGATGTGTGGAATGAATGATGTGTAGAACGATGTATAGAATGATGTGTAGAATGATGTGTAGAATGATGTGTAGAATGATGTGTAGAATGAATGAACTTTAGAATGATGTGTAGAATGATGTGTTAAATGATGTGTGGAATGAATTATCTGTAGAATGATATGTAGATTGATGTGTAGAATGATGTGTTGAATGATATGTGGAATGAATGATCTGTAGAATGATATGTAGATTGATGTGTAGAATAATGTGTAGAATGATGTGGAGATTGATGTGTAGAATGATGTGTAGAATGAATGATGTGTGGAATGATGAGTAGACTGTTGTGTAGAAAGATTTGTAGAATGAGGTGTAGAATGAAGTGTAGAATGATGTGCAAAATGATATATGGACTGATGTGTAGAATGATGTCTAGAATGATGTGGAGAATGATGTGTAGATTGATGTGCAGAATGAATGATGAGCATAATTACGTGTAGAATGATGTGTAGAATGATGTGTAGAATGAATGATGTGTAGAATTAATGACGTGCAGAATGATGAGTAGAATGACGTGTGGAATGATGTGTAGATTGATGTGTAGAATGATGTGTCGAATGATGTGTAGATTGATGTGTAGAATGATGTGTATAATGATGATGTGTAGAATGATGTTTAGAATGATGTGTAGAATGATGTGTAGAATGAATGATGTGTAGAAAGATGTGTAGATTGTTGTGTAGTATAATGTGTGGAATGATGTGTATAATGTTCTGTAGAATGATTTGTAGAATGATGTATAGAATGAATGATTTGCAGAATGAAGTGCAGAATAATGTGTAGAATGATGTGTAGAATGAATGATGTGCAGAATGAATGATGTATAGAATGATGTGTAGAATGATGTGTAGAATGATGTGTAGAATGATGAGTAGAATGAATGATGTGTAGAATGATGTTTGGAAAGATGTGTCGACGGATGTCTTGAACGATGCGTCGAATGATATGTCGAATGATGTGTAGAATGATTTGTAAAATGAAATGTAGAATGAATGAACTTTCGAATGATGTTTAGAATGATGTGTTGAATGATGTGTGGAATGATGTGGAGATTGATGCATAGAATGATGTGTAGAATCAATGATGTGTGGAATGATGTGTCGATTGTTGTGTAGAAAGATTTGTAGAATGAGGTGTAGAATGAAGTGTAGAATGATGTGTAGAATGATGATGTGTAGAATGATGTGCAGAATGATAAATCGACTGATGTGTCGATTGATGTGCAGAATAATGTGTACAATGATGTCTAGAATGATGTGTAGAATGATGTGTAGAATGAATGAAGTGCATAATTAGGTGCAGAATGATGTGTGGAATGAACGAAGTGTTGAACGATGTATAGAATGATGTGTAGAATGATGAGTGGAATGAATGATGTGTAGAATCAAAAGTAGAAAGACGTGTAGACAGATGTGTAGAATGATGCGTCGAATGATGTGTAGAATGATGTGTAGAATGATGTGTAGAATGATGTGTAGAATGATGTGTTGAATCAGTGATCTGCAGAATGATGTGTCGATTGATGTGCAGAATAATGTGTACAATGATGTCTAGAATGATGTGTAGAATGAATGATGTGCATAATTAGGTGCAGAATGATGTGTGGAATGAACGAAGTGTTGAACGATGTATAGAATGATGTGTAGAATGATGAGTGGAATGAATGATGTGTAGAATCATAAGTAGAAAGACTTGTAGACAGATGTGTAGAATGATGCGTCGAATGATGTGTAGAATGATGTGTAGAATGATGTGTAGAATGATGTGTAGAATGATGTGTTGAATCAGTGATCTGCAGAATGATGTGAAGATTGATGTGTAGAATGATGTGTAGAAGAATGAAGCGTAGAATGATGTGTAGAATGATGTGTAGAATGATGTGTAGAATGAATGATGTGTAGAATGATGTGTAGCATGATGTGTTGAATGATGTGTAGAATGAATGATGTGTTGAATGAATGATGTGTAAAATGATGTGCAGATTGATGTGCAGAATGATGTGTAGAATGATGTGTGGATTGATGTATAGAATGATGTGTAGAATGAATGATGTGTAGAATGATTTGTAGATTGCTGAGTAGAATTATTTGTAGAATGAGGTGTAGAATGAAGTGTAGAATGATGTGTACAATGATGATGTGTAGAATGATGTGCAGAATGATATATCGACGAATGTGTAGGTTGATGTGTAGAATGATGTGTACAATGATGTCTAGAATTATGTGTAGAATGATGTGTAGAATGATGTGTAGAATGAATGATGTGCATAATTAGGTGTAGAATGATGTGTGGAATGAATGATGTGTAGAACGATGTATAGAATGATGTGTAGAATGATGTGTAGAATGATGTGTAGAATGATGTGTAGAATGAATGAACTTTAGAATGATGTGTAGAATGATGTGTTAAATGATGTGTGGAATGAACTATCTGTAGAATGATATGTAGATTGATGTGTAGAATGATGTGTTGAATGATATGTGGAATGAATGATCTGTAGAATGATATGTAGATTGATGTGTAGAATAATGTGTAGAATGATGTGGAGATTGATGTGTAGAATGATGTGTAGAATGAATGATGTGTGGAATGATGAGTAGATTGTTGTGTAGAAAGATTTGTAGAATGAGGTGTAGAATGAAGTGTAGAATGATGTGCAATATGATATATGGACTGATGTGTAGAATGATGTCTAGAATGATGTGGAGAATGATGTGTAGATTGATGTGCAGAATGAATGATGAGCATAATTACGTGTAGAATGATGTGTAGAATGATGTGCAGAATGAATGATGTGTAGAATTAATGACGTGCAGAATGATGAGTAGAATGACGTGTGGAATGATGTGTAGATTGATGTGTAGAATGATGTGTCGAATGATGTGTAGATTGATGTGTAGAATGATGTGTATAATGATGATGTGTAGAATGATGTTTAGAATGATGTGTAGAATGATGTGTAGAATGAATGATGTGTAGAAAGATGTGTAGATTGTTGTGTAGTATAATGTGTGGAATGATGTGTATAATGATCTGTAGAATGATTTGTAGAATGATGTATAGAATGAATGATTTGCAGAATGAAGTGCAGAATAATGTGTAGAATGATGTGTAGAATGAATGATGTGCAGAATGAATGATGTGTCGACGGATGTCTTGAACGATGTGTAGAATGATGTGTAGAATGATGTGGAGAATGATGTGCAGATTGATGTGTAGAATGAATGATGTGCATAATTACTTGAAGAATGATGTGTAGAATGATGTGTAGAATGAATGATGTGCAGAATTAATGACGTGCAGAATGATGAGTAGAATGATGTGTGGAATGATGTGTAGCTTGATGTGCATAATTACATGGAGAATGATGTGTAGAATGATGTGTAGAATGAATGATGTGTCGAAATAATGACGTGCAGAATGATAAGTAGAATGATGTGTGGAATGATGTGTAGATTGATGTGTAGAATGATGTGTCGAATGATGTGTAGATTGATGTGTAGAATGATGTGTATAATGATGATGTGTTGAATGATGTGTACAATGATGTGTAGAATGATGTGTAGAATGAATGATGTGTAGATTGATGTGTAGAATGATGTGTGGAATGATGTGTTGAATCAATGATCTGCAGAATGATGTGCAGATTGATGTGTGGAATAATGTATAGAATGATGTGTAGATTGATTTGTAGAATGATGTGTAGAATGATGATTTATAGAATGATATGTCGAATGATGGGAAGAATGATGAGTATAATGAATGAAGTGTAGATGGATGGGTAGATTGTTGTGTAGAATGATTTGTATAATGATGCGTATCAAGATGTGTTGAATGATGTGTAGAATGATGTGTAGAATGATGTGTAGAATGATGTGTAGAATGAATGATTTGCAGAATGAAGTTTAGAATGATGTGCAGAATGATGTGTAGAATGAATGATGTGCAGAATGAATGATGTGAAGAATTATGTGTAGAATGATGTGTATAATGATGTGTAGAATGACGTGTAGAATGATGTGTAGAACGATGAGTAGAATGAATGATGCGTAGAATAAGATGTAGAAAGATGTGTAAAATGATGCGTCGAATGATGTGAAGAATGATGTGTCTAATTAATGAAGTATAGATCGATGTGTAGATTGATGTGTAGATTGGTGTGTAGAATGATGTGTAAAATAATGTGTATAATGATGTGTAGATTGAGTGATGTGCAGAAAAACGTGTAGAATGATGTGTAGAATAACGTGTGGAATGAACGATGTGTAGACTGAATGATGTGTAGAAAGATGCGTGGAATGATGTGCAGAATGAATGATGTATAGAATGATGTGTCGAAAGATGTGTAGAACGATAGATGTGTAGAATGATGTGTAGAATGAATGATTGTAGAATTACTTGCAGATTGATGTCTAGAACGATGAGTAGAATGATGTGTAGAATGATGTATAGAATGATGTGTTGAATGATGTGCGGAATCAATTATCTGAAGAATGATGTGTTGATTGATGTGTAGAATGATGTGTAGAATGATGTGCAGATTGATGTGTATAATGATATGTAGAATTATGATGTGTAGAATGATGTTCAGAATGATGTAATAATGATGTGTAGAATGAATGTTCTGTCGATTGATATGTAGATTGATGAGTATAATGATTTGTAGAATGATGTGTAGAATAAAGTGTAGAATGATGTGTAGAATGTTGATGTGTTGAATGATTTGAAGAATGATGTACCGAATGAGGTGTAGAATGATGTGCAGAATTATTTGTTTAATGATGTGTACAATGATGTGGATAATGATGTGTAGAATGAATGATGTGCAGAATGTTGTGTAAAATGATGTGTAGAATGATGTTTAGAATGAATGATGTGTAGAATGAATGATATGTAGATTGATGTGTGGATTGATGTGCAGATGTAAGTGCAGAAGAAAGTGCAGAATTATGTGTAGAATGATGTGTAGAATGAATGATGTGTAGAATGACATGTACAATGATGTGTAGAATGATGAGTAGTATGTTAATGTGTAGAATTGTGTGTCCAAATATGTGTAGACGTATGATGCGTCGAATGATGTGCAGAATGATGTGTAGAATGATGCGTAGAATGATGTGTAGATTGATGTATAGTATGATGTGTCGAATGAATGATGTGTAGAATGATGTGTAGAATGATGTGTAGAATGAATGACGTGTAGAATGATGTGTAGAATGATGTGTAGAATGATGTTAAGAATTAATGATGTGTAGAATAATGTTTAGAGTGATGTGTAGAATGATGTGTGGAATCATGTGCAGAATAATGTGCACAATGAATGATGTATAGAATGACTTGCAGGTTGACGTGTTGAATGATGTGAAGAATGATGTGTAGAATGATGTGTATAATGATGATGTGTAGAATGATGTGTACAATGATGTGTAGAATGATGTGCAGAATGAATGATGTGTAGAAAGACGTGTAGATTGTTGTGTAGCATAATGTGTGGAATGATGTGTAGATTGGTGTGTAGAATGATGTGTGGAATGATGTGTTGAATCAATGATCTGCAGAATGATGTGCAGATTGATGTGTGGAATAATGTATAGAATGATGTGTAGATTGATTTGTAGAATGATGTGTAGAATGATGATTTGTAGAATGATATGTCGAATGATGTGTAGAATGATGAGTATAATAAATGAAGTGTAGATGGATGTGTAGATTGTTGTGTAGAATGATTTGTAGAATGATGTGTATCATAATGTGTTGAATGATGTGTAGAATGACGTGTAGAATGATGTGTAGAATGAATGATTTGCAGAATGATGTGTAGAATGATGTGCAGAATGATGTGTAGAATGAATGATGTGTAGAATGAATGATGTGAAGAATTATGTGTAGAATGATGTGTATAATGATGTGTAGAATGACGTGTAGAATGATGTGTAGAATGATGTGTGGAATGAATGATGTGTATAACGATGTATAGAATGATGTGTAGAATGATGAGTAGAATGAATGATGTGTAGAATATTATGTAGAAAGATGTGTCGAATGATGCGTCGAATGATGTGTAGAATGATGTGTCTAATTAATGAAGTATAGATTGATGTGTAGATTGATGTGTAGATTGGTGTGTAGAATGATGTGTAAAATGATGTGTATAATGATGTGTATAATGATGTGCAGAATGATATGTAGAATAATGTGTAGATTGAGTGATGTGCAGAAAAACGTGTAGAATGATGTGTAGAATGACGTGTGGAATGAATGATGTGTAGACTGAATGATGTGTAGAAAGATGCGGAGAATGATGTGTCGAATGAATGATGTGTGGAATGATGTGTCGAAAGATGTGTAGAACGATAGATGTGTAGAATGATGTGTAGAATGATGTGTTGAATCAGTGATCTGCAGAATGATGTGAAGATTGATGTGTAGAATGATGTGTAGAAGAATGAAGCGTAGAATGATGTGTAGAATGATGTGTAGAATGATGTGTAGAATGAATGATGTGTAGAATGATGTGCAGCATGATGTGTTGAATGATGTGTAGAATGAATGATGTGTTGAATTAATGATGTGTAAAATGATGTGCAGATTGATGTGCAGAATGATGTGTAGAATGATGTGTGGATTGATGTATAGAATGATGTGTAGAATGAATGATGTGTAGAATGATTTGTAAATTGCTGAGTAGAATTATTTGCAGAATGAGGTGTAGAATGAAGTGTAGAATGATGTGTACAATGATGATGTGTAGAATGATGTGCAGAATGATATATCGACGAATGTGTAGGTTGATGTGTAGAATGATGTGTACAATGATGTCTAGAATTATGTGTAGAATGATGTGTAGAATGATGTGTAGAATGAATGATGTGCATAATTAGGTGTAGAATGATGTGTGGAATGAATGATGTGTAGAACGATGTATAGAATGATGTGTAGAATGATGTGTAGAATGATGTGTAGAATGATGTGTAGAATGAATGAACTTTAGAATGATGTGTAGAATGATGTGTTAAATGATGTGTGGAATGAATTATCTGTAGAATGATATGTAGATTGATGTGTAGAATGATGTGTTGAATGATATGTGGAATGAATGATCTGTAGAATGATATGTAGATTGATGTGTAGAATAATGTGTAGAATGATGTGGAGATTGATGTGTAGAATGATGTGTAGAATGAATGATGTGTGGAATGATGAGTAGACTGTTGTGTAGAAAGATTTGTAGAATGAGGTGTAGAATGAAGTGTAGAATGATGTGCAAAATGATATATGGACTGATGTGTAGAATGATGTCTAGAATGATGTGGAGAATGATGTGTAGATTGATGTGCAGAATGAATGATGAGCATAATTACGTGTAGAATGATGTGTAGAATGATGTGTAGAATGAATGATGTGTAGAATTAATGACGTGCAGAATGATGAGTAGAATGACGTGTGGAATGATGTGTAGATTGATGTGTAGAATGATGTGTCGAATGATGTGTAGATTGATGTGTAGAATGATGTGTATAATGATGATGTGTAGAATGATGTTTAGAATGATGTGTAGAATGATGTGTAGAATGAATGATGTGTAGAAAGATGTGTAGATTGTTGTGTAGTATAATGTGTGGAATGATGTGTATAATGTTCTGTAGAATGATTTGTAGAATGATGTATAGAATGAATGATTTGCAGAATGAAGTGCAGAATAATGTGTAGAATGATGTGTAGAATGAATGATGTGCAGAATGAATGATGTATAGAATGATGTGTAGAATGATGTGTAGAATGATGTGTAGAATGATGAGTAGAATGAATGATGTGTAGAATGAAGTTTGGAAAGATGTGCCGACGGATGTCTTGAACGATGCGTCGAATGATATGTCGAATGATGTGTAGAATGATTTGTAAAATGAAATGTAGAATGAATGAACTTTCGAATGATGTTTAGAATGATGTGTTGAATGATGTGTGGAATGATGTGGAGATTGATGCATAGAATGATGTGTAGAATCAATGATGTGTGGAATGATGTGTCGATTGTTGTGTAGAAAGATTTGTAGAATGAGGTGTAGAATGAAGTGTAGAATGATGTGTAGAATGATGATGTGTAGAATGATGTGCAGAATGATAAATCGACTGATGTGTCGATTGATGTGCAGAATAATGTGTACAATGATGTCTAGAATGATGTGTAGAATGATGTGTAGAATGAATGATGTGCATAATTAGGTGCAGAATGATGTGTGGAATGAACGAAGTGTTGAACGATGTATAGAATGATGTGTAGAATGATGAGTGGAATGAATGATGTGTAGAATCAAAAGTAGAAAGACGTGTAGACAGATGTGTAGAATGATGCGTCGAATGATGTGTAGAATGATGTGTAGAATGATGTGTAGAATGATGTGTAGAATGATGTGTTGAATCAGTGATCTGCAGAATGATGTGTCGATTGATGTGCAGAATAATGTGTACAATGATGTCTAGAATGATGTGTAGAATGAATGATGTGCATAATTAGGTGCAGAATGATGTGTGGAATGAACGAAGTGTTGAACGATGTATAGAATGATGTGTAGAATGATGAGTGGAATGAATGATGTGTAGAATCATAAGTAGAAAGACTTGTAGACAGATGTGTAGAATGATGCGTCGAATGATGTGTAGAATGATGTGTAGAATGATGTGTAGAATGATGTGTAGAATGATGTGTTGAATCAGTGATCTGCAGAATGATGTGAAGATTGATGTGTAGAATGATGTGTAGAAGAATGAAGCGTAGAATGATGTGTAGAATGATGTGTAGAATGATGTGTAGAATGAATGATGTGTAGAATGATGTGTAGCATGATGTGTTGAATGATGTGTAGAATGAATGATGTGTTGAATGAATGATGTGTAAAATGATGTGCAGATTGATGTGCAGAATGATGTGTAGAATGATGTGTGGATTGATGTATAGAATGATGTGTAGAATGAATGATGTGTAGAATGATTTGTAGATTGCTGAGTAGAATTATTTGTAGAATGAGGTGTAGAATGAAGTGTAGAATGATGTGTACAATGATGATGTGTAGAATGATGTGCAGAATGATATATCGACGAATGTGTAGGTTGATGTGTAGAATGATGTGTACAATGATGTCTAGAATTATGTGTAGAATGATGTGTAGAATGATGTGTAGAATGAATGATGTGCATAATTAGGTGTAGAATGATGTGTGGAATGAATGATGTGTAGAACGATGTATAGAATGATGTGTAGAATGATGTGTAGAATGATGTGTAGAATGATGTGTAGAATGAATGAACTTTAGAATGATGTGTAGAATGATGTGTTAAATGATGTGTGGAATGAACTATCTGTAGAATGATATGTAGATTGATGTGTAGAATGATGTGTTGAATGATATGTGGAATGAATGATCTGTAGAATGATATGTAGATTGATGTGTAGAATAATGTGTAGAATGATGTGGAGATTGATGTGTAGAATGATGTGTAGAATGAATGATGTGTGGAATGATGAGTAGATTGTTGTGTAGAAAGATTTGTAGAATGAGGTGTAGAATGAAGTGTAGAATGATGTGCAATATGATATATGGACTGATGTGTAGAATGATGTCTAGAATGATGTGGAGAATGATGTGTAGATTGATGTGCAGAATGAATGATGAGCATAATTACGTGTAGAATGATGTGTAGAATGATGTGCAGAATGAATGATGTGTAGAATTAATGACGTGCAGAATGATGAGTAGAATGACGTGTGGAATGATGTGTAGATTGATGTGTAGAATGATGTGTCGAATGATGTGTAGATTGATGTGTAGAATGATGTGTATAATGATGATGTGTAGAATGATGTTTAGAATGATGTGTAGAATGATGTGTAGAATGAATGATGTGTAGAAAGATGTGTAGATTGTTGTGTAGTATAATGTGTGGAATGATGTGTATAATGATCTGTAGAATGATTTGTAGAATGATGTATAGAATGAATGATTTGCAGAATGAAGTGCAGAATAATGTGTAGAATGATGTGTAGAATGAATGATGTGCAGAATGAATGATGTGTCGACGGATGTCTTGAACGATGTGTAGAATGATGTGTAGAATGATGTGGAGAATGATGTGCAGATTGATGTGTAGAATGAATGATGTGCATAATTACTTGAAGAATGATGTGTAGAATGATGTGTAGAATGAATGATGTGCAGAATTAATGACGTGCAGAATGATGAGTAGAATGATGTGTGGAATGATGTGTAGCTTGATGTGCATAATTACATGGAGAATGATGTGTAGAATGATGTGTAGAATGAATGATGTGTCGAAATAATGACGTGCAGAATGATAAGTAGAATGATGTGTGGAATGATGTGTAGATTGATGTGTAGAATGATGTGTCGAATGATGTGTAGATTGATGTGTAGAATGATGTGTATAATGATGATGTGTTGAATGATGTGTACAATGATGTGTAGAATGATGTGTAGAATGAATGATGTGTAGATTGATGTGTAGAATGATGTGTGGAATGATGTGTTGAATCAATGATCTGCAGAATGATGTGCAGATTGATGTGTGGAATAATGTATAGAATGATGTGTAGATTGATTTGTAGAATGATGTGTAGAATGATGATTTATAGAATGATATGTCGAATGATGGGAAGAATGATGAGTATAATGAATGAAGTGTAGATGGATGGGTAGATTGTTGTGTAGAATGATTTGTATAATGATGCGTATCAAGATGTGTTGAATGATGTGTAGAATGATGTGTAGAATGATGTGTAGAATGATGTGTAGAATGAATGATTTGCAGAATGAAGTTTAGAATGATGTGCAGAATGATGTGTAGAATGAATGATGTGCAGAATGAATGATGTGAAGAATTATGTGTAGAATGATGTGTATAATGATGTGTAGAATGACGTGTAGAATGATGTGTAGAACGATGAGTAGAATGAATGATGCGTAGAATAAGATGTAGAAAGATGTGTAAAATGATGCGTCGAATGATGTGAAGAATGATGTGTCTAATTAATGAAGTATAGATCGATGTGTAGATTGATGTGTAGATTGGTGTGTAGAATGATGTGTAAAATAATGTGTATAATGATGTGTAGATTGAGTGATGTGCAGAAAAACGTGTAGAATGATGTGTAGAATAACGTGTGGAATGAACGATGTGTAGACTGAATGATGTGTAGAAAGATGCGTGGAATGATGTGCAGAATGAATGATGTATAGAATGATGTGTCGAAAGATGTGTAGAACGATAGATGTGTAGAATGATGTGTAGAATGAATGATTGTAGAATTACTTGCAGATTGATGTCTAGAACGATGAGTAGAATGATGTGTAGAATGATGTATAGAATGATGTGTTGAATGATGTGCGGAATCAATTATCTGAAGAATGATGTGTTGATTGATGTGTAGAATGATGTGTAGAATGATGTGCAGATTGATGTGTATAATGATATGTAGAATTATGATGTGTAGAATGATGTTCAGAATGATGTAATAATGATGTGTAGAATGAATGTTCTGTCGATTGATATGTAGATTGATGAGTATAATGATTTGTAGAATGATGTGTAGAATAAAGTGTAGAATGATGTGTAGAATGTTGATGTGTTGAATGATTTGAAGAATGATGTACCGAATGAGGTGTAGAATGATGTGCAGAATTATTTGTTTAATGATGTGTACAATGATGTGGATAATGATGTGTAGAATGAATGATGTGCAGAATGTTGTGTAAAATGATGTGTAGAATGATGTTTAGAATGAATGATGTGTAGAATGAATGATATGTAGATTGATGTGTGGATTGATGTGCAGATGTAAGTGCAGAAGAAAGTGCAGAATTATGTGTAGAATGATGTGTAGAATGAATGATGTGTAGAATGACATGTACAATGATGTGTAGAATGATGAGTAGTATGTTAATGTGTAGAATTGTGTGTCCAAATATGTGTAGACGTATGATGCGTCGAATGATGTGCAGAATGATGTGTAGAATGATGCGTAGAATGATGTGTAGATTGATGTATAGTATGATGTGTCGAATGAATGATGTGTAGAATGATGTGTAGAATGATGTGTAGAATGAATGACGTGTAGAATGATGTGTAGAATGATGTGTAGAATGATGTTAAGAATTAATGATGTGTAGAATAATGTTTAGAGTGATGTGTAGAATGATGTGTGGAATCATGTGCAGAATAATGTGCACAATGAATGATGTATAGAATGACTTGCAGGTTGACGTGTTGAATGATGTGAAGAATGATGTGTAGAATGATGTGTATAATGATGATGTGTAGAATGATGTGTACAATGATGTGTAGAATGATGTGCAGAATGAATGATGTGTAGAAAGACGTGTAGATTGTTGTGTAGCATAATGTGTGGAATGATGTGTAGATTGGTGTGTAGAATGATGTGTGGAATGATGTGTTGAATCAATGATCTGCAGAATGATGTGCAGATTGATGTGTGGAATAATGTATAGAATGATGTGTAGATTGATTTGTAGAATGATGTGTAGAATGATGATTTGTAGAATGATATGTCGAATGATGTGTAGAATGATGAGTATAATAAATGAAGTGTAGATGGATGTGTAGATTGTTGTGTAGAATGATTTGTAGAATGATGTGTATCATAATGTGTTGAATGATGTGTAGAATGACGTGTAGAATGATGTGTAGAATGAATGATTTGCAGAATGATGTGTAGAATGATGTGCAGAATGATGTGTAGAATGAATGATGTGTAGAATGAATGATGTGAAGAATTATGTGTAGAATGATGTGTATAATGATGTGTAGAATGACGTGTAGAATGATGTGTAGAATGATGTGTGGAATGAATGATGTGTATAACGATGTATAGAATGATGTGTAGAATGATGAGTAGAATGAATGATGTGTAGAATATTATGTAGAAAGATGTGTCGAATGATGCGTCGAATGATGTGTAGAATGATGTGTCTAATTAATGAAGTATAGATTGATGTGTAGATTGATGTGTAGATTGGTGTGTAGAATGATGTGTAAAATGATGTGTATAATGATGTGTATAATGATGTGCAGAATGATATGTAGAATAATGTGTAGATTGAGTGATGTGCAGAAAAACGTGTAGAATGATGTGTAGAATGACGTGTGGAATGAATGATGTGTAGACTGAATGATGTGTAGAAAGATGCGGAGAATGATGTGTCGAATGAATGATGTGTGGAATGATGTGTCGAAAGATGTGTAGAACGATAGATGTGTAGAATGATGTGTAGAATGAATGATTGTAGAATTACTTGCAGATTGATGTCTAGAACGATGAGTAGAATGATGTGTAGAATGATGTATAGAATGATGTGTTGAATGATGTGTCGAATCAATTATCTTAAGAATGATGTGTTGATTGATGTGTAGAATGATGTTTAGAATGATGTGCAGATTGATGTGTATAATGATATGTAGAATTATGATGTGTAGAATGACGTTCAGAATGATGTAATAATGATGTGTAGAATGAATGCTGTGTAGATTGATGTGTAGATTGGTGAGTATAATGATTTGTAGAATGATGTGTAGAATAAAGTGTAGAATGATGTGCAGAATGAAGATGTGTTGAATGATTTGAAGAATGATGTACCGAATGAGGTGTAGAATGATGTGCAGAATTATTTGTGTAATGATGTGTACAATGATGTGGAAAATGATGTGTAGAATGAATGATGTGCAAAATGTTGTGTACAATGATGTGTAGAATGATGTGTAGAATGAATGACATGTAAAATGAATGATATGTAGATTGATGTGTGGATTGATGTACAATTGTAAGTGCAGAAGAAAGTGCAGAATTATGTGTAGAATGATGTGTAGAATGAATGATGTGTAGAATGATGTGCAGAATGATGTGTAGAATGATGAGTAGTATGTTAATGTGTAGAATTATGTGTCAAAATATGTGTACACGTATGAAGCTTCGAATGATGTGCAGAATGATGTGTAGAATGATAATGTTTAGAATGATGTGTAGGATGATGTAACTAGTGATGTGTAGAATGATGTGTAGAATGAATGATGTGTACCTTGATGTGTAGAACGATGTGTAGAATGATATGTAGAATGAGGTATAGAATGATGTACAGAATGATGTGTAGAATGATGTATCGAATGATGTGTACAATGATTTGCAGAATGATGTTTATAATGATGTGTAGCATGATGTGGAGAGTGATGTGCAGAATGAATGATGTGCCGAATGATGTGTAAAATGACGTGCAGAATGATGTGTAGAAGGAATGATGTGCAGAATGAATGACATGTAGAATGATGTGTAGAATGATGTGCAGACGTAAGTGCAGAAGAAAGTGCAGAATTATGTGTAGAATGATGTGTAGAATGAAAGATGTGTAGAATGATGTGTAGAATGGTGCGTAGAATGATGAGTATAATGTACTGATGTGTAGAATGAAGTGTCGAACGACGTGTAGACAGATGTGTAGAACCATGCTTCGAATGAATGATGTGTAGATTGATGTGAAGATTTATGTGTAGAATGATGCCTAGAATGATGTGCAGAATGAAGTGTAGAATGATGTGTTGAATGAATGATGTGTAGAATGAATGATGTGTAGAATGATATGTAGAATGATGTGTAGAATGATGAGTAGATTGAATGATGTGTAGATTGATGTGTAGATTGTTGTGTAGAATGATTTGTAGAATGATGTGTAGAATGAAGTGAAGAACGATGTGTAGAATGACGATGTGTAGAATGTTGTGCAGAATGCGGCATCGAATGATTTGCAGAATGATGTGTAGAATGATGTATATAATGATGTGTAGAATGATGTGCAGAATGATGTTTAGAATGATGTGTAGAATCAATGACGTGCAGAATGAAGTCGAGAATGATGTGTAGAATGAATGATTTGCAGAATGAAGTGTAGAATGATGTGCAGAATGATGTGTAGAATGAATGATGTGCAGAATGAATGATGTGTCGAATTAATGATGTGCAGAATGATGAGTAGAATGAAGTGTGGAATGATGTGTAGATTGATGTGTAGAATGATGTGTAGAAGGATGTGTTGAATCAACGACCTGCAGAATAATGTGCAGATTGATGTGTAGAATGATGTGTAGAATGATGTGTAGAATGATGTGTAGAATGATGTGTGGAATGAATGAACTTTAGAAAGATGTGTCGAATGATGTGTTGAATGATGTGTGGAATGAATGATCGGTAGAATGACGTGTAGATTGATGTGTAGAATGATGTGTAGAATGATGTGGAGATTGATGTGTAGAATGATGTGTACAATAAATGACGTGTGGAATGATGTGTAGATTGTTGTGTAGAATGATTTGTAGAATGAGGTGTAGAATGAAGTGTAGAATGATGTGTAGAATGATGATGTGTAGAATGATGTACAGAATGATATATGGACTGATGTGTAGAATGATGTCTAGAATGATGTGGAGAATGATGTGCAGATTGATGTGTAGAATGAATGATGTGCATAATTACGTGAAGAATGATGTGTAGAATGATGTGTAGAATGAATGATGGGCAGAATTAATGACGTCCAGAATGATGAGTAGAATGATGTATGGAATGATGTGTAGATTGATGTGCATAATTACTTGTAGAATGATGTATAGAATGATGTGTAGAATGAATGATGTGTCGAACTAATGACGTGCAGAATGATGAGTAGAATGATGTGTGGATTGATGTGTAGAATGATGTGTATAATGATGATGTGTAGAAAGACGTGTAGATTGTTGTGTAGTGTAATGTATGGAATGATGTGTAGATTGATGTGTAGAATGATGTGTGGAATGATGTGTTGAATCAATGATCTGCAGAATGATGTGCAGATTGATGTGTAGAATAATGTGTAGAATGATGTGTAGATTGATTTGTAGAATGATGTGTAGAATGATGTGCAGAATGATGAGTAGAATGAATGAAGTGTAGATTGATGTGTAGATTGTTGTGTAGAATGATGTGTAGAATTATGTGTAGAATGAATGATTTGAAGAATGAAGTGTAGAATGATGTGCAGAATGATGTGTAGAATGAATGATGTGCAGTATGAATGATGTGAAGAATGACGTGTGGAATGATGTGCATAATGATGTGTAGAATGACGTGTAGAATGATGTGTAGAATGATGTGTGGAATGAATGATGTGAAGAACGATGTATAGAATGATGTGTGGAATGATGAGTAGAATGAATGATGTGTAGAATGATATGTAGAAAGATGTGTAGAATGATGCGTCGAATGATGTTTAGAATGATGTGTGGAATTAATGAAGTGCAGATTGACGTGTAGATTGATGTGTAGATTGATGTGTACAATAATGTGTAAAATGTTGTGTATAATGATGTGTAGAATGATGTGTAGAATGATGTGTAGATTGAGTGATATGCAGAAAGACGTGTAGAATGATGTGTGGAATGATGTGTAGAATGAATGATGTGTAGAATGATGTGTAGAATGAATGACTGTAGAATTACGTGCAGATTGATGTCTCGAACGATGAGTCGAATGATGTATAGAATGAAGAATAGAATGATGTGTTGAATGATGTGTCGAATCGATTATCTGAAGAATGATGTGTTGATTGATGTGTAGAATGATGTGTAGATTGATGTGCAGATTGATGTGTATAATGATATGTAGAATTATGATGTGTAGAATGATGTTCAGAATGATGTAATAATGATGTGTAGAATGAATGCTGTGTAGATTGATGTGTAGATTGATGAGTAGAATGATTTGTCGAATGAAGTGTAGAATAAAGTGTAGAATGATGTGTAGAATGATGATGTGTAGAATGATTTGAAGAATGATGTACCGAATGAGGTGTAGAATGATGTGCAGAATTATTTGTGTAATGATGTGTACAATGATGTGGATAATGATGTGTAGAATGAATGATGTGCAGAATGCTGTGTACAATGACGTGTAGAATGATGTGTAGAATGAATGATGTGTAGAATGAATGATATGTAGATTTATGTGTGGATTGATGTGCAGATGTAAGTGCAGAAGAAAGTGCAGAAATATGTGTAGAATGATGTGTAGAATGAATGATGTGTAGAATGATGTGTAGAATGATGTGTAGAATGATGAGTAGTATGTTAATGTGTAGAATTATGTGTCAAAATATGTGTAGACGTATGATGCGTCGAATGATGTGCAGAATGATGTGTAGAATGATGTGTAGAAGGATGTGTAGATTGATGTATAGTATGATGTGTCGAATGTATGATGTGCAGAATGATGTGTAGAATGATATGTAGAATGATGTTTAGAATCAATGATGTGTAGAATAATGTTTAGAGTGACGTGTAGAATGATGTGCGGAATCATGTGTAGAATAATGTGCACAATGAATGATGTGCAGAATGACGTGCAGGTTGACGTGTTGAATGATGTGGAGAAAGATGTGTAGAATGATGTGTAGAATGAATGATGTGTATATTGATGTGTAGATTGATGTGCAGAATGGTGTGAGGAATGAAGTGTAGAATGATGTGTAGAATGATGATGTGTAGAATGATGTGCAGAATGATATGTGAACAGATGTGTAGAATGATGTCTAGAATGATGTGGAGAATGATGTGCAGATTGATGTGTAGAATGAATGATGTGCATAATTACGGGAAGAATGATGTGTAGAAAGATGTGTAGAATGAATGAAGTGCAGAATTAATGACGTGCAGAATGATGAGTAGAATGATGTGTGGAATGATGTGTAGCTTGATGTGCATAATTACATGGAGAATGATGTGTAGAATGATGTGTAGAATGAATGATGTGTCGAA
The DNA here is from genome assembly GCF_044704955.1 of Pristiophorus japonicus. Classification (NCBI taxonomy): domain Eukaryota; kingdom Metazoa; phylum Chordata; class Chondrichthyes; family Pristiophoridae; genus Pristiophorus; species Pristiophorus japonicus. Next base: position 1,631,703 of record NW_027252779.1, read on the forward strand.
ATAATGACGTGCAGAATGATAAGTAGAATGATGTGTGGAATGATGTGTAGATTGATGTGTAGAATGATGTGTCGAATGATGTGTAGATTGATGTGTAGAATGATGTGTATAATGATGATGTGTTGAATGATGTGTACAATGATGTGTAGAATGATGTGTAGAATGAATGATGTGTAGATTGATGTGTAGAATGATGTGTGGAATGATGTGTTGAATCAATGATCTGCAGAATGATGTGCAGATTGATGTGTGGAATAATGTATAGAATGATGTGTAGATTGATTTGTAGAATGATGTGTAGAATGATGATTTATAGAATGATATGTCGAATGATGGGAAGAATGATGAGTATAATGAATGAAGTGTAGATGGATGTGTAGATTGTTGTGTAGAATGATTTGTATAATGATGCGTATCAAGATGTGTTGAATGATGTGTAGAATGATGTGTAGAATGATGTGTAGAATGATGTGTAGAATGAATGATTTGCAGAATGAAGTTTAGAATGATGTGCAGAATGATGTGTAGAATGAATGATGTGCAGAATGAATGATGTGAAGAATTATGTGTAGAATGATGTGTATAATGATGTGTAGAATGATGAGTAGAATGAATGATGCGTAGAATAAGATGTAGAAAGATGTGTAAAATGATGCGTCGAATGATGTGAAGAATGATGTGTCTAATTAATGAAGTATAGATCGATGTGTAGATTGATGTGTAGATTGGTGTGTAGAATGATGTGTAAAATAATGTGTATAATGATGTGTAGATTGAGTGATGTGCAGAAAAACGTGTAGAATGATGTGTAGAATAACGTGTGGAATGAACGATGTGTAGACTGAATGATGTGTAGAAAGATGCGTGGAATGATGTGCAGAATGAATGATGTATAGAATGATGTGTCGAAAGATGTGTAGAACGATAGATGTGTAGAATGATGTGTAGAATGAATGATTGTAGAATTACTTGCAGATTGATGTCTAGAACGATGAGTAGAATGATGTGTAGAATGATGTATAGAATGATGTGTTGAATGATGTGCGGAATCAATTATCTGAAGAATGATGTGTTGATTGATGTGTAGAATGATGTGTAGAATGATGTGCAGATTGATGTGTATAATGATATGTAGAATTATGATGTGTAGAATGATGTTCAGAATGATGTAATAATGATGTGTAGAATGAATGTTCTGTCGATTGATATGTAGATTGATGAGTATAATGATTTGTAGAATGATGTGTAGAATAAAGTGTAGAATGATGTGTAGAATGTTGATGTGTTGAATGATTTGAAGAATGATGTACCGAATGAGGTGTAGAATGATGTGCAGAATTATTTGTTTAATGATGTGTACAATGATGTGGATAATGATGTGTAGAATGAATGATGTGCAGAATGTTGTGTAAAATGATGTGTAGAATGATGTTTAGAATGAATGATGTGTAGAATGAATGATATGTAGATTGATGTGTGGATTGATGTGCAGATGTAAGTGCAGAAGAAAGTGCAGAATTATGTGTAGAATGATGTGTAGAATGAATGATGTGTAGAATGACATGTACAATGATGTGTAGAATGATGAGTAGTATGTTAATGTATAGAATTATGTGTCCAAATATGTGTAGACGTATGATGCGTAGAATGATGTGCAGAATGATGTGTAGAATGATGTGTAGAATGATGTGTAGATTGATGTATAGTATGATGTGTCGAATGAATGATGTGTAGAATGATGTGTAGAATGATGTGTAGAATGAATGATGTGTAGAATGATGTGTAGAATGATGTGTAGAATGATGTTAAGAATCAATGATGTGTAGAATAATGTTTAGAGTGATGTGTAGAATGATGTGTGGAATCATGTGCAGAATAATGTGCACAATGAATGATGTATAGAATGACTTGCAGGTTGACGTGTTGAATGATGTGAAGAATGATGTGTAGAATGATGTGTATAATGATGATGTGTAGAATGATGTGTACAATGATGTGTAGAATGATGTGCAGAATGAATGATGTGTAGAAAGACGTGTAGATTGTTGTGTAGCATAATGTGTGGAATGATGTGTAGATTGGTGTGTAGAATGATGTGTGGAATGATGTGTTGAATCAATGATCTGCAGAATGATGTGCAGATTGATGTGTGGAATAATGTATAGAATGATGTGTAGATTGATTTGTAGAATGATGTGTAGAATGATGATTTGTAGAATGATATGTCGAATGATGTGTAGAATGATGAGTATAATGAATGAAGTGTAGATGGATGTGTAGATTGTTGTGTAGAATGATTTGTAGAATGATGTGTATCATAATGTGTTGAATGATGTGTAGAATGACGTGTAGAATGATGTGTAGAATGAATGATTTGCAGAATGATGTGTAGAATGATGTGCAGAATGATGTGTAGAATGAATGATGTGCAGAATGAATGATGTGAAGAATTATGTGTAGAATGATGTGTATAATGATGTGTAGAATGCCGTGTAGAATGATGTGTAGAATGATGTGTGGAATGAATGATGTGTATAACGATGTATAGAATGATGTGTAGAATGATGAGTAGAATGAATGATGTGTAGAATATTATGTAGAAAGATGTGTCGAATGATGCGTCGAATGATGTGTAGAATGATGTGTCTAATTAATGAAGTATAGATTGATGTGTAGATTGATGTGTAGAATGGTGTGTAGAATGATGTGTAAAATGATGTGTATAATGATGTGTATAATGATGTGTAGAATGATATGTAGAATAATGTGTAGATTGAGTGATGTGCAGAAAAACGTGTAGAATGATGTGTAGAATGACGTGTGGAATGAATGATGTGTAGACTGAATGATGTGTAGAAAGATGCGGAGAATGATGTGTCGAATGAATGATGTGTGGAATGATGTGTCGAAAGATGTGTAGAACGATAGATGTGTAGAATGATGTGTAGAATGAATGATTGTAGAATTACTTGCAGATTGATGTCTAGAACGATGAGTAGAATGATGTGTAGAATGATGTATAGAATGATGTGTTGAATGATGTGTCGAATCAATTATCTTAAGAATGATGTGTTGATTGATGTGTAGAATGATGTTTAGAATGATGTGCAGATTGATGTGTATAATGATATGTAGAATTATGATGTGTAGAATGACGTTCAGAATGATGTAATAATGATGTGTAGAATGAATGCTGTGTAGATTGATGTGTAGATTGATGAGTATAATGATTTGTAGAATGATGTGTAGAATAAAGTGTAGAATGATGTGTAGAATGAAGATGTGTTGAATGATTTGAAGAATGATGTACCGAATGAGGTGTAGAATGATGTGCAGAATTATTTGTGTAATGATGTGTACAATGATGTGGAAAATGATGTGTAGAATGAATGATGTGCAAAATGTTGTGTACAATGATGTGTAGAATGATGTGTAGAATGAATGACATGTAAAATGAATGATATGTAGATTGATGTGTGGATTGATGTACGATTGTAAGTGCAGAAGAAAGTGCAGAATTATGTGTAGAATGATGTGTAGAATGAATGATGTGTAGAATGACGTGCAGAATGATGTGTAGAATGATGAGTAGTATGTTAATGTGTAGAATTATGTGTCAAAATATGTGTACACGTATGAAGCTTCGAATGATGTGCAGAATGATGTGTAGAATGATAATGTTTAGAATGATGTGTAGGATGATGTAACGAGTGATGTGTCGAATGATGTGTAGAATGAATGATGTGTACCTTGATGTGTAGAACGATGTGTAGAATGATATGTAGAATGAGGTATAGAATGATGTGCAGAATAATGTGTAGAATGATGTATCGAATGATGTGTACAATGATTTGCAGAATGATGTTTATAATGATATGTAGAATGATGTGGAGAGTGATGTGCAGAATGAATGATGTGCCGAATGATGTGTAAAATGACGTGCAGAATGATGTGTAGAAGGAATGATGTGCAGAATGAATGACATGTAGAATGATGTGTAGAATGATGTGCAGACGCAAGTGCAGAAGAAAGTGCAGAATTATGTGTAGAATGAAGTGTAGAATGAAAGATGTGTAGAATGATGTGTAGAATGGTGCGTAGAATGATGAGTATAATGTACTGATGTGTAGAATGAAGTGTCGAACGACGTGTAGACAGATGTGTAGAACCATGCTTCGAATGAATGATGTGTAGATTGATGTGAAGATTTATGTGTAGAATGATGCCTAGAATGATGTGCAGAATGAAGTGTAGAATGATGTGTTGAATGAATGATGTGTAGAATGAATGATGTGTAGAATGATATTTAGAATGATGTGTAGAATGATGAGTAGATTGAATGATGTGTAGATTGATGTGTAGATTGTTGTGTAGAATGATTTGTAGAATGATGTGTAGAATGAAGTGAAGAACGATGTGTAGAATGACGATGTGTAGAATGTTGTGCAAAATGAGGCATCGAATGATTTGCAGAATGATGTGTAGAATGATGTATATAATGATGTGTAGAATGATGTGCAGAATGATGTTTAGAATGATGTGTAGAATCAATGACGTGCAGAATGAAGTCGAGAATGATGTGTAGAATGAATGATTTGCAGAATGAAGTGTAGAATGATGTGCAGAATGATGTGTAGAATGAATGATGTGCAGAATGAATGATGTGTCGAATTAATGATGTGCAGAATGATGAGTAGAATGATGTGTGGAATGATGTGTCGATTGATGTGTAGAATGATGTGTAGAAGGATGTGTTGAATCAACGACCTGCAGAATAATGTGCAGATTGATGTGTAGAATGATGTGTAGAATGATGTGTAGAATGATGTGTAGAATGATGTGTGGAATGAATGAACTTTAGAAAGATGTGTCGAATGATGTGTTGAATGATGTGTGGAATGAATGATCGGTAGAATGACGTGTAGATTGATGTGTAGAATGATGTGTAGAATGATGTGGAGATTGATGTGTAGAATGATGTGTACAATAAATGACGTGTGGAATGATGTGTAGATTGTTGTGAAGAATGATTTGTAGAATGAGGTGTAGAATGAAGTGTAGAATGATGTGTAGAATGATGATGTGTAGAATGATGTACAGAATGATATATGGACTGATGTGTAGAATGATGTCTGGAATGATGTGGAGAATGATGTGCAGATTGATGTGTAGAATGAATGATGTGCATAATTACGTGAAGAATGATGTGTAGAATGATGTGTAGAATGAATGATGGGCAGAATTAATGACGTCCAGAATGATGAGTAGAATGATGTGTGGAATGATGTGTAGATTGATGTGCATAATTACTTGTAGAATGATGTATAGAATGATGTGTAGAATGAATGATGTGTCGAACGAATGACGTGCAGAATGATGAGTAGAATGATGTGTGGATTGATGTGTAGAATGATGTGTATAATGATGATGTGTAGAATAATGTGTACAATGATGTGTAGAATGATGTGTAGAATGAATGATGTGTAGAAAGACGTGTAGATTGTTGTGTAGTGTAATGTATGGAATGATGTGTAGATTGATGTGTAGAATGATGTGTGGAATGATGTGTTGAATCAATGATCTGCAGAATGATGTGCAGATTGATGTGTAGAATAATGTGTAGAATGATGTGTAGATTGATTTGTAGAATGATGTGTAGAATGATGTGCAGAATGATGAGTAGAATGAATGAAGTGTAGATTGATGTGTAGATTGTTGTGTAGAATGATGTGTAGAATTATGTGTAGAATGAATGATTTGAAGAATGAAGTGTAGAATGATGTGCAGAATGATGTGTAGAATGAATGATGTGCAGTATGAATGATGTGAAGAATGACGTGTGGAATGATGTGCATAATGATGTGTAGAATGACGTGTAGAATGATGTGTAGAATGATGTGTGGAATGAATGATGTGAAGAACGATGTATAGAATGATGTGTGGAATGATGAGTAGAATGAATGATGTGTAGAATGATATGTAGAAAGATGTGTAGAATGATGCGTCGAATGATGTTTAGAATGATGTGTGGAATTAATGAAGTGCAGATTGACGTGTAGATTGATGTGTAGATTGATGTGTAGAATAATGTGTAAAATGTTGTGTATAATGATGTGTAGAATGATGTGTAGAATGATGTGTAGATTGAGTGATATGCAGAAAGACGTGTAGAATGATGTGTAGAATGAATGATGTGTAGAATGATGTGTCGAAAGATGTGTAGAACGATAGATGTGTAGAATGATGTGTAGAATGAATGACTGTAGAATTACGTGCAGATTGATGTCTCGAACGATGAGTCGAATGATGTATAGAATGAAGAATAGAATGATGTGTTGAATGATGTGTCGAATCGATTATCTGAAGAATGATGTGTTGATTGATGTGTAGAATGATGTGTAGATTGATGTGCAGATTGATGTGTATAATGATATGTAGAATTATGATGTGTAGAATGATGTTCAGAATGATGTAATAATGATGTGTAGAATGAATGCTGTGTAGATTGATGTGTAGATTGATGAGTAGAATGATTTGTCGAATGAAGTGTAGAATAAAGTGTAGAATGATGTGTAGAATGATGATGTGTAGAATGATTTGAAGAATGATGTACCGAATGAGGTGTAGAATGATGTGCAGAATTATTTGTGTAATGATGTGTACAATGATGTGGATAATGATGTGTAGAATGAATGATGTGCAGAATGCTGTGTACAATGACGTGTAGAATGATGTGTAGAATGAATGATGTGTAGAATGAATGATATGTAGATTTATGTGTGGATTGATGTGCAGATGTAAGTGCAGAAGAAAGTGCAGAAATATGTGTAGAATGATGTGTAGAATGATGAGTAGTATGTTAATGTGTAGAATTATGTGTCAAAATATGTGTAGACGTATGATGCGTCGAATGATGTGCAGAATGATGTGTAGAATGATGTGTAGAAGGATGTGTAGATTGATGTATAGTATGATGTGTCGAATGTATGATGTGCAGAATGATGTGTAGAATGATATGTAGAATGATGTTTAGAATCAATGATGTGTAGAATAATGTTTAGAGTGACGTGTAGAATGATGTGCGGAATCATGTGTAGAATAATGTGCACAATGAATGATGTGCAGAATGACGTGCAGGTTGACGTGTTGAATGATGTGGAGAAAGATGTGTAGAATGATGTGTAGAATGAATGATGTGTATATTGATGTGTAGATTGATGTGCAGAATGGTGTGAGGAATGAAGTGTAGAATGATGTGTAGAATGATAATGTTTAGAATGATGTATAGGATGATGTATCGAGTGATGTGTAGAATGATGTGTAGAATGAATGATGTGTACATTGATGTGTAGAACGATGTGTAGAATGATATGTAGAATGAGGTATAGAATGATGTGCAGAATGATGTGTAGAATGATGTATCGAATGATGTGTAGAATGATTTGCAGAATGATGTGTATAATGATGTGTAGAATGATGTGGAGAATGATGTACAGAATGAATGATGTGCCGAATGATGTGTAAAATGACGTGCAGAATGATGTGTAGAAGGAATGATGTGCAGAATGAATGTCATGCAGAATGATGTGTAGAATGATGTGTAGACGTAAGTGCAGAAGAAAGTGCAGAATTATGTGTAGAATGATGTGTAGAATGAAAGATGTGTAGAATGACGTGTAGAATGGTGTGGAGAATGATGAGTAGAATGTACTGATGTGTAGAATGAAGTGTCGAACGACGTGTAGACAGGTATGTAGAATCATGCGTCGAATGAATGATGTGTAGATTGATGTGAAGATTGATGTGTAGAATGATGCGTAGAATGATGTGCAGAATGAAGTGTAGAATGATGTGTTGAATGAATGATGTGTAGAATGAATGATGTGTGGAATGATATTAAGAATCAATGAAGTGTAGAATAATGTTTAGAATTATGTCTAAAATGACGTGTAGTATGATGTGTAGAATGATGTGTAGATTGATGTGTAGAATGATGTGCAGAATGATGCTGTGTAGAAAAATGTGTCGAATGATGTGGAGAATGATGTGCAGAATGAATGATGTGCTGATTGATGAGTAGATTGATATGTAGCGTGATGTGAAGAATGAAGTGTAGAAAGATGTGTGGAATGATGATGTGTAGAATGATGTGTAGGATGATGTATTGAGTGATGTGTAGATTGAAGTGTAGAATGAATGATTGTAGAATTACGTGTACATTGATGTATAAAACGATTTGTAGAATGTTATGTAGAATGATGTGTAGAATGATGTGTAGAATGATGTGTAGATTGATGTGTAGAATGATGTGTAGAATGATGTGTAGATTGATGTGTGTAATGGTGTGTAGCATGATAATTTGTAGAATAATGTTTAGAATGATGTGAAGAATGATGTTTACAATGAATGCTGTGTAGATTGATGGAGAGATTGATGTGCAGAATGATTTGTAGAATGATGTATAGAATGAAGTGTAGAATGATGTGTCGAATGATGAAGTGTAGAATGATGTGTAGAATGATGAATCGTATGATGTGTAGGATGATGGGTGGAATGATGTGTAGATTGATGTGTAGAATGACGTGCAGAATGAAGATGTGTAGAATGATGTGTAGATTGATGAGTATAATGATTTGTAGAATGATGTGTAGAATAAAGTGTAGAATGATGTGTAGAATGAAGATGTGTTGAATGATTTGAAGAATGATGTACCGAATGAGGTGTAGAATGATGTGCAGAATTATTTGTGTAATGATGTGTACAATGATGTGGAAAATGATGTGTAGAATGAATGATGTGCAAAATGTTGTGTACAATGATGTGTAGAATGATGTGTAGAATGAATGACATGTAAAATGAATGATATGTAGATTGATGTGTGGATTGATGTACAATTGTAAGTGCAGAAGAAAGTGCAGAATTATGTGTAGAATGATGTGTAGAATGAATGATGTGTAGAATGATGTGCAGAATGATGTGTAGAATGATGAGTAGTATGTTAATGTGTAGAATTATGTGTCAAAATATGTGTACACGTATGAAGCTTCGAATGATGTGCAGAATGATGTGTAGAATGATAATGTTTAGAATGATGTGTAGGATGATGTAACGAGTGATGTGTAGAATGATGTGTAGAATGAATGATGTGTACCTTGATGTGTAGAACGATGTGTAGAATGATATGTAGAATGAGGTATAGAATGATGTGCAGAATGATGTGTAGAATGATGTATCGAATGATGTGTACAATGATTTGCAGAATGATGTTTATAATGATGTGTAGAATGATGTGGAGAGTGATGTGCAGAATGAATGATGTGCCGAATGATGTGTAAAATGACGTGCAGAATGATGTGTAGAAGGAATGATGTGCAGAATGAATGACATGTAGAATGATGTGTAGAATGATGTGCAGACGTAAGTGCAGAAGAAAGTGCAGAATTATGTGTAGAATGAAGTGTAGAATGAAAGATGTGTAGAATGATGTGTAGAATGGTGCGTAGAATGATGAGTATAATGTACTGATGTGTAGAATGAAGTGTCGAACGACGTGTAGACAGATGTGTAGAACCATGCTTCGAATGAATTATGTGTAGATTGATGTGAAGATTTATGTGTAGAATGATGCCTAGAATGATGTGCAGAATGAAGTGTAGAATGATGTGTTGAATGAATGATGTGTAGAATGAATGATGTGTAGAATGATATGTAGAATGATGTGTAGAATGATGAGTAGATTGAATGATGTGTAGATTGATGTGTAGATTGTTGTGTAGAATGATTTGTAGAATGATGTGTAGAATGAAGTGAAGAACGATGTGTAGAATGACGATGTGTAGAATGTTGTGCAGAATGAGGCATCGAATGATTTGCAGAATGATGTGTGGAATGATGTATATAATGATGTGTAGAATGATGTGCAGAATGATGTTTAGAATGATGTGTAGAATCAATGACGTGCAGAATGAAGTCGAGAATGATGTGTAGAATGAATGATTTGCAGAATGAAGTGTAGAATGATGTGCAGAATGATGTGTAGAATGAATGATGTGCAGAATGAATGATGTGTCGAATTAATGATGTGCAGAATGATGAGTAGAATGATGTGTGGAATGATGTGTAGATTGATGTGTAGAATGATGTGTAGAAGGATGTGTTGAATCAACGACCTGCAGAATGATGTGCAGATTGATGTGTAGAATGATGTGTAGAATGATGTGTAGAATGATGTGTAGAATGATGTGTGGAATGAATGAACTTTAGAAAGATGTGTCGAATGATGTGCTGAATGATGTGTGGAATGAATGATCGGTAGAATGACGTGTAGATTGATGTGTAGAATGATGTGGAGATTGATGTGTAGAATGATGTGTACAATAAATGACGTGTGGAATGATGTGTAGATTGTTGTGTAGAATGATTTGTAGAATGAGGTGTAGAATGAAGTGTAGAATGATGTGTAGAATGATGATGTGTAGAATGATGTACAGAATGATATATGGACTGATGTGTAGAATGATGTCTAGAATGATGTGGAGAATGATGTGCAGATTGATGTGTAGAATGAATGATGTGCATAATTACGTGAAGAATGATGTGTAGAATGATGTGTAGAATGAATGATGGGCAGAATTAATGACGTCCAGAATGATGAGTAGAATGATGTGTGGAATGATGTGTAGATTGATGTGCATAATTACTTGTAGAATGATGTATAGAATGATGTGTAGAATGAATGATGTGTCGAACTAATGACGTGCAGAATGATGAGTAGAATGATGTGTGGATTGATGTGTAGAATGATGTGTATAATGATGATGTGTAGAATAATGTGTACAATGATGTGTAGAATGATGTGTAGAATGAATGATGTGTAGAAAGACGTGTAGATTGTTGTGCAGTGTAATGTATGGAATGATGTGTAGATTGATGTGTAGAATGATGTGTGGAATGATGTGTTGAATCAATGATCTGCAGAATGATGTGCAGATTGATGTGTAGAATAATGTGTAGAATGATGTGTAGATTGATTTGTAGAATGATGTGTAGAATGATGTGCAGAATGATGAGTAGAATGAATGAAGTGTAGATTGATGTGTAGATTGTTGTGTAGAATGATGTGTAGAATTATGTGTAGAATGAATGATTTGAAGAATGAAGTGTAGAATGATGTGCAGAATGATGTGTAGAATGAATGATGTGCAGTATGAATGATGTGAAGAATGACGTGTGGAATGATGTGCATAATGATGTGTAGAATGATGTGTAGAATGATGTGTAGAATGATGTGTGGAATGAATGATGTGAAGAACGATGTATAGAATGATGTGTGGAATGATGAGTAGAATGAATGATGTGTAGAATGATATGTAGAAAGATGTGTAGAATGATGCGTCGAATGATGTTTAGAATGATGTGTGGAATTAATGAAGTGTAGATTGACGTGTAGATTGATGTGTAGATTGATGTGTAGAATAATGTGTAAAATGTTGTGTATAATGATGTGTAGAATGATGTGTAGAATGATGTGTAGATTGAGTGATATGCAGAAAGACGTGTAGAATGATGTGTGGAATGATGTGTAGAATGAATGATGTGTAGAATGATGTGTCGAAAGATGTGTAGAACGATAGATGTGTAGAATGATGTGTAGAATGAATGACTGTAGAATTACGTGCAGATTGATGTCTCGAACGATGAGTCGAATGATGTATAGAATGAAGAATAGAATGATGTGTTGAATGATGTGTCGAATCGATTATCTGAAGAATGATGTGTTGATTGATGTGTAGAATGATGTGTAGATTGATGTGCAGATTGATGTGTATAATGATATGTAGAATTATGATGTGTAGAATGATGTTCAGAATGATGTAATAATGATGTGTAGAATGAATGCTGTGTAGATTGATGTGTAGATTGATGAGTAGAATGATTTGTCGAATGAAGTGTAGAATAAAGTGTAGAATGATGTGTAGAATGATGATGTGTAGAATGATTTGAAGAATGATGTACCGAATGAGGTGTAGAATGATGTGCAGAATTATTTGTGTAATGATGTGTACAATGATGTGGATAATGATGTGTAGAATGAATGATGTGCAGAATGCTGTGTACAATGACGTGTAGAATGATGTGTAGAATGAATGATGTGTAGAATGAATGATATGTAGATTTATGTGTGGATTGATGTGCAGATGTAAGTGCAGAAGAAAGTGCAGAAATATGTGTAGAATGATGTGTAGAATGAATGATGTGTAGAATGATGTGTAGAATGATGTGTAGAATGATGAGTAGTATGTTAATGTGTAGAATTATGTGTCAAAATATGTGTAGACGTATGATGCGTCGAATGATGTGCAGAATGATGTGTAGAATGATGTGTAGAAGGATGTGTAGATTGATGTATAGTATGATGTGTCGAATGTATGATGTGCAGAATGATGTGTAGAATGATATGTTGAATGATGTTTAGAATCAATGATGTGTAGAATAATGTTTAGAGTGACGTGTAGAATGATGTGCGGAATCATGTGTAGAATAATGTGCACAATGATTGATGTGCAGAATGACGTGCAGGTTGACGTGTTGAATGATGTGGAGAAAGATGTGTAGAATGATGTGTAGAATGAATGATGTGTATATTGATGTGTAGATTGATGTGCAGAATGGTGTGAGGAATGAAGTGTAGAATGATGTGTAGAATGATAATGTTTAGAATGATGTATAGGATGATGTATCGAGTTATGTGTAGAATGATGTGTAGAATGAATGATGTGTACATTGATGTGTAGAACGATGTGTAGAATGATATGTAGAATGAGGTATAGAATGATGTGCAGAATGCTGTGTAGAATGATGTATCGAATGATGTGTAGAATGATTTGCAGAATGATGTGTATAATGATGTGTAGAATGATGTGGAGAATGATGTACAGAATAAATGATGTGCCGAATGACGTGTAAAATGACGTGCAGAATGATGTGTAGAAGGAATGATGTGCAGAATGAATGTCATGCAGAATGATGTGTAGAATGATGTGTAGACGTAAGTGCAGAAGAAAGTGCAGAATTATGTGTAGAATGATGTGTAGAATGAAAGATGTGTAGAATGACGTGTAGAATGGTGTGTAGAATGATGAGTAGAATGTACTGATGTGTAGAATGAAGTGTCGAACGACGTGTAGACAGGTATGTAGAATCATGCGTCGAATGAATGATGTGTAAATTGATGTGAAGATTGATGTGTAGAATGATGCGTAGAATGATGTGCAGAATGAAGTGTAGAATGATGTGTTGAATGAATGATGTGTAGAATGAATGATGTGTGGAATGATATTAAGAATCAATGAAGTGTAGAATAATGTTTAGAATTATGTCTAAAATGACGTGTAGTATGATGTGTAGAATGATGTGTAGATTGATGTGTAGAATGATGTGCAGAATGATGCTGTGTAGAAAAATGTGTCGAATGATGTGGAGAATGATGTGCAGAATGAATGATGTGCTGATTGATGAGTAGATTGATATGTAGCGTGATGTGAAGAATGAAGTGTAGAAAGATGTGTGGAATGATGATGTGTAGAATGATGTGTAGGATGATGTATTGAGTGATGTGTAGATTGAAGTGTAGAATGAATGTTTATAGAATTACGTGTACATTGATGTATAAAACGATTTGTAGAATGTTATGTAGAATGATGTGTAGAATGATGTGTAGAATGATGTGTAGATTGATGTGTAGAATGATGTGTAGAATGATGTGTAGATTGATGTGTGTAATGGTGTGTAGCATGATAATTTGTAGAATAATGTTTAGAATGATGTGAAGAATGATGTTTACAATGAATGCTGTGTAGATTGATGGAGAGATTGATGTGCAGAATGATTTGTAGAATGATGTATAGAATGAAGTGTAGAATGATGTGTCGAATGATGATGTGTAGAATGATGTGTAGAATGATGAATCGAATGATGTGTAGGATGATGGGTGGAATGATGTGTAGATTGATGTGTAGAATGACGTGCAGAATGAAGATGTGTAGAATGATGTGTAGAATAATGTGTAGAATGATGTGTAGAATGAATGATGTGCAGAATGACGTGTAAAATGATGTGTAGAATGATGTGTAGAATGAATTATGTGCAGAATTAACGATTTGTAGAATTATGTGCAGAATGATGTGCAGTATGAATGATGTGTCGAATGATGTGTAGAATGATGTGCAGAATGATGAGTAGAATGACTGATGTGCAGAATGATGTATCAAAAGATGTGTAGTCGGATGTGTCGAATGATGCATCGAATGATGTGTAGAATGATGTGTAGAATGATGTGTAGAATGATGTGCAGTTTGATGTGTAGAATGAATGATGTGTAGAATGATGTGTCGAAGGATGTGTAGAATGAATGATGTGTAGAATGATGTGTAGAATGATGTGTGGATTGATGTGCAGAATGAATGATGAGTTGAATAGCGTGCAGATTGACGTGTAGAATAATGTGGAGAATGATGTGTAGAATGACGTGTAGAATGATGTGTAAAATGATGTGTAGATTGATGTATAGAATGACGTGCAGAATTATGATGTGTAGAATGAAATGTCGAATGATGTGTAGAATGATGTGTAGAATGAATGATGTGTAGATTGATGTTTAGATTGGTGTGTGGAATGATGTGAAGAATGAAGTGTTGAATGATGTGTAGAATGATGATGTGTAGAATGATGTGTGGGATGATGTATCGAGTGATGTGTAGAATGAAGTGTAGAATAATGTGTATAATGATGTGTAGAATGTTGTGTAGAATTATGTTTAGCATGATGTGAAGAATCAATGATGTGTAGAATGATATTTAGAGTGATGTGTAGAATTACGTGTAGATTGATGTGTAGATTGATGTGTAGAATGATGTTTAGAATGATGTGTAGAATGATGTGTAGAATGATGTTAAGAATCAATGATGTGTAGAATGATGTGTAGGATGACGCATCGAGTGATGTGAAGAATGAAGTGTAGAATGATGTGCACAATGATGTGCAGAATGATGTGTAGAATGAATGATGTGTAGAATTAGGTGTAGATTGATGTGTAGAAAGAGGTGTGCAATGAAGTTTAGAATGATTTGTAGAATGATGTGTAGAATAATGTTTTGAATGATTGATGTGTAGAATGACGTGTTGAATGATGTGTAGAATGATGTGTAGAATGATGTTAAGATTCAATGATGTGTAGAATGATGTGTAGAGTGATGTGTAGAATGATGTGTAGAATGATGTGTCGAATGAATTATGTGTCGAATTACCTTAAGATTGATGTGTAGAATGAATTGTAGAATGATGTGTAGAGTAATGTGTAGAATGCTGTGTAGAATGATGTATAGAATCTATGATCTCTAGAATGATGTGCAGATTGATGTGTCGAATGATGTGTAGATTCACGTGTAGAATGATGTGTAGAACGATGACGTTTCGACTGATGTGTAGAATGATGTGTAGAATGAGGTGTAGAATGAATGATGTGTATATTGATGTGTAGATTGTTGTGCAGAATGATGTGTAGAATTACTGATGTGCAGAATGACGTGTGGATTGATGTGTAGATTGCTGTGTCGAACGATTTTCAGAAATATGTGTAGAGTGAAGTGTAGAATGATGTGCAAAATGATGATGTGTAGAACAATGTGTGGAATGATGTTCAGAATGATGTGTGGAATGATGTGTGGAATGAATGATATGAATGATTTGCAGAATGATGTGTCGAATGATGTGTAGAATGATGTGTAGAATGAATGATGTGTAGAATGATGTGCAGAATGATGTGTAGAATGACGTGTAGAATGATTGATGTGTAGAATGATGTGTAAATGATGTGTCGTATGATGTTGAGAATCAATTATGTGTAGAATGATGTGTAGAGGAAGTGTAGGATGATGTGTTGATTGATGTGTAGAATGAATGATGTGCAGAATTACGTGTAGATTGATGTGTTGAATGATGTGTAGAATGATGTGTAGAATGGAGGATGTGTAGAATGATGTGCAGAATGATGTGTAAAATGATGTGTGGAATGATGTGTGGAATGAATGAGGTGCAGAATGAATGATGTGTATAATGTTGTGTACAATGATGTGTAGAATGATGTGTCGAATGAATGATGTTTAGAAAGATGTGCAGAATGATGTGTTGATGGATGTGTAGAATGATACGTGGAATGATGTGTGGAATGATGTGTTGAATGAATGATGTGTTGAATGATATGTAGAATGAATGAGGTGCAGCATGAATGATGTGTGTAATGATGTGTAGAATGATGTGTGGAATGATGTGTAGAATGATGTGTGGAATGAATGATGTGTAGAATGATGTGTAGAATGATGTGAAGAAGGATGATGAGAATGACCGATGTGCAGAATGATGTGTAGAAAGATGTGTGGACGAATATGTGGAATCATGCGTCCAATGATGTGTAGAATGATCTGCAGAATGATGTGCAGAATGATGTATGGAATGATGTGTAGAACGAGGTGCAGAATGAATGCTGTGAAGAATGATGTGTAGAATGATGTGTAGAATGATGTGTAAAATGAATGATGTGTATACTGATGTGCAGAATGATGTGCAGAGTGATGTGTTGAATGATGTGTAGAATGATGTGTAGAATTAATGACGTGCAGAATGACGTGTGGATTGATGTGTAGATTGCTGTGTCGAACGATTTGCAGAAAGATGTGTAGAACAATGTGTGGAATGATGTGCAGAATGATGTGTGGAATGATGTGTGGAATGAATGATATGAATGATTTGCAGAATGATGTGTCGAATGATGTGTAGAATGATCGATGTGTAGAATGATGTGTAAATGATGTGTAGCCTGATGTTGAGAATCAATGACGTGTAGAATGATGTGCAGAATGATGTGTAGGATGAATGATATGCAGAATTACCTGTAGATTGATGTGCAGAATGATTTGTAGAATGATGTGTAGAATGACGTGCAGAATGATGCGTAGAATGGTGTGTAGAATCAATGATTTGTAGAATGAGATGTAGGTAAATGTGTAGAATGATGTGTAGAAAGATGACTAGAATGATGTGCATAATGATGTATAGAATGACGTGCAGAATGAATGATGTGCAGAATGATGTGCAAAATGATGTGTAGAATGATGTGTAGAATGAATGAGGTGGAGAATGAATGATGTGTAGAATGATGTGTAGAATGATGTGTAGAATGATGTATAGAATGATGTGCAGAATGATGTTGTGTAGAATGATATGTAGAATGATGTGTAGAATGAAGTTTAGAATGATGTGTAGAATGATGTGTGGAATGATGTTCTGTAGAATGATGTGTAGAATGATGTGTGGAAAGATATGTCGAATGAAGTGTAGAATGATGCGTAGAATGGCGTGTAAATGATGTGTAGAATGATGTGTAGAATGAAGTGTAGAACGAAATGTAGAATGACTTGTAGAACGATATGTAGAATGATGTGTAGAATGCAGTGTAGAAAGATCTTTCGAATGAAGTTTTGTAGAATGATGTGCAGAATGATGTGTCAAATGATGTGTAGAATGATGTGTAGAATGTTGTGTAGAATAATGTATAGAATGATGTGCAAAATGATGTTGAGTAAAAGGATGTGTAGAATGATGTGTGGAATGAAGTTGTGCAGAATGATTTGTAGAATGTTTTGCAGAATGATGTGTTGAATGATGTGTAGAATGATGTGTAAAATGACGTGTAGAATGATGTTGTGTAGAATAATGTGTAGAATGATGTGTAGAAAGGGGTTTAGAATGATGTGTGGAATGATATGTAGAATGACGTGTACAATGATGTGCAGAATGTTGTGTAGAATGATGTGTAGAATGATGTTGTGTAGAATGACGTGTAGAATGATGTGTAGAAGGATGTGTAGAATGATGAGCAGAATGATGTGTAGAATGATGTGTAGAATGATATGTAGAATGATGTTGTGTGGAATGATGTGCAGAATGATGTGTAGAATGCTGTGTAGAATGGCGTGTAGAATGATGTGGAGAACGATGTGCAGAATGTTGTTTCGAATGAGGTGTAAAATGAGGTGTGAAATGATGTCTAGAATGATGTGTATAATGATGTGTAGAATGTTATATCGAATGATCTGTAGAAAGATGTGTAGAATGATGCGTACAATGATGTGTAGAATGATGTGTAGAATGATGTACAAAATTATGTGAAGAATTAAGTTGTGTAGATTGATGTGTAGAATGTAGAATGATGTGTAGAAAGATGTGAAAAATGACGTGTAGATTGAATTGAAGAATGATGTTCCGAACGATGTTGTGTCGAATGATGTGTAGAATGATGTGTAGAATGATGTGTAGAATGACGTGTAGAATGATGTGTAGAATGATGTGTAGAATTATGTTGTGTAGAATGAAGTGCAGAATAATGTGTAGAATGATATGTATAATGATGTGCAGAATGATGTGTATAATGATGTGTAGAATGATGTGCGGAATGACCTGTCGAGTGATGTGTAGAATGATGTGTAGAATGATATGCAGAAAGATGTTGTGTGGTATGATGTGCAGAATGATGTGCAGAATGATGTGTAGAATGACGTGTAGAACGATGTGCAGAATGTTGTGTAGAATGATATGTTGAATGATGTGTAGAATGAAGTGGGAATGATGTATAGAAAGATGTTTAGAATGATGATGTGTGGAATGATGTGTAGAATGATGTGTCGAATGAGGTGCAGAAAGATGTGTAGAATGATGTATAGAATGAAGTTAAGAATGATGTTTCGACTGATGTTGTGTTAAATGATGTGTAGAATGATGTGCAGAATGATGGTGTGTAGATTGATGTGTGGAATGAAATGTAGAATGAGATTTCGAATGATGTGTGGAATGTTCCGTAGAATGATGAGGAGAATGATGTTGTGTAGAATGATGTGTGGAATGATGTGTAGAATGATTTGTACAATGATGTATAGCATGATGTGCAGAATGATGTTGAGTCGAATGATGTGTAGAATGATGTGTAGAATTATGTTGCGTTGAATGATTTGTTGAATGATGTGCAGAATGATGTGTAGAATGACGTGTAGAATGATGCGTAAAATGACGTATAGAATTATGTTTAGATCGATGTGCAGAATAATGTGTAGAATTAGGTTTAGAATGATGAATAGAATGATGTGTGGAATGATTTGCAGAATGATGTGTCGAATGATATGTAGAATGATATGTCGATGATGTTGTGTAGAATGTTGTGTAGAATGATGTGTAGAATGAGGTGTAGTATGATGTGTAGAATGATGTGAAGAACGATGATGAGAATGACTGATGTGCAGAATGATGTGTAGAAAGATGTGTGGACGAATATGTGGAATCATGCGTCCAATGATGTGTAGAATGATCTGCAGAATGATGTGCAGAATGATGTATGGAATGATGTGTAGAACGAGGTGCAGAATGAATGCTGTGCAGAATGATGTGTAGAATGATGTGTAGAATGATGTGTAAAATGAATGATGTGTATACTGATGTGCAGAATGATGTGCAGAGTGATGTGTTGAATGATGTGTAGAATGATGTGTAGAATTAATGATGTGCAGAATGACGTGTGGATTGATGTGTAGATTGCTGTGTCGAACGATTTGCAGAAAGATGTGTAGAACAATGTGTGGAATGATGTGCAGAATGATGTCTGGAATGATGTGTGGAATGAATGATATGAATGATTTGCAGAATGATGTGTCGAATGATGTGTAGAATGATCGATGTGTAGAATGATGTGTAAATGATGTGTAGCCTGATGTTGAGAATCAATGACGTGTAGAATGATGTGCAGAATGATGTGTAGGATGAATGATATGCAGAATTACCTGTAGATTGATGTGCAGAATGATTTGTAGAATGATGTGTAGAATGACGTGCAGAATGATGCGTAGAATGGTGTGTAGAATCAATGATCTGTAGAATGAGATGTAGGTAAATGTGTAGAATGATGTGTAGAAAGATGACTAGAATGATGTGCATAATGATGTATAGAATGACGTGCAGAATGAATGATGTGCAGAATGATGTGTAAAATGATGTGTAGAATGATGTGTAGAATGAATGAGGTGGAGAATGAATGATGTGTAGAATGATGTGTAGAATGATGTGTAGAATGATGTATAGAATGATGTGCAGAATGATGTTGTGTAGAATGATATGTAGAATGATGTGTAGAATGAAGTTTAGAATGATGTGTAGAATGATGTGTGGAATGATTTTCTGTAGAATGATGTGTAGAATGATGTGTGGAAAGATATGTCGAATGAAGTGTAGAATGATGCGTAGAATGGCGTGTAAATGATGTGTAGAATGATGTGTAGAATGAAGTGTAGAACGAAATGTAGAATGACTTGTAGAATGATATGTAGAATGATGTGTAGAATGCAGTGTAGAAAGATCTTTCGAATGAAGTTTTGTAGAATGATGTGTAGAATGATGTGTCAAATGATGTGTAGAATGATGTGTAGAATGTTGTGTAGAATAATGTATAGAATGATGTGCAAAATGATGTTGAGTAAAAGGATGTGTAGAATGATGTGTGGAATGATGTTGTGCAGAATGATTTGTAGAATGTTTTGCAGAATGATGTGTTGAATGATGTGTAGAATGATGTATAAAATGACGTGTAGAATTATGTGTAGAACGATGTGCAGAATGATCTGTAGAATAATGAGCAGAATGATGCTGTGTAGAATGATGTGAAGAATGATGTGTAGAATGATATGTAGAATGATCTGTAGAATGATGTTGTGTAGAATAATGTGTAGAATGATGTGTAGAAAGGGGTTTAGAATGATGTGTGGAATGATATGTAGAATGACGTGTACAATGATGTGCAGAATGTTGTGTAGAATGATGTGTAGAATGATGTTGTGTAGAATGACGTGTAGAATGATATGTAGAATGATGTTGTGTGGAATGATGTGCAGAATGATGTGTAGAATGCTGTGTAGAATGGCGTGTAGAATGATGTGGAGAACGATGTGCAGAATGTTGTTTCGAATGATGTGTAAAATGAGGTGTGAAATGATGTCTAGAATGATGTGTATAATGATGTGTAGAATGCTGTATAGAATGATGTGTAGAAAGATGTGTAGAATGATGCGTACAATGATGTGTAGAATGATGTGTAGAATGATGTACAAAATTATGTGAAGAATTAAGTTGTGTAGATTGATGTGTAGAATGTAGAATGATGTGTAGAAAGATGTGAAGAATGATGTGTAGATTGAATTGAAGAATGATGTTCCGAACGATGTTGTGTCGAATGATCTGTAGAATGATGTGTAGAATGATGTGTAGAATGACGTGTAGAATGATGTGTAGAATGATGTGTAGAATTATGTTGTGTAGAATGAAGTGCAGAATAATGTGTAGAATGATATGTATAATGATGTGCAGAATGATGTGTATAATGATGTGTAGAATGATGTGCGGAATGACCTGTCGAGTGATGTGTAGAATGATGTGTAGAATGATATGCAGAAAGATGTTGTGTGGTATGATGTGCAGAATGATGTGCAGAATGATGTGTAGAATGACGTGTAGAACGATGTGCAGAATGTTGTGTAGAATGATATGTTGAATGATGTGTAGAATGATGTGTAGAATGAAGTGGGAATGATGTATAGAATGATGTTTAGAATGATGATGTGTGGAATGATGTGTAGAATGATGTGTCGAATGAGGTGCAGAAAGATGTGTAGAATGATGTATAGAATGAAGTTAAGAATGATGTTTCGACTGATGTTGTGTTAAATGATATGTAAAAAGATGTGCAGAATGATGGTGTGTAGATTGATGTGTGGAATGAAATGTAGAATGAGATTTCGAATGATGTGTGGAATGTTCCGTAGAATGATGAGGAGAATGATGTTGTGTAGAATGATGTGTGGAATGATGTGTAGAATGATTTGTACAATGATGTATAGCATGATGTGCAGAATGATGTTGAGTCGAATGATGTGCAGAATGATGTGTAGAATTATGTTGCGTTGAATGATTTGTTGAATGATGTGCAGAATGATGTGTAGAATGATGTGTAGAATGACGTGTAAAATGACGTATAGAATTATGTTTAGATCGATGTGCAGAATAATGTGTAGAATTAGGTTTAGAATGATGAATAGAATGATGTGTGGAATGATTTGCAGAATGATGTGTCGAATGATATGTAGAATGATATGTCGATGATGTTGTGTAGAATGTTGTGTAGAATGATGTGTAGAATGAGGTGTAGTATGATGTGTAGAATGATATGTAGAATGATGTGTGGAATGATGTATTGAATGATGTGCAGAATGATGTTGAGTAGAATGATGTGTAGAATGATGTTTAGAATGATTTGAAGAATGATGTGTCGAATGATGCTGTGTAGAATGATGTGTTGAATGATGTGTAGAATGATGTGTATAATGATGTGTAGAATGATGCGTAGATTGAAGTGAAGAATGATGTTTCGACTGATGTTGTGTAAAATGATGTGTGGAATGATGTGTAGAATGATGTGTATAATTATGTGTAGAATGATGTTGTGTGGATTGATGTGTAGAATGAAATGTAGAATGATGTGTAGAATGATGTATATAATGATTTGCAGAATGATATGTCGAATGATGTGTAGAATGATGTGTAGAATGATGTAGAGAATGATGTGCAGAATTATATTGAGTAGAATGATGTGTAGAATGAGGTGTAGAATGATGTGTAGAATGACGTGTAGAATGAGGTGTAGAATTACGTGTCGAATGATGTGTAGAATGAAGGGGAGAATGATGTGCAGAATGACGTGTAGAATGATGTGCAGAAGGATGTATGGAATGATGGTGTGTGGAATGATGTGCAGAATGATGTGTAGAATGATGTTTAGTACGATTTGCAGAATGTTGTTTTGAATGATGTGTAAAATGAGGTGTGGAATGATGTTTAGAATGATGTGTAGAACGATGTTGTGTAGATTGATGTGTAGAATGATGTGTCGAATGATGTTGTGTAGAATGATGTGTAGAATGATGTCCAGAATGATGTTTCGTAGAATGACGTGTAGAATGATGTGCAGAATGATGTGTAGAATGATGTGTAGAACGATGTGTAGAATGATGTGCAGTGTGCTGTTCAGAATGTGTCAAATGGTGTATGGAATGATGTCTCGAATGATATGTATAATGATGTGTAGAATGATGTGAAGAATGTTGTGTCGAATGATGTGTAGAATGATGTGTCGAATGAAGTGGAGAATGATGTGTAGAATGATGTGTAGAATGATGTGTAGAATAATGTGTAGAATGAAGTTTTGAATGAAGTGCAGAATGATGTTGGGTACAATGTTGAGTGAATTATGTGCAGAATGATGTGTAGAATGATGTGTAGAATGATTTCGAGACTGATGTGTAGAATGATGTGCAGAATGAAGTGCAGAATGTTGTTTAGATTGATGCGTAAAATGAAGTACGGAATGATGTGTAGAATAATGTGTCGAATGATGTGCAGAACGATGGTGTGTAGAATGCTGTGTAGAATGCTGTGTAGAATGTTGTGTAGAATGTTGTGTAAAATGTTGTGTAGAATTTGGTGTAGAATGATGCGTAGAATGATGGGCAGAACAATGTGTCGAACGAAGTGTAGAATGATGTGTAGAATGAATGACGTGCAGAATGATGTGTAGAATAATGTGGAATGATGTGTTGAATGATGTGTAGAATGACATGCAGCAAGAAAGATGTGAAGAATGATGTGTCGAATGACGTGTAAAATGATGCGTAGATTGATGTGTAGAATGACGCGTAGAATGATGTGTAAAATGAAGTCTAGAATGACGTGTAGAATGGTGTGTAGAATTATTTGCTGAATCAATGATGTGTATAATAATATGTAGAACGAAGTGTCAAATGCTGTGCAGAATGATGTGTAGCATGATGTGTAGAATGATGTGCAGAATGATGATGTGTCGAATGATGTGTAGTATGATGTGTGGAATGTTGTGTAGAATGAATAATGTGTAGATTGATGTATAGATTGAAGTGTGGAATGATGTCTAGAATGATGTGTAGAAAGATGATGTGTAGAATGATTGTGGAATGATGTTCCGAATGATGTGTAGAATGATGTGTAGAATGATGTGCAAAATGATGTGTAGAATGATGTGTAGAATGATGTGCTGAATGAATGATGTGCAGACTGACGTGTAGAATGATGTGTACAATGATGTGTAAAATGATGTGCAGAATGAATGATGTGTAGAATGATGTGTAGAATGATGTGTAGAATGATGTGTAAAATGATGTGCAGAATGAATGATGTGTAGAATGATGTGTAGAATGATGTGTAGAATGATGTGTAAAATGATGTGTAGAATGAATGATTTGTAGAATGATTTGCAGACTGACGTGGAGAATGATGTGTATAATGATGTGTAGAATGATGTGTAAAATGAATGATGTGTATTATGATGCGTAGTGTGATGTGTCCAATGATGTGTAGAATGACTGATGTGTAGAATGATGTGTAGAATGATGTCGTGTAGAATGATGAGTTGAATGATGTGATAATGACATGTAGATTGATGTTGTGCAGAAAGCATATGTAGAATGATGAGTAGAATGATGAGTAGAATGTTGTGTAGAATGATGTGCAGACCGATGTGTAGAATGATGTGTAGAATGAGGTTTTGTAGAATGATGTGTCGAATGATGTGTAGAATGATGCGTAGAATGATGTTGTTTAGAATGGTGTGTCGAATGATGTGTCGAATGATGTGTCGAGTGATGTGTAGAATGATGTGTAGAATGATGTGTCGAGCGATGTTGTGTCGAATGCTGTGCAGAATGCTGTGTGGAATTATGTGTAAAATGGAGTGTAGAATAACGTGTAGAATGATGTGTAGAATGCTGTGTAGAATGATGTTGTGTAGAATGACGCGTAGAATGATGTGTAGAATGATATGCAGAATGATGTTCAGAATGATGTGTAGAATAATGTTGTGTCGAATGATGTGAAGAATGAAGTTGTGTAGAATGATGTGTAGAATGTTGTGCGGAATGATGTGTGGAGTGATGTATATCATGATGTGTAGAATGAGGTGTAGAATGATGTGTGGAATGATGTGCAGAGTGTTGTGTAGAATGATGTGTAGAATGATGTGCAGAGTGATGTTGTCTAGAATGATGTGTCGAATGACATGTAGAATGACGAGTAGAATGATGTGTATAATGATGTGTGCAATGATGATTTGAAGAAGGCTGTGTAGAATGATGTGTAGAATGATGTGTAGTATGATGTTGTACACATCATTCAACACATCATTCGTCATATCATTCTACACATCATTCTGCACATCATTCTGCACATCATTCATTCTGCTCATCATTCTAAACAACATTCTACACGTTATTCTTAACATCATTCTACTCAACATTTTAATATCAATCATTCTACACATAATTCTACACATCATTCTTCACATCATTCATTCTACACATCATTCATCACAGCATTCTACACATCATTCGAAACTTCATTCGTCACAACATTCTAAACATCAATCATTCTGCACATAATTCTACACATCATTCTGCACATCATTCATTATACATATCATTCTCCACATCATTCTGCTCATCATCCTACACATCATTCATTCTACGCATCATTATACACATCATTCACTCTACACATAATTCTACACATCATTTATTCTTAACATCATTCTATACATCATTCTTCACATCATTCTACACATTATTCTCTAGATCATTCATTCTACACATCATTCTACACATCATTGATTCTGCACATTATTCTACACATCATTCGACACATCATTCTAAACTTCATTCTACACATCATTCTCCACATCATTCTACACATCAATCTACACGTCATTCTACACATCTTTCTATCTACACATCATTCTACACAACATTCTAAATATCAATCATTCTACACATAATTCTGCACTTAATTCTGCACATCATTCATTCTACACATCATTCTTCACAGCATTCTACACATCATTCTAAACATCATTCGTCACAACATATAAAAACATCAATCATTCTACGCATACGTCTACACATCATTCTGCACATCATTCATTCTACACATCATTCTCCACATCATTCTGCACATCATTCTACACATCATTCATTCTACGCATCATTCGACAAATCATTCATTCTACACATCATTCTACACATCATTCTACACATCATTCTGCACATCATTCATCCTCCACGTCATTATATACATCATTCTACACATCATTCTTCATCTGATTATACACATCATTCTACACATCATTCTACACATCATTCTGCTCATCCTTCTGCAAGTCATTCTGTACATAATTCTACACATCATTCATTCTACACATCATTCTACACATCATTCTACACATCTTTCTGGACATTATTCTTTCTGCACATCATTATATACATCATTCTACACATCATTCTACACGTGATGCTACACATCATTCTACACGTCATTCTACACATCATTCTGCATATCCTTCTACATATCATCATTCTACACATTATTCGACACATCATTCAACACATCATTCTACACATCATTCTTCACATCATTCAAGACATCAATCTACACTTCATTCGTCACATCATTCTACACATCATTCTTCACATCATTCTACACATCATTCTACACATCATTCTACACATCAATCGACACATTATTCTACACATCATCATTCTACACAATATTCGACACATCATTCAACAGATCATTCTACACATCATTATACACATCATTCTAGACATCATTCCACAAAACATTTACACATCATTCTAAACAGCATACTGCACATCATTCTACACGTCATTCTATAAATCATTCTACACATCATTCTGCTCAACATTATACTTCTGATTCGAAACCACATCATTTTACACATCATTCTACACTACATTCTACACATCATTCGACACAACATCATTCTACACATCATTCTGCACATCATATTGCACATCATTCTACACATCATTCTACACATCAATCTACACGTTATTCTGCACATCATTCGACACATCATTCTACACATCATTCTACACATCACTCCACTCATCATTCTACACATCACTCTACACATCATTCTACTCGTCATTCTACACATCATTCTACACATCATTCTACACATCATTCTACACAACATCATTCTACACATCATTCTATACATCATTCCACACATCATCCAACACATCATTCTAAACATCATTCGACACATCATTCTACACAACATCATTCTACAAATCATTCTCACATCATTCTACACATCATACTATACAACATCATCCTACACATTATTCTGCACAACACCATTCCAAACATCATTCGACACATCATTCTGCAAGTGATTCTACAGATCATTCTACACATCATTCTACACATCATTCTACACATCATTCTACACATCATTCTACATATCATTCTGGACATCATTCTACACATCATTCTGCACAGCATCATTCTGCTCATCATTCTACTGATCATTCTACACATCATTATTCACATCATCATTCCACACATCATTCTACAAATCATTCTGCACATCATTCTATACATCATTCTACACGGCAATCTATACATCATTCTAAACAACATTCTACACATCATTCGACACATCATCATACGAAACATCATTCTACACTTCATTCTACACATCATTCGAAACATCATTATACACATCATTGTACTCATCATTCTACACATCATTCTACAATTCACTCTACACCTCATTCTACACATCATTCTACACCTCATTCTAAACATCATTCGACACATCATTCTACAAAAATCATTCTGCACCTAATTCTACATTTCATTCTCCAAATCATTCTACACATCATTCTGCACATCATTCTACATATCATTCTGCACATCATTCCGCACATCATTCTCCACATCATTATACATTTCGTTCGACACAACATTCTACACCTCATTCTACACATTCTTCTGCACATCATTCTACCACATCATTCTGCACATCCTTCCACACAAAATCATTCTGCACATAAATCTACACATCATTCTCCAAATCATTCTACACATCATTCTGCACATCATTCTACACATCATTCTACGCATCATTGTACACATGATTCTGCTCAACATCATTTTGCACATCACTCCAAACATCATTCTACACGTCATTCTACACATCATTCTACACATCATTCTACACAACATCATTCTACTCATCATTCTATACTTCATTCTACACATCATCATACGAAACTTCATTCGACACTTCATTCTACACATCATTCGAAACATCATTCTAAACACCATTGTACACATCATTCTACACATCATTCTACACTTCACTCTACACATCATTCTACACATCATTCTACATATCATTCTGCACAGCATCATTCTGCTCATCATTCTACAGATCATTCTACACATCATTCTACCACATCATTCTGCACATCATTCGACACAAAATCATTCTGCACATAATTCTACACATTATTCTCCAAATAATTCTACACATCATTCTACACATCTTTCTTCGCATCATTCTGCACATCATTCTACACATCATTCTACAAATCATCTGCACGTCATTCTACACATCTTTCTACACGTCATTCTGCACATCATTCTGCATATCATTCTACACATCATTCTAAATATCTGTCTACATATCATTCTACACATCATTCTACACATCATTCTAAATATCTGTCTACATATCATTCTACACATCATTCTACACATCATTTTACACAATATCATTCTACACATCATTCTGCACATAATTCTACACATCATTCGACACATCATTCTGCACATCATTCTGCACATCATTCTACACAACATCATTTTACACATCATTCTAAATATCTGTCTACATATCATTCTACACCTCATCCTACACATCATTCTACACATCATGCAACATCTCATTCTACACATCATTTTACACATTATTCTGCACATCAATCTATACATCTCATTCAAAACAGCATCATTCCACATCATTTTACACATCATTCTAAACGACATTCTGCACATCATTCTGTACATCATTCTACACATCATTTTACACATCAAGCTACACATCATTCGACACATCATTCCACACATCATTCTACACAACATTCTACACATCATCAAAGGAAACATCATTCTACACTTCATTCTAAACATCATTCGAAACATCATTATACACATCATTGTACACATCATTCTACACATCATTGTACACAAAATCATTCCACAAATCATTCTCACATCATTCTACACATCATACTACACCACATCATTCTACACATCATTCGACTCATCATTCTACACATCATTCTACACATCATTCCACACAACAACATTCCACACATCATTCTGCAAGTGATTCTGCACATCATTCTACACATCATTCTACACATCATTCTACACATCATTTGACACATCATATGACACATCATTCTCCACATCATTCTGCACGTTATTCTACACATCATTCTACACATCATTCTACACATCATTTTGAACATCATTCTACTCAACATTATACATCTCATTATACACAACATCATTCTACACATCATTCTACACATCATTCTACACATAATTCTACAAGTCATTCTACACATCATTCTACACTTCACTCTACACCTCATTCTACACATCATTCTACACAACATCATTCTACTCATCATTCTATACTTCATTCTACACATCATCATACGAAACTTCATTCGACACTTCATTCTACACATCATTCGAAACATCATTCTAAACACCATTGTACACATCATTCTACACATCATTCTACACTTCACTCTACACATCATTCTACACATCATTCTACATATCATTCTGCACAGCATCATTCTGCTCATCATTCTACAGATCATTCTACACATCATTCTACCACATCATTCTGCACATCATTCGACACAAAATCATTCTGCACATAATTCTACACATTATTCTCCAAATAATTCTACACATCATTCTACACATCTTTCTTCGCATCATTCTACACATCATTCTACAAATCATCTACACGTCATTCTACACATCTTTCTACACGTCATTCTGCACATCATTCTGCATATCATTCTACACATCATTCTAAAAATCTGTCTACATATCATTCTACACATCATTCTACACATCATTCTAAATATCTGTCTACATATCATTCTACACATCATTCTACACATCATTTTACACAATATCATTATACGCATCATTCTGCACATAATTCTACACATCATTCGACACATCATTCTGCACATCATTCTGCACATCATTCTACACAACATTATTTTACACATCATTCTAAATATCTGTCTACATATCATTCTACACCTCATCCTACACATCATTCTACACATCATGCAACACCTCATTCTACACATCATTTTACACATTATTCTGCACATCAATCTATACATCATCATTCTACACATCATTCGATACATAATTCTACACATCATTCTACAAATCATTCTACACATCATATTCGACATCATTCCTCATCATTTTACACAACATTCTAAACAACAGACTGCACATCATTCTATACATCATTCTACACATCATTCTACACATCATTCTACACATCATTCTGCACATCATTCTACGCAACATCATTCTGCACTTCATTCTGCACATCATTCTACACATCATTCTACACATCATTCCACACAACATTCTACACATCATTCTGCACATCATCATACGAATCATCATTCTACAATTCATTCTACACATCATTCTACACATCATTCTGCACATCATTCTACACATCATTCTAAACAAAATCATTCCACACATAATTCTACACAACATTCTCGAAATCATTCTACACATCATTCTACACATTGTTCTACACATCATTCTACGCATCATTCAACGCATCTTTCGACACATCATTCTACACATCATTCTGCACATAATTCTACACATCATTCTCGAAATCATTCTAAACATCATTCTGCTCCACATCATTTTGCACATCATTCTTACATCATTCTACACATCATTCTACAAATCATTCTGTACATCATTCT
This sequence comes from Pristiophorus japonicus, assembly GCF_044704955.1. Classification (NCBI taxonomy): domain Eukaryota; kingdom Metazoa; phylum Chordata; class Chondrichthyes; family Pristiophoridae; genus Pristiophorus; species Pristiophorus japonicus. Next base: position 1,662,806 of record NW_027252779.1, read on the forward strand.
ACACATTCTGCACGTCATTCTACACATCATTCTCCATATACTTCTACACATCATTCTACACACCATTCTAAAAATCTGTCCACATATCATTCTACACATCATTCTACACATCATTATATACGTTATTCTGCACATTATTCTGCAAAGTCTCATTCTGCTCATCATTCTATACATCATCAATCGACACATCATTCGATAAATCATTCTACACATCATTCTACAAATCATTCTACACATCATATTCGACATCATTCCACATCATTCTACACATCATATTCGACATCATTCCACATCATTTTACACATCATTCTAAACAACATTCTGCACATCATTCTATACATCATTCTACACATCATTCTGCACATCATTCTACACATCATTATACATCTCATTCAAAACAGCATCATTCCACATCATTTTACTCATCATTTTAAACGACATTCTGCACATCATTCTGTACATCATTCTACACATCATTTTACACATCAAGCTACACATCATTCGACACATCATTCCACACATCATTCTACACAACATTCTACACATCATCAAAGGAAACATCATTCTACACTTCATTCTAAACATCATTCGAAACATCATTATACACATCATTGTACACATCATTCTACACATCATGCTACACAAAATCATTCCACAAATCATTCTCACATCATTCTACACATCATACTACACCACATCATTCTACACATCATTCGACTCATCATTCTACACATCATTCTACACATCATTCTACACAACAACATTCCACACATCATTCTGCAAGTGATTCTGCACATCATTCTACACATCATTCTACACATCATTCTACACATCATTTGACACATCATATGACACATCATTCTCCACATCATTCTGCACGTTATTCTACACATCATTCTACACATCATTCTACACATCATTTTGAACATCATTCTACTCAACATTATACATCTCATTATACACAACATCATTCTACACATCATTCTACACATCATTCTACACATAATTCTACAAGTCATTCTACACATCATTCTACACTTCACTCTACACCTCATTCTACACATCATTCTACACATCATTCTACACAACATCATTCGACACAACATCATTCTACACATCATTCTACACATCATTCCACACAACATTATTCTACACAACATCAGTCTACACATCATTCTACACATCATTCTACACTGCACTCTGCACCTCATTCTACACATCATTCTACACATCATTCTACACAACATCATTCTACACATCATTCTACATATCATTCTAAACATCATTCAACACATCATTCTGCAAAGTTTCATTCTGCTCATCATTCTACTGATCATTCTACACATCATTATACACATCATCATTCCACACATCATTCTACAAATCATTCTACACATCTTTCTACGCATCATTCAACAGATCATTCTGCACATCGTTCTACACATCATTCTACACGCCATTTTACACATCATTCTGCACATCATTCTACAGGTCATTCTACACAACATTCTGCTCATCAACATTCTACACATCATTCGACAGATCATTCTACACATCATTCTACCATATCATTCTGCACATCATTCGACACAAAATCATTCTGCACAAAATTCTACACATCATTCTACACGTCAATCGACACATCATTCGACACAACATTCTACACATCATTCGACACATCATCAAACGAAACATCATTCTACACATCATTTTACAAATCATTCTACACATCATTGTACACATCATTGTACACATCATTCTGCACGTCATTCTACGCATCATTCTACAATTCATTCTGCACATCTGTCTACACATCATTCTAGACGTTATTCTACACACCATTCTACATATCATTCCACATATCGTTCTGCACAACATCATGCTACACATCATTGTATACATCATTCTACAAATCATTCTGCACAACATCATTCTACACATCATTCTACACATCATTCTGCATATCATTCTGCACATGATTCTACATTTCATTCAACACATCATTCTACACATCATTCCACACATCATTATACACATCATTCTAAACATCATTATACACATCATTCTACACATCATTCTACACATCATTCTATACAAATTCATTCTGCACATAATTCTACACAGCATTCTACACATCATTCTACACATCATCCTACACATCATTCGACAAATCATTCTACACATCATTCTGCACATCATTCTACACATCATTCGACACACCATTCCACACATCATTCTCAAAATCATTCCACCATACATTCTGCACATCGTTCTACACATCATCATACGAAACATCATTCTACACTTCATTCTACACATCATTCTACACATCATTGTACACATCATTCTACACATCATTCTACACTTCACTCTGCACCTCATTCTACACATCATTCTACACATCATTCTACACATCATTCTCCATTTCGTTCTACACGTCATTCTACACATCATTCTACACATCATTCTACATATTATTCTGCACATTATTCTACACATCATTCTGCACAGCATCATTCTGCTCATCATTCTACAGATCATTCTACATATCATTATACACATCTACATTCCACACCTCATTCTACAAATCATTCTACACAGCATTCGACACACCATTCTTCACATCATTCTGCACATCCTTCTACACATCATTCTACACGTCATTCGACACGTCATTCTACACGTCATTCTTCACATCATTCTACACATCATTCTGCTCAACATCATTCTGCCCATCATTCTATACATCATTCTACACATGATTCTGCACATCATTCTACACAACATCATTCCATACATCATTCTACACATCATGCTACCCATCATTCTACACAACATTGTTCGGATGATCATGTGACACTTCATTCTACACTTCATTCTGCACATCATTCTACACTTAATTCTCCATTTCGTTCTACACGTCATTCTACACATCATTCTGCACATCATTCCACACATCATTCTGCACATCATTCTACACATCATTCTACACAACATTCTGCTCATCAACATTCTGCACATCATTCGACAGATCATTCTACACATCATTCTACCATATCATTCTAAACATCATTCGACACAAAATCATTCTCCACAAAATTATACACATTATTCTACACATCATTCTGCAAGTCATTCTACACATCATTCTACACATCAGCCGACACATCATTCTACACATTATTCTACAAATCATTCTACACATCATTCTTAACATTATTCAATCCGTCAATCGACACATCATTCTCCACATCGTTATACATTTCGTTCTACACAACATTCTACACATCATTCTACACATCACTCTACACAAAATTATTCTGCACATAATTCTACACATCATTCTCCAAATCATTCTACACATCATTCTACATATCATTCTTCGCATCATTGTACACATCTTTCTACACTTCACGCTACACCTCATTCGACACATCATTCTACACATCATTCCACACATCATTCAACACATCATTCTACACATCATTCTGCTCAACATCATTTTGCACATCATTCTATACATCATTCCACACGTCATTCTACACATCATTCGACATATCATTCGACACATCATTCTACACATCATTCTAAATATCTGTCTACATATCATGCTACACATCAATCGACACATCATTGTAAATATCTGTCTACATATCATTCTACACATCATTCTACACGTCATTTTACACATCATTCTGCACATCATTCTGCACATCATTCTACACGACATCATTCTACTCATCATTCTATACTTCATTCTACACATCATCATACGAAACATCATTCGACACTTCATTCTACACATCATTCGTAACATCATTCTACACATCATTCTCCACATCATTCTACGCATCATTCTACACTTCACTCTACACTTCATTCTACACCTCATTCTACACATCATTCTACACAACATCATTCTACACATCATTCTACATATCATTCTACACATCATTCTATACATCATTCTGCACAGCATCATTCTGCTCATCATTATACAGATCATTCTACTAATCATTCTACCACATCATTCTACACATCATTCCACACAAAATCATTCTGCACTGAATTCTTCACATTATTCTCCAAATAATTCTGCACATCATTCTACACGTCATTCTACACATCATTCTACACGTCATTCTACACATCATTCTACACATCATTTTACACATCATTCTACACATCATTGTACACATCATTGTACACATCATTCTACACTTCACTCTCCACCTCATTCTGCACATCATTCTGCACATCATTCTACACATCATTCTGCACATCATTCGACACAACATCATTCTACACATCATTCTTCATATCATTATACACATCATTCTCGACATCATTCTTCACAACATCGTTCTACACTTCACTCTACACCTCATTCTGCACATCATTCTACACATCATTATACACATCATCATTCCACACATCATTCTACAAATCATTCTACACATCATTATTCTACACATCATTCAACACAGCATTCTACACATCCTTCTACACATCATTCTGCCTATCATTATACACAACATCATTTTACACGTCATTCTACGCATCATTCTTCAGATTATTCCACACATCATTCTACTCAACATCATTCTGCACATCATTCTATATATCATTCTACACATCATTCTACACATCATTCTACACAACATCATTCTACACATCATTATCCGCATCATTCTTCAGATCATTCCACACATCGTTCTACACATCATTTTACATGTCAATTTACACATCATTCTACACATCATTCTTCACATCATTCTTCACATCATTCTACAAATCATTCCACACAACATTATTCTACACATCATTCACCACAGCATTCTACACATCCTTCTACACATCATTCTGCCCATCATTATACACAACATCATTTTACACGTCATTCTACGCATCATTCTTCAGATCATTCCACACATCATTCTACTCAACATCATTCTGCACATCATTCTATATATCATTCTACACATCATTCTACACATCATTCTACACAACATCATTCTACACATCATTCTACACATCATTGCGCATATCATTCTGCACATGATTCTACATTTCATTCAACACATCATTCTACACATCATTCTACACATCATTATACACATCATTATACACATCATTCTACACATAATCCTACACATCATTCTACACATCATTCTACACATCATCCTACACTTCATTCGACAAATCATTCTACACATCATTCTACACATCATTCTACACATCATTCGACACATCATTCTACACATCATTCTCAAAATCATTCCACACAACATTCTGCACATCGTTCTACACATCATCATACGAAACATCATTCTACGCTTCATTCTACACATCATTCTACACATCATTGTACACAACATTCTACACATCATTCTACACTTCACTCTGCACCTCATTCTACACATCATTCTTCACATCATTCGACACATCATTCTCCATTTCGTTCTACACGTCATTCTACACATCATTCTACACATCATTCTACATATCTTTCTACACATTATTCTACACATCATTCTGCACAGCATCATTCTGCTCATCATTCTGCAGATCATTCTACATATCATTATACACATCATCATTCCACACCTCATTCTACAAATCATTCTACACATCATTCGACACACCATTCTACATATCATTCTGTAAATCCTTCTACACATCATTCCACACGTCATTCGACACGTCATTCTACAGGTCATTCTTCACATCATTCTACACATCATTCTGCTCAACATCATTCTGCCCATCATTCTATACATCATTCTACACATCATTCTACACATCATTCTACACAACATCATTCCACACATCATTCTACACATCATGCTACCCATCATTCTACACAACATTATTCGGAAGATCATGCGACACTTCATTCTACACATCATTCTGCACATCATTCTGCACTTAATTCTCCATTTCGTTCTACACGTCATTCTACACATCATTCTGCACATCATTCTACACATCATTCTGCACATCATTCTACACATCATTCTACACAACATTCTGCTCATCAACATTCTGCACATCATTCGACAGATCATTCTACACATCATTCTACCATATCATTCTACACATCATTCGACACAAAATCATTCTGCACAAAATTCTACACATCATTCTACACATCATTCTGCAAGTCATTCTACACATCATTCTACACATCAGCCGAAACATCATTTTACACATTATTCTACAAATCATTCTACACATCATTCTTAACATTATTCTATCCGTCAATCGACACATCATTCTCCACATCGTTATACATTTCGTTCTACACAACATTCTACACATCATTCTACACATCACTCTACACAAAATTATTCTGCACATAATTCTACACATCATTCTCCAAATCATTCTACACATCATTCTACATATCATTCTTCGCATCATTGTACACATCTTTCTACAATTCACTCTACACCTCATTCGACACATCATTCTACACATCATTCCACACATCATTCAACACATCATTCTACACATCATTCTGCATAACATCATTTTGCACATCATTCTATACATCATTCCACACGTCATTCTACACATCATTCTACATATCATTCGACACATCATTCTACACATCATTCTAAATATCTGTCTACATATCATGCTACACATCAATCGACACATCATTGTAAATATCTGTCTACATATCATTCTACACATCATTCTACACGTCATTTTACACATCATTCTGCACATCATTCTGCACATCATTCTACACAACATCATTCTACTCATCATTCTATACTTCATTCTACACATCATCATACGAAACATCATTCGACACTTCATTCTACACATCATTCGAAACATCATTCTACACATCATTCTCCACATCATTCTACGCATCATTCTACACTTCACTCTACACTTCATTCTACACATCATTCTACACATCATTCTACACAACATCATTCTACACATCATTCTACATATCATTCTACACATCATTCTATACATCATTCTGCACAGCATCATTCTGCTCATCATTCTACAGATCATTCTACACATCATTCTACCACATCATTCTACACATCATTCTACACAAAACCATTCTGCACTGAATTCTACACATTATTCTCAAAATAATTCTGCACATCATTCTACACGTCATTCTACACATCATTCTACACGTCAGTCTACACATCATTCTACACATCATTTTACACATCATTCTACACATCATTGTACACACCATTGTACACATCATTCTGCACATCATTCTACACTTCACTCTCCACCTCATTCTGCACATCATTCTGCACATCATTCGACACAACATCATTCTACACATCATTCTTCAAATCATTCTACACATCATTCTTAACATTATTCTATCCGTCAATCGACACATCATTCTCCACATCGTTATACATTTCGTTCTACACAACATTCTACACATCATTCTACACATCACTCTACACAAAATTATTCTGCACATAATTCTACACATCATTCTCCAAATCATTCTACACATCATTCTACATATCATTCTTCGCATCATTGTACACATCTTTCTACAATTCACTCTACACCTCATTCGACACATCATTCTACACATCATTCCACACATCATTCAACACATCATTCTACACATCATTCTGCTCAACATAATTTTGCACATCATTCTATACATCATTCCACACGTCATTCTACACATCATTCTACATATCATTCGACACATCATTCTACACATCATTCTAAATATCTGTCTACATATCATGCTACACATCAATCGACACATCATTGTAAATATCTGTCTACATATCATTCTACACATCATTCTACACGTCATTTTACACATCATTCTGCACATCATTCTGCACATCATTCTACACAACATCATTCTACTCATCATTCTATACTTCATTCTACACATCATCATACGAAACATCATTCGACACTTCATTCTACACATCATTCGAAACATCATTCTACACATCATTCTCCACATCATTCTACGCATCATTCTACACTTCACTCTACACTTCATTCTACACATCATTCTACACATCATTCTACACAACATCATTCTACACATCATTCTACATATCATTCTACACATCATTCTATACATCATTCTGCACAGCATCATTCTGCTCATCATTCTACAGATCATTCTACACATCATTCTACCACATCATTCTACACATCATTCTACACAAAACCATTCTGCACTGAATTCTACACATTATTCTCAAAATAATTCTGCACATCATTCTACACGTCATTCTACACATCATTCTACACGTCAGTCTACACATCATTCTACACATCATTTTACACATCATTCTACACATCATTGTACACACCATTGTACACATCATTCTGCACATCATTCTACACTTCACTCTCCACCTCATTCTGCACATCATTCTGCACATCATTCGACACAACATCATTCTACACATCATTCTTCATATCATTATACACATCATTCTCGACATCATTCTTCACAACATCGTTCTACACTTCACTCTACACCTCATTCTGCACATCATTCTACACATCATTATACACATCATCATTCCACACATCATTCTACAAATCATTCTACACATCATTATTCTACACATCATTCAACACAGCATTCTACACATCCTTCTACACATCATTCTGCCCATCATTATACACAACATCATTTTACACGTCATTCTACGCATCATTCTTCAGATCATTCCACACATCATTCTACTCAACATCATTCTGCACATCATTCTATATATCATTCTACACATCATTCTACACATCATTCTACACAACACCATTCTACACATCATTCTACACATCATTCTCCGCATCATTCTTCAGATCATTCCACACATCGTTCTACACATCATTTTACACGTCAATTTACACATCATTCTACACATCATTCTTCACATCATTCTTCACAACCTTCTACAAATCATTCCACACAACATTATTCTACACATCATTCAACACAGCATTCTACACATCCTTCTACACATCATTCTGCCCATCATTATACACAACATCATTTTACACGTCATTCTACGCATCATTCTACACAACATAATTCTACACATCATTCTACACATCATTCTGCATATCATTCTGCACATGATTCTACATTTCGTTCAACACATCATTCTACACATCATTCTACACATCATTATACACATCATTCTAAACATCATGATACACATCATTCTACACATCATTCTACACATCATTCTATACATCATTCTACACATCATCCTACACATCATTCGACAAATCATTCTACACATCATTCTACACATCATTCTACACATCATTCGACACATCATTCTACACGTCATTCTCAAAATCATTCTACACATCATTCTCCACATCATTCGACACATCATTTTACGCATCATTCTACACATCTTTCTACACACCATTCGACACGTCATTCTACACGTCATTCTACACATCATTCAACACATCATTCAACACATCATTCTACACATCATTCTGCTCAACATCATTTTGCACATCATTCTACACATCCTTCCACACATATTCTACAAATCATTCTACCCATCATTCTACACATCATTCTACACGTCATTCTGCACATCATTCTACACAACACTCTACACATCTTTCTACACATCTTTCTACACATCATTCTACAAGTCATTCTACACATCATTCTACACAACATTCTACACATCATTCTAAACATCATCATACGAAACATCATTCTACACTTCATTCTGCACATCATTCGAAACATCATTCTACACATCGTTCTACACATCATTCTACACATCATTCTACATCTCATTCTGCACAACATTATTCTGCACATCATTCTACACATCATTCTACACGTCATTCTACACATCATTCTGCACATCATTCTACACATCATTATACATCTCATTCTACACAATATCATTCTACACATCATTCTACGGCAGTCTGCACATCATTGCACACATCATTATAGGCATCCTTCCAAACCTCATTTAAAACATCATTCTAAACAACATTCTGCACAAAATTTACACATCATTCTACACATCATTACACACATCGTTCTGCACTTCAATCTACACATCATTCTACACATCAATCTACACAACAGCATTCTACACATCATTCTACACTTCATTCGACATATCATTATACACTTCATTCTACACATCATTTTAAACATCATTATACACATCATTTTACAAAACATCATTCTACACATCATTCTACACATCATAAGACAAATCATTCCATACACCAATCCACACAACATCATTCTACACATCATTCGACACATCATTCCACACATCATTCTACTCAACATCATTCTGCACATCATTCTATATATCATTCTACACATCATTCTACGCAACATTCTACACAACATTCTACACAACATTCTACACATCATTCTACACATCATTCTGCCTATCATTCTACACATCATTCTACGCATCATTCTACATCTCATTCGGCACAACATCATTCTGCACATCATTCTACACATCATTCTACACGTCATTCTACACATCATTCTGCACATCATTCTACACATCATTGTACATCTCATTCTACACAATATCATTCTACACATCATTCTACGGCAGTCTGCACATCATTGCACACATCATTATAGGCATCCTTCCAAACCTCATTTAAAACATCATTCTAAACAACATTCTGCACAACATTTACACATCATTCTACACATCATTACACACATCGTTCTGCACTTCAATCTACACATCATTCTACACATCAATCTACACAACAGCATTCTACACATCATTCTACACATCATTCTACACTTCATTCGACATATCATTATACACATCATTCTACACATCATTTTAAACATCATTCTACACATCATTCTACACATCATAAGACAAATCATTCCATACATCAATCCACACAACATCATTCTACACATCATTCTACACATCATTCCACACATCATTCTACTCAACATCATTCTGCACATCATTCTATATATCATTCTACACATCATTCTACGCAACATTCTACACATAATTATACACATCATTCTACAAATCATTCTACACATCATTCTGCATATCATTCTACACATCATTCTACATATCATTCTACATATCATTCTACACCTCTTTCTACACATCATTCTGCACATCATTCTGCATCTCATTCTACACTTCATTCTACACATCATTCTACAAATCATTCTGCACCTCATTCTACGTAACATTCTACACGTCAATCTACACAACATTCTACACAACATTCTACACATCATTCTACACATCATTCTGCCTATCATTCTACACGTCATTCTACGCATCATTCTACACATCATTCTACACATCATTCTCCAAATCATTATACACATCATTCTACAAAACATTCTACACATCATTCTACACATCATTCAACACATCATTCTACAAATCATTCTAAACATCGTTTTACACATGAGTCTTCACGTCATTCTACACATCATTCGACAAATCATTCTGCACATAATTCGACACACCATTCTACACGTCAATTTACACATCATTCCACACAACATTCTGCACATCGTTCTACACATCATCATACGAAACATCATTCTACGCTTCATTCTACACATCATTCTACACATCATTGTACACATCATTGTACACATCATTCTACACTTCACTCTACACCTCATTCTGCACACCATTCGACACATCATTCTACACAACATCATTCTCACATCATTCCACACATCATTCTACAAATCATTCTAAACATCATTCTACACATCATTCTACGCATCATTCTACAATTCATTCTACACATCTGTCTACACGTCATTCTAGACGTCATTCTACACACCTTTCTACACACTTTCCACATATCATTCTACACAACATCATGCTGCACATCATTCTATACATCATTCTACAAATCTTTCCACACAACATCATTCGATAGGTCATGCTACACTTCATTCTACACATCATTCTGCCTATCATTCTACACAACATTCTACGCATCATTCTACACATAATTCTACACATCATTCTCCAAATCATTATACACATCATTCTACACAACATTCTACACATCATTCTACAAAACATTCTACACATCATTCTACACATCATTCAACACATCATTCTACAAATCATTCTAAACATCTTTTTACACATGAGTCTTCACATCATTCTACACATCATTCGACAAATCATTCTGCACATAATTCGACACACCATTCTACAGGTCAATTTACACATCATTCCACACAACATTCTGCACATCGTTCTACACATCATCATACGAAACATCATTCTACGCTTCATTCTACACATCATTCCACTCATCAATCTGCAAATCATTCTACACATCATTCCACACACCATTAGACACATAATTCTCAACATCATTCTGCACATCATTCTACACAACATCATTCCACACATCATTCTACACATCATGCTACACTTCATTCTACACAACATCATTCGAAAGATCATGCGACACTTCATTCTACACATCATTCTGCACATCATTCCACACAACATTCTACACATCATTCTACACTTCACTCTGCACCTCATTCTACACATCATTCTACACATCATTCTACACATCATTCTCCATTTCGTTCTACACGTCATTCTACACATCATTCTACACATCATTCTACATATCATTCTACACATTATTCTACACATCATTCTGCACAGCATCATTCTGCTCATCATTCTACAGATCATTCTACATATCATTATACACATCATCATTCCACACCTCATTCTACAAATCATTCTACACATCATTCGACACACCATTCTACACATCATTCTGCACATCCTTCTACACATCATTCTACACGTCATTCGACACATCATTCTACACATCATTCTACACATCATTCTGCACATCATTCTGCTCAACATCATTCTGCCCATCATTCTATACATCATTCTACACATCATTCTACACATCATTCTACACAACATCATTCCACACTTCATTCTACACATCATGCTACACTTCATTCTACACAACATCATTCGAAAGATCATGCGACACTTCATACTACACATCATTCTGCACATTATTCTACACATAATTCTTCATTTTGTTCTACACGTCATTCTACACATCATTCTGCACATCATTCTACACATCATTCTGCACATCATTCTACTCATCATTCTACACAACATTCTGCTCATCAACATTCTACACATCATTCTACACATCATTCTACATCTCATTCTGCACAACATCATTCTGCACATCATTCTACACATCATTCTACACGTCATTCTACACATCATTCTGCACATTATTCTACACATCATTATACATCTCATTCTACACAATATCATTCTACACATCATTCTACAGCAGTCTACACATTATTGCACACATCATTATAGGCATCCTTCCAAACCTCATTTAAAACATCATTCTAAACAACATTCTGCACAGAATTTACACATCATTCTACACATCATTACACACATCGTTCTGCACTTCAATCTACACTTCATTCTACACATCAATCTACACAACAGCATTCTACACATCATTCTACACTTCATTCGACATATCATTATACACATCATTCTACACATCATTCTAAACATCATTCTACACATCATTTTACAAAACATCATTCTACACATCATTCTACACATCATTCTCCTCAACATCATTCTGCACATCATTCTATATATCATTCTACACATCATTCTATGCAACATTCTACACATAATTATACACATCATTCAACAAATCATTCTACACATCATTCTGCACATCATTCTACATATCATTCTGCACCTCTTTCGACACATCATTCTGCACATCATTCTACGTAACATTCTACACGTCAATCTACACAACATTCTACACAACATTCTACACATCATTCCACACATCATCAAACGAAACATCAATCTACACTTCATTCTGCACATCATTCGAAACATCATTCTGCATATCATTGTACACATTATTCAACACATCATTCTACACTTCACTCTACACCTCATTCTGCACAACATTCGACACATCATTCTACACAACATCATTCTCACATCATTATACACATCATTCTACACATCATTCCACACATCATTCTACAAATCATTCTACACATCATTCTACACATTATTCTACACATCATTCCACTCATCAATCTGCAAATCATTCTACACATCATTCCACACACCATTAGACACATCATTCTCAACATCATTCTGCACATCATTCTACACAACATCATTCCACACATCATTCTACACATCATGCTACACTTCATTCTGCACAACATCATTCGAAAGATCATGCGACACTTCATTCTACACATCGTTCTGCACATCATTCTACACAACATTCTACACATCATTCTACAAAACATTCTACACATCATTCTACACATCATTCAACACATCATTCTACAAATCATTCTAAACATCTTTCTACATATGAGTCTTCACATCATTCTACACATCATTCGACAAATCATTCTGCACGTAATTCGACACATCATTCTACACGTCTATCTACACATCATTCCACACAACATTCTGCACATCGTTCTACACATCATCATACGAAACATCATTCTACGCTTCATTCTACACATCATTCTACACATCATTGTACACATCATTCTACACATCATTCTACACTTCACTCTGCACCTCATTCTACACATCATTCTACACATCATTCTAAACATCATTCTCCATTTCGTTCTACACGTCATTCTACACATCATTCTACACATCATTCTACATATCATTCGACACATTATTCTACACATCATTCTGCACAGCATCATTCTGCTCATCATTCTACAGATCATTCTACATATCATTATACACATCATCATTCCACACCTCATTCTACAGATCATTCTACACATCATTCGACACACCATTCTACACATCATTCTGCACATCCTTCTACACATCATTCTACACATCATTAGACACATCATTCTACACATCATTCTACACATCATTCTACACATCATTCTGCTCAACATCATTCTGCCCATCATTCTATACATCATTCTACACATCATTCTACACATCATTCGACACAACATCATTCCACACATCATTCTACACATCATGCTACACATCATTCTTCACAACATTATTCGAAAGATCATGCGACACTTCATTCTACACATCATTCTTCACATCATTCTACACATAATTCTCCATTTCGTTCTACACGTCATTCTAAACATCATTCTGCACATCATTCTACACATCATTCTGTACATCGTTCTACACACCATTCTACACATCATTCCACATATCGTTCTGCACAACATCATGCTACACATCATTGTATACGTCATTCTACAAATCATTCTGCACAACATCATTCTACACATCATTCTACACATCATTCTGCATATCATTCTGCACATGATTCTACATTTCATTCAACACATCATTCTACACATCATTCTACAGATCATTCTACACATCATTCTATACAAATTCATTCTGCACATAATTCTACACAGCATTCTACACATCATTCTACACATCATCCTACACATCATTCGACAAATCATTCAACACATCATTCTACACATCATTCTACACATCATTCGACACATCATTCTACACATCATTCTCAAAATCATTCCACACAACATTCTGCACATCGTTCTACACATCATCATACGAAACATCATTCTACGCTTCATTCTACACATCATTCTACACATCATTGTACACATCATTCTACACATCATTCTACACTTCACTCTGCACCTCATTCTACACATCAGCCTACACATCATTCGACACATCATTCTCCATTTCGTTCTACACGTCATTCTACACATCATTCTACACATTATTCTACACATCATTCTGCACAGCATCATTCTGCTCATCATTCTGCAGATCATTCTACATATCATTATACACATCATCATTCCACACCTCATTCTACAAATCATTCTACACATCATTCGACACACCATTCTACACATCATTCTGCAAATCCTTCTACACATCATTCCACACGTCATTCGACACGTCATTCTACACGTCATTCTTCACATCATTCTACACATCATTCTGCTCAACATCATTCTGCCCATCATTCTATACATCATTCTACACATCATTCTACACATCATTCTACACAACATCATTCCACACATCATTCTACACATCATGCTACCCATCATTCTACACAACATTATTCGGAAGATCATGCGACACTTCATTCTACACATCATTCTGCACATCATTCTACACAACATCATTCCACACATCATTCTACACATCATGCTACCCATCATTCTACACAACATTATTCGGAAGATCATGCGACACTTCATTCTACACATCATTCTACACATCATTCGACACATCATTCTCCTTTTCGTTCTACACGTCATTCTACACATCATTCTGCACATCATTCTACACATCATTCTGCACATCATTCTACACATCATTCTACACAACATTCTGCTCATCAACATTCTGCACATCATTCGACAGATCATTCTACACATCATGCTACCATATCATTCTAAACATCATTCGACACAAAATCATTCTGCACAAAATTCTACACATCATTCTACACATCATTCTGCAAGTCATTCTACACATCATTCTACACATCAGCCGACACATCATTCTTCACATTATTCTACAAATCATTCTACACATCATTCTTAACATTATTCTATCCGTCAATCGACACATCATTCTCCACATCGTTATACATTTCGTTCTACACAACATTCTACACATCATTCTACACATCACTCTACACAAAATTATTCTGCACATAATTCTACACATCATTCTCCAAATCATTCTACACATCATTCTACATATCATTCTTCGCATCATTGTACACATCTTTCTACACTTCACTCTACACCTCATTCGACACATCATTCTACACATCATTCCACACATCATTCAACACATCATTATACACATCATTCTGCTCAACATCATTTTGCACATCATTCTATACATCATTCCACACGTCATTCTACACATCATTCGACATATCATTCGACACATCATTCTACACATCATTCTAAATATCTGTCTACATATCATGCTACACATCAATCGACACATCATTGTAAATATCTGTCTACATATCATTCTACACATCATTCTACACGTCATTTTACACATCATTCTGCACATCATTCTGCACATCATTCTACACAACATCATTCTACTCATCATTCTATACTTCATTCTACACATCATCATACGAAACATCATTCGACACTTCATTCTACACATCATTCGAAACATCATTCTACACATCATTCTCCACATCATTCTACGCATCATTCTACACTTCACTCTACACTTCATTCTACACATCATTCTACACATCATTCTACACAACATCATTCTACACTTCATTCTACATATCATTCTACACATCATTCTATACATCATTCTGCACAGCATCATTCTGCTCATCATTCTACAGATCATTCTACACATCATTCTACCACATCATTCTATACATCATTCTACACAAAACCATTCTGCACTGAATTCTACACATTATTCTCCAAATAATTCTGCACATCATTCTACACGTCATTCTACACATCATTCTACACGTCATTCTACACATCATTCTGCACATAATTTTACACATCATTCTACACATCATTCTACATATCATTCTACACATCATTCGACACATCTTTCTACGCATCATTCTACACATCTTTCTACCCATTATTCTACACATCATTCTACACATCATTCTACAAATCATTCTGCACTTCATTCTACACATCATTCTACGCATCATTCTACACATCTTTCTACACATCATTCTACACATCATTCTACACATCATTCGACACATCAATCTGCACATCATTCAACACATCATTCTACACATCATTCTACACATCATTCTACACGTCATTCTATGCACCATTCTACACATCTTTCTACACATCATTCTGCATATTATTCTACACATCATTCAACACTTCAATCTACACAACTTCATTCTACACATCATTCTATACATCATTCTACACATCATTATACGCATCATGCTACACATCTTTCTACACGTCATTCTACACATCATTCTACACATCATTCTACACATCATTTTACACATCATTCTACACATCATATACGCATCATTCGACACATCTTTCAACATATCATTCTACCCATCATTCTACACATCATTCTACACATCAATCTACACATCATTCTACACATAATTCTACACATCTGTCTACACATCATTCTACACATCATTCTACACATCATTCGACACATCATTCTACACATCATTCTATGCACCATTCTACACATCTTTCTACACATCATTCTACACATTATTCTACACATCATTCAACACTGCAATCTACACAACTTCATTCTACACATCATTCTATACATCATTCTACACATCATTATACGCATCATGCTACACATCTTTCTACACGTCATTCTACACATCATTCTACACATCATATACGCATCATTCGACACATCTTTCAACATATCATTCTACCCATCATTCTACACATCATTCTACACATCATTCTACACATCTTTCTGCGCATCATTCAACACATCTTTCTACCCATTATTCTACACATCATTCTACACATCATTCGACACATCAATCTGCACATCATTCTACACATCATTCTACAAATCATTCTGCACATCATTCTACACATCATTCTACGCATCATTCAACACATCTTTCTGCACATCATTCTACACAACATTCTACACATCATTCGACACATCAATCTGTACATCATTCTACACATCTTTCTACACGGCATTCTACGCATCATTCTATACATCTTTCTACACATCATTCTACGCAACATTCTACACATCTTTCTACACATTATTCTACACATCATTCAACACTTCAATCTACACAACTTCATTCTACACATCATTCTATACATCATTCTACAAATCATTATACGCATCATGCTACACATCTTTCTACACGTCATTCTACACATCATTCTACACATCATTCTACACATCATTTCACACGTCATTCTTCACATCATATACGCATCATTCGACACATCTTTCAACATATCATTCTACCCATCATTATACACATCATTCTACACATCAATCTACACATCATTCTACACATAATTCTGCACATCAATCTGCACATCATTCTACACTTCATTCTACACATCATTCTACATATCATTCTACACATGATTCCACACATCTTTCTACGCATCATTCTACACATCTTTCTACACATCATTCTACACATCAGTCTACACATCATTCGCCACATTAATCTGCAGATCATTCTACACGTCATTCTGCACATCATTCTACGCAACATTGTACACATCTTTCTACCCATCATTCTACACATCATTCTACACATCATTCTACACATCATTCTACACATCATTCTACGCATCATTCTGCACATCTTTCTACACATCATTCGACACTTCAATCTGCACCTTATTCTACACATCATTCTACACATCAATCTTCACATCATTCTACACATCATTCCACACAACATTCTACACATCAATCTACACATCATTCTACACATAATCCTACATATCATTCTGCGCTTCATTCTATACATAATGCTACACATCTTTCTACACATCATTCTACACATTATTCCACACATCATTCGACACATCATTCGAAAAATCATTCTACTCAACAGCATTCTGCACATCATTCTATACATCATTCGACACATCATTCTACATTTCATTCCACACATCATTCCACACAACATCATTCTACACATCATTCTTTACATCATTCTACGCATCATTCTGCACAACATTCCACACATCATTCTGCACATCATTCTGCACATCATTCTACACATCATTCTTCTCATCAATCTACACAACTTCATTCTACGCATCATTCTACGCATCATTGTACACATCTTTCAACACATCATTCTACAAATTATTCTGCACATCATTCTACACATCATTCTACAAATCATTTTCTCACATCATTCTACACATCATTCTATGCACCATTCTACTCATCTTTCTACACATCATTCTACACAATATTCTACACATCATTCAACACTTCAAACCACACAACTGCATTGTACACATCATGTTATACATCATTCTACACATCATTATACGCATCATGCTCCACATCATTCTACATATCATTTTACACATCATTCTACACATCATATACGCATCATTCGACACATCTTTCAACATATCATTCTACCCATCATTCTGCACATCATTCTACACATCATTCTACATATCATTCTAAACATCATTCGACACATCTTTCTACGCTTCATTCTACACATCTTTCTACCGATTATTCTACACATCATTCGACACATCATTCGACACATCAATCTGCACATCATTCAACAAATCATTCTACAAATCATTCTACACATCCTTCTACACATCATTCTACGCATCATTCTACACATCTTTCTACACGTCATTCTACACATCATTCTACACATCATTCGACACATCAATCTGTACAACATTCTACACATCTTTCTACACGTCATTCTACGCATCATTCTACACATCTTTCTACACATCATTCTGCGCAACATTCTACACATCTTTCTACACATTATTCTACACATCATTCTACACATCATTCGACACATCAATCTGCACATCATTCAACACATCATTCTACACATCATTCTACACATCATTCTACACATCATTCTATGCACCATTCTACACATCTTTCTACACATCATTCTACACATTATTCTACACATCATTCAACACTTCAATCTACACAACTTCATTCTACACATCATTCTATACATCATTCTACACATCATTATACGCATCATGCTACACATCTTTCTTCACGTCATTCTACACATCATTCTACACATCAATCTACACATCATTCTACACATAATTCTGCACATCAATCTGCACATCATTCTACACTTCATTCTACACATCATTTTACATATCATTCTACACATGATTCCACACATCTTTCTACGCATCATTCTACACATCTTTCTACACATCATTCTACACATCATTCTACACATCATTCGCCACATCAATCTGCACATCATTCGACACGTCATTCTGCACATCATTCTACGCAACATTGTACACATCTTTCTACCCATCATTCTACACATCATTCTGCACATCATTCTACACATCATTCTACACGTCATTCTACGCATCATTCTGCACATCCTTCTACACATCATTCTACACATTATTCTACACATCATTCGACACTTCAATCTGCACATTATTCTACACATCATTCTACACATCAATCTACACATCATTCTACACATCATTCCACACAACATTCTACACATCAATCTACACATCATTCTACACATAATCCTACATGTCATTCTGCGCTTCATTCTATACATAATGCTACACATCTTTCTACACATCATTCTACACATTATTCCACACATCATTCGACACATCATTCGAAAAATCATTCTACTCAACAGCATTCTGCACATCATTCTATACATCATTCGACACATCATTCTACATTTCATTCCACACATCATTCCACACAACATCATTCTACACATCATTCTTTACATCATTCTACGCATCATTCTATACATCTTTCAACACATCATTCTGCACATCATTCTGCACATCATTCTACACATCATTCTACAAATCATTTTCTCACATCATTCTACACATCATTCTACGCACCATTCTACTCATCTTTCTACACATCATTCTACACATTATTCTACACATCATTCAACACTTCAAACCACACAACTTCATTCTACACATCATGTTATACATCATTCTACACATCATTATACGCATCATGCTCCACATCATTCTACATATCATTTTACACATCATTCTACACATCATATACGCATCATTCGACACATCTTTCAACATATCATTCTACCCATCATTCTGCACATCATTCTACACATCATTCTACATATCATTCTAAACATCATTCAACACATCTTTCTACGCATCATTCTACACATCTTTCTACCGATTATTCTACACATCATTCGACACATCATTCGACACATCAATCTGCACATCATTCTACACATCATTCTACAAATCATTCTACACATCCTTCTACACATCATTCTACGCATCATTCTACACATCTTTCTACACGTCATTCTACACATCATTCTACACATCATTCGACACATCATTCTGCGCAACATTCAACACATCATTCTACACATCATTCTACACATCATTCTACACATCATTCTATGCACCATTCTACACATCTTTCTACACATCATTCTACACACTATTCTACACATCATTCAACACTTCAATCTACACAACTTCATTCTACACATCATTCTATACATCATTCTACACATCATTATACGCATCATGCTACACATCTTTCTACACGTCATTCTACACATCATTATACACATCATTCTACACGTCATTTTACACATCATTCACCACATCATATACGCATCATTCGACACATCTTTCAAGATATCATTCTACCCATCATTCTACACATCATTCTACACGTCAATCTACACATCATTCTACACATAATTCTGCACATCCATCTGCACATCATTCTACACATCATTCTACACATCATTCTACATATCATTCTACACATGATTCCACACATCTTTCTACGCATCATTCTACACATCTTTCTACACATCATTCTACACATCATTCTACACATCATTTACACATCAATCTGCACTTCATTCTACACGTCATTCTGCACATCATTCTACGCAACATTGTACACATCTTTGTACCCATCATTCGACACATCATTCTACACATCATTCTACACATCATTCTACACTTCATTCTACGCATCATTCTGCACATATTTCTACACATAATTCTACACATTATTCTACACATCATTCGACACTTCAATCTGCACATTATTCCACACATCATTCTACACATCAATCTACACATCATTCTACACATCATTCCACACAACATTCTACACATCAATCTACACATCATTCTACACATAATCCTACATGTCATTCTGCGCTTCATTCTATACATAATTCTACACATCATTCTACACATCATTCTACACTTTATTCCACACATCATTCGACACATCATTCGAAAAATCATTCCACTCAACAGCATTCTGCACATCATTCTATACATCATTCGACACATCATTCTACATTTCATTCCACACATCATTCCACACAACATCATTCTACACATCATTCTTTACATCATTCTGCGCATCATTCTATACAACATTCCACACATCATTCTGCACATCATTCTACACATCATTCTACACATCAATCTACACAACTTAATTCTACACATCATTCTACACATCATTCTACTCATCAATCTACACAACTTCATTCTGCGCATCATTCTACGCATCATTCTACGCATCATTGTACACATCTTTCAACACATCATTCTACAAATTATTCTACACATCATTCGACACATCATTCTACACATCATTCTACACGTCATTCTACACATCATTCTGCACATCATTCTACCTATCATTCTGCACATCATTCTACACCATATGATTTAGACATCATTCTGCACATCATTCTGCACATCTTTCAACACATCATTCTACACATCATTCTGCACATAATTCGCCACATCATTCTGCACATCATTCTACACCACATGATTTACACATCATTCTAGACATCATTCTACACATCATTCTACACATCATTCTACACATCATTCTACGCATCATTCTACACATCTTTCTACACATCATTCTACACATCATTCTACACATCATTCGACACATCAATCTGTACATCATTCTACACATCTTTCTACATGTCATTCTGCACATCATTCTACACATCATTCTACATATCATTCTACACATCATTCGACACATCTTTCTACGCATCATTCTACACATCTTTCTACCCATTATTCTACACATCATTCTGCACATCATTCGACACATCAATCTGCACATCATTCTACACATCATTCTACAAGTCATTCTACACATCATTCTACACATCATTCTACGCATCATTCTACACATCTTTCTACACATCATTCTACACATCATTCTACACATCATTCGACACATCAATCTGTACATCATTCTACACATCTTTCTACACGTCTTTCTACGCATCATTCTACACATCTTTCTACACATCATTCTACGCAACATTCTACACATCTTTCTACACATCATTCTACACATCATTCTACACATCATTCGACACATCAATCTGCACATCATTCAACACATCATTCTACACATCATTCTACACATCATTCTACACATCATTCTATGCACCATTCTACACATCTTTCTACACATCATTCTACACATTATTCTACACGTCATTCAACACTTCAATCAACACAACTTCATTCTACACATCATTCTATACATCATTCTACACATCATTATACGCATCATGCTACACATCTTTCTACACATCATTCTACACATTATTCTACACATCATTCAAAACTTCAATCAACACAACTTCATTCCACACATCACTCTACACATCATTCTACACATCATATTACACGTCATTCTACACATCATATACGCATCATTCGACACATCTTTCAACATATCATTCTACCCATCATTCTACACATCATTCTACACGTCAATCTACACATCATTCTACACATAATTCTGCACATCAATCTGCACATCATTCTACACATCGTTCTACACATCATTCTACATGTCATTCTGCACTTGATTCCACACATCTTTCTACGCATCATTCTACACATCTTTCTACATATCATTCTACACATCATTCTACACATCATTCGACACATCAATCTGCACATCATTCTACATATCATTCTGCACATCATTCTACACATCATTCTACACATCATTCTACACATCATTCTACATATCATTCTACACATCATTCGACACATCTTTCTACGTGTTAGCGTTAGTGTTTTCTTAGAAGAATCACTCAACACTCAGAGTCGGTTCCAATGCTGATGCAGCTTTTATAACGCTCAGCGGGGAGGAAAAACTCAGGACCGTATCCAGGTTTCTCTCCACAGAACAAAGGGTTACATTCACTTTTATATGTTTCACAACAGTTACAAACAGTTTACTGCAGTTACACAGCCCATTACGGCTGGACACAAGCCAATCACAACGATTATAGATAACATATAGGTTCTTTTAACCCAATAGAATTCCCCTTATGTCTCAGGAACCATGTCTTCGTCTTTTGTCAGCTTGGGCTGATTGATATAGATTCTCTCACTAGCTCTTTCTTCTTGGAGAAATAATTGGTTTCTAACCTTGTTTACAGGAGATGGGTTCTCTTATCTCTTTCTTCCTGGGGAATTAATTGGTTTATGGCCTTGAATACGGGAGATGGGTTCTCTCCTCATTATTCTTATCCTGCATCCAAGGCATTCCTATAATGGGCCTCACAGGGTTATTGCTCGGTCATTGAACATTCAACAGTTCACAGCTTGACTACCTGATTTCCCATCATGCCTGGGCAGCCATTTTATGTGTGGCCACTTTAAACTTATATGCGTTTAGATATATCTAGCAGGTGCCTAATGCCTAGTATTTTGGTATATTCTAAAGGTGCCTACCTCCTACAACAACTCCCCCTTTCGGTAAAGGGACTAGTCCTAGTCCCCTTTTAACCGACCATTCGACCTTTATTAGATTTTCTGCACGGCCCGGTACTCCCTGTCTCAACGTGCTGGCCAGTCACGCGGTTTCAGGAGTCCCGGTTGCTTAAATCGAATTGACAAAGGCCAAATCCTCCTGCCCCCTTATGAAGCAGGCTTGTTTAGTATCCGGGGAACGGTGATTTGTCCGTCTTCGTTGTCCGTGCTGTCTGCATGCCTGGCAGGCCATTACGCCCCATGTTATTGCTAAGATCAATTGTATCCCGACCAGTATATCTGAAATTATTCGAATCCATGGGTGGATGTTCACATTTATTCCCCAGTCCCAGACCTTTCTCCACCAACTCTGACTTTGTAAGTCTACCTCGGTATCCTCTTCCAGTACTTTGATTTTAGTTTGTAGTTGGTGGTATGGCTTTACGGATTGACCCACTCTGAGCCTCAACTCTCGTAATACTTCGGTTAAATGTGGGATAAGGACCTGATCTGGTTCATCATAAGCCTGTAAATGATCATGGAGCTGATCGGTTACCTCAATAACTTCGGACTTCCTGCGCTTAACCTGGGTGATATGCGCTTGCCCGATCGCGACAGGTCGTTATGGTGTAAAGCAAAAGTTTGGCTGTGGTATAGGGCACTGCTGGTCATTATACTGGAATGAACGCTCAGTAGTGGAGACGCAGTATCTTCCCTTCCCTCCGTAGCCTGCCCTCGCGAAGTGCATGTGTGCGGGCACTATTTCTAGTACACACCCGTCGTTTCGGTTAAACCCGCACTCGTCTCGCTCCCCTCTGCCCACTGGGTGAGGGCATACTGTGATTTCCCCCTTTTGCTTGCAATCTGTTAGGGAAATCCCGGTAAGTATGTTGTTTCGACGAACGGCAGAGGTGGTGGTATGGAGACATTTTCCCGTATTATTCCGATTTTCTCTCGTTGGTATAGGGGGAACGGCCCTGTGTCCGGCGTGGCTATAGGGATCATCAGGACTATCCCTATCCCGGTAGTCCTACCCATCTGGCAATCTGGAATTGCTGGGTATACTCTGGTCAGTCCCTTCAGAGTACAATTATCCAGTGTCCCCCTGAGCTAAATGTGAACTGTCTATCCAATCGGGTACTTCCCCGCGTTGGATCTGGTCGAGATTGTGGCGGATCTGTCCCACCATCCACAAACCATAAGCGTGACAGAGTTGCCCCTGTCTTTGCTTTCCCTGTATCTTCCTGTTCTCTATCAGTGAGGTGATTGATGGTTCTGGCGTGAGCTTCCAGGACTGAGATGCCATCCAGCTGGATTTTGGCACCCTCCTTTCCTAGGTTGGCTTGGTCTTCCTGGTTTTGCTCCACCCTCTCCAATAAACCCTTCATCACCCCTCTAAGCTGTTCCACCCTCTCATTTAATCCTTGTATTTCCCTCTTCATCCTGGGGGCTAACCCCTGTCCCCGGAACCTACTGGCACCCATTGCATCGGCAGCCTGCTGCATTACAACTTTACTTAATACATTGTACATCTTCCTTGACTGTTCTGTACAGTATCCCGGCATCTGGATGCCTGAAATATTGATCAGAACAGGCACAATTTCATGTTTAACATTATCATACAACAGTTCCCCCTCGTTGTACATTACAATCCCATTCTCTGGTCCCTTCGTAGTTATGGGGCAAGGCAGTTCCTCGGGCAATGTAATGATTCTTATGGGGCGCGGTGTCGGAGGGGGTGAGAAACATACATACAATGATATTGCAGCCGCCCCCGCCTCCTCGTAATACCCACACAGCCCCATTCCCTTCTTGCGGATGACTGATTGCTGGGATTGTCCCGGAGGCGCGCAAATTATGCCGAAAGTATATTCATCAGGCCCTTTGACATCCCTCAGTTTAATGCATCTGCTCCTTATACCCGTGGAGCACTGTACACATACTCTTATTCTTATTAGGATTCTTATTAGGATTCACTTGTAATCATGCATTAAAAAAAGTCCTGTCCTTGCTCCAGTCCTTGGCTGCTGGGATGCACATTCCGTCCGTTAAATTAAACAAGACTCCATAGTTCATGTAGTTGTTTATTTCCAGCATGCTCTGCTGTCCGTCGGTGTTGCCCAGGGTACGTGCATGTCGCAGGGCTATCCATATTACGAGTAGCGCCTTTCGTATTCCCATTCCGGTAAGTATTATCTGTAATTTTAAACAGTAGGCCTGGTCGTCACCAGGGGTTAAGTTTTTTGCTCTACGAGTGTCCCTGTCACCCTGCAAAATCAGAAGCACAAGGTTATAATCGAACCATTTCGAGCTGAATCTGTAAGGCGTGCGCCCGTGTCTTTACTCACTTAAATATTACTCAAACTCCTATGACCAAGGCCAAAGCTATTCCTCCAAACATCGCTGTCTGCTTTACCGTTAGGTTGGGTTTGTGGACTACACCTACCCACCGTGGGGTACATTGGCTCTATTGCCAGAGGTGATGGTGCTATGGCTGTGCACTGCACTATCCGTCTGG
The DNA here is from genome assembly GCF_044704955.1 of Pristiophorus japonicus. Taxonomy (NCBI): domain Eukaryota; kingdom Metazoa; phylum Chordata; class Chondrichthyes; family Pristiophoridae; genus Pristiophorus; species Pristiophorus japonicus. The sequence goes on from NW_027252779.1 coordinate 1,690,999, forward strand.
TCCCGTTATCTCTTCCAGCCTGTTTATCTTAGCTTTTAACTCTTCACTTTGTTTTATTGAGTATCTATTTCTTTATTGTATCAGGCAAGTATTATTACATAAGCTAGTTCTGTTTTTATTTTTGTTTCTCTGTTAGGTGAGTCTTTTTTTTATTAAGAAATCCAAATTAATAATGATCAGTATAAAACGTCTGTCAATGGAAAGGGTTAACTCCTTTCCAGGTTTGTAAGAAGACCTGATGTCCTTACGTGACTTCACGTAATCATCTGAAAAAAAAGTCTTTGTGCCTTCAAAACTGGCTTCGAAATTAGGAATCCGTTAAAAACAGCATAAATCATGAGAGTAAACTCCAATGTTTTCTTAACTTCTAATTCAAGTACTTGCCAAATAATTTTTTCTTTAATTTTTTAAAACAAGACCACACATACAATAGCAATCTTGTTTACTGAAATTCAATTCTGTTTTTTTTTTATTTCTCTCTTTCTCCTCGTTATCTTCAAAACCCTCCTGTTTGTTTAAACTGTTCGGGACATTTTTGATAAACACTGTCCATTTTTGATAAACACTGTCCATATCTAGCAGGTGCCTAATGCCTAGTATTCTAGTATATTCTAAAGGTGCCTACCTCCTACAACACTACGCATCATTCTACACATCTTTCTACCTATTGTTCTACACATCATTCTACACATCATTCGACACATCAATCTGCACATCATTCTACACATCATTCTACAAATCATTCTACACATCATTCTACACATCATTCTATGCATCATTCTACACATCTTTCTACACATCATTCAACACATCATTCTGCACATCATTCGACACATCAATCTGTACATCATTCTACACATCTTTCTACACGTCATTCTTCACATCATTCTACACATCATTCTACATATCATTCTACACATCATTCGACAAATCTTTCTACGCATCATTCTAGACATCTTTCTACCCATTATTCTACACATCATTCCACACATCATTCGACACATCAATCTGCACATCATTCTAAACATCATTCTACAAATCATTCTACACATCATTCTACACATCATTCTACGCATCATTCTACACATCTTTCTACACATCATTCTACACATCATTCTACACATCATTCGACACATCAATCTGTACATCATTCTACACATCTTTCTACACGTCTTTCTACGCATCATTCAACACATCTTTCTACACATCATTCTACGCAACATTCTACACATCTTTCTACACATCATTCTACACATCATTCTACACATCATTCGGCACATCAATCTGCACATCATTCAACACATCATTCTACACATCATTCTACACATCATTCTACACATCATTCTATGCACCATTCTACACATCTTTCTACACATCATTCTACACATTATTCTACACATCATTCAACACTTCAATCAACACAACTTCATTCTACACATCATTCTATACATCATTCTACACATCATTATACGCATCATGCTACATATCTTTCTACACATCATTCTACACATTATTCTACACATCATTCAACACTTCAATCAACACAACTTCATTCTACACATCACTCTACACATCATTCTACACATCATTTTGCACGTCATTCTACACATCATATACGCATCATTCGACACATCTTTCAACATATCATTCTATCCATCATTCTACGCATCATTCTACACATCAATCTACACATCATTCTACACATAATTCTGCACATCAATCTGCACATCATTCTACACATCGTTCTATACATCATTCTACATATCATTCTACACTTGATTCCACACATCTTTCTACGCATCATTCTACACATCTTTCTACACATCATTCTACACATCATTCTACACATCATTCGACACATCAATCTGCACATCATTCTACACATCATTCTGCACATCATTCTTCGCAGCATTGTACACATCTTTCTACCCATCATTCTACACATCATTCTACACATCATTCTACACATCATTCTACGCATCATTCTGCACATCTTTCTACACATCATTCCACACATCATTCTACACATCATTCGACACATCAATCTGCACATTATTCTACACATCATTCTACACATCAATCTACACATCATTCTACACGTCACTCTACACATCATTCTACACTTCATTCTACACATCAATCAACACAACTACATTCTACACATCATTCTATACATCATTCTACACATCATTATATGCATCATGCTACACATCTTTCTACACACCGTTCTACCCATCATTCTACACATCATTCTACACATCAATCTACACCTCATTCTACACATCATTCTGCACATCATTCGACACATCAATCTGCACATCATTCTACACAACATTCTACACATGATTCTACGCATCATTCTACATATCTTTCTACACATCATTCTACACATCATTCTAGACATCATTCTACACATCATTCTACGCATCATTCTACACGTCATTTTACACATCATTCTACACATCATTCTGCACATCAATCTGCACATCATTCTACACATCATTCTACACATCAATCGGCACGTCATGCTATACATCATTCTACAAATCTTTTTCTCTTCATTCTACACATCATTCTACACATCATTCTACACATCAATCTACACAGCTTCATTCGACACATCATTCTACAAATAATTCGAGACATCATTCTAAACATAATTCAACACATTATTCTACACATCATTCGACATATCATTTTACACATCATTCTAAACGACATTATTCTACACATCATTCTGCACATCATCATTCTACACATCATTCCACACATTATTCTACACAACATCATTATACACATCATTCCATACATCATTCTACACGTCATTCTACACGAAAATATTCTACACATCATTCTACACATCATCATTCTACCCATCATTCGGCACATCAATCTACACAGCATTCTACACATCGGTGCACACATCATGATGGACAACCATCCAAACCTCATTTTACATATCATTCTAAACAACATTCTGCACAACATTCTACACATCATTCTACACATTATTATGCACATCATTCTACACATCATTCTAAACATCATTCTACACATCATTATACACATCATCATTCCACACATCATTCTACACATCATTCTACACATCATTCTACATATCATTCTACACGTCATTGTACACATCATTCTACACAGCATCATTCTGCTCATCATTCTACAAATCATTCGACACATCATTCGACTCATCATTCTACACAACATTCGACACATTATTTTACACTTCACTCGACACATCGTTCGACACATCATTGTGCAAGTCATTTTACACATCATTCGACATATCATTCTACATATCATTCTGCACATCATTCTACAAATCATTCTACACAACATCATTCTACGCATCATTCTACACATCATTATACTCAACTTCATTCTGCTCATCATTCTATACATCATTCTATTTATCATTCTACACAGCATTCTACACATCATTCTACACAAAATCATCCTACTCATCATTCTACGCAACATTCTACTCATCATTCTGCACATCATTCTACACATCAATCGACACAACATCATTAGAAAGATCATTCTGCACTTCATTCGACACAACATTCTACACATCATTCTACACATCATTCTACATTTCGTTCTACACATCATTCTCCACATTATTTTACATGTCATTCTACACATCATTCTCCACATTATTCTACACTACATTCTACACATCATTCTGCACATCATTCCACACATCATCATTCTACATATCATTGTACACGTCATTGTACGCATCATTTTACACATTCTGCTCATCATTCTACACATCATTCTGCACATCATTCTACACGTCATTCTACACATCATTCTCCCTATCATTCTGCACATCATTCTGCACGTCATTTTACACTTCATTCTACACGTCATTCGACACATCATTCTACACCTCATTCTACACATCATTCTACTCAACATAATTCTGCAGATCATTCTATACATCATTCTACACATCAAACTACAGATCATTCTACATTTCATTCTAAACATTAATCAACACAACATCATTCTACTCATCATTCTACAATCATTCGACACATCATTGTACACATCATTTTACACAACATTCTACACATCATTCTGCACATCATTCTACACATCATTCTACAAATCATTCCACTCATCATTCTACGCATCATTCTACACATCTTGCTACACATCAATCTACAAATCATTCTCGATATCATTCCACACCACATGATTTACACATCATTCGAGACATCATTCTACACATCATTCGAGACATCATTCTACACATCATTCATGACATTATTCTACACATCATTCTACACATCATTCGACACATAATTCTACACCTCATTCCACACATCATTCTCCACATCATTCTACACATCATTCTACACGACAATATTCCACCCATCATTCTATACGTCATCATTCGACACATCATTCAATACATCATTCTGCAAATCATTCCACACATTATTCTACACATCATCCACACATCATTCTACATTTCATTCTAAACATTAATCTACACAACATCATTCTACTCATCATTCTACACATCATTCTACACATCATTCTACACATCATTTTACACAACATTCTACACATCATTCTGCACATCATTCTACACATCATTCTACACATCATCTACACATCATTCGACATTTCATTCTAAACATTAATCTACACAACATCATTCTACTCATCATTCTACACATCATTCTACACATCATTCGACACATCATTTTACACAACATTCTATACATCATTCCTACATCATTCTACACATCATTCTGCAAATCATTCTGCACATCATTCTACACATCATTCTGCACATCATTCTACACATCATTCTACGTATCATTCTACACATCATTCCAGACATCTTTCAACACATCATTCGACAAATCATTCTACACATCATTCTGCAAATCATTCTACACATCATTCTACACCACATGATTTACACATCATTCTAGACATCATTCTACACATCATTCATCACCTTATTCTACACATCATTCGACACATCATTTTACAAATCATTCTACACGACATTATTCTACACATCATTCTACACATCATCATTCTACACATCATTCCACACATTATTCTACACAACATCATTGTACACATCATTCCATATATCATTCTACACGCCATTCTACACATCATTCTACACATCACTCTACACATCATTCTACACGAAAATATTCTACACATCATTCTACACATCATCATTCTACACATAATTCAACACATCATTCTACGCATCATTCTACACATCTTGCAACACAGCAATCTACACATCATTCTACATATCATTCTTCAAGTCATTTTACACATCATTCTACACGACATTTATCTACACATCATTCTACACATCATTTTACACATTATTCTACACAACATCATTGTACACATCATTCCATACAACATTCTACACGTCATTCTACACATCATAATACACATCATTCTACACATCATTCTACACGACAATATTCTACACATCATTCTACACGTCATCATTCTACACATCATTCGGCACTGCATTCTACACATCGCTGCACACATCATGATAGACATCCATCCAAACCTCATTTTACACATCATTCTAAAGAACATTCTGCACAACATTCTACACATCATTCTACACATCATTATACACATCATTCTACAATTCAATCTACACATCATTCGACATATCAATCTACACAACTTCATTCTACACATCATTCTACACTTCATTCTCCACATCATTATTCACATCATTCTACACATCATTCTAAACATCATTCTACACATCATTATATAAATCATCATTCCACACATCATTCTACACATCATTCTACACATCATTCTACATATCATTCTACACATAATTCTACACATCATTCTACACATCATCATTCTGCTCATCATTCTACAAATCATTCGACACATCATTCGACTCATCATTCTACACATCATTCGACACATTATTCTACACATTACTCTGCACATCGTTCGACACATCATTCTACAAGTCATTTTACACATCATTCTACACATCATTCTGCAGATGATTCTGCACATCATTCTACAAATCATTCTACACAACATCATTCTACGCATCATTCTACACATCATTCTACTCAACATCATTCTGCTCATCATTCTATGAATCATTCTACATAACATTCTACACATCATTCTACAAATCATTCTACACAACATCATCTTATCATCATTCTACGCAACATTCTACACATCATTCTGCACATCATTCTACACATCATTCTACACAACATCATTCGAAAGATCATTCTACAGTTCATTCTAGACAACATTCTACACATCATTCTACACATCATTCTACATTTCGTTCTACACATCTTTCTCCACATCATTTTACACTTCATTCTACACATCATTCTACACATTATTCTACACTTCATTCCACACATCATTCTGCACATCATTCCACACATCATCATTCTACATATCATTGTACACATCATTGTACGCATCATTTTACACATTCTGCTCATCATTCTACACATCATTCTGCACATCATTCTACACGTCATTCTGCACATCATTCTCCCTATCATTCTACACATCATTCTACACATCATTTTACACATCATTCTACATTTCATTCTAAACATTAATCTACACAACATCATTCTACTCATCATTCTACACATCATTCTACACATTGTTCTACACGTCATTTTGCACAAATTCTACACATCATTCTAAACATCATTCTGCACGTCATTCTACACATCATTCTACACGTCATTCTACACGTTATTTCACACATCATTCTACACATCATTCGACACATCATTCCACACATCATTCTACACAACATCGTTCTATACATCATTCTATACTTCATTCTACACATCATTCGACACATCATTCTGCACATCATTCTACACATCATTCCACACAACCGCATTCGAAACATCATTCTATACATCATTCTACACATCATAATACACCTCATTCTACACATCATTCTACACATCATTCTACAAATCATCATTCTACACACCATTCGACACATCATTCTACACATTCTACACATCATTATACACGTCATTCTGCACATCATTCGACATATCATTCTGCACATCATTCTACACATTATTCTACACAACATCATTCTACACATCATTCTACACATCATTCTACACATCATGCGACACTGCATCATTCTACACATCATCCTACATATCATTCTTCAAATCATTCAAACATCGTTATACACATCATTCTGCACATCATTCTACACATCATTCTACTCATCATTCTACACATCATGCATCACATAATTCGACACAACATCATTCTACACATCATTCTGCACATCATTCTACACATTATGCGACACATCATTCTACACATTATTCTACACATCATTATACACATCATCTGCACATCATGCTGCACATCTTTCGACACATCATTCTACACATCATTCTACACAACAATATTTCACACATCATTCCACACATCATTCTTCAAATCATTCTGCACATCATTCTACACATCATTCTACGCATCATTCTACACCACATTCTACACATCATTCTTCACATCATTCTACACATCGTCATTCTACGCATCATGCGCCACATCATTCTACACATCATTCTACACATCATTATACACATCATCTGCACATCATTCTAAACATCATTCTGGACATCATTCTAAACATCATTCTACAAAATATCATTCGACACTTCATTCTACACATCATTCTTCAAATCATTCTACACATCATTCTACACATCATTCCACACATCATTCTACGCATCATTCTACAAATCATTCTACACATCATTCTACACATCGTTCTGCACATCATTGTACTCTATATCATTCTGCACATCATTCTTTCCATCATTCCACACATCATTCCACACATAATTCTGCACATCAGTCTACAAATCATCATACCACACATCATTCGACAATTCATTCTACACATCATTCTCCACATCATTCTACACATCATTCTACACATCATTCTACACATCATTCTACGTATCATTCAACACATCATTCTAAACATCTCTCAACACATCAGTCTACAAATCATTCTGCACATAATGCTACACATCATTCTACACATCATTGTACAACACATGATTTACAAATCATTCTCGACATCATTCTACACATCATTCAACACGTTATTCTGCAAATCATTCTACACATCATTCTACACGTAATTTTATGTATCATTTTACGCATCATTCTACGCATCATTCTACACATCTTTCAACACATCATTCTTCTAATTATTCGACACATCATTCTACACATCATTCTACACATCAATCTACACAACTTCATTCTACACATCATTCGACACATCATTCTACACGTAATTCTACGCATCATTCTACGTATCATTTTACACATCATTCTACACATCTTTCAACACATTATTCTACAAATCATTCCACACATAATTCTACACATCATTCTGCACATCATTCTACACCACATGATTTACACATCATTTAACACATCATTCTACATATCATTCAACACATTATCCCACACATCATTCTACACATCATTCGATACATAAATCTGCACGTTATTCTACACATCATTCTACACATCATTCTGCGCATCATTCTATGCATCATTCTTCACATAATTCTACACATCTTTCAACACATCATTCTACAAATTATTTTACACATCATCCTACACGGCATTCTATACATCATTCTACACATAATTCTACACATCATTCTACACATCTTTCTACACATCATTCTACACATGAATCTGCACATCATTCTACACATTATTCTACACATCATTCTACGCATCAATCTGCACATCTTTCTACACATCATTCTACACATCATTCTACACATCATTCTACACCTCATTCTACACATCTTTCTACGCATCATTCTACACATCATTCTACATATCATTCTGCACATTATTCTACGCATCATTCTTCGCATCATTCTACACATCTTTCAACACATCATTCTGCACGTCATTCTACACATTATACCACACATCATTCTACACATCATTCAAAAAATCATTCTACTCAACAGCATTCTACACATCATTCTATACATCATTCTGCACACCATTCTACATTTCATTCCACACATCATTCCACACAACATAATTCTACACATCATTCTATCCATCATTCTACACATCATTCTACACGTCATTCTACACATTATTCGACACATCATTCTACGCATCATTCTACACGTCATTCCACACACCATTCAGCACATCATTCTGCACATCAATCGACACATCAAGCTACACAACTTGATTCTACACATCATTCGATACATCTTTCTACACATCAGTGTACACACCATTCCACACATCATTCTACACATCATTCTATGCATCATTCCACACATCTTTCGACACATCATTCTACACATCATTCTACACATCATTCTGAACATCAATCTGCACATTATTCTGCAAATCATTCTAGACATCATTCTACACATCAATCTACACATCATTCTACACATCATTCTACAAATCATTCTACGCATTATTCTACACATCTTTCTACACATCAGTCTACACATTATTCTACACATCATTCGACACATCAATCTGCACATCATTATACACGTCATTCTACACATCAAACTACACGTCATTCTCCGCATCATTCTACACATCAATCCACACAACATCTTTCTACACATCATTCTATACATCATTCTACACATCATTATACGCATCATGCTACACATCTTTCTACACATCATTCTACACATCATTCTACACATCATCCTGCACGTCATTTTACACGTCATTCTACACGTCATTCTACGCATCATTCGACACATATTTCAACACATCATTCTACCGATTATTCTACACATCATTCTTCACATCAATCTGCACATCATTCTACACATCATTCTACACATCATTCTACATATCATTTTACACATCATTCTACACGTCATTCTACGCATCATTCTACACATCTTTCTACACATCATTCTACACATCATTCTACACATCATTCGACACATCAATCTGCACATCATTCTACACATCATTCTGCACGTCATTCTACGCATCATTCTACACATCTTTCTACACATCATTCTACGCATCATTCTACACATCTTTCAACATATCATTCTACACATCATTCTACACATCATTCTATGCACCATTCTACACATCTTTCTACACATCATTCTACACATCATTTTACACATCATTCTGCAAATCAATCTGCACATTATTCTACAAATCATTCTACACATCATTTTACACATCATTCTACACATCATTCTACACATCATTCTTCGTTTCATTCAACACATTCTACACATCTTTCAACACATCATTCTACAAATCATTCTGCACATAATGCAACAACATCATTCTACACATCATTCTACACCACATGATTTACACATCATTTTAGACATCATTCTACACATCATTCAACACATTATTCTGCACATCATTCTACACATCATTCTACACATCATTTTACGTATCATTCTACGCATCATTCTACGCATCATTCTACGCATCATTCTACACATCTTTCAACACATCATTCTTCAAATTATTCTACTCATCATTCTACACATCATTCTGCACATCATTCTACGCATCATTCTACGTATCATTCTGCACATCGTTCTACGCATCATTCTACGTATCATTCTACAAATCATTCTACACATCTTTCAACACGTCATTCTACAAATCATTCTACACATAATTCTACACATCATTCTGCACATCATTCTACACCACATGATTTACACATCATTCTACACATCATTCTGCACATCATTTCACACGTCATTCTCCACATCATTCTACGCATCATGCGACACATCTTTCAACACATCATTCTACACATCACTCTGCACATCATTCTACACATCAATCTACACATCATTCTCCAAATCATTCCACACATCATTCTGCCCATCATTCTACACATCAATATACACAACTTCATTCTACACTTCATTTTACGTATCATTCTACGCATCATTCTACGGATCATTCTACGCATCATTCTACACATCTTTCAACACATCATTCTACACATCATTCTTCACATCATTCTACACATCAATCTACACATCATTCTTCACATCATTCTACACATCTTTCGACACATCAATCTACACATCATTCTACACATCATTCTACACATCAATCTACACATCATTCTCCACAACATTCTACACATCATTCTGCACATCATTCTACACATCAATCTACACAACTTCATTCTACACATCATTCTATACATCATTCTAAACATCATTATACGCATCATGCTACACATCTTTCTACACATCATTCTACACATCATTCTACACAGCATTCGACATATCATTCTACACATCATTTTACACCACATGATTTACACATCATTCTACACATCATTCAACACATCATTTTACACATCATTCTACATATCATTCTACGCACCATCCTACACATCTTTCTACACATCATTCTACGCATCATTCTGCGCATCTTTCTACACATCATTCTGCACATCATTCTACACATCATTCGACACATCAATCTGCACATCATTCTACACATCATTCTACATATCATTCTACGCATCATTCTACACATCATTCTACACATCAATCTACACATCGTTCTACACATCATTCGGCAAATCATTCCACGCATCATTCTACACATCATTCTATGCACCATTCTACACATCGTTCTACATATCAATCTACACATCATTCTACACATCATTCTGCACATCAATCTGCACATTATTCTACACATCATTCTACACATCATTCTACACATCATTCAACACATCATTCTAGATATAATTCTGCACATCATTCTACACATCATTCTACGCATCATTCTACGCATCATTTTACACATCATTCTACACATCAATCTACACATCATTCTACACATCATTCTACAAATCATTCCACACATCATTCTACACATCATTCTACGCACCATTCTACACAAAATTCTACACATCATTCTACACATCATTCTACACATCATTCTACTCATCAATCTGCACCTCATTCTACACATCATTCTGCACATCATTCTGCACATCATTCTACACTTCATTCTACACATCAATCTACACATCATTCTGCACATCATGCTAGAGAACATTCTACGCATCATTCTACGTATCATTCTACACATCATTCTACACATCATTCTACACATCATTCTACGTATCATTCTACACATCATTCAACACATCATTCTACACATCATTTTACACATCATTCTCCACATCATTCTTCACATCATTCTACACATCTTTCGACACATCAATCTACACATCATTCTACACATCATTCTACACATCAATCTACACAACATTCTCCACGTCATTCTACACATCATTCTGCACATCATTCCACACATCAATCTACAGAACTTCATTCTACACATCATTCTATACATCATTCTAAACATCATTATACGCATCATGCTACACATCTTTCCACACATCATTCTACACATCATTCTGCACATCATTCTGCACGTCATTTTACACATCATTCTACACGTCATTCTATGCATCATTCGACACATCTTTCAACACATCATTCTACGCATCATTCTACACATCATTCTACACATCAATCTACACATCATTCTAAACATCATTCTACAAATCATTCCACACATCATTCTACACATCATTCTATGCACCATTCTACACATCGTACTGCACATCATTCTACACATCATTCTACACATCATTCTACAAATCATTTTACACCACATGATTTACACATCATTCTACACATCATTCAACACATCATTCTACATATCATTCTGCACATCATTCTACACATCATTCTACGCATCATTTTACGCATCATTCTACACATCATTCTACACATCAATCTACACATCATTCTACACATCATTCTACAAATCATTCCACACATCATTCTACACATCATTCTATGCACCATTCTACACATCATTCTACACATCATTCTACACATCTTTCTACTCATCAATATGCACCTCATTCTACACATCATTCTACACTTCATTCTACACATCAATCTACACATCATTCTGCACATCATTTTACAGATCATTGTACGCATCATTCTACGTATCATTCTACACATCATTCTACACATCATTCTACACATCATTCTACGTATCATTCTACATATCATTCTACACATCATTCTACACATCATTCTGCACATCATTCTACACATCATTCTTCTCATCAATCTGCACCTCATTCTACACAGCATTCTACACATCATTCTACACATCATTCTACACATCTTTCTACACATCATTCTACACATCATTCTACACATCATTCTACTCATCATTCTGCATTTCATTCGACACATCATTTTCACGTCATTCTACACATCTTGCTACACATCATTCTGCACATCATTCTCCGCATCATTCTACGTATCATTCTACACATCATTCTACACATCATTCAACACATCATTCTAGATATAATTCTGCACATCATTCTACACATCATTCTACGCATCATTCTACGCATCATTTTACACATCATTCTACACATCAATCTACACATCATTCTACACATCATTCTACAAATCATTCCACACATCATTCTACACATCATTCTACGCACCATTCTACACAACATTCTACACATCATTCTACACATCATTCTACACATCATTCTACTCATCAATCTGCACCTCATTCTACACATCATTCTGCACATCATTCTGCACATCATTCTACACTTCATTCTACACATCAATCTACACATCATTCTGCACATCATGCTAGAGATCATTCTACGCATCATTCTACGTATCATTCTACACATCATTCTACACATCATTCTACACATCATTCTACGTATCATTCTACACATCATTCAACACATCATTCTACACATCATTCTACACATCATTCTCCACATCATTCTTCACATCATTCTACACATCTTTCGACACATCAATCTACACATCATTCTACACATCATTCTACACATCAATCTACACAACATTCTCCACGTCATTCTACACATCATTCTGCACATCATTCCACACATCAATCTACAGAACTTAATTCTACACATCATTCTATACATCATTCTAAACATCATTATACGCATCATGCTACACATCTTTCCACACATCATTCTACACATCATTCTGCACATCATTCTGCACGTCATTTTACACATCATTCTACACGTCATTCTATGCATCATTCGACACATCTTTCAACACATCATTCTACGCATCATTCTACACATCATTCTACACATCAATCTACACATCATTCTAAACATCATTCTACAAATCATTCCACACATCATTCTACACATCATTCTATGCACCATTCTACACATCGTACTGCACATCATTCTACACATCATTCTACACATCATTCTACAAATCAATCTGCACATTATTCTACACATCATTCTACACATCATTCTACACATCATTTTACACCACATGATTTACACATCATTCTACACATCATTCAACACATCATTCTACATATCATTCTGCACATCATTCTACACATCATTCTACGCATCATTCTACGCATCATTCTACACATCATTCTACACATCAATCTACACATCATTCTACACATCATTCTACAAATCATTCCACACATCATTCTACACATCATTCTATGCACCATTCTACACATCATTCTACACATCATTCTACAGATCTTTCTACTCATCAATATGCACCTCATTCTACACATCATTCTACACTTCATTCTACACATCAATCTACACATCATTCTGCACGTCATTTTACAGATCATTGTACGCATCATTCTACGTATCATTCTACACATCATTCTACACATCATTCTACACGTCATTCTACGTATCATTCTACATATCATTCTACACATCATTCTACACATCATTCTGCACATCATTCTACACATCATTCTTCTCATCAATCTGCACCTCATTCTACACAGCATTCTACACATCTTTCTACACATCATTCTACACATCATTCTACACATCATTCTACTCATCATTCTGCAAATCTTTCTGCACATCATTCTGCATTTCATTCGACACATCATTTTCACGTCATTCTACACATCTTGCTACACATCATTCTGCACATCATTCTACGCATCATTCTACGTATCATTCTACACATCATTCTACACATCATTCTAGACATCAGTCTACACATCATTCTACACATCTTTCAACACATCATTCTTCAAATTATTCTACACATCATTCCACACATCATTCTAAACATCAATCTACACAACATCATTCTACACATCATTCCACACATCATTCTACACATCATTCTACGCATCATTCTACGTATCATTCTGCACATCATTCTACACATCTTTGAACACATCATTCAAAAAATCATTCTACACTTAATTTTACACATCATTCTACACATCATTCTACACCACATGATTTACACATCATTCTACACATCATTCTACACATCATTCTACGCATCATTGTATGCAACATTCTACACAACATTCTACACATCAATCTACACATCATTCTACTCATAATTCTACACATTATTCTGCGCATAATTCTATACATCATTCTACACGTCATTCTACACAACATTATTCTACACACCATTCTACAAATCATTTTACGCATCATTCTACGCAACATTCTGCACATCATTCTACACATCTTTCAACACATCATTCTACACACCATTCTGCACATCAATCTACACATCATTCTACACATAATTCTACACATTATTCTGCGCATCATTCTATACATCATTTTACACGTCATTCTGCACGTCATTCTACACATTATTCCACTCTTCATTCTACACATCATTCTACACATCAGTCTACACAACATCATTCAACACATCATTCTACGCATCATTCTACACACCTTTCAACACATCATTCTACAAATTATTCTGCACATCATTATACACATCATTCTACACATCATTCTACACATCAATCTACACAACTTCATTCTACACATCATTCTACACATCATTCTACACATCATTCTACGCATCATTCTACGTGTCATTCTACATATCATTCTACAAATCTTTTAACACGTCATTTTACAAATCATTCTACACATAATTCTGCACATCATTCTACACATCATTCAACACATTATTCTCCACATCATTCTAAACATCATTCTACACATCATTCTACGCATCATTCTACACATCATTCTACACATCTTTCAACACATCCTTCTACACTTCATTCTACACATCAATCTACACATCATTCTACACATAATTCTACACGTTATTCTGCACATCATTCTATACATCATTCTGCACATCATTCGACATTTCATTCCACACATCATTCCACACAACATCATTCTAAACATCATAATATATATCATTCTACACATCATTCGACAAATCATTCTACTCAACATCATTCTGCACATCATTCTACACATCATTCTACACATCAATCTACACAACATTCAACACATCCTTCTACACATCATTCTACACATCAATCTACACATCATTCTTCAAATTATTCTACACATCATTATACACATCATTCTAAACATCAATCTACACAACATCATTTTACACATCATTCCACACATCATTCTACACATCATTCTACGCATCATTCTACGTATCATTCTGCACATCATTCTACACATCTTTGAACACATCATTCAAAAAATCATTCTACACTTAATTTTACACATTATTCTACACATCATTCTACACCACATGATTTACACATCATTCTACACATCATTCTACACATCATTCTACGCATCATTCTACGCAACATTCTACACATCATTCTACACATCTTTCAACACATTATTCTACACAACATTCTACACATCAATCTACACATCATTCTACTCATAATTCTACACATTATTCTGCGCATAATTCTATACATCATTCTACACGTCATTCTACACAACATCATTCTACAGATCATTCTACACATCTTTCAACACATCATTCTACACACCATTCTGCACATCAATCTACACATCATTCTACACATAATTCTACACATTATTCTGCGCATCATTCTATACATCATTTTACACGTCATTCTGCACGTCATTCTACACGTTATTCCACTCTTCATTCTACACATCATTCTACACATCAGTCTACACAACATCATTCAACGCATCATTCTACGCATCATGCTACACATCTTTCAACACATCATTCTACAAATTATTCTGCACATCATTATACACATCATTCTGCACATCATTCTACACATCATTCTACACATCATTCTACTCATCATTCTGCAAATCTTTCTGCACATCATTCTACACATCATTCGACACATCATTTTCACGTCATTCTGCACATCTTTCTACACATCATTCTGCACATCATTCTACGCATCATTCTACGTATCATTCTACACATCATTCTACACATCATTCTGGACATCATTCTACACATCATTCTACACATCTTTCAACACATCATTCTTCAAATTATTCTACACATCATTCTACACATCATTCTAAACATCAATCCACACAACATCATTCTATACATCATTCCACACATCATTCTACACATCATTCTACGCATCATTCTACGTATCTTTCTGCATATCATTCTGCACATCTTTGAACACATCATTCAAAAAATCATTCTACACATAATTTTACACATCATACTTCACATCATTCTACACCACATGATTTACACATCATTCTACACATCATTCTACACCTCATTCTACGCATCATTCTACGCAACATTCTACACATCATTCTACACATCTTTCAACACATTATTTTACACAACATTCTACACATCA
The DNA here is from genome assembly GCF_044704955.1 of Pristiophorus japonicus. Classification (NCBI taxonomy): domain Eukaryota; kingdom Metazoa; phylum Chordata; class Chondrichthyes; family Pristiophoridae; genus Pristiophorus; species Pristiophorus japonicus. Next base: position 1,708,858 of record NW_027252779.1, read on the forward strand.
GTCGACACATCATTCTACTCATAATTCTACACATTATTCTGCGCATAATTCTTTTCATCATTCTACACGTCATTCTCCACAACATCATTCTACACATCATTCTACACATCATTCTACTCATCATTCTACGCAACATTCTACACATCATTCTACACATCTTTCAACACATCATTCTACACAACATTCTGCACATCAATCTACACATCATTCTACACATAATTCTACACATTATTCTGCGCATCATTCTATACATCATTTTACACGTCATTCTGCACTTCATTCTACACATTATTCCACTCTTCATTCTACACATCATTCTACACATCATTCTACACAACATCAATCAACGCATCATTCTACGCATCATTCTACACATCTTTCAACACATCATTCTACAAATTATTCTGCACATCATTATACACATCATTCTACACATCATTCTACACATCAATCTACACAACTTCATTCCACACATCATTCTACACATCATTCTACACGTCATTCTACGCATCATTCTACGTGTCATTCTACATATCATTCTACAAATCTTTTAACACATCATTTTACAAATCATTCTACACATAATTCTACACATCATACTACACATCTTTCAACACATCCTTCTACACATCATTCTACACATCAATCTACACGTCATTCTACACATAATTCTACACGTTATTCTGCACATCATTCTATACATCATTCTACACATCATTCGACATTTCATTCCACACATCATTCCACACAACACCATTCTAAACATCATAATATATATCATTCTACACATCATTCTACACATCATTCTACACATTATTCCACACATCATTCTACACATCATTCGACACATCATTCTACTCAACATCATTCTGCACATCATTCTATACAATATTCGACACATCATTCTACATTTCATTCCACACATCATTCTACACAACATCATTCTACACATCATTCTATACATCATTCTACACATCATTCTACACATCATTCGACGCATCATTCTACACATCATTCCACGCATGATTTACACATCATTCCATACATCATTCTACACATCATTCTACGCATCATTCTACGTATCATTCTACACATTATTCTACACATCTTTCAACACATCATTCTACAAATCATTCTACACATCATTCTGCACATCATTCTACACATCATTCTGCACCACATGATTCACACATCATTCTCTATATCATTCTACACATCATTCAACACGTTATTCGACACATCATTCTTCAAATCATTTTACACGTCCTTCTACACATCATTGTACACATCATTCTACACATCATTCTTCACATCATTCTGCACAACTAATGCTACACCACATTCTACACATCATTCTATACATCATTCTGCACATCATACTCCACATCATTGTACACATCATTCTATACATCATTTTACACGTCATTCAACATATGATTCTGCACATCATTCTGCACATCATTCTACACGGCATTATTCTACACATCATTCTACACATCATCATTCAACACATCATTTGGCACATCATTCTACGCAGCATTCTACGCATCATTGCACACATCATTATAGACATCATTCCAAACCTCATTTTATACATCATTCTAAACAACATTCTGCACAACATTCTACACATCATTCTACACATCATTATACACATCATTCTGCACATCATTCCGCACATCATTCCACACATCATTATACACATCATTCTACACATCATTATACACATCAATCTATACATCATTCTACACATCATTATACGCATCATGCTACACATCTTTCCACACATCATTCTACGCATCATTCTACACATCATTCTGCACGTAATTCTACACATTATTCCACACATCATTCTACACATCATTCGAAAAATCATTCTACTCAACCGCATTCTGCACATCATTCTACACATCATTCGACACAGCATTCTGCTCAACATCATTCTGCACATTATCTATGCAACATTCTACACATCGTTCTGCATTTCATTCCACACATCATTATCCACATCATTCTGCACATCATTCCGCACATCATTCCACACATCATTGTACACATCAATCTACACAACTTCATTCTGCACATCATTCTATACATCATTCTACACATCATTATACGCATCATGCTACACATCATTCTCCACATTATTCTGCGCATCATTCGAGACAACATTCTACACGTCATTCAGCACGTCATTCTACACATTATTCCACACATCATTCTACACATCATTCGAAAAATCATTCTACTCAACAGCATTCTACACATCATTCTATACATCATTCTACACACCATTCTACGTTTCATTCCACACATCATTCCACACAACATAATTCTACTCATAATTAATAGAAACATAGAAACATAGAAAATAGGTGCAGGAGTAGGCCATTCGGCCCTTCTAGCCTGCACCGCCATTCAATGAGTTCATGGCTGAACATTCAACTTCAGTACCCCATTCCTGCTTTCTCGCCATACCACTTGATCCCCCTAGTAGTAAGGACCTCATCTAACTCATTTTTGAATATATTTAGTTAATTGGCCTCAACAACTTTCTGTGGTAGAGAATTCCACAGGTTCACCATTCTCTGGGTGAAGAACTTCCTCCACGTCTCGGTCGTAAATGGCTTACCCCTTATCCTTAGACTGTGACCTCTGGTTCTGGACTTCCCCAACATTGGGAACATTCTTCCTGCATCTAACCTGTCTAACCCCGTCAGAATTTTAAATGTTTCTCTGAGGTCCCCTCTCATTCTTCTGAACTCTAGTGAATACAAACCCAGTTGATCCAGACTTTCTTGATAGGTCAGTCCCGCCATCCCGGGAATCAGTCTGGTGAACCTTCGCTGCACTCCCTCAATAGCAAGAATGTCCTTCCTCAAGTTAGGAGACCAAAACTGTACACAATACTCCAGGTGTGGCCTCACCAATGCCCTGTACAACTGTAGCAACACCTCCGTGCCCCTGTACTCAAATCCCCTTGCTATGAAGGCCAACATGCCATTTGCTTTCTTAACCGCCTACTGCACCTGCATGCCAACCTTCAATGAATGATGCACCACGACACCCAGGTCTCTTTGCACCTCCCCTTTTCCAAATCTGTCACCATTCAGATAATTATCTGTCTCTCTGTTTTTACCACCGAAGTGGATAACCTCACATTTATCCACATTATACTTCATCTGCCATGCATTTGCCGACTCACCTAATCTATCCAAGTCGCTCTGCAGCCTCACAGCATCCTCCTCGCAGCTCACACTGCCACCCAAATTAGTGTCATCCGCAAATTTGGAGATACTACATTTAATCCCATCATCTAACTCATTAATGTACAGTGTAAACAGCTGGGGCCACAGCACAAAACATTGTGGTACCCCACTAGTCACTGCCTGCCATTCTGAAAAGTATCCATTTACTCCGACTCTTTGCTTCCTGTCTGACAACCAGTTCTCACTCCATGTCAGCACACTACCCCCAATCCCATGTGCTCTAACTTTGCACATCAATCTCTTGTGTGGGACCTTGTCGAACGCCTTCTGAAAGTCCAAATATACTACATCAACTGGTTCTCCCTTGTCCACTCGACTGGAAACATCCTCCAAAAATTCCAGAAGATTTGTCAAGCATGATTTCCCTTTCACAAATCCATGCTGAGTTGGACCTATCATGTCACCTCTTTCCAAATGCACTGCTATGACATCCTTAATAATTGATTCCATCATTTTACCCACTACCGATGTCAGGATGACCGGTCTATAATTCCCGGTTTTCTCTGTCCCTCCTTTTTTAAAAAGTTGGGTTACATTGGCTACCCTCCACTCTAAAGGAACTGATCCAGAATCAATGGAATGTTGCAAAATGACTGTCAATGCATCCACTATTTCCAAGGCCACCTCCTTAAGTACTCTGCGATGCAGTCCATCAGGCCCTGGGGATTTATCGGCCTTCATTCCCATCAATTTCCCCAACAGAATTTCCCGGCTAATAAGGATTTCCCTCATTTCCTCCTCCTTACTAGACCCCCCGACCCTTTTATAACTGGAAGGTTGTTTGTGTCCTCCTTAGTGAATACCGAACCAAAGTACTTGTTCAATTTGTCCGCCATTTCTTTGTTCCCCGTTATGACTTCCCCTGATTCTGACTGCAGGGGACAAAGGTTGGCTTTACTAACTTTTTCTCTTTACATATCTATAGAAAGTTTTGCAATCCGTCTTAATGTTCCCTGCAAGCTTCTCCTCGTACTCCATTTTCCCTGCCCTAAGCAAACCCTTTGTCCTCCTCTGCTGAGTTCTAAATTTCTCCCAGTCCCCAGGTTCGCTACTATTTCTGGCCAATCTGTATGTCACTTCCTTGTCTTTAATACTATCCCTGATTTCCCTTGATAGCCACGGTTGAGCCACCTTCCCTTTTTTATTTTTATGCCAGACAGGAATGTACAATTGTTGTCGTTCATCCATGCGGTCTCTAAATGTCTGCCATTGCCCATCCACAGTCAACCCCCTAAGTATCATTCGCCAATCAATCCCAGCCAATTCACGCCTCATATCTTCAAAGTTAGCCTTCTTTAAGTTCTGGACCATGGTCTCTGAATTAACTGTTTCTTTCTCCATCCTAATGCAGAATTCCACCATATTATGGTCACTCTTCCCCAAGGGGCCTCGCACAACGAGATTGCTAATTAATCCTCTCTCATTACATAACACCCAGTCTAAGATGTCCTCCCCCCTAGTTGGTTCCTCGACATATTGGTCGAAAGAAAACATCTCTTATGCACTCCAGGAAATCCTCCTCCACCGTATTGCTTCCAGTTTGGTTAGCCCAATCTATGTGCATATTAAAGTCACCCATTATGACTGCTGCACCGTTATTGCACGCACCCCTATTTTCCTGTTTGATGCCCTCCTGAACATCACTACTACCGTTTGGAGGTCTGTACAAAACTCCCACTAAAGTTTTATCCCTTTGGTGTTCTGTTGCTCTCCCCATATAGATTCCACATCATCCAAGCTAATGTCCTTCCTAACTATTGCCTTAATCTCCTCCGTAACCAGCAATGCTACCCCACCTCATTTTCCTTTTATTCTATCCTTCCTGAATGTTGAATACCCCTAGATGTTGAGTTCCCAGCCCAGATCATCCTGGAGCCACGTCTCCGTAATCCCAATCACATCATGTTTGTTAACATCTATTTGCACAGTTAATTCATCCACCTTATTGCGGATACTCCTTGCATTAAGACAGAAAGCCTTTAGGCTTGTTTTTTTAACACCCTCTGTCATTTTAGAATTTTGCTGTACAATGGCCCTTTTTGTTCTTTGCCTTGGGTTTCTCTGCCCTCCACTTTTCCTCATCTCCTTTCTGTGTTTTGCTTTTGCCTCCTTTTTGTTTCCCTCTATCTCCCTGCATTGGTTCCCATCCCCCTGCCATATATGTTTAACTCCTCCCCAACAGCACTAGCAAACACTCCCCCGAGGACATTGCTTCCAATTCTGCCCAGATGCAGACCGTCCGGATTGTACTGGTCCCACCTTCCCCAGAACCGGTTCCAATGCCCCAGGAATTTGAATCCCTCCCTGCTGCAGCATTGCTCAAGCCACGTATTCATCTGAGCTATTCTGGGATTTTTACTCTGACTAGCACGTGGCACTGGTAGCAATCCCGCGATTACTACTTTTGAGGTCCTACTTTTTAATTTAGCTCCTTGCTCCTTAGATTCATTTCGTAGGGCCTCATCCCTTTTTTTACCTATATCGTTGGTACCAAGGTGCACCACGACAACTGGCTGTTCTCCCTCCCATTTTAGAATGTCCTGCACCCGCTCCGACAGATCCTTGACCCTTGCACCAGGGATGCAACATACCATCCTGGAGTCTCGGTTGCGGCCGCAGAAACGCCTATCTATTCCCCTTACAATTGAATCCACTATCACTATCGCTCCCCCACTCTTTTTCCTGCCCTCCTGTGCAACAGAGCCAGCCACGTTGCCATGAACTTGGCTGCTGCTGCCCTCTCCTGATGAGTCATCCCACTCAACAGTACTCAAAGCATTGTATCTGTTTTGCAGTGGGATGACATCATTCTACACATCATTCTACACGTCATTCTACACATTATTCCACACATCATTCTACACATCATTCGACACATCATTCTACTCAACATCATTCTGCACATCATTCTCTACATCATTCTACATTTCATTCTACACATCATTCTACACAACATAATTCTACACATCATTCTAGACATCATTCTATACATCATTCTACACATCATTCTAGACAGCAAAATACACAACTTCATTCTACACATCATTCCATACATCATTCTACACATCATTCGACACATCATTCTACGCATCATTCTACACATCTTTCTACACATCATTCTACACATCATTCCACACATCATTCCACACATCATTCTATGCATCATTCTACACATCTTTCGACACATCATTCTACACATGATTCTACACTTCATTCTGCACATCAATCTGCACGTTATTATACGCATCATTCTACACATCATTCTACAAATCATTCTACACATCATTCTACACATCATTCCACACATCATACTACGCATCATTCTGCACATCTTTCTACACATCATTCTACACATCATTCTACACATCTTTCGACACATCATTCTACATATCATTCTACACATCATTCGACAAATCATTCTACGCAATATTCTACACATCTTTCTACACATCATTCTACACATCATTCAACACATCATTCGACACATCAATCTGCACACCATTCTACACATCATTCTGCACATCATTCTACACATCATTCTACACATCATTCTACACGTAATTCTACGCATCATTCTACACATCATTCTACACATCATTCTACACATCAATCTACACAACTTCATTCTACACATCATTCTACACATCATTCTACACATCGTTCGACACATCATTCTGCACATCATTCTACACATCATTCTACACATCATTCTACACATCATTCGACACATCATTCTAGACAGCAAACTACACAACTTCATTCTACACATCATTCTACGCATTATTCTGCACATCTTTCTACACATCATTCTACACATCTTTCTACACATCATTCGACACATCAATCTGCACATCATTCTGCACATCAATCAACACATCAATCTACACAACATTCTATACATCTTTCTACACATCATTATATGCATCATGCTGAACATCTTTCTACTCATCATTCTATACATCATTCTACGCATCATTTTACACATCATTCTACACATAATTCTGCACATCTTTCTACACATCATTCTACACAACATTCTACACATCTTTCTACACATCATTCTACACATCATTCTACACATCATTCTATACATCATTCTACACACCATTCTGCACATCATTCTACACATCATTATACGCATCATGCTACACATCTTTCTCCACATCATTCTACACATTATTCTACACATCATTCTACACGTCATTATACACATCATTCTACACATCATATACGCATCATTCGACACATCTTTCAACAATTGATTCTACCCATCCTTCTGCACATCATTCTACACATCATTCTACACGTCATTCTACACATTATACCACACATCATTCTACACATCATTCGACACATCATTCTACTCAACATCATTCTGCACATCATTCTCTACATCATTCTACATTTCATTCTACTTATCATTCTACACAACATAATTCTACACATCATTCTATACATCATTCTACACATCACTCTACACATCATTCTAGACAGCAAACTACACAACTTCATTCTACACATCATTCTATACATCATTCTACACATCATTCGACACATCATTCTACGCATCATTCTACACATCATTCTACACATAATTCTGCACATCTTTCTACACATCATTCTACACAACATTCTACACATCTTTCTACACATCATTCTACACATCATTCTACACATCATTCTATACATCATTCTACACACCTTTCTGCACATCATTCTACACATCATTATACGCATCATGCTACACATCTTTCTACACATCATTCTACACATTATTCTACACATCATTCTACACGTCATTTTACACATCATTCTACACATCATATACGCATCATTCGACACATCTTTCAACAATTGATTCTACCCATCATTCTACACATCATTCTACACATCATTCTACACGTCATTCTACACATTATTCCACACATCATTCTACACGTCATTCGACACATCATTCTACTCAACATCATTCTGCACATCATTCTATACATCATTCTACATTTCATTCTACTCATCATTCTACACAACATTATTCTACACATCATTCTATACATCATTCTATACATCACTCCACACATCATTCTAGACAGCAAACTACACAACTTCATTCTACACATCATTCTATACATCATTCTACACATCATTCGACACATCATTCTACGCATCATTCTACACATCTTTCTACACATCATTCTACACATCATTCCACACATCATTCCACACGTCATTCTATGCATCATTCTACACATCTTTCTACACATCATTCCACACATCATTCTACACTTCATTCTGCACATCAATCTGCACGTTATTCTACGCATCATTCTACACATCATTCTACAAATCATTCCACACATCATTCTACACATCATTCTACACATCATTCTACGCATCATTCTGCACATCTTTCTACACATCATTCTACACATCATTCTACACATCATTCGACACATCATTCTACATATCATTCTACACATCATTCGACAAATCATTCTACGCAACATTCTACACATCTTTCTACACATCATTCGACACATCATTCAACACATCAGTCGACACATCAATCTGCACACCATTCTACACATCATTCTGCACATCATTCTACGCATCATTGTACACATCTTTCTACCCATCATTCTACAAATCATTCTACACATCATTCTACACATAATTCTACGCATCATTCTACACAACTTTCTACACATAATTCTGCACATCATTCTACACATCATTCTACACATCTTTCTACACATCATTCTACACATCATTCTACACATCATTCTATACATCATTCTACACACCTTTCTACACATTATTCTACACATCATTATACGCATCATGCTACACATCTTTCTACACATCATTCTACACATTATTCTACAGATCATTCTACACGTCATTTTACACATCATTCTACACATCATATACGCATCATTCGACACGTCTTTCAACAATTCATTCTACCCATCATTCTACACATCATTCTACACATCATTCTACACGTCATTCTACACATTATTCCACACATCATTCTACACATCATTCGACACATCATTCTACACAACATAATTCTACACATCATTCTATATATCATTCTATACATCATTCTACACATCATTCTAGACAGCAAACTACACAACTTCATTCTACACATCATTCTATACATCATTCTACACATCATTCGACACATCATTCTACGCATCATTCTACACATCTTTCTACACATCATTCTACACATCATTCCACACATCATTCCACACATCATTCTGTGCATCATTCTACACATCTTTCTACACATCATTCTACACATCATTCTACACTTCATTCTGCACATCAATCTGCACGTTATTCTACGCATCATTCTACACATCATTCTACAAATCATTCTACACATCATTCTACACATAATTCTACACATCATTCCACGCATCATTCTGCACATCTTTCTACACATCATTCTACACATCATTCTACACATCATTCGACACATCATTCTACATATCATTCTACACATCATTCGACAATTAATTCTACGCAACATTCTACACATCTTTCTACACATCATTCTACACATCATTCAACACATCATTCGACACATCAATCTGCACACCATTCTACACATTATTCTGCACATCATTCTACGCATCATTGTACACATCTTTCTACCCATCATTCTACACATCATTCTACACATCATTCGACACATAATTCTACGCATCATTCTACACATCATTCTACACTTATTCTGCACATCAATCTACACAACTTCATTCTACACATCATTCTACACATCATTCTACACATCGTTCGACACATCATTCTGCACATCATTCTACACATCATTCTACACATCATTCTACACATCATTCTACACATCATTCGACACATCATTCTAGACAGCAAACTACTCAACTTCATTCTACACATCATTCTACGCATTATTCTGCACATCTTTCTACACATCATTCTACACATCTTTCTACACATCATTCGACACATCAATCTGCACATCATTCTATACATCATTCTACACACCTTTCTACACATCATTCTACATATCATTGTACGCATCATGCTACACATCTTTCTACACATCATTCTACACATCATTCTACACATCTTTCTACACATCATTCTACACATCATTCTAAACATCATTCTATAAATCATTCGACACACCTTTCTACACATCAATCTACATATCATTATACGCATCATGCTACACATCTTTCTACACATCATTCTACACATTATTCTACACATCATTCTATGCATCATTCTACACATCTTTCTACACATCATTCTGCACACCATTCTATACATCATTCTGCACATCATTATATGCATCATGCTGCACATCTTTCTACTCATCATTCTATACATCATTCTACACATCATTCTATACATCATTCTACACACCTTTCTACACATCATTCTACATATCATTATACGCATCAGGCTAAACATCTTTCTACACATCATTCTACACATTATTCTACAAATCATTCTACACGTCATTTTACACCTCATTCTACACATCATATACGCATCATTCGACACATCTTTCAACAATTCATTCTACCCATCATTCTACACATCATTCTACACAATAATCTACACATCATTCTACACATAATTCTGCACATCAATCTGCACATCATTCTACACATCCTTCTACACATCATTCTACATATCATTCTACACATCATACGACACATCATTCTACGCATCATTCTACACATCTTTCTACACATCATTCTACACATCATTCGACACATCATTCGACACATCAATCTGCAAATCATTCCACACATTATTATACACATCATTCTATGCATCATTCTACACATCTTTCTACACATCATTCTACACATCATTCTACGCATCATTCTACGCATCATTCTACACATCTTTCTACACATCATTCTACACATCATTCTACACATCATTCTACACATCATTCTACGCATCATTCTACACATCTTTCTACACATCATTCTGCACATTATTATACACATCATTCTATGCATCATTCTACACATCTTTCTACACATCATTCTACACATCATTCTACACATCATTCTACGCATCATTCTACACATCATGCTACACATCATTCTGCACATCAATCTACACAACTTCATTCTACACATCATTCTATACATCATTCTACACATCATTATATGCATCGTGCTACACATCTTTCCACACATCTTTCTACACATCATTCTACACATCATTCTACACATCATTCTGCACATCATTCTACGCATCATTCTACACATCTTTCTACACATCATTCTGCATATCATTCTACACATCATTCTACACATCATTCTACACATCTTTCTAAACATCATTCTACACATCATTCTAAACATCATTCTACACATCATTCAACACATCATTCTAGACAGCAAACTATAAAACTTAATTCTACACATCATTCTATACACCATTCAACACATCATTCGACACATCATTCTACGCATCATTCTACACATCTTTTTACACATCATTCTACACATCATTCCACACATCATTCCACACATCATTCTACACATCATTCTGCACGTCAATCTGCGCATTATTCTACGCATCATTCTACACGTCATTCTACAAATCATTCTACACATCATTCTACACATCATTCTACACGTCATTCCACGACTCATTCTGCACATCTTTCTACACATCATTCTAAACATCATTCTACACATCATTCGACAAGTCAATCTGCACATCATTAGACACGTCATTCTACACATCAATCTACACATCATTCTACGCATCATTCTACACATCTTTCTACACATCATTCTACACATCATTCTACACATCATACTAGACATCATTCTACACATCTTTCTGCAGATCATTCTACACATCATTACACGCATCATGCTACACATCTTTCTACACATCATTCTACCCATCATTCTACACATCATTCTACACATCATTCTACACATCATTTTACACATCATTCGAGACGGCATTCTACGCATCATTCGACACATCTTTCAACATATCATTCTACCCATCATGCTACACATCATTCTGCACATCAATCTACACAACTTCATTCTACACATCATTCTATACATCATTCTACACATCATTATATGCATCGTGCTACACATCTTTCCACACATCTTTCTACACATCATTCTACACATCATTCTACACATCATTCTGCACATCATTCTACGCATCATTCTACACATCTTTCTACACATCATTCTGCATATCATTCTACACATCATTCTACACATCATTCTACACATCTTTCTAAACATCATTCTACACATCATTCTAAACATCATTCTACACATCATTCGACACATCATTCTAGACAGCAAACTATAAAACTTAATTCTACACATCATTCTATACACCATTCAACACATCATTCGACACATCATTCTACGCAACATTCTACACATCTTCTTACACATCATTTATACATCATTCTACACATCATTCGACACATCCATCTGCATATCATTCCACACATCATTCTACACATCATTCTGTGCATCATTCTACATATCGTTCTGCACATCATTCTACACATCATTCTTCACGTCATTCTACGCATCATTCTACACATCATGCTACACATCATTCTACACATCAATCTACACAACTTCATTCTACACATCATTCTATACATCATTCTACACATCATTATATGCATCATGCTACACATCTTTCTACTCATCATTCTACACATCATTCTACGCATCATTCTGCACATCATTCTACACATCATTCTACACATCATTCTGCACATCAATCTGCGCATTATTCTACACATCATTCTACACATCATTCTACACATCATTCTATACATCATTCTACGCATCATTCTACATGACATTCTACACATAATTCTGCACAACTTTCTACACATCATTCTACGCATCATTCTACACATCATTCTACAAATCATTCTACACATCATTGTACACATCATATACGCATTATTCGACACATCTTTCAACATATCATTCTACCCATCATTCTACACATCATTCTACACATCATTCTACACGTCATTCTACATATCATTCTACACATCATTCGACACATCATTCTCCGCATCATTCTACACATCTTTCTACCCATCATTCTACACAACATTCGACACATCATTCGACAAATCAATCTGCACATCATTCTACACATCATTCTGCACATCATTCTACGCATCATTGTACACATCATTCGACCCATCATTCTACACATCATTCTACACATCATTCTACAGATCATTCTACGCATCATTCTACACATCATTCTACACAACTTCATTCTACACATGATTCTATACATCATTCTACACATCATTATATGCATCATGCTACATATCTTTCTACTCATCATTCTACACATCATTCTACGCATCATTCTACACATCATTCTACACATCTTTCTACACATCATTCTACACATCATTCTACGCATCATTCTACACATCATTCTACACATAATTCTACACATAATTCTACACATCATTCTACACATCATTCTACACATCATTCTACACGTCATTCTACGCATCATTCTACACATCTTTCTACACATCATTCTGCACATCATTCTACACCTCATTCTACACGTCATTTTACACATCATTCGTCACGACATTCTACGCATCATTCGACACATCTTTCAACATATCATTCTCCCCATCATTCTACACATCATTCTACGCATCATTGTACACATCATTCGACCCATCATTCTGCACATCAATCTGCACATCATTCTACACATCATTCTACACATCATTCTACATATCATTCTACACATCATTCGACACATCATTATACACATCATTCTACGCATCATTCTACACATTATGCTACACATCATTCTACATATCAATCTACACAACTTGATTCTACACATCATTCTATACATCATTCTACACATCATTATATGCATCATGCTACACATCATTCTACACATCAATCGACACAACTTCATTCTACACATCATTCTATACATCATTCTACACGTCATTCTACGCATCATTCTACACATTTTTCTACACATCATTCTACACATCATTCTACACATCATTCTACACATCAATCTGCGCATGATTCTACGCATCATTCTACACATCATTCTACAAATCATTCTACACATCATTCTACACATCATTCTACACATCATTCTTCGCATCAATCTGCACATCTTTCTACACATCATTCTACACATCATTCTACATATCATTCGACCGTCAATCTGCACATCAATCTGCACATCATTCTACACATCATTCTACGCATCATTCTACACATCTTTCTACACATCATTCTACACAACATTCGATACATCATTCCGCAAATCAATCTGCACATCATTCTACACATCATTCTGCACATCATTCTATGCATCATGCTACATATCTTTCTACTCATCATTCTACACATCATTCTACGCATCATTCTACACATCATTCGACACATAATTCTACACATCTTTCCACACATCATTCTACACATCATTCTACACATCGTTCTACGCATCATTCTACACATCTTTCTACACATCATTCTACACATCATTCTACACATCATTCTACACATCATTTTACACATCATTCGAAACGACATTCTACGCATCATACGACACATCTTTCAACATATCATTCTACCCATCATTCTACACATCATTCTACACATCAATCTACACATCATTCTACACATCATTCTGCACATCAAACTGCACATCATTCTACACATCATTCTACACATCATTCTACACAGCAATCTGCAAATCGTTCCACACATCATTCTACACATCATTCTATGCATCATTCTACACATCTTTCTACACATCATTCTACACATCATTCTACACATCATTCTACGCATCATTCTACACATCATGCTGCACTTCATTCTACACATCAATCTACACAACTTCATTCTACACATCATTCTATACATCATTCTACACAACATTATATGCATCATGCTACATATCTTTCTACTCATCATTCTACACATCATTCTACGCATCATTCTACACATCATTCTACACATCTTTCTACACATCATTCTACACATCATTCTACAAATCATTCTACGCATTATTCTACACATCTTTCTACACATCATTCTGCACATTACTCTACACATCATTCTACACATCATTCTACACGTCATTCTACACATCATTCTACGCATCATTCTGCACTTCTTTCTACACATCAATCTGCACATCATTCTAAACATCGTTCTACACATCTTTCTACTCATCATTCTACACATCATTCTACGCATCATTCTGCACATCATTCTACACATCATTCTACACATCATTCTGCACATCAATCTGCGCATTATTCTACACATCATTCTACACATCATTCTACACATCATTCTATACATCATTCTACGCATCATTCTACACGACATTCTACACATAATTCTACACATCTTTCTACACATCATTCTACGCATCATTCTACACATCATTGTACACATCATATACGCATCATTCGACACATCTTTCAACATATCATTCTACCCATCATTCTACACATCATTCTACACATCATTCTACACATCATTCTACATATCATTCTACACATCATTCGACACATCATTCTACGCATCATTCTACACATCAATCTACACATCATTCTACACATCATTCTACACGTCATTCTGCGCATCATTCTACACATCTTTCTGCACATCGTTCTACACATCATTCTACACATCATACTACACATCATTTTACACATCATTCTGCACATCATTCTACGCATCATTTGACACATCTTTCAACACATCATTCTACACATCATTCTACACATCATTCTACACATCATTCTACGCATCATTCTAGACATCTTTCCAAACAACATTCTACACATCATTCTATACATCATTCTACACAACATTCTACGCATCATTCTACACATCTTTTTACACAACATTCTACACATCATTCTACACATCAATCTGCACATCATTTTACACATCATTCTACACATCATTCTACACATCATTCTGCACATCATTCTACACATCAATCGACGCAAATTCATTCGACACATCATTCTACAAATCATTCTACACATCATTCTACACCACATGATATACACACATCATTCTAGACATCATTCTACACATCATTCAACACTTTATTCTACACATCATTCGACACATCATTTTACACATCATTCTACACGACATTATTCTACACATCATTCTACACATCATCATTCTACACATCATTCGGCACATCATTCTACACAGCATGCCACACATCGCTGCACACATCATGATAGACATCCATCCAAACCTCATTTTACACTTCATTCTAAACAACATTCTGCACAACATTCTACACATCATTCTACACATCATTATACACGTCATTCTACAATTCAATTTCACGTCATTAGACAAAACAATCTACACAACAGCATTCTGCACATCATTCTGCAATTCATTCTCCACATCATTAAGAACATCATTCTACACATCATTCTAAACATCATTATACACATCATTATACACATCAGCATTGCATACATCATTCTACACATCATTCTACACATCATTCTACATATCATTCTACACATCATTCTACACATTATTCTACACATCGCTCTATACATCGTTCGATACATCATTCTACAAGTCATTTTACACATCATTCTACACATCATTCTACACATCATTCTGCACATCATTCTACAAATCATTCTACACATCATTCTACACATCATTCCACACAACATCATCCTACTCATCAGTCTGCGCAACATTCTACACATCATTCTGCACATCATTCTACACATCATTCTACACAACATCATTCGAAAGATCATTCTACACTTCATTGTACACATCATTCTCCACATCATTTTACACGTCATTCTACACATCATTCTCCACATTATTCTACACTTCATTCTACACATCATTCTGCACATCATTCCACACATCATCATTCTACATATCATTGTACACGTCATTGTACGCATTATTTTACACATTCTGCTCATCATTCTACACATCATTCTGCACATCATTCTACACGTCATTCTACACATCATTCTCCCTATCATTGTACACATCATTCTACACATCATTTTACACTTCACTCGACACGTCATTCTACACTTCATTCTACACATCATTCTGCTCAACATAATTCTGCACATCATTCTATACATCATTCTACACATCATTCTACAGATCATTCAACACATGATTCTGCAAATCATTCTACACATCATTCTACACATCATCTACACTTCATTCTACATTTCATTCTAATCATTAATCTAAACAACATCATTCTACTCATCATTCTGCGCATCATTCGACACGACATTATTCTTCACATCATTCTACACATCATCATTCTACACATCATTCCACACATTATTCTACACAACATCATTGTACACATCATTCCATACGTCATTCTACACGTCAATCTACACATCATTCTACACATCATTCTACACATCATTCTACACGACAATATTCCACACATCATTCTACACTTCATCATTCTACACATCAATCTATACATCATTCTACACATTATTATATCCATCATGCTACACATCTTTCAACTACTCATTCTACACATCATTCTCGCATCATTCTACACATCATTCTACATATCTTTCTGCACATCATTCTACACATCATTCTACACATCATTCTACGCATCTTTCTACACATCACTCTGCACATCATTCTACACATCATTCGACACATCATTCTACACATCATTCTACGCATCATTCTACACATCTTTCTGCACATCATTCTACACATCATTCTACACATCATTCTACACATCATTCTAGACATCATTCTACACATCATTCTACACGTCATTCTACGCATCATTCTGCACATCTTTCTACACATCATTCTACACATCATTCGACACATCATTCGACACCTCAAGCTGCACATCTCCATTATACACATCATTCTATACATCATTCTACACATCATTATATGCATCATGCTACACATCTTTCTACACATCGTTCTACACATTATTCTACACAACATTCCACACATCATTTTACACATCATTCTGCAAGTCATTCTACGCATCATTCGACACCTCTTTCAACATATCATTCTACACATCATTCAACACATCATTCTGCACGTCAATCTACACATCATTCTACACATCATTCTACACATCTTTCGACACATCAATCTGCTCATCATTCTACAAATCATTCTACACATCATTCTACGCATCATTCTACACATATTTCTACACATCATTCTAGACATCATTCTACACATAATTCTACGCATCATTCTACACATCTTTTTACACATCATGCTACACATCATTTTACACATCAATCTGCACATTATTCTACACATCATTCTACACATCAATCGGCACGTCATTCTACACATCATTCTACAAATTTTTCTACACTTCATTCTACACATCATTCTACACATCATTCTACACATTATTCTACACATCAATCTACGCAACTTCATTCCACACATCATTCTACAAATCATTCCACACATCATTCGACACCACATGATTTACACATCATTCTAGACATCATTCTACACATCATTCAACACATTATTCTACATATCATTCGACACATCATCATTCTACACATCATTCCACACATTATTCTACACAACATCAGTGTACACATCATTCCATACATCATTTTACACGATATTCTACACCTCATTCTACACATCATTCCACATATTATTCTACACGACATTATTCTACACATCATTCTAAACATCATCATTCTACACATCATTCGGCACATCATTCCACACAGCATTCTACACATCGCTGCACACATCATGATAGACATCCATCCAAACCTCATTTTACACATCATTCTAAACAACATTCTGCACAACATTCTACACATCATTCTACACGTCATTATACACGTCATTCTACGATTCAATTTCACATCATTCGACACATCAATCTACACAACAGCATTCTACACATCATTCTGCACTTCATTCTCCACATCATTATGCACATCATTCTACACATCATTCTAAACATCATTCTAAACATCATTCTACACATCAGCATTCCACACATCATTCTACACATCATTCTACACATCATTCCACATATCATTCTACACATCATTCTACACATCATTCTACACATCACTCTACACATCGTTCGACACATCATTCTACAAGTCATTTTACACATCATTCTACACATCATTCTACACATCATTCTGCACATCATTCTACAAATCATTCTACACAACATCATCCTACTCATCATTCTACGCAACATTCTACACATCATTCTGCACATCATTCTACACATCATTCCACACAACATCATCCTACTCATCATTTTGCACATCATTCTTCACATCATTCTACACATCATTGTGCACATCATTCTACACATCATTATACTCGACATCATTCCGCTCATCATTCTATACATCATTCTACATATCATTCTACACATCATTCTACACATCATTCCACACAACATCATCCTACTCATCATTCTACGCAACATTCTACACATCATTCTCCACATCATTTTACACGTCATTCTACACATCATTCTCCAGATTATTCTACACTTCATTCTACACATCATTCTGCACATCATTCCACACATCATCATTCTACATATCATTGTACACGTCATTGTACGCATCATTTTACACATTCTGCTCATCATTCTACACATCATTCGACACATCATCATTCTACACATCATTCCACACATTATTCTACACAACATCAGTGTACACATCATTCCATACATCATTTTACACGATATTCTACACCTCATTCTACACATCATTCCACATATCATTCTACACGACATTATTCTACACATCATTCTAAACATCATCATTCTACACATCATTCGGCACATCATTCCACACAGCATTCTACACATCGCTGCACACATCATGATAGACATCCATCCAAACCTCATTTTACACATCATTCTAAACAACATTCTGCACAACATTCTACACATCATTCTACACATCATTATACACGTCATTCTACGATTCAATTTCACATCATTCGACACATCAATCTACACAACAGCATTCTGCACATCATTCTACACATCATTCTAAACATCATTCTAAACATCATTCTACACATCAGCATTCCACACATCATTCTACACATCATTCAACACATCATTCCACATATCATTCTACACATCATTCTACACATCATTCTACACATCACTCTACACATCGTTCGACACATCATTCTACAAGTCATTTTACACATCATTCTACACATCATTCTACACATCATTCTGCACATCATTCTACAAATCATTCTACACAACATCATCCTACTCATCATTCTACGCAACATTCTACACATCATTCTGCACATCATTCTACACATCATTCCACACAACATCATCCTACTCATCATTTTACACATCATTCTTCACATCATTCTACACATCATTGTGCACATCATTCTACACATCATTATACTCGACATCATTCCGCTCATCATTCTGTACATCATTCTACATATCATTCTACACATCATTCTACACATCATTCCACACAACATCATCCTACTCATCATTCTACGCAACATTCTACACATCATTCTCCACATCATTTTACACGTCATTCTACACATCATTCTCCAGATTATTCTACACTTCATTCTACACATCATTCTGCACATCATTCCACACATCATCATTCTACATATCATTGTACACGTCATTGTACGCATCATTTTACACATTCTGCTCATCATTCTACACGTCATTCTGCACATCATTCTACACGTCATTCTACACATCATTCTCCCTATCATTCTACACATCATTCTACACGTCATTTTACACATCATTCTAGACATCATTCTACACATCATTCAACACATTATTCTACACATCATTCGACACATCATCATTCTACACATCATTCCACACATTATTCTACACTACATCAGTGTACACATCATTCCATACATCATTTTACACGATATTCTACACCTCATTCTACACATCATTCCACATATCATTCTACACGACATTATTCTACACATCATTCTAAACATCATCATTCTACACATCATTCGGCACATCATTCCACACAGCATTCTACACATCGCTGCACACATCATGATAGACATCCATCCAAACCTCATTTTACACATCATTCTAAACAACATTCTGCACAACATTCTACACATCATTCTACACATCATTATACACATCATTCTACGATTCAATTTCACATCATTCGACACATCAATCTACACAACAGCATTCTACACATCATTCTGCACTTCATTCTCCACATCATTATGCACATCATTCTACACATCATTCTAAACATCATTCTAAACATCATTCTACACATCAGCATTCCACACATCATTCTACACATCATTCTACACATCATTCCACATATCAGTCTACACATCATTCTACACATCATTCTACACATCACTCTACACATCGTTCGAAACATCATTCTACAAGTCATTTTACACATCATTCTACACATCATTCTACACATCATTCTGCACATCATTCTACAAATCATTCTACACAACATCATCCTACTCATCATTCTACGCAACATTCTACACATCATTGTGCACATCATTCTACACATCATTCCACACAACATCATCATACTCATCATTTTACACATCATTCTTCACATCATTCTACACATCATTGTGCACATCATTCTACACATCATTATACTCGACATCATTCTGCTCATCATTCTATACATCATTCTACATATCATTCTACAATCATTCTACACATCATTCCACAAAACATCATCCTACTCATCATTCTACGCAACATTCTACACATCATTCTCCACATCATTTTACACGTCATTCTACACATCATTCTCCAGATTATTCTACACTTCATTCTACACATCATTCTGCACATCATTCCACACATCATCATTCTACATATCATTGTACACGTCATTGTAGGCATCATTTTACACATTCTGCTCATCATTCTACACATCATTCTGCACATCATTCTACACGTCATTCTACACATCATTCTCCCTATCATTCGACACATCATTCTACACGTCATTTTACACTTCATTATACACGTCATTCTACACATCATTCTGCACCTCATTCTGCACATCATTCTGCTCAACATAATTCTGCACATCATTCTATACATCATTCTACACATCATTCGACAGATCATTCAACAAATCATTCTGCAAATCATAGTACACATCATTCTACACATCATCTACACATCATTCTACTTTTAATTCTAAGCATTAATCTAAACAACATCATTCTACTCATCATTCTACGCATCATTCGACACGTCATTCTACACATCATTTTACACATCATTCTACACATCATTCTACAAATCATTCCACATATCATTCTACACCACATGATTTACACATGATTCTAGACATCATTCTACAGATCATTCAACACATCATTCTGCAAATCATTCTACACATCATTCTACACATCATTCTACGCATCATTCTACACATCTTGCTACACATCAATCTACACATCATTCTACACATCATTCGACACATCATTCTACAAATCATTCCACATATCATTCTACACCACATGATTTACACATCATTCTACACATCATTCAACACATAATTCGACTCAACATCATTCTGCACACCATTATATACATCATTCCGCACATCATTCCACACATCATTCTGCAAAACATTCTACAGATCATTCTACACATCATCTACATATCATTCTACATTTCATTCTACACGTTAATCTACACAACATCATTCTACTCATCATTCTACACATCATTCTACACATCATTCTACACATCATTTTACACATCATTCCACACATCATTCTGCACCTCATTCTACACATGATTCTACGCATCATTCTACACATCATTCGAAATAGCATTCTGCACATCATTCTACATTTCGTTCTACACATCATTCTGCACATCATTCTACACATCATTCCACACATCATTCTGCACCTCATTCTACACATGATTCTACACATCATTCTACACATCATTCTACACATCATCATTCTACACATCATTCTACACATCATCATTCTAAACATCACTCGACACATCATTCTATACATCCTCATTCTACACATCATTCTACACATCATTCAACACATCATTATACACAAAATTCTACACATCATTCAACACATCTTTCTACACAACATCATTCTACACATCATTCTGCACATCATTCTTCAATTCGTTCTACACATCATTCTACACATCATTCTACTCATCATTGTACTCATCATTCTGCGCATCATTCTACACATCATTCGACACGTCATTCTACACGTCATTCTACACATCATTCTACTCAACATCATTCTGCACATCATTCTATGCATCATTCCACACATCATTCGACACATCATTCTACACATCATTCAACACCTCATTCTACACATCATTCTACATGTCATTCCACACATCATTCTACACATCATTCTGCACATCATTCCAAGCATCATTCTACACATCGTATACACATCATTCTACACATCATTCTACAATTCATTCTGCACATCATTCTACACATCAATCTACACAACATAATTCTGCACATCATTCTACACCACATGATTCTGCACATCATTTTATTCATAATTCTATACATCATTCTACACATTATTCTACACATCATTCTACACATCATTTTACAAGTCATTTTACACATCCTTCTACACATCATTCTGCACATCATTATACACATCATCCTGCGCAACATCATTCTGCACAAATTATACACATCATTCTATACATCATTCTGCAAATCATTCCACACATCATTCCACACATCATTCCACATATCATTCTACACAACATCATTCAACACATCATTCTAAACATCATTCTGCACGTCATTCTACACATCATTCTACACGTCATTCTACACATTATTTCACACATCATTCTACACATCATTCGACACATCATTCCACACATCATTCTAAACAACATCCTTCTGTACATCATTCTACACCTCATTCAACACATCATTCTGCTCAACATAATACTGCACATCTTTCTATATATCATTCTACACATCATTCTACACATCATTCCACACATCATTCTGCAAAACATTCTACACATGATTCTACACATCATCTACATATCATTCTACATTTCATTCTACACGTTAATCTACACAACATCATTCTACTCATCATTCTACACATCATTCTACACATCATTCTACACATCATTGTTCACATCATTCCACACATCATTCTGCACCTCATTCAACACATGATTCTACGCATCATTCTACACATCATTCGAAATATCATTCTACACATCATTCTACATTTCGTTCTACACATCATTCTGCACATCATTCTACACATCATTCCACACATCATTCTGCACCTCATTCTAGACATGATTCCACACATCATTCTGCACCTCATTCTAGACATGATTCTACACATCATTCTACACATCATTCTACACATCATCATTCTAAACATCACTCGACACTTCATTCTACACATCATCATTCTACACATCATTCTACACATCATCATTCTAAACATCACTCGACACATCATTCTACACATCCTCATTCTACACATCATTCTACACATCATTCAACACATCATTATACACATAATTCTACACATCATTCAACACATCTTTCTACACAACATCATTCTACACATCATTCTACACATCATTCTTCAATTCGTTCTACACATCATTCTACACATCATTCTACTCATCATTGTACTCATCATTCTGCGCATCATTCTACACATCATTATACACATAATTCTACACATCATTCAACACATCTTTCTACACAACATCATTCTACACATCATTCTACACATCATTCTTCAATTCGTTCTACACATCATTCTACACATCATTCTATTAATCATTGTACTCATCATTCTGCGCATCATTCTACACATCATTCGACACATCATTCTACACATCATTCTACACATCATTCTACTCAACATCATTCTGCACATCATTCTATGCATCATTCCACACATCATTCGACACATCATTCTACACATCATTCAACACCTCATTCTACACATCATTCTACATGTCATTCCACACATCATTCTACAAATCATTCTGCACATCATTCCAAGCATCATTCTACACATCTTATACACATCATTCTACACATCATTCTACAATTCATTCTACACATCATTCTACACATCAATCTACATAACATCATTCTACACATCATTCTACACCACATGATTCTGCACATCATTTCATTCATAATTCTATACATCATTCTACACATTATTCTACACATCATTCTACACATCATTTTACACGTCATTTTACACATCCTTCTACACATCATTCTGCACATCATTATACACATCATCCCGCACAACATCATTCTGCACAAATTCTACACATCATTCTATACATCATTCTGCAAATCATTCCACACATCATTCTACACATCATTCCACATATCATTCTACACAACATCATTCTACACATCATTCTAAACATCATTCTGCACGTCATTCTACACATCATTCTACACCTCATTCTACACATTATTTCACACATCATTCTACACATCATTCGACACATTATTCCACACATCATTCTAAACAACATCATTCTGTACATCATTCTGCACATCATTCTACACATCATTCAGCACATCATTCTACAAATCATTCGACACAACATCATTCTACACATCATTCGACACAACATTCTACACATCATTCTACACAACATCATTCTACACATTATTCTACACATCATTCACACATCATTCTACACATCATTCTACACATCATTCTACACATCATTCTACACATCATTCAACACATCATTCTACTCAACATCATTCTACACATCATTCTACACATCATTCTACACATCATTCTACACATCATTCTACACATCATTCTACACATCATCATTCTACACATCATGCGACACATCATTCTACAAATCATTCTACACATCATAATACACATCATCTGCACATCATGCTCCACATCATTCGACACAACATTCTACACAACATCATTCCACACATCATTCTGCACATCATTCTTCAAATCATTCTACACATCATCATTCTACGCATCATGCGCCACATCATTCTACACATCATTCTACACATCATTATACACATCATCTGCACATCATTCTACACATCATTCTTCAAATCATTCTACACATCATTCTACACATCATTCTACACATCATTCGACACATCTTTCTTCACATTCTACACATGATGTAACACATCATTCTGCACATCATTCTACACATCATTCAGCACATCATTCTACAAATCATTCGACACAACATCATTCTACACATCATTCGACACAACATTCTACACATCATTCTACACAACATCATTCTACACATTATTCTACACATCATTCACACATCATTCTACACATCATTCTACACATCATTCTGCACATCATTCTACACATCATCATTCTACACATCATGCGACACATCATTCTACAAATCATTCTACACATCATTATACACATCATCTGCACATCATGCTCCACATCATTCGACACATCATTCTACACAACATCATTCCACACATCATTCTGCACATCATTCTTCAAATCATTCTACACATCATTCTACACATCATTCTACACATCATTCTACACATCATTATACATATCATCATTCCACACATCATTCTACACATCATTCTACACATAATTCTACATATCATTCTACACATTATTCTACACATCACTCTACACATCGTTCGACGCATCATTCTACAAGTCATTTTACACATCATTCTACACATCATTCTACACATCATTCTGCACTTCATTCTACAAATCATTCTGCACAACATCATTCTACGCAACATTCTACACATCATTCTACTCAACATCATTCTGCCCATCATTCTATACATCATTCTACATATCATTCTACACATCATTCGACATATAATTCTACACAACGTCATCCTACTCATCATTCTTCACATCATTCTACACATCATCATTCTAAACATCACTCGACACCTCATTCTGCACATCATCATTCTACACATCATTCTACACATCATCATTCTAAACATCACTCGACACATCATTCTACACATCCTCATTCGACACATCATTCTACACATCATTCAACACATCATTATACACATAATTCTGCACATCATTCAACACATCTTTCTACACAACATCATTCTACACATCATTCTACACATCATTCTTCAATTCGTTCTACACATCATTCTACACATCATTCTACTCATCATTGTACTCATCATTCTGCGCATCATTCTACACATCATTCGACACGTCATTCTACACATTATTCGACACATCATTCTACACATCAGTTTACACGTCATTTTACACATCCTTCTACACATCATTCTGCACATCATTATACACATCATCCTGCACAACATCATTCTGCACAAATTCTACACATCATTCTATACATCATTCTGCAAATCATTCCACACATCATTCTAAACATCATTCTGCACGTCATTCTGCACATCATTCTACACGTCATTCTGCACATTATTTCACACATCAATCTACACATCATTCGACACATCATTCCACACATCATTCTAAACAACATCATTCTGTACATCATTCTACACTTCATTTTAAACATCATTCTACACCTCATTCCACACATCATTCTACACATCATTCCACACAACCGCATTCGAAACATCATTCTACACATCATTCTGCACATCCTTATACACCTCATTCTACACATCATTCTACCAATCATTCTACAAATCATCATTCTTCACATCATTCGACACATCATTTTACACATTCTGCACATCATGAAACACATCATTCTGCACATCATTCTACACATCATTCAGCACATCATTCTACAAATCATTCGACACAACATCATTCTACACATCATTCGACACAACATTCTACACATCATTCTACACAACATCATTCTACACATTATTCTACACATCATTCTTCAAATCATTCACACATCATTATACACATCATTCTTCACATCATTCTACACATCATTCTACACATCATTCAACAAATCATTCTACTCAACATCATTCTGCACTTCATTCTATACATCATTCCACACATCATTCTACACATCATTCTACACATCATTCTACACGTCATCATTCTACACATCATGCGACACATCATTCTACAAATCATTCTACTCATCATTATACACATCATCTGCACATCATGCTCCACATCATTCGACACATCATTCTACACATCATTCTACACAGCATCATTCCACACATCATTCTGCACATCATTCTTCAAATCATTCTACACATCATCATTCTACGCATCATGCGCCACATCATGCTACACATCATTCTACACATCATTATACACATCTTCTGCACATCATTCTACACATCATTCTTCAAATCATTCTACACATCAATCTACACATCATTCTACACATCATTCTACACATCATTATACACAACATCATTCCACACATCATTCTGCACATCATTCTTCATATCATTCTACACATCATCATTCTACGCATCATGCGCCACATCATTCTACACATCATTCTACACATCATTATACACATCATCTGCACATCATTCTACACATCATTCTTCAAATCATTCTACACATAATTCTACACATCATTCTACACATCATTCTACACATCATTCTGCACGTCATTCTACGCATCATTCTACACATCTTGTACACATCATTCAACACATCATTCTGCACATCATTGCACACATCATTCAACACATCATTCTACACATCATTCTACACATCTTATACACATCATTCTACACATCATTCTACATTCTACACATCATTCTACACATCAATCTGCACTACATCATTCTACACATCATTCTACACCACATGGTTCTGCACATCATTCTAGGCATCATTCAGCACATCATTCTACACGTCATTCTGCACAACATCATTCTGCACTACATCATTCTACACATCATTCTACACCACATGGTTCTGCACATCATTCTAGGCATCATTCAGCACATCATTCTACACGTCATTCTGCACAACATCATTCTGCACAAATTCTACATATCATTCTATACGTCATTCTGCACATCATTCTACACATCATTCTACACATCATTCCACACATCATTCTACACAACATCATTCCACACATCATTCTACACATCATTCTACACATTATTCTACACATCATTATTCACATCATCTGCACATCATGCTACACATCATTCGACACATCATTCTCCACATCATTCTGCACAACATCATTTCACACATCATTCTACACATATTCTTCAAATCATTCTACACATCATTCTACAAATTATTCTATGCATCATTCTACACCTCATTCTACACATCAATCTACACATCGTTCGACACGTCATTCTACACATCATTCGACACATCATTCGACACATCAGTCTGCACAACATCATTCTGGACACCATTCTACACTTGATTCTACACATCCGCATTCGAAACATCATTCTACACATCATTCTACACATCATTATACACCTCATTCTACACATCATTCTACACATCATTCTACAAATCATCATTCTACACATCACTCGACACATCATTCTACACATTCTACACATCATTATACACATCTTATTTGCACATCATTCTACACATCATTCTGCACATCATTCTACATATCATTCTACACAACATTATTCTACACATCATTCTACACATCATTGTACACATCATTCGACACAACATCATTCTACACATCATTCTACACATCCTTCTTCAAATCATTCACACATCATTCTACACATCATTCTACACATCATTCTACATATCATTCTACACATCATTCTACACATTATTCTACACATCATTCAACACATAATTCGACTCAACATCATTCTGCACATCATTCTATACATCATTCCACACATCATTCTACACATCATTCTAGACATCATTCTACACATCATTCTACACATCATCATTCTACACATCATGCGAAACATCATTCGACACATTATTCTACACATCATTATACACATCATCTGCACATCATACTACACATCATTGACACATCATTCTACACATCATTCTGCACAACATCATTTCACACATCATTCTACACATCATTCTTCAAATCATTATACACATCATTCTGCACATCATTCTATGCATCATTTGACACCTCATTCTACACATCATTCTACACATCATCTTTCTACGCATCATGCACCACATCATTCTACACATCATTCTACACATCATTCTACACATCATTCTACACATCATTCAACACATAATTCGACTCAACATCATTCTACACATCATTCTACA
The DNA here is from genome assembly GCF_044704955.1 of Pristiophorus japonicus. Classification (NCBI taxonomy): domain Eukaryota; kingdom Metazoa; phylum Chordata; class Chondrichthyes; family Pristiophoridae; genus Pristiophorus; species Pristiophorus japonicus. Next base: position 1,739,555 of record NW_027252779.1, read on the forward strand.
AATCATTCTACACTTCATTATACACATCATTCTGCACATCATTCTACACATAATTCTACAAGTCATTCCACACATCATTCTACACATCATTCTGCACATCATTCTACGCATCATTCTACACATCTTATACACATCATTCAACACATCATTCTAAACTTCATTCTACAAATCATTCTGCACATCAATCTACACAACATCATTCGACACATCATTCTACACCACATGATTCTGCACATCTTTCTAGGAATCATTCTGCACATCATTCTACACATCATCCTGCACAACATCATTCTGCACAAATTCTACACATCATTCTAAACATCATTCTACACGTCATTCTGCACATTATTTCACACATCATTCTGCACATCATTCGACACATCATTCCACACATCATTCGACACATGATTCCACACATCATTCTACACAACATCATTCTATACACCATTCTACACTTCATTCTACACATCATTCTACACATTATTCTACACATCATTCTACACATCATTCCCCACAACCGCATTCGAAACATCATTCTACACATCATTCTACACATCATTATACACCTCATTCCACACATCATTCTACACATCATTCTACAAATCATCATTCTACACATCATTCGACACATCATTCTACACATTCTACACATCATTATACACATCATTATGCACATCATTCTACACATCATTCTGCACATCATTCTACACATCATTCTGCACAACATCATTCTACACTTCATTCTACACATCATGCAACGCATATTTCGACTCAACATCATTCTGCACATCATTCTATACATCATTCCACACATCATTCCACACATCATTCTTCACATCATTCTACACATCATTTTACACAACATTCTGCACGTCATTCTGCACATCATTCTACACATCATTCTACAAGTCATTCTACACATCATTCTACACATCATTCTACGCATCATTCAACACATCATTCTACACATCATTCTACACATCTTATACACATCATTCTACACATCATTCTACACTTCATTCTGCACATCATTCTACACATCATTCTACACACCATCATTCAACACATCATTCAACACATCATTCTACACATCATTCGACACAACATCATTCTACACATCATTCTACACATCATTCTTCAAATCATTCACACATCATTATACACATCATTCTACACATCATTCCACACATCATTCCACACATCATTCTACACTTCATTCTATACACCATACTACACTTCATTCTGCACATCATTCTACACATCATTCTACACATCATTCTACACATCATTCCACACAACCGCATTCGAAACATCATTCTACACATCATTCTACACATCATTCTACACATCATTCTACACATCATTCTACACATCATTCGACAAAACATCATTCTACACATCATTCTACACATCATTCTTCAAATAATTCACACATCATTATACACATCATTCTACACATCATTCTACACATCATTCTACATATCATTCTACACATCATTCTACACATCATTCTACACATCATTCAACACATAATTCGACTCAACATCATTCTGCACATCATTCTATACATCATTCCACACATCATTCTACACATCGCACTACACATCATCATTCTACACATCATGCGAAACATCATTCTACACATTATTCTACACATCATTATACACATCATCTGCACATCATGCTACACATCATTGACACATCATTCTACACATCATTCTGCACAACATCATTTCACACCTCATTCTACACATCATTCTTCAAATCATTCTACACATCATTCTGCACATCATTCCACACAACCGCATTCGAAACATCATTCTACACATCATTCTACACATCATTATACACCTCATTCTACACATCTTTCTACACATCATTCTACAAATCATCATTCTACACATCATTCGACACATCATTCTACACATTCTACACATCATTATACACTTCATTATGCACGTCATTCTACACATCATTCTGCACATCATTCTACACATCATTCTTTACAACATCATTCTACACATCATTCTACACATCATTCTACACATCATTCGACAAAACATCATTCTACACATAATTCTACACATCATTCTTCAAATAATTCACACATCATTATACACATCATTCTAAACATCATTCTACACATCATTCTACATATCATTCTACACATCATTCTACACATCATTCTACACATCATTCAACACATAATTCGACTCAACATCATTCTGCACATCATTCTATACATCATTCCACACATCATTCTACACATCATTCTACACATCATTCTACACATCATTCTACACATCATCATTCTACACATCATGCGAAACATCATTCTACACATTATTCTACACATCATTATACACATCATCTGCACATCATGCTACACATCATTGACACATCATTCTACACATCATTCTGCACAACATCATTTCACACTTCATTCTACACATCATTCTTCAAATCATTCTACACATCATTCTGCACATCATTCTACGCATCATTCGATACCTCATTCGACACATCATTCTACACATCATTCTACACATCATCATTCTACGCATCATGCGCCACTTCATTCTACACATCATTCTACACATCATTCTACACATCATTCTACACATCATTCAACACATAATTCGACTCAACATCATTCTGCACATCATTCTATACATCATTCCGCACATCATTCTACATATCATTCTACACATCATTCTGCACATCATTCGACACATCATAATTCTACACATCATGCGACACATCTTTCTACACATTATTCGACACATCATGATACACATCATCTGCACATCATTCTACACATCATTCTACACATCATTCTACACATCATTCGACACAACATCATTCTACACATCATTCTACACATAATTCTTCAAATCATTCACACATCATTATACACATCATTCTACACATCATTCTACACATCATTCTACATATCATTCTACACATCATTCTACACATCATTCTACACATCATTCTACACATCATTTCACACAACCGCATTCGAAACATCATTCTACACATCATTGTACACATCATTATACACCTCTTTCTACACATCATTCTACACATCATTCTACAAATCATTCTGCACATCAATCGACACAAATCATCATTCTACACATCATTCTACACCACATGATTCTGCACATCATTCGAGGAATCATTCTGCATATCATTCTACACATCATCCTGCACAACATCATTCTGCACAAATTCTACACATCATTCTAAATATCATTCAGCACGTTATTCGAAACATCATTCTACACGTCATTCCACACATTATTTCACACATCATTCTACACATCATTGGACACATCATTCCACACATCATTCTACACAACATCATTCTATACACCATTCTACACGTCATTCTACACATCATTCTACACATCATTCCACACATCATTCTACACGTCATTATGCACATCATTCTACACATCATTCTGCACATCATTCTACACATCATTCTACACATCATTCTACACATCATTCGACACAACATCATTCTACACATCATTCTACACATAATTCTTCAATTCACACATCATTATACACATCATTCAACACATAATTCGACTCAACATCATTCTGCACATCATTCTATACATCATTCCACACATCATTCTACACATCATTCTACACATCATTCTACACATCATTTTACACAACATTCTACACATCATTCTGCACATCATTCTACACATCATTCTACAAGTCGTTCCACACATCATTCTACACATCATTCTGCAAATCATTCTACGCATCATTCTACACATCGTATACACATCATTGAACACATCATTCTACATTTCATTCTCCACATCATTCTGCACATCAATCTACAAAACATCATTCTACACATCATTCTACACCACATGATTCTGCACATCATTCTAGGAATCATTCTGCACATTATTCTACACATCATCCTGCACAACATCATTCTGAACAAATTCGACACATCATTCTAAACATCATTCTGCACGTCATTCGACACAACATTCTACACGTCATTCTACACATTATTTCACACATCATTCTACACATCATTCCACACATCATTCCACACATCATTCTACACATCATTCTATACACCATTCTACACTTCATTCCACACATCATTCGACACATCATTCTACACATCATTTCACACAACCGCATTCGAAACATCATTCTACACATCATTCTACACATCATTATACACCTCATTCTACACATCATTCTGCACATCATTCTACAAATCATCATTCTACACATCATTCGACACATCATTCTACACATTCTACACATCATTATGCACATCATTATGCACGTCATTCTACACATCATTCTGCACATCATTCTACACATCATTCTTCACAACATCATTCTACACATCATTCTACACATCATTCTACACATCATTCGACACAACATCATTCTACACATCATTCTACACATCATACTTCAAATCATTCACACATCTTTATACACATCATTCTACACATCATTCTACACATCATTCTACATATCATTCTACACATCATTCTACACATCATTCTACACATCATTCAACACATAATTCGACTCAACATCATTCTGCACATCATTCTATAAATCATTCCACACATCATTCTACACATCATTCTACACATCATTCTACACATCATTTTACACAACTTTCTACACATCATTCTGCACATCATTCTACACGTCATTCTACAAGTCGTTCCACACATCATTCTACACATCATTCTACACATTCTAGACGTCATTATACACATCATTTTGCACGTCATTCTACACATCATTCTGCACATCATTCTACACATCATTCTTCACAACATCATTCTACACATCATTCTACACATCATTCTACACATCATTCGACACAACATCATTCTACACATCATTCTACACATCATTCTTCAAATCATTCACACATCATTATACACATCATTCTACACATCATTCTACACATCATTCTACATATCATTCTACACATCATTCTACACATAAGCATTCTGCACATCATGCGAAACATCATTCTACACAATATTCTACACATCATTATACACATCATCTGCACATCATGCTACACATCATTGACTCATCATTCTACACATCAATCTACACAACTTCATTCTACACATAATTCTATACATCATTCTATTCATCACTATATGCATCATGCTACACATCTTTCTACTCATCATTCTACACATCATTCCACACCTCATTCTACACATCATTCTACACATCATTCTACACATCTTTCGACACATCATTCTACACATCATTCTACACATCATTCAACACATAATTCGACTCAACATCATTCCGCACATCATTCTACACATCATTCTACACATCATTCTGCACATCATTCTACACATCATCATTCTACACATCATGCGACACATCATTCTACACATTATTCTACACATCATGATACACATCATCTGCACATAATGCTGCACATCTTTCGACACATCATTATGAACATCATTCTACACAGCATCATTTCACACATCATTCGACACATCATTCTTCAAATCATTCTACACATCATTCTACACATCATTCTACGCATCATTCTACACCTCATTCAACACATCATTCTACACATCATTCTACACATCATTCTACACATCATTCTACACAACATCATTCGAAACATCATTCTCCAATTCAAACTACACATCATTCTTCACATCATTCTGCTCAACATATTTCTGCACATCATTCGACACATAATTCTACACATAATTTTACACCTCATTCTACACATCATTCTATACATCATTCTACATATCATTATACACATTATTAACGACATCATTCCACACCTCATTTTACACATCATTCTCAACAACATTCTGCACATCGTTCAACACATCATTCTTCATACCATTCTACACATGATTCTCCACATCATTCTGCACATCATTCCACACATCATCATTCTACATATCATTGAACACGTCATTGTACGCATCATTTTACACATTCTGCTCATCATTCTACACATCATTCTGCACATCATTCTCCCTATCATTCTACACATCATTCTGCACTTCATTTTACACTTCATTCTACACGTCATTCTACACATCATTCTACACCTCATTCAACACATCATTCTACTCAACATAATTCTGCACATCATTCTATATTTCATTCTACACATCATTCTACACATCATTCCACACATCATTCTGCAAAACATTCTACACGTCATTCTACACATCATCTACATATCATTCTACATTTCATTCTACACGTTAATCTACACAACATCATTCTACTCATCATTTTAAAAATCTTTCTACACATCATTCTACACAGCAATTTACACAACATCATTCGAAATATCATTCTACACATCATTCTACACATCATTCTACACATCATTCTACATTTCGTTCTACACATCATTCTACACATCATTCTACACATCATTCCACACATCATTCTGCACCTCATTTAACTCATGATTCTACACATCATTCTAGACAGCATTCTACACATCATCATTCTAAACATCACTCGACACATCATTCTACACATCATCATTCTACACATCATTCTACACATCATCATTCTAAACATCACTCGACACATCATTCTACACATCATCATTCTACACATCATTCTACACATCATTCAACACATCATTATACACATCATTCTACACATCATTCAACACATCTTTCTACACAACATCATTCTACACATCATTCTACACATCATTCTTCAAATCGTTCTACACATCATTCTACACATCATTCTACTCATCATTCTCCTCATCATTCTGCGCATCATTCTACACATGATTCGACACGTCATTCTACACATCATTCTGCACATCATTCTACTCAACATCATTCTGCACATCATTCTACACCTCATTCTACACATCATTCTACATGTCATTCCACACATCATTCTACACATCATTCTGCACATCATTCTACAATTCATTCTGCACATCATTCCACGCATCATTCTACACATCTTATACACATCATTCTACACATCATTCTACACTTCATTCTACACATCATTCTACACATCAATCTACACAACATCATTGTACTCATCATTCTACACCACATGATTCTGCACATCATTCTTGGCTTCATTCTATACATCATTCTACACATTATTTTACACATCATTCTACACATCATTTTACACGTCATTTTACACATCCTTCTACTCATCATTCTGCACATCATTCTACACATCATCCTGCACAACGTCATTCTGCACAAATTCTACACATCATTCTATACATCATTCTGCACATTTCCACACATCATTCCACACATCATTCTACACAACATCATTCTACACATCATTCGACACATCATTCTACAAATCATTCTACACAACATCATTCTACACATTATTCTACACATCATTCTTCAAAGCATTCACACATGATTCTACACATCATTCTACACATCATTCAACACATAATTCTACTCAACATCATTCTGCACTTCATTCTATCCATCATTCCACACATCATTCTACACATTATTCGACACATCATTCTACACATCATGCGACACATCATTCACCAAATCATTCTACACATCATTATACACATCATCTGCATATCATGCCACACATCATTCGACACATCATTCTACGCATCATTCTACACAACATCATTCCACACATCATTCTCCACAGCATTCTTCAAATCATTCTACACATCATTCTACACATCATTCTATGCATCATTCTACACCTCATTCTACACATCATTCCACACATCATTCTACACATCATCAATCTACGCATCATGCTACACATCATTCTACACATCAGTCTACACATCATTATACACATTATCTGCACATCATTAAAAACTTCATTCCGCACATCATTCTACACATCATTCTACACAACATCATTCGACACTTCATTCTACACATCATTCTTCAAATCATTCTACACATCATTCTACACATCATTCTACACATCATTCTACGCATCATTCTACACAGCATTCTACACATCATTCTATACATCATTCTGCACATCAGTCTACACATCATTATACACATCATCTGCACATCATTCAAAACATCATTCTGCACATCATTCTGCACATCATTCTTTCCATCATTCCACACATCATTCTACACATAATTCTGCACATCAGTCTACACATCATCATACCACACAACATCATTCGACACTTCATTCTACACATCATTCTCCAGCTCATTCTACACGTCATTCTACACATCATTCTACACAACATCATTCGAAACATCATTCTCCAATTCAATCTACACATCATTCTACACATCATTCTGCTCAACATAATTCTGCACATCATTCGACACATAATTCTACACATAATTTTACACCTCATTCTACACATCAGTCTATACATCATTCTACATATAATTATACACAATATTCACGACATTATTCCACACCTCATTTTACACAACATTCTAACCAACATTCTGCACATCGTTCAACACGTCATTATACACACCATTCTACACATGATTCTCCACATCATTCTGCACATCATTCCACACATCATCATTCTTCAGATGATTGTACACGTAATTGTACGCATCATTTTACACATTCTGCTCATCATTCTACACATCATTCTGCACATCATTCTCCCTATCATTCTACACATCATTCTGCACGTCATTTTACACTTCATTCTACACATCATTCTACTCAACATAATTCTGCACATCATTCTATATATCATTCTACTCATCATTCTACACATCATTCTACACATCATTCTACACATCATTTTACACAACATCATTCGAAATATCATTCTACACATCATTCTACATTTCGTTCTACACATCATTCTGCACATCATTCTACACTTCATTCCACACATCATTCTGCACCTCATTCTACACGTGATTCTACACATCATTCTACACATCATTCTACACATCATCATTTTAAACATCACTCGACACTTCATTCTACACATCATCATTCTAAACATCATTCTACACATCATCATTCTAAACATCACTCGACACATCATTCTACACATCCTCATTCTACACATCATTCTACACATCATTCAACACATCATTATGCACATAATTCTACACATCATTCAACACATCTTTCTACACAACATCATTCTACACATCATTCTACATATCATTCTTCAATTCGTTCTACACATCATTGTACACATCATTCTACTCATCATTCTGCGCATCATTCTACACAACATTCTACACATCATTCTACTCAACATCATTCTGCACATCATTCTATGCATCATTCCACACATCATTCGACACATCATTCTGCACATCATTCCACGCATCATTCTACACATCTTATACACATCATTCTACACATCATTCTACACTTCATTCTACACATCATTCTACACATCAATCTACACAACATCATTCTACACATCATTCTACACCACATGATTCTGCACATAATTTTCGGCATCATTCTATACATCATTCTACACATTATTCTACACATCATTCTACACATCATTTTACACGTAATTTTACACATCCTTCTACACATCATTCTGCACATCATTATACACATCAACCTGCACAACATCATTCTGCACAAATTCTACACATCATTCTATACATCATTCTGCAAATCATTCCACACATCATTCTACACATCATTCCACATATCATTCTACACAACATCATTCTACACATCATTCTAAACATCATTCTGCACATCATTCTCCCTATCATTCTACACATCATTCTGCACTTCATTTTACACTTCATTCTACACGTCATTCTACACATCATTCTACACCTCATTCAACACATCATTCTACTCAACATAATTCTGCACATCATTCTATATTTCATTCTACACATCATTCTACACATCATTCCACACATCATTCTGCAAAACATTCTACACATCATTCTACACATCATCTACATATCATTCTACATTTCATTCTACACGTTAATCTACACAACATCATTCTACTCATCATTTTAAAAATCTTTCTACACATCATTCTACACAGCAATTTACACAACATCATTCGAAATATCATTCTACACATCATTCTACACATCATTCTACACATCATTCTACATTTCGTTCTACACATCATTCTACACATCATTCTACACATCATTCCACACATCATTCTGCACCTCATTTAACTCATGATTCTACACATCATTCTAGACAGCATTCTACACATCATCATTCTAAACATCACTCGACACATCATTCTACACATCATCATTCTACACATCATTCTACACATCATCATTCTAAACATCACTCGACACATCATTCTACACATCATCATTCTACACATCATTCTACACATCATTCAACACATCATTATACACATCATTCTACACATCATTCAACACATCTTTCTACACAACATCATTCTACACATCATTCTACACATCATTCTTCAAATCGTTCTACACATCATTCTACACATCATTCTACTCATCATTCTCCTCATCATTCTGCGCATCATTCTACACATGATTCGACACGTCATTCTACACATCATTCTGCACATCATTCTACTCAACATCATTCTGCACATCATTCTACACCTCATTCTACACATCATTCTACATGTCATTCCACACATCATTCTACACATCATTCTGCACATCATTCTACAATTCATTCTGCACGTCATTCCACGCATCATTCTACACATCTTATACACATCATTCTACACATCATTCTACACTTCATTCTACACATCATTCTACACATCAATCTACACAACATCATTGTACTCATCATTCTACACCACATGATTCTGCACATCATTCTCGGCATCATTCTATACATCATTCTACACATTATTTTACACATCATTCTACACATCATTTTACACGTCATTTTACACATCCTTCTACTCATCATTCTGCACATCATTCTACACATCATCCTGCACAACATCATTCTGCACAAATTCTACACATCATTCTATACATCATTCTGCACATTTCCACACATCATTCCACACATCATTCTACACAACATCATTCTACACATCATTCGACACATCATTCTACAAATCATTCTACACAACATCATTCTACACATTATTCTACACATCATTCTTCAAAGCATTCACACATGATTCTACACATCATTCTACACATCATTCAACACATAATTCTACTCAACATCATTCTGCACTTCATTCTATCCATCATTCCACACATCATTCTACACATTATTCGACACATCATTCTACACATCATGCGACACATCATTCACCAAATCATTCTACACATCATTATACACATCATCTGCATATCATGCCACACATCATTCGACACATCATTCTACGCATCATTCTACACAACATCATTCCACACATCATTCTCCACAGCATTCTTCAAATCATTCTACACATCATTCTACACATCATTCTATGCATCATTCTACACCTCATTCTACACATCATTCCACACATCATTCTACACATCATCAATCTACGCATCATGCTACACATCATTCTACACATCAGTCTACACATCATTATACACATCATCTGCACATCATTCAAAACATCATTCTGCACATCATTCTACACATCATTCTACACAACATCATTCGACACTTCATTCTACACATCATTCTTCAAATCATTCTACACATCATTCTACACATCATTCTACACATCATTCTACGCATCATTCTACACAGCATTCTACACATCATTCTATACATCATTCTGCACATCAGTCTACACATCATTATACACATCATCTGCACATCATTCAAAACATCATTCTGCACATCATTCTGCACATCATTCTTTCCATCATTCCACACATCATTCTACACATAATTCTGCACATCAGTCTACACATCATCATACCACACAACATCATTCTACACTTCATTCTACACATCATTCTCCAGCTCATTCTACACGTCATTCTACACATCATTCTACACAACATCATTCGAAACATCATTCTCCAATTCAATCTACACATCATTCTACACATCATTCTGCTCAACATAATTCTGCACATCATTCGACACATAATTCTACACATAATTTTACACCTCATTCTACACATCAGTCTATACATCATTCTACATATAATTATACACAATATTCACGACATTATTCCACACCTCATTTTACACAACATTCTAACCAACATTCTGCACATCGTTCAACACGTCATTATACACACCATTCTACACATGATTCTCCACATCATTCTGCACATCATTCCACACATCATCATTCTTCAGATCATTGTACACGTAATTGTACGCATCATTTTACACATTCTGCTCATCATTCTACACATCATTCTGCACATCATTCTCCCTATCATTCTACACATCATTCTGCACGTCATTTTACACTTCATTCTACACATCATTCTACTCAACATAATTCTGCACATCATTCTATATATCATTCTACTCATCATTCTACACATCATTCTACACATCATTCTACACATCATTTTACACAACATCATTCGAAATATCATTCTACACATCATTCTACATTTCGTTCTACACATCATTCTGCACATCATTCTACACTTCATTCCACACATCATTCTGCACCTCATTCTACACGTGATTCTACACATCATTCTACACATCATTCTACACATCATCATTTTAAACATCACTCGACACTTCATTCTACACATCATCATTCTAAACATCATTCTACACATCATCATTCTAAACATCACTCGACACATCATTCTACACATCCTCATTCTACACATCATTCTAGACATCATTCAACACATCATTACGCACATAATTCTACACATCATTCAACACATCTTTCTACACACCATCATTCTACACATCATTCTACATATCATTCTTCAATTCGTTCTACACATCATTGTACACATCATTCTACTCATCATTCTGCGCATCATTCTACACAACATTCTACACATCATTCTACTCAACATCATTCTGCACATCATTCTATGCATCATTCCACACATCATTCGACACATCATTCTGCACATCATTCCACGCATCATTCTACACATCTTATACACATCATTCTACACATCATTCTACACTTCATTCTACACATCATTCTACACATCAATCTACACAACATCATTCTACACATCATTATACACCACATGATTCTGCACATAATTTTCGGCATCATTCTATACATCATTCTACACATTATTCTACACATCATTCTACACATCATTTTACACGTAATTTTACACATCCTTCTACACATCATTCTGCACATCATTATACACATCAACCTGCACAACATCATTCTGCACAAATTCTACACATCATTCTATACATCATTCTGCAAATCATTCCACACATCATTCTACACATCATTCCACATATCATTCTACACAACATCATTCTACACATCATTCTAAACATCATTCTGCACATCATTCTCCCTATCATTCTACACATCATTCTGCACTTCATTTTACACTTCATTCTACACGTCATTCTACACATCATTCTACACCTCATTCAACACATCATTCTACTCAACATAATTCTGCACATCATTCTATATTTCATTCTACACATCATTCTACACATCATTCCACACATCATTCTGCAAAACATTCTACACATCATTCTACACATCATCTACATATCATTCTACATTTCATTCTACACGTTAATCTACACAACATCATTCTACTCATCATTTTAAAAATCTTTCTACACATCATTCTACACAGCAATTTACACAACATCATTCGAAATATCATTCTACACATCATTCTACACATCATTCTACACATCATTCTACATTTCGTTCTACACATCATTCTACACATCATTCTACACATCATTCCACACATCATTCTGCACCTCATTTAACTCATGATTCTACACATCATTCTAGACAGCATTCTACACATCATCATTCTAAACATCACTCGACACATCATTCTACACATCATCATTCTACACATCATTCTACACATCATCATTCTAAACATCACTCGACACATCATTCTACACATCATCATTCTACACATCATTCTACACATCATTCAACACATCATTATACACATCATTCTACACATCATTCAACACATCTTTCTACACAACATCATTCTACACATCATTCTACACATCATTCTTCAAATCGTTCTACACATCATTCTACACATCATTCTACTCATCATTCTCCTCATCATTCTGCGCATCATTCTACACATGATTCGACACGTCATTCTACACATCATTCTGCACATCATTCTACTCAACATCATTCTGCACATCATTCTACACCTCATTCTACACATCATTCTACATGTCATTCCACACATCATTCTACACATCATTCTGCACATCATTCTACAATTCATTCTGCACATCATTCCACGCATCATTCTACACATCTTATACACATCATTCTACACATCATTCTACACTTCATTCTACACATCATTCTACACATCAATCTACACAACATCATTGTACTCATCATTCTACACCACATGATTCTGCACATCATTCTCGGCATCATTCTATACATCATTCTACACATTATTTTACACATCATTCTACACATCATTTTACACGTCATTTTACACATCCTTCTACTCATCATTCTGCACATCATTCTACACATCATCCTGCACAACATCATTCTGCACAAATTCTACACATCATTCTATACATCATTCTGCACATTTCCACACATCATTCCACACATCATTCTACACAACATCATTCTACACATCATTCGACACATCATTCTACAAATCATTCTACACAACATCATTCTACACATTATTCTACACATCATTCTTCAAAGCATTCACACATGATTCTACACATCATTCTACACATCATTCAACACATAATTCTACTCAACATCATTCTGCACTTCATTCTATCCATCATTCCACACATCATTCTACACATTATTCGACACATCATTCTACACATCATGCGACACATCATTCACCAAATCATTCTACACATCATTATACACATCATCTGCATATCATGCCACACATCATTCGACACATCATTCTACGCATCATTCTACACAACATCATTCCACACATCATTCTCCACAGCATTCTTCAAATCATTCTACACATCATTCTACACATCATTCTATGCATCATTCTACACCTCATTCTACACATCATTCCACACATCATTCTACACATCATCAATCTACGCATCATGCTACACATCATTCTACACATCAGTCTACACATCATTATACACATCATCTGCACATCATTCAAAACATCATTCTGCACATCATTCTACACATCATTCTACACAACATCATTCGACACTTCATTCTACACATCATTCTTCAAATCATTCTACACATCATTCTACACATCATTCTACACATCATTCTACGCATCATTCTACACAGCATTCTACACATCATTCTATACATCATTCTGCACATCAGTCTACACATCATTCTGCACATCAGTCTACACATCATCATACCACACAACATCATTCGACACTTCATTCTACACATCATTCTCCAGCTCATTCTACACGTCATTCTACACATCATTCTACACAACATCATTCGAAACATCATTCTCCAATTCAATCTACACATCATTCTACACATCATTCTGCTCAACATAATTCTGCACATCATTCGACACATAATTCTACACATAATTTTACACCTCATTCTACACATCAGTCTATACATCATTCTACATATAATTATACACAATATTCACGACATTATTCCACACCTCATTTTACACAACATTCTAACCAACATTCTGCACATCGTTCAACACGTCATTATACACACCATTCTACACATGATTCTCCACATCATTCTGCACATCATTCCACACATCATCATTCTTCAGATCATTGTACACGTAATTGTACGCATCATTTTACACATTCTGCTCATCATTCTACACATCATTCTGCACATCATTCTCCCTATCATTCTACACATCATTCTGCACGTCATTTTACACTTCATTCTACACATCATTCTACTCAACATAATTCTGCACATCATTCTATATATCATTCTACTCATCATTCTACACATCATTCTACACATCATTCTACACATCATTTTACACAACATCATTCGAAATATCATTCTACACATCATTCTACATTTCGTTCTACACATCATTCTGCACATCATTCTACACTTCATTCCACACATCATTCTGCACCTCATTCTACACGTGATTCTACACATCATTCTACACATCATTCTACACATCATCATTTTAAACATCACTCGACACTTCATTCTACACATCATCATTCTAAACATCATTCTACACATCATCATTCTAAACATCACTCGACACATCATTCTACACATCCTCATTCTACACATTATTCTACACATCATTCAACACATCATTATGCACATAATTCTACACATCATTCAACACATCTTTCTACACACCATCATTCTACACATCATTCTACATATCATTCTTCAATTCGTTCTACACATCATTGTACACATCATTCTACTCATCATTCTGCGCATCATTCTACACAACATTCTACACATCATTCTACTCAACATCATTCTGCACATCATTCTATGCATCATTCCACACATCATTCGACACATCATTCTGCACATCATTCCACGCATCATTCTACACATCTTATACACATCATTCTACACATCATTCTACACTTCATTCTACACATCATTCTACACATCAATCTACACAACATCATTCTACACATCATTCTACACCACATGATTCTGCACATAATTTTCGGCATCATTCTATACATCATTCTACACATTATTCTACACATCATTCTACACATCATTTTACACGTAATTTTACACATCCTTCTACACATCATTCTGCACATCATTATACACATCAACCTGCACAACATCATTCTGCACAAATTCTACACATCATTCTATACATCAATCTGCAAATCATTCCACACATCATTCTACACATCATTCCACATATCATTCTACACAACATCATTCTACACATCATTCTAAACATCATTCTGCACATCATTCTCCCTATCATTCTACACATCATTCTGCACTTCATTTTACACTTCATTCTACACGTCATTCTACACATCATTCTACACCTCATTCAACACATCATTCTACTCAACATAATTCTGCACATCATTCTATATTTCATTCTACACATCATTCTACGCATCATTCCACACATCATTCTGCAAAACATTCTACACATCATTCTACACATCATCTACATATCATTCTACATTTCATTCTACACGTTAATCTACACAACATCATTCTACTCATCATTTTAAAAATCTTTCTACACATCATTCTACACAGCAATTTACACAACATCATTCGAAATATCATTCTACACATCATTCTACACATCATTCTACACATCATTCTACATTTCGTTCTACACATCATTCTACACATCATTCTACACATCATTCCACACATCATTCTGCACCTCATTTAACTCATGATTCTACACATCATTCTAGACAGCATTCTACACATCATCATTCTAAACATCACTCGACACATCATTCTACACATCATCATTCTACACATCATTCTACACATCATTCAACACATCATTATACACATCATTCTACACATCATTCAACACATCTTTCTACACAACATCATTCTACACATCATTCTACACATCATTCTTCAAATCGTTCTACACATCATTCTACACATCATTCTACTCATCATTCTCCTCATCATTCTGCGCATCATTCTACACATGATTCGACACGTCATTCTACACATCATTCTGCACATCATTCTACTCAACATCATTCTGCACATCATTCTACACCTCATTCTACACATCATTCTACATGTCATTCCACACATCATTCTACACATCATTCTGCACATCATTCTACAATTCATTCTGCACATCATTCCACGCATCATTCTACACATCTTATACACATCATTCTACACATCATTCTACACTTCATTCTACACATCATTCTACACATCAATCTACACAACATCATTGTACTCATCATTCTACACCACATGATTCTGCACATCATTCTCGGCATCATTCTATACATCATTCTACACATTATTTTACACATCATTCTACACATCATTTTACACGTCATTTTACACATCCTTCTACTCATCATTCTGCACATCATTCTACACATCATCCTGCACAACATCATTCTGCACAAATTCTACACATCATTCTATACATCATTCTGCACATTTCCACACATCATTCCACACATCATTCTACACAACATCATTCTACACATCATTCGACACATCATTCTACAAATCATTCTACACAACATCATTCTACACATTATTCTACACATCATTCTTCAAAGCATTCACACATGATTCTACACATCATTCTACACATCATTCAACACATAATTCTACTCAACATCATTCTGCACTTCATTCTATCCATCATTCCACACATCATTCTACACATTATTCGACACATCATTCTACACATCATGCGACACATCATTCACCAAATCATTCTACACATCATTATACACATCATCTGCATATCATGCCACACATCATTCGACACATCATTCTACGCATCATTCTACACAACATCATTCCACACATCATTCTCCACAGCATTCTTCAAATCATTCTACACATCATTCTACACATCATTCTATGCATCATTCTACACCTCATTCTACACATCATTCCACACATCATTCTACACATCATCAATCTACGCATCATGCTACACATCATTCTACACATCAGTCTACACATCATTATACACATCATCTGCACATCATTAAAAACTTCATTCCGCACATCATTCTACACATCATTCTACACAACATCATTCGACACTTCATTCTACACATCATTCTTCAAATCATTCTACACATCATTCTACACATCATTCTACACATCATTCTACGCATCATTCTACACAGCATTCTACACATCATTCTATACATCATTCTGCACATCAGTCTACACATCATTATACACATCATCTGCACATCATTCAAAACATCATTCTGCACATCATTCTGCACATCATTCTTTCCATCATTCCACACATCATTCTACACATAATTCTGCACATCAGTCTACACATCATCATACCACACAACATCATTCGACACTTCATTCTACACATCATTCTCCAGCTCATTCTACACGTCATTCTACACATCATTCTACACAACATCATTCGAAACATCATTCTCCAATTCAATCTACACATCATTCTACACATCATTCTGCTCAACATAATTCTGCACATCATTCGACACATAATTCTACACATAATTTTACACCTCATTCTACACATCAGTCTATACATCATTCTACATATAATTATACACAATATTCACGACATTATTCCACACCTCATTTTACACAACATTCTAACCAACATTCTGCACATCGTTCAACACGTCATTATACACACCATTCTACACATGATTCTCCACATCATTCTGCACATCATTCCACACATCATCATTCTTCAGATCATTGTACACGTAATTGTACGCATCATTTTACACATTCTGCTCATCATTCTACACATCATTCTGCACATCATTCTCCCTATCATTCTACACATCATTCTGCACGTCATTTTACACTTCATTCTACACATCATTCTACTCAACATAATTCTGCACATCATTCTATATATCATTCTACTCATCATTCTACACATCATTCTACACATCATTCTACACATCATTTTACACAACATCATTCGAAATATCATTCTACACATCATTCTACATTTCGTTCTACACATCATTCTGCACATCATTCTGCACATCATTCTACACTTCATTCCACACATCATTCTGCACCTCATTCTACACGTGATTCTACACATCATTCTACACATCATCATTTTAAACATCACTCGACACTTCATTCTAAACATCATCATTCTAAACATCATTCTACACATCATCATTCTAAACATCACTCGACACATCATTCTACACATCCTCATTCTACACATCATTCTACACATCATTCAACACATCATTATGCACATAATTCTACACATCATTCAACACATCTTTCTACACAACATCATTCTACACATCATTCTACATATCATTCTTCAATTCGTTCTACACATCATTGTACACATCATTCTACTCATCATTCTGCGCATCATTCTACACAACATTCTACACATCATTCTACTCAACATCATTCTGCACATCATTCTATGCATCATTCCACACATCATTCGACACATCATTCTGCACATCATTCCACGCATCATTCTACACATCTTATACACATCATTCTACACATCATTCTACACTTCATTCTACACATCATTCTACACATCAATCTACACAACATCATTCTACACATCATTCTACACCACATGATTCTGCACATAATTTTCGGCATCATTCTATACATCATTCTACACATTATTCTACACATCATTCTACACATCATTTTACACGTAATTTTACACATCCTTCTACACATCATTCTGCACATCATTATACACATCAACCTGCACAACATCATTCTGCACAAATTCTACACATCATTCTATACATCATTCTGCAAATCATTCCACACATCATTCTACACATCATTCCACATATCATTCTACACAACATCATTCTACACATCATTCTAAACATCATTCTGCACGTCATTCTACACATCATTCTACACGTCATTCTACACATTATTTCACACATCATTCTACACATCATTCAACACATCATTCCACACATCATTCTACACAACATCATTCTGTACATCATTCTACACTTCATTCTACACATCATTCTACACCTCATTCCACACATCATTCTGCACATTGTTGTAGGAGGCAGGCACCTTTAGAATATACCAGAATACTAGGCATTAGGCACCTGCTAGATATATCTAAACGCATATAAGTTTAAAGTGGCCACACATAAAATGGCTGCCCAGGCATTTAGGGAAATCAGGTAGTCAAGCTGTGAACTGTTGAATGTTCAATGACCGAGCAATAACCCTGTGAGGCCCACTATAGGAATGCCTTGGATGCAGGATAAAAATAATGAGGAGAGAACCCATCTCCCGTATTCAAGGCCAGAAACCAATTAATTCCCCAGGAAGAAAGAGATAAGAGAACCCATCTCCTGTAAACAAGGTTAGAAACCAATTATTTCTCCAAGAAGAAAGAACTAGTGAGAGAACCTATATCAATCAGCCCAAGCTGACAAAAGACGAACACATGGTTCCTGAGACATAAGGGGAATTCTATTGGGTTAAAAGAACCTATATGTAATCTATAATCGTTGTGATTGGCTTGTGTCCAGCCGTGATGGGCTGTGTAACTGCAGTAAACTGTTTGTAACTGTTGTGAAACATATAAAAGTGAATGTAACCCTTTGTTCTGTGGAGAGAAACCTGGATACGGTCCTGAGTTTTTCCTCTCCGCTGAGCGTTATAAAAGCTGCATCAGCATTGGAACCGACTCTGAGTGTTGAGTGATTCTTCTAAGAAAACACTAACGCTAACAATGGCGCAGTCGACGGGATTTCCCGGATTCGCTGGACGCCCTTGGAAAAAACCCGGGTGAGTATAAAAAACAATTTTTAAGTATAAAGGGTGCGGAAGGTGGAAGCTGGTTGATCGACATGAGGAGACGGTCTAATATCTCAAACGCCTAGCCTGAGCCTGAATTAAGAGGACATTTGTCCCACGTCACGGCCAGGAACCAAGTAGGCGTAGGGAACACACTTAGACCGTGGGATCGTGATAGCGAGAGACATCTTCCGGACCCAGTCGTGTAATTTGAAATACCCCGGGGTAGAACCAAGCGGTGTACAGCGGCTAACGGAATCCAAACCTGTGAACAGGGTCGGACCAACGGGCTGAGCGGTGGTAGGTAATCGTTAAGGATACGTAGAGCACTGCGGGAATTGCTTAAACGCGTTTTTAAGAATTGTATAAGTTTGTGTAACAGCAGAACTTGTGACCTGACAGTAGCCAAGAGACAGTTTACTACAAGTCGCGCTAGAAAGAAAGCGTACCTCTGAGAGTAGATTCCTAACGGTACTAGTCCTACCCAGGAATGGCCATGAAAACAAGTAAACTCGAGTGGGGACCAGAAGGGTCGCTTACCCGCCACCTGGCGGAAAAACAAAAGAAGCTAATTGAAAAAATGATTAAAGCAGGGTGGAATCCTCAGGAATTAGTTATGTGAGGAATTATTTAGATAAAACTACGAATTCCCTGAAAGGTCATGGATCCAAAAATAGAGCCAGCCAAAACAAGAAGAGAGACTGTTGTAAATGTCTGATCGTTGAGTGAGAAGTGTCTGTGTGATTTTTGACTGCAGAATGAATTTTTTATGTTTTCATGTTCCGAAAGCCTGGTTGGAAGAGGAATGCAAGTGTCTGTTTATTTTAGAAACAGAGTGAAAGTCTTTTTTTAACCCTTTGTAATGTTGTCCTGTATGTGGGAAGTTTTAAGAAATTTAAGTTCGAAACGCAGTTGTGGACTTATTCGGATGATAAGTTACGGAGCTAGGAAAATAAACAAATAAAGAATAGGTTTGTTGAGCAAAATATTTATTTGACATGCTCACTTACTTGCCGAAAGAAAACATGCAATGATTGATTGGGTTGAAAGACATAAATTTAGTCTCGGAATGAGATAAAGAATGCTTTAAAAAAAAAGAGCTTCTAAAAAAAAAAGTTTTAAATAAAGATTGAAATTACAACGTTTGAATTGGGATTTTGAGATATTCAGAGAAGGCACAGGAAATACTGAGGTGGATTTAAAAAAAAAGAAAAAGATTAAATTAAATCTGATCAGGTCAAACTCCTGGGCAAGTGGCGAGCTATCTGCGAAGGTGTAAAATGAACTTTTGTAAAATGTTAAAAAACAGCAAGCTTTAGTAACGACTTTGAAACTGGAGCATTTTGAGATAACGAAAGGCAGCACTCAAACTCTCAAAGCTGGACTCCATTCCAGTTATGGAGAATAAGAAAAAGATAAAGACGCCACTTTGAAAGTAAACAAATGATTTTAAATTAACAACTTTATGTAGTTACGAACCCTCCGTGTAAAATACAAAACCTAATTTGAAGAAATAAAAAAAAAAGATGTAACGGACTAAATGGAAAAAGACATAACTTACTAAATACTAGTTGATGTTTGCTGTGAAAAAGATATTGGTTTAATTAGAATGAAAAAAATATTGGAATAAGTAAAAAACACTCTACATGGATTCGAATTTTCAATTATGAAAAAGTTTCAATGCAGTTTGAAAAGATTTCCAAAATGGACAGTGTTTATCAAAAATGTCCCGAACAGTTTAAACAAGCAGGAGGGTTTTGAAGATAACGAGGAGAAAGAGGGAAATAAAAAAAAAACAGAATTGAATTTCAGTAAACGAAATTGCTATTGTATGTGTGGTCTTGTTTTAAAACAATTAAAAAAAAATTCTTTGGACTGTACTTGAATTAGAAGTTAAGAAAACATTGGAGTTTACTCTACTGATTTATGCTGTTTTTAACGGATTCCTAATTTCGAAGCCAGTTTTGAAGGCACAAAGACTTTTTTTTCAGATGATTACGTGAAGTCACGTAATGACATCAGGTCTTCTTACAAACCTGGAAAGGAATTAACCCTTTCCATTGACAGTCGTTTTATACTGATCATTATTAATTTGGATTTCTTAATAAAAAAAAAGACTCACCTAACAGAGAAACAAAAATAAAAACAGAACTAGCTTATGTAATAATACTTGCCTGATACAATAAAGAAATAGATACTCAGTAAAACAAATTGAAGAGTTAAAAGCTAAGATAAACAGGCTGGAAGCGATAACGGGACCAGACGGATAGTGCAGTGCGCAGCCATAGCACCATCACCTCTGGCAATAGAGCCAATGTACCCCACGGTGGGTAGGTGTAGTCCACAAACCCAACCTAACGGTAAAGCAGACAGAGATGTTTGGAGGAATAGCTTTGGCCTTGGTCATAGGAGTTTGGGTAATATTTAAGTGAGTAAAGACACGGGCGCACGCCTTACAGATTCAGCTCGAAATGGTTCGATTATAACCTTGTGCTTCTGATTTTGCAGGGTGACAGGGACACTCGTAGAGCAAAAAACTTAACCCCTGGTGACGACCAGGCCGTCTGTTTAAAATTACAGATAATACTTACCGGAATGGGAATACGAAAGGCGCTACTCGTAATATGGATAGCCCTGCGACATGCACGTACCCTGGGCAACACCGACGGACAGCAGAGCTTGCTGGAAATAAACAACTACATGAACTATGGAGTCTTGTTTAATTTAACGGATGGAATGTGCATCCCAGCAGCCAAGGACTGGAGCAAGGACAGGACTTATTTTAATGCATGGTTACAAGTGAATCCTAATAAGAATCCTAATAAGAATAAGAGTATGTGTACAGTGCTCCACAGGTATAAGGAGCAGATGCATTAAACGGAGGGATGTCAAAGGGCCTGATGAATGTACTTTCGGCATAATTTGCGCGCCTCCGGGACAATCCCAGCAATCAGTCATCCGCAAGAAGGGAATGGTGCTGTGTGGGTATTACGAGGAGGCGGAGGCGGCTGCAATATCATTATATGTATGTTTCTCACCCCCTCCGACACCGCGCCCCATAAGAATCACTACATTGCCCGAGGAACTGCCTTGCCCCATAACTACGAAGGAACCAGAGAATGGGATTGTAATGTACAACGAGGGGGAACTGTTGTATGATAATGTTAAACATGAAATTGTGCCTGTTCTGAACAATATTTCAGGCATCCAGATGCCGGGATACTGTACAGAACAGTCAAGGAAGATGTACAATGTATTAAGTAAAGTTGTAATGCAGCAGGCTGCCGATGCAATGGGTGCCAGTAAGTTCCGGGGACAGGGGTTAGCCCCCAGGATGAAGAGGGAAATACAAGGATTAAATGAGAGGGTGGAACAGCTTAGAGGGGTGATGAAGGGGTTATTGATGAGGGTGGAGCAAAACCAGGAAGACCAAGCCAACCTAGGAAATGAGGGTGCCAAAATCCAGCTGGATGGCATCTCAGTCCTGGAAGCTCACGCCAGAACCATCAATCACCTCACTGATAGAGAACAGGAAGATACAGGGAAAGCAAAGACAGGGGCAACTCTGTCACGCTTATGGTTTGTGGATGGTGGGACAGATCCGCCACAATCTCGACCAGATCCAACGCGGGGAAGTACCCGATTGGAGAGACAGTTCACACTTAGCTCAGGGGGACAATGGATAATTGTACTCTGAAGGGACTGACCAGAGTATACCCAGCAATTCCAGATTGCCAGATGGGTAGGACTACCGGGATAGGGATAGTCCTGATGATCGCTATAGCTACGCCGGACTCAGGGCCGTTCCCCCTATACCAACGAGAGAAAATCGGAATAATACGGGAAAATGTCTCCATACCACCACCTCTGCCGTTCGTCGAAACAACATACTTACCGGGATTTCCCTAGCAGATTGCAAGCAAAAGGGGGAAATCACAGTATGCCCTCACCCAGTGGGCAGAGGGGAGCGAGACGAGTGCGGGTTTAACCGAACCGACGGGTGTGTACTAGAAATAGTGCCCGCACACATGCACTTCGCGAGAGCAGGCTACGGAGGGAAGGGAAGATTCTGCGTCTCTACTACTGAGCGTTCATTCCAGTATAATGACCTGCAGTGCCCTATACCACAGCCAAACTTTTGCTTTACACCACTACGACCTGTCGCGATCGGGCAAGCGCATATCTCCCAGGTTAGGCGCAGGAAGTCCGAAGTTATTGAGGTAACCGATCAGCTCCATGATCATTTACAGGCTTATGATGAACCAGATTAGGTCCTTATCCCACATTTAACCGAAGTATTACGAGAGTTGAGGCTCAGAGTGGGTCAATCCGTATAGCCAAACTAAAATCAAAGTACTGGAAGAGGATACCGAGGTAGACTTAAAAAGTCAGAGTTGGTGGAGAAAGGTCTGGGACTGGGGAATAAATGTGAACATCCACCCATGGATTCGAATAATTTCACATATACTGGTCGGGATACAATTGATCTTAGCAATAACATGGGGCGTAATGGCCTGCCAGGCATGCAGACACCACGCACAACGAAGACGGACAAATCACCGTTCCCCGGATACTAAACAAGCCTGTTTTATAAGGGGGCAGGAGGATTTGGCCTTTGTCAATTCGATTTAATCAACCGGGACTCCTGAAACCGCGTGACTGGCCAGCACGTTGAGGCAGGGAGTACCGGGCCGTGCACAAAATCTAATAAAGGTCGAATGGTCGGTTAAAAGGGGACTAGGACTAGTCCCTTTACCGAAAGAGGGAGTTGTTGTAGGAGGTAGGCACCTTTAGAATATACCAGAATACTAGGCATTAGGCACCTGCTAGATATATCTAAACGCATATAAGTTTAAAGTGGCCACACATAAAATGGCTGCCCAGGCATTTAGGGAAATCAGGTAGTCAAGCTGTGAACTGTTGAATGTTCAATGACCGAGCAATAACCCTGTGAGGCCCACTATAGGAATGCCTTGGATGCAGGATAAGAATAATGAGGAGAGAACCCATCTCCCGTATTCAAGGCCAGAAACCAATGAATTCCGCCGGAAGAAAGAGATAAGAGAACCCATCTCCTGTAAACAAGGTTAGAAACCAATTATTTCTCCAAGAAGAAAGAACTAGTGAGAGAACCTATATCAATCAGCCCAAGCTGACAAAAGTGAACACATGGTTCCTGAGACATAAGGTGAATTCTATTGGGTTAAAATAACCTATATGTAATCTATAATCGTTGTGATTGGCTTGTGTCCAGCCGTGATGGGCTGTGTAACTGCAGTAAACTGTTTGTAACTGTTGTGAAACATATAAAAGTGAATGTAACCCTTTGTTCTGTGGAGAGAAACCTGGATACGGTCCTGAGTTTTTCCTCCCCGCTGAGCGTTAGAAAAGCTGCATCAGCATTGGAACCGACTCTGAGTGTTGAGTGATTCTTCTAAGAAAACATCAACGCTAACAACATCATTCCACACAACCGCATTCGAAACATCATTCTACACATAATTCTGCACATCCTTATACACCTCATTCTACACATCATTCTACCAATCATTCTACAAATCATCATTCTTCACATCATTCGACACATCATTCTACACATTCTACACATCATTATACACATCATTCTGCACGTCATTCTACACATCATTCTGCACATCATTCTACAAATCATTCGACACAACATCATTCCACACATCATTCGACACATTATTCTACACATCACTCTACACATCGTTCGACGCATCATTCTACAAGTCATTTTACACGTCATTCTACACATCATTCTACACATCATTCTGCACATCATTCTACAAATCATTCTGCTCATCATTCTACGCATCATTCTACACATCATTCTACTCATCATTCTATACATCATTCTACATATCATTCTACACATCATTCGACACATCATTCTACACAACATCATCCTACTCATCATTCTATGCAACATTCTACACATTATGCTGCACATTATTCTACACATCATTCTACACATCATCATTCGAAAGATAATTCTACACTTCATTCTACACAACATTCTACACATCATTCTACACATCATTCTACATTTCGTTCTACACATCATTCTCCACATCATTTTACACGTCATTCTACACATCCTTCTACACATTATTCTACACTTCATTCTACACATCATTCTGCACATCATTCCACACATCATCATTCTACATATCATTGTACACGTAATTGTACGCATCATTTTACACATTCTGCTCATCATTCTACACATCATTCTGCACATCATTCTACACGTCATTCCACACATCATTCTCCCTATCATTCTACACCTCATTCTACACATATTCTACTCAACATAATTCTGCACATCATTCTATATACCATTCTACACATCATTCTACAGATCATTCGACACATCATTCTGCAAACCATTCTAAAAATCATTCTACACATCATCTACACATCATATTACATTTCATTCTAAACATTAATCTACACAACATCATTCTACTCATCATTCTACACATCATTCTACACATCATTCTACACATCATTTTACACAACATTCTACACATCATTCTGCACATCATTCTACACATTATTCGACAAATCATTCTACACATCATTCTGCACATCATTCTGCACATCATTCTACACATCATTCTACAAGTCATTCCACACATCATTCTACACATCATTCTGCACATCATTCTACGCATCATTCAACACATCATTCTACACATCATTCTACACATCTTATACACTTCATTCTACACATCATTCTCTACATCAATCTACACAACATCATTCTACTTATCATTCTACACTACATGATTCTGCACATCATTCGAGGCATTATTCTGCACATCAATCTACGCATCATCCTGCACAACATCATTCTGCACAAATTATACACATCATTCTATACATCATTCTGCACATCATTCTACACATCATTCCACATATCATTCCACACATCATTCTACACAACATCATTCTACACATCATTCTACATTTGATTCTACACATCATTCCACACATCATTCTACACATCATTCTACACATCATTCTACGCATCATTCTTCAAATCATTCTACACATCATTCTACACATCATTCTACACATCATTCTACGCATCATTCTACACAGCATTCTACACATCATTCTATACATCATTCTGCACATCAGTCTACACATCATTATACACATCATCTGCACATCATTCAAAACATCATTCTGCACATCATTCTGCACATCATTCTTTCCATCATTCCACACATCATTCTACACATAATTCTGCACATCAGTCTACACATCATCATACCACACAACATCATTCGACACTTCATTCTACACATCATTCTCCAGCTCATTCTACAAGTCATTCTACACATCATTCTACACAACATCATTCGAAACATCATTCTCCAATTCAATCTACACATCATTCTACACATCATTCTGCTCAACATAATTCTGCACATCATTCGACACATAATTCTACACATAATTTTACACCTCATTCTACACATCAGTCTATACATCATTCTACATATAATTATACACATTATTCACGACATTATTCCACACCTCATTTTACACAACATTCTAACCAACATTCTGCACATCGTTCAACACGTCATTATACACACCATTCTACACATGATTCTCCACATCATTCTGCACATCATTCCACATATCATCATTCTTCAGATCATTGTACACGTAATTGTACGCATCATTTTACACATTCTGCTCATCATTCTACACATCATTCTGCACATCATTCTCCCGATCATTCGACACATCATTCTGCACGTCATTTTACACTTCATTCTACACATCATTCTACTCAACATAATTCTGCACATTATTCTATATATCATTCTACTCATCATTCTACACATCATTCTACACATCATTCTACACATCATTTTGCACAACATCATTCGAAATATCATTCTACACATCATTCTACATTTCGTTCTACACATCATTCTGCACATCATTCTACACTTCATTCCACACATCATTCGGCACCTCATTCTACACATGATTCTACACATCATTCTGCACATCATTCTACACATCATCATTTTAAACATCACTCGACACTTCATTCTACACATCATCATTCTAAACATCATTCTACACATCATCATTCTACACATCATTCTACACATCATTCAACACATCATTATGCACATAATTCTACACATCATTCAACACATCTTTCTACACAACATCATTCTACACATCATTCTACACATCATTCTTCAATTCGTTCCACACATCATTGTACACATCATTCTACTCATCATTCTACTCATCATTCTGCGCAACATTCTACACATCATTCTACACATCATTCTACTCAACATCATTCTGCACATCATTCTATGCATCATTCCACACATCATTCGACACATCATTCTGCACATCATTCCACGCATCATTCTACACATCTTATTCACATCATTCTACACATCATTCTACACTTCATTCTACACATCATTCTACACATCAATCTACACAACATCATTCTACACATCATTCTACACCACATGATTCTGCACATCATTTTCGGCATCATTCTATACATCATTCTACACATTATTCTACACATCATTCTACACATCATTTTACACGTAATTTTACACATCCTTCTACACATCATTCTGCACATCATTATACACATCATCCTGCACAACATCATTCTGCACAAATTCTACACATCATTCTATACATCATTCTGCACATCATTCTACACGTCATTCTACACATTATTTCACACATCATTCTACACATCATTCAACACATCATTCCACACATCATTCTACACAACATCATTCTGTACATCATTCTACACTTCATTCTACACATCATTCTACACCTCATTCCACACATCATTCTGCACATTGTTGTAGGAGGTAGGCACCTTTAGAATATACCAGAATACTAGGCATTAGGCACCTGCTAGATATATCTAAACGCATATAAGTTTAAAGTGGCCACACATAAAATGGCTGCCCAGGCATTTAGGGAAATCAGGTAGTCAAGCTGTGAACTGTTGAATGTTCAATGACCGAGCAATAACCCTGTGAGGCCCACTATAGGAATGCCTTGGATGCAGGATAAGAATAATGAGGAGAGAACCCATCTCCCGTATTCAAGGCCAGAAACCAATGAATTCCGCCGGAAGAAAGAGATAAGAGAACCCATCTCCTGTAAACAAGGTTAGAAACCAATTATTTCTCCAAGAAGAAAGAACTAGTGAGAGAACCTATATCAATCAGCCCAAGCTGACAAAAGTGAACACATGGTTCCTGAGACATAAGGTGAATTCTATTGGGTTAAAATAACCTATATGTAATCTATAATCGTTGTGATTGGCTTGTGTCCAGCCGTGATGGGCTGTGTAACTGCAGTAAACTGTTTGTAACTGTTGTGAAACATATAAAAGTGAATGTAACCCTTTGTTCTGTGGAGAGAAACCTGGATACGGTCCTGAGTTTTTCCTCCCCGCTGAGTGTTATAAAAGCTGCATCAGCATTGGAACCGACTCTGAGTGTTGAGTGATTCTTCTAAGAAAACACTAACGCTAACAATGGCGCAGTCGACGGGATTTCCCGGAGTCGCTGGACGCCTTTGGAAAAAACCCGGGTGAGTATAAAAAACAATTTTTAAGTATAAAGGGTGCGGAAGGTGGAAGCTGGTTGATCGACATGAGGAGACGGTCTAATATCTCAAACGCCTAGCCTGAGCCTGAATTAAGAGGACATTTGTCCCACGTCACGGCCAGGAACCAAGTAGGCGTAGGGAACACACTTAGACCGTGGGATCGTGATACCGAGAGACATCTTCCGGACCCAGTCGTGTAATTTGAAATACCCCGGGGTAGAACCAAGCGGTGTACAGCGGCTAACGGAATCCAAACCTGTGAACAGGGTCGGACCAACGGGCTGAGCGGTGGTAGGTAGTCGTTAAGGATACGTAGAGCACTGCGGGAATTGCATAAACGCGTTTTTAAGAATTTTATAAGTTTGTGTAACAGCAGAACTTGTGACCTGACAGTAGCCAAGAGACAGTTTACTACAAGTCGCGCTAGAAAGAAAGCGTACCTCTGAGAGTAGATTCCTAACGGTACTAGTCCTACCCAGGAATGGCCATGAAAACAAGTAAACTCGAGTGGGGACCAGAAGGGTCGCTTACCCGCCACCTGGTGGAAAAACAAAAGAAGCTAATTGAAAAAATGATTAAAGCAGGGTGGAATCCTCAGGAATTAGTTATGTGAGGAATTATTTAGATAAAACTATGAATTCCCTGAAAGGTCATGGATCCAAAAATAGAGCCAGCCAAAACAAGAAGAGATACTGTTGTAAATGTCTGATCGTTGAGTGAGAAGTGTCTGTGTGATTTTTGACTGCAGAGTGAATTTTTTATGTTTTCATGTTCCGAAAGCCTGGTTGGAAGAGGAATGCAAGTGTCTGTTTATTTTAGAAACAGAGTGAAAGTCTTTTTTTAACCCTTTGTAATGTTGTCCTGTATGTGGGAAGTTTTAAGAAATTTAAGTTCGAAACGCAGGTGTGGATTTATTCGGATGATAAGTTACGGAGCTAGGAAAATAAACAAATAAAGAATAGGTTTGTTGAGCAAAATATTTATTTGACATGCTCACTTACTTGCCGAAAGAAAACATGCAATGATTGATTGGGTTGAAAGACATAAATTTAATCTCGGAATGAGATAAAGAATGCTTTAAAAAAAAAGAGCTTCTAAACAAAAAAGTTTTAAATAAAGATTGAAATTACAACGTTTGAATTGGGATTTTGAGATATTCAGAGAAGGCACAGGAAATACTGAGGTGGATTTAAAAAAAAAGAAAAAGATTAAATTAAATCTGATCAGGTCAAACTCCTGGGCAAGTGGCGAGCTATCTGCGAAGGTGTAAAATGAACATTTTTAAAATGTTAAAAAAAAACAAGCTTTAGTAACGACTTTGAAACTGGAGCATTTTGAGATAACGAAAGGCAGCACTCAAACTCTCAAAGCTGGACTCCATTCCAGTTATGGAGAAAAAGAAAATGATAAAGACGCCACTTTGAAAGTAAACAAATGATTTTAAATTAACAACTTTATGGAGTTACGAACCCTCCGTGTAAAATACAAAACCTAATTTGAAGAAATAAAAAAAAAAGATGTAACGGACTAAATGGAAAAAGACATAACTTACTAAATACTAGTTGATGTTTGCTGTGAAAAAGATATTGGTTTAATTAGAAGGAAAAAAATATTGGAATAAGTAAAAAACACTCTACATGGATTCGAATTTTCAATTATGAAAAAGTTTCAATGCAGTTTGAAAAGATTTCCAAAATGGACAGTATTTATCAAAAAAATCCCGAACAGTTTAAACAAGCAGCAGGGTTTTGAAGATAACGAGGAGAAAGAGAGAAATAAAAAAAAAACAGAATTGAATTTCAGTAAACAAAATTGCTATTGTATGTGTGGTCTTGTTTTAAAACAATTTAAAAAAAAATTCTTTGGCATGTACTTGAATTAGAAGTTAAGAAAACATTGGAGTTTACTCTAATGATTTATGCTGTTTTTAACGGATTCCTAATTTCGAAGCCAGTTTTGAAGGCACAAAGACTTTTTTTTCAGATGATTACGTGAAGTCACGTAATGACATCAGGTCTTCTTACAAACCTGGAAAGGAGTTAACCCTTTCCATTGACAGCCGTTTTATACTGATCATTATTAATTTGGATTTCTTAATAAAAAAAAAGACTCACCTAACAGAGAAACAAAAATAAAAACAGAACTAGCTTATGTAATAATACTTGCCTGATACAATAAAGAAATAGATACTCAATAAAACAAATTGAAGAGTTAAAAGCTAAGATAAACAGGCTGGAAGAGATAACGGGACCAGACGGATAGTGCAGTGCGCAGCCATAGCACCATCACCTCTGGCAATAGAGCCAATGTACCCCACGGTGGGTAGGTGTAGTCCACAAACCCAACCTAACTGTAAAGCAGACAGAGATGTTTGGAGGAATAGCTTTGGCCTTGGTCATAGGAGTTTGGGTAATATTTAAGTGAGTAAAGACACGGGCGCACGCCTTACAGATTCAGCTCGAAATGGTTCGATTATAACCTTGTGCTTCTGATTTTGCAGGGTGACAGGGACACTCGTAGAGCAAAAAACTTTACCCCTGGTGACGACCAGGCCGTCTGTTTAAAATTACAGATAATACTTACCGGAATGGGAATACGAAAGGCGCTACTCATAATATGGATAGCCCTGCGACATGCACGTACCCTGGGCAACACCGACGGACAGCAGAGCTTGCTGGAAATAAACAACTACATGAACTATGGAGTCTTGTTTAATTTAACGGACGGAATGTGCATCCCAGCAGCCAAGGACTGGAGCAAGGACAGGACTTATTTTAATGCATGGTTACAAGTGAATCCTAATAAGAATCCTAATAAGAATAAGAGTATGTGTACAGTGCTCCACGGGTATAAGGAGCAGATGCATTAAACGGAGGGATGTCAAAGGGCCTGATGAATGTACTTTCGGCATAATTTGCGCGCCTCCGGGACAATCCCAGCAATCAGTCATCCGCAAGAAGGGAATGGGGCTGTGTGGGTATTACGAGGAGGCGGAGGCGGCTGCAATATCATTGTATATATGTTTCTCACCCCCTCCGACACCGCGGCCCATAAGAATCACTACATTGCCCGAGGAACTGCCTTGCCCCATAACTACGAAGGGACCAGAGAATGGGATTGTAATGTACAACGAGGGGGAACTGCTGTATGATAATGTTAAACATGAAATTGTGCCTGTTCTGATCAATATTTCAGGCATCCAAATGCCGGGATACTGTACAGAACAGTCAAGGAAGATGTACAATGTATTAAGTAAAGTTGTAATGCAGCAGGCTGCCGATGCAATGGGTGCCAGTAGGTTCCGGGGACAGGGGTTAGCCCCCAGGATGAAGAGGGAAATACAAGGATTAAATGAGAGGGTGTAACAGCTTAGAGGGGTGATGAAGGGGTTATTAAAGAGGGTGGAGCAAAACCAGGAAGACCAAGCCAACCTAGGAAAGGAGGGTGCCAAAATCCAGCTGGATGGCATCTCAGTCCTGGAAGCTCACGCCAGAACCATCAATCACCTCACTGATAGAGAACAGGAAGATACAGGGAAAGCAAAGACAGGGGCAACTCTGTCACGCTTATGGTTTGTGGATGGTGGGACAGATCCGCCACAATCTCGACCAGATCCAACGCGGGGAAGTACCCGATTGGAGAGACAGTTCACATTTAGCTCAGGGGGACACTAGATAATTGTACTCTGAAGGGACTGACCAGAGTATACCCAGCAATTCCAGATTGCCAGATGGGTAGGACTACCGGGATAGGGATAGTCCTGATGATCCCTATAGCCACGCCGGACTCAGGGCCGTTCCCCCTATACCAACGAGAGAATATCGGAATAATACGGGAAAATGTCTCCATACCACCACCTCTGCCGTTCGTCGAAACAACATACTTACCGGGATTTCCCTAGCAGATTGCAAGCAAAAGGGGGAAATCACAGTATGCCCTCACCCAGTGGGCAGAGGGGAGCGAGACGAGTGCGGGTTTAACCGAACCGACGGGTGTGTACTAGAAATAGTGCACGCACACATGCACTTCGTGAGAGCAGGCTACGGAGGGAAGGGAAGATACTGCGTCTCTACTACTGAGCGTTCATTCCAGTATAATGACCTGCAGTGCCCTAACCACAGCCAAACTTTTGCTTTACACCACTACGACCTGTCGCGATCGGTTCAAGCGCATATCACCCAGGTTAGGCGCAGGAAGTCCGAAGTTATTGAGGTAACCGATCAGCTCCATGATCATTTACAGGCTTATGATGAACCAGATTAGGTCCTTATCCCACATTTAACCGAAGTATTACGAGAGTTGAGGCTCAGAGTGGGTCAATCCGTATAGCCAAACTAAAATCAAAGTACTGGAAGAGGATACCGAGTTAGACTTACAACGTCAGAGTTGGTGGAGAAAGGTCTGGGACTGGGGAATAAATGTGAACATCCACCCATGGATTCGAATAATTTCACATATACTGGTCGGGATACAATTGATCTTAGCAATAACATGGGGCGTAATGGCCTGCCAGGCATGCAGACACCACGCACAACGAAGACGGACAAATCACCGTTCCCCGGATACTAAACAAGCCTGTTTTCTTAGGGGGCAGGAGGATTTGGCCTTTGTCAATTCGATTTAATCAACCGGGACTCCTGAAACCGCGTGACTGGCCAGCACGTTGAGGCAGGGAGTACCGGGCCGTGCACAAAATCTAATAAAGGTCGAATGGTCGGTTAAAAGGGGACTAGGACTAGTCCCTTTACCGAAAGAGGGAGTTGTTGTAGGAGGTAGGCACCTTTAGAATATACCAGAAGACTAGGCATTAGGCACCTGCTAGATATATCTAAACGCATATAAGTTTAAAGTGGCCACACATAAAATGGCTGCCCAGGCATGATGGGAAATCAGGTAGTCAAGCTGTGAACTGTTGAATGTTCAATGACCGAGCAATAACCCTGTGAGGCCCACTATAGGAATGCCTTGGATGCAGGATAAGAATAATGAGGAGAGAACCCATCTCCCTTATTCAAGGCCAGAAACCAATTAATTCCCCAGGAAGAAAGAGATAAAATAACCCATCTCCTGTAAACAAGGTTATAAACCAATTATTTCTCCAAGAAGAAAGAACAAGTGAGAGAACCTATATCAATCAGTCCAAGCTGACAAACGATGAACACATGGTTCTTGAGACATAAGGAGAAATCTATTGGGTTAAAAGAACCTATATGTAATCTATAATCGTTGTGATTGGCTTGTGTCCAGCCGTGATGGGCTGTGTAACTGCAGTAAACTGTTTGTAACTGTTGTGAAACATATAAAAGTGAATGTAACCCTTTGTTCTGTGGAGAGAAACTTGGATACGGTCCTGAGTTTTTCCTCCCCGCTGAGCGTTAGAAAAGCTGCATCAGCATTGGAACCGACTCTGAGTGTTGAGTGATTCTTCCAAGAAAACACCAACGCTAACAACATCATTCCACACAACCGCATTCGAAACATCATTCTACACATCATTCTGCACATCCTTATACACCTCATTCTACACATCATTCTACCAATCATTCTACAAATCATCATTCTTCACATCATTCGACACATCATTCTACACATTCTACACATCATTATACACATCATTCTGCACGTCATTCTACACATCATTCTGCACATCATTCTACAAATCATTCGACACAACATCATTCTACACATCATTCGACACAACATTCTACACATCATTCTACGCAACATCATTCTACACATTATTCTACACATCATTCTTCAAATCATTCTACACATCATTCTACACATCATGCTACACATCATTCAACACATCATTCTACTCAACATCATTCTGCACTTCATTATATAAATCATTCCACACATCATTCTACACATCATTCTACACATCATCATTCTACGCATCATGCGCCACATCATTCTACACATCATTCTACACATCATTATACACATCATCTGCACATCATTCTACACATCATTCTTCAAATCATTCTACACATTATTCTACACATCATTCTACACATCATTCTACACATCATTATACACATCATCATTCCACACATCATTCTACACATCATTCTACACATAATTCTACATATAATTCTACACATCATTCTACAAATCATTCGACACATCATTCGACTCATCATTCCACACATCATTCGACACATTATTCTACACATCACTCTACACATCGTTCGACGCATCATTCTACAAGTCATTTTACACATCATTCTACACATCATTCTACACATCATTCTGCACATAATTCTACAAATCATTCTACTCATCATTCTACGCATCATTCTACACATCATTCTACTCATCATTCTATACATCATTCTACATATCATTCTACACATCATTCGACACATCATTCTACACAACATCATCCTACTCATCATTCTATGCAACATTCTACACATTATGCTGCACATTATTCTACACATCATTCTACACATCATCATTCGAAAGATAATTCTACACTTCATTCTACACAACATTCTACACATCATTCAACACATCATTCTACATTTCGTTCTAGACATTATTCTCCACATCATTTTACACGTCATTCTACACATCATTCTACACATTATTCTACACTTCATTCTACACATCATTCTGCACATCATTCCACACATCATCATTCTACATATCATTGTACACGTAATTGTACGCATCATTTTACACATTCTGCTCATCATTCTACACATCATTCTGCACATCATTCTACACGTCATTCCACACATCATTCTCCCTGTCATTCTACACCTCATTCTACACATATTCTACTCAACATAATTCTGCACATCATTCTATATATCATTCTACACATCATTCTACAGATCATTCGACACATCATTCTGCAAATCATTCTACACATCATTCTACACATCATCTACACATCATATTACATTTCATTCTAAACATTAATCTACACAACATCATTCTACTCATCATTCTACACATCATTCTACACATCATTCTACACATCATTTTACACAACATTCTACACATCATTCTGCACATCATTCTACACATTATTCGACAAATCATTCTACACATCATTCTGCACATCATTCTGCACATCATTCTACACATCATTCTACAAGTCATTCCACACATCATTCTACACATTATTCTGCACATCATTCTACGCATCATTCAACACATCATTCTACACATCATTCTAAACATCTTATACACTTCATTCTACACATCATTCTCTACATCAATCTACACAACATCATTCTACTTATCATTCTACACTACATGATTCTGCACATCATTCGAGGCATTATTCTGCACATCAATCTACGCATCATCCTGCACAACATAATTCTGCACAAATTATACACATCATTCTATACATCATTCTGCACATCATTCTACACATCATTCCACATATCATTCCACACATCATTCTACACAACATCATTCTACACATCATTCTACATTTGATTCTACACATCATTCCACACATCATTCCACACATCATTCTACACATCATTCCACATAACCGCATTCGAAACATCATTCTCCACATCATTCTACACATCATTATACACCTCATTCTACACATCATTCTACACATCATTCTACAAATCATCATTCTACACATCATTCGACACATCATTCTACACATTCTACACATCATTATACACATCATTCTGCACCTCATTCTAGACATCATTCTGCACATGATTCTACACATCATTCTACACAACATCAATCTACACATCATTCTACACATCATTCTACAATCATTCGACACAACATCATTCTATACAGCATTGTGCACATCATTCTTCAAATCATTCACACATCATTTTACACATCATTCTATACATCATTCTACACATCATTCTACATATCATTCTACACATCATTCTACACATCATTCTACACATCATTCAACACATAATTCGACTCAACATCATTCTGCACATCATTATATATCATTCCACACATCATTCTACACATCATTCTACACATCATTCTACATATCATTCTACACCTCATTCCACACATCATTGTACACATCATTCCACACAGCCGCATTCGAAACATCATTCTACACATTATTCTACACATCATTATACACCTCATTCTACACATCATTCTACCCATCATTCTACAAATCATCATTCTACACATCATTCGACACATCATTCTGCACATTCTACACTTCATTCTGCATTTCATTCTGTACATCATTCCACACATCATTCTACACATCATTATACTCCTCATTCTACACATCATTCTACACATCATTCTACACATCATCATTCTACGCATCATGCGCCACATTATTCTACACATCGTTCTCCACATCATTATACACATCATCTGCACATCATTCTAAACATCATCTGCACATCATTCTACACAACATCATATTACACTTCATTCTACAGATCGTTCTTCAAATCATTCTACACATCATTCTACACATCATTCTACACATCATTCTACACATAATTCTACATATCATTCCACACATCATTCTACACATCATTCTACACAGCATCATTCTACTCATCATTCTACAAATCATTCTACACATCATTCGATTCATCATTCAACACATAATTCGACCCATCATTGTACACAATATTCTGCACATCGTTCTACACATCATTCTACTCGTCATTTTACACATCATTCTACACATCATTCTACACATCATTCTGCACATCATTCTGCAAATCATACTACACAACATCATTCTGCGCATCATTCTACACATCATTCTACTCAACATCATTCTGTTCATCATTCATTACATCATTCTACATGTTAGCGTTAGAGTTTTCTCAGAAGAATCACTCAACACTCAGAGTCGGTTCCAATGCTGATGCGGCCTTTATTACGCTTAGCGGGGAGGAAATCACAATACTGAGTCCAGGCTTCTCTCCACAGAACAAAGGGTTACATTCACTTTTATATGTTTCACAACAGTTACAAACAGTTTACTACAGTGTCACAGCCCTTCACGGCTGGACACAAGCCAATCACAACGATTATAGATTACATATAGGTTCTTTTAACACAATAGAATTCTCCTTATGTCTCAGGAACCATGTGTTCATCTCTTGTCAGCTTGGGCTGATTGATATAGGTTCTCTCACTTGTTCTTTCTTCTTGGAGAAATAATTGGTTTATAACCTTGTCTACAGGAGATGGGTTCTTATATCTCTTTCTTCCTGGGGAATTAATTGGTTGGTGGCCTTGAATACGGGAGATGGGTTCTCTCCTCATTATTCTTATCCTGCATCCAAGGCATTCCTATAGTGGGCCTCACAGGGTTATTGCTCGGTCATTGAACATTCAACAGTTCGCAACTTGACAACCTGATTTCCCATCATTCCTGGGCAGCCATTTTATGTGTGGCCACTTTAAACTTATATGCGTTTAGATATATCTAGCAGGTGCCTAATGCCTAGTATTCTGGTATATTCTAAAGGTGCCTACCTCCTACAACAACTCCCCCTTTCAGTAAAGGGACTAGTCCTAGTCCCCTTTTAACCGACCATTCGACCTTTATTAGATTTTGTGCACGGCCCGGTACTCCCTGCCTCAACGTGCTGGCCAGTCACGCGGTTTCAGGAGTCACGGTTGCTTAAATCGAATTGACAAAGGCCAAATCCTCCTGCCCCCTTATAAAACAGGCTTGTTTAGTATCCGGGGAACGGTGATTTGTCCGTCTTCGTTGTGCGTGGTGTCTGCATGCCTGGCAGGCCATTACGCCCCATGTAATTGCTAAGATCAATTGTATCCCGACCAGTATATGTGAAATTATTCGAATCCATGGGTGGATGTTCACATTTATTCCCCAGTCCCAGACCTTTCTCCACCAACTCTGACTTTGTAAGTCTACCTCGGTATCTTCTTCCAGTACTTTGATTTTAGTTTCTAGTTGGTGGTAGAGCTTTACGGATTGACCAACACTGAGCCTCAATTCTCGTAATACTTCGGTTAGATGTGGGATAGGGACCTGCTCTGGCTCGTCATAATCCTGTAAATGATCATGGAGCTGATTGGTTACCTCAATAACTTCGGACTTCCGGCGCCTAAACTGTGTGATATGCGCTTGCCCGATCGCGACAGGTCGTAGTGTTGTAAAGCAAAAGTTTGGCTGTGGTATAGGGCACTGCAGGTCATTATACTGGAATGAACGCTCAGTAGTAGAGACGCAGTATCTTCCCTTCCCTCCGGAGCCTGCCCTCGCGAAGTGCATGTGTGCGGGCACTATTTCTAGTACACACCCTTCGGTTCGGTTAAACCCGCACTCGTCAAGCTCCCCTCGGCCCACCACGTGAGGGCATACTGTGATTTCCCCTTTTTGCTTCCAAACTGCTAGGGAAATCCCGGTAAGTATGTTGTTTCGACGAACGGCAGAGGTGGTGGTCAGGTAGACATTTTCCCGTATTATTCCGATATTCTCTCGTTGGTATCGGGGGAACGGCCCTGAGTCCGGCGTGGCTACAGGGATCATCAGGACTGTCCTTATCCCGGTAGTCCTACCCATCTGGCAATCTGGAATTGCTGGGTATACTCTGGTCAGTCCCTTCAGAGTACAATTATCCAGTGTCCCCCTTTGGTTAGCCAACTGAGCTAAAT
This sequence comes from Pristiophorus japonicus, assembly GCF_044704955.1. Lineage (NCBI taxonomy): Eukaryota > Metazoa > Chordata > Chondrichthyes > Pristiophoridae > Pristiophorus > Pristiophorus japonicus. The sequence goes on from NW_027252779.1 coordinate 1,781,466, forward strand.
GTGAACTGTCTATCCAATCGGGTACTTCCCCGCGTTGGACCTGGTCGAGATTGTGGCGGATCTGTCCCACCATCCACAGACCATAAGCGTGACAGAGTTGCCCCTGTCTTTGCTTTCCCTGTATCTTCCTGTTCTCTATCAAGGAGGTGATTGATGGTTCTGGCGTGAGCTTCCACGACTGAGATGCCATCCACCTGGATTTTGGCATCCTCCTTTCCTAGGTTTGGCTTGGTCTTCCTGGTTTTGCTCCACCCTCTCCAATAACCCCTTCATCACCCCTCTAAGCTGTTCCATCCTCTCATTTAATCCTTGTATGTCTATCGAGTTCACTATGGAGGTCCCTGTATTGAAAACGGTAGCAACATCATTAACTATTTCCCTCTTCATCCTGGGAGCTAACCCCTTTCCCCGGAACTTCCTGGCACCCATGGCATCGGCAGCCTGCTGCATTACAACTTTACTTAATACATTGTACATCTTCCTTCACAGTTCTGTACAGTATTCCGACATCTGGATGCCTGAAATATTGATCAGAACAGGCACAATTTCATGTTTAACATTATCATACAACAGTTCCCCCTCGTTGTACATTACAATCCCATTCTCTGGTCCCTTCGTAGTTATGGGACAAGGCAGTTCTTCGGGCAATGTAGTGATTCTTATGGGGCGCGGTGTCGGAGGGGGTGAGAAACATACATACAATGATATTGCAGCCGCCCCCGCCTCCTCGTAATACCCACACAGCCCCATTCCCTTCTTGCGGATGACTGATTGCTGGGATTGTCCGAAAGTACATTCATCAGGCCATTTGACATCCCTCCGTTTAATGCATCTTCTCCTTATACCCGTGGAGCACTGTACGCATACTCTTATTCTTATTAGGATTCTTATTAGGATTCACTTGTAACCATGCATTAAAATATGTCCTGTCCTTGCTCCAGTCCTTGGCTGCAGGGATGCACATTCCGTCCGTTAAATTAAACAAGACTCCATAGTTCAGGTAGTTGTTTATTTCCAGCGTGCTCTGCTGTCCGTCGGTGTTGCCCAGGGTACGTGCATGTCGCAGGGCTATCCATATTACGAATAGCGCCTTTCGTATTCCCATTCCGGTAAGTATTCTCTGTAATTTTAAACAGACGGCCTGGTCGTCACCAGGGGTTAAGTTTTTTGCTCTACGAGTGTCCCTGTCACCCTGCAAAATCAGAAGGACAAGGTTATAATCGAACCATTTCGAGCTGAATCTGTAGGGCTTGTGCCCGTGTCTTTACTCACTTAAATATTACCCAAACTCCTATTATGACCAAGGCCAAAGCTATTCCTCCAAACATCGCTGTCTGCTTTACCGTTAGGTTGGGCTTGTGGACTACACCTACCCACCGTGGGGTACATTGGCTCTATTGCCAGAGGTGATGGTGCTATGGCTGCGCACTGCACTATCCGTCTATTCCCGTTATCTCTTCAGGCCTCTATATCTTAGTTTTTAACTCTTCAATTTGTTTTATTGAGTATCTATTTCTTTATTGTATCAGGCAAGTATTATTACATAAGCTAGTTCTGTTTTTATTTTTGTTTCTCTGTTAGGTGAGTCTTACTTTTTATTCAGAAATCCGAATTAATAATGTTCAGTATAAAACGGCTGTCAATGGAAAGGGTTAACTCATTTCTAGGTTTGTAAGAAGACCTGATGTCATTACGTGACTTCACGTAATCATCTGAAAAAACGTCTTGGTGCCTTCAAAACTGGCTTCGAAATTAGGAATCCGTTAAAAACAGCATAAATCATTAGAGTAAACTCCAATGTTTTCTTATCTTCTAATTCAAGTACTTGCCAAAGAACTTTTTTTTTAATTGTTTTAAAACAAGACCACACATACAATAGCAATTTTGTTTACTGAAATTCAATTCTGTTTTTATTTTATTTCTCTCTTTCTCCTCATTATCTTCAAAACCCTCCTGCTTGTTTCGACTGTTCGGGACGTTTTTTTGATAAACACTGTCCATTTTGGAAATCTTTTCAAACTGCATTGAAACGTTTTCATAATTTAAAATTCGAATCCATGTAACGTGTTTTTTTACTTATTCCAATTTTTTTTTCTTCTAATTAAACCAATATCTTTTTCACAGCAAACATCAACTAGTATTTAGTAAGTTATGTCTTTTTCCATTTAGTCCGTTACATCTTTTTTTTCTTTCTTCAAATTAGGTTTTGTATTTTACACGGAGGGTTCGGAACTCCATAAAGTTGTTAATTTAAAATCATTTGTTTACTTTCAAAGTGGCGTCTTTATCTTTTTCTTTTTCTCCATAACTGGAATGGAGTCCAGCTTTGAGAGTTTGAGGGCTGCCTTTCGTTATCTCAAAATGTTCTAGTTTCAAATTCGTTACTAAAGCTTGCTGTTTATAACATTTTCCAAAAGTCCCTTTAACACCTTCGCAGATAGCTCGCCACTCGCCCAGAAGTTTGACCTGATCAGTTTTAATTTAATAATTTTTTTGTTTGAATCCACCTCAGTATTTTCTGTGCCTTCTCTGAATATCACAAAATCCCAATTCAAACTTTGTAATTTCAATCTTTATTTAATTTTTTTTTTTTGCTAGAAGCTCTTTTTTTTAAAAGCATTCTTTATCTCATTCCGAGACTAAATTTATGTCTTTCAACCCAATCTATAATTGCATGTTTTCTTTCGGCAAGTAAGTGAGCGTGTCAAATAAATCTTTTGCTCAACAAACCTATACTTTATTTGTTTATTTTCCTAGCTCCGTAACTTATCATCCGAATAAATCCACACCTGCGTTTCTAACTTAAATGTCTTAAAACTTCCCACATACAGTACAACATTACAAAGGGTTAAAAAAAGACTTTCACTCTGTTTCTAAAATAAACAGACACTTGCATTCCTCTTGCAACCAGGCTTTCGGAACATGAAAACATAAAAAAATTCATTCTGCAGTCAAAAATCACACACACTTCTCAGTCAACGATGAGACATTTACAATAGTCTCTCTTCTTGTTTTGGCTGGCTCTATTTTTGGATCCATGACCTTTCAGGGAATTCGTAGTTTTATCTAAATAATTCCTCACATAACTAGTTCCTGAGTATTCCACCCTGCTTTAATCATTTTTTCAATTAGCTTCTTTTGTTTTTCCGCCAGGTGGCGGGTAAGCGACCCTTCTGGTCCCCACTCGAGTTTACTTGTTTTCATGGCCATTCCTGGGTAGGACGAGTACCGTTAGGAATCTACTCTCAGAGGTCCGCTTTCTTTCTAGCGCGACTTGTAGTAAACTGTCTCTTGGCTGCTGTCAGGTCACACGTTCTGCTGTTACACAAATTATACAATTCTTAAAAACGCGTTTAAGCAATTCCCGCAGTGCTCTACGTATCTTTAACGACTACCTACCACCGCTCGGCCCGTTGGTCCGACCCTGTTCACAGGTTTGGATTCCGTTAGCCGCTGTACACCGCTTGGTTCTACCCCGGGGTATTTCAAATTACACTACTTGGTCTGGAAGATGTCTCTCGATATCACGATCCCACGGTCTAAGTGTGTTCCCTGCGCCTACTTGGTTCCTGGCCGTCACGTGGGACAAAAGTCCTATTAATTCAGGCTCAGGCTAGGCGTTTGAGATATTAGACCGTCTCCTCGTGTCGATCAACCAGCTTCCACCTTCCGCAACCTTTATACTTAAAAATCGTTTTTTTTTATACTCACCCGTGTTTTCCAAGGGCGTCCAGCGACTTCGGGAAATCCTGCCGACTACGCCACTGTTAGCGTTAGTATTTTCTCAGAAGAATAACTCAACACTCAGGGTCGGTTCCAATGCTGATGCGGCCTTTATTACGCTTAGCGGGGAGGAAATCACAAGACTGAGTCCAGGCTTCTCTCCACAGAACAAAGGGTTACATTCACTTTTATATGTTTCACAACAGTTAGAAACAGTTTACTACAGTTACACAGCCCATCACGGCTGGACACAAGCCAATCACAACGATTATAGATAAAATATAGGTTCTTTTAACCCAATAGAATTCTCCTTATGTCTCAGGAACCATGTGTTCATCTCTTGTCAGCTTGGACTGATTGATATAGGTTCTCTCACTTGTTCTTTCTTCTTGGAGAAATAATTGGTTTATAACCTTGTTTACAGGAGATGGGTTCTTTTATCTCTTTCTTCCTGGGGAATTAATTGGTTTCTGGCCTTGAATACGGGAGATGGGTTCTCTACTCATTATTCTTATCCTGCATCCAAGGCATTCCTATAGTGGGCCTCACAGGGTTATTGCTCGGTCATTGAACATTCAACAGTTCACAGCTTGACTACCTGGTTTCCCATAATGCCTCGGCAGCCATTTTATGTGAGGCCATTTTAACTTATATGAGTTTAGATATATCTAGCAGGTGCCTAATGCCTAGTATTCTGGCATATTCTAAAGGTGCCTAACTCCTACAACACTACATGTCATTCTACACATCATTCTACACATCATTCTACACAACATCATCCATCTCATCATTCTACGCAACATTCTACACATCATTCTGCACATCATTCTACACATCATTCTACACAACATCATTCGAAAGATCATTCTACACTTCATTCTACACAACATTCTACACATCATTCTACACATCATTCTGCATTTCGTTCTACACATCATTCTCCAAATCATTTTAACCGGCATTCTGCACATCATTCTACACATTATTTTACACTTCATTCGACACATCATTCTACACATCATTCTACGCAACATCATTCTACACGTCATTCTTCACATCATTCTACAAATCATTCTACACATCATTATACACATCATTCTACGCCTCATTCTACATGTCATTCTACACATCATTCCACACATCATTCTACACATCATTCTACATATCATTCAACAAAACATCATACGAAAAATCATGCTACACTTAATTCTACACATAATTCTAGACTTCATTCTACACATCTTTCTACAGCTCATCCTACACATCATTCTACACATCATTCTACACATCATCATTTTACACATCATTCGGCAGATCATTCTACCACATCATTCTAGACATCATTCTGCACAAAATCATTCTGCACATAATTCTACACATCATTCTACAAATCGTTCCACACATCATTCTACACATCATTCTATACATCATTATTCACATCATTCTACACATCCTCATTCTACACATCATTCTACACATCATTATTCACATCATTCTGCACATCATACTGCACATCATTCTACACATCATTCTACAAATCATTCTACACATCATTCTACACATCATTCTGCACATCATTCTACACATCATTCTACACTTCATTCTACACATCATTCGACACATCAATCTACACAACATCACTCTACATATCATTCTACACCACATGATTCTGCGCATCATTCTAGGCATCATTCTACACATCATTCTACACATTATTCTACAGATCATTCTACACATCATTTTACACGTCATTCTAAACATCCTTCTACACATCATTCTACACATCATTCTACACATCATCCTGCACAAGATCATTCTGCACCACATTCTACACATCATTCTATACATCATTCTGCACATCATTCCACACATCATTCTACACATCATTCCACACATCATTCTACACGGCATTCTACACATTATTTCATACATCATTCTACACATCATTCGACACATCATTCCATTCAAAATCGTTCTGCACATCATTCTATACATCATTCTGCACATCATTCTACATTTCATTCCACACATCTTTCTGCACAACATCATTCTATACATCATTCACCACTTCATTCTACACATCATTCTACACATCATTCTACACATCATTCTACACATCATTCCACACAACAGCATTCGAAACATCATTCTACACATCATTCTACACATCATCATTCTCCACATCATTCTACACATCATTCTGCACATCATTCTACACATCATTATACACATCATTCTGCACATCATTCTACACATCATTCTGCGCATCATTCTACACATCATTCTACGCAACATCATTCTACACATCATTCTACACATCATTCTACACAACGTCATTCTACACATCATTCTACACATCATTCTTCAAATCATTCTACACATCATTATACACATCATTCCACACATCATTCTACGGATCATTCTACGCATCATTCTACACATTATCCTACACATCATTCTACACATCTTTCCACACGTCATTCTACGCATCATTCTACGCATCATTCTACACATCATTTTGCACATCTTTCAACACATCATTCTACACAACATTCTACACTTCAATCTGCACATCATTCTAGGCATCATTCTACACATCATTCTACACATTATTCTATAGATCATTCTACACATCATTTTACACGTCATTCTACACATCCTTCTACACATCATTCTACACAACATTCTGCACATCATCCTGCACAAGATCATTCTGCACCACATTCTACAACTCATTCTATACATAATTATGCACATCATTCTACACATCATTTTACACATCATTCCACACATCATTCTACACTACATCAATCTACACATCATTCTACATATCATTCTACACATCATTCTACACATCATTCCACACAACAGCATTCGAAACATCATACTACACATCATTCCACACATCATTTTACACCTCATTCGACACATCATTCTACACATCATTCTACAAATCTTCATTCTCCACATCATTCTACACATCATTCTGCACATCATTCTACACATCATTATACACATCATTCTGCACATCATTCTGCACATCATTCTGCACATTATTCTACACATCATTCTACACAACATCATTCTACACATCATTCTTCACATCATTCTACACAACGTCATTCTACACATCATTCTACACATCATTCTTCAAATCATTCTACACATCATTATACACATCATTACACACATAATTCTACGGATCATTCTACGCATCATTCTACACATTATCCGACACATCATTCTACACATCTTTCAACACGTCATTCTACGCATCATTCTACGCATCATTCTACACATCATTCTACACATCTTTCAACACATCAGTCTACACAACATTCTACAATTCAATCTACACATCATTCTACACATAATTGTACACATCATTCTGCGCATCATTCTATACATCATTCTACACATCATTCTGCCCGTCATTCTATACATTATTCCACACATCTTTCTAAACAACTTTCGAAAAATCATTCTACTCAACAGCATTCTGCACATCATTTTATACATCATTCTACACAACATTCTACATTTCATTCCACACATCATTCCGCACAACTTCATTGTACACATCATTCTATACATCATTCTACACATCATTCTACACGTCATTCTACACATTATTCCACACGTCATTCTACACATCATTCTACACATCATTCTAAACATCATTCTACACATCATTCTACGCATCATTCTACACATCATTCCACACAGCATTCTACACATCATTCTGCACATCATTCTACACATCATTCTACACATCAATCTACACAATTTCATTCTACACATCATTCTATACATCATTCTACACATCATTCCACACATCTTTCTACACATCATTCTACACATCATTCTACACATCATTCTACACATCATTCTAAACATCATTCTACACATCATTCTACGCATCATTCTACACATCATTCCACACAGCATTCTACACATCATTCTGCACATCATTCTACACATCATTCTACACATCAATCTACACAATTTCATTCTACACATCATTCTATACATCATTCTACACATCATTCCACACATCTTTCTACACATCATTCTACACATCATTCTACACATCATTCTACACATCATTCCACACATCATTCCACACGCAATTCTACACATCAATTTACACAACTTCATTCTACACATCATTCTACACATCATTGTACAAAACATTCTACACATCAATCTACACATCATTCTACACATAATTCTACACATTATTCTGCGCATCATTCTATACATCATTCTACACGTAATTCTGCACGTCATTCTACACATTATTCCACACATCATTCTACACATCATTCGAAAAATAATTCTACTCAACAGCATTCTACACATCATTCTATACATCATTCTACACATCATTCCACACATCTTTCTACACATCATTCTACACATCATTCTACACATCATTCTACACATCATTCCACACATCATTCCACACGCAATTATACACATCAATTTACACAACTTCATTCTACACATCATTCTACACATCATTGTACAAAACATTCTACACATCAATCTACACATCATTCTACACATAATTCTACACATTATTCTGCGCATCATTCTATACATCATTCTACACGTCATTCTGCACGTCATTCTACACATTATTCCACACATAATTCTACACATCATTCGAAAAATCATTCTACTCAACAGAATTCTACACATCATTCTATACATCATTCTACACACCATTATACATTTCATTCCACACAACATTCCACACAACATAATTCTACACATCATTCTATACATCATTCTACACAACGTCATTCTACACATCATTCTACACATCATTCTTCAAATCATTCTACACATCATTATAGACATCATTCCACACATCATTCTACGGATCATTCTACGCATCATTCTACAAATTTTTCAACACATCATTCGACAAATTATTCTTCACATCATTCTACACATCATTCTACACATCATTCTACACATCATTCTACACATCATTCTACAGATCATTCTACGCATCATTCTACGTGTCATTCTACACATCATTCTACACACCTTTCAACACATCATTCTACACTTCATTCTACGCATCATTCTACGCATCATTCGACACATCATTCTACACATCCTGCAAAACATCATTCTACACACCATTCTACACATCAATCTACACATCATTCTACACATAATTCTACACATTATTCAGCACATCATTCTATACATCATTCTACACATCATTCGACATTTCATTCCAAACATCATTCCACACAACATCATTCTACACATCATTCTATATATCATTCTACACATCATTCTACACAACATTCTACACATAATTCCACAGATCATTCTACGCATCATTCTATGCATCATTCTACACATCTTTCTACACATCATTCTACACATCATTCTACACATCATTCTGCACACCAATATGCACATCATTCTGCACATCATTTTACACATCATTCGACACATCATTCTGCACATCATTCCACACATCATTCTACACAACATCATTCTACACATCATTCTATACATCATTCTACACATCATTCTACACATCATTCTGCACGGCATTATTATAAACATCATTCTACACATCATCATTCAACACATCATTCGGCACATCATTCTACACAGCATTCTACACATTATTGCACTCATCATTATAGACATCCTTACAAATCTCATTTTACACATCATTCTAAACAACATTCTGCACAACATTCTACACATCATTCTACACATCATTATACACATCATACTACACTTCAATCTACACATCATTCTTCACATCAATCTACACAACAGCATTCTACACATCATTATACAGATCATTCTACACATCATTATACAGATCAATCTACATAACTTCATTCTGCACATCATTCTGTACATCATTCTACACGTCATTATACGCATCATGCTACACACCTTTCTACACATCATTCTACGCATCATTCTACACATCATTCTACGCATCATTCTGCACGTCATTCTACACGTTATTCCACACATCATTCTACACATCATTCGAAACATTATTCTACTCAACAAAATTCTGCACGTCATTCTACACATCATTCGACACAGCATTCTACTCAACATCATTCTGCACAACATTCTATGCATCATTCTACACATCATTCTACATTTCATTTGATACATCATTCCACACAACATCATTCTACACATCATTCTATACATCATTCTACACATCATTCTACACATCATTCTACGCATCATTCTACACATCATTCCACACATCATTCTACACATCATTCTACACATCATTCTACACATCATTCTATTCAACTTCGTTCTACACATCATTCTGTACATCATTCTACACATCATGCGACACATCATTCTACACATCATTCTACGCATCATTCTATGTATCATTCTACACATCATTCTACACATCTTTCAACACATCATTCTACAAATCATTCGACACATATCTCTACACATCATTCTACACATCATTCTACACCACATGATTTACACATCATTCTACACGTCATTTTACACGTCATTCTACGCATCATTCTACGCAACATTCTACGCATCATTCTACACATCATGCAACACATCATTCTACACAACATTCTACACATCAATCTACACTTCATTCTACACATAATTCTACACATTATTCTGCGCATCATTCTATACATCATTCTACACGTCATTCTGCACGTCATTCTACACATTATTTCACACATCATTCTACACATCATTCGAAAAATCATTCTACTCAACAGCATTCTACACATCATTGTATACATCATTCTACACACCATTATACATTTCATTCCACACATCATTCCACACAACATAATTCTACACATCATTCTATACATCATTCTAGAAATCATTCGACACGTCATTCTACACATTATTCTGCACATCATTCTACACATAATTCGACACATCATTCTACTCAACATCATTCTGCACATCATTCTATACATCAGTCTACACGTCATTCTACACACCATTCTACGCATCATTCTACACATCATTCCAAACATCATTCTGCACATCATTCCACTCATCATTCTACACGTCAATCTACAAAACTTATTCCACACATTAGTCGATACATCATTCTACACATCATTCTACACATCGTTCCACACATCATTCTACACATCATTCTACGCATCATTCTACGTATCATTCTGACCATCATTCTACACATCTTTCTCCACATCATTCTGCACATCAACCTGCACATCATTCTACACATCATTCTACACATCATGCTACACATCATTCTACACCTCAGTCTACACATCATTCTACACATCATTCTGCACATCTTTCTACACATCATTCTTCACATCATTCTACACATCATTCTACGCATCATTTTACACATCATTCCAAAAATCATTCTGCACATCATTCTACTCATCATTCTCCACATCAATCTACACAACTTCATTCTACACATCATTCGAAACATCATTCTACACATCATTCTACACATCATTCCACACATCATTCTACACATCATTCTACGCATCATTCTACGTATCATTCGAACCATCATTCTACACAGCTTTCTACACATCATTCTAGACATCATTCTACACATCATTCAATATGTTATTCTACACATCATTCTACACATCATTTTACACGTCATTCTACACATCATTCTACACATCATTCTACACATCATTTTGCACAACATCGTGCTACACCACATTCGACACATAATTCTACACATCATTCTGCACATCATTGTACACATCATTCTACACATCTTTCCACACATCATTCAACACAACATCATTGTACATATCATTCTGTACATCATTCTACACATCATTCTACACGGCATTATTCTACACATCATTCGGCACATCATTCTACACAGCATTCTACACATTATTGCACACATCATTATAGACATCCTTACAAACCTCATTTTACACATCATTCTAAACAACATTCTGCACAACATTCTGCACATCATTCTACACATTATACACATCATACTACACTTCAATCTACACATCATTCTTCACATCAATCTACACAACAGCATTCTACACATCATTCTATTCATCATTCTACACATCATTTAACACATCATTCTACACATCATTATACACATCAATCTACAAAACTTCATTCTGCACATCATTCTGTACATCATTCTACACATCATTATACGCATCATGCGACACACCTTTCTACACATTATTCTACGCATCATTCTACACATCATTCTACACATCATTCTGCACGTCATTCTACACATTATTCCACACGTCATTCTACACATCATTCGAAAAATTATTCTACTCAACAGCATTCTGCACATCATTCTTCACATCAATCGACGCATCATTCTACACATCATTCTGCGCGACATTCTACGCATCATTCGACACATCTTTCAACACATCATTCGACAAATTATTCTACACATCATTCTACCCATCATTCTACACATCATTCTACACTTAATTCTACACATCAATCTACACAACTTCATTCTACACATCATTCTACACATCATTCCACACATCTTTCTATGCATCATTCTACGTATCATTCTACACATCATTCTACACATCTTTCAACACTTCATTCTACAAATCATTCGATACATAATTCTACACATCATTCTACACATCATTCTACACCACATGATTGACACATCATTCTAGACATCCTTCTACACATCATTCTACGCATCATTCTACGCAACATTCTACACATCATTCTACACATCTTTCAACACGTGATTCTACACAACATTCTACACATCAATCTACACGTCATTCTACACATAATTCTACACGTTATTCTGCGCATCATTCTATACATCATTCTACACGTCACTCTGCACGTCATTCTACACATTATTCCACACATCATTCTACACATCATTCGAAAAATATTCTACTCAACAGCATTCTACACGTCATTCTATACATCATTCTACACATCATTCCTCGTTTTATTTCACATCATTCTACACAACAACATTCTACACATCATTCTATATATCATTCTAGAAATCATTCGACACGTCATTCTACACATTATTCTACAATTCCTCCCACACATCATTCGACACAACATCATTCTACAAATCATTCTATACATCAGTCTACACGTCATTCTACACACCATTCTACGCATCATTCTACACATCATTCCAAACATCATTCTGCACATCATTCCACTCATCATTCTACACGTCAATCTACAAAACTTATTCTACACATCAGTCGATACATCATTCTACACACAATTCTACACATCGTTCCACACATCATTCTACACATCATTCTACGCATCATTCTACGTATCATTCTAACCATCATTCTACACATCTTTCTCCACATCATTCTGCACATCAACCTGCACATCATTCTACACATCATTCTACACATCATGCTACACATCAATCTACACCTCAGTCTACACATCATTCTACACATCATTCTGCACTTCTTTCTACACATGATTCTACACATCATTCTACACGTCATTCGACACATCATTCTACTCAACATCATTCTGCACATCATTCTATACATCATTCTACACATCATTCTACATTTCCTCCCACACCTGATTCTACACAACATAATTCTACACATCATTCAATACATCATTCTACACGTCATTCTACACATCATTCTACGCATCATTTTACACATCATTCCAAACATCATTCTGCACATCATTCTACTCATCATTCTCCACATCAATCTATACAACTTCATTCTACACATCATTCTACACATCATTCTACACATCATTCTACACATCATTCCACACATCATTCTACACATCATTCTACGCAGCATTCTACGTAACATTCTAACCATCATTCTACACATCTTTCTACACATCATTCTAGACATCATTCTACACATCATTCAATATGTTATTCTACACATCATTCTACACGTCATTTTACACGTCATTCTACACATCATTCGACACATCATTCTACACATCATTCCACACATCATTCTACACAACATCATTGTACATATCATTCTGTACATCTTTCTACACATCATTCCACACGGCATTATTCTACACATCATTCTACACATCATCATTCAACACATCTTTCGGCACATCATTCTACACAGCATTCTACACATTATTGCACACATCATTATAGACATCCTTACAAACCTCATTTTACATATCATTCTAAACAACATTCTGCACAGCATTCTACACACCATTCTACACATCAGTATACACATCATACTACACTTCAATCTACACATCATTCTTCACATCAATCTACACAACAGCATTCTACACATCATTCTATTCATCATTCTACACATCATTATACACATCATTCTACACATCATTATACACATCAATCTACAAAACTTCATTCTGCACATCATTCTGTATATCATTCTACGCATCATTATACGCATCATGCGACACACCTTTCTACACATTATTCTACGCATCATTCTACACATCATTCTACACATCATTCTGCACGTCATTCTACACATTATTCCACACGTCATTCTACACATCATTCGAAAAATTATTCTAAACAGCATTCTGCACATCATTCTTCACATCAATCGACACATCATTCTACACTTCATTCTGCGCGTCATTCTACGCATCATTCGACATATCTTTCAACACATCATTCGACAAATTATTCTACACATCATTCTACCCATCATTCTGCACATCATTCTACACTTAATTCTACACATCAATCTACACAACTTCATTCTACACATCATTCTACACATAAATCCACACATCTTTCTATGCATCATTCTACGTATCATTCTACACATCATTCTACACATCTTTCAACACTTCATTCTACAAATCATTCGATACATAATTCTACACATCATTCTACACATCATTCTACACCACATGATTGACACATCATTCTGGACATCCTTCTACACGTCATTCTACGCATCATTCTACGCAACATTCTACACATCATTCTACACATCTTTCAACACGTGATTCTACACAACATTCTACACATCAATCTACACGTCATTCGACACATAATTCTACACGTTATTCTGCGCATCATGCTATACATCATTCTACACGTCACTCTGTACGTCATTCTACACATTATTCCACACGTCATTCTACACATCATTCGAAAAACATTCTACTCAACAGCATTCCACACGTCATTCTATACACCATTCTACACATCATTCCTCATTTCATTTCACATCATTCTACACAACAACATTCTACACATCATTCTACACATTATTCTACACATCAATCGACACAACTTCATTCTACACATCATTCGATATATCATTCTACACATCATTCTGCACATGATTCTACACATCATTCTACACATCATTCTATGCATCATTCTACACATCTTTCTACACATCATTCTACACAACATTCTACATATCATTCTACACATCATTCTGCACATCATTCTACACATCATTCTACACGTCATTCTGCACATCAATCTACACAACTTCATTCTACGCATCATTCGATACATCACTCTACACATCATTCTACACATCATTCTGCACATCATTCTACACATCAATCTACACAACTTCATTCTACACATCATTCCATACATCATTCTACACATCATTCTACACATCATTCTACACATCATTGTACACATCATTTTACACATCATTCTACACATCATGCTACGCATTATTCGACACATCTTTCAACACATCATTATACCCATCATTCTACACATCATTCTACGCATCATTCTACGTATCATTCTAACCATCATTCTACACATCTTTCAACACATCATTCTACAAATCATTCGACACATCATTCTAGACATCATTCTACACATCATTCAACACGTTATTCTACACATCATTCTGCACAACAACATGCTACACCGCATTCTACACATCATTCTATACCTCATTCTGCACATCATTCTACACATCATTTTACACATCATTCTACACATCAATCTACACAACTTCATTCCACACATCATTCTATACATCATTCTACACATCATTATACGCATCATGCTACACGGCATTATCCTGCACATCATTCCACACATCAACATTCAACACATCATTCGGCACATCATTCTACACAGCATTCTACACATCATTGCACACATCATTATAGACATCCTTCCAAACCTCATTTTACACATCATTCTAAACAACATTTTGCACAACATTCTACACATTATTCTACACATCATTATACACATCATACTACTCTTCAATCTACAATCATTCTACAAATCAATCGACACAACAGCATTCTAGACATCATTCTATACTTCATTCTACACATCATTATACACAGCATTCTGCACATCATTCTGCACGTCATTCTACACATTATTCCACACATCATTCTACACATCATTCGAAAAATCATTCTACTCAACAGCATTCTGCACATCATTCTACACATCATTCGACACAGCATGCTACTCAACATCATTCTGCACATCATTCCATATATCATTCTACACATCATGCTACATTTCATTCCACATATCATTCTGCACAACATCATTCTACACATCATTCTATACATTATTCTACACATCATTCTACACTTCATTCTATACATCATTCTACACATCATTCCACACGTCATTCTACACATCATTCTGCACATCATTCCATACAGCATTCTACACATCATTCTATTCATCATTCTACACTTGTTTCTACACATCATTCTACAAATCATTATACATATCATTCTACACATCATTCTGCGCATCATTCTACACATCATTCTACACATCATTCTACACATCATTCTACACATCATTCTACACATCAATCTGCACATCATTCTACACATCATTCTACACATCATTCTACACATCATTCTACACATCATTCTACGCATCATTCTACACATGTTACTACACATCATTCGACACATCATTCGATACATCAATCTGCACATTATTCTACACAACATTCTTCACATCAATCTACACATCATTCTACACATCATTCTGCGCATCATTCTATGCATCATTCTACACATCTTTCCACACATCATTGTACAAATTATTCTGCACACCATTCTACACATCATTCTACACATCATTCTACACATCATTCTGCACATCATTCCACACATCATTCTACACTTCATTTTACACATCATTCTACACATCAATCTACACAACTTCATTCAACACATCATTCGATACATCATTCTACACATCATTATACGCATCTTGCTACACGGCATTATTCTACACATCATTCTACACATCATCATTCAACACATCATTCGGCACATCATTCTACACATCATTCTACGCGTCATTATAGACATCTTTCCAAACCTCATTTTACACATCATTCTAAACAACAGTCTGCACAACATTCTACACATCATTCTACACATCATTATACACATCATTCTGCGCATCATTCTATGCATCATTCTGCACATCTTTCAACACATCATTCTACAAATTATTCTGCACACCATTCTACACATCATTCTACACATCATTCTACACATCATTCTTCACATAATTCTACACATCATTCTACACATCATTCTACCCATCATTCTACACATCATTCCACACATCATTCTACACATCATTTTACACATCATTCTACACATCAATCGACGCAACTGCGTTCAACACATCATTCTATACTTCATTCTACACATCATTATACACGTCATTCTACACTTCATTCCGCACATCATTCTACGCATCATTCTACGTATCATTCTACAAATCATTCTACACATCTTTCAACACATCATTATACCCATCATTCTACACATCATTCTACGCATCATTCTACGTATCATTCTAACCATCATTCTACACATCTTTCAACACATCATTCTACAAATCATTCGACACATCATTCTAGACATCATTCTACACATCATTCAACACGTTATTC
The DNA here is from genome assembly GCF_044704955.1 of Pristiophorus japonicus. Classification (NCBI taxonomy): domain Eukaryota; kingdom Metazoa; phylum Chordata; class Chondrichthyes; family Pristiophoridae; genus Pristiophorus; species Pristiophorus japonicus. The sequence continues at coordinate 1,799,138 of NW_027252779.1, forward strand.
TACACATCATTCTGCACAACAACATGCTACACCGCATTCTACACATCATTCTAAACCTCATTCTGCACATCATTCTACACATCATTTTACACATCATTCTACACATCAATCTGCACAACTTCATTCCACACATCATTCTATACATCATTCTACACATCATTATACGCATCATGCTACACGGCATTATCCTGCACATCATTCCACACATCAACATTCAACACATCATTCGGCACATCATTCTACACAGCATTCTACACATCATTGCACACATCATTATAGACATCCTTCCAAACCTCATTTTACACATCATTCTAAACAACATTTTGCACAACATTCTACACATTATTCTACACATCATTATACACATCATACTACTCTTCAATCTACAATCATTCTACACATCATTCGACACAACAGCATTCTAGACATCATTCTATACTTCATTCTACACATCATTATACACAGCATTCTGCACATCATTCTGCACGTCATTCTACACATTATTCCACACATCATTCTACACATCATTCGAAAAATCATTCTACTCAACAGCATTCTGCACATCATTCTACACATCATTCGACACAGCATGCTACTCAACATCATTCTGCACATCATTCCATATATCATTCTACACATCATGCTACATTTCATTCCACATATCATTCTGCACAACATCATTCTACACATCATTCTATACATTATTCTACACATCATTCTACACTTCATTCTATATATCATTCTACACATCATTCCACACGTCATTCTACACATCATTCTGCACATCATTCTATACAGCATTCTACACATCATTCTATTCATCATCTACACTTGTTTCTACACATCATTCTACAAATCATTATACATATCATTCTACACATCATTCTGCGCATCATTCTACACATCATTCTACACATCATTCTACACATCATTCTACACATCATTCTACACATCAATCTGCACATCATTCTACACATCATTCTACACATCATTCTACACATCATTCTACACATCATTCTACGCATCATTCTACACAAGTTACTACACATCATTCGACACATCATTCGATACATCAATCTGCACATTATTGTACACAACATTCTTCACATCAATCTACACATCATTCTACACATCATTCTGCGCATCATTCTATGCATCATTCTACACATCTTTCAACACATCATTCTACAAATTATTCTGCACACCATTCTACACATCATTCTACACATCATTCTACACATCATTCTGCACATCATTCCACACATCATTCTACACTTCATTTTACACATCATTCTACACATCAATCTACACAACTTCATTCAACACATCATTCGATACATCATTCTACACATCATTATACGCATCTTGCTACACGGCATTATTCTACACATCATTCTACACATCATCATTCAACACATCATTCGGCACATCATTCTACACATCATTCTACGCGTCATTATAGACATCTTTCCAAACCTCATTTTACACATCATTCTAAACAACAGTCTGCACAACATTCTACACATCATTCTACACATCATTATACACATCATTCTGCGCATCATTCTATGCATCATTCTGCACATCTTTCAACACATCATTCTACAAATTATTCTGCACACCATTCTACACATCATTCTACACATCATTCTACACATCATTCTTCACATAATTCTACACATCATTCTACACATCATTCTACGCATCATTCTACACATCATTCCACACATCATTCTACACATCATTTTACACATCATTCTACACATCAATCGACACAACTGCGTTCAACACATCATTCTATACTTCATTCTACACATCATTATACACGTCATTCTACACTTCATTCCGCACATCATTCTACGCATCATTCTACGTATCATTCTACAAATCATTCTACACATCTTTCAGCACATCATTCTACAAATCATTCTACACATAATTCTACACATCATTCTACACATCATTCCATAACCAGATGATTGACACATCATTCTACACATCATTCTACACATCATTCTACGCATCATTCTACGCAACATTCTACACATCATTCTACACATCTTTCAACACGTCATTCTACACAACATTCCACACAACAATCTACACATCATTCTACACGTAACTCTACACATTATTCTGCGCATCATTCTATACATCATTCTACACGTCATTCTGCACGTCATTCTACACATTATTCCACACATCATTCCATACATCATTCGAAAAATCAGTCGACTCAACAGCATTCTACACATCATTCTATACATCATTCTACACACCATTCTACATTTCATTCCACACATCATTCCACACAACATAATTCCACACATCATTCTGTACATCATTCTACACATCATTCTGCGCGTCATTCTACACATTATTCCACACATCATTCTTCACGTCATTCTACACATCATTCTACACATCATTCTCCGCATCATTCTACACATCATTCCACACATCATTCTACACAGCATTCTACACATCATTGTACACATCATTATAGACATCCTTCCAAACCTCATTTTACACATCATTCTCCGCATCATTCTACAAATTATTCTGCACACCATTCTACACATCATTCTACACGTCATTCTACACATCATTCTGCACATCATTATACACATCATACTACACATCAATCGACACAACAGCATTCTACACATCATTATACACACCATTCTACACATCATTCTGCACGTCACTCTACACATTATTCCACACATTATACTACACATCATTCTGCTCAACAGCATTCTGCACATCATTCTACACATCATTCGACACTGCATTCTACTCAACATCATTCTGCACATCATTCTACACATCATTCTACACATCATTCTACACATCATTCTGCACATCATTCTACACATCAATCTACACAACTTCATTCTACACATCATTCTATACATCATTCTACACATCATTCTAAACATCATTCTACGCATCATTCTACACATCATTCCACACATCATTCTTCACGTCATTCTACACATCATTCTACACATCATTCTCCGAATCATTCTACACATCATTCCACACATCATTCTACACATCTTTCTACTCATCATTCTACACATCTTTCTACGCATCATTCTACACATCATTCTACACATCATTCTGCACATTAATCTGCACATGATTCTACACATCATTCTACACAGCATTCTACACATTATTCTACAGGTCATTCTACACATCATTCAACGCATCATTTTACACATCAATCTACAAATCATTCTCCACATCATTCTACACATCATTCTGCACATCATTCTACACATGAATCAATACAACTTCATTCTGCACATCATTCTACACAGCATTCTACACATCATTATAGACATCCTTCCAAACCTCATTTTACACATCATTCTAAACAACATTCTGCACAACATTCTACACGTCATTTTACACGTCATTATACACATCATTCTGGACGTCATTCTACACGTTATTCCACACATCATTCTGCACATCTTTCGAAAAATCATTCTACTCAACAGCATTCTGCACATCATGCGACGCAGCATTCTACTCAACATAATTCTGCACATTTTTCTATACATCATTCTACACATCATTCTAATCATCATTCTACTCATCATTCTACACATCTATCTACACATCATTATGCACATCATTCCACACATCATTCTGCACGTCATTCTACGCATCATTCGACACATCTTTCTACACATCATTCTACACATCATTCTACACATAATTCGATGCATCAATCTTCACATTATTCTGCACATTTTTCTACACATCAATCTACACATCATTCTACACATCATTCTGCGCATCATTCTACGCATCATTCTTCACATCTTTCAACACATCATTCTACAAATTATTCTACACACCATTCTACACATCATTCTACACAGCATTCTACACATAATTCTACACATCAATCTACACAACTTCATTCTACACATCATTCTACACATCATTCAACACATCATTCTACGCATCATCCTACGTATCATTCTACACATCATTCTACACATCTTTCAATACTTTATTCTACATATCATTCTACAAATACTTCTAAACATCATTCTACACAGCATTCTACACCACATTATTTACACATCATTGTACGCATCATTCTACACATCATTCCACGCATCATTCTACGCAACATTCTACACATCATTCTACACATATTTCAACACATCATTCTACACAACATTCTACACATCAATCTACACGTCATTCTACACATAATTCTACACATTATTCTGTGCATCATTCTATACATCATTCTACACGTCATTCTGCACGTCATTCTACACATTATTCCACACATTATTCTGCACATCATTCTATACATCATTCTGCACACCATTCTACATTTCATTCCACACATCATTCCACACAACATAATTCTACACCTCATTCTATACATCATTCTGTACATCATTCTACACGTCATTCTACTCATTATTCCACACATCATTCTGCACATCATTCGACACATCATTCTACTTAACATCATTCTGCTCATCATTCTATACATCTTTCTACACATCATTCTACATTTCATTCCACACATCATTCTACACATCAATCTGCACATCATTCTCCACATCAATCTGCACGTCATTCTACACATCATTCTACACATCATTCGACACATCATTCTGCACATCATTCTACACAACATTCTACGCATCATTCTGCACATCTTTCGACAACATCATTCTACACATCATTCTACACATCATTCGACGCATCAATCTGCACGTCATTCTACACATCATTATACACATCAATCTGCACGTCATTCTCCACATCATTCTACACATCATTCTACACATCCTTCTACACATCAATCTACACAACTTCATTCTACACATCATTATACGCATCATGCTACACGGCATTATACTACACATCATTCTACACATCATCATTTAACACATCATTCGGCACATCATTCTACACAGCATTCTCCACATCATTGCACACATCATTATAGACATCCTTCCAAACTTCACTTTACACATCATTCTAAACAACATTCTGCACAACATTCTACACATCATTCTACACATCATTCTACACATCAATCGACAAAACAGCATTCTACACATCATTCTATACTTCATTCTACACATCATTATACACGTCATTCTACACATCATTCTGCACGTCATTCTACACATTATTCCACACATCATTCTGCACATCATTCGTAAAATCATTCTGCTCAACAGCATTCTGCACATCATTCTATACATCTTTCTACACATCATTCTACACAATATTCTACACATCAATCTACACATCATTCTACACATAATTCTACACATTATTCTGTGCATCATTCTATACATCATTCTACACGTCATTCTGCACGTCATTCTACACATTATTCCACACATCATTCTACACATCATTCGAAAAATCATTCTACTCAACACCATTCTACACATCATTCTATACATCATTCTACACACCATTCTACATTTCATTCCACACATCATTCCACACAACATAATTCTACACCTCATTCTATACATCATTCTATACATCATTCTACACGTCATTCTACTCATTATTCCACACATCATTCTGCACATCATTCGACACATCATTCTACACATCATTCTACATTTCATTCCACACATCATTTTACACATCAATCTGCACATCATTCTCCACATCAATCTGCACGTCATTCTACACATCATTCTACACGTCATTTTACACATCATTCTGCACATCATTCTACACAACATTCTACGCATCATTCTGCACATCTTTCTACAACATGATTCTGCACATCATTCTACACATCATTCGACACATCATTCTACACATCATTCTGCACATCATTCTATGCATCATTCTACACATCATTCTACACATCATTCTACACATCATTCTACACATCCTTCTACACATCAATCTACACAACTTCATTCTACACATCATTATACGCATCATGCCACACGGCATTATACTACACATCATTCTGCACATCATCATTTAACACATCATTTGCCACATCATTCTACACAGCATTCTACACATCATTGCACACATCATCATAGACATCCTTCCAAACTTCACTTTACACATCATTCTGCACAACATTCTGCACAACATTCTACACATCATTCTACACATCATTATACACATCATTCTACACATCATTCTGCACGTCATTCTACACTTTATTCCACACATCATTCTACACATCATTCGAAAATCATTCTACTCAACAGCATTCTGCACATCATTCTACACATCATTCGACACAGCATTCTGCTCAACATCATTCTGCACATCATTCTACACAACATTCCACACACCAATCTACGCAATATTCTACACATAATTCGACACGTTATTCTGCGCATCATTCTATACATTATTCGACATATCATTCTACTCAACAGCATTCTACACATCATTCTATACTTCATTCTACACATCATTATACACATCATTCTACACATCATTCTGCACGTCATTCTACACATTATTCCACACATCATTCTACACATCATTCGGAAAATCATTCTGCTCAACAGCATTCTACACATCATTCTATATATCATTCTACACACCATTCTACATTTCATTCCACACATCATTCCACACAGCATAATTCTACACATCATTCTATACATCATTCTACACATCATTCTGCACGTCATTCTACACATTATTCCACACATCATTCTACAAATAATTCGACATATCATTCTACTCAACATCATTCTGCACATCAATCTACACATCATTGTACACATCATTCTACATTTCATTCCACACATTATTCTACACAACATCATTCTGCACATCATTCTATGCATCATTCTACACATCATTCTACACATCATTCTACACATCATTCTATACATCATTCTACACATCATTCTGCGCATTATTCTACGCATCATTCTACAAATCATTCTACACATCATTCTACACATAATTCTACACATCAATCTGCACATCATTCTACACATCATTCTACACATCATTCTAAGCATCATTCTACGCATCATTCTACACATTTTACTACACATGATTCTACACATCATTCGACACATCATTCGATACATCAATCTGCACATTATTCTACACATCATTCTTCACATCAATCTACACATCATTCTATACATCATTCTGCGCATCATTCTATGCATTATTCTACACATCTTACAACACATCATTCTACAAATTATTCTACACACAATTCTACACATCATTCTACACATTATTCTGCACATAATTCTACACGTCAATCGGCACAACTTATTTCTACACATCATTCTACACATCATTCTACGCATCATTCTACGGAAAATTCTCCACATCATTCTACAAATCATTCTACACATAATTCTACACATCATTCTACACATCATTCTACACCACATGATTTACACATCATTCTACACGTCATTCTACACATCATTCTACACGTCATTCTACGCATCATTCTACGCAACATTCTACACATCATTCTACACATCTTTCAACACGTCATTCTACACAACATTCTGCACATCAATCTACACATCATTCTACACATAATACTACACATTATTCTACGCATCATTCTATACATCATTCTTCACGTCATTCTCCTCGTCATTCTACACATTATTCCACACATCATTCTACACATCATTCGAAAAATCATGCTACTCAACAGCATTCTACACATCGTTCTATACATCATTCTACACATCATTCTACATTTCATTCCACACATCATTCCACCAATTGTGCCGATTGATGTGTAGAATTACGTGCAGAATAATGTGTTGAATGATGTGTAGAATTGTGTGTAGAATAATTTGTAGAATGATGTGTTGTAAGATGTGTGTCTTAATGCAAGGAGTATCCCCAATAAAGTGGATGAATTAACTGTGCAAATAGATGTTAACAAATATGATGTGATTGGGATTACGGAGACGTGGCTCCAGGATGATCTGGGCTGGGAACTCAAGATCCAGGTGTATTCAACATTCATGAAAGATAGAATAAAAGGAAAAGTAGGTGGGGTAGCATTGCTGGTTAAGGAGCAAATTAAGGCAATAGTTCGGAAGGACATGAGCTTGGATGATGTGGAATCTTTATGGGTAGAGCTGCAGAATACCAAAGGACAAAAAACGTTAGTGGGAGTTGTGTACAGACCTCCAAACAGTAGTAGTGATGTTGGGGAGGGCATCAAACATGAAATTAGGGATGCGTGCAATAAAGGTGCAGCAGTTATAATGGGTGACTTTAACATGCACATAGATTGGGTTAACCAAACTGGAAGCAATACGGTAGAGGAGGATTTCCTGGAGTGCATAAGGGATGGTTTTTTAGACCAATAGGTCGAGGAACCAACTAGGGGGGAGGCCATCTTAGACTGGGTATTGTGTAATGAGAGAGGATTAATTAGCAATCTCGTTGTGCGAGGCCCCTTGGGGAAGAGTGACCATAATATGGTGGAATTCTGCATTAGGATGGAGAATGAAACAGTTAATTCAGAGACCTTGGTCCAGAACTTAAAGAAGGGTAACTTTGAAGGTATGAGGCGTGAATTGGCTAGGATAGATTGGCGAATGATACTGAAGGGGTTGACTGTGGATGGGCAATGGCAGACATTTAGAGACCGCATGGATGAACTACAACAATTGTACATTCCTGTCTGTCGTAAAAATAAAAAAGGGAAGGTGGCTCAACCGTGGCTATCAAGGGAAATCAGGGATAGCATTAAAGCCAAGGAAGTGGCATACAAATTGGCCAGAAATAGCAGAGAACCCGGGGACTGGGAGAAATTTAGAACTCAGCAGAGGAGGACAAAGGGTTTGATTAGGGCAGGGAAAATGGAGTACGAGAAGAAGCTTGCAGGGAACATTAAGACGGATTGCAAAAGTTTCTATAGATATGTAAAGAGAAAAAGTTTAGTAAAGACAAACGTAGGTCCCCTGCAGTCAGAATCAGGGGAAGTCATAACGGGGAACAAAGAAATGGCGGACGAATTGAACAAGTACTTTGGTTCGGTATTCACTGAGGAGGACACAAAAAACCTTCCGGATATAAAAGGGGTCGGAGGGTCTAGTAAGGAGGAGGAACTGAGGGAAATCCTTATTAGTCGGGAAATTGTGTTGGGGAAATTGATGGGATTGAAATCCGATAAATCCCCAGTGCCTGATGGACTGCATCCCAGAGTACTTAAGGAGGTGGCCTTGGAAATAGTGGATGCATTGACAGTCATTTTCCAACATTCCATTGAATCTGGATCAGTTCCTATGGAGTGGAGGGTAGCCAATGTAACCCCACTTTTTAAAAAAGGAGGGAGAGAGAAAACAGGGAATTACAGACCAGTCAGCCTGACATCGGTAGTGTGTAAAATGATGGAATCAATTATTAAGGATGTCATCGCAGTGCATTTGGAAAGAGGTAACATGATAGGTCCAAGTCAGCATGGATTTGTGAAAGGGAAATCATGCTTGACAAATCTTCTGGATTTTTTTGAGGATGTTTCCAGTAGAGTGGACAAGGGAGAACCAGTCGATGTGGTATATTTGGACTTTCAGAAGGCTTTCGACAAGGTCCCACACAAGAGATTAATGTGCAAAGTTAAAACACATGGGATGGCGGGTTGTGTGCTGACATGGATTGAGAACTGGTTGTCAGACAGGAAGCAAAGAGTAGGAGTAAATGGGGACTTTTCAGAATGGCAGGCAGTGACTAGTGGGGTACCACAATGTTTTGTGCTGTGGCCCCAGCTGTTTACACTGTACATTAATGAGTTAGATGATGGGATTAAATGTAGTATCTCCAAATTTGCGGATGACACTAAGTTGGGTGGCAGTGTGAGCAGCAAGGAGGATTCTATGAGGCTGCCGAGCGACTTGGATAGGTTAGGTGACTGGGCAAATGCATGGCAGATGAAGTATAATGTGGATACATATGAGGTTATCCACTTTGGTGGTAAAAACAGAGAAACAGACTATTATCTGAATGGTGACAGATTAGGAAAAGGAGAGGTGCAACGAGACCTGGGTGTCATGGTACATCAGTCATTGAAGGTTGGCATGCGGGTACAGCAGGCGGTTAAGAAAGCAAATGGCATGTTAGCCTTCATAGCGAGGGGATTTGAGTACAAGGGCAGGGAGGTGTTGCTACAATTGTACAGGGCCTTGGTGAGGCCACACCTGGAGTATTGTGTACAGTTTTGGTCTCCTAACCTGAGGAAGGACATTCTCGCTATTGAGGGAGTGCAGCGAAGGTTCACCAGACTGATTCCCGGGATGGCGGGTCTGACCTATCAAGAAAGACTGGATCAACTGGGCTTGTATTCACTGATGTTCAGAAGAATGAGAGGGGACCTCACAGAAACGTTTAAAATTCTGACGGGGTTAGACAGGTTAGATGGAGGAAGAATGTTCCCAATGTTGCGGAAGTCCAGAACCAGGGGACACAGTCTAAGGATAAGGGGGAAGCCATTTAGGACTGAGATGAGGAGGAATTTCTTCACCCAGAGAGTGGTGAACCTGTGGAATTCTCTACCACAGAAAGTTGTTGAGGCCAATTCACTAAATATATTCAAAAATGAGTTAGATGAAGTCCTTACTACTAGGGGAATCAAGGGGTATGGTGAGAAAGCAGGAATGGGGTACTGAAGTTGCATGTTCAGACATAAACTCATTGAATGGCGGTGCAGGCTAGAAGGGCCGAATGGCCTACTCCTGCACCTATTTTCTATGTTTCTATGTTTCTATCATTCCAGACATCATTCTGCACAAAATCATTCTGCACATAATTCTACACATCATTCTACAAATCGTTCCACACATCATTCTACACATCATTCTATACATCATTATTCACATCATTCTACACATCATCATTCTACACATCATTCTACACATCATTACTCACATCATTCTACACATCATACTGCACATCATTCTACACATCATTCTACAAATCATTCGACACATCATTCTACACATCATTCTACACATCATTCTACACATCATTCTACACATCAATCTACACAACATCATTCTACATATCATTCTACACCACATGATTCTGCACATCATTCTAGGCATCATTCTACACATCATTCTACACATTATTCTACAGATCATTCTACACATCACTTTACACGTCATTCTACACATCCTTCTACACATCATTCTGCACATCATTCTGCACATCATCCTGCACACCATCATTCTGCACCATATTCTACACATCATTCTTTACATCATTCTGCACATCATTCTACACATCATTCTACACATCATTCCACACATCATTCTACACAACATCAATCTATACATCATTCTAAACATCATTCTACACTTCATTCTACACATCATTCTACACGGCATTCTACACATTATTTCACACATCATTCTACACATCATTCGACACATCATTCCATTCAAAATCGTTCTGCGCATCATTCTATACATCATTCTGCACATCATTCTACATTTCATTCCACACATCTTTCTGCACAACATCATTCTATGCATCATTCTACACTTCATTCTACACATCATTCTACACATCATTCTGCACATCATTCTACACATCATTATACACATCATTCTGCACATCATTCTCCACATCATTCTACCACATCATTCTACATTTCATTCCACACATCTTTCTGCACAACATCATTCTATACATCATTCTACACTTCATTCTACACATCATTCTACACATCATTCTACACATCATTCTTCACATCATTCCACACAACAGCATTCGAAACATCATTCTACACATCATTCTACATTTCATTCCACACATCATTCCACCAATTGTGCCGATTGATGTGTAGAATTATGTGCAGAATAATGCGTAGAATGACGTGTAGAATTGCGTGTAGAATAATTTGTAGAATGATGTGTTGTAAGATGTGTGTCTTAATGCAAGGAGTATCCGCAATAAAGTTGATGAATTAACTGTGCAAATAGATGTTAACAAATATGATGTGATTGGGATTACGGAGACGTGGCTCCAGGATGATCAGGGCTGGGAACTCAACAACCAGGGGTATTCAACATTCAGGAAAGATAGAATAAAAGGAAAAGTAGGTGGGGTAGCATTGCTGGTTAAGGAGCAAATTAAGGCAATAGTTCGGAAGGACATTAGCTTGGATGATGTGGAATCTATATGGGTAGAGCTGCAGAATACCAAAGGACAAAAAACGTTAGTGGGAGTTGTGTACAGACCTCCAAACAGTAGTAGTGATGTTGGGGAGGGCATCAAACATGAAATTAGGGATGCGTGCAATAAAAGTGCAGCAGTTATAATGGGTGACTTTAATATGCACATAGATTGGGTTAACCAAACTGGAAGCAATACGGTAGAGGAGGATTTCCTGGAGTGCATAAGGGATGGTTTTTTAGACCAATATGTCGAGGAACCAACTAGGGGGGAGGCCATCTTAGACTGGGTGTTGTGTAATGAGAGAGGATTAATTAGCAATCTCGTTGTGCGAGGCCCCTTGGGGAAGAGTGACCATAATATGGTGGAATTCTGCATTAGGATGGAGAATGAAACAGTTAATTCAGAGACCATGGTCCAGATCTTAAAGAAGGGTAACTTTGAAGGTATGAGGCGTGAATTGGCTAGGATAGATTGGCGAATGATACTGAAGGGGTTGACTGTGAATGGGCAATGGCAGACATTTAGAGACCGCATGGATGAACTACAACAATTGTACATTCCTGTCTGTCGTAAAAATAAAAAAGGGAAGGTGGCTCAACCGTGGCTATCAAGGGAAATCAGGGATAGCATTAAAGCCAAGGAAGTGGCATACTAAATGGCCAGAAATAGCAGAGAACCCGGGGACTGGGAGAAATTTAGAACTTTGCAGAGGAGGAGAAAGGGTTTGATTAGGGCAGGGAAAATGAAGTACGAGAAGAAGCTTGCAGGGAACATTAAGACGGATTGCAAAAGTTTCTATAGATATGTAAAGAGAAAAAGTTTAGTAAAGACAAACGTATGTCCCCTGCAGTCAGAATCAGGGGAAGTCATAACGGGGAACAAAGAAATGGCGGACCAATTGAACAAGTACTTTGGTTCGGTATTCACTGAGGAGGACACAAACAACCTTCCGGATATTAAAGTGGTCGGAGGGTCTAGTAAGGAGGAGGAACTGAGGGAAATCCTTATTATTCGGGAAATTGTGTTGGGGAAATTGATGGGATTGAAATCCGATAAATCCCCAGTGCCTGATGGACTGCATCCCAGAGTACTTAAGGAGGTGGCCTTGGAAATAGTGGATGCATTGACAGTCATTTTCCAACATTCCATTGCATCTGGATCAGTTCCTATGGAGTGGAGGGTAGCCAATATAACCCCACTTTTTAAAAAAGGAGGGAGAGAGAAAACAGGGAATTACAGACCAGTCAGCCTGACATCGGTAGTGGGTAAAATGATGGAATCAATTATTAAGGATGTCATCGCAGTGCATTTGGAAAGAGGTAATATGATCGGTCCAAGTCAGCATGGATTTGTGAAAGGGAAATCATGTTTGACAAATCTTCTGGAATTTTTTGAGGATGTTTCCAGTCGAGTGGACAAGGGAGAACCAGTCGATGTGGTATATTTGGACTTTCAGAAGGCTTTCGACAAAGTCCCACACAAGAGATTAATGTGCAAAGTTAAAGCACATGGGATTGGGGGTAGTGTGCTGACATGGATTGAGAACTGATTGTCAGACAGGAAGCAAAGAGTAGGAGTAAATGGGGACTTTTCAGAATGGCAGGCAGTGACTAGTGGGGTACCGCAAGGTTCTGTGCTGGGGACCTAGCTGTTTACACTGTACATTAATGATTTAGACGAGGGGATTAAATGTAGTATCTCCAAATTTGCGGATGACACTAAGTTGGGTGGCAGTGTGAGCTGCAAGGAGGATTCTATGAGGCTGCAGAGCGACTTGGATAGGTTAGGTGAGTGGGCAAATGCATGGCAGATGAAGTATAATGTGGATAAATGTGAGGTTATCCACTTTGGTGGTAAAAACAGAGAGACAGACTATTATCTGAATGGTGACAGATTCGGAAAAGGGGAGGTGCAAAGAGACCTGGGTGTCGTGGTGCATCAGTCATTGAAGGTTGGCATGCAGGTGCAGTAGGCGGTTAAGAAAGCAAATGGCATGTTGGCCTTCATAGCGAGGAGATTTGAGTACAAGAGCAGGGAGGTGTTGCTACAATTGTACAGGGCCTTGGTGAGGCCACACCTGGAGTATTGTGTACAGTTTTGGTCTCCTAACCTGAGGAAGGACATTCTTGCTATTGGGGGAGTGCAGCGAAGGTTCACCAGACTGCTTCCCGGGATGGCGGGACTGACCTATCAAGAAAGACTGGATCAACTGGGCTTGTATTCACTGGAGTTCAGAAGAATGAGAGGGGACCTCATAGAAACGTTTAAAATTCTGACGGGGTTAGACAGGGTAGATGCAGGAAGAATGTTCCCAATGTTGGGGAAGTCCAGAACCAGGGGACACAGTCTAAGGATAAGGGGGAAGCCATTTAGGACTGCGATGAGGAGGAATTTCTTCACCCAGAGAGTGGTGAACCTGTGGAATTCTCGACCACAGAAAGTTGTTGAGGCCAATTCACTAAATATATTCAAAAAGGAGTGAGATGAAGTCCTTACTACTAGGGGAATCAAGGGGTATGGTGAGAAAGCAGGAATGGGGTACTGAAGTTGCATGTTCAGCCATGAACTCATTGAATGGCGGTGCAGGCTAGAAGGGCCGAATGTCCTACTCCTGCAACTATTTTCTATGTTTCTATGTTTCTATCATTCTAGACATCATTCTGCACAAAATCATTCTGCACATAATTCTACACATCATTATTCACATCATTCTACACATCATCATTCTACACATCATTCTACACATCATTTTTCACACCATTCTACACATCATACTGCACATCATTCTACACATCATTCTACAAATCATTCTACACATCATTCTACACATCATTCTACACTTCATTCTACACTTCATTCTACACATCATTCTACATATCAATCTACACAACATCATTCTACATATCATTCTACACCACATGATTCTGCACATCATTCTAGGCATCATTCTACACATCATTCTGCACATTATTCTACAGATCATTCTGCACATCATCCTGCACACCATCATTCTGCACCACATTCTACACATCATTTTATACATCATTCTGCACATCATTCTACACATCATTCTACAAATCGTTCCACCCATCATTCTACACAACATTCTATACATCATTATTCACATCATTCTAAAGATCATCATTCTGCACATCATTCTACACATCATTATTCACATCATTCTACACATCATACCACACATCATTCTACAAATCATTCTACTCATCATTCTACACATCATTCTGCACATCATTCTACACATCATTCTACATTTCATTCTACACATCATTCTACACATCAATCTACACAACATCATTCTACATATCATTCTACACCACATGATTCTGCACATCATTCTAGGCATCATTCTACACATCATTCTACACATTATTCTACAGATCATTCTATACATCACTTTACACGTCATTCTACACATCCTTCTACACGTCATTCTACGCATCATTCTAAACATCATCCTGCACAGCATCATTCTGCACCACATTCTACACATCATTCTATACATCATTCTGCACATCATTCTACACATCATTCTACACATCATTCCACACATCATTCTACACAACATCAATCTATATATCATTCTAAACATCATTCTACACTTCATTCTACACATCATTCTACACGGATTCTACACATTATTTCACACATCATTCTACACATCATTCGACACATCATTCCATTCAAAATCGTTCTGCACATCATTCTATACATTATTCTGCACATCATTCTACATTTCATTCCACACATCTTTCTGCACAACATCATTCTATACATTATTCTACACTTCATTCTACACATCATTCTAAACATCATTCTACACATCATTCTACACATCATTCCACACAACAGTATTCGAAACATCATTCTACACATCATTCCACACATCATTTTACACCTCATTCGACACATCGTTCTACACATCATTCTACAAATCATCATTCTCCACATCATTCTGCACATCATTCTGCACATCATTCTACAGATCATTATACACATCATTCTGCACATCATTCAACACATCATTCTGCACATCATTCTACACATCATTCTACACAACATCATTCTACACATCATTTTACACATCATTCTACACAACGTCATTCTACACATCATTCTACACATCATTCTTCAAATCATTCTACACATCATTATACATATCATTCCACACATCATCTACGGATCATTCTATGCAGCATTCTACACATTATCCTACACATCATTCTACACATCTTTCAACACGTCATTCTACGCATCATTCTACGCATCATTTTGCACATCATTCTGCACATCATTCTACACATCATTCTACACAACATCATTCTACACATCATTTTACACATCATTCTACACAACGTCATTCTACACATCATTCTACACATCATTCTTCAAATCATTCTACACATCATTATACATATCATTCCACACATCATCTACGGATCATTCTACGCATCATTCTACACATTATCCAACACATCATTCTACACATCTTTCAACACGTCATTCTACGCATCATTCTACGCATCATTCTACACATCATTCTACACCTCTTTCAACACATCATTCTACACAACATTCTACACTTCAATCTACACATCATTCTACACATAATTGTACACATCATTCTGCGCATCATTCTATACATCATTCTACACATCATTCTGCCCGTCATTCTATACAATATTCCACACATCTTTCTAAACATCATTCGAAAAATCATTTTACTCAACAGCATTCTGCACATCATTTCACACATCATTCTACACATCATTCTACATTTCATTCCACACATCATTCCGCCCAACATCATTCTGCACATCATTCTATACATCATTCTACACATCATTCTGCACGTCATTCTACACATTATTCCACACATCGTTCTACACATCATTCGACACATCATTCTACTCAACATCATTCTGCACATCATTCTATATATCATTCTACACATCATTCTGCATTTCATTCCACACATCATTCGAAACAACATCATTCGACACATCATTCTATACATCATTCTAAACATCATTCTACACATTATTCTACGCATCATTCTACACATCTTTCCACACTTCATTCTACACATCATTCTGCACATCATTCTACACATCATTCTACACATCAATCTACACAATTTCATTCTACACATCATTCTATACATCATTCTACACATCATTCCACACATCTTTCTACACATCATTCTACACATCATTCTACACATCATTCTCCACATCATTCCACACATCATTCTACACATCATTCTGCACATCATTCTACACAAATAATTCTACACATCAATCTGCACATCATTCTACACATCATTCTACACATCATTCTACCCCTCATTCTACACATCATTCTAGACATCATTCTACAAATCATTCTACACATCTTTCTACACATCATTCTACATATCATTCCACACATCATTCGACACATCAATCCGCACATCATTCTACACATCATTCTACACATCAATCTGCACATCATTCTACACATCATTCTGCACATTATTCTACACATAATTCTACACATCAAATTACACAACTTCATTCTACACATCATTCGACACATCATTCTACACATCATTCTACGCATCTTTCAACGCATCATTCTACACATCATTCTACACATCATTCCACGCATCATTCCACACATCATTCTACACACCAATCTGCACATCATTCTACACATCATTCTACACAACATTCTACACATCATTCTACACATCATTCTGCGCATCATTCTAAGTATTATTCTACACATCATTCCACACATCTTTCAACAAGTCATTCTGCAAATCATTCTACACATAATTCTACACATCATTCTACACATCATTCTACACATTATTCTGCACATCATTCTATACATCATTCTACACGTCAATCTGCACGTCATTCTGCACATTATTCCACACGTCATTCTACACATCATTCGAAAATCATTCTACTCAACAGCATTCTACACATCATTCTCTCCATCATTCAACACACCTTTCTACACTTCATTCCACACAACATAATTCTACACATCATTCTATACATCATTCTACACATCGTTCTACACGTCATTCTAAACATTATTCCGCACATCATTCTGCACATCATTCGACACATCATTCTACGCACCATTCTACGCATCATTCTGCACATCTTTCTACACATCATTCTACACATAATTCTTCACATCATTCGACACATCAATCTACACAACTTCATTCTACACATTATTCTGTACATCATTCTACACGTCATTATACACATCATTCTACACATCATTCTGCACGTCATTCTACACATTATTCCACACATCATCCTACACATCATTCGAAAAATCATTCTACTCAACAGCATTCTGCACATCATTCTACACATCATTCCACACAGCATTCTACTCAACATCATTCTGCACATCATTCTACACATCATTCTACACATAATTCTACATTTCATTCCACACATCATTATACACAACATAATTCTACACATCATTCCACATATCTTTCTACACATCATTCTACACATCATTCTACACATCTTTCTACACAACATTCTACACATCATTCCACACATCATTCTACGCATCATTCGATGCATCATTCTAAACATCTTTCTACACATCATTCTAGATATCATTCTGCACACCAATCTCCACATCATTCTACACATCATTCTACGCACCTTTCTAGGCATCATTCGACACATCAATCTGCACATCATTCTACACATCATTCTACACATCAATATATACTTCATTCTACATATCATTCTACACATCATTCTACACATCATTCGACACATCAATCTACACAACTTAATTCTACACATTATTCTGTACATCATTCTACACATCATTATACGCATCATTCTACACATCATTCTGCACGTCATTCTACACGTTATTCCACACATCATCCTACACATCATTCGAAAAATCATTCTACTCAACAGCATTCTGCACATCATTCTACACATCATTCCACACAGCATTCTACTCAACATCATTCTACATTTTATTCCACACATCATTCTACACATCATTCTACATTTTATTCCACACATCATTCTGCACAACATCATTTTACACATCATTCTATACATAATTCTGCACATCATTCTACACATCATTCTACGCATCATTCTACACATCATTCCACACATCATTCTACACATCATTCTACACATCATTCTAAACATCAATCTGCACAAGTTCATTCTACACATCATTCTATACATCATTCTACACATCATTCTACATATCATTCTACACATCTTTCTACACATCATTCTACACATCATTCTACACATCTTTCTACAAAACATTCTACACATCATTCCACACATCATTCTACGCATCATTCTATGCATCATTCTACACGTCTTTCTACACATCATTCGCTACATCAATCTGCACATCATTCTACACATCATTCTACACATCATTCTACACGTCATTCAACGCATCATTCTACACATCTTTCTACACATCATTCTACACATCATTCTACACATCATTCGCTACATCAATCTGCACATTATTCTACACATCATTCTACTCATCAATCTATACATCATTCTACAAATCATTCTACACATCATTCTGCGCATCATTCTACGCATCATTCTACGCATCATTCTACACATCATTCTACACATTATTCCACACATCATTCTACACATCATTCGACACATCATTCTACACAACATCATTCTACACATCATTCTATAAATCATTCTACACATCATTCTACTCATCATTCTACGCATCATTCTACACATCATTCCACACATCATTCTACACATCATTCTACACATCATTCTACACATCAATCTACACAACTTCATTCTGCACATCATTCTATACATCATTCTACACATCATTATACGCATCATTCTACACATCATTCTACACATCATTCTATAAATCATTCTACACATCATTCTACTCATCATTCGACGCATCAATCTCCACATCATTCTGCCATCATTCTACACATCAATCTACACATCATTCTACGCATCATTCTAATATCATTTTAACGATCACTCTCCACATCTTTCAACACATCATTGTACAAATCATTCCACACATCATTCTACACATCATTCAACACGTTATTCTCAACATCATTCTACACATCATTTTACACGTAATTCTACACATCATTCTACACATCATTCTACACATCATTCTTCACATCATTCAGCACGTTATTCCACACATCATTCTACACATCATTATACACGTAATTCTACACATCATTCCATACATTATTCTGCACATCATTCTACACATCATTCCACATATCATTCAGCACAACATCATTGTACACATCATTCTATACATCTTTCTACACATCATTCTACACGGCCTTATTCTACACATCATTCTACACATCATCATTCAACACATCATTCGGCACATCATTCTGCACAACATTCTACACATCATTGCACACATCATTATAGACATCCTTCCAAACCTCATTTTACACATCATTCTACACATAATTATACACATCATACTACACTTCAATCTTCACATCATTCTACACATCAATCTAAACAACAGCATTCTATACATCATTCTATACTTCTTTCTACACATCATTATACACATCACTCTACACATCATTATACACATCATTATACGCATTATGCGACACATCTTTCTACACATCATTCTACGCATCGTTCTACACATCATTCTACACATCATTCTGCACGTCATTCTGCACGTTATTCCACACATCATTCTACACATCATTCGATAATCATTCCACTCAACAGCCTTCTGCACATCATTCTACACATCATTCTGCACAACATTCTACGTATTATTCTACACATCATTCTACACATCATCCAACACATCATTCTGCAAATCATTCTACACATAATCATACACATAATTCGACACATCATTCTATACATCATTCTACACATCTTTCTTCACAACATTATACACATCATTCCACATAACATTCTACGCATCATTCTATTCATCATTCTACACATCATTCTGCGCATCATTCTACACATCTTTTTACACATCATTCTTCACATAATTCTGCACATCAATCTGCACATCATTCTACACATCATTCTACACATCAATCGGCACGGCATTCTACACATCATTCTACAAATCATTCTACAGATCATTCTACACCACATGATTTACACATCATTCTAGACATCATTCTACACATCATTCAACACGTTATTCTACACATCATTCGACACATCATTTTACACATCATTCTACACGACATTATTCTAGACATCATTCTACACATCATCATTCTATACATCATTCCACACATTAGTCTACACAACATCATTGTACACAGCATTCCATACATCATTCTACGCGTCATTCTACACATCATTCTACACATCATTCCACACATCATTCTACACGACAATATTCTACACATCATCATTCTGCACATCATTCGGCACATCATTCTACACAGCATTCTACACAACGCTGCACACATCATGATAGACATCCATCCAAACCTCATTTTACACATCATTCTAAACAACATTCTGCACAACATTCCACACATCATTGCACACATTATTCTACACAACATCATTGTACACAGCATTGCATACATCATTCTACACGTCATTCTACACATCATTCTACACATCATTCCACACATCATTCTACACGACAATATTCGACACATCATTCTTCACATCATCATTCTGCACATCATTCGGCACATCATTCTACACAGCATTCTGCACATCGCTGCACACATCATGATAGACATCCATCAAAACCTCATTTTACACATCATTCTAAACAACATTCTGCACAACATTCTACACATCATTCTACACATCATTATAGACGTCATTCTACAATTCAATTTCACATCATTCGACACATCAATCTACACAACAGCATTCTACACATCATTCTGCATTACATTCTCCACATCATTATGCACGTCATTCTACACATCATTCTAAACATCATTCTGCACATCATTATTCACATCATTATTCCACACATCATTCTACACATCATTCTACACATCATTCGATATATCATTCTACACATCATTCTACACAGCATCATTCTGCTCATCATTCTACAAATCATTCGACACATCATTCGACTCATCATTCTACATATCATCCGACACATTATTCTACACATCACTCTACACATCGTTCGACACATTATTCTGCAAGACATTTTACACATCATTCTACACATCATTCTACACTTCATTCTACACATCATTCTGCACATCATTCTACAAATCATTCTACACAACATCATTCTACGCATCATTCTACACCTCATTCTACTCAACATCATTCTGCTCATCATTCTATACATCATTCTACATATCATTCTACGCATCATTCTACACATCATTCCACGCAACATCATCCTACTCATCATTCTACGCAACATTCAACACATCATTCTGCACATCATTCTACACAACATCATTCGAAAGATCATTCTACACTTCATTCTACACATCATTCTCCACACCATTTTACACGTCATTCTACACATCATTCTCCAAATTATTCAACAGTTCATTCTGCACATCATTCTGCACATCATTCCACACATCGTCATTCTACATATCATTGTACACGTCATTGTACGCATTCTGCTCATCATTCTACACATCGTTCTGCACATCACTCTAGACGTCATTCTACACATCATTCTCCCTGTCATTCTACACATCATTCTACACGTAATTTTACACTTCATTCTACACGTCATTCTACACATCATTCTACACCTCATTCTGCACATCATTCTACACATCATTCTACAGATCATTCAACATAATTCTGCACATCATTCTATACATCATTCTACACATCATTCTACAGATCATTCAACACGTCATTCTGCAAATCATTCTACACATCATTCTGCACATCATCTACACATTTTTCTACATTAAATTCTAAACATCAATCTAAACAACATCATTCTACTCATCATTCTACACATCATTCGACACGTCATTCTACACATCATTTTACACAACATTCTACACATCATTCTGCACATCATTCTACACATCATTCTACAAATAATTCTACGCAACATTCTACACATCATTCTACACATCATTCTACACATCATTCTACAAATCATTCTACATATCATTCTACACCACATGATGTACACATCATTCTAGACGTCATTCAACACATCATTCATGACATTAATCTACACATCATTCTACAGATCATTTTACACATCATTCTACACGACATTATTCTTCACGTCATTCTACACATCATCATTCTACACATCATTCCACACATTATTCTACATAACATCATTGTACACATCATTCCATACATCATTCTACACGTCATTCTGCACATCATTCTACACATCATTCTACACATCATTCTACACGACAATATTCCACACATCATTCTACACGTCATCATTCGACACATCATTCTACACATCATTCTACAGATCATTCAACACATCATTCTGCAAATCATTCCACACATTATTCTACACATCATCTACACATCATTCTACATTTCAATCCAAACATTAATCTACACAACATCATTCTACTCATCATTCTACACATCATTCTACACATCATTCTACACATCATTTTACGCAACATTCTACACATCATTCTGCACATCATTCTACACATCATTCTACACATCATCTACACATCATTCTACATTTCATTCTATACATTAATCTACTCAACATCATTCTACTCGTCATTCTACACATCATTCTACACATCATTAGAAACATCATTTTACACAACATTCTACACATCATTCCTACATCATTCTACACATCATTCTACAATACATTTTACACATCATTCTACACAACATTCTGCACATCATTCTACACATCATTCTACAAGTCATTCCACACGTCATTCTACATATCATTCTGCACATCATTCTGCACATCATTCTACACATCTTATACACATCATTCTACACATCTTATACACATGATGCTACACGTCATTCTACACATCATTCTACGTATCATTCTACACATCATTCCACAGATCTTTCAACACATCATTCGACAAATCATTCTACACATCATTCTACAAATCATTCTACACATCATTCTGCACATCATGATTTACACATCATTCTCGACATCATCATTCTACACATCATTCCACACATTATACTACACAACATCATTGTACACATCATTGTACACGACAATATTCTACACATCATTCTACACATCATCATTATACACATCATTCTACACATCATTCTACACATCAGTCTACACATCATCATTATACACACCATTCTACACATCATTCTACGCATCATTCTACACATCTTGCAACACATCATTCTACACATCATTCTACGCATCATTCTACACATCTTTCTACACATCATTCTACACATCATTCTACACATCATTCTACACATCATTCTGCACATCATTCTACACATCATGCTACGCATCATTCTGCACGTCTTTCTACACATCATTCTACACATCATTCTACACATCATTCGACACATCAATCTGCACATCATTCCAAACATCATTCTACACATCAATCTACACAGCATTCTACACATCAGTCTACACATCATTCTACACATCATTTTACACATCATTCTGCACATTATTCTACGCATCATTCGACACATCTTTCAACACATCATTCTACCCATCATTCTACACGACAATATTCTACACATCATTCTACACATCATCATTATACACATCATTCTACACATCATTCTACACATCATTCTACGCATCATTCTACACATCTTGCAACACATCATTCTACACATCATTCTACGCATCATTCTACACATCTTTCTGCACATCATTCTACTCATCATTCTACACATCATTCTACACATCATTCTACACATCATTCTACACATCATTCTACACATCTTCATTCTTCACATCATTCTACACATCTTTCTGCACATCATTCTACGCATTATTCTACACATCATTCTACACATCATTCTACACATCATTCTACCCATCAATCTACGCAAATTCATTCGACACATCATTCTACAAATCATTCTACACATCATTCTACACCACATGATATACACATCATTCTAGACATCATTCTACACATCATGCAACACTTTATTCTACACATCATTCGACACATCATTTTACACATCATTCTACACGACATTATTCTACACATCATTCGACACATCATCATTCTACACATCATTCGGCACATCATTCTCCACAGCATTCCACACATCGCTGCACATATCAAGATAGACATCCATCCAAACCTCATTTTACACATCATTCTAAACAACATTCTGCACTTCATTCTCCACATCATTAAGAACATCATTCTACACATCATTCTACACATCATTCTACGCATCATTCTACACATCTTTCGACACATCATTCTACACATCATTCGACACATCAATCTGCACATCATTCTAAACATCATTCTACACATCAATCTACACAGCATTCTACACATCAGTCTACACATCATTCTACACTTCATTCTACAAATCAATCTGCACAACTTCATTCTACACATCATTCTATACATCATTCTACACATCATTATATGCATCATGCTACACATCTTTCTACACATCGTTCTACACATCATTCTACACATCATACTATACAACATTTTACACATCATTCTGCACATTATTCTACACATCATTCTACACATCATTCTGCGTATCAATCTACGCATCATTCTTCGCATCATTCTACACATCTTTCAACACATCATTCTAAAAATTATTCGACAAATCATTCTACACGTAATTCTACACATCATTCTACACATAATTCTACACATCAATCTACACAACTTAATTCTACACATCATTCTACACATCATTCTACACAGCATTCTACGCATCATTTTACGTATCATTCTGCACATCATTCTGCACATCTTTCAACACATCATTCTACAAATCATTCTACACGTAATTCTACACATCATTCTACACATCATTCTACACCACATGATTTACACATCATTCTACACATCATTCTACACATCATTCTACGCATCATTCTACACAACATTCTACACATCAATCTACACATCATTCTACACATAATTCTACACATTATTCTGCGTATCATTCTATACATCATTCTACAAATCATTCTGCACATCATTCTACACATCATTCTACACAACATCATTTTACACATCATTCTACACATCATTCTATGCATCATTCTACGCAACATTCTTCACATCATTCTACACATCTTTCAACACATCATTCTACGCAACATTCTACACATCAATCTACACATCATTCTACACATACTTCTACACGTTATTCTGCGCATCATTCCAAACATCATTCTACACGTCATTATGCACGTCATTCTACACATTATTCCACACATCATTCTACACATCATTCGAAAAATCATTCTACTCAACAGCAATCTACACATCATTCTATACATCATTCTACACACTATTCTATATTTCATTCCACACATCATTCCACACAACATAATTCTACACATCATTCTACATATCATTCCACACATCATTCTACACATCATTCTATGCATCATTCTACACATCGTTCTACGCATCATTCTACACATCATTCTGCGCATCATTCTACGCATCATTCTTCGCATCATTCTACACATCTTTCAACACATCATTCTAAAAATTATTCTACACATCATTCTACACATCATTCTACACATCATTCTACACATAATTCTACACATCAATCTACACAACTTCATTCTACACATCATTCTACACATCATTCTACACATCATTCTACGCATCATTCTACACATCATTCTACACATCATTCTACACATCGTTCTACAAATCATTCTACGCATAATTCTTCACATCATTCTACACATCATTATACACCACATGATTTACACATCATTCTACACATCATTCTACACATCATTCTACGCATCATTCTACGCAACATTCTACACATCATTCTACACATCTTTCAACACATCATTCTACGCAACATCCTACACATCAATCTACACATCATTCTACACATACTTCTACACATTATTCTGCGCATCATTCCATACATCATTCTACACGTCAATCTGCATGTCATTCTACACATTATTCCACACATCATTCTACACATCATTCGAAAAATCATTCTACTCAACAGCAATCTACACATCATTCTATACATCATTCTACACACCATTCTATATTTCATTCCACACATCATTCCACACAACATAATTCTACACATCATTCTATGCATCATTCGACACATCATTCCACACGTCATTCTGCACATTATTCCACACATCATTCTACATATCATTCGACACATCATTCTACTCAACATCATTCTGCACATCATTCTGTACATCATTCTACACATCATTCTACATTTCATTACACACATCATTCTACACAACATCATTGTACACATCATTCTCTACATCATTCTACACATCATTCTACACATCATTCTATGCATCATTCTGCACGTCATTCCACACACCATTCTACACATCATTCTGCACATAATTCTACACATCAATCTACACATCATTCAACATATCATTCCACACATCATTCAACACATCATTCTATGCATCATTCTACACATCTTTCTACACATCATTCTACACATCATTCTACACATCATTCTGAACATCAATCTGCACATTATTCTACACATCATTCTACACATCATTCTACACATCATTCTACACATCATTCTGCACATCATTCTACACATCATTCCACACATCATTCTACACATCATTCTACACATCATTCTGAACATCAATATGCACATTATTCTACACATCATTCTTCACATCATTCTACACATCATTCTACACATCATTCGACACATCAATCTGCACATCATTCTAAACATCATTCTACACATCAATCTACACAGCATTCTACACATCAGTCGACACATCATTCTACACTTCATTCTACACATCAATCTACACAACTTCATTCTAAACATCATTCTATACATCATTCTACACATCATTATATGCATCATGCTACACATCTTTCTACACATCGTTCTACACATCATTCTACACATCATTCTACACATCATTTTACACATCGTTCTGCACATCATTCTACGCATCATTCGACACATCTTTCAACACATCTTTCTACACATCATTCTACACATCATTTTAGACATCACTCTACACGTAATTCTACGCATCATTCGAAACATCTTATTACACATCGTTCTACACATCATTCTACACATCAATCTGCACATCATTCTACACATCATTCTACAAATCAATCGGCACGTCATTCTACACATCATTCTACAAATCTTTCTACACTTCATTCTACACATCATTCTACACATCATTCTACACATCATTCTACCCATCAATCTACGCAAATTCATTCGACACATCATTCTACAAATCATTCTACACATCATTCTACACCACATGATATACACATCATTCTAGACATCATTCTACACATCATGCAACACTTTATTCTACACATCATTCGACACATCATTTTACACATCATTCTACACGACATTATTCTACACATCATTCGACACATCATCATTCTACACATCATTCGGCACATAATTCTACACAGCATTCCACACATCGCTGCACATATCATGATAGACATCCATCCAAACCTCATTTTACACATCATTCTAAACAACATTCTGCACTTCATTCTCCACATCATTAAGAACATCATTCTACACATCATTCTACACATCATTCTACGCATCATTCTACACATCTTTCGACACATCATTCTACACATCATTCGACACATCAATCTGCACATCATTCTAAACATCATTCTACACATCAATCTACACAGCATTCTACACATCAGTCTACACATCATTCTACACTTCATTCTACAAATCAATCTACACAACTTCATTCTACACATCATTCTATACATCATTCTACACATCATTATATGCATCATGCTACACATCTTTCTACACATCGTTCTACACATCATTCTACACATCATACTATACAACATTTTACACATCATTCTGCACATTATTCTACACATCATTCTACACATCATTCTGCGCATCAATCTATGCATCATTCTTCGCATCATTCTACACATCTTTCAACACATCATTCTAAAAATTATTCGACAAATCATTCTACACTTCATTCTACACATCATTCTACACATAATTCTACACATCAATCTACACAACTTAATTCTACACATCATTCTACACATCATTCTACACAGCATTCTACGCATCATTCTACGTATCATTCTGCACATCATTCTGCACATCTTTCAACACATCATTCTACAAATCATTCTACACGTAATTCTACACATCATTCTACACATCATTCTACACCACATGATTTACACATCATTCTACACATCATTCTACACATCATTCTACGCATCATTCTACGCAACATTCTACACATCAATCTACACATCATTCTACACATAATTCTACACATTATTCTGCGTATCATTCTATACATCATTCTACAAATCATTCTGCACATCATTCTACACATCATTCTACACAACATCATTTTACACATCATTCTACACATCATTCTATGCATCATTCTACGCAACATTATACACATCATTCTACACATCTTTCAACACATCATTCTACGTAACATTCTACACATCAATCTACACATCATTCTACACATACTTCTACACGTTATTCTGCGATTCATTCCAAACATCATTCTACACGTCATTATGCACGTCATTCTACACATTATTCCACACATCATTCTACACATCATTCGAAAAATCATTCTACTCAACAGCAATCTACACATCATTCTATACATCATTCTACACACTATTCTATATTTCATTCCACACATCATGCCACACAACATAATTCTACACATCATTCTACATATCATTCCACACATCATTCTACACATCATTCTATGCATCATTCTACACGTCGTTCTACGCATCATTCTACACATCATTCTGCGCATCATTCTACGCATCATTCTTCGCATCATTCTACACATCTTTCAACACATCATTCTAAAAATTATTCTACACATCATTCTACACATCATTCTACACATCATTCTACACATAATTCTACACATCAATCTACACAACTTCATTCTACACATCATTCTACACATCATTCTACACATCATTCTACGCATCATTCTACACATCATTCCACACATCATTCTACATTTCATTACACACATCATTCTACACAACATCATTGTACACATCATTCTCTACATCATTCTACACATCATTCTACACATCATTCTATGCATCATTATGCACGTCATTCCACACACCATTCTACACATCATTCTGCACATAATTCTACACATCAATCTACACGTCATTCAACATATCATTCCACACATCATTCTACACATCATTCTATGCATCATTCTACACATCATTCTACACATCATTCTACACATCATTCCACACATTATTCTGAACATCAATCTGCACATTATTCTACACATCATTCTACACATCATTCTACACATCATTCTACACATCATTCTGCACATCATTCTACACATCATTCCACACATCATTCTACACATCATTCTACACATCATTCTGAACATCAATCTGCACATTATTCTACACATCATTCTTCACGTCATTCTACACATCATTCAACACATCATTCCACACATCATTCCACACATCATTCTACACATCATTCTATGCATCATTCTACACATCTTTTTACACATCATTCTACACATCATTCTACACAACATTCTACACATCAATCTACATATCATTCTCCACATCATTCTACACATAATTATGCACATCATTCAACACATCAATCTACACAACTTCATTCTGCACATCATTCTATACATCATTCTACACATCATTATACGCATCATGCGACACATCTTTCTACAAGTCATTCTACACATCATTCTACACATCATTCTGCACATCATTTTACACCTCATTCTACATATCATTTTACGCATCATTCGACACATCTTTCAACACATCATTCTACCCATCATTCTACACATCATCCTACACATCAATCTACGCATCATTTTACACTTCATTATACACAGCATTCTACATATCATTCTACACATCATTCTACACGTCATTCTACGCATCATTCTACACATCTTTCTACACATCATTCTACACGTCATTCTACTCATCATTCGACACATCAATCTGCACATCATTCTACACATCATTCTACACATCATTCTACGCATCATTCTACACATCTTTCTACACATCATTCTACGCATCATTCTACACATCTTTCTACACATCATTCTACTCATCATTCGACACATCAATCTGCACATCATTCTGCACATCATTCTACACGTCATTCTACGCATCATTCTACACATCTTTCTACACATCATTCTACACGTCATTCGACACATCAATCTGCACATCATTCTACACATCATTCTACAAATCATTCTACGCATCATTCTCCACATCATTCTACACATCAATCTACACATCATTCTCGACATCATTCTACAAATCATTCCACACATCATTCTACACATCATTCTACACATCATTCTGCACATCAATCTGCACATTATTCTACACATCATTCGACACATCATTCTACACATCATTCTACACATCTTTCTACACATCATTCTACCCCACATGATTTACACATCATTCTAGACATCATTCTACACATCATTCAACACATTATTCTGCACATCATTCAACACATCATTCTACGCATCATTCTACGCATCATTCTACGCATCATTCTACGCATCATTCTACGCATCATTCTACGCATCATTCGACACATCTTTCAACACATCATTCTTCAAATTATTTTACACATCATTCTGCACATCATTCTACACATCAATCTACACAACTTCATTCTACACATCATTCTACACATCATTCCACACATCATTCTGCGCATCATTCTACGTATCATTCTGCACATCATTCTACACATCTTTCAACACTTTATTCTGCAAATCATTCTACACATAATTCTACACATCATTCTGCACATCATTCTACACCACATGATTTACACATCATTCTACACATCATTCTGCACGTCATTTTACACATCATTCTACACATCATTCAACGCATCATTCGACACATCTTTCAAAACATCATTCTACCCATCATTCTACACGTCATTCAAAACATCATTCTACCCATCGTTCTACACATCATTCTACACATCAATCTACACATCATTCCACACATCATTCTACACATCAATCTGCACATCATTCTACACATCATTATACACGTCATTCTACGCATCATTCTACACAACTTTCGAGACATAATTCTACACATCATTCTACACATCATTCGAGACACCAATCTGCACATCATTCTACACATCATTCTGCGCATCATTCTACGCATCATTCTTCGCATCATTCTACACATCTTTCAACACATCATTCTAAAAATTATTCGACACATCATTCTACACATCATTCTACACATCATTCTACACATAATTCTACACATCAATCTGCACAACTTCATTCTACACATCATTCTACACATCATTCTACACATTCTACGCATCATTCTACACATCATTCTACACATCTTTCAACACATCGTTCTACAAATCATTCTACACATAATTCTTCACATCATTCTACACATCATTGTACACCACATGGTTTACATATCATCCTGCACATCATTCTAAACATCATTCTACGCATCATTCTGCGCAACATTCTACACATCATTCTACACATCTTTCAACACATCATTCTACGCAACATTCTACACATCAATCTACACATCATTCCACACATACTTCTACACGTTATTCTGCGCATCATTCCATACATCATTCTACACGTCATTCCGCACGTCATTCTACACATTATTCCACACATCATTCTACACATCATTCGAAAAATCATTCTACTCAACAGCAATCTACACATCATTCTATACATCATTCTACACACCATTCTATATTTCATTCCACACATCATTCCACACAACATAATTCTACACATCATTCTATGCATCATTCGACACATCATTCCACACGTCATTCTGCACATTATTCCACACATCATTCTACACATCATTCGACACATCATTCTACTCAACATCATTCTGCACATCATTCTATACATCATTCTACACATCATTCTACATTTCATAACACACATCATTCTACACAACATCATTGTACACATCATTCTCTACATCATTCTACACATCATTCTACACATCATTCTATGCATCATTCTACACGTCATTCCACACACCATTCTACACATCATTCTGCACATAATTCTACACATCAATCTACACATCATTCAACATATCATTCCACACATCATTCTACACATCATTCTATGCATCATTCTACACATCTTTCTACACATCATTCTACACATCATTCTACACATCTTTCTGAACATCAATCTGCACATTATTCTACACATGATTCTACACATCATTCTACACGTCATTCTACACATCATTCTGCACATCATTCTACACATCATTCCACACATCATTCTACACATCATTCTACACATCATTCTGAACATCAATCTGCACATTATTCTACACATCATTCTACACATCTTTCCACACATCATTCGACACATCAATCTGCACATCATTCTACACATCATTCTGCGCATCATTCTACGCATCATTCTTCGCATCATTCTACACATCTTTCAACACATCATTCTAAAAATTATTCGTCACATCATTCTACACATCATTCTACACATCATTCTACACATAATTCTACACAGCAATCTACACAACTTCATTCTACACATCATTCTACACATCATTCTACACACTCTACGCATCATTCTACACATCATTCTACACATCTTTCAACACATCGTTCTACAAATCATTCTACACATAATTCTTCACATCATTCTACACATCATTATACACCACATGATTTACACATCATTCTGCACATCATTCTAAACATCATTCTAGGCATCATTCTACGCAACATTCTACACATCATTCTACACATCTTTCAACACATCATTCTAATCAACATTCTACACATCAATCTACACATCATTCCACACATACTTCTACACATTATTCTGCGCATCATTCCATACATCATTCTACACGTCATTCTGCACATCATTCTACACATCATTCTGCGCATCATTCTACGCATCATTCTTCGCATCATTCTACACATCTTTCAACACATCTTTCAACACATCATTCTTCAAATTATTTTACACATCATTCTGCACATCATTCTACACATCAATCTACACAACTTCATTCTACATATCATTCTACACATCATTCCACACTACATTCTGCGCATCATTCTACGTATCATTCTACACATCATTCTACACATCTTTCAACACATCATTCTACAAATCATTCTACACATAATTCTACACATCATTCTGCACATCATTCTACCCCACATGATTTACACATCATTCTAGACATCATTCTACACATCATTCAACACATTATTCTGCACATCATTCAACACATCATTCTACGCACCATTCTACGCATCATTCTGCACGTCATTTTACACATCATTCTACACATCATTCAACGCATCATTCGACACATCTTTCAAAACATCATTCTACCCACCATTCTACACATCATTCAAAACATCATTCTACCCATCATTCTACACATCATTCTACACATCAATCTACACATCATTCCACACATCATTCTACACATCAATCTGCACATCATTCTACGCATCATTCTACACGTCATTCTACGCATCATTCTACACAACTTTCGAGACATAATTCTACACATCATTCTACACATCATTCGAGACATCAATCTGCACATCATTCTACACATCATTCTACACATCGTTCTACACATAATTCTACGCATCATTCTACACATCTTTCTACACGTCTTTCTACACATCATTCTACACATCATTCGACACATAAATCTGCACATCATATTACACAACAATCTACACATCATTCTACACATCATTCTACAAATCATTCCACACATCATTCTTCACATCATTCTACACATCATTCTGCACATCATTCCACACATCATTCTGCACAACATCATGCTACACCACATTCTGCACATCATTCTATACATCATTCTGCACATCATTCTACACATCATTCTACACATCATTCTACACATCATCATTCAACACATCATTTGGTACATCATTCTACCCAGCATTCTACACATCATTGCACACATCATTATAGACATCCTTCCAAACCTCATTTTACACATCATTCTAAACAACATTCTGCACAACATTCTACACATCATTCTACACATCATTATACACATCATACTACACTTCAATCTACACCTCATTCTCCAAATCATTCTACACATCATTCTATGCATCATTGAACACATCTTTCTACACATCATTCTACAAATCATTCTACACATCATTCGACACATCAATCTGCACTTCATTCTACACATCATTCTACACATCATTCTTCGAATCATTCTACACATCTATCGACACTTCATTGTACGCATCATTCTACACATCTTTCTACACATCATTCTGCATATCATTTTACACATCATTCGACACATCAATCTGCACATCTTTCTCCACATCATTCTACACATCATTCTACGCATCATTCTACACATCATTCTATACATAAATCTACACATCATTCTACACATCATTCTACAAATCATTCCACACGTCATTCTACACATCATTCTATGTACCATTCTGCACATCATTCTACACATCATTCTACAAATCATTCTGCACATAATTCTACACATCATTCTACACAGCATTCTACACCACATGATTTAGACATCATTCTACACATCATTCAACGCATTATTCTGCACATCATTCGACACATTATTCAACACATCATTCTACGCATCATTCTTTCCATCATTCTACACTTCATTCTACACTTCATTCTACACATATTTCTAAACATCATTCTACACATCATTCTACACATCATTCTACACATCATTCTACACATCATTCTACTCAACAATCTGCATATCATTCTACACATCATTCTACACATCATTCTGCACGTCATTCTACACTTCAGTCTACACGTCAATCTACATATCATTCGACACATCATTCTACACATCATTCTACGCATCATTCTACGCATCATTCTACGTATCATTCTACACATCTTTCAACGCATCATTCTTCAAATTATTCTACACATCATTCTACACATCATTCTACACATCAATCTACACAACTTCATTCTACACATCATTATACTCATCATTCTACACATCATTCTACGCATCATTCTACGTATCATTCTACACATCATTCTACACATTTTTCAACACATCATTCTACAAATCATTCTACACATAATTCTACACATCATTCTATACAGCATTCTACACCACATGATTTACACATCATTCTACGCAACATTCTACACATCATTCTACACATCTTTCAACACATCATTCTACACAACATTCTACACATCAATCTACACATCATTCAACACATCATTCTGCAAATCATTCCACACAAAATTCTACACATCATTCTTCACATCATTCTATACCACATGATTTACACATCATTCTACACATCATTCTACACAGCATTCTACGCATCATTCTACGCAACATTCTCCACATCATTCTACACATCTTTCAACACATTATTCTACACAACATTCTACACATCAATCTACACCACATGATTTACACATCATTCTAGACATCATTCTACACCTCCTTCAACACGTTATTCTGCACATCATTCTACACATCATTCTACACATCATTCTACGCATCCTTCTACGCATCATTCTACGCATCATTCGACGCATCATTCGACACATCTTTCAACACATCATTCTTCAAATTATTTTGCACATCATTCTGCACATCATTCTACACATCATTCTACACATCATTCTCCATATCATTCTACACATCATTCTACACATCATTCTACGCATCATTCGACACATCTTTCAACACATCATTCTACCCATCATTCTACACATCATTCTACACATCAATCTACACGTCATTCTAAACATCATTCTACAGATCATTCTACATATCATTCTACACATCATTCTGCACGTCATTCTACGCATCATTCTACACATATTTCTGCACATCATTCTACACATCATTCTACACATCATTCGACACATCAATCTGCACATCATTCTACACATCATTCTACAAATCATTCTACGCATCATTTTACACATCTTTCTACACATCATTCTACGCCTCATTCTACACAACTTCCTACATATCATTCTACACATCATTCTACACATCATTCGACACATCAAGCTGCACATCATTCTACACATCATTCTACACATCATTCTACGCATCATTCTACACATCAATCTACATATCATTCTACACATCATTCTACAAATCATTCCACACATCATTCTACACATCATTCTACGCATCATTCGACACATCTTTCAACACATCATTCTACCCATCATTCTACACATCATTCTACACATCAATCTACACATCATTCTACACATCATTCTACACATCATTATACACATCATTCTACACATCAATCTACACGTCATTCTACACATCATTCTACAGATCATTCTACATATCCTTCTACACATCATTCTCCACGTCATTCTACGCATCATTCTACACATCTGTC
Source organism: Pristiophorus japonicus (assembly GCF_044704955.1). Classification (NCBI taxonomy): domain Eukaryota; kingdom Metazoa; phylum Chordata; class Chondrichthyes; family Pristiophoridae; genus Pristiophorus; species Pristiophorus japonicus. The sequence goes on from NW_027252779.1 coordinate 1,837,087, forward strand.
TGCACATCATTCTACACATCATTCTACACATCATTCGACACATCAATCTGCACATCATTCTACACATCATTCTACAAATGATTCTACGCATCATTCTACAAATCATTCCACACATCATTCTACACATCATTCTACGCATCATTCGACACATCTTTCAACACATCATTCTACCCATCATTCTACACATCATTCTACACATCAATCTACACATCATTCTACACATCATTCTACACATCATTATACACATCATTCTACACATCAATCTACACGTCATTCTACACATCATTCTACAGATCATTCTACATATCCTTCTACACATCATTCTCCACGTCATTCTACGCATCATTCTACACATCTGTCTGCACATCATTCTACACATCATTCTACACATCATTCGACACATCAATCTGCACATCATTCTACACATCATTCTACAAATGATTCTACGCATCATTCTACACATCTTTCTACACATCATACTACGCATCATTCTACACAACTTCCTACACATCATTCTACACATCATTCTACACATCATTCGACACATCAATCTGCACATCATTCTACACATCATTCTACACATCATTCTACGCATCATTCTACACATCATTCTACACATCAATCTACACATCATTCCACACATCATTCTACAAATCATTCCACACGTCATTCTACACATCATTCTATGCACCATTCTACACATCTTTCTACACATCATTCTACACATCATTCTACACATCATTCTACACATCATTCTACACATCATTCTCCACGTCATTCTACGCATCATTCTACACATCTGTCTGCACATCATTCTACACATCATTCTACACATCATTCGACACATCAATCTGCACATCATTCTACACATCATTCTACAAATGATTCTACGCATCATTCTACACATCTTTCTACACATCATACTACGCATCATTCTACACAACTTCCTACACATCATTCTACACATCATTCTACACATCATTCGACACATCAATCTGCACATCATTCTACACATCATTCTACACATCATTCTACGCATCATTCTACACATCATTCTACACATCAATCTACACATCATTCCACACATCATTCTACAAATCATTCCACACGTCATTCTACACATCATTCTATGCACCATTCTACACATCTTTCTACACATCTTTCTACACATCATTCTACACATCATTCTACACATCATTCTACACATCATTCGACACATCAATCTGCACATCATTCTACACATCATTCTACACATCATTCTACGCATCATTCTACACATCATTCTACACATCAATCTACACATCATTCCACACATCATTCTACAAATCATTCCACACGTCATTCTACACATCATTCTATGCACCATTCTACACATCTTTCTACACATCATTCTACACATCATTCTACACATCATTCTACACATCATTCTACAAATCATTCCACACGTCATTCTACACTTCATTCCATGCACCATTCGACACATCTTTCTACACATTATTCTATACATCATTCGACACATCATTCTACAAATCATTCCACACGTCATTCTACACCTCATTCTATGCACCATTCTACACATCTTTCTACATATCATTCTGCACACCAATCTGCACATCATTCCACACATCATTCTACAAATCATTCTGCACATAATTCTACACATCATTCTACACCACATGATTTACACATCATTCTAGACATCATTCTGCACCTCATTCAACACATTATTCTGGACATCATTCTACACATCATTCTACACATCATTCTCCGCATCCTTCTACGCATCATTCTACGCATCATTCTATGCATCATTCGACACATCTTTCAACACATCATTCTACCCATCATTCTACACATCATTCTACACATCAATCTACACATCATTCTACACATCATTCTACACATCATTATACACATCATTCTACACATCAATCTACACGTCATTCTACACATCATTCTACAGATCATTCTACATATCCTTCTACACATCATTCTCCACGTCATTCTACGCATCATTCTACACATCTGTCTGCACATCATTCTACACATCATTCTACACATCATTCGACACATCAATCTGCACATCATTCTACACATCATTCTACAAATGATTCTACGCATCATTCTACAAATCATTCCACACATCATTCTACACATCATTCTACGCATCATTCGACACATCTTTCAACACATCATTCTACCCATCATTCTACACATCATTCTACACATCAATCTACACATCATTCTACACATCATTCTACACATCATTATACACATCATTCTACACATCAATCTACACGTCATTCTACACATCATTCTACAGATCATTCTACATATCCTTCTACACATCATTCTCCACGTCATTCTACGCATCATTCTACACATCTGTCTGCACATCATTCTACACATCATTCTACACATCATTCGACACATCAATCTGCACATCATTCTACACATCATTCTACAAATGATTCTACGCATCATTCTACACATCTTTCTACACATCATACTACGCATCATTCTACACAACTTCCTACACATCATTCTACACATCATTCTACACATCATTCGACACATCAATCTGCACATCATTCTACACATCATTCTACACATCATTCTACGCATCATTCTACACATCATTCTACACATCAATCTACACATCATTCCACACATCATTCTACAAATCATTCCACACGTCATTCTACACATCATTCTATGCACCATTCTACACATCTTTCTACACATCATTCTACACATCATTCTACACATCATTCTACACATCATTCTACAAATCATTCCACACGTCATTCTACACTTCATTCCATGCACCATTCGACACATCTTTCTACACATTATTCTATACATCATTCGACACATCATTCTACAAATCATTCCACACGTCATTCTACACCTCATTCTATGCACCATTCTACACATCTTTCTACATATCATTCTGCACACCAATCTGCACATCATTCCACACATCATTCTACAAATCATTCTGCACATAATTCTACACATCATTCTACACCACATGATTTACACATCATTCTAGACATCATTCTGCACCTCATTCAACACATTATTCTGGACATCATTCTACACATCATTCTACACATCATTCTCCGCATCCTTCTACGCATCATTCTACGCATCATTCTATGCATCATTCGACACATCTTTCAACACATCATTCTTCAAATTATTTTACACATCATTCTGCACATCATTCTACACATCAATCTACAGAACTTCATTCTACACATCATTCTACACATCATTCCACGCATCATTCTACGCATCATTCTACGTTTCATTCTACACATCATTCTACACATCAATCTGCACATTATTCTACACCACATGATTTACACATCATTCTAGACATCATTCTGCACGTCATTTTACACATCATGCTACACATCATTCAACGCATCATTCGACACATCTTTCAAAACATCATTCTACTCATCATTCTACACTTCATTCTACACATCAATCTACACATCATTCTACACATCATTCTACACATCAATCTGCACATCATTCTACACGTCATTCTACACGTCATTCTACGCATCATTCTACACAACTTTCTAGACATAATTCTGCACATCATTCTATACATCATTCGACACATCAATCTGCAGCTCATTCTGCACATCATTCTACACGTCATTCTACGCATCATTCTACACATCTTTCGACACATAATTCTACGCATCATTCTAGACATCTTTCTACACGTCTTTCGACACTTCATTTTACACATCATTCGACACGTCAATCTGCACACATTCTACTCATCATTCTACACATCATTCTACGCATCATTCTACACATCATTCTACACAACAATCTACACATCATTCTACACATCATTCTACAAATCATTCCATACATCATTCTGCACATCATTCTAAACATCATTCTACACATCATTCTACACATAATCATTCAACACATCATTTGATACATCATTCTACACAGCATTCGTCACATCATTGCACACATCATTATAGAGATCCTTCCAAACCTCATTTTACACATCATTCTAAACAACATTCTGCACAACATTCTAGACATCATTCTCCACATCATTCTACACATCATTCTACGCATCATTGAACACATCTTTCTACACATCATTCTACACATCATTCTACACATCATTCTACACATCATTCTACGCATCATTCTACACATCTTTCGACACATCATTCTACGCATCATTTTGCACATCTTTCTACACATCATTCTACACATCATTCTACACATCATTCGACACATCAATCTGCACATCATTCTACACATCATTCTACACATCATTCTGCGCATCATTCTACACATCATTCTACACATCAATCTACACATCATTCTACACATCATTCTACAAATCATTCCACACGTCATTCTACACATCATTCTATGCACCATTCTACACATCTTTCTACACATCATTCTACACATCATTCTACACATCATTCTGCACACCAATCTGCACATCATTCTGCACATCATTCTACAGATCATTCTGCACGTAATTCTACACAGCATTCTACACATCATTCTGCACGTCATTCTACACATCATTCTACGCATCATTCTACACATCTTTCGACACATCATTCTACACATCATTTTGCACATCTTTCTATACATCATTCTACACATCATTCTACACATCATTCGACACATCAATCTGCACATCATTCTACACATCATTCTACACATCATTCTGCGCATCATTCTACACATCATTCTACACATCAATCTACACATCATTCTACACATCATTCTACAAATCATTCCACACGTCATTCTACACGTCATTCTATGCACCATTCTACACATCTTTCTACACATCATTCTACACATCATTCTGCGCATCATTCGACACATCTTTCAACACATCATTCTTCAAATTATTTTACACATCATTCTGCACATCATTCTACACATCAATCTACAGAACTTCATTCTACACATCATTCTACACCTCATTCCACGCATCATTCTACGCATCATTCTACGTTTCATTCTACACATCATTCTACACATCAATCTGCACATTATTCTACACCACATGATTTACACATCATTCTAGACATCATTCTGCACGTCATTTTACACATCATGCTACACATCATTCAACGCATCATTCGACACATCTTTCAAAACATCATTCTACTCATCATTCTACACTTCATTCTACACATCAATCTACACATCATTCTACACATCATTCTACACATCAATCTGCACATCATTCTACACGTCATTCTACACGTCATTCTACGCATCATTCTACACAACTTTCTAGACATAATTCTGCACATCATTCTATACATCATTCGACACATCAATCTGCAGCTCATTCTGCACATCATTCTACACGTCATTCTACGCATCATTCTACACATCTTTCGACACATAATTCTACGCATCATTCTAGACATCTTTCTACACGTCTTTCGACACTTCATTTTACACATCATTCGACACGTCAATCTGCACACATTCTACTCATCATTCTACACATCATTGTACGCATCATTCTACACATCATTCTACACAACAATCTACACATCATTCTACACATCATTCTACAAATCATTCCATACATCATTCTGCACATCATTCTAAACATCATTCTACACATCATTCTACACATAATCATTCAACACATCATTTGATACATCATTCTACACAGCATTCGTCACATCATTGCACACATCATTATAGAGATCCTTCCAAACCTCATTTTACACATCATTCTAAACAACATTCTGCACAACATTCTAGACATCATTCTCCACATCATTCTACACATCATTCTACGCATCATTGAACACATCTTTCTACACATCATTCTACACATCATTCTACACATCATTCTACACATCATTCTACGCATCATTCTACACATCTTTCGACACATCATTCTACGCATCATTTTGCACATCTTTCTACACATCATTCTACACATCATTCTACACATCATTCGACACATCAATCTGCACATCATTCTACACATCATTCTACACATCATTCTGCGCATCATTCTACACATCATTCTACACATCAATCTACACATCAACTACACATCATTCTACAAATCATTCCACACGTCATTCTACACATCATTCTATGCACCATTCTACACATCTTTCTACACATCATTCTACACATCATTCTACACATCATTCTGCACACCAATCTGCACATCATTCTGCACATCATTCTACAGATCATTCTGCACGTAATTCTACACAGCATTCTACACATCATTCTGCACGTCATTCTACACATCATTCTACGCATCATTCTACACATCTTTCGACACATCATTCTACACATCATTTTGCACATCTTTCTATACATCATTCTACACATCATTCTACACATCATTCGACACATCAATCTGCACATCATTCTACACATCATTCTACACATCATTCTGCGCATCATTCTACACATCATTCTACACATCAATCTACACATCATTCTACACATCATTCTACAAATCATTCCACACGTCATTCTACACGTCATTCTATGCACCATTCTACACATCTTTCTACACATCATTCTACACATCATTCTGCGCATCATTCTACACATCATTCTACACATCAATCTACACGTCAATCTACATATCATTCGACACATCATTCTACACATCATTCTACGCATCATTCTACGCATCATTCTACGTTTCATTCTACACATCTTTCAACACATCATTCTTGAAATTATTCCACACATCATTCAACACAACATTCTACACATCAATCTGCACAACTTCATTCTACACATCATTCTACTCATCATTCTACACATCATTCTACGCATCATTCTACGTATCATTCTACACATCATTCTACACATCTTTCAACACGTCATTCTACAAATCATTCTACACATAATTCTGCACATCATTCTACACATCATTCTACACCACATGATTTACACATCATTCTACACATCATTCTACACGTCATTCTACGCATCATTCTACGCAACATTCTACACATCATTCTACACATCTTGCAACACATCGTTCTACACAACATTCTACACATCAATCTACACATCTTTCAACACCTCATTCTACAAATCATTCTACACAAAATTCTACACATCATTCTACACATCATTCTACACCACATGATTTACACATCATTCCACACGTCATTCTACGCATCATTTTGCACATCTTTCTACACATCATTCTACACATCATTCTACACATCTTTCAACACATCATTCTACACAACATTCTACATATCAATCTGCACATCATTCAACACATCATTCTACAAATCATTCCACACAAAATTCTACACATCATTCTACACATCATTCTACACCACATGATTTGCACATCATTCTACACATCATTCTACACAGCATTCTACACATCTTTCAACACATTATTCTACACAACATTCTACACGTCAATCTACACATCATTCTACACAAAATTCTACAAATTATTCTGCGCATCATTCTATACATCATTCTACACGTCATTCTGCACATCATTCTACACATAATTCTACACAACATCATTCTACACATCATTCTACACATCATTCTACGCATCATTCTACTCACCATTCTACACATCATTCTACACATATTTCTGCACATCATTCTACGCATTATTCTGCACATCTTTCTACACATCATTCTACACATCATCCTACACTTCATTCGACACATCAATCAGCACATCATTCTCCACATCATTCTGCAAATCATTCTACGCATCATTCTACACATCATTCTACACATCAATCTACACATCATTCTACACATCATTCTACAAATCATTCCACACATCATTCTACACATCATTCTTTGCACCATTCTACACATCTTTCTACATATCATTCTACACATCATTCTACACATCATTCTGCACAACAACTGCACATTATTCTACACATCATTCTACACATTATTCTAGATATCATTCTACACATCATTCAACACATCATTCTACACATCATTCTACGTCTCATTCAACACATCATTCCACACATCTTTCAACACGTCATTCTACAAATCATTCTGCACATAATTCTACACATCATTCTACACATCATTCTACACCACATGATTTACACATCATTCGACACGTCGTTCTACACATCATTCAACACATGATAGAAACATAGAAACAAAGTATATAGGTGCAGGAGTAGGCCATTCGGCACTTATAGCCTGCACCGCCATTCAATGAGTTAATGGCTGAACATTCAACTTCAGTACCCCATTCCTGCTTTCACGCCATACCCCTTGATCCCCCTAGTAGTAAGGACCTCATCTAACTCCTTTTTGAATATATTTAGTGAATTGGCCTCAACAACTTTCTGTGGGAGAGAATTCCACAGGTTCACCACTCTCTGGGTGAAGAAGTTCCTCCGCATCGCGGTCCTAAATGGCTTACCCTTTATCCTTCGACTGTGACCTGTGGTTCTGGACTTCCCCAACATTGGGAACATTCTTCCTGCATCTAACATGTCTAACCCCGTCAGAATTTTAAATGTTTCTATGAGGTCCCCTCTCATTCTTCTGAACTCCAGTGAATACAAGCCCAGTTTCTCCAGTCTTTCTTGATAGGTCAGTCCCGCCATCCCGGAAATCAGTCTGGTGAACCTTCGCTGCACTCCCTCAATAGCAAGAATGTCCTTCCTCAGGTATGGAGACCAAAACTGTACGCAATACTCCAGTTGTGGCCTCACCAATGCCCTGTACAACTGTAGCAACACCTCCCTGCCCCTGTACTCAAATCCCCTTGCTATGAAGGCCAACATGCCATTTGCTTTCTTAACCGCCTGCTGCACCTGCATGCCAATCTGCACATCGTTCTACACATCATTCTACAAATCATCCTACGCATCATTCTACACATCTTTCTACACATCATTCTACGCATCATTCTACACAACTTTCTACACATCATTCGACACATCATTCTACACATCATTCGACACATCAATCTGCACATCATTCTACACATCATTCTACACAGCATTCTACGCATCATTCTACACATTATTCTACACATCAATCTACACATCATTCTACACATCATTCCACAAATCATTCCACACGTTATACTACACATCATTCTATGCACCATTCTACACATCTTTCCACGTATCATTCTACACATCATTCTACACATCATTCTGCACAATATTCTACACATCATTCTACACATCATTCTACACCACATGATTTACACATCATTCTAGACATCATTCTACACCTCATTTAACACGTTATTCTGCACATCATTCTACACATCATTCTACACATCATTCTACGCATCCTTCTACGCATCATTCTACGCATCATTCGACGCATCATTCGACACATCTTTCAACACATCATTCTTCAAATTATTTTGCACATCATTCTGCACATCATTCTACACATCATTCTACACATCATTCTCCATATCATTCTACACATCATTCTACACATCATTCTACGCATCATTCGACACATCTTTCAACACATCATTCTACCCATCATTCTACATATCATTCTACACATCATTCTACACGTCATTCTACGCATCATTCTACACATCTGTCTGCACATCATTCTACACATCATTCTACACATCATTCGACACATCAATCTGCACATCATTCTGCACATCATTCTACAAATCATTCTACGCATCATTCTAGACATCTTTCTACACATCATACTACGCATCATTCTACACAACTTCCTACACATCATTCTACACATCATTCTACACATCATTCGACACATCAATCTGCACGTCATTCTACACATCATTCTACACATCATTCTACGCATCATTCTACACATCATTCTACACATCAATCTACACATCATTCTACACATCATTCTACAAATCATTCCACACGTCATTCTACACATCATTCTATGCACCATTCTACACATCTTTCTACACATCATTCTACACATCATTCTACACATCATTCTACACATCATTCTACAAATCATTCCACACGTCATTCTACACTTCATTCCATGCACCATTCGACACATCTTTCTACACATTATTCTACACATCATTCGACACATCATTCTACAAATCATTCCACACGTCATTCTACACCTCATTCTATGCACCATTCTACACATCTTTCTACATATCATTCTGCACACCAATCTGCACATCATTCCACACGTCATTCTACAAATCATTCTGCACATAATTCTACACATCATTCTACACATCATTCTACACCACATGATTTACACATCATTCTAGACATCATTCTACACCTCATTCAACACATTATTCTGGACATCATTCTACACATCATTCTACACATCATTCTCCGCATCCTTCTACGCATCATTCTACGCATCATTCTATGCATCATTCGACACATCTTTCAACACATCATTCTTCAAATTATTTTACACATCATTCTGCACATCATTCTACACATCAATCTACACAACTTCATTCTACATATCATTCTACACATCATTCCACGCATCATTCTACGCATCATTCTACGTTTCATTCTACACATCATTCTACACATCAATCTGCACATCATTCTACACCACATGATTTACACATCATTCTACACATCATTTTGCACGTCATTGTACACATCATTCTACACATCATTCAACGCATCATTCGACACATCTTCCAAACATCATTCTACCCATCATTCTACACTTCATTCTACACATCAATCTACACATCATTCTACACATCATTCTACACATCAATCTGCACATTATTCTACACGTCATTCTACACGTCATTCTACGCATCATTCTACACAACTTTCTAGACATAATTCTGCACATCATTCTACACATCATTCGACACATCAATCTGCAGCTCATTCTGCACATCATTCTACACGTCATTCTACGCATCATTCTACACATCTTTCTACACATAATTCTACGCATCATTCTAGACATCTTTCTACACGTCTTTCTACACATCATTTTACACCTCATTCGACACGTCAATCTGCACACATTCTACTCATCATTCTACACATCATTCTACGCATCATTCTACACATCATTCTACACAACAATCTACACATCATTCTACACATCATTCTACAAATCATTCCACACATCATTCTACACATCATTCTACACATCATTCTACACATCATTCTACCCATCATTCTGAACAACATCATGCTACACCACATTCTGCACATCATTCCATACATCATTCTGCACATCATTCTAAACATCATTCTACACATCATTCTACACATAATCATTCAACACATCATTTGATACATCATTCTACACAGCATTCTACACATCATTGCACACATCATTACAGACATCCTTCCAAACCTCATTTTACACATCATTCTAAACAACATTCTGCACAACATTCTAGACATCATTCTCCACATCATTCTACACATCATTCTACGCATCATTGAACACATCTTTCTACACATCATTCTACACATCAATCTACACGTCATTCTAAACATCATTCTACAGATCATTCTACATATCATTCTACACATCATTCTGCACGTCATTCTATGCATCATTCTACACATATTTCTGCACATCATTCTACACATCATTCTACACATCATTCGACACATCAATCTGCACATCATTCTACACATCATTCTACAAATCATTCTACGCATCATTCTACACATCTTTCTACACATCATTCTACGCATCATTCTACACAACTTCCTACACATCATTCTACACATCATTCTACACATCATTCGACACATCAAGCTGCACATCATTCTACACATCATTCTACACATCATTCTACGCATCATTCTACACATCAATCTACATATCATTCTACACATCATTCTACAAATCATAACACACATCATTCTACACATCATTCTACGCATCATTCGACACATCTTTCAACACATCATTCTACCCATCATTCTACACATCATTCTACACATCAATCTACACATCATTCTACACATCATTCTACACATCATTCTACACATCATTCTACACATCAATCTACACGTCATTCTACACATCATTCTACAGATCATTCTACATATCCTTCTACACATCATTCTCCACGTCATTCTACGCATCATTCTACACATCTGTCTGCACATCATTCTACACATCATTCTACACATCTTTCAACACATCATTCTTCAAATTATTCCACACATCATTCAACACAACATTCTACACATCAATCTGCACAACTTCATTCTACACATCATTCTACTCATCATTCTACACATCATTCTACGCATCATTCTACGCAACATTCTACACATCATTCTACACATCTTTCAACACATCGTTCTACACAACATTCTACACATCAATCTACACATCATTCTACACATCATTCTACACCACATGATTTACACATCATTCTACACATCATTCTACACATTATTCTACACCACATGATTTACACATCATTCTACACATCATTCTACGCATCATTTTGCACATCTTTCTGCACATCATTCTACACATCATTCTACGCATCTTTCAACACATCATTCTACACAACATTCTACACATCAATCTGCACATCATTCAACACATCATTCTACAAATCATTCCACATAAAATTCTACATATCATTCTACACATCATTCTGCACCACATGATTTACACATCATTCCACACATCATTCTACACAGCATTCTACGCATCATTCTACGCAACATTCTACACATCATTCTACACATCTTTCAACACATTACTCTACACAACATTCTACACGTCAATCTACACATCATTCTACACAAAATTCTACAAATTATTCTGCGCATCATTCTATACATCATTCTACACGTCATTCTGCACATCATTCTACACATAATTCTACACAACATCATTCTACACATCATTCTACACATCATTCTACGCATCATTCTACTCACCATTCTACACATCATTCTACACATATTTCTGCACATCATTCTACGCATTATTCTGCACATCTTTCTACACATCATTCTACACATCATCCTACACTTCATTCGACACATCAATCAGCACATCATTCTCCACATCATTCTGCAAATCATTCTACGCATCATTCTACACATCATTCTACACATCAATCTACACATCATTCTACACATCATTCTACAAATCATTCCACACATCATTCTACACATCATTCTTTGCACCATTCTACACATCTTTCTACATATCATTCTACACATCATTCTACACATCATTCTGCACAACAACTGCACATTATTCTACACATCATTCTACACATTATTCTAGATATCATTCTACACATCATTCTACACATCATTCTACACATCATTCTACGTCTCATTCAACACATCATTCCACACATCTTTCAACACGTCATTCTACAAATCATTCTGCACATAATTCTACACATCATTCTACACATCATTCTACACCACATGATTTACACATCATTCGACACGTCGTTCTACACATCATTCAACACATGATAGAAACATAGAAACAAAGTATATAGGTGCAGGAGTAGGCCATTCGGCACTTATAGCCTGCACCGCCATTCAATGAGTTCATGGCTGAACATTCAACTTCAGTACCCCATTCCTGCTTTCACGCCATACCCCTTGATCCCCCTAGTAGTAAGGACCTCATCTAACTCCTTTTTGAATATATTTAGTGAATTGGCCTCAACAACTTTCTGTGGGAGAGAATTCCACAGGTTCACCACTCTCTGGGTGAAGAAGTTCCTCCGCATCTCGGTCCTAAATGGCTTACCCTTTATCCTTAGACTGTGACCTGTGGTTCTACAAATCATCCTACGCATCATTCTACACATCTTTCTACAAATCATTCTACGCATCATTCTACACAACTTTCTACACATCATTCGACACATCATTCTACACATCATTCGACACATCAATCTGCACATCATTCTACACATCATTCTACACAGCATTCTACGCATCATTCTACACATTATTCTACACATCAATCTACACATCATTCTACACATCATTCCACAAATCATTCCACACGTTATACTACACATCATTCTATGCATCATTCTACACATCTTTCCACGTATCATTCTACACATCATTCTGCACAATATTCTACACATCATTCTACACATCATTCTACACCACATGATTTACACATCATTCTAGACATCATTCTACACCTCATTCAACACGTTATTCTGCACATCATTCTACACATCATTCTACACATCATTCTACGCATCCTTCTACGCATCATTCTACGCATCATTCGACGCATCATTCGACACATCTTTCAACACATCATTCTTCAAATTATTTTGCACATCATTCTGCACATCATTCTACACATCATTCTACACATCATTCTCCATATCATTCTACACATCATTCTACACATCATTCTACGCATCATTCGACACATCTTTCAACACATCATTCTACCCATCATTCTACATATCATTCTACACATCATTCTACACGTCATTCTACGCATCATTCTACACATCTGTCTGCACATCATTCTACACATCATTCTACACATCATTCGACACATCAATCTGCACATCATTCTACACATCATTCTACAAATCATTCTACGCATCATTCTACACAACTTCCTACACATCATTCTACACATCATTCTACACATCATTCGACACATCAATCTGCACGTCATTCTACGCATCATTCTACACATCTGTCTGCACATCATTCTACACATCATTCTACACATCATTCGACACATCAATCTGCACATCATACTACGCATCATTCTACACAACTTCCTACACATCATTCTACACATCATTCTACACATCATTCGACACATCAATCTGCACGTCATTCTACACATCATTCTACACATCATTCTACGCATCATTCTACACATCATTCTACACATCAATCTACACATCATTCTACACATCATTCTACAAATCATTCCACACGTCATTCTACACATCATTCTATGCACCATTCTACACATTTTTCTACACATCATTCTACACATCATTCTACACATCATTCTACACATCATTCTACAAATCATTCCACACGTCATTCTACACTTCATTCCATGCACCATTCGACACATCTTTCTACACATTATTCTACACATCATTCGACACATCATTCTACAAATCATTCCACACGTCATTCTACACCTCATTCTATGCACCATTCTACACATCTTTCTACATATCATTCTGCACACCAATCTGCACATCATTCCACACGTCATTCTACAAATCATTCTGCACGTAATTCTACACATCATTCTACACATCATTCTACACCACATGATTTACACATCATTCTAGACATCATTCTACACCTCATTCAACACATTATTCTGGACATCATTCTGCACATCATTCTACACATCATTCTCCGCATCCTTCTACGCATCATTCTACGCATCATTCTATGCATCATTCGACACATCTTTCAACACATCATTCTTCAAATTATTTTACACATCATTCTGCACATCATTCTACACATCAATCTACACAACTTCATTCTACACATCATTCTACACATCATTCCACGCATCATTCTACGCATCATTCTACGTTTCATTCTACACATCATTCTACACATCAATCTGCACATCATTCTACACCACATGATTTACACATCATTCTACACATCATTCTGCACGTCATTTTACACATCATTCTACACATCATTCAACGCATCATTCGACACATCTTCCAAACATCATTCTACCCATCATTCTAGACTTCATTCTACACATCAATCTACACATCATTCTACACATCATTCTACACATCAATCTGCACATCATTCTACACGTCATTCTACACGTCATTCTACGCATCATTCTACACAACTTTCTAGACATAATTCTGCACATCATTCTACACATCATTCGACACATCAATCTGCAGCTCATTCTGCACATCATTCTACACGTCATTCTACGCATCATTCTACACATCTTTCTACACATAATTCTACGCATCATTCTAGACATCTTTCTGCACGTCTTTCTACACATCATTTTACACCTCATTCGACACGTCAATCTGCACACATTCTACTCATCATTCTACACATCATTCTACGCATCATTCTACACATCATTCTACACAACAATCTACACATCATTCTACACATCATTCTACAAATCATTCCACACATCATTCTACACATCATTCTACACATCATTCAACACATCATTCTACCCATCATTCTGAACAACATCATGCTACACCACATTCTGCACATCATTCCATACATCATTCTGCACATCATTCTAAACATCATTCTACACATCATTCTACACATAATCATTCAACACATCATTTGATACATCATTCTACACAGCATTCTACACATCATTGCACACATCATTACAGACATCCTTCCAAACCTCATTTTACACATCATTCTAAACAACATTCTGCACAACATTCTAGACATCATTCTACACATCATTCTACACATCATTCTACACATCATTCTACGCATCATTCTACACATCTTTCGACACATCATTCTACGCATCATTTTGCACATCTTTCTACACATCATTCTACACATCATTCTACACATCATTCGACACATCAATCGGCACATCATTCTACACATCATTCTACACATCATTCTGCGCATCATTCTACACATCATTCTACACATCAATCTACACATCATTCTACACATCATTCTACAAATCATTCCACACGTCATTCTACACATCATTCTATGCACCATTCTACACATCTTTCTACACATCATTCTACACATCATTCTACACGTCATTCTGCACAACAATCTGCACATCATTCTACACATCATTCTGCAGATCATTCTGCACGTAATTCTACACAGCATTCTACACATCATTCTGCACGTCATTCTACACTTCATTCTACACGTCAATCTACATATCATTCGACACATCATTCTACACATCTTTCTACGCATCATTCTACGCATCATTCTACGTTTCATTCTACACATCATTCTACACATCTTTCAACACTTCATTCTACAAATCATTCTACACATAATTCTACACATCATTCTACACATCATTCTACACCACATGATTTACACATCATTCTACACATCATTCTACACGTCATTCTACGCATCATTCTACGCAACATTCTACACATCATTCTACACATCTTTCAACACATCATTCTACACAACATTCTACACATCAATCTACACATCTTTCAACACATCATTCTACAAATCATTCTACACAAAATTCTACACATCATTCTACGCATCATTCTACACCACATGATTTACACATCATTCTACACATCATTCTACACATCATTCTACGCATCATTCTACGCAACATTCGACACATCATTCTACATATCTTTCAACACATTATTCTACACAACATTCTACACATCAATCCACACACCATTCTACACATCATTCTACACATCATTCTACAAATCATTCTACGCATCATTCTACACATCATTCTACACATCAATCTACACATCATTCTACACATCATTCTACAAATCATTCCACACATCATTCTACACATCATTCTATGCACCATTCTACACATCTTTCTACATATCATTCTACACATCATTCTACACATCATTCTGCACATCAATCTGCACATTATTCTACACATCATTCTACACATCATTCTAGATATCATTCTACACATCATTATACACCTCATTCTACAAGTCATTCTACGTATCATTCAACAAATCATTCCACACATCTTTCAACACATCATTCTACAAATCATTCTGCACGTAATTCTACACATCATTCTACACATCATTCTACACGACATGATTTACACATCACTCGAAACATCATTCTACACATCATTCAACACATTTTTCTGCACATCATTCTACACATCATTCTACACATCATTCTACGAATGATTCTACGCATCATTCTACGCATCATTCAACGCATCATTCTACACATATTTTAACACATCATTCTTCAAATTATTCTACACATCTTTCTACACATCATTCTGCACATCAATCTGCACAACTTCATTCTGCACATCATTCTACACATCATTCGAGGCATCATTCTTCGTATCATTCTACGCATCATTCTACACATCTTTCAACTAATCATTCTGCAAATCATTCGACACATAATTCTACACTTCATTCTGCACATCATTCTACACCACATGATTTACACATCATTCTACACATCATTCTACACATCATTCTACACTTCATTCTGCATATCATTTTACACATCATTCTACACATCATTCTGCGCATCATTCGACACATCTTTCAACACATCATTCTACCCATCATTCTACACACCATTCTACACATCAATCTACACATCATTCTACACATCATTCTACAGATCATTCTACGCATCATTCTACGCATCTTTATACACATCATTCTACGCATCATTCTACACAACTTTCTACACATCATTCTACACATCATTCCACACATCATTCGACACATCAATCTGCACATCATTCGGCACATCATTCTACACATCATTCTACGCATCATTCTACGCATCTTTCTACACATCATTCTACGCAACATTCTACACATCATTCTACACAACAATCTACACATCATTCTACACATCATTCTACAAATCATTCCACACATCATTCTACACATCATTCTACACATCATTCTACACATCATTCGACCCATCATTCTGAACAACATCATGCTACACCACATTCTGCACATCATTCCATACATCATTCTGCACATCATTCTAAACATCATTCTACACATCATTCATCACATCATCATTCAACACATCATTTGATACATCATTCTACACAGCATTCTACACATCATTGCACACATCATTACAGACATCCTTCCAAACCTCATTTTACACATCATTCTAAACAACATTCTGCACAACATTCTAGACATCATTCTACACATCATTCTACACATCATTCTACACATCATTCTACGCATCATTCTACACATCTTTCGACACATCATTCTACGCATCATTTTGCACATCTTTCTACACATCATTCTACACATCATTCTACACATCATTCGACACATCAATCGGCACATCATTCTACATATCATTCTACACATCATTCTGCGCATCATTCTACACATCATTCTACACATCAATCTACACATCATTCTACACATCATTCTACAAATCATTCCACACGTCATTCTACACATCATTCTATGCACCATTCTACACATCTTTCTACACATCATTCTACACATCATTCTACACGTCATTCTGCACAACAATCTGCACATCATTCTACACATCATTCTGCAGATCATTCTGCACGTAATTCTACACAGCATTCTACACATCATTCTGCACGTCATTCTACACTTCATTCTACACGTCAATCTACATATCATTCGACACATCATTCTACACATCTTTCTACGCATCATTCTACGCATCATTCTACGTTTCATTCTACACATCATTCTACACATCTTTCAACACTTCATTCTACAAATCATTCTACACATAATTCTACACATCATTCTACACATCATTCTACACCACATGATTTACACATCATTCTACACATCATTCTACACGTCATTCTACGCATCATTCTACGCAACATTCTACACATCATTCTACACATCTTTCAACACATCATTCTACACAACATTCTACACATCAATCTACACATCTTTCAACACATCATTCTACAAATCATTCTACACAAAATTCTACACATCATTCTACGCATCATTCTACACCACATGATTTACACATCATTCTACACATCATTCTACACATCATTCTACGCATCATTCTACGCAACATTCGACACATCATTCTACATATCTTTCAACACATTATTCTACACAACATTCTACACATCAATCCACACATCATTCTACACATCATTCTACACATCATTCTACAAATCATTCTACGCATCATTCTACACATCATTCTACACATCAATCTACACATCATTCTACACATCATTCTACAAATCATTCCACACATCATTCTACACATCATTCTATGCACCATTCTACACATCTTTCTACATATCATTCTACACATCATTCTACACATCATTCTGCACATCAATCTGCACATTATTCTACACATCATTCTACACATCATTCTAGATATCATTCTACACATCATTATACACCTCATTCTACAAGTCATTCTACGTATCATTCAACAAATCATTCCACACATCTTTCAACACATCATTCTACAAATCATTCTGCACGTAATTCTACACATCATTCTACACATCATTCTACACGACATGATTTACACATCACTCGAAACATCATTCTACACATCATTCAACACATTTTTCTGCACATCATTCTACACATCATTCTACACATCATTCTACGAATGATTCTACGCATCATTCTACGCATCATTCAACGCATCATTCTACACATATTTTAACACATCATTCTTCAAATTATTCTACACATCTTTCTACACATCATTCTGCACATCAATCTGCACAACTTCATTCTGCACATCATTCTACACATCATTCGAGGCATCATTCTTCGTATCATTCTACGCATCATTCTACACATCTTTCAACTAATCATTCTGCAAATCATTCGACACATAATTCTACACTTCATTCTGCACATCATTCTACACCACATGATTTACACATCATTCTACACATCATTCTACACATCATTCTACACTTCATTCTGCATATCATTTTACACATCATTCTACACATCATTCTGCGCATCATTCGACACATCTTTCAACACATCATTCTACCCATCATTCTACACACCATTCTACACATCAATCTACACATCATTCTACACATCATTCTACAGATCATTCTACGCATCATTCTACGCATCTTTATACACATCATTCTACGCATCATTCTACACAACTTTCTACACATCATTCTACACATCATTCCACACATCATTCGACACATCAATCTGCACATCATTCGGCACATCATTCTACACATCATTCTACGCATCATTCTACGCATCTTTCTACACATCATTCTACGCAACATTCTACACATCATTCTACACAACAATCTACACATCATTCTACACATCATTCTACAAATCATTCCACACATCATTCTACACATCATTCTACACATCATTCTACACATCATTCGACCCATCATTCTGAACAACATCATGCTACACCACATTCTGCACATCATTCCATACATCATTCTGCACATCATTCTAAACATCATTCTACACATCATTCATCACATCATCATTCAACACATCATTTGATACATCATTCTACACAGCATTCTACACATCATTGCACACATCATTATAGACATCCTTCCAAACCTCATTTTACACATCATTCTAAACTACATTCTGCACAACATTCTAGACATCATTCTCCACATCATTCTACACATCGTTCTACGCATCATTGAACACATCTTTCTACACATCATTCTACACTTCATTCGACACATCATTCTACACATCATTCGACACATCAATCTGCACTTCATTCTACACATCATTCTACACATCATTCTACGCATCATTCTACACATCTTTCGACACATCATTCTACACATCATTTTGCACATCAATCTACACATCATTCTACACATCATTCTACAAATCATTCTGCACAACATCATTCTACGCATCATTCTACACATCATTCTACACATCAATCTACACATCATTCTACACATCATTCTACAAATCATTCCACACGTCATTCTACACATCATTCTATGCACCATTCTACACATCTTTCTACACATCATTCTACACATCATTCTACACATCATTCTGCACACCAATCTGCACATCATTCTACACATCATTCTACAGATCATTCTGCACATATTTCTACACAGCATTCTACATATCATTCTACACCACATGAATTACACATCATTCTACACATCATTCTACACATGATTCAAAACATTATTCTGCACATCATTCTATACATCATTCTACACATCATTCTACACATCATTCTACTCATCATTCTACACATCATTCTACACATCATTCTACACATCATTCTACTCAACAATTTGCACATCATTCTACACATCATTCTACACATCATTCTGCATGTCATTCTACACTTCATTCTACAAGTCAATCTACATATCATTCGACACATCATTCCACACATCGTTCTACGCATCATTCTACGCATCATTCTACGTTTCATTCTACACATCTTTCAACACATCATTCTTCAAATTATTCCACACATCATTCTACACATCATTCTACACATCAATCTGCACAACTTCATTCTACACATCATTCTACTCATCATTCTACACATCATTCTACGCATCATTCTACGTATCATTCTACACATCATTCTACACATCTTTCAACACGTCATTCTACAAATCATTCTACACATAATTCTACACATCATTCTACACATCATTCTACACCACATGATTTACACATCATTCTACATATCATTCTACACGTCATTCTACGCATCATTCTACGCAACATTCTACACATCATTCTACACATCTTTCAACACATCATTCTACACAACATTCTACACATCAATCTACACATCTTTCAACACATCATTCTACAAATCATTCTGCACAAAATTCTACACATCATTCTACACATCATTCTACACCACATGATTTACACATCATTCTACACATCATTCTACACATCATTCTACGCATCATTCTACGCAACATTCTACACATCATTCTACATATCTTTCAACACATTATTCTACACAACATTCTACACATCAATCTACACATCATTCTACACATCATTCTACACATCATTCTACACATCATTCTACAAATCATTCTACGCATCATTCTACACATCATTCTACAAATCATTCCACACATCATTCTACACATCATTCTATGCACCATTCTACACATCTTTCTACATATCATTCTACACATCATTTTACACATCATTCTGCACATCAATCTGCAAATTATTCTACACGTCATTCTACACATTATTCTAGACATCATTCTTCGCGTCATTATACACATCATTCTACACGTCATTCTACGTATCATTCAACAAATCATTCCACACATCTTTCAACACATCATTCTACAAATCATTCTGCACATAATTCTACACATCATTCTACACATCATTCTACACCACATGATTTACACATCAATCGAAACATCATTCTACACATCATTCAACACATTTTTCTGCACATCATTCTACACATCATTCTACACGTCATTCTACGAATCATTCTACGCATCATTCTACGCATCATTCAACGCATCATTCTACACATATTTTAACACATCATTCTTCAAATTATTCTACACATCATTCTACACATCATTCTGCACATCAATCTGCACAACTTGATTCTGCACATCATTCTACACATCATTCTACACATCATTCTAGGCATCATTCTTCGTATCATTCTACGCATCATTCTACACATCTTTCAACTAATCATTCTGCAAATCATTCGACACATAATTCTACACATCATTCTGCACATCATTCTACACCACATGATTTACACATCATTCTACACAACATTCTACACATCATTCTACACTTCATTCTGCATATCAAATTACACATCATTCTACACATCATTCTGCGCATCATTCGACACATCTTTCAACACATCATTCTACCCATCATTCTACACACCATTCTACACATCAATCTACACATCATTCTACACATCATTCTACACATCAATCGACACATCTTTCTGCACATCATTCTACACATCATTATACACATCATTCTACACATCATTCTACGCATCATTCGACGCATCTTTCTACACATCATTCTACGCATCATTCTACACATCATTCTACACATCATTCGACACATCAATCAGCACATCATTCTGCACATCATTCTACACATCATTCTAGGCATCATTCTACTCATCATTCTACACATCATTCTACGCATCATTCTGCACAACTTTCTACACATCATTCTACACGTCATTCTGCACATCATTCGACACATCAATCTGCACATCATTCTACACATCATTCTACACATCATTCTATGCATCATTCTACACATCATTCTACACATCACTCTACACATCATTCTACACATCATTCTACAAATCATTCCTCACGTCATTCTACACATCATTCTATGCACCATTCTACACATCTTTCTATACATCATTCTACACATCATTCTACACATCATTCAGCATACCAATCTGCACATCATTCTACACATCATTCTACAAATCATTCTGCACATAATTCTACACATCATTCTACACATCATTCTACACCACATGATTTACACATCATTCTGCACATCATTCTACACATCATTCAACACATTATTCTGCACATCATTCTACGCATCATTCCATACATCATTCTACACATCATTCAACACATCAGTCTACACATCATTCTGCACATCATTCTACTCAACAATCTGCACATCATTCTACACATCATTCTACACATCATTCGGCACATCATTCTACACATCATTCTACGCATCATTCTACGCATCATTCTACGTATCATTCTACACATCTTTCAACACATCATTATTCAAATTATTCTACACATCATTCTACACATCATTCTACACATCAATCTGCACAACTTCATTCTACACATCATACTACTCATCATTCTACACATCATTCTACGCATCATTCTCCGTACCATTCTACACATCATTCTACACATCATTCGACACATCAGTCTACACATCATTCTGCAAATCATTCTACTCAACAATCTGCACATCAGTCTACACATCATTCTACACATCATTCTACACATCTTTCTGCACATCATTCTACACATCATTCTACACATCATTCTACACAACATCATTCCACACTTCATTCGAAACATCATTCTTAACATTCACTCAAAATCATTCTACACATCATTCTACACAACATCAATTTAGACATCATTCTCACATCATTCTACCCATATTTCTACATGTTATTCTACACATCATTCCACACATCATTCGACAAAACATTCGAAACAACATAATTCTACACATCATTCTACACAATATTATTCTACACAGCATTCGACACAACATTCTAGACATTATTCTACACATCATTCTACACATCATTCTACACATCATTCAACGCATCATTCGACACAACATCACTCTATACATCATTCAACACATCATTCTTCACATCATTCTACACATCATTCTACACATCATTCCACACATCATTCTACACATCATTCTAAACGTCATCATTCTACACTTCAATCTAAATATCATCATTGTACATATCATTCTGCACATCATTCTCCTCGTCATTCTACACATCATTCGACACATCATTCTACACAACATCACTCTACAGATCATGGTATAAATCACACTACACATCACTCTACACATCATTCTACACAACACTCTACACATCAATCTATACATCATTCTACATATCATTCCAAACAACATCATTCGACACATCATTCCACACAACCTCATTCTACACATCATTCTACGCAACATCATTCTGCACATCATTCTACACATCATTCTACACATCATTACACACGTCATTCTACACGTCATTCTACACAACATCATTCTAAACAGCATTCTACACATCATTCTTTACATTAGTCGACACACCATTCTATACAACATCATTCTGCACATCATTCTACACATCATTCCACACAACATTCTACACATCACTCTACACATCATTCTACACATCATTACACACGTCATTCTATACGTCATTCAACACATCATCATTCTAAACAGCATTCTACACATCATTCTTTACATTAGTCGACACACCATTCTATACAACATCATTCTGCAAATCATTCTCATATCATTCTTCACATCATTCTAAACAACATCATTCTGCACATCATTCTGCACATCATTCCACACGTCATTCTACACATCGTTCTACACATCATTCTGCACATCATACTACACAACATCATTTTACACATCATTCGACACATCATTCTACACATCATTCTACACATCATTCTACAGAACTTCATTCCACGCATCATTTGTCATATCATTCTGCAAATCATTCTACACATCATTCTACACAACCTTCTACACATCACTCTACACTTCATTCGACACATCGTTCTCCAAATCATTCCACATATCATTCTACACAACAGCATTCTACACATCATGCTAAAACATAATTCTACACATCATTCTACACTTCATTCTGCACATCATTCTACACACCATTCTACACAACATCACTGTACATATCATTCTACACATCATTCTACACATCATTCTACACATTATTCGACACATCGTTCGACACATGATTGTACACATCATTCTTCACATCATTCGACACGTCATTCGATACAACATTCTACACATCATTCGACACAACATCACTCTACACATCATTCTACACATCATACTACACATCATTCTGCACGTCATTCTAAACAGCATCATTCTACACATCACTCTACACATCATTCTACACAACATTAATCTATATATCATTCTCTCATCATTCAACACATCATTCTGCACAACATCATTCGACACATTATTCTATACATCTTTCTACATATCATTCTTCACAACATCATTCTACTCATCATTCTAAACATCATTCTATACATTATTTTAAAACTTAATTCTACACATCATTCTACACTTCATGCTAAACATCATTCTTCACATTATTCTACACAACATCATTCTTCACATCATTCCACACATCATTCGACACATCATTCGACACAAAATCTTTTTAGACATCATTCTACACATCATTCTACACATCATTCTACACAACATCATTCTACACATCATTCTACACATCATTCTAGACAGCATTCTGCACATCATTCGATACATCATTCTACACATCATTTTAGACATCATTCTACACATCATTCTACACATCATTCTACACGTCATTCCACACATCATACTTCGCATATTCTACACATCATTCTAAACATCATTCTGCACATCATTCTACACAATAATATCATTCTAAGCATCATTCTGCACATCATTCTACATGTCCTTCTGCACACCCTCCTGCACATCATTCTGCAAATCATTCGACACATCATTCTACACATCATTCCAAACATCATTGTACACATCATTCTACACAACATCAATTTACACATCATTCTCACGTCATTTTACACATCATTCTGCACGTTATTCTCCACATCATTCTACACATAATTCGACACAACATTCTAATCAACATCATTCTACACTTCATTCTAAACATCATTCTACACATCATTCTACACAACATCATTCTACACATTATTCTGCACATCATTCGACACATCATTCGACACATCATTTACATATCATTCTACACGTCATTCTATACAAAATCATTCTGCACAGCATTCTACACATCGTTCTACACATTATTCTACACACCATTCTACACGTCATTCTACACATCATTCTACACATCATTCTGCACAACATCATTCTACACATCATTCGACACAACATCATTCTACACATCATTCTAGACAACATCATTTCAGACATCATTCTGAAGCATCATTTTACACATTATTCTACTCAACATCACCCTACTCATCATTCAACACATCATTCTGAACATCCTTCTACACATCATTCGAAAACATCATTCTACACATCATTCTACACTTCATTCTGCACATCATTCCACACATCATTCTACACTTCATTCGACAAATCATTCTACACATCATTCTAAACATCATTCTGCACATCATTCTGCACGACATCATTCTACACATCATTGTGCACATCATTCTACACATCATTCTACACATCATTCCACACATCATTCTACACAACATCACTCTACACATCATTCTACACAACATCATTCTACACATCATTCTAAACAACATCATTCTACACGTAATTCCACACATCATTCGACACATCATTCTACACAACATCTTTCTACACATCATTGTACACATCATTCCACACATCATTCTGCACCTCATTCTACACATTATTCTACACAATATCATTCTACACATCATTCTACACATCATTCCACACATCATACTACACATCATTCTGAAACATCATTTTAAACATCATTCTATACAACATCACTCTACTCATCATTCTACACATCATTCTACACAGCACTCGACACAAAATCTTTTTAGACATCATTCTACACATCATTCTACATATCATTCTACACAACATCATTCTACACATCATTCTACACATCATTCTAGACATCATTCTGCACATCATTCGATACATCATTCTACACATCATTTTACACATCATTCTACACATCATTCTACACTTCATTCTACACACCATTCCACACATCTTCCTTCGCATATTCTACACATCATTCTACACATCATTCTCCACATCATTCTACACAATATCATTCGACACATCATTCTGCACATCATTCTACATGACCTTCGACACACCATTCTGCACATCTTTCTGCAAATCATTGGACACATCATTCTTCACATCATTCTAAACATCATTCTACACAACATCAATTTACACATCATCATCAGTCATTTTACACATCATTCTGCACTTTATTCTCCAGATCATTCTACAAATAATTCGATAAATCATTCTACACATCATTCTACACATCATTGTACACATCATTCTACACAACTCAATTTACACATCATTCTCACATCATTTTACACATCATTCTGCACATTATTCTCCAGATCATTCTACAAATAATTCGATACATCATTCTACACAACATCATTCTACACATTCTTCTGCACATCATTCTACACATCATTCTACACATCATTCTACATATCATTCTACACGTCATTCGATACAACATCATTCTGCACAGCATTCTACACATCGTTCTACACATTATTCTACACATCATTCCACACTTCATTCTGCACATCATTCTACACATCATTCTACACATCATTCCACACATCATACTACATATCATTCTACACATCATTCGACAAATCATTCTACAATATTATTCTATACATCATTCTAAACAACGTCAATCTAGATATCATTCTCACATCATTCTACACATGATTGTATACAACATTATTCTGCACATCATTCTAAACAACATATTTCTACACATCATTGTACTCATCATTCTACACATCATTCTGAAACATCATTTTACACATCATTCTACACAACATCACTCTACTCATCATTCTACACAACATTCTACACTTCATTCTACACATCATTCTACACATCATTCTAAACATCATTCTACACATCATTCTAAAACATCGTTCTGCACATCATTCTAAACTTCATTCGACACATCATTCTACACATCAATTCACACAACATCACTCTACATATCATTCTCACATCATTCAACACATCATAATACACAACATCATTCTACACATCATACGACACATCATTCTCAACTTCATTCACACGTCATTCTGCATGTCACTCTACGCATCAAACTACACATCATCCAACACATCATTCTAATCATCATTCTGCACATCATTCTGCACGACATCATTCGACACATCATTGCACACATCATTCTACACATCATTCGACACATCGTTCGACACATCATTCTGCACATCATTCTGCACATCATTCCGCATTAAATCATTCTAAACATCATTCTACACATCATTCTACACATCACTCTACACATCATTCTACCAATCAATTTACATATCATTGTACACATCATTCTACAGATCATTCATTCCACACATCATTCTGCAGTTCATTCTACATATCATTCTAAACATCATTCTGCACATCATTCTACACATAATTCTACACGTCATTCTACACATCATTCTACACATCATTCTACACAACATTCTACACATCACTCTACACATCATTCTGAACATCATGTTACACGTCATTCTACACATCATTCTACACCTCATTCTACAAATCAGTCTGCACATCATTTTACAAAGCATTCTACACATCATCTACACATCATACTACACGTCATTCAACACATTATTCTTCACGTCATTATACACATCATTCTACATATTATTCTACATATCATTCTTCACATCATTCTACACATCATTCTACACATCATTCTACACATCATCATTCTACACATCATTCTCGATATCATCATTCTACACATCATCATTCTACACATAAATCTACAGATCATTCTACACATCATTCCACACATCATTCTACACATCATTCTACACATCAGTCTGCACATCATTCTACACATCATTCTCCACATCATCATTCGACACATCATCATTACACACATCATCATTCTACACATCATTCTACACATCATTCGACACATCATCCTGCACATCATTCTACACATGATTCTAAACATAATTCTGCACATCATTCTACACATAATTCTACACGTCATTCTACACATCATTCTTCAGGTCATTCTACACAACATTCTACACATCACTCTACACATCAGTCTGAACATCATACTACACGTCATTCTACACTTCATTATACACATCATTCGATCATCATTCTGCACATCATTTTACACATCATTCTACACATCATTCTACACATCAATATGTACAACATTCTACTCATCATTCTACACGGCATTCTACACAACATCCTACACTTCATTATGCACATCATTCTACACCTCATTCTGCACATCATTCTGCTCATCATTCTGCACGTCATTCTACTCATCATTCTGCAAGTAATTCTACACATCATTCTACATATCATTCTACACATCGTTCTGCACGTCACTCGACACATCATTCTACACATCATTCTACACATCAATATGTACAACATTCTACTCATCATTCTACACGGCATTCTACACAACATCCTACACTTCATTATGCACATCATTCTACACATCATTCTACACGTAATTCTACACTTCATTCGACACATCATTCTACGCCTCATTCTCCATATCACTCTACACATCAGTCTGAACATCATTCTACACGTCATTCTATACATCATTCTACTCATCATTCTACACATCATTCTACACATCATTCTGCACATCATCATTCTACACATCATTCGCCATATCATCA
Source organism: Pristiophorus japonicus (assembly GCF_044704955.1). Classification (NCBI taxonomy): domain Eukaryota; kingdom Metazoa; phylum Chordata; class Chondrichthyes; family Pristiophoridae; genus Pristiophorus; species Pristiophorus japonicus. Next base: position 1,868,146 of record NW_027252779.1, read on the forward strand.
TTCTACAGATCATCATTCTACACATAATTCTACACATAATTCTTGACATCATTCTACAAATCATTCTACACATCATTCTGCACATCATTCTACACATCATTCTACACATCATTCTACACATCTTCATTCTACACATCATTCTACAAATCATCATTGACACATCATCATTCCACACTTCAATGATGTGTCGAATGATGTGTAGAATGATTTGTAGAATGATGTGTGGAATGCTGATGTCTGTAATGATGTGTAGAATGATCTGTGGAATGATGAGCAGAATGATGCTGTGCAGAATGTTGTGTAGAATGATGTGTAAAATGATGTGTAGAATGATGTGCAGAATGATGTGTGGAATGATGTGTGGAATGATTTATAGAATGATGTCTAAAATGATGTTGCATAGAATGATGTGTTGAATGATGTGTAGAATGATGTTGTGTAGAATAATGAGTAGAATGCTTTGTAGAATGACGTGTCGAATGATGTGTGGAATGAAGTGTAGAATGTTGTGTAGAATAATGCGTAGAATGATGTGCAGAAAGATGTGTAGAATGATGTGAAGAATGAAGATGTGTAGAATGATGTGTAGAATGATGTGTAGAATGATGTGCCGAATGATGTGAAGAATGATATGTAGAATGTTGTGTCTAATTATGTACAAAATTATGTAAAGAATGAAGTTTGGAATGATGTGTAGAATGATGCGTAGAATGACGTGTAGAATGCTGTATCGAATGATATGTAGAATGACGTGCAGAATGATGTGTAGAATGATGTGTAGAATTATGTGTAAAATGATGTGCAGAATGATGTGTGCAATATCGTGTCGAATGATGTGCAGAATGATGTGTAGAATGATGTGTAGAATGATGTGTAGAATGATGTGTCGAAAGATGTGTAAACTGATGTATAGAATGATGTGTGGAATGATGTGTAGAATGATGCGTAGAATGAAGTGTAGAATGATGTATAGAATGACATGCAGAATGACGTGCAGAATGATGTGTAGAATGATGTTTAGAATTAAGTGTAAAATGATGTGTAGAATGATGTGCAGAATGATGTGTAGAATGATGTGAAAAATGATGTGTAGAATGATGTGTAGAAAGATGTGTAGAATGATGTCTGGAATGATGTGTAGAATGATGTGTAGAATGATGTGTGCAATATCGTGTCGAATGATGTGCAGAATGATGTGTAGAATGATGTGTAGAATGATGTGTAGAATGATGTGTCGAAAGATGTGTAAACTGATGTATAGAATGATGTGTGGAATGATGTGTAGAATGATGCGTAGAATGAAGTGTAGAATGATGTATAGAATGACATGCAGAATGACGTGCAGAATGATGTGTAGAATGATGTTTAGAATTAAGTGTAAAATGATGTGTAGAATGATGTGCAGAATGATGTGTAGAATGATGTGAAAAATGATGTGTAGAATGATGTGTAGAAAGATGTGTAGAATGATGTCTGGAATGATGTGTAGAATGATGTGTAGAATGATGTGTAGAATGATGTGTAGAAGCATGTGTAAAATGATGTGTAGAATGACGTGTGGAATGATGTGAAGACTGATGTGCAGAATGATATGTAGAATGATGTGCAAAATTATGTGTAGAATGATGTATAGAATGGTGTCTAACATGATGTTGTGTCGAATGATGTGTAGAATAAGGAGTAGAATGATGTCTAAAATTAACTTCTTTGGAATGATGTGTGGAATGATATGTAGAATGATGTGTAGAATGATGTGTAGAATGTTGTGTAGAATGATGTGTAGAATGATGTTTAGAATAATGGGTCGAATGATGTCGTGCATAATGATGTGCAGAACGATGTGTAGAATGATGTGTAGAATGATGTGAAATATGACGTATAATATGATCTGTGGAATGATGTGTACAATGATGTGCAGAAAGATGTGGAGAATGATGCGAAGCATGATGTGTGGAATGATGTGCAGAATGATGTGTAGAATGTTGTGTAGAATGATGTGTAAAATGACGTGCAGAATGATGAGTAAAATGATGTGCAGAATGATGTATCGAATGATGTGCAGAATGATGTCTAGAATGATGTGTAGAAAGATGTGTAGCATGATGTTTTGTAGAATGATGTCTAGAATGATATGCAGAATGATGTCTAAAATCATGTTGTGTCGAATGATGTGCAAAATGATGTTTTGTAGAATGAGGTGTAGAATGATGTTGTTTAGAATGATGAGTAGAATGATGTTTAGAATGTTCTGTAGAATGATGTATAGAATGATCAGTGGAATGAATGAAGTGTAGAATGATGTGTAGAATAATGTGTCGCAGGATGTGGAGAATGATGTGTAGAATAAGGTGCGGAATGATGTGTAGAATGATGTGCAGAATGATGTTTAGAATTATGTGTAGAATGATGCGGATAATGATGTGTAGAATGATGTTTAGAATGATGTGTAGAATGATGTGTAGAATAGTGTATAGAATGATGTGTTGAATAAAGGATGTGTAGAATGACGTGCAGATTGATGTTTTGAATGATGTGTCGAATGATGTGTAGAATCGTGTGTAGAATGATGTGTTGAATAAAGGATGTGTAGAATGATGTGTATAAAAATGTGTAGAAGGATGTGTAGAATGATGCGTAGAATGACTTGTAGAATGGTGTGTCGAATGCATGATGTGTAGAGTGATGTGTGGAATGACGTGCAGAATCATGTGCAGAATGATGAGTAGATTAACTTGTGTCATATGAATGATGTGTACAATGAGGTGTAGAATGATGTGTAGAATGAATTGTTTAATGATGTGAAGATTGATGTTGAGGATCAATGATGTGTAGAATGATGTGTACAATGATGTGTAGAATGATGTGTAGAATGAATGATGTGTACATTGATGTGTAGATTGAGGTGTAGAATGATGTGTTCAATAATATGTCAAATAATGTGTAGAATGATGCTATATAGAATGATGTATCGAATGATGTGTAGAATGATATATAGAATGATGTATATAATGATATGTAGAATGACGTGCAGAATGATGTGTAGAATGATGTGTAGAATAATATGTAGCAGTATGTGTAGAATTATGTGAAGGATAATGTGTAGAAAAATATGTAGAATGATGTGCAGAATGATGTGTAGAATGAATGCTGTGGAGAAAGATGTGTAGAATAATGTGTGGAATGATGTGCAGAATGATATGTTGAATGATGTTAAGAATCAATGATGTGCAGAATGATGTTTAGAATGATGTGTAGAAGGATGTGTGGAATGAATGATGTGTAGAATGACGTGTAGATTGATGTGTAGAATGATGCGGAGAATGATGTGCAGAATGATGTGTAGAATGAAGTGTGGAATGAATGATGTGTAGAATGCTGTGTAGAATGAAGTGTAGAATGAAGTGTAGAATGAATGATGTGTAGAATGAAGTGTAGAATTATGTGTAGAATGATGTGTTGAATGAGGTGCAGAATGAATGATGTGCAGAATGATGTTTCGAAGCATGTGTCGAAAGATGTATAGAATGAAGATTTGTAGAATGATGTGTAGAATGATGTATAGAATCATATGTAGAATGATGTGTAGAATGATGAGTAGAATGCACGATGTGTAGAATGATGTCTCGAAAGATGTGTAGAATTAAGTGTATAATGATATGTTAATGATGTGTAGAATGAAAGATGTGTAGAATGATGTGGAGAACGAATGATGTGACGAATGATGTTTAGAATGATGTGTAGAATGATATGTTGAAAAAAGGATGTGTAGAATGATGTGTAGATTGATGTGTAGAATGATGCAAGAATGATGTGTAGAATGATGTTTAGAATGATGTGTAGAATGATGTGTAGAATAATGTGTAGAATGATGTGTTGAATAAAAGATGTGTAGAATGATGTGTAGATTGATGTTTAGAATGATGTGTAGAATGAATGATGTGTAGAATGAATTGTGGAATGATGTGTAGAATGAATGACGTGTAGAATGATGTGTTGAATGAATGATGTGCAGAATGATGTGCAGCATGATGTGTAGAATGATGCGGGGAATGATGTGCAGCATGATGTGTAGAATGATGCGGGGAATGATGTGTAGAATGATGTTTACAATGATATGTCGAATGATGTGCAGAATCATGTGAAGAATGATGTGTTGAATAAAGGATGTGTAGAATAATGTGTAGATTGATGTGTAGAATGATGTGTAGAATTACGTGTAGAATGAAGTGTAGAATGATGTGTACAATGATGTGTAGAATGAATGATGTGTACATTGATGTGTAGATTGATGTGTAGATTGATGTGTAGAAAGAATGGTGGAATAATGTATAGAATGAATGATGTGTAGAATGATATGCAGAATGCATGATGTGTAGAATGATGTGGAGAATGACGTGCAGAATGAGTTGTAGAATGATGTGTGGAATGTGGTGTAGAATGATGTGTAGAATTATGTGCAGTATGATGTGTAGATTGATGTGCAGAATAATGTGTAGAATGTTGTGTTGAATAAAGGATGTGTAGACTAACGTGTAGATTGATGTGCAGAAAGATATGTAGCATTATGTGTAGAATAAAGTGTAGAATGATGTGTGGAATGAAAGATGTGTAGAATGATGTGTAGAATGATATGTAGAATGATGTGTACAATGATGTGTAGAAAGAAGGATGCGTCGACTGATGTTTAGAATTATGTGCAGAATGATTGATATTTAGAATGTTGTGTAGAATGATATATAGAATGATAAGTAGAATGAATGATGTGTATAAAAATGTGTAGAAGGATGTGTAGAATGATGCGTAGAATGCATGATGTGTAGAAAGATGTTTAGAATGACGTGCAGAATGATGTGTAGAATGATGTGTAGATTAATTTGTGTCGAATGAATTATGTGTAGAATGATGTGTAGAATGAAGTGTAGAATGATTTGTATAATGATGTGCAGAATTATGTTAAGAATCAATGATGTGTAGAATGATGTGTAGAATATAGTGTAGAATGATGTGGAGAACGAATGATGTGACGAATGATGTTTAGAATGATGTGTAGAATGATATGTTGAAAAAAGGATGTGTAGAATGATGTGTAGATTGATGTGTAGAATGATGCAAGAATGATGTGTAGAATGATGTTTAGAATGATGTGTAGAATGATGTGTAGAATAATGTGTAGAATGATGTGTTGAAGAAAAGATGTGTAGAATGATGTGTAGATTGATATTTAGATTGATGTGTAGAATGATGTGTAGAATGCTGTTCAGAAGGAATGATGTGTAGAATGATAGGTATAATGATGTGTACAAAGATGTGTAGAATGATGTGTGGAATGATGTATCGAATGATGTGTAGAATGATGTGTAGTTGATTTGCTTAATGATGCGTAGAATGATGTGTAGAATGAATGATGTGTAGAATGACATGTAGAATGATGTGTAGAATGATGTGTGGAATGTTGTTTAGAATGAATTATGTGTAGTATGATGTGTAGAATGACTGATGTGTAGAATGATGTGTAGAATTCTAAGTAGAATGATGTGTATAATGAATAACATGTAGAATGATGAGTATAATGATGTGTAGAATGAAGTGTAGAATAATGTGTCGAAAGATGTGGAGAATGAATGATTTGCAGAATACTGTGTAGACTGACGTGCAGAATGATGTGTAGAATGATGTGTAGAATGAATTATGTGTCGTATGATGTGTAGAATGAATGATGTGCAGAATGATGTGCAGCATGATGTGTAGAATGATGCGGGGAATGATGTGCAGCATGATGTGTAGAATGTTGCGGGGAATGATGTGTAGAATGATGTTTAGAATGATATGTCGAATGATGTGCAGAATCATGTGAAGAATGATGTGTTGAATAAAGGATGTGTAGAATAATGTGTAGATGGATGTGTAGAATGATGTGTAGAATTACGTGTAGAATGAAGTGTAGAATGATGTGTAGAATGAAAGATGTGTAGAATGATGTGTAGAATGATGTGTAGAATGATGGGTACAATGCTGTGTAGAACGAATGATGTGTCGAATGATGTATAGAATTCTGTGTAGAATGATGTGTAGTATGATGTTTAGAATTATGTGCAGTATGATTGATGCTAAGAATGTTGTGCAGAATGATGTTTAGAAAGATGTGCAGAAAGATTGATATTTAGAATGTTGTGTAGAATGATGTTTAGAATGATGTATAGAATGATAGGAAGAATGAATGATGTGTAGAATGATGTGTATAAAAATGTGTAGAAGGATGTGTAGAATGATGCGTAGAATGATGTGTGTAATGACTTGTGGAATGTTGTGTAGAATGATGTATAGAATGATGTGTAGAATGCATGATGTGCAGAATGATGTTTAGAATAACGGGCAGAATGATGTGTAGAATGATGTGTAGATTAATTTGTGTAGAATAAACGATGTTTAGAATGATGTGCAGAATGATGTGTGTAATGAATTGTATAATGATGTGTAGAATGATGTTGAAAATCAATGATGTGTAGAATGATGTGTAGAATGATGTGTACAATGATGTGTAGAATGAATGATGTGTACATTGATCTGTAGATTGATGTGTAGATTGATGTGTAGAAAGAATGGTGGAATGATGTATAGAATGAATGATGTGTAGAATGATATGCAGAATGCATGATGTGTAGAATGATGTGGAGAATGACGTGCAGAATGAGTTGTAGAATGATGTGTGGAATGTGGTGTAGAATGATGTGTAGAATTATGCGCAGTATGATGTGTAGATTGATGTGCAGAATAATGTGTAGAATGTTGTGTTGAATAAAGGATGTGTAGATTAACGTGTAGATTGAAGTGCAGAAATATATGTAGCATTATGTGTAGAATAAAGTGTAGAATGATGTGTGGAATGAAAGATGTGTAGAATGATGTGTAGAATGATATGTAGAATGACGTGTACAATGATGTGTAGAACGAAGGATGCGTCGAATGATGTTTAGAATTATGTGCAGAATGATTGATATTTAGAATGTTGTGTAGAATGATGTATAGAATGATAAGTAGAATGAATGATGTGTATAAAAATGTGTAGAAGGATGTGTAGAATGATGCGTAGAATGACGTGTGGAATGACTTGTAGAATGTTGTGTGGAATGATGTGTAGAATGATGTGTAGAATGCATGATGTGTTTAATGATGTTTAGAATGACGTGCAGAATGATGTGTAGAATGATGTGTAGATTAATTAGTGTCGAATGAATTATTTGTAGAATGATGTGTAGAATGAAGTGTAGAATGATTTGGATAATGATGTGCAGAATTATGTTAAGAATCAATGATGTGTAGAATGATGTGTAGAATATAGTGTAGAAAGATGTGAGAATGAATGATGTGTAGAATGACGTGTAGATTGATGTGTCGAATGATGCAGAGAATGATCTGTAGAATGATGTCTGGAATGATGTGTAGAATGAAAGATGTGTGGAATGATGTGTAGAATGATGTTTAGCATGATGTGTAGAATGATGTGTAGAATGAATGACGTTTTGATTGATGTGTAGAATGAATGACGTGTAGAATGAATTGTAAAATGATGTGTAGAATGAGGAGTAGTGTGCATGATGTGAAGAATAATGTGTAGAAAGCGGTGCAGAATGATGTGTTGAATGAAGTGTGGCTTGGTGTGTAGAATGAAAGATGTGTAGAATTAAGTGTAAAATGATGTGTTGAACGATGAGCAGAATGTATGATGTTAAGAATGATGTGTGGAATGATGTGTAGAATGTTGTGTAGAATGATGTGTGAATGAATGATGTGTAGAATGACGTGTAGATTAATGTGTAGAATGATGTGAAGAATGATGTGTAGAATGAATGATGTTTAGAATGACGTGTAGATTAATGTGTAGAATGATGTGAAGAATGATGTGTCGAATGATGCGAAGAATGATGAGTAGAATCAGTGATGTGTCGAATGATGAGTAGATTTGTGTGTAGAATGATGTGTAGAATAAATAGCAGGAATGGGGTACTGAAGTTGCATGTTCAGCCATGAACTCATTGAATGGCGGTGCAGGCTAGAAGGGCCGAATGGCCTACTCCTGCACCTATTTTCTATGTTTCTATGTTTATAAATGATATGTAGAATGAAGTGTAGAATAATGTATAGTTTGATGAGTAAAATGCATGATGTGCAGATTGATGTGTAGAATGAGGTGCAGAATGATGTTTTGAATGATGTGTAGATTGATGTGCAGAATGTGAGATGTGCAGAATGAAGTGCAGAATGATGTGTTGAATGATGTGTCGAAAGATGTGTAGAATGATGTGTAGAAAGAATGATGCGTCGAATCACGTGTAGAATAATGTGTAGAATGATGTGTATAATGATGTGTAGAATGAATGATGTGCAGAATGATGTGTAGAATGATGTGCAGAATGATATGTAGAATGAAGTATAGAATTAGGTGCAGAATGATGTATAGAATTATGTGTCGAATGATTGAAGTTTAGAATGCCATGTAGAATGATGATTTGAATGATGTGGAGAATAATGTGTAGAAGGATGTGTAGAATCATGTGAAGAATGATGTGTAGAATGATGTGTAGAATGATGTGTAGAATGATGTGTAGAATGATGTGTATAATGATGTGTAGAATTAAAGATGTGTAGAATGATGTGTAGAATGATGTGTCGAATGATGTGTCGAATGATGTGTAGATTGAATGATGTGTAGAATGATCTGTAGAATGAATGATGTGTAGAATTACGTGTAGAATGATGTGTAGAATGGTGTGTAGAATGATGTGTAGTTTGATTGATGGTTAGAATGTTGCGTAGAATGATGTGTAGAATGATGCGTAGAATGAATGATGACAAGAATGATGTGTAGAATAATGTGTAGAATGATGTGTAGAATGATGTATAGAATGATGTGAATATGAATAACATGTTGAATGATGTGTAGAATGATGTGTAGAATGAAGAACGTGCAGAATGATGTGTAAAATAACGTGTGGAATGATGTGTAGTATCAACGATGTGTAGAATTATGTGTAGAATAATGTGTAGAATGCAAAATGTGTACAATGATGTGTAGAATCATGTGTCGAATGATGTGCAGAATGATGTGTAGAATGATGTGTAGAATGATGTGTAGAATGAATTATGTGCAGAATGTTTAATAGAATGAATGATGTGTCGAACGAATGACGTGCAGAATGATGTGTAGAATGAATGATGTGTAGAATGATGTGCAGAATGATGTGCAGAATGATTTATAGAAGTAGGTGTAGAATGATGTAGATAAATATGTGTGGAATGATTGATGTTTAGAAAGATGTTTAGAATGATGTTTAGAATGATGTGTGGAATGATGTGTAGAAGGATGTGTCGAATCATGTGTTGAATTAAGTTTAGAATGTTGTGTGGAATGATGTGTAGAATGATGTGTAGAATGATGTGTAGAGTGAAAGATGTGTAGAATGATGTGGAGAATGATGTATCGAATGATGTGTAGATTGATGTGTAGATTAATGTGTAGAATGATGTGTAGAATGATGTGTAGAATGATGTGTAGAATGATGTGTCGAATCAATGATGTGTAGAATGATGAGTTGATTGATGTGTAGAATGATGTTCAGGATGATGTGTAGAATGATGTGTAGAAGGATGTGTAGAATCATGTGTAGAAAGAAGTTTAGAATGATTTGTGGAATGATGTGTAGAATGATGTGTAGATTGAATGATCTGTAGAATGATCTGTAGAATGAATGATGTGTAGAATGATGTGTAGAATGATGTGTAGAATGGTGTGTAGAATGATGTGTAGTTTGATTGATGGTTAGAATGTTGTGTAGAATGATGTGTAGAATGATGCGTAGAATGAATGATGACAAGAATGATGTGTAGAATAATGTGTAGAATGATGTGTAGAATGATGTATAGAATGATGTGCACAATGAATAACATGTAGAATGATGTGTAGAATGACGTGTAGAATGCAAAACGTGCAGAATGATGTGTAAAATATCGTGTGGAATGATGTGTAGAATCAATGATGTGTAGAATGATGTGTAGAATGATGTGTAAAATGATGTGTAGAATGATGTGTAGAATGATGTGTAGAATGCAAAATGTGTACAATGATGTGTAGAATGAATTATGTGCAGAATGATCTGTAGAATGAATGATGTGTCGAACGAATGACGTGCAGAATGATGTGTAGAATGAATGATGAGTAGAATGATGTGCAGAATGATGTGCAGAATGATTTATAGAATTAGGTGTAGAATGATGTAGAGAAATATGTGTGGAATGATTGATGTTTAGAAAGATGTTTAGAATGATGTTTAGAATGATGTGTAGAATGATGTGTAGAAGGATGTGTAGAATCTTGTGCGGAATGAAGTTTAGCATGATGTGTGGAATGATGTGTAGAATGATGTGTAGAATGATGTGTAGAGTGAAAGATGTGTAGAATGATGTGTAGAATGATGTGTCGAATGATGTGTAGAATGATGTGTAGATTAATGTGTAGAATGATGTGTAGAATGATGTCTAGATTGATGTGTCGAATCAATGATGTGCAGAATGATAAGTTGATTGATGTGTAGAATGATGTTCAGAATGATGTTAGAGTGAAAGATGTGTAGAATGATGTGTAGAATGACATGTCGAATGATGTGTAGAATGATGTGTGGAATAATGTGTAGAATGAATGATGTATAGAATGACGTGTAGATTAATGTGTAGAATGATGTGTAGAATGAAGTGTAGAATGATGTGCAGAATGATGTGTCGAATCAATGATGTGCAGAATGATGTGTAGAATGATGTGTAGAATAAATTATATGTAGAATGATGTGTAGATGGTGTGTCGTATGATGTGTAGAATGATGTGTGGAATAATGTGTAGAATGAATGATGTATAGAATGACGTGTAGATTAATGTGTAGAATGATGTGTAGAATGAAGTGTAGAATGATGTGCAGAATGATGTGTCGAATCAATGATGTGCAGAATGATGAGTTGATTGATGTGTAGAATGATGTGCAGAATGATGAGTTGATTGATGTGTAGAATGATGTGTAGAATGAGGTGCAGAATGATGTGTTGAATGATGTGTAGAATGATGTGCAGAAGGATGTGTAGAATGAATGATGTCTAGAATGATGTGTAGAATAATGTGTAGAGTGATGTGTAGAAGTATGTGTAGAATGATGTGTACAAAGAACAACCTTTCGAATGATGTGTAGAACGATGTGTAGAATGATGTGTTGAATGATGAGTAGAATGCATGATGTGCAGAATGATGTGTAGCATGATGTGTAGAATGATGTGTAGAATGATGTTTAGAATGAAAAAGTTGTATAATGATGTGTAGAATGATGTGTAGAATGATGTGTAGAATGAATGATGTGCAGAATGATGTGTAGAATGAATGATGAGAAGAATGACATGCAGAATTATGTGCATAATGATATATAGAATTAGTTGTAGAATGATGTAAAGAATTATGTGCAGAATGATTGATGTTTAGAAAGTTGTGTCGAATGATGTTTAGAATGATGTGTCGAATGAAGTGTAGAAGGATGTGTAGAATGATGTGTAGAATGAAAGATGAGTAGAATGATGTGCAGAATGATGTGTCGAATGATGTGTAGAATGACGTGTACAATGATGTGAACAGTGAATGATGTACAGAATGACGTGTAGATTAATGTTTAGAATGATGTATAGAATGATGTTTAGAATGATGTGTAGAATGATGTGTAGAATCAAAGATGTGTAGAATGATGAGTAGATTGATGTGCAGAATGATGAGCAGAATTATGTGTCGAAAGAATGATGTGTCGAATGACGTGTAGAATGATGTGTAGAATGATGTGTAGAATGATCTGTAGAATGAATGATGGGTAGAATGATGTGTAGAATAATGTGTAGAATGGTGTGTGGAATGATGTCTAGTTTGATTGATGGTTAGAATGTTGTGTAGAATGATGTGTAGAATGATGCGTAGAATGAATGATGACAAGAATGATGCGCAGAATAATGTGTAGAATGATGTGTAGAATGATGTATAGAATGATGTGTACAATGAATAACATATAGAATGATGTGTAGAATGATGCGTAGAATGAAAAACGTGCATAATGATGTGTAAAATAACGTGTGGAATTATGTGTAGAATCAATGATGTGTAGAATTATGTGTAGAATGATGTGTAAAATGCTGTGTAGAATGATGTGTAGAATGATGTGTAGAATGCAAAATGTATACAATGATGTGTAGAATGATGTGTCGAATAATGTGTAGAATGATGTGTAGAATGATGTGTAGAATGAATTATGTGCAGAAAGATCTGTAGAATGAATGATGTGTCGAACGAATGACGTGCAGAATGATGTGTAGAATGAATGATGAGTAGAATGACGTGCAGAATAATGTGCAGAATGATTTATAGAATTAGTTGTAGAATGATGTAGAGAAATATGTGTGGAATGATTGATGTTTAGAAAGATGTTTAGAATGATGTTTAGAATGATGTGTAGAATGATGTGTAGAAGAATGTGTAGAATCATGTGCAGAATTAAGTTTAGAATGATGTGTGGAATGATGTGCAGAATGATGTGCAGAATGATGTGTAGAGTGAAAGATGTGTGGAAGGATGTGTAGAATGATGTGTCGAATGATGTGTAGAATGATGTGTAGATTAATGTGTAGAATGATGTGTAGAATGATGTGTAGAATGATGTGTAGAATGATGTGTAGAATGAAGTTTAGAATGATTTGTGGAATGATGTGTAGAATGATGTGTAGAATGATGTGTAGAGTGAAAGATGTGTAGAATGATGTATAGAATGATGTGTGGAATAATGTGTAGAATGAATGATGTATAGAATGACGTGTAGATTAATGTGTAGAATGATGTGTAGAATGATGTTTAGAATGATGTGAAGAATGATGTGTCGAATCAATGATGTGCAGAATGATGAGTTGTTTGATGTGTAGAATGATGTGCAGAATGATGTGTAGAATGATGTGTAGAATAAATTATATGTAGAATGAAGTGTAGATGATGTGTAGTATGATGAGTAGAATGCATGATGTGAAGAATGATGTGTAGAATGAGGTGCAGAATGATGTGTTGAATGATGTGTAGAATGATGTGTAGATGGATGTGTAGAATGAATGATGTCTAGAATGATGTGTAGAATAATGTGTAGAGTGATGTGTAGAAGTATGTGTAGAATGATGTGTACGAAGAATAACCTTTAGAATGATGTGTAGAACGATGTGTCGAATGATGTGTAGAATGATGTTTCGAATGAAAAAGGTGTAGAATGATGTGTAGAATGATGTGTAGAATGATGTGTAGATTGAATGATGTGCAGAATGATGTGTAGAATGAATGATGAGTAGAATGAGATGCAGAATGATGTGCATAATGATATATAGAATTAGGTGTAGAATGATGTAAAGAATTATGTGCAGAATGATTGTTGTTTAGAAAGTTGTGTCGAATGATGTTTAGAATGATGTGTTGAATGATGTGCAGAAGGATGTGTAGAATGATGTGTAGAATGAAAGATGAGTAGAATGATGTGTAGAATGATGTGTACAATGAATGATGTACAGAATGATGTGTAGATTAATGTTTAGAATGATGTATAGAATGATGTTTAGACTGATGTGTAGAATGATGTGTAGAATCAAAGATGTGTAGAATGATGAGTAGATTGATGTGCAGAATGATGTGCAGAATGATGTGTACAAAGAATGATGTGTCGAATGACGTGTAGAATTATGTAGAATGATGTGTCGAATGATGTGTACAATGATGATGTGTAGGATGATGTGTGGAATGATGTGTAGATTGAATGACCTTTAGAATGATGTGTAGATTAATATGTATAATGTTGTATATAATGATGTGCAGATTGAATGATCTGTAGAATGATGTGTAATATGAATGATGTGTATAATAACGTAAAGAATCATATGTAGAATGATATGTCGAATGATGTGAAGAATGATATGTGGAATGATATGTACAACGATGTGTAGAATGATGTGTAAAATGATGTGTAGAATGATATGCAGAATGATGTGTAGAATGATATGTGGAATGATGTGTAGAATGATGTGCAGAATGATATGTAGGATGATGTGTAGAATGATGCATAGAATGATGTACAGAATGATGTGCAGAATGAAATGCCGAATGATAAGCAGAATGATGTGTAGAATGATGTGTAGAATGATGTGTAGAATGATGTGTAGAATGAATGATGTGTAGAATGATGTGCAGAATGATGTGGAGCATGGAAGATGTGTAGAATGACGTGTAGAATAATGTTTAGAATGATGTGTCGAATGATGTATAGAATGATGTGTAGATTGATGTGTAGAAAGATTCGTAGAATGGTGTGTAGAATGATGTGTCGAATGATGTGTATCATGATGTGTAGATTCATTTCCAGAATCAATGATGTGTAGAATGATATGTAGAACGATGTGTCGAATGCTGTGTAGAATGATGTGTAGCATGATGTGTATAGTGATGTGCAGAATGATGATATGTAGAATGATGTGTAGAATGATGTGTAGAATGATGTGTAGAAAGATGTGCAGGTTGATGTGTAGAATGAATGAAGTGTAGAATCAAGTGTTGAATGATGTGTATGATGATGCGAAAAATGAATGACATGTGGAATGATGTGTAGAATGCTGTGTAGAATGATGTGTATAATGATGTATCCAATGATGTTTAGAATGATGTGCAGAATGATGTGCAGAATGATGAGTCGAATAAATGATGTGCAGAATGATGTGGAGAAGTGTGTGTAGATGATGTGTAGGATGAATGATCTGTCGAATAATGCGTAGCATGTTGTGTAGAAAGATGTGTTGAATGATGTTAAGAATCAATGATGTGTAGAATGATGTGTATAGTGATGTGTAGAATGATGTGTAGAAAGATGTGTACAATAAATGACGTTTGGAATGACGTGTAGATTGATGTGTAGAATGATGCGTAAAATTATGTGTCGAATCATTTGCAGAATCAGAAATGTGTGGAATGATATGTAGAACGATGTTTCGAATGCTGTGTCGAATGAAGTGCAGCATGATGTCTATAATGATGTCTAGAATGATGAAATGTAGAATGATGTGTAGAATGATGTGTAGAATGATGTGCAGAAAGATGTGTAGGTTGATGTGTAGAATGAATGAAGTGTAGAATCAAGTGTCGAATGATGTGTATAATGATGTGTAGAATGAATGATATGTAGAATGACGTGTCGAATGACGTGCAGAAGGATGAGCAGCATGATGTGTAGAATTACGTGTAGAATGATGTGTAGAATGAAGTATAGAATTATGTGGAGAATGAATGATGTGCAGAATGATGTGTAGTATGATGCATAGAATGATGTGTGGAATGATGTGTAGAATGACGTGTAGAATGATGTGTAGAATGATGTGGAGAGTGAATGATGTGCGGAGTGATGTGTAGAATGATGTGTAGAAAGAATGATGTGTAGAATGACGTGCAGAATGAAACATGTTTACAAAACTGTGGAGAATGATGTGTAGAATGTTGTGTAGAATGATGAATATAATGACGTGTAGAATGATGTTTAGACTTATGTGTAGAATGATGAGTAGAATGAATGATGTGTCGAATGATGTGTAGAATGATGTGTAGAATGACGTGCAGCATGAAAGATGTGTAGAATGATGTGTAAAATGACGTGTAGAATGATGTGTAGAATGATTTGTAAATTTGTGTGTATAATAATGCATAGAATGATGTGTAGATTGAAGTCTAGATTGATATGTAGAATGATGTGTAGAATGATGTGTAGAAAGCTGTGCAGAATGAATGCTGTCTAGAGTGATGTGTCGAATAATGTGCAGAAAGATGATGTGTAGAATGATGTGCAGAATGATGTATCGAATGATGTGTAGAATGATGTTTCGAATGATTTGCTTAATGATGTGTAGAATGATGTGTAGAATGAATGATGTGTATAATGACATGTAGAATGATGTGTAGAATGATGTGTGGAATGATGTTTAGAATGAATGATGTGTCCAAAGCTGTGTAGAATGAATGATTTGCAGAATGATGTGCAGACTGACGTGTAGAAAGATGTGTAGAAAGAATGATTTGTAAAATGATTTGTAGACTGACGTGCAGAATGATGTGCATAATGATGTGCAGAATGATGTGTAGAATCAATGATGTATAATGTGATGTGTCGAATGACTGATGTGCAGAATGATGTGTAGAATGCTGAGTCGAATGATGTGCAAATTGAATAATGTGTAGAATGATGAGTATAATGATGTGTAGTATGATGTGTAGAATTATGTGTGGAATGATGTGTAGAATGATGTGTAGAATGACGTGCAGCATGAAAGATGTGTAGAATGATGTGTAGAATTATGTGTAGAATCATGTGCCGAATGATGTGTAGAAAGATGTGTGGAATGAGCTGTATAATGATGTGTAGAATGATGTGCAGAATGAATTATGTGTCGTATGATGTGTAGAATGACTGATGTGTAGGAATGATGTGTAGAATGCTAAGTAGAATGATGTGTATAATGAATAATATGTAGAATGATGAGTATAATGAAGTGTAAAATGACGTGTAGAATTATGTGTAGAATGATGTGTAGAATGATGTGTAGAATGACGTGCAGCATGAAAGATGTGTAGAATGATGTGTAGAATGATGTTTAGAATGATGTGTCGAATGATGTCTAGAATGATGTGTCGATTGATGTGTAGAGAGATGTATAGAATGATGTGTTGAATGATGTTAAGAATCAATTATGTGCAGAATGATGTGTATAGTGATGTGTAGAATGATGTGTAGAACGATGTGTAGAATGAATGACCTGTGGAATGACGTGCAGATTGATGTGTGGAATGATGCGGAGAATGACGTGGAGAATGATGTGCATAATGATGTGTAGAATAATGTGTAGAATATAGATGTGTAGAATGATGAATATAATGATGTGTAGAATGATGTTTAGACTTATGTTTAGAATGATGAGCAGAATGAATGATGTGTCGAATAATGTGTAGATTGATGTGTAGAATGACGTGCAGCATGCAAGTTGTGTGGAATGATGTGTGGAATGATGCACAGAATGTTACATAGAATGATGTGTAGAATGACGTGTAGAAGGAAATGCAGAATGATGTGTAAAATGATGTGAAGAATTATGTGTAGAATGAATAATGTAGATTGATGTGTAGAATGATGTGTAAAATGACGTGCAGAATGAAAGATGATTACATGATGTGCAGAATGAAGTGATGAATGATGTGTAGAATGATATGTAGAATGGTGTGTCGAATGAATGATTTGTAGAATGATGTGTAGAATGAAGTGCAGAATGATGTGTAGAATGATGAGTAGAATGATGTGTAGAATCAATGATATGCAGAATGATGTGTTGAATAACATGAAGAATGAATGATGTGCAGAATAATGATTATAATGATGTGTAGAATGATGTGTAGAATGACGTGCAGAAGGATGTGCAGAATGATGTGTAGAATGAAGTGTAGAATGACGTGTCGAATGAATGATGTGTAGAATGATGTGTAGAATGATGTGTTGAATGATATGTCGAAAGATTTGTAAATTTAATGATGTGTAGATTGACGTGTAGAATGATGTGTAGAATTATGATTAGAATCAGGTGCAGAATGATGTGTAGAATGATGTGTAGAATGATGTGTAGAATGATGTGTCGAAAGATTTGTAAAATGAATGATGTGTAGAATGATGTGTAGAATGATGTGTAGAATTATGTGTAGAATCATGTGCAGAGTGATGTGTAGAAAGATGTGTGGAATGAGCTGTATAATGATGTGTAGAATGATGTGCAGAATGAATTATGTGTCGTATGATGTGTAGAATGACTGATGTGTAGAATGATGTGTAGAATGCTAAGTAGAATGATGTGTTTAATGAATAATATGTAGAATGATGAGTATAATGAAGTGTAAAATGACGTGTAGAATTATGTGTCGAATGATGTGTAGAATGAATGATGTGTAGAATGAAGTGAAGAAAGATGTGAAGAATGATGTGTAGAATGATGTGTAGAATGAATGATTTGTGGAATGATGTGTAGAATGAATGATGTGTCGAATGATGTGCAGAATGACTGATGTGTAGAATGACGTTGTGTAGATTGAATGAAATGTAGAGTAATGAGTATAATGATGTGTAGAACGATATGTACAATTATGAGTAGAATGATGTGTAGAATTACGTGTAGAATGATGTGTAGAATGATGTGTAGAATGCTGTGTAGAATGACGTGCAGCATGAAAGAAGTTTCGAATGATGTTTCGAATGATGTTTTCGAATGATGTGTTGAATGAATGATGTGTGGAATGATGTGTTGATTGAGGTGTAGAATGATGCGAAGAATGATGTGTAGAATGATATGCAGAATGATGTGTAGAATGATGCGTAGAATTATTTGCAGAATCAATGAAGTGGAGAATGAAATGTAGAACGATGTGTAGAATGCTGTGCAGAGGGATTTGTCGCATGATGTGAAGAATGATGTGTAGAATGATGATGTATAGATGATGTGTAGAATGATGTATTGAATGATGTGTAGAATGATGTGTATAATGATGTGTATAAAGATGTGTAGAATGATGTGTGGAATGATGGGTAGAATGAATGATGTGTAGAATGATGTGTAGAATGATGTGTAGAATGACGTGTCGAAATATGTGTAGAATGAATGATGTGTAGAATGATGTTGTGTCGAATGATGTATGGAATGATGTGCAGAATGAAGTGTAGAGTGATGTGTATAATAATGTGTAGAATGATGTGTAGATGGATGATTAGAATGAATGATGTGTAGAATGATGTGCAGAATTATGTGCAGAAGGATGTGTAGATGGATGTGTAGAATGAATGATGTGTAGAATGATGCGTAGAATGAATGATGTTTAGAATGCTGTGTAGAATGCTGCGATGAATGATATGTAGAATGAATGTTGTGTAGAATTATGTGTTAAATTATGTGTCGAATGATTGATATTTAGAATGATGTTAAGAATGACGTGTAGAATGCTGTGTAGAATGATGAGCAGAATGAATGATGTGTAGAATGATGTGTAGAATGATGTGTAGAATTATGTGTCGAATGATGTGTAGCATGAATGATGAGCAGAATGATGTTTAGAATGATGTGTGGAATAAAGTTAAGAATCAATGATGTGTAGAATGATGTGTATAGTGATGTGTAGAATGATGTGTAGAATGATGGAAAGAAAGAAGGATGTGCAGAATGACATGTAGATTGATGTGTAGAATCATGTGGAGAATGATGTGTGGAATGATGTGTAGAATCTACACATCATACTACACAACATCATTCTACACATCATTCTTCACGTCATTCTGCACATCATTTTACACATCATTTCGTTTATCTTTCTACACATCATTCTACACATCATTCGACACATCATGCGACACAACATCTTTCTACACATCATTCGACACATCATTCTACACATCATTCTGCACATCATTCTACAAAACATCAATCGACATATCTTTCTCACATCATTCTACACATCATTCCACTCCTCATTCTAAACGTCATTCGACACATCATTCTAGACAACATCACTCTGCATATCATTCTACACATCATTCTGCACATCATTCTACACGTCATTCTACACATCATTCTACACGTTATTCTACACATCATTCCACACAGCATTCTACACATCATTCTACACATTATTCTACACAACATTCTACACATAATTCCACACAGCATTCAGCACGTCATTCGACACAACATCACACTACACATCATTCTACACATCATTCTGCACTTCACTCGACACGTCATTCTACACATCATTCGATACATCATTCTACACAACCTCATTCTACAGATCATTCTACACATCGGTCTGCACATCATTCTACACATCATTCTACACAACATCATTCTACACATCATTCTACACAGCATTCTGCACATCATTCGACACAACATCACACTACACATCATTCTACACATCATTCTGCACATCACTCGACACATCATTCTACACATCATTCTACACATCATTCTACACATAATTCTACACATCATTCCACACAACATAACTCTACACATCATTCTACACATCATTCTACAAATCATTCCAACAACATCATTCTACACATCATTCTGCACATCAATCTACACATCATTCTACACATCATTCTGCACAAAATCATTCTACACAGCATGCTTCACAACATCATTGGACATATCATTTTACACATAATTCTACACATCATTCCACACAACATAACTCTACACATCATTCTACACATCATTCTACAAATCATTCCAACAACATCATTCTACACATCATTCTGCACATCATTCTACACATCATTCTACACATCATTCTACGCAACATCATTCCAACAACATCATTCTACACATCATTCTGCACATCAATCTACACATCATTCTACACATCATTCTACACATCATTCTACACAACATCATTCTGCAAATCATTCTCACATCATTCTTCACATCATTCTAAACAACATAATTCTGCACATCATTCTGCACATCATTCCACACGTCATTCTACACATCGTTCTACAAATCATTCTACACATCATACTACACAACATCATTCTACACATCATTCGACACATCATTCTACACATCATTCTACACATCATTCTACACAACTTCATTCCTCGCATCATTTGTCATATCATTCTGCAAACCATTCTACACATCATTCTACACATCATTCTACACATCACTCTACACATCATTCTACACATCGTTCTACAAATCATTCTACACGTTATTCGGCACGACATCATTCTACACATCATTGTGCACATCATTCTACACATCATTCCGCACATCATTCTACACAACATCAATCTACACATCATTCCACACAACATCATTCTACACATCATTCTACACATTATTCTAAAACATCATTCTACACATAATTCTACACATCATTCCACACACCATAACTCTACACAACATCAATCTACATATCATTCTCACATAATTTTACACATGATTCGACACAACATCATTCTACACATCATTCTACACATCATTCTACACAACATCATTCCACACATCATTCTAAACATCACTCTACAAATCATTCTACACATCATTCTACACAACATCAATTAAACATCATTCTCACATCATTCTACCCATATTTCTACATGTTATTCTACACATCATTCCACACATCATTCGACAAAACTTTCGAAACAACATCATTCTACACATCATTCTACACAACATTATTCTACACAGCATTCGACACAACATTCTAGACATTATTCTACACATCATTCTTCACATCATTCTACACATCATTCTACGCATCATTCGACACAACATCACTCTATGTATCATTCTACACATCATTCTTCACATCATTCTACACATCATTCTATACATCATTCTAAACGTCTTCATTCTACACATCAATCTAAATATCATCATTTTACATATCATTCTGCACATCATTCTCCTCGTCATTCTACACATCATTCGACACATCATTCTACACAACATCACTCTACAGATCATGCTATAAATCACACTACACATCACTCTACATATCATTCTACACAACACTCTACAGATCATTCTACACATCATTCTACACATCATTCTACATATCATTCCAAACAACATCATTCCACACAACCTCATTCTACACATCATTCTACGCAACATCATTCTGCACATCATTCTACACATCATTCTACACATCATTCCACACGTCATTCTACACGTCATTCTACACAACATCATTCTAAACAGCATTCTACACATCATTCTTTACATTAGTCGATACACCATTCTATACAACATCATTCTGAACATCATTTTACACATCCTTCCACACAACATTCTACACATCATTCTACACATCATTCTACACATCATTCTACACAACATCATTCTGCAAATCATTCTCACATCATTCTTCACATCATTCTAAACAACATAATTCTGCACATCATTCTGCACATCATTCCACACGTCATTCTACACATCGTTCTACAAATCATTCTACACATCATACTACACAACATCATTCTACACATCATTCAACACATCATTCTACACATCATTCTTCACATCATTCTACACAACTTCATTCCTCGCATCATTTGTCATATCATTCTGCAAATCATTCTACACATCATTCTACACATCATTCTACACATCACTCTACACATCATTCTACACATCGTTCTATAAATCATTCTACACGTCATTCTAAACAACATCATTCTACACTTCATTCCACACATCATTCCACATATCATTCTACACAACAGCATTCTACACATCATTCTAATCATCATTCTACACATCATTCTAAAACATAATTCTACACATCATTCTACATTTCATTCTGCACATCATTCTACACACCATTCTGCACAACATCACTCTACATATAATTCTACACATCATTCTAAACTTCATTCTACACATCATCCTACACATCATTCTAATCATCATTCTGCACATCATTCGGCACGACATCATTCTACACATCATTGTGCACATCATTCTACACATCATTCTACACATCATTCCGCACATCATTCTACACAACATCAATCTACACATCATTCCACACAACATCATTCTGCACATCATTTTACACATCATTCTACACATCATTCCACACACCATAACTCTACACATCATTCTACACATCATTCTACACTTCATTCTACACAACATCAATCTGCATATCATTCTCACATAATTTTACACATGATTCTACACAACATCATTCTACACATCATTCTACACATCATTCTACACAACATCATTCCACACATCATTCTAAACATCACTCTACAAATCATTCTACACATCATTCTACACAACATCAATTAAACATCATTCTCACATCATTCTACCCATATTTCTACATGTTATTCTACACATCATTCCACACATCATTCGACAAAACTTTCGAAACAACATCATTCTACACATCATTCTACACAACATTATTCTACACAGCATTCGACACAACATTCTAGACATTATTCTACACATCATTCTTCACATCATTCTACACATCATTCTACACATCATTCTACACAACATTATTCTACACAGCATTCGACACAACATTCTAGACATTATTCTACACATCATTCTTCACATCATTCTACACATCATTCTACACATCATTCTACACATCATTCCGCACATCATTCTACACAACATCAATCTACACATCATTCCACACAACATCATTCTGCACATCATTTTACACATCATTCTACACATCATTCCACACACCATAACTCTACACATCATTCTACACATCATTCTACACTTCATTCTACACAACATCAATCTACATATCATTCTCACGTAATTTTACACATGATTCTACACAACATCATTCTACACATCATTCTACACATCATTCTACACAACATCATTCCACACATCATTCTAAACATCACTCTAAAAATCATTCTACACATCATTCTACACAACATCAATTAAACATCATTCTCACATCATTCTACCCATATTTCTACATGTTATTCTACACATCATTCCACACATGATTCGACAAAACTTTCGAAACAACATCATTCTACACATCATTCTACACAACATTATTCTACACAGCATTCGACACAACATTCTAGACATTATTCTACACATCATTCTTCACATCATTCTACACATCATTCTACGCATCATTCGACACAACATCACTCTATGTATCATTCTACACATCATTCTTCACATCATTCTACACATCATTCTATACATCATTCTAAACGTCTTCATTCTACACATCAATCTAAATATCATCATTTTACATATCATTCTGCACATCATTCTCCTCGTCATTCTACACATCATTCGACACATCATTCTACACACCATCACTCTACAGATCATGCTATAAATCACACTACACATCACTCTACATATCATTCTACACAACACTCTACAGATCATTGTACACATCATTCTACACATCATTCTACACATCATTCTGCACATCATTCTACACAACATCATTCTGCAAATCATTCTCACATCATTCTTCACATCATTCTAAACACCATAATTCTGCACATCATTCTGCACATCATTCCACACGTCATTCTACACATCGTTCTACAAATCATTCTACACATCATACTACACAACATCATTCTACACATCATTCGACACATCATTCTACACATCATTCTACACATCATTCTACACAACTTCATTCCTCGCATCATTTGTCATATCATTCTGCAAATCATTCTACACATCATTCTACACATCATTCTACACATCACTCTACACATCAATCTACACATCGTTCTACAAATCATTCTACACGTCATTCTAAACAACATCATTCTACACATCATTCCACACATCATTCCACATATCATTCTACACAACAGCATTCTACACATCATTCTAATCATCATTCTACACATCATTCTAAAACATAATTCTACACATCATTCTACACTTCATTCTGCACATCATTCTACACACCATTCTGCACAACATCACTCTACATATCATTCTACACATCATTCTAAACTTCATTCTACACATCTTCCTACACATCTTTCTCATCATCATTCTACACATCATTCTGCACAAAATCATTCTACACATCATTCTACACATCATTCTACACATTATTCGACACATCGTTCTACGCATCATGCTACGCATCACTCTATACATCATACTACACGTCATTCTGCACGTCATTCTAAACAACATCATTCTACACATAATTCTACACATCATTCTACACATCATTCCACACATCTTCCTTCGCATATTCTACACATCATTCTTCACATCATTCTACACATCATTCTACACAATATCATTCGACACATCATTCTGCACATCATTCTGCATGTCCTTCTACACACCATTCTGCACATCTTTCTGCAAATCATTGGACACATCATTCTACACATCATTCTACACATCATTGTACACATCATTCTACACAACATCAATTTACACATCATTCTCACATCATTTTACACATCATTCTGCACATTATTCTCCACATCATTCTACAAATAATTCGACACATCATTCTACACAACATCATTCTACACATTATTCTGCACATCATTCTACACATCATTCTACACATCATTCTACATATCATTCTACACGTCATTCGATACAACATCATTCTGCACAGCATTCTACACATCGTTCTACGCATTATTCAACACATCATTCCACACATCATTCTACACATCATTCTATACAACATCACTCTACTCATCATTCTACACATCATTCTACACTTCATTCAACACATCAGTCCACACATCATTCTAAACATCATTCTACACATCATTCTAAAACATCGTTCTGCACATCATTCTAAACTTCATTCTACACATCATTCTACACATCAATTCACACACAATCACTCTACATATCATTCTCACATCATTCAACACATCATAATACACAACATCATTCTACACATCATACAACACATCACTCTATGCATAATTCTCTACTTCATTCTACACATCTTTCTGCATGTCACTCTGCGCATCACACTACACATCATCCAACTCATCATTCTAATCATCATTCTGCACATCATTCTGCACGACATCATTCTACACATCATTGTACACATCATTCTACACATCATTCGACACATCGTTCTACACATCATTCTGCACATCATTCTACACATCATTCCACATTAAATCATTCTAAACATCATTCTACACATCATTCTACACATCACTCTACACATCATTCTACCAAATAATTTACATATCATTCTACACATCATTCTACACATCATCATTGTACACATCATTCTACAGATCATTCATTCTATACATCATTCTGCACTTAATTCAGCCATTAACTCATTGAATGGCGTTGCAGGCTAGACGGGCCGAATGGCCTACTCCTGCACCTATTTTCTATGTTCTATGTTTCTATGTTACACATCATTCCACACATCATTTTACACATCATTCTACACATCAGTCTGCACATCATTCTACACATCATTCTCCACATCATCATTCGACACATCATCATTACACACATCATTCTACACATCATTCGACACATCATCCTGCACATCATTCTACACATCATTCTAAAAATCATTCTGCACATCATTCTACACATAATTCTACACGACATTCTACACATCATTCTTCACATCATTCTACACAATATTCTACACATCACTCTACACATTAGTCTGAACATCATACTACACGTCATTCCGCACTTCATTATACACATCTTTCGATCATCAGTCTGCACATCATTTTACACATCATTCTATACATCAATATGTACAACATTCTACTCATCATTCTACACGTCATTCTACAAATCATCCTACACTTCATTATGCACGTCATTCTACACGTCATTCTGCACATCATTCTGCTCATCATTCTGCACGTCATTCTACTCATCATTCTGCAAGTAATTCTACACATAATTCTACATATCATTCTACACATCGTTCTGCACATCACTCGACACATCAGTCTGAACTTAATACTACACATCATTCTACGCCACATTCTACACATCATTATGCTCGTCATTCTACACATCATTCTACACGTAATTCTGCACGTCATTCTACACATCATTCTACGCCTCATTCTCCATATCACTCTACACATCAGTCTGAACATCATACTACACTTCATTCTATACATCATTCTACTCATCATTCAACACATCATCCTACAAATCATTCTGCACATCATCATTCTACACATCATTCGCCATATCATCATTCTACAGATCTTCATTCTACACATAATTCTACACATCATTCTTGACATAATTCTACACATCATTCAACACATCATTCTGCACATCATTCTACACATCATTCTACACATAATTCTACACATCTTCATTCTACACATCATTCTCCACAACATCATTCGACACATCATCATTCTGCACATCAATGATGTGTCGAATTATGTGTAGAATGATTTGTAGAATGATGTGTGGAATGCTGATGTCTGTAATGATGTGTAGAATGATCTGTGTAATGATGAGCAGAATGATGCTGTGCAGAATGTTGTGTAGAATGATGTGTAAAATGATGTGTAGAATGATGTGCAGAATGATGTGTGGAATGATGTGTGGAATGATTTATAGAATGATGTCTAAAATGATGTTGCATAGAATGATGTGTTGAATGATGTGTAGAATGATGTTGTGTAGAATAATGAGTAGAATGCTTTGTAGAATGATGTGTCGAATGATGTGTGGAATGAAGTGTAGAATGTTGTGAAGAATAATGCGTAGAATGATGTGCAGAAAGATGTGTAGAATGATGTGAAGAATGAAGATGTGTAGAATGATGTGTAGAATGATGTGTAGAATGATGTGCCGAATGATGTGAAGAATGATATGTAGAATGTTGTGTCTAATTATGTACAAAATTATGTAAAGAATGAAGTTTGGAATGATGTGTAGAATGATGCGTAGAATGACGTGTAGAATGCTGTATCGAATGATATGTAGAATGACGTGCAGAATGATGTGTAGAATGATGTGTAGAATTATGTGTAAAATGATGTGCAGAATGATGTGTGCAATATCGTGTCGAATGATGTGCAGAATGATGTGTAGAATGTTGTGTAGAATGATGTGTAGAATGATGTGTCGAAAGATGTGTAAACTGATGTATAGAATGATGTGTGGAATGATGTGTAGAATGATGCGTAGAATGAAGTGTAGAATGATGTATAGAATGATATGCAGAATGACGTGCAGAATGATGTGTAGAATGATGTTTAGAATTAAGTGTAAAATGATGTGTGGAATCTCGTGTCGAATGATGTGCAGAATGATGTGTAGAATGATGTGAAAAATGATGTGTAGAATGATGTGTAGAAAGATGTGTAGAATGATGTCTGGAATGATGTGTAGAATGATGTGTAGAATGATGTGTAGAATGATGTGTAGAAGCATGTGTAAAATGATGTGTAGAATGACGTGTGGAATGATGCGTAGAATGATGAGCAGAATGCTGCTGTGCAGAATGATGTGAAGACTGATGTGCAGAATGATATGTAGAATGATGTGCAAAATGATGGACAGAATGATGTGTGGAATGATGTGTAGAAAGATGCATAGAATGACGTGTAGAATGCTGTATAGAATGTGTAGAATGATGTGCAGAATGATGTGTGGAATGATGTGTGGAATGATGTATAGAATGATGTCTAAAATGATGTTGTGTAGAATGATGTTGTGTAGAATGATGAGTAGAATGCTTTGTAGAATGATGTGCAGAAAGATGTGTAGAATGATGTGAAGAATGATGTGTACAATGATGTTCTGTAGAATGATGTGTAGAATGATGTGCAGAATGATGTGAAGAATGATATGTAGAATGATGTGTCGAATGATGGACAAAATTACGTATAGAATGATGTTTGGAATGATGTGTAGAATGATGCGTAGAATGACGTGTAGAATGCTGTATAGAATGATACGTAGAATGACGTGCAGAATGAGGTGTAGAATGATGCGTAGAATGAAGTGTAGAATGATGTATAGAATGATATGCAGAATGACGTGCAGAATGATGTGTAGAATGATGTGTAGAATTAAGTGTAAAATGATGTGCAGAAAGATGTGTGGAATGATGTCTGGAATGATGTGTAGAATGATGTGTAGAATGATGTGTAGAATGATGTGTAGAAGCATGTGTAAAATGATGTGTAGAATGACGTGTGCAATGATGTGTAGAATGATGCGTAGAATGATACTGTGCAGAATGATGTGAAGACTGATGTGCAGAATGATGAGCAGAATGATGTGCAGAATTATGTGAAGAATGATGTATAGAATGGTGTCTAAAATGAACTTGTGTGGAATGATGTGTGGAATGATATGTAGAATGATGTGTAGAATTATGTGTAAAATGTTGTGTTGAATGATGTGTAGAATGCTGTTTAGAATAATGGGTCGAATGATGTTGTGTTGAATGAAGAGCAGAATGATGTGTAGAATGACGTGTAGAATGATGTGTAGAATGATTTCAAGAATGATGTGTAGAATGATGTGTCGAATGATGTGCAGAAGGATGTGTAGAATGTTGTGTAGAATAATGCGTAGAACGATGTGCAGAAATATGTGTAAAATGATGTGAAGAATGATGTGTACAATGATGTTCTGCAGAATGATGAGTAGAATGAAGTGCAGAATGATGTGCAGAATGATGTGTAGAATGATGTGTCGAATGATGTATAAAATGATGTATAGAATGATATGTGGAATGACGTGTAGAATGCTATATAGAATGATATGTAGAATGACGTGCAGAATGATGTGTAGAATGATGTGTAGAATGATGTGTAGAATGATGTGTCGAATGATGTATAAAATGATGTATAGAATGATAGGTGGCATGATGTGTAGAATGATGCGTAGAATGATGTATAGAATGAAATGCCGAATGACGTGCAGAATGATGTGTAGAATGAAGTGTAGAATGATGTGTAAAATAATGTGTAGAATGATGTGTAGAATGATGTGTAGAATGATATCTGGAATGATGTGTATAATGATTTGTAGAATGATGTGTAGAATGATGTGTAGAATGACGTGTGGAATGATGTGTATAATGATGCGTAGAATGATGCTGTGCAGAATGATGTGAAGACTGATGTGCAGAATGATGTGTAGAATGATGTGCAGATTTATGTGTAGAATGATGTATAGAATGGTGTCTAAAATGAACTTGTGTGGAATGATGTGTGGAATGATATGTAGAATGATGTGTAGAATGATGTGTAGAATGTTGTGTAGAATGATGTGTGGAATGAAGTTTAGAATAATGGGTCGAATGATGTTGTGTTGAATGAAGTGCAGAATGATGTGTAGAATGACGTGTAGAACGATGTGTAGAATGATTTGAAGAATGATGTGAAATATGAAGTGTAATATGCTCTATGGAATGATGTGTACAATGATGTGTAGAAAGATGTGGAGAATGATGCTAAGCATGATGTGTGGAATGATGTGCAGAATGATGTGTAGAATGTTGTGTAGAATGATGTGTAAAATGACGTGCAGAATGATGTGTAAAATGATGTGCAGAATGATGTATCGAATGATGTGCAGAATGATGTCTAGAATGATGTGTCGAAAGATGTGTAGCATGATGTTTTGTAGAATGATGTCTAGAATGATGTGCAGAATTATGTCTAAAATCATGTTGTGTCGAATGATGTGCAAAATTATGTTGTGTAGAATGATGTGTAGAATGATGTTGTGTAGAATGATGAGTAGAATGATGTGTAGAATGATGTGTAGAATGATGTTGTGTAGAATGATGTGTAGAATGATGTGGAGAATGATGTATAGAATGATGTGTTGAATGATGTGTAAAATGATCTGTAGCATGATTTGTGGAATGATGTGTAGAATGATGCGTAGAATGATGTGTAGAATGATGCTGTGCAGAATGATGTGTTGAATGATTTGCAGAATGATGTGTTGAATGATGCGTAGAATGACGTGTCGAATGACGTGTAGAATGATGTGTCGAATGAAGTGTAGAATGATGTGTAGAATGTTGTGTAGAATAATGCGTAGAACGATGTGCAGAAATATGTGCAAAAAAATGTGAAGAATGATGTGTACAATGATGTTCTGTAGAATGATGTGTAGAATGATGTGTCGAATGGTGTATAAAATGATGTATAGAATGATATGTGGCATGATGTGTAGAATGATGCGTAGAATGAAGTGTAGAATGATGTACAGGATGAAATGCAGAATGACGTGCAGAATGATGTGCAGAATGATGTGTAGAATTAAGTGTAAAATGATGTGCAGAATGATGTGTGGAATCTCGGGTCGAATGATGTGCAGAATGACGTGTAGATTGATGTCTGGAATGATGTGTAGAATGATGTGTAGAATGAGGTGTAGAATGATGTGTAGAATCATGTGTAAAATGATGCGTAGAATGATGCTGTGCAGAATGATGTGTGGAATGATGTGCAGAATGATGTGTAGAATGATGTATAGAATAATGTCTAACATGATGTTGTGTCGAATGATGTGCAGCATGATGTGTAGAATGATTTCTAAAATGATGTTGTGTAGAATGATGCGTGCAATGATATGTAGAATGATGTGTAGAATGATGTGTCGATTGTTGTGTAGAATGATGTGTGGAATGATTTGAAGAATGATGTGTAGAATGAAGAGTCGAATGATGTGCAGAATGATGTGTAGAATGATGTGTAGAATGATGCTTTGTAGAATGATATGTAGAATGACGTGTAGAATGACGTGTAAAATGATGTGCAGAATGATGTGTAGAATGATGTGTAGAATGATGTGTGGAATGACGTGTAGAATGGTGTGTAGAATGATGTGTCGAATGATGTGTAGAATGAATTGAAGAATGATGTGTACAATGATGTTCTGTAGAATGATGTGTAGAATGATGTGCAGAATGATGTGAAGAATGATGTGTAAAATGATGTGTCTAATGATGTACAAAATGATGTAAAGAATGATGTGTGGAATGATGTGTAGAATGATGCGTAGAATGACGTGTAGAATGCTGTATAGAATGATATGTAGAATGACGTGCAGAATGATGTGTAGAATGATGTGTAGAATTATGTGTAAAATGATGTGCAGAATGATGTGTGGAATCTCGTGTCGAATGATGTGCAGAATGATGTGTAGAATGATGTGCCGAATGATGTGTAGAATGATGTGTCAAAAGATGTATAACCAGATGTATAGAATGATGTGTGGAATGATGTGTAGAATGATGTGTAGAATGAAGTGTAGAATGATGTACAGAATGATATGCAGAATGACGTGCAGAATGAGGTGCAGAATGATGTGTAGAATTAAATGTAAAATGATGTGCAGAATTATGTGTGGAATCTCGTGTCGAATGATGTGCAGAATGATGTGTCGAATGATGTGTAAAATGATGTGTAGAATAATGTGTAGAAAGATGTGTAGAATGATGTCTGGAATGATGTGTAGAATGATGTGTAGAATGATGTGTAGAATGATGTGTAGAAGCATGTGTAAAATGATGTGTAGAATGACGTGTGGAATGATGTGTAGAATGATGCGTAGAATGATGACGTGCTGAATGATGTGAAGACTGATGTGCAGAATGATGTGTGGAATGATGTGCAGAATGATGCGTAGAATGATGACGTGCTGAATGATGTGAAGACTGATGTGCAGAATGATGTGTGGAATGATGTGCAGAATGATGTGTAGAATGATGTATAGAATGAAGTGCAGAATGATGTCTAAAATCATGTTGTGTCGAATGATGTGCAAAATGATGTTGTGTAGAATGATGTGTAGTATGATGTTGTGTAGAATGATGAGTAGAATGATGTGTAGATGATGTGCAGAATGATGTTGCGTAGAATGATGAGTAGAATGATGTATAGAATGATGTGTTGAATGATGTGTAAAATGATCTGTAGCATGATTTGTGGAATGATGTGTAGAATGATGCGTAGAATGATGTGTAGAATGATGCTGTGCAGAATGATGTGTAGAATGATTTGTAGAATAATATGTAGAATGATGCGTAGAATGATGTATCGAATGATGTGTAGAATGATGTGTAGAATGTTGTGTAGAATAAGGCTTCGAACGATGTGCAGAAATATGTGTAAAATGATGTGAAGAATGATGTGTACAATGATGTTCTGTAGAATGATGTATAGAATGATGTGCAGAATGATGTGCAGAATGATGCGTAGAATGATGTGTCGAATGATGTATAAAATGATGGACAGAATGATGTGTGGAATGATGTGTAGAAAGATGCATAGAATGACGTGTAGAATGCTGTATAGAATGATATTTAGAATGACGTGCAGAATGATGTGTAGAATGATGTGTAGAATGATGTCTAAAATGATGTTGTGTAGAATGATGTGTGGAATGATATGTAGAATGATGTGCAGTATGATGTGTCGAATGTTGTGTAGAATGATGTGTAGAATGATTTGAAGAATGATGTGTAGAATGATGTGTCGAATGAAGAGTCGAATGAAGTGCAGAATGATGTATAGAATGATGTGTAGAATGATGCTTTGTAGAATGATATGTAGAATGACGTGTAGAATGACGTGTAAAATGATGTGCAGAATGATGTGTAGAATGATGTGTAGAATGATGTGTGGAATGACGTGTAGAATGCTGTGTAGAATTATGTATAGAATGATGTGTAGAACGATGTGTAAAATGATGTATAGAATGATGTGTAGAATGATGTCTAAAATGATGTTGTGGAAAATGATGTGTAGAATGATGTGTAGAATTATGTGTCGAATGTTGTGCAGAAAGATGTGAAGAATGATTTGTAGATTGATGTTCTGTAGAATGACGTGCAGAATGACGTGTAGAATGATGTGCAGAATGATGTGTAGCATGATGTGTAGCATGATGTGTAGAATGATGTGTTAAATGATGTGTAGAATGATATGTCGAATGATGTGCAGAATGATGTGTAAATTGACGTGTAGAATGATGTGTAGAATGATGTGTAGAAAGATATGTAGAATGATGTGAACAATGATGTGCAGAATGATGTGTAAAATGATGTGTAGAATGATGGGTTGTATGATGTGGAGAATGATGCGTAGATTGATGTGTAGAATGATGTGTAGAATGATGTTGTGTAGAATGATGTGTAGAATGATAGTCAGAAAGATGTATAGAATGATGTGCAGAATGATCTGTAGAATGACGTGTGGAATGATGTGTCGAATGGTGTGTAGAATGATGCGTAGAATGACGTGTAAAATGATGTGTCGAATGATGTATAAAATGATGTATAGAATGATGTGTACAATGGTGTGTCGCATGATGTGTAGAATGATGTGTAGAATGAAGTGTAGATTGGTGTGTAGAATGATGTTGTGTAGAATGATGTGCAGAATGATGTGCAGAATGATGGGTAGAATGATGTATAGAATGATGTGTAGAATGATGTGTACAATGGTGTGTCGCATGTTGTGTAGAATGATGTGTAGAATGAAGTATAGATTGGTGTCTAGAATGATGTTGTGTAGAATTATGTGTTGAATGATGTGCAGAATGATGTGTAGAATGCTGTATAGAATAATGCATAGAATGATGTACAGATATATGTGTAAAATGATGTGAAGAATGATGTGTACAATGATGTTCTGTAGAATGATGTGTAGAATGATGTGCAGAATGATGTGTAGAATGATGTGTCGAATGATGTATAAAATGATGTATAGAATGATGAGTGGAATGATGTGTAGAATGATGCGTAGAATGACGTGTAGAATGCTGTATAGAATGATATGTAGAATGACGTGCAGAATGATGTGTAGAATGATGTGTAGAATTATGTGTAAAATAATGTGCAGAATGATGTGTAGAATGCTGTATAGAATAATGCATAGAATGATGTACAGATATATGTGTAAAATGATGTGAAGAATGATGTGTACAATGATGTTCTGTAGAATGATGTGTAGAATGATGTGCAGAATGATGTGTAGAATGATGTGTCGAATGATGTATAAAAAATGTATAGAATGATGAGTGGAATGATGTGTAGAATGATGCGTAGAATGACGTGTAGAATGCTGTATAGAATGATATGTAGAATGACGTGCAGAATGATGTGTAGAATGATGTGTAGAATTATGTGTAAAATAATGTGCAGAATGATGTGTGGAATCTCGTGTCGAATGATGTGCAGAATGATGTGTAGAATGATGTGTAGAATGATGTGTAGAATGATGTGTCGAATGATGTATAAAATGATGTATAGAATGATATGTGGAATGATGTGTAGAATGATGCGTAGAATGAAGTGTAGAATGATGTATAGAATGAAATGAAGAATGACGGGCAGAATGATGTGTAGAATGATGTGTAGAATTAAGTGTAAAATGATGTGCAGAATGATGTGTGGAATCTCGTGTCGAATGATGTGCAGAATGATGTGTAGAATGATGTGTAAAATGATGTGTAGAATGATGTAGAGAAAGATGTGTAGAATGATGTCTGGAATGATGTGTAGAATGATGTGTCGAATGATGTGTAGAATGATGTGTAGAATGATGTGTAGAATCATGTGTAAAATGATGTGTAGAATGATGTGCAGAATGATGTGTAGAATGATGCGTAGAATGATGATGTGCAGAATGATGTGAAGACTGATGTGCAGAATGCTGTGTGGAATGATGTGCAGAATGATGTGTAGAATGATGGATAGAATGATGTCTAACATGATGTTGTGTCGAATGATGTGTAGAATGATGTGTAGAATGATATCTAAAATGATGTTGTGTAGAATGATGTGTGGAATGATATGTAGAATGATGCTTTGTAGAATGATATGTAGAATGACGTGTAGAATGACGTGTAAAATGACGTGCAGAATGATGTGTAGAATGATGTGTAGAATGATGTGTGGAATGACGTGTAGAATGCTGTGTAGAATGATGTGTAGAATGATGTGCAGAATGATGTGTAAAATGACGTATAGAATGATGTGTAGAATGATGTCTAAAATGATGTTGTGGAAAATGATGTGTAGAATGATGTGTAGTATTATGTGTCGAATGTTGTGTAGAATGTTGTGCAGAATGATGTGCTGTAAGATGTGAAGAATGATGTATAGATTGATGTTCTGTAGAATGACGTGCAGAATTAGGTGTAAAATTAAGTATAGAATGACGTGTAGAATGATCTGTAGAATGATGTGTGGAATGATGTGTCGAATGGTGTGTAGAATGATGCGTAGAATGACGTGTAAAATGATGTGTCGCATGATGTGTAGAATGATGTGTAGAATGAAGTGTAGATTGGTGTGTAGAATGATGTTGTGTAGAATGATGTGTAGAATGATGTGTAGAATGATGTGTGGAATGAGGTGTAAAATGACATGTAGAATGTTGTATAAAATGGTGTGTAGAATGATGTGTAGAATGATGGGTAGTATGATGTGTAGAATGATGCGTAGATTGGTGTGTAGAATGATGTTGTGTAGAATGATGTGTAGAATGATGTGGAGAATGATGTGTAAAATGACGTGTGGAATGATGTGCAGAATGACAAGTAAAATGATATGTAGAATGTTGTATAGAATGATGTGTAGAATGATATCTAGAATGATGTGTAGATTGATGTGCAGGATTATATGTAGAATGATGAGTAGAATTAAGTGTAAAATGACGTGTAGAATGAAGTGTAGAATGATGTGTAGAATGATGTGTCGAATGATGTGCAGAATGATGTGTAAATTGACGTGTAGAATGATGTGTAGAATGATGTGTAGAAAGATATGTCGAATTACGTGAACAATGATGTGCAGAATGATGTGTAAAATGATGTGTAGAATGATGGGTAGGATGATGTGTAGAATGATGCGTAGATTGATGTGTAGAATGATGTGTAGAATGACGTTGTGTAGAGTGATTTGTAGAATGATGGGCAGAAAGATGTATAGAATGATGTGCAGAATGATGTGCAGAATGATGTGTAAAATGAAGTATAGAATGATGTGTAGAATGATCTGTAGAATGACGTGTGGAATGATGTGTCGAATGGTGTGTAGAATGATGCGTAGAATGATGTGTACAATGGTGTGTCGCATGATGTGTAGAATGATGTGTAGAATAAAGTGAAGATTGGTGTGTAGAATGATGTTGTGTAGAATGATGTGTAGAATGATGTGCAGAATGATGTTTAGAATGTTGTGTAGAATAATGCGTAGAATGATGTGCAGAAATATGTGTAAAATGATGTGACGAATGATGTGTACAATGATGTTCTGTAGAATGATGTGTGGAATGATGTGCCGAATGATGTGCAGAATGATGTGTAGAATGATGTGTCGAATGACGTGTAGAATGCTGTATAGAATGATATGTAGAATGACGTGCAGAATGATGTGTAGAATGATGTGTAAAATGATGTGTAGAATGATGTAGAGAAAGATGTGTCGAATGATGTCTGGAATGATGTGTAGAATAATGTGTAGAATGATGTGTAGAATGATGTGTAGAATGATGTGTAGAATCATGTGTAAAATGATGTGTAGAATGATGTGCAGAATGATGTGTAGAATGATGTGTAGAATTACGTGTAAAATAATGTGCAGAATGATGTGTGGAATCTCGTGTCGAATGATGTGTAGAATGATGTGTCGAATAATTAGAAGAATGATGTGTAGAATGATGTGTCGAATGATGTATAAAATGATGTATAGAATGATATGTGGAATGATGTGTAGAATGATGCGTTGAATGAAGTGTAGAATGATGTATAGAATGAAATGCAGAATGACGGGCAGAATGATGTGTCGAACGACGTTTAGAATTAAGAGTAAAATGATGTGCCGAATGATATGTGGAATCTCGTGTCGAATGATGTGCAGAATGATGTGTAGAATGATGTGTAAAATGATATGCAGAATGATGTAGAGAAAGATGTGTAGAATGATGTCTGGAATGATGTGTAGAATGATGTGTAGAATGTGTGTAGAATGATGTGTAGAATGATGTGTAGAATCATGTGTAAAATGATGTGTAGAATGATGTGCAGAATGATGTGTAGAATGATGCGTAGAATGATGCTGTGCAGAATGATGTGAAGACTGAGGTGCAGAATGATGTGTGGAATGATGTGCAGAATGATGTGTAGAATGATGGATAGAATGATGTCTAACATGATGCTGTGTCGAATAATGTGTAGAATGATGTGTAGAATGATATCTAAAATGATGTTGTGTAGAATGATGTGTGGAATGATATGTAGAATGATGTGTAGAATGATGTGTCGAATGTTGTGTAGAATAATGTGTAGAATAATTTGAAGAATGATGTGCAGAATGATGTGTAGAATGAAGAGTCGAATGATGTGCAGAATGATGTGTAGAATGATGTGTAGAATGATGCTTTGTAGAATGATATGTAGAATGACGTGTAGAATGACGTGTAAAATGATGTGCAGAATGATGTGTAGAATGATGTGTGGAATGATGTGTGGAATGACGTGTAGAATGCTGTGCAGCATGATGTGGTGAATGATGTGTAGAATGATGTGTAAAATGACGGAGAGAATGATGTGTAGAATGATGTCTAAAATGATGTTGTGGAAAATGATGTGTAGAATGATGTGTAGAATTATGTGTCGAATGTTGTGTAGAATGTTGTGCAGAATGATGTGCAGAAAGATGTGAAGAATGATGTGTAGATTGATGTTCTGTAGAATGACTTGCAGAATGATGTGTAGAATGATCTGCAGAATGATGTGTAGCATGACGTGTAGAATGATATGTCGAATGATGTCCAGAATGATGTGTAAATTGATGTGTAGAATGATATATAGAATGATGTGTAGAAAGATATGTAGAATGATGTGAACAATGATGTGCAGAATGATGTGTAAAATGATGTGTAGAATGATGGGTAGTATGATGTGTAGAATGATGCGTAGATTGATGTGTAGAATGATGTGTATAATGATGTTGTGTAGAATGATATGTAGAATGATGGGCAGAAAGATGTATAGAATGATGTGCAGAATGACGTGCAGAATGAGGTGTAAAATGAAGTATAGAATGACATGTAGAATGATCTGTAGAATGATGTATGGAATGATGTGTCGAATGGTGTGTAGAATGATGCGTAGAATGACGTGTAACATGATGTGTCGAATGATGTATAGAATGATGTGTAGAATGATGTCCGGAATGATGTGTGAAATAATGTGTAGAATTATATGTAAAATGATGCGCTGAATGATGTGTAGAATGATGTGTGGAATGATGTGTGGAATGATGTTCAGAATGATGTGTATAATGATGTGTAGAATGATGTGGAGAATGATGTGTAAAATTATGTGTGCAATGATGTGATGAATGATGGGTAGAATGATGTATAGAATGATGTTTAGAATGATGTGTACAATGATGTGTCGCATGATGTGTAGAATGTTGTGTCGAATGAAGTGTAGATTGATGTGTAGAATGATGTTGTGTAGAATCCTGTGTTGGATGATGTGCAGAATGATGTGTTGAATGACGTGTATAATGATGTGTAGAATGATGTGGAGACTGATGTGCAGAATGACGTGTAAAATGATATATAGAATGTTGTATAAAATGGTGTGTAAAATGATGTGTAGAATGATGTGTAGAATGATGTGGAGAATGATGTGTAAAATGACGTGTGGAATGATGTGCAGAATGACGTGTAAAATGATATGTAGAATGATGTGTAGCATGATGTGTAGAATGATGTGTAGAATGATGGGTAGAATGATGTGTAGGATGATGTTGAGTAGAATGATGTGTGGAGCGATGTGTAGAATGATGTGTAGAATGAGGTTGTGTGGAATGATGTGTAGAATGATGTGTAGAATGATGTGTAGAATGATGTGTAGAACGAAATGTAGAATGATGTTTAGAATGATGTGTAGAATGATGTGTAGAACGAAATGTAGAATGATGTGTAGAATGATGTGTAGAATGATGTTTTGTAGAATGATTTGCGGAATAATGTGCAGAATGATATGTGGAATGATGTGTAGAATGATGTGTAGAATGATGATGTGGAGAATGATTTGTAGAATGATGAGTAGAATGATGTGCAGAATGATGTTTAGAATGATCTGCAGAATGATGTGTGGAATGATGATGTGTAGAATGATGTGCAGAATGACATGTCGAATGATGCGTAGAATGATGTGCAGAATGATGTGTAGAATGATTTGTAGAATGATGTGTAGAATGATGTGTAGAATGAAGTGTTGAACGAAATGTAGAATGATGTGTCGAATGATGTGTGGAATGTTGTGTAGAAGGAAGTGTAGAATGATCTTTCGAATGATGTTGTGCAGAATGATGTGTCGAATGATGTGTAGAAGGATGTGTCAAATCATGTTGTGTAGAATGATGTATAGGATGATCTGCAGAATGATGTTGAGAAGAATGCTGTGTCGAATGATGTTTAGAATGATGTGTGGAATAACGTGTAGAATGACGTGTATAATGATGAGCAGAACGATGTATAGAATGATGTGTAGAATGTGGTGTGGAATGATCTTGTGCAGGATGGTGTGTAGAACGATGTGTGGAATGATGTGTAGAAGGATGTGTAGAATGACATGTAAAATGATGTGTAGAATGATGTGTAGAATAATGTTTAGAATGAAGTGTACAATGATGTCTAGAATGATGTGTAGAATCATGTGGTGTAGTATGATGTGTAGAATGATGTTGTGTAGATTAATGTGTAGAATGATGTGAAGAATGATTCGCATAAGATGTGTAGAATGATGCGTAGAATGACGTGTAGAATGATGTGTAGAATGATTTGTAGAATGACTTGTAGAATGATGTGTAGAATGATGTGCAGAATGATGTGTAGTATTATGTGTAGAATGATTTGTAGAATGAGGTGTAGAATGATGTGCAGAATGATGTGTAGAATGATGTGTAGAATGATGTGTTTCATGATGTGTCGAATGATGTGTAGAATGATGTGTAGAATTATTTGTAGAATGATGTGTGGAATTATGTGCAGAATGATTTTGTGTAGAATGATGCAGAGAATGATGTGCAGAATGACGTGTAGAAGTATGTGCAGAATCATTGTGTGTTGAATGATGTGTAGAATGATGTGTAGAATGAGCTGTAAAATGATGTGAAGAATGATGTGTAGAATGATGTGTAGAATGATGTGCAGAATGATGTGTAGAACGAAATGTAGAATGAGGTGTAGAATGATGTGTAGAATGATGTGTAGAATGAAGTGTAGACAGATATTTAGAATGATGTGTAGAATGATGTGTCGAATGAAGTGTAGAATGACTTGTAGAATGATGTGTAGAATGATGTGTAAAATGATGTGTAGAATGTTGTGTAGTTTGAAGTGTAGAATGATCTTTCGAATGATGCTGTGC
This sequence comes from Pristiophorus japonicus, assembly GCF_044704955.1. Taxonomy (NCBI): domain Eukaryota; kingdom Metazoa; phylum Chordata; class Chondrichthyes; family Pristiophoridae; genus Pristiophorus; species Pristiophorus japonicus. The sequence continues at coordinate 1,909,231 of NW_027252779.1, forward strand.
AGAATGATGTGTAGAATGAAGATGTGCAGAATGATGTGTCGAGTGATGTTTAGAATGATGATGTGTGGAACGAAATGTAGAATGATGTAAAGAATGATGTGTAGAATGTTGTGTAGCATGAAGTGTAGAATGATCTTTCGAATTATGTCGTGTAGAATGATATGAAGAATGAATTGCAGAATGATGTGTAGAATGTTGCGTGGAATGATGAGTAGGAAAATGTTGTGTAGAATGATGTGTAGATTGATGTGTAGAATGATATGCAGAACGATGTATAGAATGATGTGCAGAATGATGTTGAGTAGAATGATGTGCAGAATGATGTGCAGAATTATGTTGTGTAGAATGATTTGTAGAATGATGAGCAGAATGATGTGTAAAATGACGTGTAGAATGATGTGTAAAGTGACTTGTAGAATGATGTGTGGAACGATGTGTAGAATGATGTGTCGAATGATGTGTAGAATGAATGAAGTGTACAATGATCTGTAGAATGAATGATGTGTAGAATGATGTGTAGAATGATCTGTAGAATGATATGTAGATAGACATGTAGAATGATGTTGTGTGGAATGATGTGCAGAATGATGTGCAGATTGATGTGTAGAATGATGTGTAGAATGAGGTGTAGAATGATGTGTGGAACGACGTGCAGAATGTTGTTTAGAATGATGAATGAAATGAGGTGTGGAATGATGTCTAGAATGATGTGTAATATGATGTGTAGAATGATGTGTAGAATGATGTGTAGAATGATGTGTAGAATAATGTTTGGAATGATTTATAGAATGATGTGTAGAATGATGAGAAGAATGAAGTGTAGAGTGATGTGTAGAATGATGTGCAGAATGATTTGAAGAATGATGTGTAGAATGATGTATCGAATGATGTTGTGTAGAATGATGAATAGAATGATGTGTAGAATGATGTGTGGAATGAAGTTGTGTAGAATGATGTGTAGAATGATGTGCAGAAAGTTATTTAGAATGATGTGCAGAATGATGTGTATAATGACGTGAAGAATGCTGTGTAGAATGATGTGTCGAATGATGTGTAGCATATGATTTGTAGAATGATGTATAGAATGATGTGTATAATGAGGTGTAGAATGATGTGTAGAATGATGTGCAGAATGATGTGTCGAAAGATGTGTAAAATGATGTATAGAATGATGTGTGGAAAGATGTGTAGAATGATGGGTAGAATGACGTGTAGAATGCTGTATAGAATGATATGTAGAATGACGTGCAGAATGAGGTGTGGAATCTCGTGTCAAATGACGTGCAGAATGATGTGTAGAATGATGTGTAAAATGATGTGCAGAATGATGTGCAGAAGCATGTGTAAAATGATGTGTAGAACGACGTGTAGATTGATGTGTAGAATGATGTGTAGAATGATGCTGTGCAGAATGATGTGAAGACTGATGTGCAGAATGATGTGTAGAATGATGTGCAGAATTATGTGTAGAATCATGTATAGAATGGTGTCTAACATGATGTTGTGTCGAATGATGTGTAGAATGATGTGTAGAATGATGTCTAAAATGAACTTGTGTGGAATGATGTGTGGAATGATATGTAGAATGATGGGTAGAATGATGTGCAGAATATTATGTGGAATGATGTGTAGAATGATGTTTAGAATAATGGGTCGAATGATGTTGTGTTGAATGAAGTGCAGAATGATGTGTAGATTGATGTGTAGAATGATGTGTAGAATGATTTGAAGAATGATGTATAGAATGATGTGTACAATGATGTCGTGCATAATGATGTGTAGAATAATGTGCAGAATGATGTGTTGAATGACGTGAAATATGACGTGTAATATGATCTTTGGAATGATGTGTACAATGATGTGTAGAAAGATTTGGAGAATGATGCGAAGCATGATGTGTGGAATGATGTGCAGAATGATGTGTAGAATGTTGTGTAGCATGATGTGTAAAATGATGTGCAGAATGATGTGTCGAATGATGTGCAGAATGAGTTCTAGAATGATGTGTAGAAAGATGTGTAGCATGATGTTTTGTAGAATGATGTCTAGAATGAAGTGCAGAATGATGTCTAAAATCATGTTGTGTCGAATGATGTGTAAAATGGTGTTGTGTAGAATGATGAGTTGAATGATGTGTAGAATGATGTGTAGAATGATGTTGTGTAGAATGATGAGTAGAATGATGTGTAGAATGATGTGTAGAATGATGTGTAGAATGATGTGTAGAATGATCTGTCGCATGATTTGTGGAATGATGTGTAGAATGATGCGTAGAATGATGTGTAGAATGATGCTGTGCAGAATGATGTGTAGAATGATGTGTAGAATGATGTGTAGAATGATGTGTAGAATGATGTGTAGAATGATGCGTAGAATGACGTGTAGAATGCTGTATAGAATGATATGTAGAATGACGTGCAGAATGATGTGTAGAATGATGTGTAGAATTATGTGTAAAATTATGTGCAGAATGATGTGTGGAATCTCGTGTCGAATGATGTGCAGAATGATGTGTAGAATGATGTGTAGAATGATGTGTAGAATGATGTGTCGAATGATGTATAAAATGATGTATAGAATGATATGTGGAATGATGTGTAGAATGATTCGTAGAATGAAGTGTAGAATGATGTATAGAATGAAATGCAGAATGACGTGCAGAATGATGTGTAGAATGATGTGTAGAATGATCTGTCGCATGATTTGTGGAATGTTGTGTAGAATGATGCGTAGAATGATGTGTAGAATGGTGCTGTGCAGAATGATGTGTCGAATGATGTGTAGAATGATGTGTAGAATGATGTGTAGAATGATGTGTAGAATGATGCGTATAATGACGTGTAGAATGCTGTATAGAATGATATGTAGAATGACGTTCAGAATGATATGTAGAATGAAGTGTAGAATTATGTGTAAAATGATGTGCAGAATGATGTGTGGAATCTCGTGTCGAATGATGTGCAGAATGAGGTGTAGAATGATGTGTAGAATGAAGTGTAGAATGATGTATAGAATCATGTGTAAAATGATGTGTAGAATGATGTGCAGAATGATGTGTAGAATGATGCATAGAATGATGCTGTGCAGAATGATGTGAAGACTGATGTGTAGAATGATGTGTGGAATGATGTGCAGAATGATGTGTAGAATGATGTATAGAATGATGTCTAACATGATGTTGTGTCGAATGATGTGTAGAATGATGTGTAGAATGATGTCTAAAATGACGTTGTGTAGAATGATGTGTGGAATGGTATGTAGAATGATGTGTAGAATGATGTGTAGAATGATGTGTAGAATGATTTGAAGAATGATGTGTAGAATGATGTATAGAATGAAGAGTCGAATGATGTGCAGAATGATGTGTAGAACGATGTGTAGAATCATGTGTAAAATGATGTGTAGAATGATGTGCAGAATGATGTGTAGAATGATGCGTAGAATGATGCTGTGCAGAATGATGTGAAGACTGATGTGCAGAATGATGTGTGGAATGATGTGCAGAATGATGTGTAGAATGATGTGTAGAATAATGTATAGAATGATGTCTAAAATGACGTTGTGTAGAATGATGTGTGGAATGATATGTAGAATGATGCGTAGAATGATGCTGTGCAGAATGATGTGAAGACTGATGTGCATAATGATGTGTGGAATGATGTGCAGAATGATGTGTAGAATGATGTATAGAATGATGTCTAACATGATGTTGTGTCGAATGATGTGTAGAATGATGTGTAGAATGATGTCTAAAATGACGTTGTGTAGAATGATGTGTGGAATGGTATGTAGAATGATGTGTGGAATGACGTGTAGAATGCTGTGTAGAATGATGTGTAGAATGATGTGTAGGATGATGTGTAAAATTATGTATAGAATGATGTGTAGAATGATGTCTAAAATGATGTTGTGGAAAATGATGTGTAGAATGATGTGTAGTATTATGTGTCGAATGTTGTGCAGAATGATGTGCAGAAAGATGTGAAGAATGTTGTGTAGATTGATGTTCTGTAGAATGATGTGCAGAATGATGTGTAGCATGATGTGTAGCATGATGTGTTGTATGATGTGTTGAATGATGTGCAGAATGATGTGTAAAATGAAGTATAGAATGACGTGTAGAATGATCTGTAGAATGATGTGTGGAATGATGTGTCGAATGGTGTGTAGAATGATGCGTAGAATGACGTGTAAAATGATGTGTCGAATGATGTATAGAATGATGTGTAGAATGATGTCCGGAAATATGTGTAGACTGATGTGTAGAATTATATGTAAAGTGATGCGCTGAATGATGTGTAGAATGATGTGTGGAATGATGTGTGCAATGATGTGCAGAATGATGTCTATAATGATGTGTGGAATGACGTGGAGAATGATGTGTAAATTTATGTGTGGAATGATGTGAAGAATGATGGGTAGAATGATGTATAGAATGACGTGTAGAATGATGTGTACAATGATGTATCGCATGATGTGTAGAATGATGTGTAGAATGAAGTGTAGATTGGTGTGTAGAATGATGTTGTGTAGAATGATGTGTAGAATGATGTGAAGAATGATGTGTGGAATGACGTGTGTAATGATGTGTAGAATGATGTGGAGAATGATGTGTAAAGTGATGTGTGGAATGATGTGTAGAATGATGTGTAGAATGATGTGTAGATTGATGTGCAGGAATATGTGTAGAATGATGAGCAGAATTATGTGAAAAATGATGTGTAGAATGATGTGTAGCATGATGTGTAGAATGATGTGTAGAATGATGGGTAGAATGATGTGTAGGATGATGTTGAGTCGAATGATGTGTGGAACGATGTGTAGAATGATGTGTAGAATGAGGTTGTGTGGAATGATGTGTAGAATGATGTGTAGAATGATGTGTAGAATGATGTGCAGAACGAAATGTAGAATGATGTTTAGAATGATGTGCAGAATGATTTGTGGAATGATGTGTAGAATCATGTGTTGAATGAAGTATGGAATGGTGTGTAGAATGAAGTTGTGTAGATTGATGTGTAGAATGATGTGTAGAATGATGTGTAGAATGATGTGTGGAAAGATGTGTGGAATGTTGTGTGGAATGAAAAGTAGAATGGTGTGTAGAATGATGTGTAGAATGATGGGTAGAATGATGTGTAGACTGATGTATGGAATGATGTATAGAATGATTTGTAGAATGATGTGTGGAATTATGTGCAGAATAATTTTGTGTAGAATGATGTGTAGAATGATGTGCAGAATGATGTATAGTATGATGTGTAGAATGATTTGTAGAATGATGTGTAGAATGGTGTGCAGAATGTTGTGTAGAATGATGCGTAGAATGATGTGTAGAAGGATGTGTAGAATAATTTGCAGAATGATCTGCAGAATGATGTGTAGAATGATGATGTGTAGAATGATGTATAGAATGACATGTATAATGATGCGTAGAATGATGTGCAGAATGATGTGTGGAATGATGATGTGGAGAATGATTTGTAGAATGATGCGTAGAATGATGTGCAGAATGATGTGTAGAATGATCTGCAGAATGATGTGTGGCATGATGATGTGTAGAATGATGTGTAGAATGACATGTATAATGATGCGTAGAATGATGTGCAGAATGATGTGTAGGATGATGTGTAGAATGATGTGTAGAATGATGTGTAGAATGAAGTGTAGAACGAAATGTAGAATGATGTGTGGAATGATGCGTAGAATGTTGTGTAGAAGGAAGTGTAGAATGATCTTTCGAATGATGTTGTGCAGAATGATGTGTCGCATGATGTATAGAAGGATGTGTCAAATGATGTTGTATAGAATGATGTATAGGATGATCTGCAGAATGATGTTGAGAAGAATGCTGTGTCGAATGATGTGTAGAATGATGTGTGGAATAACGTGTAGAATGAAGTGTAGAATGATGTGTAGAATGATGTATAGAATGATGCGTAGAATGATGTATAGAATGATGTGTAGAATGACGTGTATAATGATGAGCAGAACGATGTATAGAATGATGTGTAGAATGTGATGTAGAATGATATTGTGCAGGATGGTGTGTAGAATGATGTGTGGAATGATGTGTAGAAGGATGTGTAGAATGACATGTAAAATGATGTGTAGAATGATGTGTAGACTAATGTTTAGAATGATGTGTAGAATGATGTCTAGAATGATGTGTACAATCATGTGGTGTAGTATGATGTGTAGAATGATGTTGTGTAGATTAATGTGTAGAATGATGTGAAGAATGATGTGCATAAGATGTGTAGAATGATGCGTAGAATGACGTGTAGAATGATGTGTAGAATGATTTGTAGAATGACTTGTAGAATGATGTGTAGAATGATGTGCAGAATGATGTGTAGAATTATATGAAGAATGATTTGTAGAATGACGTGTAGAATGATGTGCAGGATGATGTGTAGAATGATGCGTAGAATGATGTGTTTCATGATGTGTCGAATGATGTGTAGAATGATGTGTTGAATGATTTGTAGAATGATGTGTGGAATGATGTGCAGAATGACGTGTAAAATGATATGTGGAATGTTGTATTGAATGATGTGTAGCATGATATCTAGAATGATGTGTAGATTGATGTGCAGGATTATGTGTAGAATGATGAGTAGAATTATGTGTAAAATGATGTGTAGAATGATGTGTAGCATGATGTGTAGAATGATGTGTAGAATGATGTTGAGTGGAATGATGTGTGGAACGATGTGTAGAATGATGTGTAGAATGATCTGTAGAACGAAATGTAGAATGATGTGTAGAATGATGTGTAGAATGATGTTTTGTAGAATGATTTGCGGAATAATGTGCAGAATGATGTGTGGAATGATGTGTAGAATGATGTGTAGAATGATGTGTGGAATGATGTGTGGAATGATGTGTGGAATGAAAAGTAGAATGGTGTGTAGAATGATGTGTAGAATGATGTGTAGAATGATGTGTAGACTGATGTATGGAATGATGTACAGAATGATTTGTAGAATGATTGTGGAATTATGTGCAGAATGATTTTGTGTAGAATGATGTGTAGAATGATGTGCAGAATGATGTGTAGAATGATGTGTAGAATGATTTGTAGAATGATGTGTAGAATGATTTATAGAATGATTTGTAGAATGATGTGTAGGATTTTGTGCAGAATGATTTTGTTTAGAATGATGTGTCGAATGATGTGGTAGAATGATGTGTAGAATGATCTGTCGAATGATGTGTAGAATGATGATGTGGAGAATGATTTGTAGAATGATGCGTAGAATGATGTGCAGAATGATGTGCAGAATGATCTGCAGAATGATGTGTGGAATGATGATGTGTAGAATGATGTGTAGAATGACATGTATAATGATGCGTAGAATGATGTGCAGAATGATGTGTGGAATGATTTGTAGAATGATGTGTAGAATGATGTGTAGAATGAAGTGTAGAACGAAATGTAGAATGATGTGTGGAATGATGTGTAGAATGTTGTGTAGAAGGAAGTGTAGAATGATCTTTCGAATGATGTTGTGCAGAATGATATATCGAATGATGTGTAGAAGGATGTGTCAAATGATGTTGTGTAGAATTATATATGGGATGATCTGCAGAATGATGTTGAGAAGAATGCTGTGTCGAATGATGTGTAGAATGATGTGTGGAATAACGTGTAGAATGAGGTGTAGAATGATGTGTAGAATGATGTATAGAATGATGCGTAGAATGATGTATAGAATGATGTGTCGAATGACGTGTATAATGATGAGCAGAACGATGTATAGATTGATGTGTAATATGTGGTGTAGAATGATATTGTGCAGGATGGTGTGTAGAATGATGGGTGGAATGATGTGTAGAAGGATGTGTAGAATGACATGTAAAATGATGTGTAGAATGATGTGTAGTATAATGTTTCCAATGATGTGTAGAATGATGTCTTGAATGATGTGTAGAATCATGTGGTGTTGTATGATGTGTAGAATGATGTTGTGTAGATGAATGTGTAGAATGATGTGAAGAATGATGTGCATAAGATGTGTAGAATGATGCGTAGAATGACGTGTAGAATGATGTGTAGAATGATTTGTAGAATGACTTGTAGAATGATGTGTAGAATGATAAGCAGAATGATGTGTAGAATTATGTGTAGAATGATTTGTAGAATGATGTGTAGAATGATGTGCAGAATGATGTGTAGAATGATGTGTAGAATGATGTCTTTCATGATGTGTCGAATGATGTGTAGAATGATGTGTAGAATGATTTGCAGAATGACGTGTACAAATATGTGCAGAATCATTGTGTGTAGAGTGATGTGTAGAATGATGTGTAGAATGAGCTGTAGAATGTTGTGAAGAATGATGTGCAGAATGATGTGTAGAACGAAATGTAGAATGAGGTGTAGAATGACGTGTAGAATGATGTGTAGAATGATGTGTAGAATGATGATATGTAGGATGATGTGTAGAATGATGTGTAGAATGAGCTGTAGAATGAGCTGTAGAATGATGTGAAGAATGAAGTGTAGAATGATGTGCAGAATGATGTTTAGAACGAAATGTAGAATGAGGTGCAGAATGATGTGTAGAATGATGTGTAGAATGAAGTGTAGACAGATATTTAGAATGATGTGTAGAATGATGTGTCGAATGAAGTGTAGAATGACCAGTAGAATGATGTGTAGAATGATGTGTAAAATGATGTGTAGAATTTTGTGTAGTTTGAAGTGTAGAATGATCTTTCGAATGATGCTATGCAGAATGACGTGTAGAATGAAGATGTGCAGAATGATGTGTAGCATGTTGCGTGGAATGATGAGTAGGAAAATGTTGTGTAGAATGATGTGTCGAATGATATGCAGAACGATGTATAGAATGATGTGCAGAATGATGTTGAGTAGAATGATGTGCAGAATGATGTGCAGAATTATGTTGTGTAGAATGATTTGTAGAATGATGTGCAGAATGATGTGTAAAATGACGTGTAGAATGATGTGTAAAATGACTTGTAGAATGATGTGTAGAACGATGTGTAGAATGATGTGTCGAATGATGTGTCGAATGATGTGTAGAATTAATTGTAGAATGATATTTAGAATGATATGTAGATGATGTTGTGTAGAATGATGTGTAGAATGAGGTGTAGAATGATGTGTGGGATGATGTTTGGAATGATGTGTGGAATGATGTGAAGAATGATGTGTAGAATGATGTACAGAATGATTTGAAGAATGATGTTGTGTAGAATGATGTGTTGAATGATGAGTAGAATGATTTTTATAATGATGTGTTGAATGATGTGCAGAGTGATGTGTAGAATGATGATGTGTAGAATGATGTGTCGAGTGATGTTTCGAATGATGTTGTGTAAAATGAAGTGCAGATGATGTGTAGAATGACGTGTAGAATGAAGTGTAGAATGATGTTGTGTAGAATCATGTATAGAATGATGTGCAGAATGATGTGTAGAATGATGTGTAGATTGAATTGGAGAATGATGTGTAGAATGATGTTGTGTAGAATGATGTGTAGAATGATGTGTAGAATGATGTGGAGAATGATGTGTAGAATGATGTGTCGAATGATGTTGTGTCGAATGATGATGTTTAGAATGATGTGTAGAATGATGTGTAGAATGATGTGGGAATGATATATATAGAATGATGCGCAGAATGATGTTGAGTAAAATGATGTGTAGAATGATGAGTAGAATGATATATAGAATGAAGTGTAGAATGATGGGTAGAATGATGTGTAGAATGATGTGTAGAATGATGTGTAGAATGATGTTCCGAATGCTGTTGGGTGGAATGATGTATTAAATGATGTGTAGAATGATATGTAGAATGATGTGAAGAATGAGTGAAGTATACAATGCTCTGTAGACTGAATGATGTGTAGAATGATGTGTAGAATGATCTGTGGAATGATGGGTATAATGATGTGTAGAATGTTGTTGTGTGGAATGATGTGCAGAATGATGTGCAGATCGATGTGTAGAATGATGTATAGAATGAGGTGTAGAATGATTTGTGGAACGACGTGCAGAATGATGTTTAGAATGATGAATGAAAGGAGGTGTGGAATGATGTCTACAATGATGTGTAATATGATGTGTAGAATGATGTATAGAATGTTGTGCAGAATTATGTTGAGCAGAAAGATGTGGAGAAAGATGTGTAGTATGATGCGGAGAATGATGTGTAGAATGTTGTGCAGAATAATGGGTGGAATGATGTATAGAATGATGTGTAGAATGATGAGAAGAATGAAGTGTAAGTGATGTATCGAATGATGTTGTGTAGAATGATGAATAGAATGATGTGTAGAATGATGTGTTGAATGAAGTTGTGTAGAATAATGTGTAGAATGATGTGCAGAATGTTATTTAGAATAATGTGCAGAGTGATGTGTAGAATGCTGTTGTGTGGAATGATGTGTAGAACGATCTGTAGAATGAAGTGTAGAATGATGTGTAGAATGAAGTGTAGAATGATGTGTGGAATAATGTGTAGAATGACGTGTGGAATGATGTGTAGAATGATGTGTATAATGATGTGAAGAATGACGTGTAGAATATTGCGCACAATGATGTTGTGTAGATTGATGTGTGGAATGATGTGCAGAATGATGTGTAGAATGATGTGTGGAATTATTTCTATAATGATGTGTACAAACATGTGAAGAATGATGTATCGAATGATGTGTAGAATGATGTGCAGAATGAAGTGTAGAATGATTTGTAGAATGATGCGTAGAATGGTGTGTCGAATGATGTGTAGAATGACGTGCAGAATGATGTGCAGAATGATGTGCAGAACGAAATGTAGAATGAGGTGTAGAATGATGTGTAGAATGATGTGTAGAATGAAGTGTAGCATGATCTTTCGAATGATGTTGTGCAGAATGATGTGTACAATGATGTGTACAATGATGTGTGGAATGATGTGTAGAATGATGTGTAGAATGATTTGTAGAATGATGTGTAGAATGACGTGTAGAATGATGAGTGGAATGATGATGTGGATAATGATGTGTAGACTGATCTGTAGAATGATGAGCAGAATGATGTGTGGGATGATGATTAGAATGATGTGTGGAATGATGCATAGAATGATGTGCAGAATGATGTTGAATATAATGATGTGTCGAAAGATGTGTAGAATGACGTGAAGAATGATGTGTAGAATGATGCGCAGAATGATGAGTAGAATGATGTGTAGAATGATGTACAGAATGATTTGAAGAATGATGTGTAGAATGATGTTGTGTGGAATGATGTGTTGAATGATGTGTAGAATGATTTTAATAATGTTGTGTTGAATGATGATGTGTAGAATGATGTGTCGAGTGATGTTTAGAATGATGATGTGCAGAATGATGTGTAGAATGATGTGTAGAATCATGTGTAGAATGAGGTGTAGAATGATGTGCAGAATGATGTGTAGAATGATGTGTAGAATGATGTGCAGAACGAAATGTAGAATGATGTGTAAAATGTAGAATGATGTGTAGAATGACATGTAGAATGATGTGTAGAATGATGTTGTGTAGAATAATGTGTAGTATGATGTGCAGAATGATGTGTAGAATGATGTGCAGATTCAATTGGAGAATGATGTTTCGATTGATGTTGTGTAGAATGATGTGTAGAATGATGTGTCGTATGATGTGGAGAAAGATGTGTAGAATGATGTGTCGAATGATGTGTAGAATGATGATGTGTAGAATGATGTGTAGAATGATGTGTAGAATGATGTGTGGAATGATGTCTAGAATGACGTGTAGAATGATGCGTAGAATGATGTGTAGTTTGATGTGTAGAATGAAGTGCAGAATAATTGTAAGAATGATGTGCAGAATGATATTTAGAATGATGTGCAGAATGATGTGTATAATGATGTGATGAATGCTGTGTAGAATGATGTGTCGAATGATGTGTAGAATATGATTTGTAGAATGATGTATAGAATGATGTGTAGAATGAGGTGTAGAATGATGTGAAGAATAATGTGTTGAATTATGTTTTGAATGCTGATGTGTGGAATGATGTGTAGAATGATCTGAACAATGATGTGTAGAATGATGTGTAGAATGAAATGTAGAATGATGTATCAAATGATGTTGTGTAGAATGATGTGTGGAATGAAATGTAGAATGATGTGTAGAATGATGTACAGAATGATGTGAAGAATGATGTTGAATAGAATGATGTGTCGAATGATGTGTATAATGATGTGAAGAATGACGTGTAGAATATTGCGCACAATGAGCAGAATGATGTGTAGAATGATGTGTAAAATGATGCGTAGAATGACGTGTAGAATGATGTCTAGAATGATGTGTAGAATGATGTGCAGAATGATGTGCAGAACGAAATGTAGAATGAGGTGTAGAATGATGGGTGGAATGATATGTAGAATGATGTGTAGAATGATTTGTAGAATGATGTGTAGAATGACGTGTAGAATGATGTGCAGAATTCTGTTGAGCAGAATGATGTGTAGAAAGATGTGTAGTATGATGTGGAGAATGATGTCTAGAATGATGAGCAGAATGATGTTGAGTAGAATGATGTGTAAAATGATGTGCAGAATGAAGTGTAGAATGATGTGTAGAATGATGCGTAGAATGATATGCAGAATGATGTGTAGAATGATGTGTAGAATGATTTGCAGAATGATGTGTAGAATGATGTGTAGAATGATATTGTGTAGAATGATGTGTAGAATGATGTGCAGAATGATGTGTAGAATGATATGCAGAATGATGTGTACAATGATGTGTAGAATGCTGTGTAGAATGATGTGTCGAATGATGTTTTGTATAATGATGTGTGGAATGAAATGTAGAATGATGTGTAGAATGATGTATAGAATGATGTGCAGAATGATCTTGAATATAATGATGTGTCGAATGACGTGTCGAATTACGTTTGGAATAATGTGTAGAATGAGGAGTAGAATGATGTGTAGAATGATGTATAGAATGATGCATAGAATGATGTGTGGAATGATGTGTAGAATGATGTGTAGAATGATGTGTAGAATGATGTTGTGTAGAATGATGTGTAGAATGATGTTTAGAATGACGTGTAGAACGATGTGTATAATGATGTGAAGAATGACGTGTAGAATGATGTGTACAATGATGTTGTGTAGATTGATGTTTAGAATGATGTGTAGAATGATGTGCAGAAAGATGTGTAGAATGTTGCGAAAAATGATGAGTAGAATGATGTTGTGTAGAATGATGTGTAGAATGATGTTCTGTAGATTGATGTGTGGAATGATGTGTAGAATGATGTGTAGAATGATATGTAGAATGATGTTGGTAAGATTGATGTGTAGAATGAAATGTAGAATGATGTGTAGAATGATGTGTAGAATGACGTGTAGAACGAAATGGAGAATGATGTGCGGAATGATGTGTAGAATGATGTGTAGAATGATGTGCAGAATGATGTGCAGAATGATGTTGAGTAAAATGATGTGTAGAATGATGTGCAGAATAACTTGTAGAATGATGTGTAGAATGATGTGCAGAATGATGTGTAGAATGATGTGTAGAATGATGTGTAGAATGATGTGTAGAATGATGTATAGAATGATTTATAGAATGATGTGTGGAATTATGTGCAGATTGATTGTGTGTCGAATAATATGTAGAATGATTTGTAGAATGATTTGTAGAATGATGTGTAGAATGATGTGCAGAATGATGTGTAGAATGATGTGTGCAATGATGTGTAGAATGATTTGTAGAATGATGTGTGGAATTATGTGCAGATTGATTGTGTATAGAATGATGTGTAGAATGATGTGCAGAATGATTTGTAGAATGATGTGTAGAATGATGCGCAGAATAATGTGTAGAATGATGTGTAGAATGATTTGTAAAATGATGTGTAGAATTATGTGCAGAATAATTTTGTTTAGAATGATGTGTAGAATGATTTGTAGAATGATGTGTCGAATGATGCGCAGAATGATGTGTATAATGATGTGTAGAATGATTTGTAAAATGATGTGTAGAATTATGTGCAGAATAATATTGTTTAGAATGATGTGTAGAATGATGTGTAGAATGATTTATCGAATGATGCGCAGAATGATGTGTAGAATGATGTGTAGAATGATTTGTAAAATGATGTGCAGAATTATGTGCAGAATAATTTTATTTAGAATGATGTGTAGAATGATTTGTAGAATGATGTGTAGAATGATGTGCAGAATGATGTGTAGAATGATGTGTGGAATGATATGTAGAATGATTTGTAGAATGATGTGTGGAATTCTGTGCAGATTGATTGTGTATGGAATGATGTGTAGAATGATGTGCAGAATGATGTGCAGAATGATGTGTAGAATGATGTGTGGAATGATATGTAGAATGATTTGTAGAATGATGTGTGGAATTCTGTGCAGATTGATTGTGTATGGAATGATGTGTAGAATGATGCGCAGAATGATGTGAAGAATGATGTGTAGAATGAGCTGTAGAATGATGTGTAGAATGATGTGTAGAATGTTGAGTACAATGATGTGTTGAATGAAGTGTAGAATGATGTATAGAATGATGTTGTGTAGAATGATGTGTGGAATGAAATGTAGAATGATGTGTAGAATGATGTATAGAATGATGTGCAGAATGATCTTGAATATAATGATGTGTCGAATGACGTGTCGAATTACGTTTGGAATAATGTGTAGAATGAGGAGTAGAATGATGTGTAGAATGATGTATAGAATGATGCATAGAATGATGTGTGGAACGATGAGTAGAATGATGTGTAGAATGATGTGTAGAATGATGTTGTGTAGAATGATGTGTAGAATGATGTTTAGAATGACGTGTAGAACGATGTGTATAATGATGTGAAGAATGACGTGTAGAATGATGTGTACAATGATGTTGTGTAGATTGATGTTTAGAATGATGTGTAGAATGATGTGCAGAAAGATGTGTAGAATGTTGCGAAAAATGATGAGCAGAATGATGTTGTGTAGAATGATGTGTAGAATGATGTTCTGTAGATTGATGTGTGGAATGATGTGTAGAATGATGTGTAGAATGATATGTAGAATGATGTTGGTAAGATTGATGTGTAGAATGAAATGTAGAATGATGTGTAGATGATGTGTAGAATGATGTATAGAATGATTTGGAGAATGATGGGTCGAATGAGGTGTAGAATGATGTGTAGAATGATGTATCGAATAATGTGCAGAATTATGTTGAGAAGAAAGATGTGTAGAATGATGTGTAGAATGTTGTGTAGAATGACGTGTAGAATGATGTGTAGAATGATGTGTAGAATGATGTGTAGAATGAGGTGTAGAATTATGTGTAGAATTATGTTTCGAATGATTTACAGAATTATGTTGAGTAGAATGATGTGTAGAATGATGTGTCGATTGAATTGGAGAATGATGTTTCGAATGATGTTGTGTAGAATGATGTGGAGAATGATGTGTCGAAAGATGTGTCGAATGATGTTGTGTAGAATGATGATGTGTAGAATGATGTGCGGAATGATGTGTAGAATGATGTGTAGAATGATGTGCAGAATGATGTGCAGAATGATGTTGAGTAAAATGATGTGTAGAATGATGTGCAGAATAACTTGTAGAATGATGTGTAGAATGATGTGCAGAATGATGTGTAGAATGATGTGTAGAATGATGTGTAGAATGATGTGTAGAATGATGTATAGAATGATTTATAGAATGATGTGTGGAATTATGTGCAGATTGATTGTGTGTCGAATAATATGTAGAATGATTTGTAGAATGATTTGTAGAATGATGTGTAGAATGATGTGCAGAATGATGTGTAGAATGATGTGTGCAATGATGTGTAGAATGATTTGTAGAATGATGTGTGGAATTATGTGCAGATTGATTGTGTATAGAATGATGTGTAGAATGATGTGCAGAATGATTTGTAGAATGATGTGTAGAATGATGCGCAGAATGATGTGTAGAATGATGTGTAGAATGATTTGAAAAATGATGTGTAGAATTATGTGCAGAATAATTTTGTTTATAATGATGTGTAGAATGATTTGTAGAATGATGTGTCGAATGATGCGCAGAATGATGTGTATAATGATGTGTAGAATGATTTGTAAAATGATGTGTAGAATTATGTGCAGAATAATATTGTTTAGAATGATGTGTAGAATGATGTGTAGAATGATTTATCGAATGATGCGCAGAATGATGTGTAGAATGATGTGTAGAATGATTTGTAAAATGATGTGCAGAATTATGTGCAGAATAATTTTATTTAGAATGATGTGTAGAATGATTTGTAGAATGATGTGTAGAATGATGTGCAGAATGATGTGTAGAATGATGTGTGGAATGATATGTAGAATGATTTGTAGAATGATGTGTGGAATTCTGTGCAGATTGATTGTGTATGGAATGATGTGTAGAATGATGTGCAGAATGATGTGCAGAATGATGTGTAGAATGATGTGTGGAATGATATGTGGAATGATTTGTAGAATGATGTGTGGAATTCTGTGCAGATTGATTGTGTATGGAATGATGTGTAGAATGATGCGCAGAATGATGTGAAGAATGATGTGCAGAATGAGCTGTAGAATGATGTGTAGAATGATGTTTAGAATGTTGTGTAGAATGATGTGCAGAATGATGTTTCGAACGAAATGTAGAATGAGGTGTAGAATGATGTGTAGAATGATGTGTAGAATGAAGTGTAGCATGATCTTTCGAATGATGTTGTGTAGAATTATGTGTAGAATGATATGTAGAATGATGTGTGGAATGATGTGTAGAATGACGTGAAGAACGATGCGTAGAATGACGTGCAGAATGATGTGTAGAATGATGTGTAGAATGATGTGTAGAATGATGTGAAGAATGACGTGTAGAATGAGCTGTAGAATGATGTGTAGAATGATGTGTGGAATGATGTGTAGAATGTTGTGCAGAATGATGTGTCGAAAGAAATGTAGAATGAGGTGTAGAATGATGTGTAGAATGATGTGTAGAATTATGTGCAGAATGATATGTCGAATGAAGTGTAGAATGATGTGTCGAATGATGTGTAGAATGACGTGTAAAATGATGTGTAGAATGATGTGTAGAACCAAATGTAGAATTTTGTGTAGAATGAAGTGTAGAATGATCTTTAGAATGATGTTGTGCAGAATGATGTGTCGAATGATGTGCAGAATGATGTGTAGAATGTTGGGAAAAATGATAAGTAGAATGATGATGTGTAGAATGATGTGTAGAAAGATGTGTAGAATGAACTGTAGAATGATGTATAGAATGATGTGCAGAATGATGTTGAGTAGAATGATGTATAGAATGATGTGTAGAATGATGTGTAGAATGATGCGCAGAATAATGTGCAGAATGATGTGTAGAATGATGTGTGGAATGATGCTGTGTAAAATGATGTGTAGAATGATGTGTAGAATGATATGTAGAAAGATATTTAGAATGTTGTGCAGAATGATGTGTTGGATGATGTGTATAATGATATGTAGACAGATATTTAGCATGATGTGCAGAATGATGTGTAGGATGATGTGTAGAATGATATGTAGACAGATATTTAGAATGATTTGTAGAATGATGCTATGTAGAATGATGTGTCGAATTATATGTCGAATGATGTGTAGAATGACGTGTAGAATGATGTGCAGAATGATGTGTTAGAATGATTTGTGGAATGATGTGTTGAATGACGTGTAGAATGATATGTAGAATGATGTCTAGAATGATGTGTAGATTAATGTGTAGAATGATTTGGAGAATGATGTGCCGAATGATGTGTGGAATGATGTGCTAGAATGATTTGCAGAATGATGTGTAGAATGATGTGTAGAATGATGTTGTGTAAAATGATGTGTAGAATGATTTGGAGAATGATGTGCCGAATGATGTGTGGAATGATGTTGTAGAATGATTTGCAGAATGATGTGTAGAATGATGTGTAGAATGATGTTGTGTAAAATGATGTGTAGAATGATGTGCAGAATGATGTGTAGAATTATTTGTAGAATGATTTGTAGAATGATGCATTGAATGATGTGCAAAATGATGTTGAGCAGAATGATGTGTAGAATGATGTGTTGAATGATGTGTGGAATGATGTGTAGAATGACTTGTAGAATGATGTGTAGAATGATGTGTAGAGTGATGTGTAGAATGATGTGTTGAATGATGTGTTGAATGAGGTGTGGAATGATGTATAGAATGAAGTGCCGAATGATGTGTAGAATGGTGTGTAGGAAGATGTGTAGAATGATGCGTAGAATGATCTCTAGAATGGTTTGAAGAATGACGTGTAGAATGAGCTGTAGAATGATGTGTAGAATGATGTGTGGAATGATGTGTAGAATGTTGTGCAGAATGATGGGTCGAAAGAAATGTAGAATGAGGTGTAGAATGATGTGTAGAATTATGTGCAGAATGATATGTCGAATGAAGTGTAGAATGATGTGTAGAATGATGTGTAGAATGATGTGTAAAATGATGTGTAGAATGATGTGTAGAACGAAATGTAGAATTTTGTGTAGAATGAAGTGTAGAATGATCTTTCGAATGATGTTGTGCAGCATGATGTGTCGAATGATGTGCAGAATGATGTGTAGAATGTTGCGGAAAATGATGACTAGAATAATGTTGTGTAGAATGATGTGTAGAATGATGTGTAGAATGAACTGTAGAATGATGTATAGAATGATGTGCAGAATGATGTTGAGTAGAATGATGTATAGAATGATGTGTAGAATGATGTTGTGTATAATGATTTGTTGAATGATGTGCAGAATGATGTGTAGAATGATGTGTAGAATGATCTGTAAAATGACTTGTAGAATGATGTGTAAAACGATGTTTAGAATGATGTGTAGAATGATGTGTAGAATGATGTGCCGAGTGATGTGTAGAATGATTTGGAGAATGATGTGTGGAATTATGATGTGTATAATGATATGTAGAATGATCTGTAGAATGATGAGCAGAATGATATTGTGTAGAATGATGTGTAGAATGATGTGCAGATTGATATGTAGAATGATGAGCAGAATGATGCTGTTTAGAATTATGTGTAGAATGATGTGCAGAATGATATGTAGAATGATGTGTCGAACGATGTGTAGAATGAGGTGTAGCATGATATGTTCAATGATTTGTAGAATGATGTGTGGAATGATTTGAAGAATGATGTGTTGAATGATGTGTCGAATGATATGGTGTAGAATGATGTGTTTAATGTTGTGCAGAATGATGTGTATAATGATGTGTTGAATAATGTGTAGAATGATGTGGAGAATGATGATGTGTAGAATGATGTGTCGAGTGATGTTTAGAATGATGATATGTCGAATGATGTGCAGAATGATGTGTGGAATCATGTGTAGAATGAGGTGCAGAATGATGTTGTGTAAAATGACGTGTGGAATGTGTGTAGAATGATATTGTGTCGATCGATGTGTAGAATGAAATGTAGAATGATATGTAGATGATGTGTAGAATGATGCGTAGAATGATGTATAGAATGATGTGAAGAATTATGTTGTCCAGATTGAAGTGTAGAATGAGGTGTAGAATGATGTGTAGAATGACGTGTCGAATAATGTGTAGAATGATGTGTAGAATGATGTGTAGAATGATAGGGAGAATGATGTGTAGTATGACGTGTAGAATGAAGCGATGAAGGATGTGTAGAATGATGAGCAGAATGTGTAAAATGATGCGAACCATGACGTGTAGAATGATATGTAGAATGATGTTAAGTGTAGAATGATGTGCAGAATGGTGTGTAGAATGATGTGTAGAATGATGTGTAGAATGATGTGTAGAATGATGTTTGGAATGATTTATAGAATGATGTGTGGAATTATGTGCAGATTGATTGTGTGTAGAATAATGTGCAAAATGATGTGCAGAATGATGTGTAGAATGATGTATCGAATGATGCGCAGAATGATGTGTAGAATGTTGTGTAGAATGATTTGTAAAATGATGTGTAGAATTATGTGCAGAATAATTTTGTTTAGAATGATGCGTAGAATGATGTGTAGAATGATGTATCGAATGATGCGCAGAATGACGTGTTGAATGATGTGTAGAATGATTTGTAAAATGATGTGTAGAATTATGTGCAGAATAATTTTGTTTAGAATGATGTGTAGAATGATTTGTAGAATGATGTGTAGAATGATGTGCAGAATGATGTGTAGAATGATGTGTGCAATGATGTGTAGAATGATGTGTGGAATTATGTGCAGATTCATTGTGTATGGAATGATGTGTAGAATGATGTGCAGAATGATTTGTAGGATGATGTGTAGAATGATGCGCAGAATGATGTGTAGAATGATGTGTAGAATGATGTGTAGAATGATGTGTAGAATGATGTACAGAATGATTTATAGAATGATGTGTGGAATTATGTGCAGATTGAATGTGTGCAGAATAATGTGTAGAATGATGTGCAGAATGATGTGTAGAATGATGTATCGAATGATGCGCAGAATGATGTGTAGAATGATGTGTAGAATTATTTATAAAATGATGTGTAGAATTCTGTGCAGAATAATTTTGTTTAGAATGATGTGTAGAATGATGTGTAGAATGATGTATCGAATGATGCGCAGAATGGTGTGTAGAATGATGTGTAGAATGATTTGTAAAATGATGTGTAGAATTATGTGCAGAATAATTTTGTTTAGAATGATGTGTAGAATAATGTGTAGAATGATGTATCGAATGATGCGCAGAATAATGTGTAGAATGATGTGTAGAATGATTTGTAAAATGATGTGCAGAATGATGTGCAGAATGATGTGTAGAATCATGTGTGGAATGATGTGTAGAATGATTTGTAGAATGATGTGTGGAATTATGTGCAGATTGATTGTGTATGGAATGATGTGTAGAATGATGTGCAGAATGATTTGTAGAATGATGTGTAGAATGATGCGAAGAATGATGTGAAGAATGATATGTAGAATGAGCTGTAGAATGATGTGTAGAATGATGTTTAGAATGTTGTGTAGAATGATGTGCAGAATGATGTTTCGAACGAAATGTAGAATGAGGTGTAGAATGATGTGTAGAATGATGTGTAGAATGAAGTGTAGCATGATCTTTCGAATGATGTTGTGTCGAATTATGTGTAGAATGATATGTAGAATGATGTGTGGAATGATCTGTAGAATGACATGAAGAACGATGCGTAGAATGACGTGCATAATGATGTGTAGAATGATGTGTAGAATAATGCGCAGAATGATGCGTAGAATGATGTGTAGAAAGATGTATAGAATGATGTGAAGAATGACTTGTAGAATGAGCTGTAGAATGATGTGTAGAATGATGTGTTGACTGATGTGTAGAATGTTGTGCAGAATTATGTGTCGAAAGAGATGTAGAATGAGGTGTAGAATGATGTGTAGAATGGTGTGTAGAATTATGTGCAGAATGATATGTCGAATGAAGTGTAGAATGATGTGTAGAATGATGTGTAGAATGATGTGTAGAATGTTGTGTAGAATGATGTGTGGAATTATGATGTGTATAATGATGTGTAGAATAATCTATAGAATGATGAGCAGAATGATTTGTAAAATGATGTGCAGAATTATGTGCAGAAAAATTTTATTTAGAATGATGTGTAGAATGATTTGTAGAATGATGTGCAGAATGATGTGCAGAATGATGTGTAGAATCATGAGTGGAATGATGTGTAGAATGATTTGTAGAATGATGTGTGGAATTATGTGCAGATTGATTGTGTATGGAATGATGTGTAGAATGATGTGCAGAATGATTTGTAGAATGATGTGTAGAATGATGCGAAGAATGATGTGAAGAATGATATGTAGAATGAGCTGTAGAATGATGTGTAGGATGATGTTTAGAATGTTGTGTAGAATGATGTGCAGAATGATGTTTCGAACGAAATGTAGAATGAGGTGTAGAATGATGTGTAGAATGATGTGTAGAATGAAGTGTAGCATGATCTTTCGAATGATGTTGTGTCGAATTATGTGCAGAATGATATGTAGAATGATGTGTGGAATGATCTGTAGAATGACATGAAGAACGATGCGTAGAATGACGTGCATAATGATGTGTAGAATGATGTGTAGAATAATGCGCAGAATGATGCGTAGAATGATGTGTAGAATGATGTATAGAATGATGTGAAGAATGACTTGTAGAATGAGCTGTAGAATGATGTGTAGAATGATGTGTAGACTGATGTGTAGAATGTTGTGCAGAATTATGTGTCGAAAGAGATGTAGAATGAGGTGTAGAATGATGTGTAGAATGGTGTGTAGAATTATGTGCAGAATGATATGTCGAATGAAGTGTAGAATGATGTGTAGAATGATGTGTAGAATGATGTGTAGAATGTCGTGTAGAATGATGTGTGGAATTATGATGTGTATAATGATGCGTAGAATAATCTGTAGAATGATGAGCAGAATGATGTTGTGTAGAATGATTGTGTAGAATGATGTGCAGATTGATATGTAGAATGATGAGCAGAATGATGCTGTGTAGAATGATGTGTAGAAAAATGTGTAGAATGACGTAGAATGATTTGTCGAATGTTGTGTAGAATGAGGTGTAGCATGCTATGTTCAATGATGTGTAGAATGATGTGTGGAATGATTTGAAGAATGATGTGTTGAATGATGTGTAGAATGATGTGGTGTAGAATGATGTGTTTAATGTTGTGCAGAATGATGTGTATAATGATGTGTTGAATAATGTGTAGAATGATGTGGAGAATGATGATGTGTAGAATGATGTGTCGAGTGATGTTCAGAATGATGATGTGTCGAATGATGTGTAGAATGATGTGTGGAATCATGTGCAGAATGAGTTTTAGAATGATGTTGTGTAAAATGATGTGTAGAATGATGTGTAGAATGATATTGTGTAGATCGAAGTGTAGAATGAAATGTAGAATGATATGTAGATGATGTGTAGAATAATGTGTAGAATGATTTGCAGAATGATGTGTCGAATGATGTGTAGAATGATGCGTAGAATGATGTATAGAATGATGTGCAGAATTATGTTGTACAGAATGAAGTGTAGAATGAGGTGTAGAATGATGTGTAGAATGACGTGTCGAATCATGTGTAGAATGATGTGTAGAATGATGTGCAGAATGATAGGGAGAATGATGTGTAGTATGACGTGTAGAATGAAGCGCAGAAGGATGTGTAGAATGATGAGCAGAATGTGTAAAATGATGCGTACAATGACGTGTAGAATGATATGTAGAATGATGTTAAGTGTAGAATGATGTGCAGAATGATGTGTAGAATGCTGTGTAGAATGATTTGCAGAATGATGTGCAGAATGTTGTTTGGAATAATGTGTAAAATGAGGTGTGGAATGATGTCTAGAATGATGTGTATAATGATATGTAGAATGATATATAGAATGATGTGTAGAATGAGGAGTAGAATGATGTGTAGAATGATGTGGAGAATGATGTGTAGAATGATGTGTCGAATGATGTTGTGTAGAATGATGATGTATAGAATGATGTGCGGAATGATGTGTAGAATGATGTGTGGAATGATGTATAGAATGTTGTGCAGAATGATGTTGAGTAAAATAATGTGCAGAATGATGTGTAGAATGATGTGTAGAATGTTGTGTAGAATGATGTGTAGAATAATTTGAAGAATGATGTTTAGAATGATGTGTAGAATGAGGTTGTGTAGAATGACTTGTCCAATGATGTGTAGAATGAAGTGTAGAATGATGTTTAGAATGATGTGTAGAATGATATGCAGAATGATGTGGATAATGATGTGTAGAATGATGTATAGAATGAAATGTAGAAAGTTGTTTAGAATGATGTTGTGTAGAATGATGTGTGGAATGAAATATAGAATGATGTGTAGAATGATGTATAGAATGATGTGCAGAATGATGTTGAATAGAATGATGTGTCGAATGATGTGTTGAATGATGTGTGGAATAATATGTAGAATGACGTGTAGAATGATGTGAAGAATGATGTATAGAATGATGCGTAGAATGATGTGTAGAATGATGTATGGAATGATGTGTCGAATGATTTGTAGAATGATGTGAAGAATGATGTGTAGAATGATGTTGTGTAGAATGATGTGTAGAATAATGTGTAGAATTCTGTGTACAAACATGTGTAGAATGCTGTGTAGAATGATGTGCCGAATGATGTGTAGAATGATGAAGTGCAGAATGATGTGTAGAAAGATGTGTAGAATGATGTGTCGAATAATGTTGCGTAGAATGATGTGTGGAATGATCTTTCGAATGATGTTGTGTAGAATGATGAGTAGAATGATGTGCAGAATGATGTGTAGAATGATGTGTGGAATGATGATGTGTATAATGATGTGTAGAACAATGTCGTGCAGATTGATGTGTAAAATGATGTGTTGAATGATGTGTAGAATAATGTGTTGAATGATGTGTAGAATGATGTCGAGAATGATATGAAAATCATGTGGTGTAGAATGATTTGTAGAATGATTTGTAGAATGATGTGTAGAATGATGTGTAGAATGATGTGTAGATTGATGTGTAGAATGACGTGTAGAATGATGTGCAGTATAATGTATAGAATGATGTGTCGAATGATACGTAGAATGATGTGTAGAATGATGTGTAGAATGATGTGTAGAATGACGTGTAGAATGATGACTAGAATGATGTGTAGAATGATGTGTGGAATGGAGTGCAGAATGATGTGTAGAATGATGTTTCGAATGATGTGTAGAATTATGTGTCGAATGATATGCTGAATTATGTTGAGCAGAATGATGTTAGGAATGATGTGTCGAATGAAGTGTAGAATGATGTGCAGAATGATGTGTAGAATGATGTGTAGAATGATGTTGTGTAGAATGATGTGTGGAATGATGTGTAGAATGATGTGTAGAATGATGTGCAGAATGATGTGTAGAATGATGTGTAGAATGATGTGTAGAATGACGTGCAGAATGATGTGCAGAATGTTGTTCAGAATAATGTGTAAAATGAGGTGTGGAATGATGTCTAGAATGATGTGTATAATGATGAAGTGCAGATTGATGTGTAGAATGATGTGTAGAATGACGTGTAGAATGATGTTTAGAATGATGTATCGAATAATGTTGCGTAGAATGATGTGTGGAATGATCTTTCGAATGATGTTTAGAATGATGTGCAGAATGATGCGTAGAATGATGTGCAGAATTACGTGCAGAGTGATGTGTAGAATGATTTGTAGAATGATGTGTAGAATGATGTGTAGAATGATGTGTAGAATGATGTGTAGAATGATTTGCAGAATGATGCACTGAATGATGTGCAGAATATTGTGTAGAATGATGTGTTGAATGATGCGTAGAATTATGTGTAGAATGATGTGCAGAATGATGTGTAGAATGATTTGCAGAATGATGCGCAGAATGATGTGTAGAATGATCTGTAGAATGATGTGTAGAATGATTTTTAGAATGATGTGTAGAATGATGTGCAGAATGAGGTGTAGAATGATGTGCAGAATGATGTGTAGAGTGATGTGTCGAATGATACGTAGAATGATGTGTAGAATGATGTGTAGAATGTTGTGCAGAATGATTTTGTGAAGAATGATGTGGATAAGATGTGTAGAGTGATGCGTAGAATGACGTGTAGGATGATGTGTAGAATGATTTGTAGAATGACTTGTAGAATGATGTGTAGAATGATGTGCTGAATGATGTGTAGAATTATGTGAAGAATGATTTGTAGAATGATGTGTAGAATGATGTGCAGAATGATGTGTAGAATGACGTGTAGAATGATGTGTATAATGATGTGTAGAATGATGTGTAGAATGATGTGCAGAATGATTTGGAGAATGATGTGTGGAATTATGTGCAGAATGATTTTGTGTAGAATGATGCGGAGAATGATGTTCAGAATGACGTGTAGAAATATGTGCAGAATCATTGTGTGTAGAATGATGTTTAGAATGATGTGGTAGAATGATGATTGGAATGATCTGTCGAATGATATGCAGAATGATGATGTGTAGAATGATGTGTAGAATGATCTGCAGAATGACGTGAAAAATGAAGTGTAGAATGATGTGTAGAATGATGTGCAGAATGACGTGTAGAACGAAATGTAGAATGAGGTGGAGAATGATGTGTAGAATGAAGTGCAGCATGATATTTCGAATGATGTGGCGTAGAATGATGTGTAGAATGACATGTAGAATGATACGTAGAATGATGTGCAGAATGATGTGTAGAATGTTGTGTAGAATGATGTTGTGTAGAATGATGTTGTGTAGAATGATGTGTAGAATGAAGTGTAGACAAATATTTAGAATGAGGTGTAGAATGATGTGTCGAATGAAGTGTAGAATGACCTGTAGAATGATGTGTAGAATGATGTGTAAAATGATGTGTAGAATGTTGTGTAGATTGAAGTGTAGAATGATCTTTCGAATGATGCTGTGCAGAATGATGTGTAGAATGAAGATGTGTAGAATGATGTGTCGAGTGATGTTTAGAATGATGATGTGTGGAACGAAATGTAGAATGATGTGCAGAATGATGTGTAGAATGTTGTGCAGAATGAAGTGTAGAATGATCTTTCGAATGATGTTGTGTAGAATGATGTGAAGAATGAATTGCATAATGATGTGTAGAATGTTGCGTGGAATGATGAGTAGGATGATGTTGTGTAGAATGATGTGTAGAATGATGTGTAAAATGACTTATGGAATGATGTGTAGAACGATGTGTAGAATGATGTGTCGAATGATGTGTAGAATGATTTGTAGAATGATGTGTGGAATGATGATGTGTATAATGATGTGTAGACTGATCTGTAGAATGATGGGCAGAATGATGCTGTGTAGAATGATATGTAGAATGATGTGTAGAATGATATGTAGAATGATATGTAGATGATGATGTGTAGAATGATGTGCAGAATGAGGTGTAGAAGGATGTGTGGGATGATGTTTGGAATGATGCGTGGAATGATGCATAGAATGATGTGCAGAATGATGTTGAATAAAATGATGGGTAGAATGATGTGTAGAATGACGTGAAGAATGATGTGTAGAACGATGCGCAGAATGATGAGTAGAATGATGTGTAGAATGATGTGTAGAATATTGTGTAGAACGAAATGTAGAATGATGTTGTGCAGAATGATGTGTTGAATGATGTGTAGAATGATTTTAATAATGATGTGTTGAATGATGTGCAGAATGATGTGTAGAATGATGATGTGTAGAATGATGTGTCGAGTGATGTTTAGAATGATGATGTGTAGAATGAGGTGTAGAATGATGTGCAGAATGATGTGTAGAATGATGTGTAGAATGATGTGTAGAACGAAATGTAGAATGATGTGTAGAATGATGTGTTGAATGATGTGTCGAATGATGTTTCGAATGATGTTGTGTAAAATGTAGTGTAGAATGATGTGTGGAATGACGTGTAGAATGATGTGTAGAATGATGTTGTGTAGAATGATGTGTCGAATGATGTGCAGAATGATGTGTAGAATGATGTGTAGATTGAATTGGAGAATGATGTTTCGAATGATGTTGTGTATAATGATGTGTAGAATGATGTGTAGAATGATGTGAAGAATGATGTGTAGAATGATGTGTCGATTGATGTTGTGTAGAATATTGCGCCCAATGATGTTGTGTAGATTGATGTGTAGAATGATGTGTAGAATGATATGTAGAATGTTGTGCAGAATTTTGTTTAGAATGATGTGTAAAATGAGGTGTGGAATGATTTCTATAATGATGTGTACAAACATGTGAAGAATGCTGTGTAGAATGAAGTGCCGAATGATGTGTAGAATGATGAAGTGCTGAATGATGTGTAGAATGATGTGTAGAATGATGTGCAGAATGATGTGTAGAATGATGTGTAGAATGATGTGTGGAATGACGTGTAGAATGATGTATAGAATGATGTGTAGAATGATGTGCAGAATGATGTGTAGAATGATGTGTAGAATGATGCGTAGAATCATGTGTAGAATGATGTGTAGAATGATGTGTAGAATGATGTGCAGAATAATGTGCAGAACGAAATGTAGAATGAGGTGTAGAATGATGTGTAGAGTGATGTGTAGAATGAAGTGTAGCATGATCTTTCGAATGATGTTGTGTAGAATGATGTGTACCATGATGTGTAGAATGATGTGTGGAATGATGTGTAGAACGATGTGTAGAATGATTTGTAGAATGATGTGTAGAATGACGTGTAGAATAATGTGCAGAATGATGAGCAGAATGATGTTGAGTAGAATGATGTGTAGAACGATGTGTAGAATGATGTGTCGAATGATGTGTAGAATGATTTGTAGAATGATGTGTGGAATGATGATGTGTATAATTATGTGTAGACTGATCTGTAGAATGATATGTAGATGATGTTGTGTAGAAAGATGTGTAGAATGTGGTGCAGAATGATGTGTGGGATGATGTTTAGAATGATGTGCAGAATGATGTTGAATATAATGATGTGTAGAATGATGTGTAGAATGACGTGAAGAATGATGTGTGGAATGATGCGCAGAATGATGAGTAGAATGATGTGTAGAATGATGTACAGAATGATTTGAAGAATGATGTGCAGAATGATGTGTGGAATGATGTATTGAATGGCGTGTAGAATGATGTTAATAATGATGTGTTGAATGATGTGCAGAATGATGTGTAGAATGATGATGTGTAGAATGATGTGTCGAGTGATGTTTAGAATGATGATGTGTAGAATGATGTGTAGAATCATGTGTAGAATGAGGTGTAGAATGATGTGCATTATGATGTGTAGAATGATGTGTAGAATGATGTGTAGAACGAAATGTAGAATGATGTGTAGAATGATGTGTAGAATGATGTGTCGAATGATGTGTAGAATGATGTTGTGTAAATTGATGTGTGGAATGATGTGTAGAATGATGTGTAGAATGATGTATTGAATGATGTTGGTAAGATTGATGTGTAGAATGAAATGTAGAATGATGTGTAGATGATGTGTAGAATGATGTGTGGAATGATTTGAAGAATTATGTGCAGAATGATGTGTTGAATGATGTTGTGTAGAATGATGATTAGAATGATGTGCAGAATGATGTGTGGAATGAAGTTGTGTAGAATGATGTGTAGAATCATGTGCAGAATGATATGTAGAATGATGTGCAGAATGATGTCTATAATGATGTGTAGAATGCTGTGTAGAATGATGTGTCGAATGATGTGTAGAATGATGATTTGTAGAATGATGTGTAGAATGATGTGTAGAATGCGGTGTAGAATGATGTGTAGAATGATGTGTAGAATGATGTTTTGAATGCTGTTGTGTGGAATGATGTGTAGAATGATGTGTAGAATGATGTGAAGAATGATGTGTAGAATGATGTGTATAATGATGTGTAGAATGATGTTTCGAATTATGTTGTCCAGAATGATGCGTGGAATGGAATGTAGAATGATGTGTAGAATGATGTATTGAATGATGTTGGTAAGATTGATGTGTAGAATGAAATGTAGAATGATGTGTAGAATGATGTGTCGAATGATGTGTAGAATGATGATTTGTAGAATGATGTGTGGAATAATGTGTAGAATGACATGTAGAATGATGTGTAGAATGATGTATATAATGATGTGTAGAATGATGTTGTGTAGGATGATGTATGAATGATGTGTAGAATGATGTGTAGAATGATGTGTAAAATGACTTATGGAATGATGTGTAGAGCGATGTGTAGAATGATGTGTCGAATGATGTGTAGAATGATTTGTAGAATGATGTGTGGAATGATGATGTGTATAACGATGTGTAGACTGATCTGTAGAATGATGGGCAGAATGATGCTGTGTAGAATGATATGTAAAATGATGTGTAGAATGATATGTAGAATGATATGTAGATGATGATGTGTAGAATGATGTGCAGAATGAGGTGTAGAAGGATGTGTGGGATGATGTTTGGAATGATGCGTGGAATGATGCATAGAATGATGTGCAGAATGATGTTGAATAAAATAATGGGTAGAATGATGTGTAGAATGACGTGAAGAATGATGTGTAGAACGATGCGCAGAATGATGAGTAGAATGATGTGTAGAATGATGTGTAGAATATTGTGTAGAACGAAATGTAGAATGATGTTGTGCAGAATGATGTGTTGAATGATGTGTAGAATGATTTTAATAATGATGTGTTGAATGATGTGCAGAATGATGTGTAGAATGATGATGTGTAGAATGATGTGTCGAGTGATGTTTAGAATGATGATGTGTAGAATGAGGTGTAGAATGATGTGCAGAATGATGTGTAGAATGATGTGTAGAATGATGTGTAGAACGAAATGTAGAATGATGTGTAGAATGATGTGTTGAATGATGTGTCGAATGATGTTTCGAATGATGTTGTGTAAAATGTAGTGTAGAATGATGTGTGGAATGACGTGTAGAATGATGTGTAGAATGATGTTGTGTAGAATGATGTGTCGAATGATGTGCAGAATGATGTGTAGAATGATGTGTAGATTGAATTGGAGAATGATGTTTCGAATGATGTTGTGTATAATGATGTGTAGAATGATGTGTAGAATGATGTGTCGATTGATGTTGTGTAGAATATTGCGCCCAATGATGTTGTGTAGATTGATGTGTAGAATGACGTGTAGAATGATGTGTAGAATGATGTGTAGAATGATGTGTAGAATGATAGGGAGAATGATGTGTGGTATGACGTGTAGAATGAAGTGCAGACGGATGTGTAGAATGATGAGCAGAATGTGTAAAATGATGCATGCAATGACGTGTAGAATGATATGTAGAATGATGTGTTGAAAGATGTGAAGAATGATGTGTAGACTGATATGTAGAATGATGTGTAAAATGATGTGTAGAATGATGTGTAGATTGATGTGTAGAAAGATGTGTAGAATGATGCGTAGAATGATGTGCAGAATGATGTGTGGAATGATGTGTAGAATGATGCGTAGAATGACGTGTAGAATGATGTGGAGAATAATGTATAGAATGATGTTTAGAATGAAGTTGCCTAGATTGATGTGTAGAATGATGCGTAGAATGATGTGTAGAATGATGTGTTGAATGATGTGCAGAATGATTTGAAGAATGATGTGTTGAAAGATGTGTTGAAAGATGTTAGAATGATGCGTAGAATGATGCGTAGAATGATGCGTAGAATGATGTGTAGAGTGATGTGTAGATTGATGTGTAGAATGATGTGCAGATTGATGTGTCGAATAATGTGTAGAATGATGTGCAGAATGATGTGTAGAATGATGTGTAAAATGATGTGTAGAATGATGTGTAGAACGAAATGTAGAATTATGTGTAGAATGAAGTGTGGAATGATCTTTCGAAAGATGTTGTGTAGAATGATGTGTCGAATGATGTGCAGAATGATGTGTAGAATGTTGCGAAAAATGATGTGTAGAATGATGTTGTGTATAATGATTTGTAGAATGATGTGCAGAATGATGTGTAGAATGATGTATAAAATGACTTGTAGAATGATGTGTAAAACGATGTGTAGAATGATGTGTAGAACGAAATGTAGAATTATGTGTAGAATGAAGTGTGGAATGATCTTTCGAAAGATGTTGTGTAGAATGGTGTGTCGAATGATGTGCAGAATGATGTGTAGAATGTTGCGAAAAATGATGTGTAGAATGATGTTGTGTATAATGATTTGTAGAATGATGTGCCGAATGATGTGTAGAATGATTTGAAGAATGATGTGTGGAATTATGATGTGTATGATATGTAGAATGATGAGCAGAATGATGCTGTGTAGAATGATGTGTAGAATTATGTGTAGAATGATATGTAGAATGATGCGTTGAATGATGTGTAGTATGAGGTGTAGCATGATATGTCGAATGATGTGTAGAATGATGTGTGGAATGATGCATAGAATGATGTGCAGAATGATGTTGAGTATAATGATGTGTAGAATGATGTGTAGAATGACGTGTAGAATGATGTGCAGAACGAAGCGCAGAATGATGACTAAAATTATGTGTAGAATGATGTGCAGAATGATTTGAAGAATGATGTGTCGAATGATGTGCAGAATGATGTGGTTTAGAATGATGTGTTTAATGTTGTGCAGAATGATGTGTATAATGATGCGTTGAATGATGTGTAGAATGATGTGGAGAATGATGATGTGTAGAATGATGTGTCGAGTGATGTTTAGAATGATGATGTGTCGAATGATGTGTAGAATGATGTGTGGAATCATGTGTAGAATGAGGTGCAGAATGATGTTGTGTAAAATGATGTGTAGAATGATGTGCAGAATGATGTTGTATAGATTGATGTGTAGAATGAAATGTAGAATGATATGTAGATGATGTGTAGAATGACGTGTAGAATGATTTGCAGAATGAAGTGTCGAATGATGTGTAGAATGATATGTAGAATGATGTATAGAATGATGTGCAGAATTATGTTGACCAGAATGATGTGTAGAATGATGTGTAGAATGATGTGTAGAATGATAGGGAGAATGATGTGTGGTATGACGTGTAGAATGAAGTGCAGAAGGATGTGTAGAATGATGAGCAGAATGTGTAAAATGATGCGTGCAATGACGTGTAGAATGATATGTAGAATGATGTGTTGAAAGATGTGTAGAATGATGTGTAGACTGATACGTAGAATGATGTGTAGAATGATGTGTAGAATGATGTGTAGATTGATGTGTAGAAAGATGTGTAGAATGATGCGTAGAATGATGTGCAGAATGATGTGTGGAATGATGTGTAGAATGATGCGTAGAATGACGTGTAGAATGATGTGGAGAATAATGTATAGAATGATGTGTCGAATGAAGTTGCGGAGATTGATGTGAAGAATGATGTGTAGAATGATGTGCAGAATGATGTGTGGAATGATGTGTAGAATGATGTGTAGAATGATGTGTAGATTGATGTGTATAATGATGCGTAGAATGATGTGCAGAGTGATGTGTAGATTGATGTGTAGAATGATGTGTAGAATAATGTGCAGATTGATGTGTCGAATAATGTGTAGAATTATATGTAGAATGATGTGTAGAACGATGTTGTATGGAATGATTTGTGGAATGAAATGTTGAATGTTGTGCAGAATGATGTATAGAATGATGTGCAGAATGCTGTTGAGTAGAATGATATTTCGAATAATGTGTAGAATGACGTGCAGAATGATGTGTAGAATGATGTATAGAATGATGTGCAGAATGATGTGCAGAATTATGTGTAAAATGATGTTTAGAATGATGTGTAGAATGATGTGTAGAATGATGTGTAGAATGATGTGTCGAAAGATGTGTAGCATGATGCTTATAATGATGTGTAGAATGATGTATAGAATGATGTGTAGAATAAAGTTGTTAGCGTTAGTGTTTTCTCAGAAGAATCACTCAACGCTCAGAGTCGGTTCCAATGCTGATGCGGCTTTTATTACGCTCAGCGGGGAGGAAAAACTCAGGACCGTATCCAGGTTTCTCTCCACCGAACAAAGGGTTACATGCACCTTTATATGTTTAACAACAGTTACAAAACAGTTTACTCCAGCTATACAGCCGATCACGGCTGGACACAAGCCAATCACAACGATTATAGATAACATATAGGTTATTTTAACCCAATAGAATTCCCCTAGTATCCAGGGAACCATATGTTCGGTTATTGTCAGCTTGGGCTGATCGATGACTTTTTAGGTTCTCTCCATAGTTCTTTCATCTGGGAGAAATAATTGGTTTATAACCTTGTTTACAGGAGATGGTTTCCCTCTTATCTTTCTTCCTGGGGAATTAATTGGTTTATGACCTTGTTCACAGGAGATGGTTTCCTTCTTATCTCTGTCTTCCCGCATCCCAGGCATTCCTACAGTGGGCCTCACAGGGTTATTGCTTGGTCATTGAACGTTCAACAATTCACAGCTTGACTACCTTATTTCCCATCATGCCTGGGCAGCCATTTTCTGTGTGTGTCCACTTTAAACTTATATTCGTTTAGATATATCTAGCAGGTGCCTAATGCCTAGTATTCTGGTATATTCTAAAGGTGCCTACCTCCTACAACAACTCCCCCTTTCGGTAAAGCGACTAGTCCTAGTCCCCTTTTAACCGACCATTCGACCTTTATTAGATTTTGTGCACGGCCCGGTACTCCCTGCCTCAACGTGCTGGCCAGTCACGCGGTTTCAGGATTCCCGGTTGCTTAAATCGAATTGACAAAGGCCAAATCCTCCTACCCCCTTATTAAACAGGCTTGTTTAGTATCCGGGGAACGGTGATTTGTCCGTCTTCGTTACGTGGTGTCTGCATGCCTGGCAGGCCATTACGCCCCATGTTATTGCTAAGACCAATTGTATCCCGGCCAATATATGTGAAATTATTCGAATCCATGGCTGGTTGTTCACATTTATTCCCCAGTCCCAGACCTTTCTCCACCAACTCTGAATTTGTAAGTCTACCTCGGTATCTTCTTCCAGTACTTTGATTTTAGTTTGTAGTTGGTGGTAGAGCTTTACGGATTGACCCACTCTGAGCCTCAACTCTCGTAATACTTCGGTTAGATGTGGGATAAGGACCTGATCTGGTTCATCATAAGCCTGTAAATGATCATGGAGCTGATCGGTTACCTCAATAACTTCGGACTTCCGGCGCCTAACCTGGGTGATATGCGCTTGCCCGATCGCGACAGGTCGTAGTGGTGTAAAGCAAAAGTTTGGCTGTGGTATAGGGCACTGCAGGTCATTATACTGGAATGAACGCTCAGTAGTAGAGACGCAGTATCTTCCCTTCCCTCCGTAGCCTGCCCTCGCGAAGTGCATGTGTGCGGGCACTATTTCTAGTACACATCCGTCGGTTCGTTTAAACCCGCACTCGTCTCGCTCCCCTCTGCCCACCGGGTGAGGGCATACTGTGATTTCGCCGTTTTTCTTGCAATCTGCTAGGGAAATCCCGGTAAGTATGTTGTTTCAACGAACGGCAGAGGTGGTGGTCAGGTAGTCGCGTATGGAGACATTTTCCCGTATTATTCCGATATTCTCTCGTTGGTATAGGGGGAACGGCCTTGAGTCCGGCGTGGCTATAGGGATCATCAGGACTATCCCTATCCCGGTAGTCCTACCCATCTGGCAATCTGGAATTGCTGGGTATACTCTGGTCAGTCCCTTCAGAGTACAATTATCTTGTGTCCCCCTTTGGTTAGCCAACTGCGCTAAATGTGAACTGTCTATCCAATCGGGTACTTCCCCGCGTTGGATCTGGTCGAGATTATGGCGGATCTGTCCCACCATCCACAGACCATAAGCGGGACAGAGTTGCCCCTGTCTTTGCTTTCCCTGTATCTTCCTGTTCTCTATCAATGAGGTGATTGATGGTCTGGCGTTCGCTTCCAGGACTGAGATGCCAACCAGCTGGATTTTGACACCCTCCTTTCCTAGGTTGGCTTGGTCTTCCTGGTTTTGCTCCACCCTCTCCAATAACCCCTTCATCACCCCTCTAAGCTGTTCCACCCTCTCATTTAATCCTTGTATGTCTATCGAATTCACTACGGAGGTCCCTGTATTGAAAACGGTAGCAACATCATTAACTATTTCCCTCTTCATCCTGGGGGCTAACCCCTGTCCCCGGAACCTACTGGCACCCATTGCATCGGCAGCCTGCTGCATTACAACTTTACTTAATACATTGTACATCTTCCTTGACTGTTCTGTACAGTATTCCGGCATCTGGATGCTTGAAATATTGATCAGAACAGGCACAATTTCATGTTTAACATTATCATACAACAGTTCCCCCTCGTTATGCATTACAATCCCATTCTCTGGTCCCTTCGTAGTTATGGGGCAAGGCAGTTCCTCGGGCAATGTAGTGATTGTTATGGGGCGCGGTGTCGGAGGGGGTGAGAAACATACATACAATGATATTGCAGCCGCCCCCGCCTCCTCGCAATACCCACACAGCCCTATTCCCTTCTTGCGGATGACTGATTGCTGGGATTGTCCCGGAGGCGCGCAAATTATGCCGAAAGTACATTCATCAGGCCCTTTGACATCCCTCCGTTTAATGCATCTGCTCCTTATACCCGTGGAGCACTGTACACATACACTTATTCTTATTTGGATTCTTATTAGGATTCACTTGTAACCATGCATTAAAATAAGTCCTGTCCTTGCTCCAGTCCTTGGCTGCTGGGATGCACATTCCGTCCGTTAAATTAAACAAGACTCCATAGTTCAGGTAGTTGTTTATTTCCAGCGTGCTCTGCTGTCCGTCAGCGTTGCCCAGGGCCTGTCGCAGGGCTATCCATATTACGAGTGGCGCCTTTCTAATTCCCATTCCGGTAAGTATTATCTGTAATTTTAAACAGACGGCCTGGTCGTCACCAGGGGTAAAGTTTTTTGCTCTACGAGTGTCCCTGTCACCCTGCAAAATCAGAAGCACAAGGTTATAATCGAACCATTTCGAGCTGAATCTGTAGGGCGTGCGCCCGTGTCTTTACCCACTTAAATATTACCCAAACTCCTATGACCAAGGCCAAAGCTATTCCTCCAAACATCGCTGTCTGCTTTACCGTTAGGTTGGGTTTGTGGACTACACCTACCCACCGTGGGGTACATTGGCTCTTTTGCCAGAGGTGATGGTGCTATGGTTGCGCACTGCACTATCCGTCTAGTCCTGTTATCTCTTCCAGCCTGTTTATCTTAGCTTTTAACTCTTCAATTTGTTTTATTGAATATATATTTCTTTATTGTATCAGGCAAGTATTATTACATAAACTAGTTCTGTATTAATTTTTGTTTCCTCTGTTAGGTGAGTCTTTCTTTTTCCTATTAAGAAATCCAAATTAATAATGTTCAGTAGAAAACGGCTGTCAATGGAAAGGGTTATCTCCTTTCCAGGTTTGTAAGAAGACCTGATGTCATTACGTCACTTCACGTAATCATCTGAAAAAAAAGTATTTGTACCTTCAAAGCTGGCTTCGAAATTAGGAATC
The DNA here is from genome assembly GCF_044704955.1 of Pristiophorus japonicus. Lineage (NCBI taxonomy): Eukaryota > Metazoa > Chordata > Chondrichthyes > Pristiophoridae > Pristiophorus > Pristiophorus japonicus. The sequence continues at coordinate 1,946,278 of NW_027252779.1, forward strand.
CGTTAAAAACAGCATAAATCATTAGAGAAAACTCCAATGTTTTCTTAACTTCTAATTCAAGTACTTGCCAAATAATTTTTTTTTAATTGTTTTAAAACAAGACCACACATACAATAGCAATTTTGTTTACTGAAATTCAATTCTGTTTTTTTTTTATTTCTCTCTTTCTCCTCATTATCCTCAAAACCCTCCTGCTTGTTTAGACTGTTCGGGACATTTTTGATAAACACTGTCCATTTTGGAAATCTTTTCAAACTGCATTGAAACTTTTTCATAATTGAAAATTAGAATCCATGTAGAGTGTTTTTTACTTATTCCAATTATTTTTTCCTTATAATTAAACCAATATCTTTTTCACAGAAAACATCAACTAGTATTTAGTAAGTTATGTCTTTTTCCATTTAGTCCGTTACATCTTTTTTTTCTTTCTTCAAATTAGGTTTTGTATTTTACACGGAGGGTTCGGAACTCCATAAAGTTGTTAATTTAAAATCATTTGTTTACTTTCAAAGTGGCATCTTTATCTTTTTATTTTTTTTCATAACTGGAATGGAGTCCAGCTTTGAGAGTTTGAGGGCTGCCTTTCGTTATCTCAAAATGCTCCAGTTTCAAAGTCGTTACTAAAGCTTGCTGTTTTTTAACATTTTCCAAAAGTTCCTTTTGCACCTTCGCAGATAGCTCGCCACTTGCCCAGGAGTTTGACATGATCAGATTTAATTTAATCTTTTTCTTTTTTTTAAATCCACCTCAGTATTTCCTGTGCCTTCTCTGAATATCTCAAAATCCCAATTCAAACTTTGTAATTTCATTCTTTATTTAAAACTTTTTTTTTAAAGCATTCTTTATCTCATTCCGAGTCTAAATTTATGTCTTTCAACCCAATCAATCATTGCATGTTTTCTTTAGGCAAGTAAGTGAGCGTGTCAAATAAATATTTTGCTCAACAAACCTATCCTTTACTTGTTTATTTTCATGGCTCCGTAACTTATCATCCGATAAATCCACACCTGCGTTTCTAACTTAAATGTCTTAAAACTTCCCACATACAGGACAACATTACAAAGGGTTAAAAAAAGACTTTCACTCTGTTTCTAAAATAAACAGACACTTGCATTCCTCTTCCAACCAGGCTTTCGGAACATGAAAACATAAGAAAATTCATTCTGCAGTCAAAAATCACACAGACACTTCTCACTCAACGATCAGACATTTACAACAATCTCTCTTCTTGTTTTGGCCGGCTCTATTTTTGGATCCATGACCTTTCAGGGAATTCGTAGTTTTATCGAAATAATTCCTCACATAACTAGTTCCTGAGGATTCCACCCTGCTTTAATAATTTTTTCAATTAGCTTCTTTTTTTTTCTGCCAGGTGGCGGGTAAGCGACCCTTCTGGTCCTCACTCGAGTTTACTTGTTTTCATGGCCATTCCTGGGTAGGACTTGTACCGTTAGGAATCTACTCTCAGAGGTCCGCTTTCTTTCTAGCGCGACTTGTAGTAATCTGTCTCTTGGATACTGTCAGGTCACAAGTTCTGCTGTTACACAAACTTATACAATTCTTAAAAACGCGTTTAAGCAATTCCCGCAGTGCTCTACGTATCCTTAACGACTACCTACCACCGCTCAGCCCGTTGGTCCGACCCTGTTCACAGGTTTGGATTCCGTTAGCCGCTGTACACTGCTTGGTTCTACCCCGGGGTATTTCAAATTACACTCCTGGTTCCGGAAGATGTCTCTCGGTATCACGATCCCACGGTCTAAATGTGTTCCCTACGCCTACTTGGTTCCTGGCCGTCACGTGGGACAAAAGCCCTCTTAATTCAGGCTCAGGCTAGGCGATTGAGATATTAGACTGTCTCCTCATGTCGATCAACCAGCTTTCACCTTCTGCACCCTTTATACTTAAAAATTGTATTTTATACTCACCCGGGTTTTTTCCAAGGGCGTCCAGCGACTCCGGGAAATCCCGTCGACTACGCCATTGTTAGCGTTAGTGTTTTCTCAGAAGAATCACTCAACACTCAGAGTCGGTTGCAATGCTGATGCGGCTTTTATTACGCTCAGCGGGGAGGAAAAACTCAGGACCGTATCCAGGTTTCTCTCATCCGAAAAAAGGGTTACATGAACCTTTATATGTTTCACAACAGTTACAAAACAGTTTACTACAGCTATACAGCCCATCACGGCTGGACACAAGCCAATCACAACGATTATAGATTACATATAGGTTCTTTTAACCCAATAGAATTCCCCTATTATCCAGGGAACCATATGTTCGGTTATTGTCAGCTTGGGCTGATCGATGACTTTATAGGTTCTCTCCCTAGTTCTTTGTTTCTAATTTTCTATGTTTCTATGTTTCTATGTTTCATCTGGGAGAAATAATTGGTTTATAACCTTGTTTACAGGAGATGGTTTCCCTCTTATCTTTCTTCCTGGGGAATTAATTGGTTTATGACCTTGTTCACAGGAGATGGTTTCCTTCTTATCTCTGACTTCCCGCATCCCAGGCATTTCTACAGTGGGCCTCACAGGGTTATTGCTTGGTCATTGAACGTTCAACAGTTCACAGCTTGACTACCTGATTTCCCATCATGCCTGGGCAGCCATTTTCTGTGTGTGTCCACTTTAAACTTATATGCGTTTAGATATATCTAGCAGGTGCCGAATGCCTAGTATTCTGGTATATTCTAAAGGTGCCTAACTCCTACAACAAAGTTGTGTAGATTGATGTGTAGAATGATGTGTAGGATGATGTGTAGAATGAATTGTGGAATGATGTGTAGAATGATGTGTCGAATGATGTGTAGATTGATGTGCAGAATGATGCGTAGAATGACGTGTAAAATGATGTGTAGAATGATTTGAAGAATGATGTGTTGAAAGATGTGTCGAATGATGCGTAGAATGATGCTTAGAATGATGTGTAGAATGAAGTGTAGAATGTTGTGTAAATTGATGTGTAGAATGATGTGTAGAATCATATGTAGAATGATGTGTAGAATGATGTATAGAAAGATGTTGTGTGGAATGATGTGTGGAATTAAATGTCGAATGTTGAGTAGAATGATGCGTAGAATGACGTGTAAAATGATGTGTAGAATGATGTGTAGAATGATTTGAAAATGATGTGTTGAAAGATGTGTCGAATGATGCGTATAATGATGCGTAGAATGATGAATCGAATGATGTGCAGAATGATGCGGAGAATGATGCGTAGAATGATGTGGGGAATAATGTGTCGAATCACGGGCAGAATGATGTGTAGAATGATGTATAGAATGATGCGCAGAATGATGTGTAGAATTATGTGTAGAATGACTTTTCGAATGATGTGTGGAATGATGTGTAGAATGATGTGTTGAATGATGTGTAGAAAGATGTGTAGCATGATGCGTATAATGACGTGTAGAATGATGTGGAGAATGATGTGAAGATTGTTGTGCAGAATGATGCGTAGAATGATGTGTAGAATGATGTGCAGAAAGATGTGTAGAATGATGCGTAGAATGATGAGTAAAATGATGTGTAGAATGATGTGCAGATTGATGTGTCGAATGATGTGTAGAATGATGCGTTGAATGATGTGTAGATTGATGTGTAGAATGATGTGTAGAATGTGGGTAGAATGATGTGTAGAATGATGTGTAGAAAGATGTGTAGCATGATGCATATAATGATGTGTAGAATGATGTATAGAATGATGTGTGGAATGAAGTTGTGTAGATTAATGTGTAGAATGATGTGTAGAATGATGTGTAGAATGATGTGTAGAATGATGTGTAGATTGATGTGTAGAATGATGTGTCGAATGATGTGCAGATTGATATGTCGAATGATGTGTCGAATGAAGTGTAGAATGATGTGTAGAATTATGTGTAGAATGATGTGTAGAATAACGTGCAGAATGATGTGCAGAAAGATGTGTAGAATGATGCGTATAATGACGTGTAGAATGATGTGTAGAATGATGTGTAGAATGATGTGTAGACAGATGTGTAGAATGATGTGCAGAATGATTTGTAGAATGAAGTGTAGAATGATGTATAGAATGATGTGAAGAATGATGGTGAGTAGAATGTTGAGCCGAATAATGTGTAGAATGATGTGTGGAATAATGTGTAGAATGACGTGTAGAATGATTTGTAGAATGTTGTGGAGAATGATGTGTAGAATGATGTTTTGTAGAATGATGTTTAGAATGACGTGTAGAATGATGTGCATAATGATGTGGAGAATGAAGTGTAGAATGATGTGTAGAATGCTGTTGTGTAGATTGAAGAGTAGAATGATGTCTAGATTGAAGTGTAGAATGATGTGTATAATGTTGTGCAGAATGTTGTTATGAATGATGTGTAAAATGAGGTTTGGATGGATGTCTATAATGATGTGTGCAATGACGTGTAGAATTCTGTGTAGAATGATGTGCCGAATGATGTGTAGAATGATGTGTAGAATGATCTGCCGATTGATGTGTCGAATGATGTGCAGAATGATGAAGTGTAGAATGATGTGTAGACTAATGTCGTGTAGAATGATGTGTAGAATGATGTTTAGAATGATGTGTAGAATGACGTATAGAATGATATATAGAATGATGTGTAGAATTATGTTGTGTAGAATGATGTGTGGAATGATGTGTAGAATGATGTGTAGAATGATGTGCAGAATGATGTACAGAATGATGTGTAGAATGTGGTGTAGCATGATGTTGTGCAGAATGATGTGTAGAATGATGTGTAGAATGATGTGTAGAATGATGTGTAGAATGACATGTAAAATGATGTGTAGAATGATGTGTAGAATAATGTGTTGAATGATGTGTAGAATGATGTGTAGAATGATGTGTAGGATGATGTGTAGAATGAATTGTGGAATGATGTGTAGAATGATGTGTCGAATGATGTGTAGATTGATGTGCAGAATGATGCGTAGAATGACGTGTAAAATGATGTGTAGAATGATGTGTAGAATGATTTGAAGAATGATGTGTTGAAAGATGTGTCGAATGATGCGTAGAATGATGCTTAGAATGATGTGTAGAATGAAGTGTAGAATGTTGTGTAAATTGATGTGTAGAATGATGTGTAGAATCATATGTAGAATGATGTGTAGAATGATGTATAGAAAGATGTTGTGTGGAATGATGTGTGGAATTAAATGTCGAATGTTGAGTAGAATGATGCGTAGAATGACGTGTAAAATGATGTGTAGAATAATGTGTAGAATGATTTGAAAATGATGTGTTGAAAGATGTGTCGAATGATGCGTATAATGATGCGTAGAATGATGAATCGAATGATGTGCAGAATGATGCGGAGAATGATGCGTAGAATGATGTGGGGAATAATGTGTCGAATCACGGGCAGAATGATGTGTAGAATGATGTATAGAATGATGCGCAGAATGATGTGTAGAATTATGTGTAGAATGACTTTTCGAATGATGTGTGGAATGATGTGTAGAATGATGTGTTGAATGATGTGTAGAAAGATGTGTAGCATGATGCGTATAATGACGTGTAGAATGATGTGGAGAATGATGTGAAGATTGTTGTGCAGAATGATGCGTAGAATGATGTGTAGAATGATGTGCAGAAAGATGTGTAGAATGATGCGTAGAATGATGAGTAGAATGATGTGTAGAATGATGTGCAGATTGATGTGTCGAATGATGTGTAGAATGATGTGTTGAATGATGTGTAGATTGATGTGTAGAATGATGTGTAGAATGTGGGTAGAATGATGTGTTGAAAGATGTGTCGAATGATGCGTAGAATGATGTGTAGAATCATGTGTAAAATGATGTGTAGAATTTTGTGTAGAATGATGTGTAGAATGATGTGTAGAAAGATGTGTAGCATGATGCATATAATGATGTGTAGAATGATGTATAGAATGATGTGTGGAATGAAGTTGTGTAGATTAATGTGTAGAATGATGTGTAGAATGATGTGTAGAATGATGTGTAGAATGATGTGTAGATTGATGTGTAGAATGATGTGTCGAATGATGTGCAGATTGATATGTCGAATGATGTGTCGAATGAAGTGTAGAATGATGTGTAGAATTATGTGTAGAATGATGTGTAGAATAACGTGCAGAATGATGTGCAGAAAGATGTGTAGAATGATGCGTATAATGACGTGTAGAATGATGTGTAGAATGATGTGTAGAATGATGTGTAGACAGATGTGTAGAATGATGTGCAGAATGATTTGTAGAATGAAGTGTAGAATGATGTATAGAATGATGTGAAGAATGATGGTGAGTAGAATGTTGAGCCGAATAATGTGTAGAATGATGTGTGGAATAATGTGTAGAATGACGTGTAGAATGATTTGTAGAATGTTGTGTAGAATGATGTGTAGAATGATGTTTTGTAGAATGATGTTTAGAATGACGTGTAGAATGATGTGCATAATGATGTGGAGAATGAAGTGTAGAATGATGTGTAGAATGCTGTTGTGTAGATTGAAGAGTAGAATGATGTCTAGATTGAAGTGTAGAATGATGTGTATAATGTTGTGCAGAATGTTGTTATGAATGATGTGTAAAATGAGGTTTGGATGGATGTCTATAATGATGTGTGCAATGACGTGTAGAATTCTGTGTAGAATGATGTGCCGAATGATGTGTAGAATGATGTGTAGAATGATGTGCAGATTGATGTGTCGAATGATGTGCAGAATGATGAAGTGTAGAATGATGTGTAGACTAATGTCGTGTAGAATGATGTGTAGAATGATGTTTAGAATGATGTGTAGAATGACGTATAGAATGATATATAGAATGATGTGTAGAATGATGTTGTGTAGAATGATGTGTGGAATGATGTGTAGAATGATGTGTAGAATGATGTGCAGAATGATGTACAGAATGATGTGTAGAATAATGTGTTGAATGATGTGTAGAATGATGTGTAGAATGATGTGAAGATTGATGTGCAGAATGATGCGTAGAATGATGTGTAGAATGATGTGTAGAATGATGTGTAGAATGATGTATAGAAAGATGTTTAGAATGATGCGTAGAATGATGTGTTGAATGATGTGTAGAATGATATGGAGAATGATGTGTAGAATGTGGGTAGAATGATGTGTTGAAAGACGTGTAGAATGATGTGTAGAAAGATGTGTAACATGATGCATATAATGATGTGTAGAATGATGTATAGAATGATGTGTAGAATGAAGTTGTGTAGATTGATGTGTTGAATGATGTGTAGATGGAAGTGTAGAATGATGTGTAGAATTATGTGCAGATTGATGTGTAGAATGATGTGTAGAATGACGTGCAGATTGATGTGTAGAATGAAGTGTAGAATAATGTGTAGAATGATGTGTAGATTGATGTGTAGAATGATGTGTAAAATGATGTGCAGATTGATGTGTCGAATGATGTGTCGAATGATGTGTAGAATGGTGTGTAGAATGATATGCAGAATGATGCGTAGAATTATGTGTAGAATGATGTGTAGAATGACGTGTAGAATGACGTGTAAAATGATGTGTAGAATGACGTGTAGAATAATGTGCAGAATGATGTGGAGAAAGATGTGTAGAATGATGCATAGAATGATGTGTAGAATGATGTGTAGAATGATGTGTAGAATGATGTGGAGATAGATGTGTAGAATGATGTGTAGAATCATGCGTAGAATGATGCGTAGAATGATGTGTAGAATGATGAGTAGAAAGATGTGTAGCATGATGCATATAATGATGTGTAGAATGATGTATAGAATGAAGTGTAGATTGAAGTTGTGTAGATTGATGTGTAGAATGATGCGTAGAATGATGTGTAGAATCATGTGTAGAATGATGTGTAGAATGATGTGTAAAACAGATGTGTAGAATGATGCGTAGAATGGTGTGTAGAATGATGTGTGGAATGATGTGCAGATTGATGTGTCGAATGATGTGTAGAATGATGTGTAGAATGATGTGTAGAAAGATGTGTAGAATAATGCGTAGAATGATGTGTAGAATGATGTGTAGATTGATATGTAGAATGATGTGTAGAATGATGTGCAGATTGATGTGCAGAATGATATGTTGAAAGATGTGTCGAATGATGTGTAAAATGACGTGTAGAATGATGTGTAGAATGCTGTATAGAATGATGAGTAGAAAGATGTGTAGAATGATGTGTAGAATGATGTGTAGAATGATGTGCGGATTGATGTGCCGAATGATGTGTAGAATGATGTGTAGAATGCTGTGTAGAAAGATGTGTAGAATGATGCGTAGAATGATGTGTAGAATGATGTGTAGAAAGATGTGTCGAATGATGCGTAGAATGATGTGTAGAATGATGTGTAAAATGATGTGCAAAATGATGTGTAGAATGATGTGTAGAATGATGTGTAGAATGATGAGTAAATCATGTGGTGTAGAATAATGTGCAGATTGTTGAGTAGAATGATGTGTGGAATGATGTGTAGAATGATGTGTATAATGATGTGTAGAATGATGTGTAGAAAGATGTGTCGATTGATGTGTAGAATGATGTGTAGAATGATGTGTAGAATAATTTGAAGAATGATGTCTTGAAAGATGTGTAGAATGATGTGTACAATGATGTACAGAATGATGTGCAGAATAATGTGTAGAATGATGTGTAGAATGATGTGGAGATAGATGTGTAGAATGATGTGTAGAATGACGTGTAGAATTATGTGCAGAATGATTTGTAGAATTATGTGTTGAAAGATGTGTAGAATGATGTGTAGAATGATACGTAGAATGAAGAGTAGAATGATGTGTAGAATAATTTGCAGATTGATGTGCAGAATGATGTGTAGAATGATGTGTAGAATGATGTGTAGAATGATGTGGAGAATGATGTGTAGATTGATGTGTAGAATGATATGCAGAATGATGCTTAGAATGATGTGTAGAATGATGTGTAGAATGATGTGCAGATTGATGTGTCGAATGATGTGTAGAATGATGTGTAGAATGATGTGTAGAAAGTTGTGTAGAATGATGCGTAGAATGATGTGCAGAAAGATGTATAGAATGATGCGTAGAATGATGTGTAGATTGATATGTAGAATGATGTGCAGATTGATATGTCGAATGATGTGCAGAATGTTGTGTTGAATGATGTGTAGAAAGATGTGTAGAATGATGCGTAGAATGAAGTGTAGAATGATGTGTAGAATGATATGTAGAATGATCTGTAGAATGATGTGTAGAATGATGTGTAGATTGATGTGTAGAATGATGTGTAGAATGATGGGTAGAATGATTTGTTGAAAGATGTGTCGAAAGATGCGTAGAATGATGTGTAGAATGACGTGTAAAATGATGTGCAGAATGATATGTAGAATGATGTGTAGAATGATGTGTAGAATGATGTGTCAATAATGTGGTGTAGAATGATGTGCAGAATGATGTGTAGAATAAGCTGTCGAATGATTTGTAGAATGATTTTTTGAAGATGTGTAGAATGATGCGTAGAATGATCGGAAGAATGATGCGTAGAATGATGCCTAGAATGATGTGTAGAATTATGTGTCGAATAATGGGTAGAATGATGTGTTGAAAGATGTGTCGAATGATGTGTAGAATGATGTGTAGAATTATGTGTCGAATAATGGGTAGAATGATGTGTTGAAAGATGTGTCGAATGATGTGTAGAATGATGTGCAAAATGATGTGTAAAATGATGTGTATAATGATGTGTAGAATGATGTGTAGAGTGTTGGATAGAATGATGTGTCGAATGAAGTTGTGTAGATTGATGTGTAACATGATGTGTGGAATGATGTGTAGAATGATGTGCAGAATGAAGTGTAGAAAGATTTGTAGAATGATGTGTAGAATGATGTGTAGAATGATGTGTAAAATGATGCGTAGAATGATGTGTAGACAGATGTGTAGAATGATGCCTAGAATGATGTGTAGAATTATGTGTCGAATGATGGGTAGAATGATGTGTTGATAGATGTGTCGGATGATGCGTAGAATGATGTGCAGAATGATGTGTAAAATGATGTGTAGAATGATGTGTAGAATGATGTGTAGAATGATCTGTGGAAAGATGTGTAGCATGATGCATATAATGATGTGTAGAATGATGTATGGAATGATGTGTAGAATGAAGTTGTGTAGATTGATGTGTAGAATGATGTGTAGAATGATGTGCGGATTGATGTGTCGAATGATGTGTCGAATGATGTGTAGAATGATGTGTAGAAAGATGTGCAGAATGATGCGTAGAATGATGTGTAGAATGATGTGTAGAATGATGTGTAGAATGATGTTTAAAATGATGTGTAGAATGACGTGTAGAATAATGTGCAGAATGATGTGGAGAAAGATGTGTCGAATGATGCATAGAATGATGTGTAGAATGATGTGTAGAATGATGTGTAGAATGATGTGGAGATCGATGTGTAGAATGATGTGTAGAATGATGCGTAGAATGATGCGTAGAATGATGTGTAGAATGATGAGTAGAAAGATGTGTAGCATGCTGCATATAATGATGTGTAGAATGATGTACAGAATGAAGTGTAGAATGAAGTTGTGTAGATTGATGTGTAGAATGATGAGAAGAATGATGTGTAGAATGATGCGTAGAATGATGTGTAGAATCATGTGTAGAATGATGTGTAGAATGATGTGTAAAAAAGATGTGAGGAATGATGCGTAGAATGATGTGTAGAATGATGTGTGGAATGATGTGCAGATTGATGTGTCGAATGATGTGTAGAATGATGTGTAGAATGATGTGTAGAAAGATGTGTAGAATGATGCGTAGAATGATGTGTAGAATGATGTGTAGATTGATATGTAGAATGATGTGTAGAATGATGTGCAGATTGATGTGCAGAATGATATGTTGAAAGATGTGTCGAATGATGTGCAAAATAACGTGTAGAATGATATGTAGAATGCTGTGTAGAATGATGAGTAGAAAGATGTGTAGAATGATGTGTAGAATGATGTGTAGAATGATGTGCGGATTGATGTGCCGAATGATGTGTAGAATGATGTGTAGAATGATGTGTAGAAAGATGTGTAGAATGATGTGCAGATTGATGTGTAGAATGATGTGTAAAATTATGTTGTGTAGAATGATGTGTAGAATGATGTGCAGAATGATGTGTAGAATGATGTATCGAATGATACGCAGAATAACGTGTAGAATTATGTGTAGAGTGATCTGTAGATTGATGTGTAGAATGTTGCGTAGAATGATGTGTAGAATGATGTGTAGAAAGATTTGTAGAATGATGCGTAGAATGTTGTGTAGAATGATGTGTGGAATGATGTGCAGATTGATGTACAGAATGATGCGCAGATTGATGTGTAGAATTATGTGTAGAATGATGTTTAGAATGATGTGTAGAATGATGGATAGAATGATGTGTAGAATGAAGTTGCGTAGATTGATGTGTAGCCTGATGTGTAGAATGATGTGCAGAATCATGTGCAGAATGAAGTGCAGAAAGATTTGTAGAATGATGTGTAGAATGACGTGCCGATTGATGTGTAGAATGATGTGTAGAATGATGTGCAGATTGATGTGTAGAATGATGTGTTGAAAGATGTGTAGAATGATGTGTAGAATGATGCGTAGAATGTTGCGTAGAATGATGTGTAGAATGATGTTTAGAATGATGTGTAGAATAATGTGTTGAATGATGTGTAGAATGATTCACTAGAATGATGTGTAAATCATGTGGTATAGAATGATGTGCAGAATGATGTGTAGTATTATGTGTAGAATGATTTGCAGAATGATCTGTTGAAAGATGTGTAGAATGATGTGTAGAATGATGTTGTGTAGAATGATGTGTAGAATGATGTGTAGAAAGATGTGTAGAATGATGTGCAGATTGATGTGTAGAATGATGTGTAAAATTATGTTGTGTAGAATGATGTGTAGAATGATGTGCAGAATGATGTGTAGAATGATGTATCGAATGATAAGCAGAATAACGTGTAGAATTATGTGTAGAGTGATGTGTAGATTGATGTGTAGAATGTTGCGTAGAATGATGTGTAGAATGATGTGTAGAAAGATTTGTAGAATGATGCGTAGAATGTTGTGTAGAATGATGTGTGGAATGATGTGCAGATTGATGTACAGAATGATGCGCAGATTGATGTGTAGAATTATGTGTAGAATGATGTTTAGAATGATGTGTAGAATGATGGATAGAATGATGTGTAGAATGAAGTTGCGTAGATTGATGTGTAGCCTGATGTGTAGAATGATGTGCAGAATCATGTGCAGAATGAAGTGCAGAAAGATTTGTAGAATGATGTGTAGAATGACGTGCCGATTGATGTGTAGAATGATGTGTAGAATGATGTGCAGATTGATGTGTAGAATGATGTGTTGAAAGATGTGTAGAATGATGTGTAGAATGATGCGTAGAATGTTGCGTAGAATGATGTGTAGAATGATGTTTAGAATTATGTGTAGAATAATGTGTTGAATGATGTGTAGAATGATTCACTAGAATGATGTGTAAATCATGTGGTATAGAATGATGTGCAGAATGATGTGTAGTATTATGTGTAGAATGATTTGCAGAATGATCTGTTGAAAGATGTGTAGAATGATGTGTAGAATGATGTTGTGTAGAATGATGTGTAGAATGATGTGTAGAATGATGTGTGGAATAATGTGTCGAATGACGAGCAGAATGACGTGTAGAATGATGTATAGAATGATGCGCAGAATAATGTGTAGAATTATGTGTAGAATGATGTGGAGATTGATGTGTAGAATGTTGTGTAGAATGATGTGTTGAAAGATTTGTAGAATGATGTGTAGAATGTTGCGTAGAATGATGCATAGAATGATGTGTAGAATGATGTGTAAAATGATGTTGTGTAGAATAATGGTGTGGAATGATGTGCAGAATGATGTGTAGAATGATGTATCGAATGATACGCAGAATAACGTGTAGAATTATGTGTAGAATGATGTGTAGATTGATGTGTAGAATGTTGCGTAGAATGATGTGTAGTATGATGTGTAGAATGATGTGTAAATCATGTGGTGTAGGATGATGTGTAGAATGATGTGTAGAATTATGTGTAGAATGATTTGTAGAATGATGTGTTGAAAGATGTGTAGAATGATGTGTAGAATGATACGTAGAATGATGCGTAGAATGATGTGTCGAATGATGAGTAGAATGATGTGTAGAACTAAGTTGTGTAGATTGATGTGTAGAATGATGTGTTGAATGATGTGTCGAATAATTTGAAGAATGATGTGTTGAAAGATGTAGAATGATGTGCAGATTGATGTGTCGAATGATGTGTAGAATGATGTGTAGAATGATGTGTAAAATGATGCGTAGAATGATGTGTAGAATGCTGTATAGAATGATGAGTAGAAAGATGTGTAGAATGATGTGTAGAATGATGTGTAGAATGATGTGCGGATTGATGTGCCGAATGATGTGTAGAATGATGTGTAGAATGCTGTGTAGAAAGATGTGTAGAATGATGTGTAGAATGATGTGTAGAATGATGAGTAAATCATGTGGTGTAGAATAATGTGCAGATTGTTGAGTAGAATGATGTGTGGAATGATGTGTAGAATGATGTGTATAATGATGTGTAGAATGATGTGTAGAAAGATGTGTCGATTGATGTGTAGAATGATGTGTAGAATGATGTGTAGAATAATTTGAAGAATGATGTCTTGAAAGATGTGTAGAATGATGTGTACAATGATGTACAGAATGATGTGCAGAATAATGTGTTGAATGATGTGTAGAATGATGTCTAGAATGATGTGTAAATCATGTGGTGTAGAATGATGTGTAGAATGACGTGTAGAATTATGTGCAGAATGATTTGTATAATTATGTGTTGAAAGATGTGTAGAATGATGTGTCGAATGATACGTAGAATGAAGAGTAGAATGATGTGTAGCATAATTTGCAGATTGATGTGCAGAATGATGTGTAGAATGATGTGTAGAATGATGTGTAGAATGATGTGGAGAATGATGTGTAGATTGATGTGTAGAATGATATGCAGAATGATGCTTAGAATGATGTGTAGAATGATGTGTAGAATGATGTGCAGATTGATGTGTCGAATGATGTGTAGAATGATGTGTAGAATGATGTGTAGAAAGTTGTGTAGAATGATGCGTAGAATGATGTGTTGAATGATGTGTAGAATGATGTGCAGATTGATGTGTCAAATGATATGTAGAATGATGTGTAGAATGATGTGTAGATTGATATGGAGAATGATGTGTAGAATGTGGGTAGAATGATGTGTTGAAAGACGTGTAGAATGATGTGTAGAAAGATGTGTAACATGATGCATATAATGATGTGTAGAATGATGTATAGAATGATGTGTAGAATGAAGTTGTGTAGATTGATGTGTTGAATGATGTGTAGATGGAAGTGTAGAATGATGTGTAGAATTATGTGCAGATTGATGTGTAGAATGATGTGTAGAATGACGTGCAGATTGATGTGTAGAATGAAGTGTAGAATGATGTGTAGAATGATGTGTAGATTGATGTGTAGAATGATGTGTAGAATGATGTGCAGATTGATGTGTCGAATGATGTGTCGAATGATGTGTAGAATGGTGTGTAGAATGATGTGCAGAATGATGCGCAGAATGATGTGTAGAATGATGTGTAGAATGACGTGTAGAATGACGTGTAAAATGATGTGTAGAATGACGTGTAGAATAATGTGCAGAATGATGTGGAGAAAGATGTGTAGAATGATGCATAGAATGATGTGTAGAATGATGTGTAGAATGATGTGTAGAATGATGTGGAGATAGATGTGTAGAATGATGTGTAGAATCATGCGTAGAATGATGCGTAGAATGATGTGTAGAATGATGAGTAGAAAGATGTGTAGCATGATGCATATAATGATGTGTAGAATGATGTATAGAATGAAGTGTAGATTGAAGTTGTGTAGATTGATGTGTAGAATGATGCGTAGAATGATGTGTAGAATCATGTGTAGAATGATGTGTAGAATGATGTGTAAAAAAGATGTGTAGAATGATGCGTAGAATGATGTGTAGAATGATGTGTGGAATGATGTGCAGATTGATGTGTCGAATGATGTGTAGAATGATGTGTAGAATGATGTGTAGAAAGATGTGTAGAATGATGCGTAGAATGATGTGTAGAATGATGTGTAGATTGATATGTAGAATGATGTGTAGAATGATGTGCAGATTGATGTGCAGAATGATATGTTGAAAGATGTGTCGAATGATGTGTAAAATGACGTGTAGAATGATGTGTAGAATGCTGTATAGAATGATGAGTAGAAAGATGTGTAGAATGATGTGTAGAATGATGTGTAGAATGATGTGCGGATTGATGTGCCGAATGATGTGTAGAATGATGTGTAGAATGCTGTGTAGAAAGATGTGTAGAATGATGTGTAGAATGATGTGTAGAATGATGAGTAAATCATGTGGTGTAGAATAATGTGCAGATTGTTGAGTAGAATGATGTGTGGAAAGATGTGTAGAATGATGTGTATAATGATGTGTAGAATGATGTGTAGAAAGATGTGTCGATTGATGTGTAGAATGATGTGTAGAATGATGTGTAGAATAATTTGAAGAATGATGTCTTGAAAGATGTGTAGAATGATGTGTACAATGATGTACAGAATGATGTGCAGAATAATGTGTTGAATGATGTGTAGAATGATGTCTAGAATGATGTGTAAATCATGTGGTGTAGAATGATGTGTAGAATGACGTGTAGAATTATGTGTAGAATGATTTGTAGAATTATGTGTTGAAAGATGTGTAGAATGATGTGTAGAATGATACGTAGAATGAAGAGTAGAATGATGTGTAGAATAATTTGCACATTGATGTGCAGAATGATGTGTAGAATGATGTGTAGAATGATGTGTAGAATGATGTGGAGAATGATGTGTAGATTGATGTGTAGAATGATATGCAGAATGATGCTTAGAATGATGTGTAGAATGATGTGTAGAATGATGTGCAGATTGATGTGTCGAATGATGTGTAGAATGATGTGTAGAATGATGTGTAGAAAGTTGTGTAGAATGATGCGTAGAATGATGTGCAGAAAGATGTATAGAATGATGCGTAGAATGATGTGTAGATTGATATGTAGAATGATGTGCAGATTGATATGTCGAATGATGTGCAGAATGTTGTGTTGAATGATGTGTAGAAAGATGTGTACAATGATGCGTAGAATGAAGTGTAGAATGATGTGTAGAATGATATGTAGAATGATCTGTAGAATGATGTGTAGAATGATGTGTAGATTGATGTGCAGAATGATGTGTAGAATGATGGGTAGAATGATTTGTTGAAAGAGGTGTCGAAAGATGCGTAGAATGATGTGTAGAATGATGTGTAAAATGATGTGCAGAATGATATGTAGAATGATGTGTAGAATGATGTGTAGAATGATGTGTCAATAATGTGGTGTAGAATGATGTGCAGAATGATGTGTAGAATAAGCTGTCGAATGATTTGTAGAATGATTTTTT
Organism: Pristiophorus japonicus; assembly: GCF_044704955.1. Taxonomy (NCBI): domain Eukaryota; kingdom Metazoa; phylum Chordata; class Chondrichthyes; family Pristiophoridae; genus Pristiophorus; species Pristiophorus japonicus. Next base: position 1,962,798 of record NW_027252779.1, read on the forward strand.
GAAGATGTGTAGAATGATGCGTAGAATGATCGGAAGAATGATGCGTAGAATGATGCCTAGAATGATGTGTAGAATTATGTGTCGAATAATGGGTAGAATGATGTGTTGAAAGATGTGTCGAATGATGTGTAGAATGATGTGTAGAATTATGTGTCGAATAATGGGTAGAATGATGTGTTGAAAGATGTGTCGAATGATGTGTAGAATGATGTGCAAAATGATGTGTAAAATGATGTGTATAATGATGTGTAGAATGATGTGTAGAGTGTTGGATAGAATGATGTGTCGAATGAAGTTGTGTAGATTGATGTGTAACATGATGTGTAGAATGATGTGTAGAATGATGTGCAGAATGAAGTGTAGAAAGATTTGTAGAATGATGTGTAGAATGATGTGTAGAAAGATGTGTAAAATGATGCGTAGAATGATGTGTAGACAGATGTGTAGAATGATGCCTAGAATGATGTGTAGAATTATGTGTCGAATGATGGGTAGAATGATGTGTTGAAATATGTGTCGAATGATGCGTAGAATGATGTGCAGAATGATGTGTAAAATGATGTGTAGAATGATGTGTAGAATGATGTGTAGAATGATCTGTGGAAAGATGTGTAGCATGATGCATATAATGATGTGTAGAATGATGTATGGAATGATGTGTAGAATGAAGTTGTGTAGATTGATGTGTAGAATGATGTGTAGAATGATGTGCGGATTGATGTGTCGAATGATGTGTCGAATGATGTGTAGAATGATGTGTAGAAAGATGTGCAGAATGATGCGTAGAATGATGTGTAGAATGATGTGTAGAATGATGTATAGAATGATGTTTAAAATGATGTGTAGAATGACGTGTAGAATAATGTGCAGAATGATGTGGAGAAAGATGTGTAGAATGATGCATAGAATGATGTGTAGAATGATGTGTAGAATGATGTGTAGAATGATGTGGAGATCGATGTGTAGAATGATGTGTAGAATGATGCGTAGAATGATGCGTAGAATGATGTGTAGAATGATGAGTAGAAAGATGTGTAGCAAGCTGCATATAATGATGTGTAGAATGATGTATAGAATGAAGTGTAGAATGAAGTTGTGTAGATTGATGTGTAGAATGATGAGAAGAATGATGTGTAGAATGATGCGTAGAATGATGTGTAGAATCATGTGTAGAAGGATGTGTAGAATGATGTGTAAAAAAGATGTGTAGAATGATGCGTAGAATGATGTGTAGAATGATGTGTGGAATGATGTGCAGATTGATGTGTCGTGTGATGTGTAGAATGATGTGTAGAATGATGTGTAGAAAGATGTGTAGAATGATGCGTAGAATGATGTGTAGAATGATGTGTAGATTGATATGTAGAATGATGTGTAGAATGATGTGCAGATTGATGTGCAGAATGATATGTTGAAAGATGTGTCGAATGATGTGTAAAATGACGTGTAGAATGATGTGTAGAATTATGTGTAGAATGATGAGCAGAAAGATGTGTAGAATGATGTGTAGAATGATGTGTAGAATGATGTGCGGATTGATGTGCCGAATGATGTGTAGAATGATGTGTAGAATGATGTGTAGAAAGATGTGTAGAATGATGTGCAGATTGATGTGTAGAATGATGTGTAAAATTATGTTGTGTAGAATGATGTGTAGAATGATGTGCAGAATGATGTGTCGAATGATGTATCGAATGATACGCAGAATAACGTGTAGAATTATGTGTAGAGTGATGTGTAGATTGATGTGTAGAATGTTGCGTAGAATGATGTGTAGAATGATGTGTAGAAAGATTTGTAGAATGATGCGTAGAATGTTGTGTAGAATGATGTGCGGAATGATGTGCAGATTGATGTACAGAATGATGCGCAGATTGATGTGTAGAATTATGTGTAGAATGATGTTTAGAATGATGTGTAGAATGATGGATAGAATGATGTGTAGAATGAAGTTGCGTAGATTGATGTGTAGCCTGATGTGTAGAATGATGTGCAGAATCATGTGCAGAATGAAGTGCAGAAAGATTTGTAGAATGATGTGTAGAATGACGTGCCGATTGATGTGTAGAATGATGTGTAGAATGATGTGCAGATTGATGTGTAGAATGATGTGTTGAAAGATGTGTAGAATGATGTGTAGAATGATGCGTAGAATGTTGCGTAGAATGATGTGTAGAATGATGTTTAGAATGATGTGTAGAATAATGTGTTGAATGATGTGTAGAATGATTCACTAGAATGATGTGTAAATCATGTGATATAGAATGATGTGCAGAATGATGTGTAGAATTATGTGTAGAATGATTTGCAGAATGATCTGTTGAAAGATGTGTAGAATGATGTGTAGAATGATGTTGTGTAGAATGATGTGTAGAATGATGTGTAGAATGATGTGTGGAATAATGTGTCGAATGACGAGCAGAATGACGTGTAGAATGATGTATAGAATGATGCGCAGAATAATGTGTAGAATTATGTGTAGAATGATGTGGAGATTGATGTGTAGAATGTTGTGTAGAATGATGTGTTGAAAGATGTGTAGAATGATGTGTAGAATGTTGCGTAGAATGATGCATAGAATGATGTGTAGAATGATGTGTAAAATGATGTTGTGTAGAATAATGGTGTGGAATGATGTGCAGAATGATGTGTAGAATGATGTATCGAATGATACGCAGAATAACGTGTAGAATTATGTGTAGAATGATGTGTAGATTGATGTGTAGAATGTTGCGTAGAATGATGTGTAGTATGATGTGTAGAATGATGTGTAAATCATGTGGTGTAGAATGATGTGTAGAATGATGTGTAGAATTATGTGTAGAATGATTTGTAGAATGATGTGTTGAAAGATGTGTAGAATGATGTGTAGAATGATACGTAGAATGATGCGTAGAATGATGTGTCGAATGATGAGTAGAATGATGTGTAGAACTAAGTTGTGTAGATTGATGTGTAGAATGATGTGTTGAATGATGTGTCGAATAATTTGAAGAATGATGTGTTGAAAGATGTAGAATGATGTGCAGATTGATGTGTCGAATGATGTGTAGGATGATGTGTAGAATGATGTGTAGAAAGATGTGTAGAATGATACGTAGAATGATGTTCAGAAAGATGTGTAGAATGATGCGTAGAATGATGTGAAGAATGCTGTGTAGAATGATGTGCGGATTGATGTGTCGAATGATGTGTAGAATGATGTGTAGAATGATGTGTTCAATGATGGGTAGAATGATGTGTTGAAAGATGCGTAGAATGATGCGTAGAATGATGTGTAGAATGATGTGTAATGATGTGCAGAATGATGTGTAGAATGACGTGTAGAATGATGTGTAGAATGATGTGTAAATCATGTGGTGTAGAATGATGTGCAGATTGTTGAGTAGAATGAGGTGTAGAATGATGTGTAGAATGATGTGTATAATGGTGTGTAGAATGATGTGTAGAAAGATGTGTAGATTGATGTGTAGAATGATACGTAGAATGATGCGTAGAATGATGTGTAGAATAGAAACATAGAAACATAGAAAATAGGTGCAGGAGCAGGCCATTCAGCCCTTCTAGCCTGCACCGCCATTCAATGAATTCATGGCTGAACATGAAACTTCAGTACCCCCTTCCTGCTTTCTCGCCATAACCCTTGATCCCCCGAGTAGTAAGGACTTCATCTAACTCCCTTTTGAATATATTTAGTGAATTGGCCTCAACTACTTTCTGTGGTAGAGAATTCCACAGGTTCACCACTCCCTGGGTGAAGAAGTTTCTCCTCATCTCGGTCCTAAATGGCTTACCCCTTATCCTCAGACTGTGACCCCTGGTTCTGGACTTCCCCAACATTGGGAACATTCTTTCTGCATCTAACCTGTCTAAACCCGTCAGAATTTTAAACGTTTCTATGAGGTCCCTTCTCATTCTCTGAACTCCAGTGAATACAAGCCCAGTTGATCCAATCTTTCTTGATAGGTCAGTCCCGCCATCCCGGGAATCAGTCTGGTGAACCTTCGCTGCACTCCCTCAATAGCAAGAATGTCCTTCCTCAAGTTAGGAGACCAAAACTGTACACAATACTCCAGGTGTGGCCTCACCAAGGCCCTGTACAACTGTAGCAACACCTCCCTGCCCCTGTATTCAAATCCCCTCGCTATGAAGGCCAACATGCCATTTGCTTTCTTAACCGCCTGCTGTACCTGCATGCTAACATTCAATGACTGATGTACCATGACACCCAGGTCTCGTTGCACCTTCCCTTTTCCTAATGTGTCACCATTCAGATAATAGTCTGTCTCTCTGTTTTTACCACCAAAGTGGATAACCTCACATTTATCCACATTATACTTCATCTGCCATGCATTTGCCCACTCACCTAACCTATCCAAGTCACTCTGCAGCCTAATAGCATCCTCCTCGCAGCTCACACTGCCACCCAACTTAGTATCATCCGCAAATTTGGAGTTACTGCATTTAATCCCCTCGTCTAAATCATTAATGTACAATGTAAACAGCTGGGGCCCCAGCACAGAACCTTGCGGCACTCCACTAGTCACTGCCTGCCATTCTGAAAAGTACCCGTTTACTCCTACTCTTTGCTTCCTGTCTGACAACCAGTTCTCAATCCACGTCAGCACACTACCCCCAATCCCATGTGCTTTAACTTTGCACATTAATCTCTTGTGTGGGACCTTGTCGAAAGCCTTCTGAAAGTCCAAATATACCACATCAACTGGTTCTCCTTTGTCCACTTTACTGGAAACATCCTCAAAAAATTCCAGAAGATTTGTCAAGCATGATTTCCCTTTCACAAATCCATGCTGACTTGGACCTATCATGTGACCATTTTCCAGATGCACTGCTATGACATCCTTAATAATTGATTCCATCATTTTACCCACTACTGAGGTCAGGCTGACCGGTCTATAATTCCCTGTTTTCTCTCTCCCTCCTTTTTTAAAAAGAGGGGTTACTTTGGCTACCCTCCACTCCATAGGAACTGATCCAGTATCAATGGAATGTTGGAAAATGACTGTCAATGCATCCGCTATTTCCAAGGCCACCTCCTTAAGTACTCTAGGATGCAGTCCATCAGGTCCTGGGGATTTATCGGCCTTCAATCCCATCTATTTCCCCAACACAATTTCCCGACAATAAAGATTTCCCTCAGATCCCCCTCCTTACTAGACCCTCTGACCCCTTTTATATCAGGAAGGTTGTTTGTATCCTCCTCAGTGAATACCGAACCAAAGTACTTGTTCAATTGGTTGATGCCCTCCCCAACATCCCTTCTACTGTTTGGAGGTCTGTACACAACTCCTACTAACGTTTTTTGCCCTTTGGTGTTCTGCAGCTCTACCCATATAGATTCCACATCATCCAAGCAAATGTCTTTCCTAACTATTGCATTAATCTCCTCTTTAACCAGCAATGCTACCCCACCTCCTTTTCCTTTTATTCTATCCTTCCTGAATGTTGAATACCCCTGAATGTTGAGTTCCCAGCTCTGATCATCCTGGAGCCACGTCTCCGTAATCCCATGATGAGTAGAATGATGTGTAGAATGAAGTTGTGTAGATTGATGAATAGAACGATGCGTAGAATGATGTGTAGAATCATTCGAAGAATGATGTGTTGAAAGATGTGTAGAATGATACGTAGAATGATGCGTAGAATGATGCGTAGAATGATGTGTAGAATGATGTGTCGAATGATATGTAGATTGATGTGTAGAATGAAGTGTAGAATGATGTGCAGAATGATGTGTAGAATGATGTGCAGAATGATGTGCAGATTGTTGAGTAGAATGATGTGTAGAACGATGTGCAGACTGATGTGCAGAATGATGTGTAGAATGATGTGTAGAAAGATGTTTAGAATGATGTGTAGAATGATGTATAGAATGATGTATAGAATGATGCGTAGAATGATGCGTAGAATGATGTGTAGAATGATGTTTAGAATGATGTGCAGAGTAATCTGTTGAATGATGTGTGGAATGATGTGTAGAATGATGTGCAAATCATGTGGTGTAGAATGATGTGTAGAATAATGCATAGAATGATGCGAAGAATGATGTGTAGAATGATGAGTAGAAAGATGTGTAGCATGATGCATATAATGATGTGTAGAATGATGTATAGAATGAAGTGTAGAATGAAGTTGTGTAGATTGATGTGTATGATGATTTGTAGAATGATGTGTAGAATGATGTGTAGATTGATGTGCAGAATGATGTGTAGAATGATGCGTGGAATGATGTGTGGAATGATGTGTAGATTGATATGTAGAATGATGTGTGGAATGATGTGCAGATTGATGTGCAGAATGATATGTTGAAAGATGTGTCGAATGATGTGTAAAATGACGTGTAGAATGATGTGTAGAATGCTGTGTAGAATGATGTGTAGAAAGAAGTGTAGAATGATGTGTAGAATGATGTGCAGAAAGATGTGTAGAATGATGCGTAGAATGATGTGTAGAATGATGTGTGGAATGATGTGCAGATTGATGGACAGATTGATGCGCAGATTGATGTGTAGAAGTATGTGTAGAATGATGTTTAGAATGATGTGTAGAATGATGGATAGAATGATGTGTCGAATGAAGTTGCGTAGATTGATGTGTAGCATGATGTGTAGAATGATGTGTAGAATGATGTGCAGAATGAAGTGCAGAACGATTTGTAGAATGATGTGTAGAATGACGTGCCGATTGATGTGTAGAATGATGTGTAGAATGATGTGCAGATTGATGTGTAGAATGATGTGTTGAAAGATGTGCAGGATGATGTGTAGAATGATGCGTAGAATGATGTGTAGAATGATGTTTAGAATGATGTGTAGAATAATGTGTTGAATGATATGTAGAATGATGTCTAGAATGATGTGTAAAACATGTGGTGTACAATGATGTGTAGAATGATGTGTAGAATAATTTGTAGAATGATGTGTAGAATGATGTGTGGAATAATGTGTAGAATGACGTGCAGAATGACGTGTAGAATGATGTATAGAATGATGCGCAGAATAATGTGCAGAATTATGTGTAGAATGATGTGGAGATTAATGTGTAGAATGTTGTGTAGAATGATATGTTGAAAGATGTGTAGAATGATGTGTAGAATGTTGCGTAGAATGATGCATAGAATGATGTGTAGAATGATGTGTAAAATGATGTTGTGTAGAATGATGTGTAGAATGATGTGCAGAATGACGTGTAGAATTTTGTATAGAATGATACGCAGAATAATGTGTCGAATTATTTGTAGAATGATGTGTAGATTGATGTGTAGAATGTTGCGTAGAATGATGCGTAGAATGATGTGTAGAATGATTTGTAGAATGATGTGTAGAATTATGTGTAGAATGACTGTAGAATGATGTGTTGAAAGATGTGTAGAATGATGTGTGGAATGATACGTAGAATGATGCGTAGAATAATGTGTAGAATGATGTGCAGAATGATGTGTAGAGTTAAGTTGTGTAGATTGATGTGTAGAATAATGTGTAGAATGGTGTGTCGAATAATTTGAAAAATGATGTGTTGAAAGATGTAGAATGATGTGTAGAATGATGTGTAGAATGATGTGCAGATTGATGAGCAGAATGATGTGTAGAATGATGTATAGAATGGTGTAGATTTAGGTGTAGAATGATGTGTGGAATGATGCGTAGAATGATGTGCAGAATGATGTGTAGAATGATGTGCAGATTGATGTGTCGAATGATGTGTAGAATGATGCGTGGAATGATGTGTAGAAAGATGTGTAGAATGATGTGTAGAAAGATGTGTAGAATGATGTGTAGAATGATGTGTAGAATGATGTGTAGAAAGATGTGTTGAAAGATGTGTCGAATGATGTGTAGAATGATGTGTAGAATGATGGGTAGAATGATGTGTAGAAAGATGTGTAGAATGATGAGCAGAATAATGTGTAGAATGATGGGTAGAATGATGTGTTGAAAGATGTGTCGAATGATGCGGAGAATGATGTGTAGAATGATGTGTAAAATGATGTGCAGAATGATGTGTAGAATGACGTGTAGAATGATGTGTAGAATGAAGTGCAAATCATGTGGTGTAGAATGATGTGCAGATTGTTGAGTAGAATGATCTGTAGAATGATGAGTAGAATGATGTGTATAATGGTGTGTAGAATGATGTGTAGAAAGATGTGCAGATTGATGTGTAGAATGATGTGTAGAATGATGTGCAGAATAATTTGAAGAATGATGTGTAGAATGATGTGTAGAATAATGTGCAGAATAATGTGTTGAATGATGTGTAGAATGAAGTCTAGAATGATGTGTAAATCATGTGGTATAGAATGATGTGTAGAATGACGTGTAGAATTTGTGCAGAATGATTTGTAGAATGATGTGTTGAAAGATGTGTAGAATGATGTGTAGAATGATACGGAGAATGATGTGTAGTATGATTTGTAGGATGATGTGTAGAATGATGTGTAGAATGATTTGTAGAATGATGTGTAGAATAATGTGCAGATTGATGTGCAGAATGACGTGTAGAATGATGTGTAGAATGATGTGTAGAATGATGTGTAGAATGATGTGTAGATTGATGTGCATAATGATGTGTAGAATGATGCGTAGAATGATGTGTAGAATGATGTGTATAATGATATGCAGATTGATGTGTCGAATGATGTGTAGAATGATGTGTAGAATGATGTGTAGAAAGTTGAGTAGAATGAAACGTAGAATGATGTGCAGAAAGATGTACAGAATGATGCGTAGAATGATGTGTAGAATGAAGTGTAGAATGATGTGCAGATTGATGTGTCGAATGATGTGTAGAATGTTGCGTTGAATGATTTGTAGAAAGATGTGTAGAATGACGCGTAGAATGATGTGTGGAATGACGTGTTGAAAGATGTGTAAAATGATGTGCAGAATGATATGTAGAATGATGTGTAGAATGATATGTAGAATGATGTGTAAATCATGTGGTGTAGAATGATGTGCAGAATGATGTGTAGAATTATGTGTCGAAGGATTTGTAGAATGATTTGTTGAAAGATGTGTAGAATGATGCGTAGAATGATAGGAAGAATGATGCGTAGAATGAAGTTGTGTAGATTGATGTGTAGAATGATGTGTAGAATGATGTGTAAAATAATTTGAAGAATGATGTGTTGAAAGATGTGTAGAATGATGCGTTGAATGATGTGCAGAATAATGTGTTGAATGATGTGTAGAATGATGACTCGAATGATGTGTAAATCATGTGGTGTAGAATGATGTGTAGAATGATGTGTAGAATGATGTGTAGAATGATGTGCAGATTAATGTGTCGAATGATGTGGAGAATGATGTGTAGAATGATGTGTAAAAAGATGTGTAGAATGATGCGTAGATTGATGTGTAGAAAGATGTGTAGAATGATGCATAGAATGATGTGTAGAATGATGTGCAGATTGATGTGTCGAATGATGTGTCGAATGATGTGTAGCATTATGTGTAGATTGATGCGGAGAATGATGTGTAGAATGATGTGTAGAATGATGGGTAGAATGATGTGTTGAAAGATGTGTCGAATGATGCGTAGAATGATGTGTAGAATGATTTGTAGAATGATGTGTAAATCATGTAGTGTAGAATGATGTGCAGTTTGTTGAGTAGAATGATGTGTAGAATGATGTGTAGAATGATGTGTAGAATGATGTGTAAAAAGATGTGTAGAATGATGTGTAGAATGATGTGTAGATTGAGGTGTAGAATGATGTGTAGAATGATGCGTAGAATGATGTGCAGAATGATGTTTAGAATGATGTGCAGATTGATGTGTCGAATGATGTGTAGAATGATGCGTAGAATGATGTGTAGAAAGATGTGTAGAATGATGCGTAGAATGATGTGTAGAATGATGCATAGAATTATGTGCGGATTGATGTGTCGAATGATGTGTAGAATGATGTGTAGAATGATGTGTAGAAAGATGTGTAGAATGATGTGTAGAATGATGTGTAGAATGATGGGTAGAATGATGTGTTGAAAGATGTGTCGAATGATGCGGAGAATGATGTGTAGAATGATGTGTAAAATGATGTGCAGAATAATGTGTAGAATGACGTCTAGAATGATGTGTAGAATGAAGTGTAAATCATGTGGTGTAGAATGATGTGCAGATTGTTGAGTAGAATGATGTGTAGAATGATGAGTAGAAAGATGTGTATAATGGTGTGTAGAATGATGTGTAGAAAGATGTGCAGATTGATGTGTAGAATGATGTGTAGAATGATGTGCAGAATAATTTGAAGAATGATGTGTAGAATGATGTGTAGAATAATGTGCAGAATAATGTGTTGAATGATGTGTAGAATGATGTCTAGAATGATGTTTAAATCATGTGGTATAGAATGATGTGTAGAATGACGTGTAGAATTATGTGCAGAATGATTTGTAGAATGATGTTTTGAAAGATGTGTAGAATGATGTGTAGAATGATACGGAGAATGATGTGTAGTATGATTTGTAGAATGACGTGTAGAATAATGTGTAGAATGATTTGTAGAATGACGTGTAGAATAATGTGCAGATTGATGTGCAGAATGACGTGTAGAATGATGTGTAGAATGATGTGTAGAATGATGTGTAGAATGATGTGTAGATTGATGTGTAGAATGATGTGTAGAATGATGCGTAGAATGATGTGTAGAATGATGTGTAGAATGATATGCAGATTGATGTATCGAATGATGTGTAGAATGATGTGTAGAATGATGTGTAGAAAGTTGAGTAGAATGAAACGTAGAATGATGTGCAGAAAGATGTACAGAATGATGCGTAGAATGATGTGTAGAATGAAGTGTAGAATGATGTGCAGATTGATGTGTCGAATGATGTGTAGAATGTTGTGTTGAATGATGTGTAGGAAGATGTGTAGAATGATGCGTAGAATGATAGGAAGAATGATGCGTAGAATGAAGTTGTGTAGATTGATGTGTAGAATGATGTGTAGAATGATGTGTAGAATAATTTGAAGAATGATGTGTTGAAAGATGTGTAGAATGATGCGTTGAATGATGTGCAGAATAATGTGTTGAATGATGTGTAGAATGATGACTCGAATGATGTGTAGAATGATGTGTAGAATGATGTGTAAAAAGATGTGTAGAATGATGCGTAGATTGATGTGTAGAAAGATGTGTAGAATGATGCATAGAATGATGTGCAGAATGATGTGCAGATTGATGTGTCGAATGATGTGTCGAATGATGTGTAGCATTATGTGTAGATTGATGCGTAGAATGATGTGTAGAATGATGTGTAGAATGATGGGTAGAATGATGTGTTGAAAGATGTGTCGAATGATGCGTAGAATGATGTGTAGAATGATTTGTAGAATGATGTGTATATCATGTAGTGTAGAATGATGTGCAGATTGTTGAGTAGAATTATGTGTAGAATGATGTGTAGAATGATGTGTAGAATGATGTGTAGAATGATGTGTAAAAAGATGTGTAGAATGATGTGTAGAATGATGTGTAGAATTACGTGCAGATTGATGAGTAGAATGATGTGTAGAATGATGTGTAGAATGATGTGTAGAATGATGTGTAGAAAGTTGTGTAGAATGATGTGTAGAATGATGTGTAGAATGAAGTATAGAATGATGCGCAGAATGATGTGTAGAATGATGTGTAGAATGATACGTAGAATGATGTGTAGAATGATGTGTAGAATGATGTGCAGAATGATGTGTAGAATGATGTGTAGAATAACGTGCAGATTGATTTGCAGAATGACGTGTAGAATGAAGTGTAGAATGATGTGTCGAATGATGTGTAGAATGATGTGTAGAATGATGCGTAGAATGATGTGTAGAATGATGAGTAGAATGATGTGCAGATTGATGTGTCGAATGATGTGCAGAATGATGTGTAGAATGATGTGTAGAAAGTTGTGTAGAATGCAGCGTAGAATGATGTGTAGAAAGAGGTGTAGAATGATGCGTAGAATGATGTGTAGAATGATGTGTAGAGTGATGTGCAGATTGATGTGTAGAATGATGCGTAGAATGACGTGTAGAATGATGTGCAGAATGATATGTAGAATGATCTGTAGAATGATGTGTAGAACGATGTGTAGATTGATGTGTAGAAAGATGTGTAGAATGATGTGTAGAATGTTGAGTAGAATGATGTGTAGAAAGAAGAGTAGAATGATGCGTAGAATGATGTGTAGAATGACGTGTAGAATGATGTGCAGATTGATGTGTCGAATTATGTGTAGAATGATGTGTAGAATGATGTGTAGAAAGATGCGTAGAATGATGTGTAGAATGATGGGTAGAATGATGTGTTGAAAGATGTGTCGAATGATGAGTAGAATGATGTGTCGAATGATTTGTAGAATGATGTGTAAATCATGTAGTGTAGATTGATGTGCAGATTGTTGAGTAGAATGATGTGTAGAATGATGTGTAGAATTGATGTGTAGAATGATGTGTAGAATGATGTGTAGAAAGATGTGTAGATTGATGTGTAGAATTATGTGTAGAATGATGTATCGAATAATTTGAAGAATGATGTGTTGAAAGATGTGTAGAATGATGTGTAGAATGATGTGCAGATTGATGAGTAGAATGATGCGTAGAATGATGCGTGGAATGATGTGCAGAATGATGTGTTGAATGATATGTAGAATGATGTCTAGAATGATGTGTAAATCATGTGTTATAGAATAATGTGTAGAATGATGTGCAGAATGATTTGTAGAATGATGTGTTGAATGATGTGTAGAATGATGTGTAAAGTTATACGTAGAATGATGTGTAGAATGATGTGTAGAATGATGTGTAGAATGATGTGTAGAATGATGTGTAGAATGATGTGTAGAAAGTTGTGTAGAAAGATGCGTAGAATGTTGTGTACAAAGAGGTGTAGAATGATGCGTAGAATGATGTGTAGAAAGGTGTGTAGAATGATGCGTAGAATGATATGTAGAAAGATGTGTAGCATGATGTGTAGAATGATGTGAAGAATGATGTGTAGAATGATGTGCAGAATGATGTGTAGAATGATGTGTAGAAAGATGTGTAGTATGATGCGTAGAATGATGTGTAGAAAGTTGTGTAGAATGATGCGTACAATGATGTGTAGAATTATGTGTAGAAAGATGTGCAGATTGATGTGTCGAATGATGCGTCGAATGATGAGTAGAATGATGTGTTGAATGATGTGCAGAATGATGTGTAGAATGATGTGTAGAAAGATGTGTAGTATGATGCGTAGAATGATGTGTAGAATGATGTGTAGAATGATATGTAGAATAATGTGCAGATTGATGTGCAGAATGATGTGCAGAATGATATGTAGAATGATGTGTAGAAAGATGTGTAGAATGGTGTGTCGAATGATGAGTAGAATGATGTGTGGAATGATTTGTAGAATGATGTGTAGAATGATGTGTAGATTGATGTGTAGAATGATGTGTAGAATGATACGCAGAATGATGCGTAGAATGATGTGTAGAATGAGGTTGTGCAGATTGATGTGTAGAATGATGTGTAGAATGATGTGTAGAATGATGTGTAGAATACTTTGAATAATGATGTGTCGAAAGATGTGTAGGATGATGTGTAGAATGACGTGTAGAAAGATGTGTAGAATGATGTGTAGAATGTTGAGTAGAATGATGCGTAGAATGATGTGTAGAATGAAGTGTAGAATTAAGTTGTGTAGAATGATGTGCAGGATGATGTGCAGAATGACGTGTAGAATGATGCATAGAATGATGCGCAGAATAATGTGTAGAATTATGTGTAGAATGTTGCGTAGAATGATGCGTAGATTGATGTGTAGAATGATGTGTAGAATGATGTGTAAATCATGTGGCGTAGAATGATGTGTAGAATGATGTGTAGAATTTTGTGTCGAATGATTTGTAGAATGATGTGTTGAAAGATGTGTAGATTGATGTGTTGAATGTTGTGTAGAATGATGTGTTGAAAGATGTGTAGAATGATGTGTAGAATGTTGCATAGAATGATGCATAGAATGAATTGAAGAATGATGTGTAGAATGATGTGTAAATCATGTGGTGTAGAATGATGTGTAGAATGATGTGTAGAATGATTTGTAGAATGATGTGTTGAAAGATGTGTAGAATGATGTGTAGAATGATACGCAGAATGATGCGCAGAATGATGTGTAGGATGATCAGTGGAATGATGTGTAGAATGAAGTTGTGTAGATTGATGTGTAGAATGATGTGAGAATGATGTGTAGAATCATTTGAATAATGATGTGTTGAAAGATGTGTTGAATGATACGTAGAATGATGCGTAGAATGATGCGTAGAATGATGTGCAGAATGATGTGTAGAATGACGTGTAGAATGATGTGCAGATTTTTGAGTAGAATGATGTGCAGAAAGATGTGTAGAATGGAGCATAGAAGATGTGTAGAATGACGTGAGGAATGATTTGTAGAATGATGTGTAGAATGATGTGTAGATTGATGTATAGAATGATGTGTAGAATGATGCGTAGAATGATGCGTAGAATGATGTGCAGAATGATGTGTAGAATGATGTGCAGAATAATGTGTTGAATGATATGTAGAATGATGTCTAGAATGATGTGTAAATCATGTGTTATAGAATGATGTGTAGAATGATGTGCAGAATGATTTGTAGAATGATGTGTTGAATGATGTGTAGAATGATGTGTAAAATGATACGTAGAATGATGTGTAGAATGATGTGTAGAATGATGTGTAGAATGATGTGTAGAATGATGTGTAGAATGATGTGTAGAAAGTTGTGTAGAAAGATGCGTAGAATGATGTGTACAAAGAGGTGTAGAATGATGCGTAGAATGACGTGTAGAAAGGTGTGTAGAATGATGCGTAGAATGATGTGTAGAAAGATGTGTAGCATGATGCGTAGAATGATGTGAAGAATGATGTGTAGAATGATGTGCAGAATGACGTGTAGAATGATGTGTAGAAAGATGTGTAGTATGATGCGTAGAATGATGTGTAGAAAGTTGTGTAGAATGATGCGTACAATGATGTGTAGAATGATGTGTAGAAAGATGTGCAGATTGATGTGTCGAATTATGTGTCGAATGATGAGTAGAATGATGTGTTGAATGATGTGTAGAATGATGTGTAGAATGATGTGTCGAATGATATGTAGAATAATGTGCAGATTGATGTGCAGAATGATGTGCAGAATGATATGTAGTATGATGTGTAGAAAGATGTGTAGAATGGTGTGTCGAATGATGAGTAGAATGATGTGTGGAATGATTTGTAGAATGATGTGTAGAATGATGTGTAGATTGATGTGTAGAATGATGTGTAGAATGATACGCAGAATGATGCGAAGAATGATGTGTAGAATGAGGTTTTGTAGATTGATGTGTAGAATGATGTGTAGAATGATGTGTAGAATACTTTGAATAATGATGTGTCGAAAGATGTGTAGGATGATGTGTAGAATGACGTGTAGAATGATGTGTAGAATGATGTGTAGAATGTTGAGTAGAATGATGCGTAGAATGATGTGTAGAATGAAGTGTAGAATGAAGTTGTGTAGAATGATGTGCAGGATGATGTGCAGAATGACGTGTAGAATGATGCATAGAATGATGCGCAGAATAATGTGTAGAATTATGTGTAGAATGTTGCGTAGAATGATGCGTAGATTGATGTGTAGAATGATGTGTAGAATGATGTGTAAATCATGTGGCGTAGAATGATGTGTAGAATGATGTGTAGAATTTTGTGTCGAATGATTTGTAGAATGATGTGTTGAAAGATGTGTAGATTGATGTGTTGAATGTTGTGTAGAATGATGTGTTGAAAGATGTGTAGAATGATGTGTAGAATGTTGCGTAGAATGATGCATAGAATGAATTGAAGAATGATGTGTAGAATGATGTGTAAATCATGTGGTGTAGAATGATGTGTAGAATGATGTGTAGAATGATTTGTAGAATGATGTGTTGAAAGATGTGTAGAATGATGTGTAGAATGATACGCAGAATGATGTGTAGAATCATTTGAATAATGATGTGTTGAAAGATATGTTGTATGATACGTAGAATGATGCGTAGAATGATGCGTAGAATGATGTGCAGAATGATGTGTAGAATGACGTGTAGAATGATGTGTAGAATGATGTGTAGAATGATGCGTAGAATGGAGCATAGAAGATGTGTGGAATGACGTGAGGAATGATTTGTAGAATGATGTGTAGAATGATGTGTAGATTGATGTGTAGAATGATGTGTAGAATGATGCGTAGAATGATGTGAAGAATGATGTGTAGAATGATGTGCAGATTGATGTGTCGAATGATGTGTAGAATGATGTGTTGAATGATGTATAGAAAGATGTGTAGAATGATGTGTAGAATGATGTGTAAAATGATGTGCAGAATGATGTGTAGAATGATGTGTAGAATGGTGTGTAGAATGATGTGTAAATCATGTGGTGTAGAATGATGTGCAGAATGATGTGCAGAATTATGTGTCGAATAATTTGTAAGAATGATTTGTTGAAACATGAGTAGAATGATGTGTAGAATGATACGAAGAATGATGCGAAGAATGATGTGTAGAATGATGTGTAGAATGATGTGTAGAATGAAGTTGTGTAGATTGATGTGTAAAATGATGTGTAGAATGATGTGTAGAATAATTTGTAGAATGATGTGTTGAAAGACGTGTAGAATGATGCGTTGAATGATGCGTAGAATGATGCGTAGAATGATGCGTAAAATGATGTGTAGAATGATGTGTAGAATGGTGTGAAGATTGATGTCTAAAATGTTGTGTAGAATGATGTGTAGAATAATGTGTAGAATAATGTGCAGATTGATGTGCAGAATAATGTGTAGAATGATGTGTAGAATGATGTGTAGAAAGATGTGTAGAATGGTGCATAGAATGATGTATAGAATGATGTGTAGAATGATGTGTAGATTGATGTGTAGAATGATGTGTAGAATGATGCGTAGAATGATTTGTAGAATGATGTGCAGAATGATGTGCAGATTCATGTGTCGAATGATGTGTAGGATCATGTGTAGAATGATGTGTAGAAAGATGTGCAGATTGATGCGTAGAATGATGTGTAGAAAGATGTGTAGAATGATGTGTAGAATAATTTGAAGAATGATGTGTTGAAAGATGTGTAGAATGATACGTAGAATGATGCGTAGAATGATGCGTAGAATGATGTGTAGAATGATGTTTCGAATGATATGTAGATTGATGTGTAGAATGAAGTGTAGAATGATGTGCAGAATGATGTGTAGAATGATGTGTAGAATGATGTGCAGATTGCTGAGTAGAATGATGTGTAGAAAGATGTGTAGAATGATGTGTAGAATGATGTGTAGAATACTTTGAATAATGATGTGTCGAAAGATGTGTAGGATGATGTGTAGAATGACGTGTAGAAAGATGTGTAGAATGATGTGTAGAATGTTGAGTAGAATGATGCGTAGAATGATGTGTAGAATGAAGTGTAGAATGAAGTTGTGTAGAATGATGTGCAGGATGATGTGCAGAATGACGTGTAGAATGATGCATAGAATGATGCGCAGAATAATGTGTAGAATTATGTGTAGAATGTTGCGTAGAATGATGCGTAGATTGATGTGTAGAATGATGTGTAGAATGATGTGTAAATCATGTGGCGTAGAATGATGTGTAGAATGATGTGTAGAATTTTGTGTCGAATGATTTGTAGAATGATGTGTTGAAAGATGTGTAGATTGATGTGTTGAATGTTGTGTAGAATGATGTGTTGAAAGATGTGTAGAATGATGTGTAGAATGTTGCGTAGAATGATGCATAGAATGAATTGAAGAATGATGTGTAGAATGATGTGTAAATCATGTGGTGTAGAATGATGTGTAGAATGATGCGTAGAATGATGTGAAGAATGATGTGTAGAATGATGTGCAGATTGATGTGTCGAATGATGTGTAGAATGATGTGTTGAATGATGTATAGAAAGATGTGTAGAATGATGTGTAGAATGATGTGTAAAATGATGTGCAGAATGATGTGTAGAATGATGTGTAGAATGGTGTGTAGAATGATGTGTAAATCATGTGGTGTAGAATGATGTGCAGAATGATGTGCAGAATTATGTGTCGAATAATTTGTAAGAATGATTTGTTGAAACATGAGTAGAATGATGTGTAGAATGATACGAAGAATGATGCGAAGAATGATGTGTAGAATGATGTGTAGAATGATGTGTAGAATGAAGTTGTGTAGATTGATGTGTAAAATGATGTGTAGAATGATGTGTAGAATAATTTGTAGAATGATGTGTTGAAAGACGTGTAGAATGATGCGTTGAATGATGCGTAGAATGATGCGTAGAATGATGCGTAAAATGATGTGTAGAATGATGTGTAGAATGGTGTGAAGATTGATGTCTAAAATGTTGTGTAGAATGATGTGTAGAATAATGTGTAGAATAATGTGCAGATTGATGTGCAGAATAATGTGTAGAATGATGTGTAGAATGATGTGTAGAAAGATGTGTAGAATGGTGCATAGAATGATGTATAGAATGATGCGTAGAATGATGTGTAGATTGATGTGTAGAATGATGTGTAGAATGATGCGTAGAATGATTTGTAGAATGATGTGCAGAATGATGTGCAGATTCATGTGTCGAATGATGTGTAGGATCATGTGTAGAATGATGTGTAGAAAGATGTGCAGATTGATGCGTAGAATGATGTGTAGAAAGATGTGTAGAATGATGTGTAGAATAATTTGAAGAATGATGTGTTGAAAGATGTGTAGAATGATACGTAGAATGATGCGTAGAATGATGCGTAGAATGATGTGTAGAATGATGTGTCGAATGATATGTAGATTGATGTGTAGAATGAAGTGTAGAATGATGTGCAGAATGATGTGTAGAATGATGTGTAGAATGATGTGCAGATTGCTGAGTAGAATGATGGGTAGAAAGATGTGTAGAATGATGTGTAGAATGATGTGTAGAATACTTTGAATAATGATGTGTCGAAAGATGTGTAGGATGATGTGTAGAATGACGTGTAGAAAGATGTGTAGAATGATGTGTAGAATGTTGAGTAGAATGATGCGTAGAATGATGTGTAGAATGAAGTGTAGAATGAAGTTGTGTAGAATGATGTGCAGGATGATGTGCAGAATGACGTGTAGAATGATGCATAGAATGATGCGCAGAATAATGTGTAGAATTATGTGTAGAATGTTGCGTAGAATGATGCGTAGATTGATGTGTAGAATGATGTGTAGAATGATGTGTAAATCATGTGGCGTAGAATGATGTGTAGAATGATGTGTAGAATTTTGTGTCGAATGATTTGTAGAATGATGTGTTGAAAGATGTGTAGATTGATGTGTTGAATGTTGTGTAGAATGATGTGTTGAAAGATGTGTAGAATGATGTGTAGAATGTTGCGTAGAATGATGCATAGAATGAATTGAAGAATGATGTGTAGAATGATGTGTAAATCATGTGGTGTAGAATGATGTGTAGAATGATGTGTAGAATGATTTGTAGAATGATGTGTTGAAAGATGTGTAGAATGATGTGTAGAATGATACGCAGAATGATGTGTAGAATCATTTGAATAATGATGTGTTGAAAGATATGTTGTATGATACGTGGAATGATGCGTAGAATGATGCGTAGAATGATGTGCAGAATGATGTGTAGAATGACGTGTAGAATGATGTGTAGAATGATGTGTAGAATGATGCGTAGAATGGAGCATAGAAGATGTGTGGAATGACGTGAGGAATGATTTGTAGAATGATGTGTAGAATGATGTGTAGATTGATGTGTAGAATGATGTGTAGAATGATGCGTAGAATGATGTGAAGAATGATGTGTAGAATGATGTGCAGATTGATGTGTCGAATGATGTGTAGAATGATGTGTTGAATGATGTATAGAAAGATGTGTAGAATGATGTGTAGAATGATGTGTAAAATGATGTGCAGAATGATGTGTAGAATGATGTGTAGAATGGTGTGTAGAATGATGTGTAAATCATGTGGTGTAGAATGATGTGCAGAATGATGTGCAGAATTATGTGTCGAATAATTTGTAAGAATGATTTGTTGAAACATGAGTAGAATGATGTGTAGAATGATATGAAGAATGATGCGAAGAATGATGTGTAGAATGATGTGTAGAATGATGTGTAGAATGAAGTTGTGTAGATTGATGTGTAAAATGATGTGTAGAATGATGTGTAGAATAATTTGTAGAATGATGTGTTGAAAGACGTGTAGAATGATGCGTTGAATGATGCGTAGAATGATGCGTAGAATGATGCGTAAAATGATGTGTAGAATGATGTGTAGAATGGTGTGAAGATTGATGTCTAAAATGTTGTGTAGAATGATGTGTAGAATAATGTGTAGAATAATGTGCAGATTGATGTGCAGAATAATGTGTAGAATGATGTGTAGAATGATGTGTAGAAAGATGTGTAGAATGGTGCGTAGAATGATTTGTAGAATGATGTGCAGAATGATGTGCAGATTCATGTGTCGAATGATGTGTAGGATCATGTGTAGAATGATGTGTAGAAAGATGTGCAGATTGATGCGTAGAATGATGTGTAGAAAGATGTGTAGAATGATGTGTAGAATAATTTGAAGAATGATGTGTTTAATGATGTGTAGAATGATACGTAGAATGATGCGTAGAATGATGCGTAGAATGATGTGTAGAATGATGTGTCGAATGATATGTAGATTGATGTGTAGAATGAAGTGTAGAATGATGTGCAGAATGATGTGTAGAATGATGTGTAGAATGATGTGCAGATTGCTGAGTAGAATGATGTGTAGAAAGATGTGTAGAATGATGTGTAGAATGATGTGTAGAATGATGTGCAGATTGATGTGTCGAATGATGTGTAGAATGATGTGTAGAATGATGTGTAGAAAGTTGTGTAGAATGATGCGTAGAATGATGTGTAGAAAGATGCGTAGAATGATGCGTAGAATGATGTGTAGAATGATGTGTAGAATGATGTGCAGATTGATGTGTCGAATGATGTGTAGCATGATGTGTTGAATGATGTATAGAAAGATGTGTAGAATGATGGGTGGAATGATGTGTAAAATGATGTGCAGAATGATGTGTAGAATGATGTGTAGAATGGTGTGTAGAATGAATTGTAAATCATGTGGTGTAGAATGATGTGCAGAATGATGTGCAGAATTATGTGTCGAATGATTTGTAAGAATGATTTGTTGAAAGATGAGTAGAATGATGCGTAGAATGATACGAAGAATGATGCGAAGAATGACGTGTAGAATGATATGTAGAAAGATGTGTAGAATGAAGTTGTGTAGATTGATGTGTAAAATGATGTGTAGAATGATGTGTAGAATAATTTGTAGAATGATGTGTTGAAAGATATGTAGAATGATGCGTTGAATGATGCGTAGAATGATGCGTAGAATGATGCGTAAAATGACATGTAGAATGATGTGTAGAATGATGTGAAGATTGATGTCCAAAATGATGTGTAGAATGATGTGTAGAATGATGTGTAGAATAATGTGCAGATTGATGTGCAGAATAATGTGTAGAATGATGTGTAGAATGATGTGTAGAAAGATGTGTAGAATGGTGCATAGAATGATGTGTAGAATGATGTGTGGAATGATTTGTAGAATGATGTGTAGAATGATGTGTAGATTGATGTGTAGAATGATGTGTAGAATGATGCTTAGAATGATTTGTAGAATGATGTGCAGAATGATGCGTAGAATGATGTGTAGAATGTTGCGTAGAATGATGCGTAGAATGATGTGTAGAAGGATGTGTAGAATTATGTGTAAATAATGTGGTGCAGAATGATGTGCAGAATGATGTGTAGAATGATGTGCAGAATGATGTGTAGAATGATGTGTAGAATGATGTGTAGAATGATGCGTAGAATTATGTGTAGAAAGATGTGCAGAATGATGCGTAGAATTACGTGTAGAATGATGTGTAGAATGATGTGTAGAATAGTTTGAAGAATGATGTGTAGAATTATGTGTAGATTGATGCGTAGAATGATGTGTAGAATGATGTGTAGAATGATGGGTAGAATGATGTGTTGAAAGATGTGTCGAATGATGTGTAGAATGATGTGTAGAATGATGTGTAGAAAGATGTGTAGATTGATGTGTAGAATGATGTGTAGAATGATGTGTAGAATAATTTGAAGAATGATGTGTTGAAATATGTGTAGAATGATGTGTAGAATGATGTGTAGAATGATGTGCAGATTGATGAGTAGAATGATGTGTAGAATGATGTGTGGAATGATGTGTAGAATGATGTGTAGAATGATGTGTAGAATGATGTGTAGCATGATGTGTAGAATGATGTGTAGAAAGATGTGTAGATTGATGTGTAGAATGATGTGTAGAATGATGTGTAGAATAATTTGAAGAATGATGTGTTGAAATATGTGTAGAATGATGTGTAGAATGACGTGTAGAATGATGTGCAGATTGATGAGTAGAATGATGTGTAGAATGATGTGTGGAATGATGTGTAGAATGATGTGTAGAAAGATGTGTAGAATGATGTGTAGAATGATGTGTAGAATGATGTATAGAATGATGCGTAGAATGATGCGTAGAATGATGTGTAGAATGTTGTGTAGAATGATGTGCAGAATAATATGTTGAATGATGTGTAGAATGTTGTCTAGAATGATGTATAAATCATGTGGTGTAGAATGATGTGTAGAATTATGTGCAGAATGATTTGTAGAATGACGTGTTGAAAGATGTGTCGAATGATGTGTAGAATGATACCTAGAATGATGTGTAGAATGATGTGTAGAATGATGTGTAGAATGAAGTGTAGAATGATGTGTAGAATGATGTGTAGAATAATGTGCAGATTGATGTGCAGAATGATGTGTAGAATGATGTGTAGAATGAAGTGGAGAATGATGTGCAGAATGATGTGTAGAATGAAGTGTAGAATGATGTGTAGAATGATGTGTAGAATGATGTGTAGATTGATGTGTAGAATGATGTGCAGAATGATGCGTAGAATGATGTGTCGAATGATGTCCTGATTGAAATGTAGAATGATGTGTAGAATGATGTGCAGATTGATGTGCAGAATGATATGTTGAAAGATGTTTCGAATGATGTGTAAAATGACGTGTAGAATGATGTGTAGAATGCTGTGTAGAATGATGTGTAGAAAGATGTGTAGAATGATGTGTAGAATGATGTGTAGAAAGATGTGTAGAATGATGTGTACAATGTTGAGTAGAATGATGCGTAGAATGATGTGTAGAATGATGCGTAGAATGATGTGTAGAAAGATGTGTAGAATGATGCATAGAATGATGTGTAGAATGATGTGTGGAATGATGTGCAGATTGATGTATCGAATGATGTGTCGATTGATGCGTAGAATGATGTGTAGAATGATGTGTAGAATGATGGGTAGAATGATGTGTTGAAAGCTGTTTCGAATGATGCGTAGTGCATAGAATGATGTGTAGAATGATTTGTAGAATGATGTGTAAATCATGTGGTGTAGAATGATGTGCAGATTGCTGAGTAGAATGATGTGTAGAATGATGTGTAGAACGAGGTGTAGAATGATGTGTAGAATGATGTGTAGAATGATGTGCAGATTGATGTGTAGAATGACGTGTAGAATGATGTATAGAATGATGCGTAGACTGATGCGTAGAATGATGTGTAGAATGTTGTGTAGAATGATGTGCAGAATAATGTGTTGAATGGTGTGTAGAATGGTGTCGAGAATGATGTGTAAATCATGTGGTGTAGAATGATGTGTAGAATTATGTGCAGAATGATTTGTAGAATGATGTGTCGAATGATGTGTAGAATGATACGTAGAATGATGTGTAGAATGATGTGTAGAATGATGTGTAGAATGATGTGTAGAATGATGTGTAGAATGATGTGTAGAATAATGTGCAGATTGATGTGCAGAATGATGTGTAGAATGATGTGTAGAATGATGTGTAGAATGATGTGTAGATTGATGTGTAGAATGATGTGCAGAATGATGCGTAGATAGATGTGTAGAATGATGTGCAGATTGATGTGTCGAATGATGTGCAGAATGATGTGTCGAATGATGTGTAGAATGATGTGTTGAATGATGTGTAGAAAGATGTGTAGAATGATGCGTAGAATGATCTGTTGAATGATGTGTAGAAAGATGTGTAGAATGATGCGTTGAATGATGTGTAGAATGACGTCTAGAATGATGTGTAGAATGATGTAGAATAATGTGCAGATTGATGTGCAGAATGATGTGCAGAATGATGTGTAGGATGATGTTTAGAAAGATGTGTAGAATGGTGCATAGAATGATGTGTAGAATGATATGTGGAATGATTTGTAGACTGATGTGTAGAATGATGTGTAAATGGATGTGCAGAATGATGTGTAGATTGATGTGTAGAATGTTGAGTAGAATGATGCGTAGAATGATGTGTAGAATGATGTGTAGGATGATGTGCAGAATGACGTGTAGAATGATGTATAGAATGATGCGCAGAATAATGTGTAGAATTTTGTGTAGAATGTTGCGTAGAATGATGCGTAGAATTATGTGTAGATTGATGTGTAGAATAAAGTGTAGAATGATGTACAGAATGATGTGTAGATTGATGTGTAGAATAATGTGCAGATTGATGTGTCGAATGATGTGTTGAATGATCTGTTCAATGATGTGTAGAAAGATGTGTAGAATGATGTGTAGAATGATGTGTAAAATGATATGCAGAATGATGTGCAGAATGATGTGTAGAATGGTGTGTAGAATGATGTGTAAATCTTGTGGTCTAGAATGATGTGCAGAATGATGTGTAGAATTATGTGTCGAATGATTTGTAAGAGTGATTTGTTGAAAGATGAGTCGAAAGAAACGTAGAATGATACGAAGAATGATGCGTAGAATGATGTGTAAAATGATGTGTCGAATTATGTGCAGAATAATGTGCAGATTGATGTGCAGAATGATGTGCAGAATGATGTGTAGAATGATGTGTAGAAAGATGTGTAGAAAGGTGCATAGAATGATGTGTAGAATGATGTGTGGAATGATTTGTAGAATGATGTGTAGAATGATGTGTAGATTGATGTGTAGAATGATGTGTAGAATGATGTGTAGAATGTTGAGTAGAATGATGCGTAGAATGATGTGTAGAATGATGTGTAGAATTATGTTGTGTAGAATGATGTGTAGGATGATGTGCAGAATGACATTTAGAAGGATGTATAGAATGATGCGCAGATTAATGTGTAGAATTATGTGTAGAATGTTGCGTAGAATGATGCGTAGAATGATGTGTAGAATGATGTGTAGAATGATGTGTAAATCATGTGGTGTCGAATGATGTGTAGAATGATGTGTAGAATTTTGTGTAGAATGATTTGTAGAATGATGTGTTGAAAGATGTGTAGATTGATGTGTAGAATGTTGTGTAGAATGATGCGTTGAATGAATTGTAGAATGATGTGTAGAATGATGTGTAAGTCATGTGGTGTAGAATGATGTGTAGAATGATGTGTAGAATTACGTGTAGAATGCTTTGTAGAATGATGTGTTGAAAGATGTGTAGAATGATACGTAGAATGATGCGTAGAATGATGCGTAGAATGATGTGTAGAATGATGTGTCAAATGATATGTAGATTGATGTGTAGAATGAAGTGTAGAATGATGTGCAGAATGATGTGTAGAATGATGTGTTGAATGATGTGCAGATTGTTGAGTAGAATGATGCGCAGAATGATGTGCAGACTGATGTGTAGAATGATGTGTAGAATGATGTGTAGAAAGATGTGTAGAATGATGTGTAGAATGATGCGTAGAATGATGTATAGAATGATGCGTAGAATGAGGCGTAGAATGATGTGTCGAATGATGTGTAGAATGATGTGCAGAATAATGTGTTGACTGATGTGTAGAATGATGTGTAGAATGATGTGTAAATCAAGTGGGGTAGAATGATGTGTAGAATGATGTGTAGAATTACGTGCAGAATGATTTGTAGAATGACGTGTAGAATGATGTGCGGATTGGTGTGCAGAATGATGTGTAGAAAGTTGTGTCGAATGGTGCATCGAATGATGTGTAGAATGTCGTGAGGAATGATTTGTAGAATGATGTGTGGAATGATGTGCAGATTGATGTGTAGAATGATTTGTAGAATGATGCGTAGAATGATGTGTAGAATGATGTGTAGAATGATGTGCAGATTGATGTGTCGAATGATGTGTAGAATGATGTGTAGAATGATGTGTAGAAAGTTGTGTAGAATGATGCGTCGAATGATGTGTAGAACAATGCGTAGAATTAGGCGTAGAATGATGTGTAGAATGATGTGTAGAATGATGTGTAGAATGATGTGTAGAATGATGTGCAGATTGATGTGTCGAATGATGTGTTGAATGATGTGTAGAATGATGTGTAGAATGATGTGTAGAATGATGTGTAGAATGATGTGTAGAATAATGTGCAGATTGATGAGCAGAATGATGTGTAGAATGACGTGTAGAATGATGTGTAGACGGATGTGTAGAATGATGTGTAGATTGATGTGTAGAATGATGTGTAGAATGATGCGTAGAATGATGTGTAGAATGATGTGTAGAATGATGTGCAGATTGATGTGTCGAATGATGTGTAGAATGATGTGTAGAATGATGTGTAGAATGATGCATAGAATGATGTGTAGAAAGAGTTGTAGAATGATGCGTAGAATGATGTGTAGAATGGTGTGTAGAATGATGTGCAGATTGATGTGTCGAATGATATGTAGAATGATGTGTTGAATGATGTGTAGAAAGATGTGTAGAATGATGCGCAGAATGATGTGTAGAATGATGTGTAGAATGATATGTAGAATGATCTGTTGAATGATGTGTAGAATGATGTGTAGATTGATGTGTAGAATAATGTGCAGATTGATGTGTCGAATGATGTGTAGAATGATCTGTTGAATGATGTGTAGAAAGATGTGTAGAATGATGTGTAGAATAATGTGTAAAATGATATGCAGAATGATGTGCAGAATGATGTGTAGAATGCTGTGTAGAATGATGTGTAAATCTTGTGGTCTAGAATGATGTGCAGAATGATGTGTAGAATTATGTGTCGAATGATTTGTAAGAGTGATTTGTTGAAAGATGAGTCGAAAGAAACGTAGAATGATACGAAGAATGATGCGTAGAATGATGTGTAAAATGATGTGTCGAATTATGTGCAGAATAATGTGCAGATTGATGTGCAGAATGATGTGCAGAATGATGTGTAGAATGATGTGTAGAAAGATGTGTAGAAAGGTGCATAGAATGATGTGTAGAATGATGTGTAGAATGATGTGTAGATTGATGTGTAGAATGATGTGTAGAAAGATGTGTAGAAAGGTGCATAGAATGATGTGTAGAATGACGTGTAGAATGATGTGCAGATTGATGTGTAGAATGATGTGCAGAATGATGTGTAGAATGATGTGTAGAATGATGTGTAGAAAGATGTGTAGAAAGGTGCATAGAATGATGTGTAGAATGATGTGTAGAATGATGTGTAGATTGATGTGTAGAATGATGTGTAGAATGATATGTAGAATGTTGAGTAGATTGATGTGCAGAATGATGTGCAGAATGATGTGTAGAATGATGTGTAGAAAGATGTGTAGAAAGGTGCATAGAATGATGTGTAGAATGATGTGTAGAATGATGTGTAGATTGATGTGTAGAATGATGTGTAGAATGATGTGTAGAATGTTGAGTAGAATGATGCGTAGAATGATGTGTAGAATGATGTGTAGAATTATGTTGTGTAGAATGATGTGTAGGATGATGTGCAGAATGACATTTAGAAGGATGTATAGAATGATGCGCAGATTAATGTGTAGAATTATGTGTAGAATGTTGCGTAGAATGATGCGTAGAATGATGTGTAGAATGATGTGTAGAATGATGTGTAAATCATGTGGTGTCGAATGATGTGTAGAATGATGTGTAGAATTTTGTGTAGAATGATTTGTAGAATGATGTGTTGAAAGATGTGTAGATTGATGTGTAGAATGTTGTGTAGAATGATGTGTTGAAAGATGTGTAGAATGATGTGTAGAATGTTGCGTAGAATGATGCATAGAATGAATTGTAGAATGATGTGTAGAATGATGTGTAAGTCATGTGGTGTGGAATGATGTGTAGAATGATGTGTAGAATTACGTGTAGAATGCTTTGTAGAATGATGTGTTGAAAGATGTGTAGAATGATACGTAGAATGATGCGTAGAATGATGCGTAGAATGATGTGTAGAATGATGTGTCAAATGATATGTAGATTGATGTGTAGAATGAAGTGTAGAATGATGTGCAGAATGATGTGTAGAATGATGTGTTGAATGATGTGCAGATTGTTGAGTAGAATGATGCGCAGAATGATGTGCAGACTGATGTGTAGAATGATGTGTAGAATGATGTGTAGAAAGATGTGTAGAATGATGTGTAGAATGATGCGTAGAATGATGTATAGAATGATGCGTAGAATGAGGCGTAGAATGATGTGTCGAATGATGTGTAGAATGATGTGCAGAATAATGTGTTGACTGATGTGTAGAATGATGTGTAGAATGATGTGTAAATCATGTGGTGTAGAATGATGTGTGGAATGATGTGTAGAATTATGTGCAGAATGATTTGTAGAATGACGTGTAGAATGATGTGCGGATTGGTGTGCAGAATGATGTGTAGAAAGATGTGTCGAATGGTGCATCGAATGATGTGTAGACTGTCGTGAGGAATGATTTGTAGAATGATGTGTGGAATGATGTGCAGATTGATGTGTAGAATGATTTGTAGAATGATGCGCAGAATGATGTGTAGAATGATGTGTAGAATGATGTGCAGATTGATGTGTCGAATGATGTGTAGAATGATGTGTAGAATGATGTGTAGAAAGTTGTGTAGAATGATGCGTCGAATGATGTGTAGAAAAATGCGTATAATTAGGCGTAGAATGATGTGTAGAATGATGTGTAGAATGATGTGTAGAATGATGTGCAGATTGATGTGTCGAATGATGTGTTGAATGATGTGTAGAATGATGTGTAGAATGATGTGTAGAATGAAGTTGTGTAGATTGATGTGTAAAATGATGTGTAGAATGATGTGTAGAATAATTTGAAGAATGATGTGTTGAAAGATGTGTAGAACGATGCGTTGAATGATGCGTAAAATGATGCATAGAATGATGCGTAGAATGATGTGTAGAATGATGTGTAGAATAATGTGCAGAATAATGTGTTGAATGATGTGTCGAATGACGTCTCGAATGATGTGCAAATCATGTGGTGTAGAATGATGTGTAGAATGATGTGTAGAATGATGTGCAGATTGATGAGTAGAATGATGTGTAGAATGATGTGTAGAATGATGTGTAAAATGATGTGTAGAATGATGTGTAGAATGATGTATCGAATGATGCGTAGAATGATGCGTAGAATGATGTGTAGAATGTTGTGTAGAATGATGTGCAGAATAACGTGTTGAATGATGTGTAGAATGATGTCTAGAATGATGTGTAAATCATGTGGTGTAGAATGATGTGTGGAATTATGTGCAGAATGATTTGCAGAATGATGTGTTGAAAGATGTGTCGAAAGATGTGTAGAATGATACGTAGAATGATGTGTAGAATGATGTGTAGAATGATGTGTAGAATGATGTGTAGAATGATGTGTAGAATGATGTGTAGAATAATGTGCAGATTGATGTGCAGAATGATGTATAGAATGATGTGTAGAATGATGTTTAGAATGATGTGTAGAATGATGTGTAGATTGATGTGTAGAATGATGTGTAGAATGATGCGCAGAATGATGTGTAGAATGACGTGTAGAATGATGTGCAGATTGATGTGTCGAATGATGTGTGGAATGATATGTAGAATGATGTGTAGGAAGTTGTGTAGAATGATGCGTAGAATGATGTGTAGAAAGAGGTGCAGAATGACGCATAGAATGAAGTGTAGAATGTTGTGCAGATTGATGTGTCGAATGATGTGTAGAATGATGTGTTGAATGATGTGTGGAAAGATGTGTAGAATGATGCGTAGAATGATGTGTAGAATGATATGTAGAATGATCTGTAGAATGATGTGTAGAATGATGTGTAGATTGATGTGTAGAATGATGTGCAGATTGATGTGTCGAATGATGTGTAGAATGATCTGTTGAATGATGTGTAGAAAGATGTGTAGAATGATGTGTAGAATGATGTGTAAAATGATATGCAGAATGACGTGTAGAATGATGTATAGAATGGTGTGTAGAATGATGTGTAAATCATGTGGTGTAGAATGATGTGCAGAATGATGTGTAGAATTATGTGTCGAATGATTTGTAAGAATGATTTGTTGAAAGATGAGTAGAAAGATGCGTAGAATGATACGAAGAATGATGCGTAGAATGATGTGTAGAATGATGTGTAAAATGATGTGCAGATTGATGTGTCGAAAGATGTGTAGGATGATGTGTAGAATGATGTGTAGAAAGATGTGTAGAATGATGTGTAGAATGTTGAGTAGAATGATGCGTAGAATGATGTGTAGAATGATGTGTAGAATGATGTTGTGTAGAATGATTTGTAGGATGATGGGCAGAATGACTTGTAGAATGATGTATAGAATGATGCGCAGAATAATGTGTCGAATTATGTGTAGAATGTTGCGTAGAATGATGGGTAGAATGATATGTAGAATGATGTGTAGAATGATGTGTAGAATGATTTGTAGAATGATGTGTTGAAATATGTGTAGATTGATGTGTAGAATGTTGTGTAGAATGATGTGTTGAAAGATGTGTAGAATGATGTGCAGAATGTTGCGCAGAATGATGCACAGAATGAATTGTAGAATGATGTGTAGAATGATGTGTAAGTCATGTGGTGTAGAATGATGTGTAGAATGATGTGTAGAATGATGTGTAGAATGATTTGTAGAATGATGTGTTGAAAGATGTGTAGAATGATGTGTAGAATGATACGCAGAATGATGCGTAGAATGATGTGTAGAATGATGAGTAGAATGATATGTGGAATGAAGTTGTGTAGATTGATGTGTAGAATGATGTGTAGAATGATGTGTAGAATAATTTAAATAATAATGTGTTGAAAGATGTGTAGAATGATACGTAGAATGATGCGTAGAATGATGTGTAGAATGACGTGTCGAATGATATGTAGATTGATGTGTAGAATGATGTGTAAATCAGGTGGTGTAGAATGATGTGCAGAATGATGTGTAGAATTATGTGCAGAATGATTTGCAGAATGATGTGTTGAAAGATGTGTCGAATGATGTGTAGAATGATACGTAGAATGATGTGTAGAATGATACGTAGAATGATGTGTAGAATGATGTGTAGAATGATGTGTAGAATGATGTGTATAATGATGTGCAGTATGATGTGTAGAATAATGTGCAGATTGATGTGCAGAATGATGTGTAGAATGATGTGTAGAATGATGTGTAGAATGATGTGTAGAATGATGTGTAGATTGTTGTGTAGAATGATGTGTAGAATGATGTGTAGAATGATGTGCAGATTGATGTGTCGAATGATGTGTGGAATGATATGTAGAATGATGTGTAGAAAGTTGTGTAGAATGATGCGTAGAATGATGTGTCGAAAGAGGTGCAGAATGACGCATTGAATGAAGTGTAGAATGATGTGCAGATTGATGTGTCGAATGATGTGTAGAATGATGTGTTGAATGATGTGTGGAAAAATGTGTAGAATGATGCGTAGAATGATGTGTAGAATGATGTGTAGAATGATATGTAGAATGATCTGTAGAATGATGTGTAGAATGATGTGTAGATTGATGTGTAGAATGATGTGCAGATTGATGTGTCGAATGATGTGTAGAATGATCTGTTGAATGATGTGTAGAAGGATGTGTAGAATGATGTGTAGAATGATGTGTAAAATGATATGCAGAATGATGTGTAGAATGATGTGTAGAATGGTGTGTAGAATGATATGTAAATCATGTGGTGTAGAATGATGTGCAGAATGATGTGTAGAATTATGTGTCGAATGATTTGTAAGAATGATTTATTGCAAGATGAGTAGAAAGATGTGTAGAATGATAGGAAGAATGGTGCGTCGAATGATGTGTAGAATGATGTGTAAAATGATGTGCAGATTGATGTGTCGAAAGATGTGTAGGATGATGTGTAGAATGATGTGTAGAAAGATGTGTAGAATGATGTGTAGAATGTTGAGGAGAATGATGCGTAGAATGATGTGTAGAATGATGTGTAGGATGATGTGCAGAATAACATGTAGAATGATGTATAGAATGATGCGCAGAATAATGTGTCGAATTATGTGTAGAATGTTGCGTAGAATGATGGGTAGAATGATGTGTAGAATGATGTGTAGAATGATGTGTAGAATGATTTGTAGAACGATGTGTTGAAAGATGTGTAGATTGATGTGTAGAATGTTGTATAGAATGATGTGTTGAAAGATGTGTAGAATGATGTGCAGAATGTTGCGCAGAATGATGCATAGAATGAATTGTAGAATGATGTGTAGAATGATGTGTAAGTCATGTGGTGTAGAATGATGTGTAGAATGATGTGTAGAATGATGTGTAGAATGATTTGTAGAATGATGTGTTGAAAGATGTGTAGAATGATGTGCAGAATGATACGCAGAATGATGTGTAGAATGATGTGTAGAATGATGAGTAGAATGATGTGTAGAATGAAGTTGTGTAGATTGATGTGTAGCATGATGTGTGGAATGATGTGTAGAATAATTTAAATAATAATGTGTTGAAAGATGTGTAGAATGATACGTAGAATGATGCGTAGAATGATGCGTAGAATGATGTGTAGAATGACGTGTCGAATGATATGTAGATTGATGTGTAGAATGATGTGTAAATCAGGTGGTGTAGAATGATGTGTAGAATGATGTGTAGAATTATGTGCAGAATGATTTGTAGAATGATGTGTAGAATGATGTGCAGATTGGTGTGCAGAATGACGTGTAGAATGATGTGTAGAATGATGTGTAGAAAGATGTGTAGAATGGTGCATAGAATGATGTGTAGAATGACGTGAGGAATGATTTGTAGAATGAGGTGTAGAATGATGTGTAGATTGATGTGTAGATGATGTGTAGAATGATGCGTAGAATGATGTGTAGAATGATGTGTAGAATGATGTGCAGATTGATGTGTCGAATGATGTGCAGAATGATGTGTAGAATGATGTGTAGAAAGCTGTGTAGAATGATGCGTAGAATGATGTGTAGAAAGATGCGTAGAATGAGGCGTAGAATGATGAGTAGAATGATGTGTAGAATGATGTGCAGATTGATGTGTCGAATGATGTGAAGAATGATGTGTTGAATGATGTGTAGAAAGATGTGTAGAATGATACGAAGAATGATGCGCAGAATAACGTGTAGAATTATGTGGCGAATGATGTGTACATTGATGTGTAGAATGTTGTGTAGAATGATGTGTTGAAAGATGTGTAGAATGATGTGCAGAATGTTGCGTAGAATGTTGCGTAGAATGATGTGTAGAATGATGTGTAGAATGATGTGTAAATCATGTGGTGTAGAATGATGTGTAAAATGATGTGTAGAATTTTGTGTAGAATGATGTCTTGAAAGATGTGTAGATTGATGTGCAGAATGTTGTGTAGAATGATGTGTTGAAAGATGTGTAGAATGATGTGTAGAATTACGTGTAAATAATGTGGTGCATAATGATGTGTAGAATGATGTGTAGAATTATGTGTAGAATGATTTGAAGAATGATGTGTTGAAAGATGTGTAGAATGATGTGCAGAATGATACGTAGAATGATGCGTAGAAGGATGTGTAGAATGGTGAGTAGAATGATGTATAGAATGACGTTGTGTAGATTGATGTGTAGAAAGATGTGTAGAATGATGCGTAGAATGATGTGTAGAATGATGTGTACAATGATGGGTAGAATGATGTGTTGAAAGATGTGTCGAATAATGCGTAGAATGACGTGTAGAATGATGTGTAGAATGATGTGTAAATCATGTGGTGTAGAATGATGTGCAGATTGTTGAGTAGAATGATGTGTAGAATGATGTGTAGAATGATGTGTATAATGGTGTATAGAATGATGTGTAGAAAGATGTGTAGATTGATGTGCAGAATGATGTGTAGAATGATGTGTAGAATGATGTGCAGAATAATGTGTTGAATGATGTGCAGAATGATGTGTAGAATGATGTGTAGAATGATGTGTTGAAAGATGTGTATAATGATATGTAGAATGATACGGAGAATTATGTGCAGAATGATTTGTAGAATGATGTGTAGAATGACGTGTAGAATGATGTGTAGAATGATGTGTAGAATAATGTGCAGATTGATGTGCAGAATGATGTGTAGAATGATGAGTAGAATGATGTGTAGAATGACGTGTAGAATGATGTGCAGATTGATGTGTCGAAAGATGTGTAGAATGATGCGTAGAATGATGTGTCGAAAGATGTATAAAATGATGCGTAGATGATGTGCAGAATGAAGTGTAGAATGATGTGCAGATTGATGTGTCGAATGATTTGTAGAATGTTGCGTTGAATGATGTGTAGAAAGGTGTGTAGAATGATGCGTAGAATGATGTGTGGAATGATGTGTTGAAAGATGTGTAAAATGATGTGCAGAATGATATGTAGAATGATGTGTAGAATGATGTGCAGAATGATGTGTTGAATGATGTGCAGAATGATGTGTAGAATGATGTGTAGAATGATGCGTAGAATGATGTGTGGAATGATGTGTTGAAAAGATGTGTAAAATGATGTGCAGAATGATATGTAGAATGATGTGTAGAATGATGTGCAGAATGATGTGTAAATCATGTGGTGTAGAATGATGTGCAGAATGATGTGTAGAATTATGTGTCGAATGATTTGTAGAATGATTTGTTGAAAGATGTGTAGAATGATGCGTAGAATGACGTGTAGAATGATGTGCAGAATGATGTGTAGAATGAAGTTGTGAAGATTGATGTGTAGAATGATCTGTAGAATGATGTGTAGAATAATTTGAAGAATGATGTGTTGAAAGATGTGTAGAATGATGCGTTGAATGACGTGCAGAATAATGTGGTGAATGATGTGTAGAATGATGACTCGAATGATGTGCAAATCATGTGGTGTAGAATGATGTGTAGAATGATGTGTAGAATTAAGTGCAGAATGATTTGTAGAATGACGTGTTGAAAGATGTGTAGAATGATATGTTGAATGATACGTAGAATGATGTGTAGAATGATGTGTTGAAAGATGTGTAGAATGATGTGTAAAATTATGTTGTGTAGAATGATGTGTAGAATGATGTGCAGAATGATGTGTCGAATGATGTATCGAATGATACGCAGAATAACGTGTAGAATTATGTGTAGAGTGATGTGTAGATTGATGTGTAGAATGTTGCGTAGAATGATGTGTAGAATGATGTGTAGAAAGATTTGTAGAATGATGCGTAGAATGTTGTGTAGAATGATGTGCGGAATGATGTGCAGATTGATGTACAGAATGATGCGCAGATTGATGTGTAGAATTATGTGTAGAATGATGTTTAGAATGATGTGTAGAATGATGGATAGAATGATGTGTAGAATGAAGTTGCGTAGATTGATGTGTAGCCTGATGTGTAGAATGATGTGCAGAATCATGTGCAGAATGAAGTGCAGAAAGATTTGTAGAATGATGTGTAGAATGACGTGCCGATTGATGTGTAGAATGATGTGTAGAATGATGTGCAGATTGATGTGTAGAATGATGTGTTGAAAGATGTGTAGAATGATGTGTAGAATGATGCGTAGAATGTTGCGTAGAATGATGTGTAGAATGATGTTTAGAATGATGTGTAGAATAATGTGTTGAATGATGTGTAGAATGATTCACTAGAATGATGTGTAAATCATGTGATATAGAATGATGTGCAGAATGATGTGTAGAATTATGTGTAGAATGATTTGCAGAATGATCTGTTGAAAGATGTGTAGAATGATGTGTAGAATGATGTTGTGTAGAATGATGTGTAGAATGATGTGTAGAATGATGTGTGGAATAATGTGTCGAATGACGAGCAGAATGACGTGTAGAATGATGTATAGAATGATGCGCAGAATAATGTGTAGAATTATGTGTAGAATGATGTGGAGATTGATGTGTAGAATGTTGTGTAGAATGATGTGTTGAAAGATGTGTAGAATGATGTGTAGAATGTTGCGTAGAATGATGCATAGAATGATGTGTAGAATGATGTGTAAAATGATGTTGTGTAGAATAATGGTGTGGAATGATGTGCAGAATGATGTGTAGAATGATGTATCGAATGATACGCAGAATAACGTGTAGAATTATGTGTAGAATGATGTGTAGATTGATGTGTAGAATGTTGCGTAGAATGATGTGTAGTATGATGTGTAGAATGATGTGTAAATCATGTGGTGTAGAATGATGTGTAGAATGATGTGTAGAATTATGTGTAGAATGATTTGTAGAATGATGTGTTGAAAGATGTGTAGAATGATGTGTAGAATGATACGTAGAATGATGCGTAGAATGATGTGTCGAATGATGAGTAGAATGATGTGTAGAACTAAGTTGTGTAGATTGATGTGTAGAATGATGTGTTGAATGATGTGTCGAATAATTTGAAGAATGATGTGTTGAAAGATGTAGAATGATGTGCAGATTGATGTGTCGAATGATGTGTAGGATGATGTGTAGAATGATGTGTAGAAAGATGTGTAGAATGATACGTAGAATGATGTTCAGAAAGATGTGTAGAATGATGCGTAGAATGATGTGAAGAATGCTGTGTAGAATGATGTGCGGATTGATGTGTCGAATGATGTGTAGAATGATGTGTAGAATGATGTGTTCAATGATGGGTAGAATGATGTGTTGAAAGATGCGTAGAATGATGCGTAGAATGATGTGTAGAATGATGTGTAATGATGTGCAGAATGATGTGTAGAATGACGTGTAGAATGATGTGTAGAATGATGTGTAAATCATGTGGTGTAGAATGATGTGCAGATTGTTGAGTAGAATGAGGTGTAGAATGATGTGTAGAATGATGTGTATAATGGTGTGTAGAATGATGTGTAGAAAGATATGTAGATTGATGTGTAGAATGATACGTAGAATGATGCGTAGAATGATGTGTAGAATAGAAACATAGAAACATAGAAAATAGGTGCAGGAGCAGGCCATTCAGCCCTTCTAGCCTGCACCGCCATTCAATGAATTCATGGCTGAACATGAAACTTCAGTACCCCCTTCCTGCTTTCTCGCCATAACCCTTGATCCCCCGAGTAGTAAGGACTTCATCTAACTCCCTTTTGAATATATTTAGTGAATTGGCCTCAACTACTTTCTGTGGTAGAGAATTCCACAGGTTCACCACTCCCTGGGTGAAGAAGTTTCTCCTCATCTCGGTCCTAAATGGCTTACCCCTTATCCTCAGACTGTGACCCCTGGTTCTGGACTTCCCCAACATTGGGAACATTCTTTCTGCATCTAACCTGTCTAAACCCGTCAGAATTTTAAACGTTTCTATGAGGTCCCTTCTCATTCTCTGAACTCCAGTGAATACAAGCCCAGTTGATCCAATCTTTCTTGATAGGTCAGTCCCGCCATCCCGGGAATCAGTCTGGTGAACCTTCGCTGCACTCCCTCAATAGCAAGAATGTCCTTCCTCAAGTTAGGAGACCAAAACTGTACACAATACTCCAGGTGTGGCCTCACCAAGGCCCTGTACAACTGTAGCAACACCTCCCTGCCCCTGTATTCAAATCCCCTCGCTATGAAGGCCAACATGCCATTTGCTTTCTTAACCGCCTGCTGTACCTGCATGCTAACATTCAATGACTGATGTACCATGACACCCAGGTCTCGTTGCACCTTCCCTTTTCCTAATGTGTCACCATTCAGATAATAGTCTGTCTCTCTGTTTTTACCACCAAAGTGGATAACCTCACATTTATCCACATTATACTTCATCTGCCATGCATTTTCCCACTCACCTAACCTATCCAAGTCACTCTGCAGCCTAATAGCATCCTCCTCGCAGCTCACACTGCCACCCAACTTAGTATCATCCGCAAATTTGGAGTTACTGCATTTAATCCCCTCGTCTAAATCATTAATGTACAATGTAAACAGCTGGGGCCCCAGCACAGAACCTTGCGGCACTCCACTAGTCACTGCCTGCCATTCTGAAAAGTACCCGTTTACTCCTACTCTTTGCTTCCTGTCTGACAACCAGTTCTCAATCCACGTCAGCACACTACCCCCAATCCCATGTGCTTTAACTTTGCACATTAATCTCTTGTGTGGGACCTTGTCGAAAGCCTTCTGAAAGTCCAAATATACCACATCAACTGGTTCTCCTTTGTCCACTTTACTGGAAACATCCTCAAAAAATTCCAGAAGATTTGTCAAGCATGATTTCCCTTTCACAAATCCATGCTGACTTGGACCTATCATGTGACCATTTTCCAGATGCACTGCTATGACATCCTTAATAATTGATTCCATCATTTTACCCACTACTGAGGTCAGGCTGACCGGTCTATAATTCCCTGTTTTCTCTCTCCCTCCTTTTTTAAAAAGAGGGGTTACTTTGGCTACCCTCCACTCCATAGGAACTGATCCAGTATCAATGGAATGTTGGAAAATGACTGTCAATGCATCCGCTATTTCCAAGGCCACCTCCTTAAGTACTCTAGGATGCAGTCCATCAGGCCCTGGGGATTTATCGGCCTTCAATCCCATCTATTTCCCCAACACAATTTCCCGACAATAAAGATTTCCCTCAGATCCCCCTCCTTACTAGACCCTCTGACCCCTTTTATATCAGGAAGGTTGTTTGTATCCTCCTCAGTGAATACCGAACCAAAGTACTTGTTCAATTGGTTGATGCCCTCCCCAACATCCCTACTACTGTTTGGAGGTCTGTACACAACTCCTACTAACGTTTTTTGCCCTTTGGTGTTCTGCAGCTCTACCCATATAGATTCCACATCATCCAAGCAAATGTCTTTCCTAACTATTGCATTAATCTCCTCTTTAACCAGCAATGCTACCCCACCTCCTTTTCCTTTTATTCTATCCTTCCTGAATGTTGAATACCCCTGAATGTTGAGTTCCCAGCTCTGATCATCCTGGAGCCACGTCTCCGTAATCCCATGATGAGTAGAATGATGTGTAGAATGAAGTTGTGTAGATTGATGAATAGAACGATGCGTAGAATGATGTGTAGAATCATTCGAAGAATGATGTGTTGAAAGATGTGTAGAATGATACGTAGAATGATGCGTAGAATGATGCGTAGAATGATGTGTAGAATGATGTGTCGAATGATATGTAGATTGATGTGTAGAATGAAGTGTAGAATGATGTGCAGAATGATGTGTAGAATGATGTGCAGAATGATGTGCAGATTGTTGAGTAGAATGATGTGTAGAACGATGTGCAGACTGATGTGCAGAATGATGTGTAGAATGATGTGTAGAAAGATGTTTAGAATGATGTGTAGAATGATGTATAGAATGATGTATAGAATGATGCGTAGAATGATGCGTAGAATGATGTGTAGAATGATGTTTAGAATGATGTGCAGAGTAATCTGTTGAATGATGTGTGGAATGATGTGTAGAATGATGTGCAAATCATGTGGTGTAGAATGATGTGTAGAATAATGCATAGAATGATGCGAAGAATGATGTGTAGAATGATGAGTAGAAAGATGTGTAGCATGATGCATATAATGATGTGTAGAATGATGTATAGAATGAAGTGTAGAATGAAGTTGTGTAGATTGATGTGTATGATGATTTGTAGAATGATGTGTAGAATGATGTGTAGATTGATGTGCAGAATGATGTGTAGAATGATGCGTGGAATGATGTGTGGAATGATGTGTAGATTGATATGTAGAATGATGTGTGGAATGATGTGCAGATTGATGTGCAGAATGATATGTTGAAAGATGTGTCGAATGATGTGTAAAATGACGTGTAGAATGATGTGTAGAATGCTGTGTAGAATGATGTGTAAAAAGAAGTGTAGAATGATGTGTAGAATGATGTGCAGAAAGATGTGTAGAATGATGCGTAGAATGATGTGTAGAATGATGTGTGGAATGATGTGCAGATTGATGGACAGAATGATGCGCAGATTGATGTGTAGAAGTATGTGTAGAATGATGTTTAGAATGATGTGTAGAATGATGGATAGAATGATGTGTCGAATGAAGTTGCGTAGATTGATGTGTAGCATGATGTGTAGAATGATGTGTAGAATGATGTGCAGAATGAAGTGCAGAACGATTTGTAGAATGATGTGTAGAATGACGTGCTGATTGATGTGTAGAATGATGTGTAGAATGATGTGCAGCTTGATGTGTAGAATGATGTGTTGAAAGATGTGCAGGATGATGTGTAGAATGATGCGTAGAATGATGTGTAGAATGATGTTTAGAATGATGTGTAGAATAATGTGTTGAATGATATGTAGAATGATGTCTAGAATGATGTGTAAAACATGTGGTGTACAATGATGTGCAGAATGATGTGTAGAATTATGTGTAGAATGATTTGCAGAATGACGTGTTGAAATATGTTCAGAATGATGTGTAGAATGATGTTGTGCAGAATGATGTGTAGAATCATGTGTAGAATGAAGCTGTGTAGATTGATGTGTAGAATGATGTTTAGAATGATGTGTAGAATGATGTGTAGAATAATTTGTAGAATGATGTGTAGAATGATGTGTGGAATAATGTGTAGAATGACGTGCAGAATGACGTGTAGAATGATGTATAGAATGATGCGCAGAATAATGTGCAGAATTATGTGTAGAATGATGTGGAGATTAATGTGTAGAATGTTGTGTAGAATGATATGTTGAAAGATGTGTAGAATGATGTGTAGAATGTTGCGTAGAATGATGCATAGAATGATGTGTAGAATGATGTGTAAAATGATGTTGTGTAGAATGATGTGTAGAATGATGTGCAGAATGACGTGTAGAATTTTGTATAGAATGATACGCAGAATAATGTGTCGAATTATTTGTAGAATGATGTGTAGATTGATGTGTAGAATGTTGCGTAGAATGATGCGTAGAATGATGTGTAGAATGATGTGTAGAATGATGTGTAGAATCATGTGTAGAATGACTGTAGAATGATGTGTTGAAAGATGTGTAGAATGATGTGTGGAATGATACGTAGAATGATGCGTAGAATAATGTGTAGAATGATGTGCAGAATGATGTGTAGAGTTAAGTTGTGTAGATTGATGTGTAGAATGATGTGTAGAATGGTGTGTCGAATAATTTGAAAAATGATGTGTTGAAAGATGTAGAATGATGTGTAGAATGATGTGTAGAATGATGTGCAGATTGATGAGCAGAATGATGTGTAGAATGATGTATAGAATGGTGTAGATTTAGGTGTAGAATGATGTGTGGAATGATGCGTAGAATGATGTGCAGAATGATGTGTAGAATGATGTGCAGATTGATGTGTCGAATGATGTGTAGAATGATGCGTGGAATGATGTGTAGAAAGATGTGTAGAATGATGTGTTGAAAGATGTGTAGAATGATGTGTAGAATGATGTGTAGAATGATGTGTAGAAAGATGTGTTGAAAGATGTGTCGAATGATGTGTAGAATGATGTGTAGAATGATGGGTAGAATGATGTGTAGAAAGATGTGTAGAATGATGAGCAGAATGATGTGTAGAATGATGGGTAGAATGATGTGTTGAAAGATGTGTCGAATGATGCGGAGAATGATGTGTAGAATGATGTGTAAAATGATGTGCAGAATGATGTGTAGAATGACGTGTAGAATGATGTGTAGAATGAAGTGCAAATCATGTGGTGTAGAATGATGTGCAGATTGTTGAGTAGAATGATCTGTAGAATGATGAGTAGAATGATGTGTATAATGGTGTGTAGAATGATGTGTAGAAAGATGTGCAGATTGATGTGTAGAATGATGTGTAGAATGATGTGCAGAATAATTTGAAGAATGATGTGTAGAATGATGTGTAGAATAATGTGCAGAATAATGTGTTGAATGATGTGTAGAATGAAGTCTAGAATGATGTGTAAATCATGTGGTATAGAATGATGTGTAGAATGACGTGTAGAATTTGTGCAGAATGATTTGTAGAATGATGTGTTGAAAGATGTGTAGAATGATGTGTAGAATGATACGGAGAATGATGTGTAGTATGATTTGTAGGATGATGTGTAGAATGATGTGTAGAATGATTTGTAGAATGATGTGTAGAATAATGTGCAGATTGATGTGCAGAATGACGTGTAGAATGATGTGTAGAATGATGTGTAGAATGATGTGTAGAATGATGTGTAGATTGATGTGCATAATGATGTGTAGAATGATGCGTAGAATGATGTGTAGAATGATGTGTAGAATGATATGCAGATTGATGTGTCGAATGATGTGTAGAATGATGTGTAGAATGATGTGTAGAAAGTTGAGTAGAATGAAACGTAGAATGATGTGCAGAAAGATGTACAGAATGATGCGTAGAATGATGTGTAGAATGAAGTGTAGAATGATGTGCAGATTGATGTGTCGAATGATGTGTAGAATGTTGCGTTGAATGATGTGTAGAAAGATGTGTAGAATGACGCGTAGAATGATGTGTGGAATGACGTGTTGAAAGATGTGTAAAATGATGTGCAGAATGATATGTAGAATGATGTGTAGAATGATATGTAGAATGATGTGTAAATCATGTGGTGTAGAATGATGTGCAGAATGATGTGTAGAATTATGTGTCGAAGGATTTGTAGAATGATTTGTTGAAAGATGTGTAGAATGATGCGTAGAATGATAGGAAGAATGATGCGTAGAATGAAGTTGTGTAGATTGATGTGTAGAATGATGTGTAGAATGATGTGTAGAATAATTTGAAGAATGATGTGTTGAAAGATGTGTAGAATGATGCGTTGAATGATGTGCAGAATAATGTGTTGAATGATGTGTAGAAAGATGACTCGAATGATGTGTAAATCATGTGGTGTAGAATGATGTGTAGAATGATGTGTAGAATGATGTGTAGAATGATGTGCAGATTGATGTGTCGAATGATGTGGAGAATGATGTGTAGAATGATGTGTAAAAAGATGTGTAGAATGATGCGTAGATTGATGTGTAGAAAGATGTGTAGAATGATGCATAGAATGATGTGTAGAATGATGTGCAGATTGATGTGTCGAATGATGTGTCGAATGATGTGTAGCATTATGTGTAGATTGATGCGGAGAATGATGTGTAGAATGATGTGTAGAATGATGGGTAGAATGATGTGTTGAAAGATGTGTCGAATGATGCGTAGAATGATGTGTAGAATGATTTGT
The DNA here is from genome assembly GCF_044704955.1 of Pristiophorus japonicus. NCBI lineage: Eukaryota > Metazoa > Chordata > Chondrichthyes > Pristiophoridae > Pristiophorus > Pristiophorus japonicus. The sequence continues at coordinate 2,006,311 of NW_027252779.1, forward strand.
AGAATGATGTGTAAATCATGTAGTGTAGAATGATGTGCAGTTTGTTGAGTAGAATGATGTGTAGAATGATGTGTAGAATGATGTGTAGAATGATGTGTAAAAAGATGTGTAGAATGATGTGAAGAATGATGTGTAGATTGAGGTGTAGAATGATGTGTAGAATGATGCGTAGAATGATGTGCAGAATGATGTTTAGAATGATGTGCAGATTGATGTGTCGAATGATGTGTAGAATGATGCGTAGAATGATGTGTAGAAAGATGTGTAGAATGATGCGTAGAATGATGTGTAGAATGATGCGTAGAATTATGTGCGGATTGATGTGTCGAATGATGTGTAGAATGATGTGTAGAATGATGTGTAGAAAGATGTGTAGAATGATGTGTAGAATGATGTGTAGAATGATGGGTAGAATGATGTGTTGAAAGATGTGTCGAATGATGCGGAGAATGATGTGTAGAATGATGTGTAAAATGATGTGCAGAATAATGTGTAGAATGACGTCTAGAATGATGTGTAGAATGAAGTGTAAATCATGTGGTGTAGAATGATGTGCAGATTGTTGAGTAGAATGATGTGTAGAATGATGAGTAGAATGATGTGTATAATGGTGTGTAGAATGATGTGTAGAAAGATGTGCAGATTGATGTGTAGAATGATGTGTAGAATGATGTGCAGAATAATTTGAAGAATGATGTGTAGAATGATGTGTAGAATAATGTGCAGAATAATGTGTTGAATGATGTGTAGAATGATGTCTAGAATGATGTTTAAATCATGTGGTATAGAATGATGTGTAGAATGACGTGTAGAATCATGTGCAGAATGATTTGTAGAATGATGTTTTGAAAGATGTGTAGAATGATGTGTAGAATGATACGGAGAATGATGTGTAGTATGATTTGTAGAATGACGTGTAGAATAATGTGTAGAATGATTTGTAGAATGACGTGTAGAATAATGTGCAGATTGATGTGCAGAATGACGTGTAGAATGATGTGTAGAATGATGTGTAGAATGATGTGTAGAATGATGTGTAGATTGATGTGTAGAATGATGTGTAGAATGATGCGTAGAATGATGTGTAGAATGATGTGTAGAATGATATGCAGATTGATGTGTCGAATGATGTGTAGAATGATGTGTAGAATGATGTGTAGAAAGTTGAGTAGAATGAAACGTAGAATGATGTGCAGAAAGATGTACAGAATGATGCGTAGAATGATGTGTAGAATGAAGTGTAGAATGTTGTGTTGAATGATGTGTAGGAAGATATGTAGAATGATGCGTAGAATGATAGGAAGAATGATGCGTAGAATGAAGTTGTGTAGATTGATGTGTAGAATGATGTGTAGAATGATGTGTAGAATAATTTGAAGAATGATGTGTTGAAAGATGTGTAGAATGATGCGTTGAATGATGTGCAGAATAATGTGTTGAATGATGTGTAGAATGATGACTCGAATGATGTGTAGAATGATGTGTAGAATGATGTGTAAAAAGATGTGTAGAATGATGCGTAGATTGATGTGTAGAAAGATGTGTAGAATGATGCATAGAATGATGTGCAGAATGATGTGCAGATTGATGTGTCGAATGATGTGTCGAATGATGTGTAGCATTATGTGTAGATTGATGCGTAGAATGATGTGTAGAATGATGTGTAGAATGATGGGTAGAATGATGTGTTGAAAGATGTGTCGAATGATGCGTAGAATGATGTGTAGAATGATTTGTAGAATGATGTGTATATCATGTAGTGTAGAATGATGTGCAGATTGTTGAGTAGAATTATGTGTAGAATGATGTGTAGAATGATGTGTAGAATGATGTGTAGAATGATGTGTAAAAAGATGTGTAGAATGATGTGTAGAATGATGTGTAGAATTACGTGCAGATTGATGAGTAGAATGATGTGTAGAATGATGTGTAGAATGATGTGTAGAATGATGTGTAGAAAGTTGTGTAGAATGATGTGTAGAATGATGTGTAGAATGATGTATAGAATGATGCGCAGAATGATGTGTAGAATGATGTGTAGAATGATACGTAGAATGATGTGTAGAATGATGTGTAGAATGATGTGCAGAATGATGTGTAGAACGATGTGTAGATTGATGTGTAGAAAGATGTGTAGAATGATGTGTAGAATGTTGAGTAGAATGATGTGTAGAAAGAAGAGTAGAATGATGCGTAGAATGATGTGTAGAATGACGTGTAGAATGATGTGCAGATTGATGTGTCGAATTATGTGTAGAATGATGTGTAGAATGATGTGTAGAAAGATGCGTAGAATGATGTGTAGAATGATGGGTAGAATGATGTGTTGAAAGATGTGTCGAATGATGAGTAGAATGATGTGTCGAATGATTTGTAGAATGATGTGTAAATCATGTAGTGTAGATTGATGTGCAGATTGTTGAGTAGAATGATGTGTAGAATGATGTGTAGAATTGATGTGTAGAATGATGTGTAGAATGATGTGTAGAAAGATGTGTAGATTGATGTGTAGAATTATGTGTAGAATGATGTATCGAATAATTTGAAGAATGATGTGTTGAAAGATGTGTAGAATGATGTGTAGAATGATGTGCAGATTGATGAGTAGAATGATGCGTAGAATGATGCGTGGAATGATGTGCAGAATGATGTGTTGAATGATATGTAGAATGATGTCTAGAATGATGTGTAAATCATGTGTTATAGAATAATGTGTAGAATGATGTGCAGAATGATTTGTAGAATGATGTGTTGAATGATGTGTAGAATGATGTGTAAAGTGATACGTAGAATGATGTGTAGAATGATGTGTAGAATGATGTGTAGAATGATGTGTAGAATGATGTGTAGAATGATGTGTAGAAAGTTGTGTAGAAAGATGCGTAGAATGTTGTGTACAAAGAGGTGTAGAATGATGCGTAGAATGATGTGTAGAAAGGTGTGTAGAATGATGCGTAGAATGATATGTAGAAAGATGTGTAGCATGATGTGTAGAATGATGTGAAGAATGATGTGTAGAATGATGTGCAGAATGATGTGTAGAATGATGTGTAGAAAGATGTGTAGTATGATGCGTAGAATGATGTGTAGAAAGTTGTGTAGAATGATGCGTACAATGATGTGTAGAATTATGTGTAGAAAGATGTGCAGATTGATGTGTCGAATGATGCGTCGAATGATGAGTAGAATGATATGTTGAATGATGTGCAGAATGATGTGTAGAATGATGTGTAGAAAGATGTGTAGTATGATGCGTAGAATGATGTGTAGAATGATATGTAGAATAATGTGCAGATTGATGTGCAGAATGATGTGCAGAATGATATGTAGAATGATGTGTAGAAAGATGTGTAGAATGGTGTGTCGAATGATGAGTAGAATGATGTGTGGAATGATTTGTAGAATGATGTGTAGAATGATGTGTAGATTGATGTGTAGAATGATGTGTAGAATGATACGCAGAATGATGCGCAGAATGATGTGTAGAATGAGGTTGTGCAGATTGATGTGTAGAATGATGTGTAGAATGATGTGTAGAATGATGTGTAGAATACTTTGAATAATGATGTGTCGAAAGATGTGTAGGATGATGTGTAGAATGACGTGTAGAAAGATGTGTAGAATGATGTGTAGAATGTTGAGTAGAATGATGCGTAGAATGATGTGTAGAATGAAGTGTAGAATTAAGTTGTGTAGAATGATGTGCAGGATGATGTGCAGAATGACGTGTAGAATGATGCATAGAATGATGCGCAGAATAATGTGTAGAATTATGTGTAGAATGTTGCGTAGAATGATGCGTAGATTGATGTGTAGAATGATGTGTAGAATGATGTGTAAATCATGTGGCGTAGAATGATGTGTAGAATGATGTGTAGAATTTTGTGTCGAATGATTTGTAGAATGATGTGTTGAAAGATGTGTAGATTGATGTGTTGAATGTTGTGTAGAATGATGTGTTGAAATATGTGTAGAATGATGTGTAGAATGTTGCGTAGAATGATGCATAGAATGAATTGAAGAATGATGTGTAGAATGATGTGTAAATCATGTGGTGTAGAATGATGTGTAGAATGATGTGTAGAATGATTTGTAGAATGATGTGTTGAAAGATGTGTAGAATGAGGTGTAGAATGATACGCAGAATGATGCGTAGAATGATGTGTAGGATGATCAGTGGAATGATGTGTAGAATGAAGTTGTGTAGATTGATGTGTAGAATGATGTGAGAATGATGTGTAGAATCATTTGAATAATGATGTGTTGAAAGATGTGTTGAATGATACGTAGAATGATGCGTAGAATGATGCGTAGAATGATGTGCAGAATGATGTGTAGAATGACGTGTAGAATGATGTGCAGATTTTTGAGTAGAATGATGTGCAGAAAGATGTGTAGAATGGAGCATAGAAGATGTGTAGAATGACGTGAGGAATGATTTGTAGAATGATGTGTAGAATGATGTGTAGATTGATGTATAGAATGGTGTGTAGAATGATGCGTAGAATGATGCGTAGAATGATGTGCAGAATGATGTGTAGAATGATGTGCAGAATAATGTGTTGAATGATATGTAGAATGATGTCTAGAATGACGTGTAAATCATGTGTTATAGAATGATGTGTAGAATGATGTGCAGAATGATTTGTAGAATGATGTGTTGAATGATGTGTAGAATGATGTGTAAAATGATACGTAGAATGATGTGTAGAATGATGTGTAGAATGATGTGTAGAATGATGTGTAGAATGATGTGTAGAATGATGTGTAGAAAGTTGTGTAGAAAGATGCGTAGAATGATGTGTACAAAGAGGTGTAGAATGATGCGTAGAATGACGTGTAGAAAGGTGTGTAGAATGATGCGTAGAATGATGTGTAGAAAGATGTGTAGCATGATGCGTAGAATGATGTGAAGAATGATGTGTAGAATGATGTGCAGAATGACGTGTAGAATGATGTGTAGAAAGATGTGTAGTATGACGCGTAGAATGATGTGTAGAAAGTTGTGTAGAATGATGCGTACAATGATGTGTAGAATGATGTGTAGAAAGATGTGCAGATTGATGTGTCGAATTATGTGTCGAATGATGAGTAGAATGATGTGTTGAATGATGTGTAGAATGATGTGTAGAATGATGTGTCGAATGATATGTAGAATAATGTGCAGATTGATGTGCAGAATGATGTGCAGAATGATATGTAGTATGATGTGTAGAAAGATGTGTAGAATGGTGTGTCGAATGATGAGTAGAATGATGTGTGGAATGATTTGTAGAATGATGTGTAGAATGATGTGTAGATTGATGTGTAGAATGATGTGTAGAATGATACGCAGAATGATGCGAAGAATGATGTGTAGAATGAGGTTGTGTAGATTGATGTGTAGAATGATGTGTAGAATGATGTGTAGAATACTTTGAATAATGATGTGTCGAAAGATGTGTAGGATGATGTGTAGAATGACGTGTAGAAAGATGTGTAGAATGATGTGTAGAATGTTGAGTAGAATGATGCGTAGAATGATGTGTAGAATGAAGTGTAGAATGAAGTTGTGTAGAATGATGTGCAGGATGATGTGCAGAATGACGTGTAGAATGATGCATAGAATGATGCGCAGAATAATGTGTAGAATTATGTGTAGAATGTTGCGTAGAATGATGCGTAGATTGATGTGTAGAATGATGTGTAGAATGATGTGTAAATCATGTGGCGTAGAATGATGTGTAGAATGATGTGTAGAATTTTGTGTCGAATGATTTGTAGAATGATGTGTTGAAAGATGTGTAGATTGATGTGTTGAATGTTGTGTAGAATGATGTGTTGAAAGATGTGTAGAATGATGTGTAGAATGTTGCGTAGAATGATGCATAGAATGAATTGAAGAATGATGTGTAGAATGATGTGTAAATCATGTGGTGTAGAATGATGTGTAGAATGATGTGTAGAATCATTTGTAGAATGATGTGTTGAAAGATGTGTAGAATGATGTGTAGAATGATACGCAGAATGATGTGTAGAATCATTTGAATAATGATGTGTTGAAAGATATGTTGTATGATACGTAGAATGATGCGTAGAATGATGCGTAGAATGATGTGCAGAATGATGTGTAGAATGACGTGTAGAATGATGTGTAGAATGATGTGTAGAATGATGCGTAGAATGGAGCATAGAAGATGTGTGGAATGACGTGAGGAATGATTTGTAGAATGATGTGTAGAATGATGTGTAGATTGATGTGTAGAATGATGTGTAGAATGATGCGTAGAATGATGTGAAGAATGATGTGTAGAATGATGTGCAGATTGATGTGTCGAATGATGTGTAGAATGATGTGTTGAATGATGTATAGAAAGATGTGTAGAATGATGTGTAGAATGATGTGTAAAATGATGTGCAGAATGATGTGTAGAATGATGTGTAGAATGGTGTGTAGAATGATGTGTAAATCATGTGGTGTAGAATGATGTGCAGAATGATGTGCAGAATTATGTGTCGAATAATTTGTAAGAATGATTTGTTGAAACATGAGTAGAATGATGTGTAGAATGATACGAAGAATGATGCGAAGAATGATGTGTAGAATGATGTGTAGAATGATGTGTAGAATGAAGTTGTGTAGATTGATGTGTAAAATGATGTGTAGAATGATGTGTAGAATAATTTGTAGAATGATGTGTTGAAAGACGTGTAGAATGATGCGTTGAATGATGCGTAGAATGATGCGTAGAATGATGCGTAAAATGATGTGTAGAATGATGTGTAGAATGGTGTGAAGATTGATGTCTAAAATGTTGTGTAGAATGATGTGTAGAATAATGTGTAGAATAATGTGCAGATTGATGTGCAGAATAATGTGTAGAATGATGTGTAGAATGATGTGTAGAAAGATGTGTAGAATGGTGCATAGAATGATGTATAGAATGATGTGTAGAATGATGTGTAGATTGATGTGTAGAATGATGTGTAGAATGATGCGTAGAATGATTTGTAGAATGATGTGCAGAATGATGTGCAGATTCATGTGTCGAATGATGTGTAGGATCATGTGTAGAATGATGTGTAGAAAGATGTGCAGATTGATGCGTAGAATGATGTGTAGAAAGATGTGTAGAATGATGTGTAGAATAATTTGAAGAATGATGTGTTGAAAGATGTGTAGAATGATACGTAGAATGATGCGTAGAATGATGCGTAGAATGATGTGTAGAATGATGTGTCGAATGATATGTAGATTGATGTGTAGAATGAAGTGTAGAATGATGTGCAGAATGATGTGTAGAATGATGTGTAGAATGTTGTGCAGATTGCTGAGTAGAATGATGTGTAGAAAGATGTGTAGAATGATGTGTAGAATGATGTGTAGAATACTTTGAATAATGATGTGTCGAAAGATGTGTAGGATGATGTGTAGAATGACGTGTAGAAAGATGTGTAGAATGACGTGTAGAATGTTGAGTAGAATGATGCGTAGAATGATGTGTAGAATGAAGTGTAGAATGAAGTTGTGTAGAATGATGTGCAGGATGATGTGCAGAATGACGTGTAGAATGATGCATAGAATGATGCGCAGAATAATGTGTAGAATTATGTGTAGAATGTTGCGTAGAATGATGCGTAGATTGATGTGTAGAATGATGTGTAGAATGATGTGTAAATCATGTGGCGTAGAATGATGTGTAGAATGATGTGTAGAATTTTGTGTCGAATGATTTGTAGAATGATGTGTTGAAAGATGTGTAGATTGATGTGTTGAATGTTGTGTAGAATGATGTGTTGAAAGATGTGTAGAATGATGTGTAGAATGTTGCGTAGAATGATGCATAGAATGAATTGAAGAATGATGTGTAGAATGATGTGTAAATCATGTGGTGTAGAATGATGCGTAGAATGATGCGTAGAATGATGTGCAGAATGATGTGTAGAATGATGTGCAGAATAATGTGTTGAATGATATGTAGAATGATGTCTAGAATGATGTGTAAATCATGTGTTATAGAATGATGTGTAGAATGATGTGCAGAATGATTTGTAGAATGATGTGTTGAATGATGTGTAGAATGATGTGTAAAATGATACGTAGAATGATGTGTAGAATGATGTGTAGAATGATGTGTAGAATGATGTGTAGAATGATGTGTAGAATGATGTGTAGAAAGTTGTGTAGAAAGATGCGTAGAATGATGTGTACAAAGAGGTGTAGAATGATGCGTAGAATGACGTGTAGAAAGGTGTGTAGAATGATGCGTAGAATGATGTGTAGAAAGATGTGTAGCATGATGCGTAGAATGATGTGAAGAATGATGTGTAGAATGATGTGCAGAATGACGTGTAGAATGATGTGTAGAAAGATGTGTAGTATGATGCGTAGAATGATGTGTAGAAAGTTGTGTAGAATGATGCGTACAATGATGTGTAGAATGATGTGTAGAAAGATGTGCAGATTGATGTGTCGAATTATGTGTCGAATGATGAGTAGAATGATGTGTTGAATGATGTGTAGAATGATGTGTAGAATGATGTGTCGAATGATATGTAGAATAATGTGCAGATTGATGTGCAGAATGATGTGCAGAATGATATGTAGTATGATGTGTAGAAAGATGTGTAGAATGGTGTGTCGAATGATGAGTAGAATGATGTGTGGAATGATTTGTAGAATGATGTGTAGAATGATGTGTAGATTGATGTGTAGAATGATGTGTAGAATGATACGCAGAATGATGCGAAGAATGATGTGTAGAATGAGGTTGTGTAGATTGATGTGTAGAATGATGTGTAGAATGATGTGTAGAATGATGTGTAGAATGTTGCGTAGAATGATGCATAGAATGAATTGAAGAATGATGTGTAGAATGATGTGTAAATCATGTGGTGTAGAATGATGTGTAGAATGATGTGTAGAATGATTTGTAGAATGATGTGTTGAAAGATGTGTAGAATGATGTGTAGAATGATACGCAGAATGATGTGTAGAATCATTTGAATAATGATGTGTTGAAAGATATGTTGTATGATACGTAGAATGATGCGTAGAATGATGCGTAGAATGATGTGCAGAATGATGTGTAGAATGACGTGTAGAATGATGTGTAGAATGATGTGTAGAATGATGCGTAGAATGGAGCATAGAAGATGTGTGGAATGACGTGAGGAATGATTTGTAGAATGATGTGTAGAATGATGTGTAGATTGATGTGCAGAATGATGTGTAGAATGATGCGTAGAATGATGTGAAGAATGATGTGTAGAATGATGTGCAGATTGATGTGTCGAATGATGTGTAGAATGATGTGTTGAATGATGTATAGAAAGATGTGTAGAATGATGTGTAGAATGATGTGTAAAATGATGTGCAGAATGATGTGTAGAATGATGTGTAGAATGGTGTGTAGAATGATGTGTAAATCATGTGGTGTAGAATGATGTGCAGAATGATGTGCAGAATTATGTGTCGAATAATTTGTAAGAATGATTTGTTGAAACATGAGTAGAATGATGTGTAGAATGATATGAAGAATGATGCGAAGAATGATGTGTAGAATGATGTGTAGAATGATGTGTAGAATGAAGTTGTGTAGATTGATGTGTAAAATGATGTGTAGAATGATGTGTAGAATAATTTGTAGAATGATGTGTTGAAAGGCGTGTAGAATGATGCGTTGAATGATGCGTAGAATGATGCGTAGAATGATGCGTAAAATGATGTGTAGAATGATGTGTAGAATGGTGTGAAGATTGATGTCTAAAATGTTGTGTAGAATGATGTGTAGAATAATGTGTAGAATAATGTGCAGATTGATGTGCAGAATAATGTGTAGAATGATGTGTAGAATGATGTGTAGAAAGATGTGTAGAATGGTGCATAGAATGATGTATAGAATGATGTGTAGAATGATGTGCAGATTGATGTGTCGAATGATGTGTAGAATGATGTGTTGAATGATGTATAGAAAGATGTGTAGAATGATGTGTAGAATGATGTGTAAAATGATGTGCAGAATGATGTGTAGAATGATGTGTAGAATGGTGTGTAGAATGATGTGTAAATCATGTGGTGTAGAATGATGTGCAGAATGATGTGCAGAATTATGTGTCGAATAATTTGTAAGAATGATTTGTTGAAACATGAGTAGAATGATGTGTAGAATGATATGAAGAATGATGCGAAGAATGATGTGTAGAATGATGTGTAGAATGATGTGTAGAATGAAGTTGTGTAGATTGATGTGTAAAATGATGTGTAGAATGATGTGTAGAATAATTTGTAGAATGATGTGTTGAAAGACGTGTAGAATGATGCGTTGAATGATGCGTAGAATGATGCGTAGAATGATGCGTAAAATGATGTGTAGAATGATGTGTAGAATGGTGTGAAGATTGATGTCTAAAATGTTGTGTAGAATGATGTGTAGAATAATGTGTAGAATAATGTGCAGATTGATGTGCAGAATAATGTGTAGAATGATGTGTAGAATGATGTGTAGAAAGATGTGTAGAATGGTGCATAGAATGATGTATAGAATGATGTGTAGAATGATGTGTAGATTGATGTGTAGAATGATGTGTAGAATGATGCGTAGAATGATTTGTAGAATGATGTGCAGAATGATGTGCAGATTCATGTGTCGAATGATGTGTAGGATCATGTGTAGAATGATGTGTAGAAAGATGTGCAGATTGATGCGTAGAATGATGTGTAGAAAGATGTGTAGAATGATGTGTAGAATAATTTGAAGAATGATGTGTTGAAAGATGTGTAGAATGATACGTAGAATGATGCGTAGAATGATGCGTAGAATGATGTGTAGAATGATGTGTCGAATGATATGTAGATTGATGTGTAGAATGAAGTGTAGAATGATGTGCAGAATGATGTGTAGAATGATGTGTAGAATGATGTGCAGATTGCTGAGTAGAATGATGTGTAGAAAGATGTGTAGAATGATGTGTAGAATGATGTGTAGAATGATGTGCAGATTGATGTGTCGAATGATGTGTAGAATGATGTGTAGAATGATGTGTAGAAAGTTGTGTAGAATGATGCGTAGAATGATGTGTAGAAAGATGCGTAGAATGATGCGTAGAATGATGTGTAGAATGATGTGTAGAATGATGTGCAGATTGATGTGTCGAATGATGTGTAGCATGATGTGTTGAATGATGTATAGAAAGATGTGTAGAATGATGGGTGGAATGATGTGTAAAATGATGTGCAGAATGATGTGTAGAATGATGTGTAGAATGGTGTGTAGAATGAATTGTAAATCATGTGGTGTAGAATGATGTGCAGAATGATGTGCAGAATTATGTGTCGAATGATTTGTAAGAATGATTTGTTGAAAGATGAGTAGAATGATGCGTAGAATGATACGAAGAATGATGCGAAGAATGACGTGTAGAATGATATGTAGAAAGATGTGTAGAATGAAGGTGTGTAGATTGATGTGTAGAATGATGTGTAGAATGATGTGTAGAATAATTTGTAGAATGATGTGTTGAAAGATATGTAGAATGATGCGTTGAATGATGCGTAGAATGATGCGTCGAATGATGCGTAAAATGACATGTAGAATGATGTGTAGAATGATGTGAAGATTGATGTCCAAAATGATGTGTAGAATGATGTGTAGAATGATGTGTAGAATAATGTGCAGATTGATGTGCAGAATAATGTGTAGAATGATGTGTAGAATGATGTGTAGAAAGATGTGTAGAATGGTGCATAGAATGATGTGTAGAATGATGTGTGGAATGATTTGTAGAATGATGTGTAGAATGATGTGTAGATTGATGTGTAGAATGATGTGTAGAATGATGCTTAGAATGATTTGTAGAATGATGTGCAGAATGATGCGTAGAATGATGTGTAGAATGTTGCGTAGAATGATGCGTAGAATGATGTGTAGAAGGATGTGTAGAATTATGTGTAAATAATGTGGTGCAGAATGATGTGCAGAATGATGTGTAGAATGATGTGCAGAATGATGTGTAGAATGATGTGTAGAATGATGTGTAGAATGATGCGTAGAATTATGTGTAGAAAGATGTGCAGAATGATGCGTAGAATTACGTGTAGAATGATGTGTAGAATGATGTGTAGAATAGTTTGAAGAATGATGTGTAGAATTATGTGTAGATTGATGCGTAGAATGACGTGTAGAATGATGTGTAGAATGATGGGTAGAATGATGTGTTGAAAGATGTGTCGAATGATGTGTAGAATGATGTGTAGAATGATGTGTAGAAAGATGTGTAGATTGATGTGTAGAATGATGTGTAGAATGATGTGTAGAATAATTTGAAGAATGATGTGTTGAAATATGTGTAGAATGATGTGTAGAATGATGTGTAGAATGATGTGCAGATTGATGAGTAGAATGATGTGTAGAATGATGTGTGGAATGATGTGTAGAATGATGTGTAGAATGATGTGTAGAATGATGTGTAGCATGATGTGTAGAATGATGTGTAGAAAGATGTGTAGATTGATGTGTAGAATGATGTGTAGAATGATGTGTAGAATAATTTGAAGAATGATGTGTTGAAATATGTGTAGAATGATGTGTAGAATGACGTGTAGAATGATGTGCAGATTGATGAGTAGAATGATGTGTAGAATGATGTGTGGAATGATGTGTAGAATGATGTGTAGAAAGATGTGTAGAATGATGTGTAGAATGATGTGTAGAATGATGTATAGAATGATGCGTAGAATGATGCGTAGAATGATGTGTAGAATGTTGTGTAGAATGATGTGCAGAATAATATGTTGAATGATGTGTAGAATGTTGTCTAGAATGATGTATAAATCATGTGGTGTAGAATGATGTGTAGAATTATGTGCAGAATGATTTGTAGAATGACGTGTTGAAAGATGTGTCGAATGATGTGTAGAATGATACCTAGAATGATGTGTAGAATGATGTGTAGAATGATGTGTAGAATGAAGTGTAGAATGATGTGTAGAATGATGTGTAGAATAATGTGCAGATTGATGTGCAGAATGATGTGTAGAATGATGTGTAGAATGAAGTGGAGAATGATGTGCAGAATGATGTGTAGAATGAAGTGTAGAATGATGTGTAGAATGATGTGTAGAATGATGTGTAGATTGATGTGTAGAATGATGTGCAGAATGATGCGTAGAATGATGTGTCGAATGATGTCCTGATTGAAATGTTGAATGATGTGTAGAATGATGTGCAGATTGATGTGCAGAATGATATGTTGAAAGATGTTTCGAATGATGTGTAAAATGACGTGTAGAATGATGTGTAGAATGCTGTGTAGAATGATGTGTAGAAAGATGTGTAGAATGATGTGTAGAATGATGTGTAGAAAGATGTGTAGAATGATGTGTACAATGTTGAGTAGAATGATGCGTAGAATGATGTGTAGAATGATGCGTAGAATGATGTGTAGAAAGATGTGTAGAATGATGCATAGAATGATGTGTAGAATGATGTGTGGAATGATGTGCAGATTGATGTATCGAATGATGTGTCGATTGATGCGTAGAATGATGTGTAGAATGATGTGTAGAATGATGGGTAGAATGATGTGTTGAAAGATGTTTCGAATGATGCGTAGTGCATAGAATGATGTGTAGAATGATTTGTAGAATGATGTGTAAATCATGTGGTGTAGAATGATGTGCAGATTGCTGAGTAGAATGATGTGTAGAATGATGTGTAGAACGAGGTGTAGAATGATGTGTAGAATGATGTGTAGAATGATGTGCAGATTGATGTGTAGAATGACGTGTAGAATGATGTATAGAATGATGCGTAGACTGATGCGTAGAATGATGTGTAGAATGTTGTGTAGAATGATGTGCAGAATAATGTGTTGAATGGTGTGTAGAATGGTGTCGAGAATGATGTGTAAATCATGTGGTGTAGAATGATGTGTAGAATTATGTGCAGAATGATTTGTAGAATGATGTGTCGAATGATGTGTAGAATGATACGTAGAATGATGTGTAGAATGATGTGTAGAATGATGTGTAGAATGATGTGTAGAATGATGTGTAGAATGATGTGTAGAATAATGTGCAGATTGATGTGCAGAATGATGTGTAGAATGATGTGTAGAATGATGTGTAGAATGATGTGTAGATTGATGTGTAGAATGATGTGCAGAATGATGCGTAGATAGATGTGTAGAATGATGTGCAGATTGATGTGTCGAATGATGTGTAGAATGATGTGTAGAATGATGTGTAGAAAGTTGTGTAGAATGATGCGTAGAATGATGTGTAGAAAGAGGTGTAGAATGATGTGTAGAATGATGTGTAGAATGATGTGTAGAATGATGTGCAGAATGATGTGTCGAATGATGTGTAGAATGATGTGTTGAATGATGTGTAGAAAGATGTGTAGAATGATGCGTAGAATGATCTGTTGAATGATGTGTAGAAAGATGTGTAGAATGATGCGTTGAATGATGTGTAGAATGACGTCTAGAATGATGTGTAGAATGATGTAGAATAATGTGCAGATTGATGTGCAGAATGATGTGCAGAATGATGTGTAGGATGATGTTTAGAAAGATGTGTAGAATGGTGCATAGAATGATGTGTAGAATGATGTGTGGAATGATTTGTAGACTGATGTGTAGAATGATGTGCAAATGGATGTGCAGAATGATGTGTAGATTGATGTGTAGAATGTTGAGTAGAATGATGCGTAGAATGATGTGTAGAATGATGTGTAGGATGATGTGCAGAATGACGTGTAGAATGATGTATAGAATGATGCGCAGAATAATGTGTAGAATTTTGTGTAGAATGTTGCGTAGAATGATGCGTAGAATGATGTGTAGATTGATGTGTAGAATAAAGTGTAGAATGATGTACAGAATGATGTGTAGATTGATGTGTAGAATAATGTGCAGATTGATGTGTCGAATGATGTGTTGAATGATCTGTTGAATGATGTGTAGAAAGATGTGTAGAATGATGTGTAGAATGATGTGTAAAATGATATGCAGAATGATGTGCAGAATGATGTGTAGAATGGTGTGTAGAATGATGTGTAAATCTTGTGGTCTAGAATGATGTGCAGAATGATGTGTAGAATTATGTGTCGAATGATTTGTAAGAGTGATTTGTTGAAAGATGAGTTGAAAGAAACGTAGAATGATACGAAGAATGATGCGTAGAATGATGTGTAAAATGATGTGTCGAATTATGTGCAGAATAATGTGCAGATTGATGTGCAGAATGATGTGCAGAATGATGTGTAGAATGATGTGTAGAAAGATGTGTAGAAAGGTGCATAGAATGATGTGTAGAATGATGTGTGGAATGATTTGTAGAATGATGTGTAGAATGATGTGTAGATTGATGTGTAGAATGATGTGTAGAATGATGTGTAGAATGTTGAGTAGAATGATGCGTAGAATGATGTGTAGAATGATGTGTAGAATTATGTTGTGTAGAATGATGTGTAGGATGATGTGCAGAATGACATTTAGAAGGATGTATAGAATGATGCGCAGATTAATGTGTAGAATTATGTGTAGAATGTTGCGTAGAATGATGCGTAGAATGATGTGTAGAATGATGTGTAGAATGATGTGTAAATCATGTGGTGTCGAATGATGTGTAGAATGATGTGTAGAATTTTGTGTAGAATGATTTGTAGAATGATGTGTTGAAAGATGTGTAGATTGATGTGTAGAATGTTGTGTAGAATGATGCGTTGAATGAATTGTAGAATGATGTGTAGAATGATGTGTAAGTCATGTGGTGTAGAATGATGTGTAGAATGATGTGTAGAATTACGTGTAGAATGCTTTGTAGAATGATGTGTTGAAAGATGTGTAGAATGATACGTAGAATGATGCGTAGAATGATGCGTAGAATGATGTGTAGAATGATGTGTCAAATGATATGTAGATTGATGTGTAGAATGAAGTGTAGAATGATGTGCAGAATGATGTGTAGAATGATGTGTTGAATGATGTGCAGATTGTTGAGTAGAATGATGCGCAGAATGATGTGCAGACTGATGTGTAGAATGATGTGTAGAATGATGTGTAGAAAGATGTGTAGAATGATGTGTAGAATGATGCGTAGAATGATGTATAGAATGATGCGTAGAATGAGGCGTAGAATGATGTGTCGAATGATGTGTAGAATGATGTGCAGAATAATGTGTTGACTGATGTGTAGAATGATGTGTAGAATGATGTGTAAATCAAGTGGGGTAGAATGATGTGTAGAATGATGTGTAGAATTATGTGCAGAATGATTTGTAGAATGACGTGTAGAATGATGTGCGGATTGGTGTGCAGAATGATGTGTAGAAAGTTGTGTCGAATGGTGCATCGAATGATGTGTAGAATGTCGTGAGGAATGATTTGTAGAATGATGTGTGGAATGATGTGCAGATTGATGTGTAGAATGATTTGTAGAATGATGCGTAGAATGATGTGTAGAATGATGTGTAGAATGATGTGCAGATTGATGTGTCGAATGATGTGTAGAATGATGTGTAGAATGATGTGTAGAAAGTTGTGTAGAATGATGCGTCGAATGATGTGTAGAACAATGCGTAGAATTAGGCGTAGAATGATGTGTAGAATGATGTGTAGAATGATGTGTAGAATGATGTGTAGAATGATGTGCAGATTGATGTGTCGAATGATGTGTTGAATGATGTGTAGAATGATGTGTAGAATGATGTGTAGAATGATGTGTAGAATGATGTGTAGAATAATGTGCAGATTGATGAGCAGAATGATGTGTAGAATGACGTGTAGAATGATGTGAAGACTGATGTGTAGAATGATGTGTAGATTGATGTGTAGAATGATGTGTAGAATGATGCGTAGAATGATGTGTAGAATGATGTGTAGAATGATGTGCAGATTGATGTGTCGAATGATGTGTAGAATGATGTGTAGAATGATGTGTAGAATGATGCATAGAATGATGTGTAGAAAGAGTTGTAGAATGATGCGTAGAATGATGTGTAGAATGGTGTGTAGAATGATGTGCAGATTGATGTGTCGAATGATATGTAGAATGATGTGTTGAATGATGTGTAGAAAGATGTGTAGAATGATGCGCAGAATGATGTGTAGAATGATGTGTAGAATGATATGTAGAATGATCTGTAGAATGATGTGTAGAATGATGTGTAGATTGATGTGTAGAATGATGTGCAGATTGATGTGTCGAATGATGTGTAGAATGATCTGTTGAATGATGTGTAGAAAGATGTGTAGAATGATGTGTAGAATAATGTGTAAAATGATATGCAGAATGATGTGCAGAATGATGTGTAGAATGGTGTGTAGAATGATGTGTAAATCTTGTGGTCTAGAATGATGTGCAGAATGATGTGTAGAATTATGTGTCGAATGATTTGTAAGAGTGATTTGTTGAAAGATGAGTCGAAAGAAACGTAGAATGATACGAAGAATGATGCGTAGAATGATGTGTAAAATGATGTGTCGAATTATGTGCAGAATAATGTGCAGATTGATGTGCAGAATGATGTGCAGAATGATGTGTAGAATGATGTGTAGAAAGATGTGTAGAAAGGTGCATAGAATGATGTGTAGAATGATGTGTAGAATGATGTGTAGATTGATGTGTAGAATGATGTGTAGAAAGATGTGTAGAAAGGTGCATAGAATGATGTGTAGAATGACGTGTAGAATGATGTGCAGATTGATGTGTAGAATGATGTGCAGAATGATGTGTAGAATGATGTGTAGAATGATGTGTAGAAAGATGTGTAGAAAGGTGCATAGAATGATGTGTAGAATGATGTGTAGAATGATGTGTAGATTGATGTGTAGAATGATGTGTAGAATGATGTGTAGAATGTTGAGTAGATTGATGTGCAGAATGATGTTAAGAATGATGTGTAGAATGATGTGTAGAAAGATGTGTAGAAAGGTGCATAGAATGATGTGTAGAATGATGTGTAGAATGATGTGTAGATTGATGTGTAGAATGATGTGTAGAATGATGTGTAGAATGTTGAGTAGAATGATGCGTAGAATGATGTGTAGAATGATGTGTAGAATTATGTTGTGTAGAATGATGTGTAGGATGATGTGCAGAATGACATTTAGAAGGATGTATAGAATGATGCGCAGATTAATGTGTAGAATTATGTGTAGAATGTTGCGTAGAATGATGCGTAGAATGATGTGTAGAATGATGTGTAGAATGATGTGTAAATCATGTGGTGTCGAATGATGTGTAGAATGATGTGTAGAATTTTGTGTAGAATGATTTGTAGAATGATGTGTTGAAAGATGTGTAGATTGATGTGTAGAATGTTGTGTAGAATGATGTGTTGAAAGATGTGTAGAATGATGTGTAGAATGTTGCGTAGAATGATGCATAGAATGAATTGTAGAATGATGTGTAGAATGATGTGTAAGTCATGTGGTGTGGAATGATGTGTAGAATGATGTGTAGAATTACGTGTAGAATGCTTTGTAGAATGATGTGTTGAAAGATGTGTAGAATGATACGTAGAATGATGCGTAGAATGATGCTTAGAATGATGTGTAGAATGATGTGTCAAATGATATGTAGATTGATGTGTAGAATGAAGTGTAGAATGATGTGCAGAATGATGTGTAGAATGATGTGTTGAATGATGTGCAGATTGTTGAGTAGAATGATGCGCAGAATGATGTGCAGACTGATGTGTAGAATGATGTGTAGAATGATGTGTAGAAAGATGTGTAGAATGATGTGTAGAATGATGCGTAGAATGATGTATAGAATGATGCGTAGAATGAGGCGTAGAATGATGTGTCGAATGATGTGTAGAATGATGTGCAGAATAATGTGTTGACTGATGTGTAGAATGATGTGTAGAATGATGTGTAAATCATGTGGTGTAGAATGATGTGTGGAATGATGTGTAGAATTATGTGCAGAATGATTTGTAGAATGACGTGTAGAATGATGTGCGGATTGGTGTGCAGAATGATGTGTAGAAAGATGTGTCGAATAGTGCATCGAATGATGTGTAGAATGTCGTGAGGAATGATTTGTAGAATGATGTGTGGAATGATGTGCAGATTGATGTGTAGAATGATTTGTAGAATGATGCGCAGAATGATGTGTAGAATGATGTGTAGAATGATGTGCAGATTGATGTGTCGAATGATGTGTAGAATGATGTGTAGAATGATGTGTAGAAAGTTGTGTAGAATGATGCGTCGAATGATGTGTAGAAAAATGCGTATAATTAGGCGTAGAATGATGTGTAGAATGATGTGTAGAATGATGTGTAGAATGATGTGCAGATTGATGTGTCGAATGATGTGTTGAATGATGTGTAGAATGATGTGTAGAATGATGTGTAGAATGAAGTTGTGTAGATTGATGTGTAAAATGATGTGTAGAATGATGTGTAGAATAATTTGAAGAATGATGTGTTGAAAGATGTGTAGAATGATGCGTTGAATGATGCGTAAAATGATGCATAGAATGATGCGTAGAATGATGTGTAGAATGATGTGTAGAATAATGTGCAGAATAATGTGTTGAATGATGTGTCGAATGACGTCTCGAATGATGTGCAAATCATGTGGTGTAGAATGATGTGTAGAATGATGTGTAGAATGATGTGCAGATTGATGAGTAGAATGATGTGTAGAATGATGTGTAGAATGATGTGTAAAATGATGTGTAGAATGATGTGTAGAATGATGTATAGAATGATGCGTAGAATGATGCGTAGAATGATGTGTAGAATGTTGTGTAGAATGATGTGCAGAATAACGTGTTGAATGATGTGTAGAATGATGTCTAGAATGATGTGTAAATCATGTGGTGTAGAATGATGTGTGGAATTATGTGCAGAATGATTTGCAGAATGATGTGTTGAAAGATGTGTCGAATGATGTGTAGAATGATACGTAGAATGATGTGTAGAATGATGTGTAGAATGATGTGTAGAATGATGTGTAGAATGATGTGTAGAATGGTGTGTAGAATAATGTGCAGATTGATGTGCAGAATGATGTATAGAATGATGTGTAGAATGATGTTTAGAATGATGTGTAGAATGATGTGTAGATTGATGTGTAGAATGATGTGTAGAATGATGCGCAGAATGATGTGTAGAATGACGTGTAGAATGATGTGCAGATTGATGTGTCGAATGATGTGTGGAATGATATGTAGAATGATGTGTAGGAAGTTGTGTAGAATGATGCGTAGAATGATGTGTAGAAAGAGGTGCAGAATGACGCATAGAATGAAGTGTAGAATGTTGTGCAGATTGATGTGTCGAATGATGTGTAGAATGATGTGTTGAATGATGTGTGGAAAGATGTGTAGAATGATGCGTAGAATGATGTGTAGAATGATATGTAGAATGATCTGTAGAATGATGTGTAGAATGATGTGTAGATTGATGTGTAGAATGATGTGCAGATTGATGTGTCGAATGATGTGTAGAATGATCTGTTGAATGATGTGTAGAAAGATGTGTAGAATGATGTGTAGAATGATGTGTAAAATGATATGCAGAATGACGTGTAGAATGATGTATAGAATGGTGTGTAGAATGATGTGTAAATCATGTGGTGTAGAATGATGTGCAGAATGATGTGTAGAATTATGTGTCGAATGATTTGTAAGAATGATTTGTTGAAAGATGAGTAGAAAGATGCGTAGAATGATACGAAGAATGATGCGTAGAATGATGTGTAGAATGATGTGTAAAATGATGTGCAGATTGATGTGTCGAAAGATGTGTAGGATGATGTGTAGAATGATGTGTAGAAAGATGTGTAGAATGATGTGTAGAATGTTGAGTAGAATGATGCGTAGAATGATGTGTAGAATGATGTGTAGAATGATGTTGTGTAGAATGATTTGTAGGATGATGGGCAGAATGACTTGTAGAATGATGTATAGAATGATGCGCAGAATAATGTGTGGAATTATGTGTAGAATGTTGCGTAGAATGATGGGTAGAATGATATGTAGAATGATGTGTAGAATGATGAGTAGAATGATTTGTAGAATGATGTGTTGAAATATGTGTAGATTGATGTGTAGAATGTTGTGTAGAATGATGTGTTGAAAGATGTGTAGAATGATGTGCAGAATGTTGCGCAGAATGATGCACAGAATGAATTGTAGAATGATGTGTAGAATGATGTGTAAGTCATGTGGTGTAGAATGATGTGTAGAATGATGTGTAGAATGATGTGTAGAATGATTTGTAGAATGATGTGTTGAAAGATGTGTAGAATGATGTGTAGAATGATACGCAGAATGATGCGTAGAATGATGTGTAGAATGATGAGTAGAATGATATGTGGAATGAAGTTGTGTAGATTGATGTGTAGAATGATGTGTAGAATGATGTGTAGAATAATTTAAATAATAATGTGTTGAAAGATGTGTAGAATGATACGTAGAATGATGCGTAGAATGATGTGTAGAATGACGTGTCGAATGATATGTAGATTGATGTGTAGAATGATGTGTAAATCAGGTGGTGTAGAATGATGTGCAGAATGATGTGTAGAATTATGTGCAGAATGATTTGCAGAATGATGTGTTGAAAGATGTGTCGAATGATGTGTAGAATGATACGTAGAATGATGTGTAGAATGATACGTAGAATGATGTGTAGAATGATGTGTAGAATGATGTGTAGAATGATGTGTATAATGATGTGCAGTATGATGTGTAGAATAATGTGCAGATTGATGTGCAGAATGATGTGTAGAATGATGTGTAGAATGATGTGTAGAATGATGTGTAGAATGATGTGTAGATTGTTGTGTAGAATGATGTGTAGAATGATGTGTAGAATGATGTGCAGATTGATGTGTCGAATGATGTGTGGAATGATATGTAGAATGATGTGTAGAAAGTTGTGTAGAATGATGCGTAGAATGATGTGTCGAAAGAGGTGCAGAATGACGCATTGAATGAAGTGTAGAATGATGTGCAGATTGATGTGTCGAATGATGTGTAGAATGATGTGTTGAATGATGTGTGGAAAAATGTGTAGAATGATGCGTAGAATGATGTGTAGAATGATGTGTAGAATGATATGTAGAATGATCTGTAGAATGATGTGTAGAATGATGTGTAGATTTATGTGTAGAATGATGTGCAGATTGATGTGTCGAATGATGTGTAGAATGATCTGTTGAATGATGTGTAGAAGGATGTGTAGAATGATGTGTAGAATGATGTGTAAAATGATATGCAGAATGATGTGTAGAATGATGTGTAGAATGGTGTGTAGAATGATGTGTAAATCATGTGGTGTAGAATGATGTGCAGAATGATGTGTAGAATTATGTGTCGAATGATTTGTAAGAATGATTTATTGCAAGATGAGTAGAAAGATGTGTAGAATGATAGGAAGAATGGTGCGTCGAATGATGTGTAGAATGATGTGTAAAATGATGTGCAGATTCATGTGTCGAAAGATGTGTAGGATGATGTGTAGAATGATGTGTAGAAAGATGTGTAGAATGATGTGTAGAATGTTGAGGAGAATGATGCGTAGAATGATGTGTAGAATGATGTGTAGGATGATGTGCAGAATAACTTGTAGAATGATGTATAGAATGATGCGCAGAATAATGTGTCGAATTATGTGTAGAATGTTGCGTAGAATGATGGGTAGAATGATGTGTAGAATGATGTGTAGAATGATGTGTAGAATGATTTGTAGAACGATGTGTTGAAAGATGTGTAGATTGATGTGTAGAATGTTGTATAGAATGATGTGTTGAAAGATGTGTAGAATGATGTGCAGAATGTTGCGCAGAATGATGCATAGAATGAATTGTAGAATGATGTGTAGAATGATGTGTAAGTCATGTGGTGTAGAATGATGTGTAGAATGATGTGTAGAATGATGTGTAGAATGATTTGTAGAATGATGTGTTGAAAGATGTGTAGAATGATGTGCAGAATGATACGCAGAATGATGCGTAGAATGATGTGTAGAATGATGAGTAGAATGATGTGTAGAATGAAGTTGTGTAGATTGATGTGTAGCATGATGTGTGGAATGATGTGTAGAATAATTTAAATAATAATGTGTTGAAAGATGTGTAGAATGATACGTAGAATGATGCGTAGAATGATGCGTAGAATGATGTGTAGAATGACGTGTCGAATGATATGTAGATTGATGTGTAGAATGATGTGTAAATCAGGTGGTGTAGAATGATGTGTAGAATGATGTGTAGAATTACGTGCAGAATGATTTGTAGAATGATGTGTAGAATGATGTGCAGATTGGTGTGCAGAATGACGTGTAGAATGATGTGTAGAATGATGTGTAGAAAGATGTGTAGAATGGTGCATAGAATGATGTGTAGAATGACGTGAGGAATGATTTGTAGAATGAGGTGTAGAATGATGTGTAGATTGATGTGTAGATGATGTGTAGAATGATGCGTAGAATGATGTGTAGAATGATGTGTAGAATGATGTGCAGATTGATGTGTCGAATGATGTGCAGAATGATGTGTAGAATGATGTGTAGAAAGCTGTGTAGAATGATGCGTAGAATGATGTGTAGAAAGATGCGTAGAATGAGGCGTAGAATGATGAGTAGAATGATGTGTAGAATGATGTGCAGATTGATGTGTCGAATGATGTGAAGAATGATGTGTTGAATGATGTGTAGAAAGATGTGTAGAATGATACGAAGAATGATGCGCAGAATAACGTGTAGAATTATGTGGCGAATGATGTGTACATTGATGTGTAGAATGTTGTGTAGAATGATGTGTTGAAAGATGTGTAGAATGATGTGCAGAATGTTGCGTAGAATGTTGCGTAGAATGATGTGTAGAATGATGTGTAGAATGATGTGTAAATCATGTGGTGTAGAATGATGTGTAAAATGATGTGTAGAATTTTGTGTAGAATGATGTCTTGAAAGATGTGTAGATTGATGTGCAGAATGTTGTGTAGAATGATGTGTTGAAAGATGTGTAGAATGATGTGTAGAATTACGTGTAAATAATGTGGTGCATAATGATGTGTAGAATGATGTGTAGAATTATGTGTAGAATGATTTGAAGAATGATGTGTTGAAAGATGTGTAGAATGATGTGCAGAATGATACGTAGAATGATGCGTAGAATGATGTGTAGAATGGTGAGTAGAATGATGTGTAGAATGACGTTGTGTAGATTGATGTGTAGAAAGATGTGTAGAATGATGCGTAGAATGATGTGTAGAATGATGTGTACAATGATGGGTAGAATGATGTGTTGAAAGATGTGTCGAATAATGCGTAGAATGACGTGTAGAATGATGTGTAGAATGATGTGTAAATCATGTGGTGTAGAATGATGTGTAGAAAGATGTGTAGATTGATGTGCAGAATGATGTGTAGAATGATGTGTAGAATGATGTGCAGAATAATGTGTTGAATGATGTGCAGAATGATGTGTAGAATGATGTGTAGAATGATGTGTTGAAAGATGTGTATAATGATATGTAGAATGATACGGAGAATTATGTGCAGAATGATTTGTAGAATGATGTGTAGAATGACGTGTAGAATGATGTGTAGAATGATGTGTAGAATAATGTGCAGATTGATGTGCAGAATGATGTGTAGAATGATGAGTAGAATGATGTGTAGAATGACGTGTAGAATGATGTGCAGATTGATGTGTCGAAAGATGTGTAGAATGATGCGTAGAATGATGTGTCGAAAGATGTATAAAATGATGCGTAGATGATGTGCAGAATGAAGTGTAGAATGATGTGCAGATTGATGTGTCGAATGATTTGTAGAATGTTGCGTTGAATGATGTGTAGAAAGGTGTGTAGAATGATGCGTAGAATGATGTGTGGAATGATGTGTTGAAAGATGTGTAAAATGATGTGCAGAATGATATGTAGAATGATGTGTAGAATGATGTGCAGAATGATGTGTTGAATGATGTGCAGCATGATGTGTAGAATGATGTGTAGAATGATGCGTAGAATGATGTGTGGAATGATGTGTTGAAAAGATGTGTAAAATGATGTGCAGAATGATATGTAGAATGATGTGTAGAATGATGTGCAGAATGATGTGTAAATCATGTGGTGTAGAATGATGTGCAGAATGATGTGTAGAATTATGTGTCGAATGATTTGTAGAATGATTTGTTGAAAGATGTGTAGAATGATGCGTAGAATGACGTGTAGAATGATGTGCAGAATGATGTGTAGAATGAAGTTGTGAAGATTGATGTGTAGAATGATCTGTAGAATGATGTGTAGAATAATTTGAAGAATGATGTGTTGAAAGATGTGTAGAATGATGCGTTGAATGACGTGCAGAATAATGTGGTGAATGATGTGTAGAATGATGACTCGAATGATGTGCAAATCATGTGGTGTAGAATGATGTGTAGAATGATGTGTAGAATTAAGTGCAGAATGATTTGTAGAATGACGTGTTGAAAGATGTGTAGAATGATATGTTGAATGATACGTAGAATGATGTGTAGAATGATGTGTTGAAAGATGTGTAGAATGATATGTTGAATGATAAGTAGAATGATGTGTAGAATGATGTGCAGAATGATGTGTAGAATGATGTCTAGAATGATGTGTCGAATGATGTGTAGAATAATGTGCAGATTGATGTGCAGAATGATGTGTAGAATGATGTGCAGAATGATGTGTAGAAATATGTGTAGAATGGTGCATAGAATGATGTGTAGAATGATGTGTGGAATGATTTATTGAATAATGTGTGGCATGATGTGTAGAATGATGTGTAGAAAGACGTGTAGAATGATATGTTGAATGATACGTAGAATGATGTGTAGAATGATGTGTAGAATGATGTGTAGAATGATGTCTAGAATGATGTGTCGAATGATGTGTAGGAAATGTGCAGATTGATGTGCAGAATGACGTGTAGATTGATGTGTAGAATGATGTGTAGAATGATGCGTAGAATGATTTGTAGAATGATGTGTAGAATGGTGTGCAGATTGATGTGTCGAATGATGTGTAGGATGATGTGTAGAATGATGTGTAGAAAGATGTGCAGAATGATGCGTAGAATGATGTGTAGAAAGATGTGTAGAATGATGTGAAGAATGTTGAGTAGAATGATGCGTAGAATGATGTGTAGAATGATGTGTAGAATGATGTTGTGCAGAATGATCTATAGAATGATGTGTAGAGTTGTGTGTAGAATGATTTGTAGAATGACGTGTTGAAAGATGTGTAGATTGATGTTCAGAATGTTGTGTAGAATGATGTGTTGAAAGATGTGTAGAATGATGTGTAGAATTTTGCGTAGAATGATGCGTAGAATGAGTTGCAGATTGTTGAGTAGACTGATGTGTAGAATCATCTGTAGAATAATTTGAAGAATGATGTGTTGAAAGATGTGTAGAATGATACGTAGAATGATGTGTAGAATGATGTGTAGAATGATGTGTAGAATGATGTGCAGATTGTTGAGTAGAATGATGTGTAGAATGATGTGTAGACTGATGTGTAGAATGATGTGTAGAATGATGTGTAGAAAGATGTGCATAATGATGTGTAGAATGATGTGTAGAATGATGTATAGAATGATGTGTAAATCATGTGGTGCAGAATGATGAGCAGATTGCTGAGTAGAATGATGTGTGGAATGATGTGTAGAATGATGTGTAGAATGATGTGTAGAATGATGTGTAGAATGATGTGTAGAAAGATGTGCAGATGGATGTGTAGAATGATGTGTAGAATGATGTGTAGAATAATTTGAAGAATGATGTGTTGAAAGATGTGTAGAATGATGTGTAGAATGATGTGAGAATGATGTGCAGATTGATGAGTAGAATGATGTGTAGAATGATGTGTAGAATGAAGTGTAGAAAGATGTGTAGAATTATGTGTCGAATGATGTGTAGAATGATGCGTAGAATGATGCGTAGAATGATGTGTAGATTGATGTGTAGAATGATGTGCAGAATAACGTGTTGATTGATGTGTAGAATGAAGTCTAGAAAATGATGTGTAAATCAAGTGGTGTAGAATGATGTGCAGAATAATGTGCAGAATGATTTGTAAAATGACGTGTTGAAAGATGTGTAGAATGATGTGTAGAATGATACTTAGAATGATGTGTAGAATGATGTGTCGAATGATGAGTAGAATGACGTGTAGAATGATGTGTAGAATGATGTGTAGAATAATGTGCAGATTGATGTGCAGAATGATGTGTAGAATGATGTGTAGAATGATGTGTAGAATGATGTGTAGAATGATGTGTAGAATGATGTGTAGAATGATGCGCAGAATGATGTGTAGAATGATGTGCAGATTGATGTGTCGCATGATGTGTAGAATGATGTGTAGAATGATGTGTAGAAAGTTGTGTAGAATGATGCGTAGAATGATTTGCAGATTGTTGAGTAGACTGATGTGTAGAATCATCTGTAGAATAATTTGAAGAATGATGTGTTGAAAGATGTGTAGAATGATACGTAGAATGATGTGTAGAATGATGTGTAGAATGATGTGTAGAATGATGTGCAGATTGTTGAGTAGAATGATGTGTAGAATGATGTGTAGACTGATGTGTAGAATGATGTGTAGAATGATGTGTAGAAAGATGTGTAGAATGATGTGTCTGATGAGGTGTCGAATAATGTTGTGTAGAATGATGTGTAGAATGATGTGTAGAATGATGTGCAGAATGATATGTGGAAAGATGTGTAGAATGATGTGTAGAATGATTTTGTGCAGAATGATATTTAGAATGACGTGTAGAATGATGTGCAGAATGATGTTGTTTGGAATGATTAGTAGAATGATGTGTAGAATGATGTGCAGAGTTATGTTTTGTGGAAGGATGTGTGGAATTATGTGCAGAATGATGTTTTAGAATGATGTGTAGAATGATGTGTAGAATGATGTTGCGTAGAATGATGTGTAGAATGAAGTTGTGCAGAATGATGTGTAGAATGATGTGTAAAATTATGTTGTGTAGAATGATGTGTAAAGTGATGTGCAGAATAACGTGTAGAATGATGTGCAGAATGATGTGTAGAATGGTGTGTATAATGATGTGCAAAATAACGTGTAGAATGATGTGCATAATGATGTGTAGAATGATGTTGCGTAGAATGATGTGTCGAATGAAGTTGTGCAGAATGATGTGTAGAATGATGTGTAGAATGACGAGGAGAATGATGTGAAGAATGATATGAGAATGATGTCTAAATTGATGTTGTGTAGAATGATATGTAGAATGATTTGTATAGAGTGATGTTTAGAATGATGTGTGGAATGATGTTGTGTAGAATGATGTGTAGAATGATGTGTAGAATGATGTTGTGTAGAATCATGTGTAAAATTATGTGAGAATGATATGTAGATTGATGTTGTGTAGAATGAAGAGTAGAATGATGTGTAGAATGATGTGTCTAATGATGTGTAGAATGATGTGCAGAATGTTATGTGGAATGATGTATAAAATGATGTGTCGAATGATGTTGTGAAGCATGCTTTGTAGAATGATGTGTAGAATGGTTTTGTGCAGAATGATGTGTAGAATGATGTGTAGAATGATGTGTAGAATGATGTTGTTTGGAATGATTTGTAGAATGATGTGTAGAATGATGTGTAGAGTTATGTTGTGTGGAATGATGTGCAGAATTATGTGTAGAATGATGTTTTAGAATGATGTGTAGAATGATGTGTAAAATAATGTGCAGAATGATGTTGCGTAGAATGATGTGCAGAATGAAGTTCTGCAGAATGATGTGTAGAATGATGTGTAAAATGATGCTGTGTAGAATGATGTGTAAAGTGATGTGCAGAATAACGTGTAGAATGATGTGCAGAATGATGTGTAGAATGATGTGTAGAATGGTGTGTAGAATGATGTTGCGTAGAATGATGTGTAGAATGAAGTTGTGCAGAATGATGTGTAAAATGATGTTGTGTAGAATGATGTGTAAAGTGATGTGTAGAATAATGTGTAGGAAGATGTGTAGAATGATGTTGTGTATAATAATGTGTAGAATGAAGTTGTGCAGAATGATATGTAGAATAATGTGTGGAATGATTTGTAGAATGATGTGTAGAATGATGTTTAGAATGATATGCAGAATGATGTTGTTTAGAAAGATGTGTAGAATGATATGCAGAGTGATGTTGTGTAGAATGATGTGTCGAATGACGTTTAGAATGAGGAGTGGAATGATGTGTAGAATGATGTGAGAATGATATGTCGATTGATGTTGTGTAGAATGATGTGCAGAATGATGTGTAGAATTATGTGTCGAATGATGTGTAGAAAGATGTTGTGTCGCATGATGTGTCGAATGATGTGTAGAATGATGTGTAGAAAGATAAACGAAATGACGTGTAGATGATGTGTGGAATGATGTTGTGTAGTATGATGTGTAGATTCTACACATCATTCCACACAGCATTCTCCACATCATTCTACACATCAATCTACATCTCATTCTGCACATCCTTCTTTCTTTCCATCATTCTACACATCATTCTACACATCACTATACACATCATTCTACACGTCATTCTAAACATCATTCTGCTCATCATTCATGCTACACATCATTCGACACATAATTCGACACATCATTCTACACATCATTCTACACATCATTCATTCTGCTCATCATTCTACACAGCATTCTACACGCCATTCTTTACATCATTCTAAATATCAATCATTCGACACATAATTCTACACATCATTCTCCACAACATTCATCTACACATCATTCATCGCAGCATTCTACACATCATTCTAAACATCATTCATTCTACGCATCATTCTACACATCATTCATTCTACACATCCATCTACACATCCTTCTGCACATGATTCTGTACATCATTCTACACATCATTCATTCTAATCATCCATCTGCACATCATTCTACACGTTATTATACACATCATTCTGCACAACATTCTGCACGTCATTCTCCGCATCATTCTACAAAACATCACTCCACACATCATTCTACACATCATTCTACACATCACTCTACACTTCATTCTGCACATCATTCCACACATCATTCGACACAACATCATTCTACACATCATTCATTCTACACATCTTTCGACACGTCATTCTACACATCATTCTACACATCATTCTACACATCATTCATTCTACCCATCATTCCACACATCATTCTACACATCTTTATACACATCATTATACACATCATTCTACACATCATTCATTACATCATTCTACACATCATCTATACATCATCATTCTACAGATCATTCTTCACATCATGCGACAAATCCTTCTGCACAGCATTCTACACGTCGTTCTACATTTCATTCTCCATTTCATTGATTCTGCAAATAATTCAACGCATCATTCTACACATCATTCTACATATCATTCTACACATCATTCTTCGCATCATTCTACACCCCAATCAACACATCATTCTACACATCATTCATTCGACACATCATTCGATACATCATTCGAAAACATCATTCGAAACATCATTTGAACCATCATTCGAAACTTCTTTCATGCTGCACGTCATTCTACACAGCATTCTACACGTCATTCTACACATCATTCTATTCGTAATTCTACACATCATTTTACTCATAATTGTACCCATCGTTCTACACATCATTATACTCATTACTCTACATTTCATTCATTCTACACAACATCATTCTACACATCAGTCATTCTGCACATCATTCCACACATCATTCATTCTACACATCATTCCACAAATCATTCATTCTACACATCATTCTACACATCATTCTTCTCATCTTTCTTCACTTCATTCTACACATCATTCAATCTACACATCATTCTACACATAATTCAACACGTCATTTTACACATCATTATACTCATCATTCTACATTTTATTCATTATACACATCATTCTACTTAGCATTCTACACATCATTCTACACATCAGTCATTCTACACATCATACGACACATAATTCATTCTACACATCATTCTACACATCATTCTGCACGTCAGTC
Source organism: Pristiophorus japonicus (assembly GCF_044704955.1). NCBI lineage: Eukaryota > Metazoa > Chordata > Chondrichthyes > Pristiophoridae > Pristiophorus > Pristiophorus japonicus. Next base: position 2,037,326 of record NW_027252779.1, read on the forward strand.
TACACAGTATTCTGCAAATCATTCATTCTCCACATCTTTCGACACATTATTCTACACTTCATTCTGCACATCATTATACTCATCATTCTACATGTTATTCATTATACACATCATTCTACTTAGCATTCTACACATCATTCTACACATCAGTCATTCTACACATCATACTACACATAATTCATTCTAAACAACATTCCACACATCATTCTACACATCATTCTACATGTCATTCTACACATCATTCATTCTACACATCATTCTACGCATCATTAAGCAAATCAACTACACATCATTCTACACATCATTCGATACATCATTCCACACATCATTCTACACATCTTTGTACACATCATTATACCTATCATTCTACACATCATTCCTTCTGAACAGCATTCTACACATCATTCTACACATCATTCTAAATATCAATCTAGACATCAATCTACACATCATTCATTCTAGACATCATTCTACACGTCATGGTACGCATCGTTCTACACATCATTCTACATATCTTTGATACTGCAAAAAATTTTGCACATCATTCTATATCTCATTCTACACATCAATCTACACATCATTCTGCACATCTTTCATGCTGCACGTAATTCTACACATCATTCTACACGTTATTCTACACATCATTCTAATCATCATTCTACACATCATTCATTCCACACACCAGTCTAAACATCATTCCAAACATCAATCTGCACATCATTCTACACATCATGCTGCTCATACTTCTGCACGCCATTCGACACATCATTCTACATACCATTCATTCTACACATCATTCTACACATCATTCTACACACCATTCATTCTACACATCATTCTTCACATAAATCTTCACATCGTTCTACACATCATTCATTCTACACATCATGCTACACATAATTCTAAACATCATTCTACACATCATTTTATTTATCAATCTACACATCATTCATTCGACACATTATTCCTCACATCATTCTGCACATCATTCTCCGCATCATTCTGCACATCAATCTACACGTCATTCCACACATCATTCATTCTACACATCGTTCTACACATCATTCTACACATCACTATAGACATCATTCTACACATAATTGATTCTCAACATCATTCAACATATCATTCTATAGATCTTTCTACATATCAATCTACACATCATTCTACACATCAATCATTCTACACATCATTCTACACGTCATTCTACACATCATCATTCTGCACATTATTCTACACATCATTCTACGCATCATTCTTTCTACACAACAATCTGTTCTGCATTCTACACGTCATTCTACACATCAGTCATTCTACACATCATTCTACAATTCATTCTACGCATCATTCTACACATCATTCATTCTGCACATCATTCTACACATCATTATACAGCTCATTCCACACATCTTTCTACACATCATTCTGCACATGATTCTACACATAATTCTACACATCATTCTACACATCATTCTGCACATCATTAATTTTACAAATTTTTCGACATATCATTCAACACATCCTTCTGCACATCATTCTACACATCATTATAATCATTATTCTGCACATCATTCATTCTTCATGTTATTCTACACATCATTCTGCATATCATTGATTCTACACATCATTCTACGCATCATTCTACACATCATTCTGCACATCATTCTACACATCATTCTACAAATCATTCATTCGACACACCATTCTACATATCATTCTACACATCATTCATCACTTCATTCTGCACATCATGTAATCATCTTTCATTCTGCACGTCATTCTACACATCATTCTACACATCACTCCGCACATCATTCACTCTCCACATCATGCTACACATCATTCTACACATCATTCTACACATCACTCCGCACATCATTCACTCTCCACATCATTCTACACATCAATCTACACGTCATTCCACACATCATTCATTCTACACATCGTTCTGCACATCATTTTACACATCACTATACACATCATTCTACACATAATTGATTCTTAACATCATTCAACACGTCATTCTACACATCTTTCTACACATCAATCGACACATCATTCTACACATCATTCGACACATCATTCTAAACATCCTTCTATACGTCATTCTACACATCATTCTACGCAACATTCTATGCATCATTCCACACATCATTCCACACAACTTTCATGCTGCACGTCATTCTACACATCAATCTACACGTTATTCGACACATCATTCATTCTGCTCATCATTCTAAACATAAGTCTAAACATCATTCTACACGTCATTATATTCATCATTCTACACATCATTCATTCTACACATTTTTCTACACATCATTATGCTCATCATTCTCCACATCATTCTCCGCATCATTCTGCACATCAATCTACACGTCATTCCACACATCATTCATTCTACACATCGTTCTACACATCATTTTACACATCACTATACACATCATTCTGCACATGATTGATTCTTAACATCATTCAACACATCATTCTATACATCTTTCTACACATCAATTGACACATCATTCTAGACATCATTGGACACATCATTCTAAACATCATTCTGCACATCTTTCATGCTGCACGTCATTCTACACATCATTCTACACATCATTCCACACATAATTCTACAATTCATACTACACATCATTATACTCATCATTCTACACATTATTCAATTTGCACATCATTGTACTTAGCATTCTACACATCATTCTGCACATCAGTCATTCGACACATCATATTATACATCATTCATTCTACACATCATTGTGCACATCATTATACACATCATTCTGCACGTCAGTCTACAAATCATTTTACAAATCATTCTTTCTACACATCTTTCTACACATCAGTCTACACAGCATTCTGCAAATCATTCATTCTATACATCATTCCACACATCATTCTACACATCATTCGATACATCATTCTGCACATCATTCTACACATCATCTTTCTGCACATTATTCGACACATCACTCTGCACATCATTCATTCTGCACAGCTTTCTACACATCACTTTACACATCATTCTACATATCAATCTAGACTTCAATCTGCACATCATTCTATGCATTATTATACACGTCAATTTACAAATCATTCTACACATCATTCTACACATCATTCCACACCTCATTTTACACATCATTCTAGACATCTTTCATGCTGCACGTCATTCTACCCATCATTCTACACATCATTCGACACATCATTCATTCTACTCATCATTCTACACATAAGTCTAAACATCATTCTGCACATCATTATATTCATCATTCTGCACATCATTCATTCTACACATTATTCTACACATAATTTTTCACATCATTCTGCACATCACTCTCAGCATCATTCTACACATCAATCGACACTTCATTCTACACATCATTCATTCCACACATCGTTCTACACATCATTCTACACATCACTATATACATCATTCTACACATCATTGTTTCTTAACTTCATTCAACACATCATTCTACACATCTTTCTACACATCAATCTCCACATCATTCTACACACCATTCGACACATCATTCTAAACATCATTCTGCACATCATTTTTCACATCTTTCATGATGCACGTCATTCTACACATCATTCTACACATCATTCTACATGTCATTTTAAACATCATTCTACAATTCATTCATTCTACACATAATTCTTTACATCATTCTACACATCATTCTACACGTAATTCTACACATCATGCTGCTCATCCTTCTGCACGTCATTACACACATCATTCTACATATCATTCATTCTACACATCATTATACACATCATTTGAAACTTGATTCTACACTTCATTCATTCTACACATCAACCTACACATCTTTCTGCACATCATTCTACACATCATTCTACACATCATTATACATTTCATCATTCTACACATCATTATAGACATCATGCTGCACTTCATTCGACACAGCATTCGAAACATCGTTCTACATATCATTCCACACATTATTGATTCTGCAAATGATTCGATACATCATTCTACACATCATTCTACACATCATTCGACACATAATTTTACGCATCATTCTACACATCAATCTACACGTCATTCCACACGACATTCATTGTACACATCTTTCTACAAATCATCCTACACATCACTATACACATCATTCTACACATCATTGATTCTTAACATCATTCAACACATCGTTCTACATAACATGCTACGCATTATTCGACAGATCATGCATCCTACACATCATCTACACACACTTCTCCACATCATTCTGCACATCATTTATTCTACTCATCATTCTGCACATCATTCTGCACATCATTCTAAACATCATTGGATACATCATTATGCACATCATTCTACACATCATTCTACACATCATTCCACATGTCATTCATTTTTCGCATCATTATACACATCATTCGACACTTGATTCTGCACTTCATTCATTCTACACATCAAACTGCACATTTTCTACACATCATTCTACACATCATTCTACACATCATTCTACATATCATCATTTAGCACATCACTATACACATCATGCTGCACATCATTCTGCACAGCATTCGACACATCGTTCTACATATCATTCTACACATCATTGATTCTGGAAATGATTCTACACATCATGATTCACATCATTCGACACATCATTCTACACATCATTCGACACATCATTCTAAACATTATTCTACACATCATTCTACACATCTTACATGCTCCACGTCATTTTGCACATCATTCTACACATCATTCATTCTACACATCATTCTACACATCATTCTACACATCATTCCACATATAATTCTACACATCATTCTGCATATCATTCTACACATCATTTTACACATCATTCTACACATCGTTGTACACATCTTTCCACACATCATTCTCCACATCATACATTCTGCACATCATTCTCCACATCATTCTTCACATCATGCGACATATCATTCTACACATGATTCTACACGTCATTATACACATCATTCATATTACACATCATTCTACAGATCATTCAATCTGCACATCATTCTATACAACATTATACATATTAATCTACACAACTTTCTAAACGTCATTCATTGTACACATCATTCGACACATCATTCTACATAATTCTACACAACATTCTGAACATCATTATACACATCATTCTACACAACATTCTGCACATCATTCTACACATCATCATTCTACACATCATTCTTCACATCGTTCTACACATCATTCTACACATAATTCGACACATCATTCGACACATCATTCTACGCATCATTCTACACTTCATTCTACCCATCATTCTACACATCATTCAACACGTCATCATTCTACACATCATTCTACACATCACTCTACACATCATTCTACACATCAATCTACACATCATTCTGCATAGTATTCTACACATTATTCATTCTACACATCATTCTACACATCATTCTATATATCATTCTAAACATCATGCTACACATCATGCATTCTGCACATCATTCTACACATCATTCTACCCATCATTCTGCACATCATTCAACACATCATCATTCTACACATCATTCTGCATATTTTTCAACACATCATTCTAGACGTCATTCTACACATCATTCTACACGTCAATTTACGCACCATTCTATATATCATTCTACACATCATTCTACAAACCATTCTCGACATCCTTCTACACATCATTGTACACATCCTTCTCCAAATCATTCCACACATCTTTCTACACATCATTCATTCGATTCATCATTCAACACATCATTCTACCCATCATGGTAAACATCATTCCACACATCATTGCACACATCATTCCACACATCATTCCACACCTCATTCCAAATATCATTCCACGCATCATTCCACACATCATTCCACACATCATTGCAAACATCATTTCACACTTCATTCCACCCATCATTCCACACATCATTTCACACCTCATTCCACAACATTCAACACATCATTCCACACATCAATCCACACATCATTCCACACATTAGTCCACACCTCATTCCACAACTCATTCCACACCTCATTCCACCCATCATTCCACACATCATTCCACACATCATTCCACAACATTCCTCAACATTGCACACATCATTCCACACATCATTCCACACATCACTCCATACCTCATTCCACAACTCATTCCCCACATCATTCCACACATCATTCCACACATCATTCCAAACATCATTCCAAACCTCATTCCACGTAACATTCCACACCTCATTCCACACATCATTCCAAACATCATTCAACAACGTCATTCCACATACCATTCCACATCTCATTCCACTCATCATTCCACACATCATTCCACACATCAGCCCATACCTCATTCCACACCTCATTCCACACTTCATTCCGCACATCATTCCACACATCATTCCACATATCAGTCCACACATCATTCCAAACATCATTCCTTATCACATTCCACATAACATTCCACGCATCATTCCACACATCATTCCAAACATCATTCATCGCATCATTCGATGCATCATTCCACACATCATTCCACGCATCTTTCCATACTTCATTCCACACATCATTCCTCACCTCATTCCACACGTCATTACACACATCATTCCACACATCATTTCAAACATCATTCCAAACATCATACCACATCACATTCCACACATCATTCCACACCATGTTCCAGGCATCATTCCAAACATCATTACATACATCATTCCACACATCATTCCACACAACATTTCACGCATCTTTCCACACATCATTCCACACCTCATTCCACACCTCATTCCACACCTCATTCCAAATATCATTCCACGCATCATTCCACACATCATTCCACATATCATTGCACTCCTCATTCCACCCCTCATTCCATACCTCATTCCACACCGCATTCCACACCTCGTTCCACTCATCATTCCACACATCATTCAACAACATTCCACATCATTCCAAACATCATTCCACTCATCATTCCACACATCATTCCACACATCATTCTACACATGATTCCAAACATCATTCCACACACCATTCCACACACCATTCCAAACATCATTCCACACATCATTCCACACATCTTTCCAAACTTCATTCCACACATCATTCCACACATCATTCCACACATCATTCCAAACATCATTCCACATCACATTCCACATCATTACACATATCATTCCACACCATATTCCAGGCATCATTCCACACATCATTCCAAACATCATTACATACCTCATTCCACACCACATTCCACACCTCATTCCACACATCATTCCGCACCTCATTCCACACATCATTCCACACATCATTGTACACATCATTCCACACAGCATTCCACACATCATTCCACACCTAATTCCACACATCATTCCACAACATTCCACACATCATTCCACACAACAATCCACACATCATTCCACACCTCATTCCACACATCACTCCATACCTCATTCCACAACTCATTCCCCACATCATTCCACACATCATTCCACACATCATTCCAAACATCATTCCACACCTCATTCCACGTAACATTCCACACCTCATTCCACACAACATTCCAAACTACATTTCACACATCATTCCTCACCTCATTCCACACATCATTCCACACATCATTCAATACATCATCCCACATATCATTCCACACATCATTCCACACATTATTCCAAACATCATTCCACAAGCATTCCACACATCATTGCACACATCATTCCACACATCATTCCATAACGCATTCCACACATCATTCCACACATCATTCCACACAGCATTCCAAATATCATTCCACACCTCATTCCACATATCATTCCATGCATCATTCCACATCTGATTCCACACATCATTCCACACATCATTCCATACATCATTCCAGATGTCATTCGACACATCATTCCACACATCTTTCCACACTTCATTCCACACAACATTCCAAATATCATCCACTCCTCATTCCACATATCATTCCACGCATCATTCCATATCTCATTCTACACATCATTCCACACATCATTCCAAACATCATTCAACAACCTCATTCCACATATCATTCCACACATCATTCCACATATCATTCCACACCCCATTCCACACCTCATTCCACAAATCATTCCAAAACATTCAACACATCATTCCACACATCATTCCAAACATCATTCATCGCATCATTCCATGCATCATTCCACACATCATTCCACGCATCTTTCCACACTTCATTCCACACATCATTCCTCACTTCATTCCACACATCATTACACACATCATTCCACACATCATTTCAAACATGATTCCAAACACCATACCACATCACATTCCACACATCATTCCACACCATATTCCACGCATCATTCCAAACATCATTACTTACATCATTCCACACATCATTCCACACAACATTTCACACATCATTCCACACATGGTTCCACACCTCATTCCACACCTCATTCCACACCTCATTCCAAATATCATTCCACGCATCATTCCACACATCATTCCACACATCATTCCACACATCATTCCACCCCTCATTCCATACCTCATTCCCCACCGCATTCCACACATCGTTCCACTCATCATTCCACACATCATTCAAAAACATTCCACATCATTCCAAACATCATTCCACTCATCATTCCACACATCATTGTACACATCATTCCACACATCATTCCGCACATCATTCCACACCTAATTCCACACATCATTCCACAACATTCCACACATCATTCCACACATCAATTCGCACATCATTCCACACATTAGTCCACACCTCATTCCACACCTCATTCCACAACTCATCCACAACTCAATCCGCACTTCATTCCACATATCATTCCACACATCATTCCGCACATCATTCCAGATATTATTCGACACATCATTGCACACATCATTCCACACAGAATTCCATACATCATTACACAAAATTCCACACATGATTCCACACAGCATTCCACACATCATTGAAACATCATTCCACACATCATTCCATACAGCATTCCACACAGCATTCCACACCTCATTCCACATATCATTCCACGCATCATTCCAGATCTCATTCCACACATAATTAGACGCAACATTCCACACCTCATTCCACACATCATTCCACACATCATTGCACACATCATTGCACACATCATTGCACACATCATTGCACACATCACTCCACACATCATTCCACATAACATTCCACAACATTCCACACATCATTCCACACATCAATCCACACATCGCTCCACACATCAGTCCACACCTCATTCCACAACTCATTCCAAACATCATTCCACACATCATTCCACACATTATTCCACACATCATTCCAAACATCAGTCCACACATCATTCCAGACATCATTCCAAATATTATTCGACACATCATTGCACACATCATTCCAAACTTCATTCCACACATCATTCCGCACCTCATTCCACTCATCATTCCACACATCATTCAATACAACATTCCACATATCATTCCACACATCATTCCACACATCATTCCACACATCATTCCACACATCATTGCACACATCATTCCACACCTCATTCCACACATCATTCCACACATTTCCACACAACATTCCACACAACATTCCACTCCTCATTCCAAACGTCCTTCCACACCTCATTCCACATATCATTCCACACGTCATTCCACACATCATTCCACATATCATTCCACACATCATTCCACATATCATTCCACGCATCATTCCACACATCATTCCACACATCATTCCACATATCATTCGACACATCATTCGACACATCATTCCATCCCTCATTCCACACTTCATTCCACACCTCATTCCACACATCATTGATGACATCGTTGCACATATCATTCCACACATCAATCCACTCATCATTCCATCCCTCATTCCACACCTCATTGAACACCTTATTCCACACATCATTCCACACATCATTCCACACCCCATTCCACACCTCATTCCACATATCATTCCACAACATTCAACACATCATTCCACAACTCATTCCACACATCATTCCACACATCATTCCAAACATCATTCCACATCACATTCCACATAACATTCGACGCATCATTCCACACATCATTCCAAATATCATTCCACACACCATTCCATACATCATTGCTCACTTCATTCCACACCTCATTCCACACCTCATTCCACACATCATTCGACACATCATTCAACACCTCATTCCACACCTCATTCCACACCTCATTCCAAATATCATTCCACGCATCATTCCACACATCATTCCACACCTCATTCCACACCTCATTCCACCCATCATTCCACACATCATTCAACAACATTCCACAACATTCCACATATCATTCCACACATCGGTCCTTTTCTCATTCCACACCTCATTCCACACATCATTCCACAATTCATTTCAAACATCATTCCACATCACATTCCACATCATTCCACACCATATTCCACGCATCATTCCACACATCATTCCAAACATCATCACATACATCATTCCACACATCATTCCACACATCATTCCACACATTATTCCACACATCATTCCACACATTATTCCAAACATCATTCCACACATCATTCCACACATCATTCCACACATCATTGCACACATCATTCCACACATCATTCCACACATCATTCCACACATCATTCCACACATCGTTCCACACCTCATTCCACAACATTCCACAAATCATTCCACACATCAATCCACAAATCATTCCACACATCATTCCACAAATCATTCCACACATCATTGACACATCATTCCACACCTCATTCCACACATCATTCCATAACATTACACACATCATTACACACATCAATCCACACATCATTCCACACATCATTCCACACATCATTCCAAACATAATTCCAAACATTATTCCACACATCATTCCACACATCATTCCACGCATCATTGACACATCATTCCATACCTCATTCCACTCATCATTCCATAAAATTCCACACATCATTCCACACATCATCTCACACATCATTGTCACATCATGCCACACATCAATCCACACATCATTCCACACATTAGTCCACACAGCATTCAACACATCATTCCACATAACATTCCAAATATCATCCAATCATCATTCCTCATATAATTCCACGCATCATTCCACACAGCATTTCTCACATCATTCCACACATCATTCCAATCATCATTCCACATCACATTCCACAGAACATTTCACGCATCATTCCACAAATCATTCCAAAAATCATTCCACACATCATTCCATACATCATTCCATCCCTCATTCCACACCTCATTCCACACCTCATTCCAAACATCATTGCATACATCATTGCACATATCATTCCACATATCATTCCACACATCATTCCACACATCATTCCACAAACCATTCCACACCTCATTCCACACATCATTCCACACATCATTTCACACTTCAGCCCATACCTCATTCCACACCTCATTTCACACATCATTCCACACATCATTCCACACATCATTCCAATCATCATTCCACATCACATTCCACAGAACATTTCACGCATCATTCCACATATCATTCCAAAAATTCTTTCCACACATCATTCCACAAATCATTCCACACATCATTGACACATCATTCCACACCTCATTCCACCCCTCATTCCATACCTCATTGAACACCTCATTCCAGACATCATTCCACACATCATTCCATACAACAATCCACGCATCATTCCATCCCTCATTCCACACGTCATTGAACACCTCATTCCACACATCATTCCACACATCATTCAATACATCAATCAATACATCATTCCACATATCATTCCACACATCTTTCCACACATCATTCCACACATCATTCCACACGGCATTCCACACATCATTCCACACATCATTCCACACATTAGTCCACACATCATTCCACACAGCATTCCACACCTCATTCCACACATCATTCCACACATCATTCAATACATCATTCGACACATCATTCCAAACATCACTCCAAACATCATTCCACACCTCATTCCACATAACATTCCACACATCATTCCTCACCTCATTCCACACATCATTCCACACATCATTCAATACATCATTCAATACATCATTCCACATATCATTCCACACATCTTTCCACTCTTCATTCCACACATCATTCCATACGGCATTCCACACATCATTCCACACATCATTCCACACATCAGTCCATACCTGATTCCAAACCTCATTCCACACCTCATTTCACACATCATTCCACACATTATTCCACACATCATTCCACACATCATTCCAAACATCACTCCAAACATCATTCCACACCTCATTCCACATAACATTCCACACATCATTCCTCACCTCATTCCACACAACATTCCACACATCATACAATACATCATTCAATACATCATTCCACATATCATTCCACACATCTTTCCACATATCATTCCACACATCATTCCACACGGCATTCCACACATGATTCCACACATCATTCCGCTCCGCATTCCACACATCATTCCACACATCATTGCACACATCATTCCACACCTCATTCCAAACCACATTCCACACATCATTCCACACATTAGTCCACACATCATTCCACACAGCATTCCACACCTCATTCCACACTTCATTCCACACATCATTCAATACATCATTCCACACATCATTCCAAACATCACTCCAAACATCATTCCACACCTCATTCCATACGGCATTCCACACATCATTCCACACATCATTCCACACATCAGTCCATACCTGATTCTAAACCTCATTCCACACCTCATTTCACACATCATTCCACACATCATTCCACACATCATTCCACACATCATTCCAAACATCACTCCAAACATCATTCCACACCTCATTCCACATAACATTCCACACATCATTCCTCACCTCATTCCACACAACATTCCACACATCATACAATACATCATTCAATACATCATTCCACATATCATTCCACACATCTTTCCACATATCATTCCACACATCATTCCACACGGCATTCCACACATGATTCCACACATCATTCCGCTCCGCATTCCACACATCATTCCACACATCATTGCAAACATCATTCCACACCTCATTCCAAACCACATTCCACACATCATTCACACATTAGTCCACACATCATTCCACACAGCATTCCACACCTCATTCCACACTTCATTCCACACATCATTCAATACATCATTCCACACATCATTCCAAACATCACTCCAAACATCATTCCACACCTCATTCCACATAACATTCCACACATCATTCCTCACCTCATTCCACACATCATTCCACACATCATTCAATACATCATTCAATACATCATTCCACATAACATTCCACACATCTTTCCACTCTTCATTCCACACATCATTCCATACGGCATTCCACACATCATTCCACACATCATTCCACACATCAGTCCATACCTGATTCCAAACCTCATTCCACACCTCATTTCACACATCATTCCACACATCATTCCACACATCATTCCACACATCATTCCAAACATCACTCCAAACATCATTCCACACCTCATTCCACATAACATTCCACACATCATTCCTCACCTCATTCCACACAACATTCCACACATCATTCAATACATCATTCAATACATCATTCCACATATCATTCCACACATCTTTCCACATATCATTCCACACATCATTCCACACGGCATTCCACACATGATTCCACACATCATTCCGCACCGCATTCCACACATCATTCCACACATCATTGCACACATCATTCCACACCTCATTCCAAACCACATTCCACACATCATTCCACACAGCATTCCACACATCATTCTACACAACATTCCAAATATCATCCAATCCTCATTCCTCATATCATTACACGCATCATTCCACATCTCATTCCACACTTCATTCCACACATCATTCCACACCTCATTCCACACCTCATTCCACACATCATTCCACACATCATTCCACACTGCATTCCAAATATCATTCCACACCTCATTCCACACCTAATTCCACACATCATTCCACACGTAATTCCACGCGTCATTCCACACAGCATTCCACACATCATTCCATAACATTCCACACATCATTCCACACATCACTCCATCCCTCATTCCACACCTCATTCCACACCTCATTCCACACATCATTGCATACATCATTGCACATATCATTTCACACAACATTCCACACATCATTCCACATCTCATTCCACGTATCATTCCGCAACATTCAACACATAATTCCACACATCAATCCACACTTCATTCCATCCCTCATTCCACACTTCATTGAAAACCTCATTCCACACATCATTCCGCACATCATTCCACACCCCATTCCACACCCCATTCCACAAATCATTCCAAAACATTCAACACATCATTCCACACATCATTCCACGCATCATTCCACGCATCATTCCACGCATCATTCCACACATCATTCCACACATCATTCCGCATATCATTCCACACATCATTCGACACATCATTCCATCCCTCATTCCACACCTCATTCCACACCTCATTCCACACATCATTGATTACATCATTGCACATATCATTCCACACATCATTCCACACACCATTCCACACCTCATTTCACATATCATTCCACAACATTTAACACATCATTCCACACATCAATCCACCCCTCATTCCATACCTCATTCCACACCGCATTCCACACATCGTTCCACTCATCATTCCACACATCATTCAAAAACATTCCACTTCATTCCAAACATCATTCCACTCATCATTCCACACATCATTCCACACATCATTACACACATCTTTCCAAACTTCATTCCACACATCATTCCACACATCATTCCACACATCATTCCAAACATCATTCCACATCACATTCCACATCATTACACACATCATTCCACACCATATTCCAGGCATCATTCCACACATCATTCCAAACATCATTACATACCTCATTCCACACATCATTCCACACATCATTCCACACATCATTCCACACCTCATTCCACACCTCATTCCACACCTCATTCCACACCTCATTCCGCACCTCATTCCACACATCATTCCACACATCATTGTACACATCATTCCACACATCATTCCGCACATCATTCCACACCTAATTCCACACATCATTCCACAACATTCCACACATCATTCCACACATCAATTCGCACATCATTCCACACATTAGTCCACACCTCATTCCAAACCTCATTCCACAACTCATCCACAACTCAATCCGCACATCATTCCACATATCATTCCACACATCATTCCACACATCATTCCAGATATTATTCGACACATCATTGCAAACATCATTCCACACAGAATTCCATACATCATTACACAAAATTCCACACATGATTCCACACAGCATTCCACACATCATTGACACATCATTCCACACATCATTCCATACAGCATTCCACACAGCATTCCACACATCATTCCACACCTCATTCCACACATCATTCCACACATCATTGCACACATCATTCCACACAGCTTTCCAAACATCATTCCACACCTCATTCCAGACATCATTGATTACATCATTGCACATATCATTCCACACATCATTCCACACACCATTCCACACCACATTTCACATATCATTCCACAACATTTAACACATCATTCCACACATCAATCCACCCCTCATTCCATACCTCATTCCACACCGCATTCCACACATCGTTCCACTCATCATTCCACACATCATTCAAAAACATTCCACATCAATCCAAACATCATTCCACTCATCATTCCACACATCATTCCACACATCATTCTACACATGATTCCAAACATCATTCCACACATCATTTCACACATCATTCCAAACATCATTCCACACATCATTACACACATCTTTCCAAACTTCATTCCACACATCATTCCACACATCATTCCACACATCATTCCAAACATCATTCCACATCACATTCCACATCATTACACACATCATTCCACACCATATTCCAGGCTTCATTCCACACATCATTCCAAACATCATTACATACCTCATTCCACACATTATTCCACACATCATTCCACACATCATTCCACACCTCATTCCACACAACATTCCACACCTCATTCCACACCTCATTCCGCACATCATTGTACACATCATTCCACACATCATTCCGCACATCATTCCACACCTCATTCCACACCTCATTCCACACCTCATTCCACACCTCATTCCGCACCTCATTCCACACATCATTCCACACATCATTGCACACAACATTCCACACCTCATTCCACACATCATTCCACACATCATTGCACACATCATTGCACACATCATTGCACACATCATTGCACACATCACTCCACACATCATTCCACATAACATTCCACAACATTCCACACATCATTCCACACATCAATCCACACATCGCTCCACACATCAGTCCACACCTCATTCCAAACCACATTCCACACATCATTCCACAAAGCATTCCACACATCATTCTACACAACATTCCAAATATCATCCAATCCTCATTCCTCATATCATTACACGCATCATTCCACATCTCATTCCACACTTCATTCCACACATCATTCCACACCTCATTCCACACGTCATTCCACACATCATTCCACACATCATTCCACACTGAATTCCAAATATCATTCCACACCTCATTCCACACCTCATTCCACACATCATTCCACACGTAATTCCACGCGTCATTCCACACAGCATTCCACACATCATTCCATAACATTCCACACATCATTCCACACATCAGTCCATCCCTCATTCCACACCTCATTCCACACCTCATTCCACACATCATTGCATACATCATTGCACATAACATTTCACACAACATTCCACACATCATTCCACACCTCATTCCACGTATCATTCCGCAACATTCAACACTTAATTCCGCACATCATTCCACACCCCATTCCACACCTCATTCCACAAATCATTCCAAAACATTCAACACATCATTCCACACATCATTCCAAACATCATTCATCGCATCATTCCATGCATCATTCCACACATCATTCCACGCATCTTTCCACACTTCATTCCACACATCATTCCTCACTTCATTCCACACATCATTACACACATCATTCCACACATCATTTCAAACATGATTCCAAACACCATACCACATCACATTCCACACATCATTCCACACCATATTCCACGCATCATTCCAAACATCATTACTTACATCATTCCACACATCATTCCACACAACATTTCACACATCATTCCACACATGGTTCCACACCTCATTCCACACCTCATTCCACACCTCATTCCAAATATCATTCCACGCATCATTCCACACATCATTCCACACATCATTCCACACATCATTCCACCCCTCATTCCATACCTCATTCCCCACCGCATTCCACACATCGTTCCACTCATCATTCCACACATCATTCAAAAACATTCCACATCATTCCAAACATCATTCCACTCATCATTCCACACATCATTCCACACAACATTCTACACATGATTCCAAACATCATTCCACACATCATTCCACACATCATTCCAAACATCATTCCACACATCATTACACACATCTTTCCAAACTTCATTCCACACATCATTCCACACATCATTCCACACATCATTCCAAACATCATTCCACATCACATTCCACATCATTACACACATCATTCCACACCATATTCCAGGCATCATTCCACACATCATTCCAAACATCATTACATACCTCATTCCACACATCATTCCACACATCATTCCACACATCATTCCACACCTCATTCCACACCTCATTCCACACCTCATTCCACACCTCATTCCGCACCTCATTCCACACATCATTCCACACATCATTGTACACATCATTCCACACATCATTCCGCACATCATTCCACACCTAATTCCACACATCATTCCACAACATTCCACACATCATTCCACACATCAATTCGCACATCATTCCACACATTAGTCCACACCTCATTCCACACCTCATTCCACAACTCATCCACAACTCAATCCGCACTTCATTCCACATATCATTCCACACATCATTCCGCACATCATTCCAGATATTATTCGACACATCATTGCACACATCATTCCACACAGAATTCCATACATCATTACACAAAATTCCACACATGATTCCACACAGCATTCCACACATCATTGAAACATCATTCCACACATCATTCCATACAGCATTCCACACAGCATTCCACACCTCATTCCACATATCATTCCACGCATCATTCCAGATCTCATTCCACACATCATTAGACGCAACATTCCACACCTCATTCCACACATCATTCCACACATCATTGCACACATCATTGCACACATCATTGCACACATCATTGCACACATCACTCCACACATCATTCCACATAACATTCCACAACATTCCACACATCATTCCACACATCAATCCACACATCGCTCCACACATCAGTCCACACCTCATTCCACAACTCATTCCAAACATCATTCCACACATCATTCCACACATTATTCCACACATCATTCCAAACATCAGTCCACACATCATTCCAGACATCATTCCAAATATTATTCGACACATCATTGCACACATCATTCCAAACTTCATTCCACACATCATTCCGCACCTCATTCCACTCATCATTCCACACATCATTCAATACAACATTCCACATATCATTCCACACATCATTCCACACATCATTCCACACATCATTCCACACATCATTGCACACATCATTCCACACCTCATTCCACACATCATTCCACACATTTCCACACAACATTCCACACAACATTCCACTCCTCATTCCAAACGTCCTTCCACACCTCATTCCACATATCATTCCACACGTCATTCCACACATCATTCCACATATCATTCCACACATCATTCCACATATCATTCCACGCATCATTCCACACATCATTCCACACATCATTCCACATATCATTCGACACATCATTCGACACATCATTCCATCCCTCATTCCACACTTCATTCCACACCTCATTCCACACATCATTGATGACATCGTTGCACATATCATTCCACACATCAATCCACTCATCATTCCATCCCTCATTCCACACCTCATTGAACACCTTATTCCACACATCATTCCACACATCATTCCACACCCCATTCCACACCTCATTCCACATATCATTCCACAACATTCAACACATCATTCCACAACTCATTCCACACATCATTCCACACATCATTCCAAACATCATTCCACATCACATTCCACATAACATTCGACGCATCATTCCACACATCATTCCAAATATCATTCCACACACCATTCCATACATCATTGCTCACTTCATTCCACACCTCATTCCACACCTCATTCCACACATCATTCGACACATCATTCAACACCTCATTCCACACCTCATTCCACACCTCATTCCAAATATCATTCCACGCATCATTCCACACATCATTCCACACCTCATTCCACACCTCATTCCACCCATCATTCCACACATCATTCAACAACATTCCACAACATTCCACATATCATTCCACACATCGGTCCTTTTCTCATTCCACACCTCATTCCACACATCATTCCACAATTCATTTCAAACATCATTCCACATCACATTCCACATCATTCCACACCATATTCCACGCATCATTCCACACATCATTCCAAACATCATCACATACATCATTCCACACATCATTCCACACATCATTCCACACATTATTCCACACATCATTCCACACATTATTCCAAACATCATTCCACACATCATTCCACACATCATTCCACACATCATTGCACACATCATTCCACACATCATTCCACACATCATTCCACACATCATTCCACACATCGTTCCACACCTCATTCCACAACATTCCACAAATCATTCCACACATCAATCCACAAATCATTCCACACATCATTCCACAAATCATTCCACACATCATTGACACATCATTCCACACCTCATTCCACACATCATTCCATAACATTACACACATCATTACACACATCAATCCACACATCATTCCACACATCATTCCACACATCATTCCAAACATAATTCCAAACATTATTCCACACATCATTCCACACATCATTCCACGCATCATTGACACATCATTCCATACCTCATTCCACTCATCATTCCATAAAATTCCACACATCATTCCACACATCATCTCACACATCATTGTCACATCATGCCACACATCAATCCACACATCATTCCACACATTAGTCCACACAGCATTCAACACATCATTCCACATAACATTCCAAATATCATCCAATCATCATTCCTCATATAATTCCACGCATCATTCCACACAGCATTTCTCACATCATTCCACACATCATTCCAATCATCATTCCACATCACATTCCACAGAACATTTCACGCATCATTCCACAAATCATTCCAAAAATCATTCCACACATCATTCCATACATCATTCCATCCCTCATTCCACACCTCATTCCACACCTCATTCCAAACATCATTGCATACATCATTGCACATATCATTCCACATATCATTCCACACATCATTCCACACATCATTCCACAAACCATTCCACACCTCATTCCACACATCATTCCACACATCATTTCACACTTCAGCCCATACCTCATTCCACACCTCATTTCACACATCATTCCACACATCATTCCACACATCATTCCAATCATCATTCCACATCACATTCCACAGAACATTTCACGCATCATTCCACATATCATTCCAAAAATTCTTTCCACACATCATTCCACAAATCATTCCACACATCATTGACACATCATTCCACACCTCATTCCACCCCTCATTCCATACCTCATTGAACACCTCATTCCAGACATCATTCCACACATCATTCCATACAACAATCCACGCATCATTCCATCCCTCATTCCACACGTCATTGAACACCTCATTCCACACATCATTCCACACATCATTCAATACATCAATCAATACATCATTCCACATATCATTCCACACATCTTTCCACACATCATTCCACACATCATTCCACACGGCATTCCACACATCATTCCACACATCATTCCACACATTAGTCCACACATCATTCCACACAGCATTCCACACCTCATTCCACACATCATTCCACACATCATTCAATACATCATTCGACACATCATTCCAAACATCACTCCAAACATCATTCCACACCTCATTCCACATAACATTCCACACATCATTCCTCACCTCATTCCACACATCATTCCACACATCATTCAATACATCATTCAATACATCATTCCACATATCATTCCACACAT
Source organism: Pristiophorus japonicus (assembly GCF_044704955.1). Classification (NCBI taxonomy): domain Eukaryota; kingdom Metazoa; phylum Chordata; class Chondrichthyes; family Pristiophoridae; genus Pristiophorus; species Pristiophorus japonicus. The sequence goes on from NW_027252779.1 coordinate 2,058,639, forward strand.
CTTTCCACTCTTCATTCCACACATCATTCCATACGGCATTCCACACATCATTCCACACATCATTCCACACATCAGTCCATACCTGATTCCAAACCTCATTCCACACCTCATTTCACACATCATTCCACACATCATTCCACACATCATTCCACACATCATTCCAAACATCACTCCAAACATCATTCCACACCTCATTCCACATAACATTCCACACATCATTCCTCACCTCATTCCACACAACATTCCACACATCATACAATACATCATTCAATACATCATTCCACATATCATTCCACACATCTTTCCACATATCATTCCACACATCATTCCACACGGCATTCCACACATGATTCCTCACATCATTCCGCTCCGCATTCCACACATCATTCCACACATCATTGCACACATCATTCCACACCTCATTCCAAACCACATTCCACACATCATTCCACACATTAGTCCACACATCATTCCACACAGCATTCCACACCTCATTCCACACTTCATTCCACACATCATTCAATACATCATTCCACACATCATTCCAAACATCACTCCAAACATCATTCCACACCTCATTCCATACGGCATTCCACACATCATTCCACACATCATTCCACACATCAGTCCATACCTGATTCCAAACCTCATTCCACACCTCATTTCACACATCATTCCACACATCATTCCACACATCATTCCACACATCATTCCAAACATCACTCCAAACATCATTCCACACCTCATTCCACATAACATTCCACACATCATTCCTCACCTCATTCCACACAACATTCCACACATCATACAATACATCATTCAATACATCATTCCACATATCATTCCACACATCTTTCCACATATCATTCCACACATCATTCCACACGGCATTCCACACATGATTCCACACATCATTCCGCTCCGCATTCCACACATCATTCCACACATCATTGCACACATCATTCCACACCTCATTCCAAACCACATTCCACACATCATTCACACATTAGTCCACACATCATTCCACACAGCATTCCACACCTCATTCCACACTTCATTCCACACATCATTCAATACATCATTCCACACATCATTCCAAACATCACTCCAAACATCATTCCACACCTCATTCCACATAACATTCCACACATCATTCCTCACCTCATTCCACACATCATTCCACACATCATTCAATACATCATTCAATACATCATTCCACATAACATTCCACACATCTTTCCACTCTTCATTCCACACATCATTCCATACGGCATTCCACACATCATTCCACACATCATTCCACACATCAGTCCATACCTGATTCCAAACCTCATTCCACACCTCATTTCACACATCATTCCACACATCATTCCACACATCATTCCACACATCATTCCAAACATCACTCCAAACATCATTCCACACCTCATTCCACATAACATTCCACACATCATTCCTCACCTCATTCCACACAACATTCCACACATCATTCAATACATCATTCAATACATCATTCCACATATCATTCCACACATCTTTCCACATATCATTCCACACATCATTCCACACGGCATTCCACACATGATTCCACACATCATTCCGCACCGCATTCCACACATCATTCCACACATCATTGCACACATCATTCCACACCTCATTCCAAACCACATTCCACACATCATTCCACACAGCATTCCACACATCATTCTACACAACATTCCAAATATCATCCAATCCTCATTCCTCATATCATTACACGCATCATTCCACATCTCATTCCACACTTCATTCCACACATCATTCCACACCTCATTCCACACCTCATTCCACACATCATTCCACACATCATTCCACACTGCATTCCAAATATCATTCCACACCTCATTCCACACCTAATTCCACACATCATTCCACACGTAATTCCACGCGTCATTCCACACAGCATTCCACACATCATTCCATAACATTCCACACATCATTCCACACATCACTCCATCCCTCATTCCACACCTCATTCCACACCTCATTCCACACATCATTGCATACATCATTGCACATATCATTTCACACAACATTCCACACATCATTCCACATCTCATTCCACGTATCATTCCGCAACATTCAACACATAATTCCACACATCAATCCACACTTCATTCCATCCCTCATTCCACACTTCATTGAAAACCTCATTCCACACATCATTCCGCACATCATTCCACACCCCATTCCACACCCCATTCCACAAATCATTCCAAAACATTCAACACATCATTCCACACATCATTCCACGCATCATTCCACGCATCATTCCACGCATCATTCCACACATCATTCCACACATCATTCCGCATATCATTCCACACATCATTCGACACATCATTCCATCCCTCATTCCACACCTCATTCCACACCTCATTCCACACATCATTGATTACATCATTGCACATATCATTCCACACATCATTCCACACACCATTCCACACCTCATTTCACATATCATTCCACAACATTTAACACATCATTCCACACATCAATCCACCCCTCATTCCATACCTCATTCCACACCGCATTCCACACATCGTTCCACTCATCATTCCACACATCATTCAAAAACATTCCACTTCATTCCAAACATCATTCCACTCATCATTCCACACATCATTCCACACATCATTCTACACATGATTCCAAACATCATTCCACACATCATTCCAAACATCATTCCACACATCATTACACACATCTTTCCAAACTTCATTCCACACATCATTCCACACATCATTCCACACATCATTCCAAACATCATTCCACATCACATTCCACATCATTACACACATCATTCCACACCATATTCCAGGCATCATTCCACACATCATTCCAAACATCATTACATACCTCATTCCACACATCATTCCACACATCATTCCACACATCATTCCACACCTCATTCCACACCTCATTCCACACCTCATTCCACACCTCATTCCGCACCTCATTCCACACATCATTCCACACATCATTGTACACATCATTCCACACATCATTCCGCACATCATTCCACACCTAATTCCACACATCATTCCACAACATTCCACACATCATTCCACACATCAATTCGCACATCATTCCACACATTAGTCCACACCTCATTCCAAACCTCATTCCACAACTCATCCACAACTCAATCCGCACATCATTCCACATATCATTCCACACATCATTCCACACATCATTCCAGATATTATTCGACACATCATTGCAAACATCATTCCACACAGAATTCCATACATCATTACACAAAATTCCACACATGATTCCACACAGCATTCCACACATCATTGACACATCATTCCACACATCATTCCATACAGCATTCCACACAGCATTCCACACATCATTCCACACCTCATTCCACACATCATTCCACACATCATTGCACACATCATTCCACACAGCTTTCCAAACATCATTCCACACCTCATTCCAGACATCATTGATTACATCATTGCACATATCATTCCACACATCATTCCACACACCATTCCACACCACATTTCACATATCATTCCACAACATTTAACACATCATTCCACACATCAATCCACCCCTCATTCCATACCTCATTCCACACCGCATTCCACACATCGTTCCACTCATCATTCCACACATCATTCAAAAACATTCCACATCAATCCAAACATCATTCCACTCATCATTCCACACATCATTCCACACATCATTCTACACATGATTCCAAACATCATTCCACACATCATTTCACACATCATTCCAAACATCATTCCACACATCATTACACACATCTTTCCAAACTTCATTCCACACATCATTCCACACATCATTCCACACATCATTCCAAACATCATTCCACATCACATTCCACATCATTACACACATCATTCCACACCATATTCCAGGCTTCATTCCACACATCATTCCAAACATCATTACATACCTCATTCCACACATTATTCCACACATCATTCCACACATCATTCCATAACATTCCACACATCATTCCACACATCACTCCATCCCTCATTCCACACCTCATTCCACACCTCATTCCACACATCATTGCATACATCATTGCACATATCATTTCACACAACATTCCACACATCATTCCACATCTCATTCCACGTATCATTCCGCAACATTCAACACATAATTCCACACATCAATCCACACTTCATTCCATCCCTCATTCCACACTTCATTGAAAACCTCATTCCACACATCATTCCGCACATCATTCCACACCCCATTCCACACCCCATTCCACAAATCATTCCAAAACATTCAACACATCATTCCACACATCATTCCACGCATCATTCCACGCATCATTCCACGCATCATTCCACACATCATTCCACACATCATTCCGTATAACATTCCACACATCATTCGACACATCATTCCATCCCTCATTCCACACCTCATTCCACACCTCATTCCACACATCATTGATTACATCATTGCACATATCATTCCACACATCATTCCACACACCATTCCACACCTCATTTCACATATCATTCCACAACATTTAACACATCATTCCACACATCAATCCACCCCTCATTCCATACCTCATTCCACACCGCATTCCACACATCGTTCCACTCATCATTCCACACATCATTCAAAAACATTCCACTTCATTCCAAACATCATTCCACTCATCATTCCACACATCATTCCACACATCATTACACACATCTTTCCAAACTTCATTCCACACATCATTCCACACATCATTCCACACATCATTCCAAACATCATTCCACATCACATTCCACATCATTACACACATCATTCCACACCATATTCCAGGCATCATTCCACACATCATTCCAAACATCATTACATACCTCATTCCACACATCATTCCACACATCATTCCACACATCATTCCACACCTCATTCCACACCTCATTCCACACCTCATTCCACACCTCATTCCGCACCTCATTCCACACATCATTCCACACATCATTGTACACATCATTCCACACATCATTCCGCACATCATTCCACACCTAATTCCACACATCATTCCACAACATTCCACACATCATTCCACACATCAATTCGCACATCATTCCACACATTAGTCCACACCTCATTCCAAACCTCATTCCACAACTCATCCACAACTCAATCCGCACATCATTCCACATATCATTCCACACATCATTCCACACATCATTCCAGATATTATTCGACACATCATTGCAAACATCATTCCACACAGAATTCCATACATCATTACACAAAATTCCACACATGATTCCACACAGCATTCCACACATCATTGACACATCATTCCACACATCATTCCATACAGCATTCCACACAGCATTCCACACATCATTCCACACCTCATTCCACACATCATTCCACACATCATTGCACACATCATTCCACACAGCTTTCCAAACATCATTCCACACCTCATTCCAGACATCATTGATTACATCATTGCACATATCATTCCACACATCATTCCACACACCATTCCACACCACATTTCACATATCACTCCACAACATTTAACACATCATTCCACACATCAATCCACCCCTCATTCCATACCTCATTCCACACCGCATTCCACACATCGTTCCACTCATCATTCCACACATCATTCAAAAACATTCCACATCAATCCAAACATCATTCCACTCATCATTCCACACATCATTCCACACATCATTCTACACATGATTCCAAACATCATTCCACACATCATTTCACACATCATTCCAAACATCATTCCACACATCATTACACACATCTTTCCAAACTTCATTCCACACATCATTCCACACATCATTCCACACATCATTCCAAACATCATTCCACATCACATTCCACATCATTACACACATCATTCCACACCATATTCCAGGCTTCATTCCACACATCATTCCAAACATCATTACATACCTCATTCCACACATTATTCCACACATCATTCCACACATCATTCCACACCTCATTCCACACAACATTCCACACCTCATTCCACACCTCATTCCGCACATCATTGTACACATCATTCCACACATCATTCCGCACATCATTCCACACCTCATTCCACACCTCATTCCACACCTCATTCCACACCTCATTCCGCACCTCATTCCACACATCATTCCACACATCATTGCACACAACATTCCACACCTCATTCCACACATCATTCCACACATCATTGCACACATCATTGCACACATCATTGCACACATCATTGCACACATCACTCCACACATCATTCCACATAACATTCCACAACATTCCACACATCATTCCACACATCAATCCACACATCGCTCCACACATCAGTCCACACCTCATTCCAAACCACATTCCACACATCATTCCACAAAGCATTCCACACATCATTCTACACAACATTCCAAATATCATCCAATCCTCATTCCTCATATCATTACACGCATCATTCCACATCTCATTCCACACTTCATTCCACACATCATTCCACACCTCATTCCACACGTCATTCCACACATCATTCCACACATCATTCCACACTGAATTCCAAATATCATTCCACACCTCATTCCACACCTCATTCCACACATCATTCCACACGTAATTCCACGCGTCATTCCACACAGCATTCCACACATCATTCCATAACATTCCACACATCATTCCACACATCAGTCCATCCCTCATTCCACACCTCATTCCACACCTCATTCCACACATCATTGCATACATCATTGCACATAACATTTCACACAACATTCCACACATCATTCCACACCTCATTCCACGTATCATTCCGCAACATTCAACACTTAATTCCGCACATCATTCCACACCCCATTCCACACCTCATTCCACAAATCATTCCAAAACATTCAACACATCATTCCACACATCATTCCACGCATCATTCCACGCATCATTCCACGCATCATTCCACACATCATTCCACACATCATTCCACATATCATTCCACACATCATTCGACACATCATTCCATCCCTCATTCCACACCTCATTCCACACCTCATTCCACACATCATTGATTACATCATTGCACATATCATTCCACACATCATTCCACACACCATTCCACACCTCATTTCACATATCATTCCACAACATTTAACACATCATTCCACACATCAATCCACCCCTCATTCCATACCTCATTCCACACCGCATTCCACACATCGTTCCACTCATCATTCCACACATCATTCAAAAACATTCCACATCATTCCAAACATCATTCCACTCATCATTCCACACATTATTCCACACATCATTCTTCACATGATTCCAAACATCATACCACACATCATTCCACACATCATTCCAAACATCATTCCACACATCATTACACACATCTTTCCAAACTTCATTCCACACATCATTCCACACATCATTCCACACATCATTCCAAACATCATTCCACATCACATTCCACATCATTACACACATCATTCCACACCATATTCCAGGCATCATTCCACACATCATTCCAAACATCATTACATACCTCATTCCACACATCATTCCACACATCATTCCACACATCATTCCACACCTCATTCCACACCTCATTCCAAACATCATTCAACAACCTCATTCCACATACCATTCCACATCTCATTCCATTCATCATTCCACACATCATTCCACACATCAGTCCATACCTCATTCCACACCTCATTCCATACTTCATTCCGCACATCATTCCATACATCATTCCACATATCAGTCCACACATCATTCCAAACATCATTCCTTATCACATTCCACATAACATTCCACGCATCATTCCACACATCATTCCAAACATCATTGATCGCATCATTCCATGCATCATTCCACACATCATTCCACGCATCTTTCCAGACTTCATTCCACACATCATTCCTCACTTCATTCCACACATCATTACACACATCATTCCACACATCATTTCAAACATGATTCCAAACACCATACCACATCACATTCCACACATCATTCCACACCATATTCCACGCATCATTCCAAACATCATTACTTACATCATTCCACACATCATTTCACACAACATTTTTCGCATCATTCCACACATCATTCCACACCTCATTCCACACCTCATTCCACACCTCATTCCAAATATCATTCCACGCATCATTCCACACATCATTCCACACATCATTCCACACCTCATTCCACCCCTCATTCCATACCTCATTCCACACCGCATTCCACACATCGTTCCACTCATCATTCCACACATCATTCAAAAACATTCCACATCATTCCAAACATCATTCCACTCATCATTCCACACATCATTCCACACATCATTCTACACATGATTCCAAACATCATTCCACACATCATTCCACACATCATTCCAAACATCATTCCACACATCATTACACACATCTTTCCAAACTTCATTCCACACATCATTCCACACATCATTCCACACATCATTCCAAACATCATTCCACATCACATTCCACATCATTACACACATCATTCCAAACCATATTCCAGGCATCATTCCACACATCATTCTAACATCATTACATACATCATTCCACACATCATTCCACACATCATTCCACACATCATTCCACACCTCATTCCACACCTCATTCCACACCTCATTCCACACCTCATTCCGCACCTCATTCCACACATCATTCCACACATCATTGTACACATCATTCCACACATCATTCCGCACATCATTCCACACCTAATTCCACACATCATTCCACAACATTCCACACATCATTCCACACATCAATTCGCACATCATTCCACACATTAGTCCACACCTCATTCCACACCTCATTCCACAACTCATCCACAACTCAATCCGCACTTCATTCCACATATCATTCCACACATCATTCCACACATCATTCCAGATATTATTCGACACATCATTGCACACATCATTCCACACAGAATTCCATACATCATTACACAAAATTCCACACATGATTCCACACAGCATTCCACACATCATTGACACATCATTCCACACATCATTCCATACAGCATTCCACACAGCATTCCACACATCATTCCACACCTCATTCCACACATCATTCCACACATCATTCCACACATCATTTCAAACATGATTCCAAACACCATACCACATCACATTCCACACATCATTCCACACCATATTCCACGCATCATTCCAAACATCATTACTTACATCATTCCACACCTCATTCCACACCTCATTCCACACCTCATTCCAAATATCATTCCACGCATCATTCCACACATCATTCCACACATCATTCCACACCTCATTCCACCCCTCATTCCATACCTCATTCCACACCGCATTCCACACATCGTTCCACTCATCATTCCACACATCATTCAAAAACATTCCACATCATTCCAAACATCATTCCACTCATCATTCCACACATCATTCCACACATCATTCTACACATGATTCCAAACATCATTCCACACATCTTTCCACACATCATTCCAAACATCATTCCACACATCATTACACACATCTTTCCAAATTTCATTCCAAACATCATTCCACACATCATTCCACACATCATTCCAAGCATCATTCCACATCACATTCCACATCATTACACACATCATTCCACACCATATTCCAGGCATCATTCCACACATCATTACAAACATCATTACATACCTCATTCCACACATCATTCCACACATCATTCCACACATCATTCCACACCTCATTCCACACCTCATTCCACACCTCATTCCACACCTCATTCCGCACCTCATTCCACACATCATTCCACACATCATTGTACACATCATTCCACACATCATTCCGCACATCATTCCACACCTAATTCCACACATCATTCCACAACATTCCACACATCATTCCACACATCAATTCGCACATCATCCAAAAAATTAGTCCACACCTCATTCCACACCTCATTCCACAACTCATCCACAACTCAATCCGCACTTCATTCCACATATCATTCCACACATCATTCCACACATCATTCCAGATATTATTCGACACATCATTGCACACATCATTCCACACAGAATTCCATACATCATTACACAAAATTCCACACATGATTCCACACAGCATTCCACACATCATTGACACATCATTCCACACATCATTCCATACAGCATTCCACACAGCATTCCACACATCATTCCACACCTCATTCCACACTTCATTCCACACATCATTGCACACATCATTCCACACAGCATTCCAAACATCATTCCACACCTCATTCCACAGATCATTCCACACATCATTCCACACATCATTACAGATATTATTCGACACATCATTGCACACATCATTCCACACAGAATTCCATACATCATTACACAAAATTCCACACATGATTCCACACAGCATTCCACACATCATTGACACATCATTCCACACATCATTCCATACAGCATTCCACACAGCATTCCACACATCATTCCACACCTCATTCCACACATCATTCCACAAATCATTGCACACATCATTCCACACAGCATTCCACACATCATTGACACATCATTCCACACATCATTCCATACAGCATTCCACACAGCATTCCACACATCATTCCACACCTCATTCCACACATCATTCCACACATCATTGCACACATCATTCCACACATCATTCCACACATCATTGCACACATCATTGCACACATCATTGCACACATCATTGCACACATCACTCCACACATCATTCCACATAACATTCCACAACATTCCACACATCATTCCACACATCAATCCACACATTGCTCCACACATTAGTCCACACCTCATTCCACAACTCATTCCAAACATCATTCCACACATCATTCCACACATTATTCCACACATCATTCCAAACATCAGTCCACACATCATTCCAGACATCATTCCAGATATTATTCGACACATCATTGCACACATCATTCCAAACTTCATTCCACACATCATTCCGCACCTCATTCCACTCATCATTCCACACATCATTCAATACATCATTCCACATATCATTCCACACATCATTCCACACATCATTCCACACATCATTCCACACATCATTGCACACAGCATTCCACACCTCATTCCACACATCATTCCACAAAGCATTCCACACAACATTCCACACAACATTCCACTCCTCATTCCACACGTCCTTCCACACCTCATTCCACACATCATTCCACACGCCATTCCACACATCATTCCACATATCATTCCACACATCATTCCACATATCATTCCACGCATCATTCCACACATCATTCCACACATCATTCCACATATCATTCGACACATCATTCGACACATCATTCCATCCCTCATTCCACACTTCATTCCACAACTCATTCCACACATTATTGATGACATCGTTGCACATATCATTCCACACATCAATCCACACATCATTCCATCCCTCATTCCACACCTCATTGAACACCTCATTCCACACATCATTCCACACATCATTCCACACCCCATTCCACACCTCATTCCACATATCATTCCACAACATTCAACACGTCATTCCACAACTCATTCCACACATCATTCCACACATCATTCCAAACATTATTCCACATCACATTCCACATAACATTCAAGGCATCATTCCACACATCATTCCAAATATCATTCCACACACCATTCCATACATCATTGCTCACTTCATTCCACACCTCATTCCACACCTCATTCCACACATCATTCCACATATCATTCAACACCTCATTCCACACCTCATTCATCACCTCATTCCAAATATCATTCCACGCATCATTCCACACATCATTCCACACCTCATTCCACACCTCAGTCCACCCATCATTCCACACATCATTCAACAACATTCCACAACATTCCACATATCATTCCACACATCGGTCCATACCTCATTCCACACCTCATTCCACACATCATTCCACAATTCATTCCAAACATCATTCCACATCACATTCCACATCATTCCACACATCATTCCACACCATATTCCACTCATCATTCCACTCATCATTCCAAACATCATCACATACATCATTCCACACATCATTCCACACATCATTCCACACATTATTCCACACATCATTCCACACATTATTCCAAACATCATTCCACACATCATTCCACACATCATTCCACACATCATTGCACACATCATTCCACACATCATTCCACACATCATTCCACACATCATTCCACACCTCATTCCACAACATTCCACACATCATTCCACACATCAATCCACAAATCATTCCACACATCATTCCACAAATCGTTCCACACATCATTGACACATCATTCCACACCTCATTCCACACATCATTCCATAACATTACACACATCATTACACACATCAATCCACACATCATTCCACACATCATTCCACACATCATTCCAAACATCATTCCACACATCATTCCACACATAATTCCAAACATTATTCCACACATCATTCCACACATCATTCCACACATCATTGACACATCATTCCATACCTCATTCCACATATCATTCCATAACATTCCACACATCATTCCACACATCATCTCACACATCATTGTCACATCATGCCACACATCAATCCACACATCATTCCACACATTAGTCCACACAGCATTCAACACATCATTCCACATAACATTCCAAATATCATCCAATCATCATTCCTCATATAATTCCACGCATCATTCCACACAGCATTTCACACATCATTCCACACATCATTCCAATCATCATTCCACATCACATTCCACAGAACATTTTACGCATCATTCCACATATCATTCCAAAAATCATTCCACACATCCTTCCATACATCATTCCATCCCTCATTCCACACCTCATTCCACACCTCATTCCAAACATCATTGCATACATCATTGCACATATCATTCCACACATCATTCCACACATCATTCCACACATCATTCCACAAACCATTCAACACCTCATTCCACACATCATTCCACACATCATTTCACTCTTCTGTCCATACCTCATTCCACACCTCATTTCACAGATCATTCCACACATCATTCCACACATCATTCCAATCATCATTCCACATCACATTCCACAGAACATTTCACGCATCATTCCACATATCATTCCAAAAATCATTCCACACATCATTCCCAAATTCATTCCACACATCATTGACACATCATTCCACACCTCATTCCACCCCTCATTCCACACCTCATTGAACACCTCATTCCACACATCATTCCACACATCATTCCACACCCCATTCCACACCTCATTCCACATATCATTCCACAACATTCAACACATCATTCCACACAACAATCCACACATCATTCCATCCCTCATTCCACACGTCATTGAACACCTCATTCCACATATCATTCCACACATCTTTCCACACATCATTCCACACATCATTCCACACATCATTCCACACGGCATTACACACATCATTCCACACATCATTCCACACATTAGTCCACACATCATTCCACACATCATTCCACACCTCATTCCACACATCATTCCACACATCATTCAATACATCATCCCACACATCATTCCAAACATCACTCCAAACATCATTCCACACCTCATTCCACATAACATTCCACACTTCATTCCTCACCTCATTCCACACATCATTCCACACATCATTCAATACATCATTCAATACATCATTCCACATATCATTCCACACATCTTTCCACACATCATTCCACACATCATTCCACACGTCATTCCACACATCATTCCACACAACAATCCACACATCATTCCATCCCTCATTCCACACGTCATTGAACACCTCATTCCACATATCATTCCACACATCTTTCCACACATCATTCCACACATCATTCCACACATCATTTCACACGGCATTCCACACATCATTCCACACATCATTCCACACATTCGTCCACACATCATTCCACACATCATTCCACACCTCATTCCACACATCATTCTACACATCATTCAATACATCATCCCACACATCATTCCAAACATCACTCCAAACATCATTCCACACCTCATTCCACATAACATTCCACACATCATTCCTCACCTCATTCCACACATCATTCCACACATCATTCAATACATCATTCAATACATCATTCCACATATCATTCCACACATCTTTCCACACATCATTCCACACATCATTCCACACGTCATTCCACACATCATTCCACACATCATTCCACACATCATTCCACAACATTCCACAACATCCCACACATCATTCCACACATCATTCCACACATCAGTCCATACCTGATTCCAAACCTCATTCCACACCTCATTTCACACATCATTCCACACATCATTCCACACATCATTCCACACATCATTCCAAACATCACTCCAAACATCATTCCACACCTCATTCCACATAACATTCCACACATCATTCCTCACCTCATTCCACACATCATTCCACACATCATTCAATACATCATTCCACATATCATTCCACACATCATTCCACACATCTTTCCACACATCATTCCACACATCATTCCACACGGCATTCCACACATCATTCCACACATCATTCCGCACCGCATTCCACACATCATTCCACACATCATTGCACACATCATTCCACACCTCATTCCAAACCACATTCCACACATCATTCCACACAGCATTCCACTCATCATTCTACACAACATTCCAAATATCATCCAATCCTCATTCCTCATATCATTACACGCATCATTCCACATCTCATTCCACACTTCATTCCACACATCATTCCATACCTCATTCCACACGTCATTCCGCACATCATTCCACACATCATTCCACACTGCATTCCAAATATCATTCCACAATTCATTCCACACCTCATTCCACACATCATTCCAGACGTAATTCCACGCGTCATTCCACACAGCATTCCACACATCATTCCATAACATTCCACATATCATTCCACACATCAGTCCAACCCTCATTCCACACCTCATTCCACACATCATTGCCTACATCATTGCACATATCATTTCACACAACATTCCACACATCATTCCACACCTCATTCCACGTATCATTCCGCAACATTCAACACATAATTCCACACATCAATCCACACTTCATTCCATCCCTCATTCCACACTTCATTGAAAACCTCATTCCACACATCATTCCGCACATCATTCCACACCCCATTCCACAACTCATTCCACAAATCATTCCAAAACATTCAACACATCATTCCACACATCATTCCACGCATCATTCCACGCATCATTCCACGCATCATTCCACACATCATTCCACACATCATTCCACATATCATTCCACACATCATTCGACACATCATTCCATCCCTCATTCCACACCTCATTCCACACCTCATTCCACACATCATTGATTACATCATTGCACATATCATTCCACACATCATTCCACACACCATTTCACACCTCATTTCACATATCATTCCAAAACATTTAACACATCATTCCACACATCAATCCACTCCTCATTCCATACCTCATTCCACACCGCATTCCACACATCGTTCCACTCATCATTCCACACATCATTCAGAAACATTCCACATCATTCCAAACATCATTCCACTCATCATTCCACACATCATTCCACACATCATTCTACACATGATTCCAAACATCATTCCACACATCATTCCACACATCATTCCAAACATCATTCCACACATCATTACACACATCTTTCCAAACTTCATTCCACACATCATTCCACACATCATTCCACACATCATTCCAAACATCATTACACATCACATTCCACATCATTACACACATCATTCCAAACCATATTCCAGGCATCATTCCACACATCATTCTAACATCATTACATACCTCATTCCACACATCATTCCACACATCATTCCACACATCATTCCACACCTCATTCCACACCTCATTCCACACCTCATTCCACACCTCATTCCGCACCTCATTCCACACATCATTCCACACATCATTGTACACATCATTCCACACATCATTCCGCACATCATTCCACACCTAATTCCACACATCATTCCACAACATTCCACACATCATTCCACACATCAATTCGCACATCATTCCACACATTAGTCCACACCTCATTCCACACCTCATTCCACAACTCATCCACAACTCAATCCGCACTTCATTCCACATATCATTCCACACATCATTCCACACATCATTCCAGATATTATTCGACACATCATTGCACACATCATTCCACACAGAATTCCATACATCATTACACAAAATTCCACACATGATTCCACACAGCATTCCACACATCATTGACACATCATTCCACACATCATTCCATACAGCATTCCACACAGCATTCCACACATCATTCCACACCTCATTCCACACATCATTCCACACATCATTGCACACATCATTCCACAAAGCATTCCAAACATCATTCCACACCTCATTCCACATATCATTCCACGCATCATTCCAGATCTCATTCCACACATCATTGCACACAACATTCCACACCTCATTCCAGACATCATTCCACACATCATTGCACACATCATTGCACACATCATTGCACACATCATTGCACACATCACTCCACACATCATTCCACATAACATTCCACAACATTCCACACATCATTCCACACATCAATCCACACATCGCTCCACACATCAGTCCACACCTCATTCCACAACTCATTCCAAACATCATTCCACACATCATTCCACACATTATTCCACACATCATTCCAAACATCAGTCCACACATCATTCCAGACATCATTCCAGATATTATTCGACACATCATTGCACACATCATTCCAAACTTCATTCCACACATCATTCCGCACCTCATTCCACTCATCATTCCACACATCATTCAATACATCATTCCACATATCATTCCACACATCATTCCACACATCATTCCACACATCATTCCACACAGCATTGCACACAACATTCCACACAACATTCCACTCCTCATTCCACACGTCCTTCCACACCTCATTCCACATATCATTCCACAACATTCAACACATCATTCCACAACTTATTCCACACATCATTCCACACATCATTCCAAACATCATTCCACATCACATTCCACATAACATTCGACGCATCATTCCACACATCATTCCAAATATCATTCCACACACCATTCCATACATCATTCCACACATCATTGATGACATCGTTGCACATATCATTCCACACATCAATCCACACATCATTCCATCCCTCATTCCACACCTCATTGAACACCTCATTCCACACATCATTCCACACATCATTCCACACCCCATTCCACACCTCATTCCACATATCATTCCACAACATTCAACACATCATTCCACAACTCATTCCACACATCATTCCACACATCATTCCAAACATCATTCCACATCACATTCCACATAACATTCGACGCATCATTCCACACATCATTCCAAATATCATTCCACACACCATTCCATACATCATTGCTCACTTCATTCCACACCTCATTCCACACCTCATTCCAAACATCATTCCACACATCATTCAACACCTCATTCCACACCTCATTCCAAATATCATTCCACGCATCATTCCACACATCATTCCACACCTCATTCCACACCTCATTCCACCTATCATTCCACACATCATTCAACAACATTCCACAACATTCCACATATCATTCCACACATCGGTCCATACCTCATTCCACACCTCATTCCACACATCATTCCACAATTCATTCAAAACATCATTCCACATCACATTCCACATCATTCCACACATCATTCCACACCATATTCCACGCATCATTCCACACATCATTCCAAACATCATCACATACATCATTCCACACATCATTCCACACATCATTCCACACATTATTCCACACATCATTCCACACATTATTCCAAACATCATTCCACACATCATTCCACACATCATTCCACACATCATTGCACACATCATTCCACACATCATTCCACACATCATTCCACACATCATTCCACACCTCATTCCACAACATTCCACACATCATTCCACACATCAATCCACAAATCATTCCACACATCATTGACACATCATTCCACACCTCATTCCACACATCATTCCATAACATTACACACATCATTACACACATCAATCCACACATCATTCCACACATCATTCCACACATCAGTCCAAACATCATTCCACACATTATTCCACACATAATTCCAAACATTATTCCACACATCATTCCACACATCATTCCACACATCATTGACACATCATTCCATACCTCACTCCACACATCATTCCATAACATTCCACACATCATTCCACACATCATCTCACACATCATTGTCACATCATGCCACACATCAATCCACACATCATTCCACACATTAGTCCACACAGCATTCAACACATCATTCCACATAACATTCCAAATATCATCCAATCATCATTCCTCATATAATTCCACGCATCATTCCACACAGCATTTCACACATCATTCCACACATCATTCCAATCATCATTCCACATCACATTCCACAGAACATTTCACGCATTATTCCACATATCATTCCAAAAATCATTCCAGACATCATTCCATACATCATTCCATCCCTCATTCCACACCTCATTCCACACCTCATTCCAAACATCATTGCATACATCATTGCACATATCATTCCACACATCATTCCACACATCATTCCACACATCATTGCACAAACCATTCCACACCTCATTCCACACATCATTCCACACATCATTTCACACTTCAGTCCATACTTCATTCCACACCTCATTTCACACATCATTCCACACATCATTCCACACATCATTCCAATCATCATTCCACATCACATTCCACAGAACATTTCACGCATCATTCCACATATCATTCCAAAAATCATTCCACACATCATTCCACAAATAATTCCACACATCATTGACACATCATTCCACACCTCATTCCACCCCTCATTCCACACCTCATTGAACACCTCATTCCACACATCATTCCACACATCATTCCACACCCCATTCCACACCTCATTCCACATATCATTTCACAACATTCAACACATCATTCCACACAACAATCCACACATCAATCCATCCCTCATTCCACACGTCATTGAACACCTCATTCCACACATCATTCCACACATCATTCAATACATCATTCAATACATCATTCCACATATCTATCCACACATCTTTCCACACATCATTCCACACATCATTCCACACGGCATTCCACACGTCATTCCACACATCATTCCACACATTAGTCCACACATCATTTAATACATCATTCCACACATCATTCCAAACATCACTCCAAACATCATTCCACACCTCATTCCACGTAAGATTCCACACATCATTCCTCACCTCATTCCACACATCATTCCACACATCTATCAATACATCATTCAATACATCATTCCACACATCATTCCACACGGCATTCCACACATCATTCCACACATCATTCCACACAACATTCCACAACATTCCACAACATCCCACACATCATTCCACACATCATTCCACACATCAGTCCATACCTGATTCCAAACCTCATTCCACACCTCATTTCACACATCATTCCACACATCATTCCACACATCATTCCACACATCATTCCAAACATCACTCCAAACATCATTCCACACCTCATTCCACAAAACATTCCACACATCATTCCTCACCTCATTCCACACATCATTCCACACATCATTCAATACATCATTCAATACATCATTCCACATATCATTCCACACATCTTTCCACACATCATTCCACAACATTCCACAACATCCCACACATCATTCCACACATCATTCCACACATCAGTCCATACCTGATTCCAAACCTCATTCCACACCTCATTCCACACATCATTCCACACTTCATTCCACGCATCATTCCACGCATCATTCAACACATCATTCCACACCTCATTCCACACCTCATTCCACCCATCATTCCACACATCATTCAACAACATTCCACAACATTCCACATATCATTCCACACATCGGTCCATACCTCATTCCACACCTCATTCCACACATCATTCCACAATTCATTCCAAACATCATTCCACATCACATTCCACATCATTCCACACATCATTCCACACCATATTCCACGCATCATTCCACACATCATTCCAAACATCATCACATACATCATTCTACACATCATTCCACACATCATTCCACACATTATTCCACACATCATTCCACACATTATTCCAAACTTCATTCCACACATCATTCCACACATCATTCCACACATCATTGCACACATCATTCCACACATCATTCCACACATCATTCCACACATCATTCCACACCTCATTCCACAACATTCCACACATCATTCCACACATCAATCCACAAATCATTCCACACATCATTGACACATCATTCCACACCTCATTCCACACATCATTCCATAACATTACACACATCATTACACACATCAATCCACACATCATTCCACACATCATTCCACACATCATTCCAAACATTATTCCACACATCATTCCACACATCATTCCACACATCATTGACACATCATTCCATACCTCATTCCACACATCATTCCATAACATTCCACACATCATTCCACACATCATCTCACACATCATTGTCACATCATGCCACACATCAATCCACACATCATTCCACTCATTAGTCCACACAGCATTCAACACATCATTCCACATAACATTCCAAATATAATCCAATCATCATTCCTCATATAATTCCACGCATCATTCCACACAGCATTTCACACATCATTCCACACATCATTTCAATCATCATTCCACATCACATTCCATAGAACATTTCACGCATCATTCCACATATCATTCCAAAGATCATTCCACACATCATTCCATACATCATTCCATCCCTCATTCCACACCTCATTCCACACCTCATTCCAAACATCATTGCATACATCATTGCACATATCAGTCCACACATCATTCCACACATCATTCCACACATCATTCCACAAACCATTCCACACCTCATTCCACACATCATTCCACACATCATTTCACACTTCAATCCATACCTCATTCCACACCTCATTCCACACCTCATTCCACACATCATTCCACACATCATTCCAATCATCATTCCACATCACATTCCACAGAACATTTCACGCATCATTCCACATATCATTCCAAACATCATTCCACACATCATTCCACAAATCATTCCACACATCATTGACACATCATTCCACACCTCATTCCACCCCTCATTCCACACCTCATTGAACACCTCATTCCACACATCATTCCACACATCATTCCACACCCCATTCCACACGTCATTGAATACCTCATTCCACACATCATTCCACACATCATTCAATACATCATTCAATACATCATTCCACATATCTTTGCACACATCATTCCACACATCATTCCACACGGCATTCCACACATCATTCCACACATCATTCCACACATTAGTCCACACATCATTCCACACATCATTCCACACCTCATTCCACACATCATTCCACACATCATTCAATACATCATTCCACACATCATTCCAAACATCACTCCAAACATCATTCCACACCTCATTCCACGTAACATTCCACACATCATTTCTCACCTCATTCCACACATCATTCCACACATCATTCAATACATCATTCAATACATCATTCCACATATCATTCCACACATCTTTCCACACATCATTCCACACATCATTCCACACGGCATTCCACACATCATTCCACACATCATTCCACACATCATTCCACAACATTCCACAACATCCCACACATCATTCCACACATCATTCCACACATCAGTCCATACCTGATTCCAAACCTCATTCCACACCTCATTTCACACATCATTCCACGCATCATTCCACACAGCATTCCACACAGCACTCCAAACATCACTCCAAACATCATTCTACACCTCATTCCACATAACATTCCACACATCATTCCTCGCCTCATTCCACACCTCATTCCACACATCATTCAATACATCATTCAATACATCATTCCACATATCATTCCACACATCTTTCCACACATCATTCCACACATCATTCCACACGGCATTCCACACATCATTCCACACACCATTCCGCACCGCATTCCACACATCATTCCACACATCATTGCACACATCATTCCACACCTCATTCCAAACCACATTCCACACATCATTCCACACAGCATTCCACACATCATTCTACACAACATTCCAAATATCATCCAATCCTCATTCCTCATATCATTACACGCATCATTCCACATCTCATTCCACACTTCATTCCACACATCATTCCACACCTCATTCCACACGTCATTCCACACATCATTCCACACATCATTCCACACTGCATTCCAAATATCAATCCACACCTCATTCCACACCTCATTTCACACATCATTCCACACGTAATTCCACGCGTCATTCCACACAGCATTCCACACATCATTCCATAACATTCCACACATCATTCCACACATCAGTCCATCCCTCATTCCACACCTCATTCCACACCTCATTCCACACATCATTGCATACATCATTGCACATATCATTTCACACAACATTCCACACATCATTCCACACCTCATTCCACGTATCATTCCGCAACATTCAACACATAATTCCACACATCAATCCACACTTCATTCCATCCCTCATTCCACACTTCATTGAAAACCTCATTCCACACATCATTCCGCACATCATTCCACACCCCATTCCACACCTCATTCCACAAATCATTCCAAAACATTCAACACATCATTCCACACATCATTCCACGCATCATTCCACGCATCATTCCACGCATCATTCCACACATCATTCCACACATCATTCCACACATCATTCCACACATCATTCGACACATCATTCCATCCCTCATTCCACACCTCAATCCACACCTCATTCCACACATCATTGATTACATCATTGCACATATCATTCCACACATCATTCCACACACCATTCCACACCTCATTTCACATATCATTCCACAACATTTAACACATCATTCCACACATAAATCCACCCATCATTCCATACCTCATTCCACACCGCATTCCACACATCGTTCGACTCATCATTCCACACATCATTCAAAAACATTCCACATCATTCCAAACATCATTCCACTCATCATTCCACACATCATTCCACACATCATTCTACACATGATTCCAAACATCATTCCACACATCATTCCACACATCATTCCAAACATCATTCCACACATCATTACACACATCTTTCCAAACTTCATTCCACACATCATTCCACACATCATTCCACACATCATTCCAAACATCATTCCACATCATATTCCACATCATTGCACACATCATTCCACACCATATTCCAGGCATCATTCCACACATTAATCCAAACATCATTACATACCTCATTCCACACATCATTCCACACATCATTCCACACATCATTCCACACCTCATTCCACACCTCATTCCACACCTCATTCCTCACCTCATTCCGCACCTCATTCCACACATCATTCCACACATCATTGTACACATCATTCCACACATCATTCCGCACATCATTCCACACCTAATTCCACACATCATTCCACAACATTCCACACATCATTCCACACATCAATTCGCACATCATTCCACACATTAGTCCACACCTCATTCCACACCTCATTCCACAACTCATCCACAACTCAATCCGCACTTCATTCCACATATCATTCCACACATCTTTCCACACATCATTCCAGATATTATTCGACACATCATTGCACACATCATTCCACACAGAATTCCATACATCATTACACAAAATTCCACACATGATTCCACACAGCATTCCACACATCATTGACACATTATTCCACACATCATTCCATACAGCATTCCACACAGCATTCCACACATCATTCCACACCTCATTCCACACATCATTCCACACATCATTGCACACATCATTCCACACAGCATTCCAAACATCATTCCACACCTCATTCCACATATCATTCCACGCATCATTCCAGATCTCATTCCACACAACATTGCACACAACATTCTACACCTCATTCCACACATCATTCCACACATCATTGCACACATCATTGCACACATCATTGCATACATCATTGCACACATCACTCCACACATCATTCCACATAACATTCCACAACATTCCACACATCATTCCACACATCAATCCACACATCGCTCCACACATCAGTCCACACCTCATTCCACAACTTATTCCAAACATCATTCCACACATCATTCCACACATTATTCCACACATCATTCCAAACATCAGTCCACACATCATTCCAGACATCATTCCTGATATTATTCGACACATCATTGCACACATCATTACAAACTTCATTCCACACATCATTCCGCACCTCATTCCACTCATCATTCCACACATTATTCAATACTTCATTCCACATATCATTCCACACATCATTCCACACATCATTCCACACATCATTCCACACATCATTGCACACATCATTCCACACCTCATTCCACACATCATTCCACACAGCATTCCACACAACATTCCACACAACATTCCACTCCTCATTCCACACGTCCTTCCACACCTCATTCCACACATCATTCCACACGTCATTCCACACATCATTCCACATATCATTCCACACATCATTCCACATATCATTCCACGCATCATTCCACACATCATTCCACACATCATTCCACATATCATTCGACACATCATTCGACACATCATTCCATCCCTCATTCCACACTTCATTCCACACCTCATTATACACATCATTGATGACATCGTTGCACATATCATTCCACACATCAATCCACACATCATTCCATCCCTCATTCCACACCTCATTGAACACCTCATTCCACACATCATTCCACACATCATTCCACACCCCATTCCACACCTCATTCCACATATCATTCCACAACATTCAACACATCATTCCACAACTCATTCCACACATCATTCCACACATCATTCCAAACATCATTCCACATCACATTCCACATAACATTCGACGCATCATTCCACACATCATTCCAAATATCATTCCACACACCATTCCATACATCATTGCTCACTTCATTCCACACCTCATTCCACACCTCATTCCACACATCATTCCACACATCATTCAACACCTCATTCCACACCTCATTCCACACCTCATTCCAAATATCATTCCACGCATCATTCCACACATCATTCCACACCTCATTCCACACCTCATTCCACCCATCATTCCACACATCATTCAACAACAATCCACAACATTCCACATATCATTCCACACATCGGTCCATACCTCATTCCACACCTCATTCCACACATCATTCCACAATTCATTCCAAACATCATTCCACATCACATTCCACATCATTCCACATCACATTCCACATCATTCCACACATCATTCCACACCATATTCCACGCATCATTCCACACATCATTCCAAACATCATCACATACATCATTCCACACATCATTCCACACATTATTCCACACAACATTCCACACATTATTCCAAACATCATTCCACACATCATTCCACACATCATTCCACACATCATTGCACACATCATTCCACACATCATTCCACACATCATTCCACACATCATTCCACACCTCATTCCACAACATTCCACACATCATTCCACACATCAATCCACAAATCATTCCACACATCATTCCACAAATCATTCCACACATCATTGTCACATCATTCCACACCTCATTCCACACATCATTCCATAACATTACACACATCATTACACACATCAATCCACACATCATTCCACACATCATTCCACACATCAGTCCAAACATCATTCCACACATCATTCCACACATAATTCCAAACATTATTCCACACATCATTCCACACATCATTCCACACATCATTGACACATCATTCCATACCTCATTCCACACATCATTCCATAACATTCCACACATCATTCCACACAACATCTCACACATCATTGTCACATCATGCCACACATCAATCCACACATCATTCCACACATTGGTCCACACAGCATTCAACACATCATTCCACATAACATTCCAAATATCATCCAATCATCATTCCTCATATAATTCCACGCATCATTCCACACAGCATTTCACACATCATTCCACACATCATTCCAATCATCATTCCACATCACATTCCACAGAACATTTCACGCATCATTCCACATATCATTCCAAAAATCATTCCACACATCATTCCATACATCATTCCATCCCTCATTCCACACCTCATTCCACACCTCATTCCTAACATCATTGCATACATCATTGCACATATCATTCCACACATCATTCCACACATCATTCCACACATCATTCCACAAACCATTCCACACCTCATTCCACACATCATTCCACACATCATTTCACACTTCAGTCCATACCTCATTCCACACATCATTTCACACATCATTCCACACATCATTCCACACATCATTCCAATCATCATTCCACATCACATTCCACAGAACATTTCACGCATCATTCCACATATCATTTCAAAAATCATTCCACACACCATTCCACAAATCATTCCACACATCATTGACACATCATTCCACACCTCATTCCACCCCTCATTCCACACCTCATTGAACACCTCATTCCACACATCATTCCACACATCATTCCACACCCCATTCCACACCTCATTCCACATATCATTCCACAACATTCAACACATAATTCCACACAACAATCCACACATCATTCCATCCCTCATTCCACACGTCATTGAACACCTCATTCCACACATCATTCCACACATCATTCAATACATCATTCAATACATCATTCCACATATCATTCCACACATCTTTTCACACATCATTCCACACATCATTCCACACGGCATTCCACACATCATTCCACACATCATTCCGCACCGCATTCCACACATCATTCCACACATCATTGCACACATCATTCCACACATCATTCCACACATCATTCAACACCTCATTCCACACCTCATTCCACACCTCATTCCAAATATCATTTCACGCATCATTCCACACATCATTCCACACCTCATTCCACACCTCATTCCACCCATCATTCCACACATCATTCAACAACATTCCACAACATTCCACATATCATTCCACACATCGGTCCATACCTCATTCCACACCTCATTCCACACATCATTCCACAATTCATTCCAAACATCATTCCACATCACATTCCACATCATTCCACACATCATTCCACACCATATTCCACGCATCATTCCACACATCATTCCAAACATCATCACATACATCATTCCAAACATCATTCCACACATCATTCCACACATCATTGCACACATCATTCCACACATCATTCCACACCTCATTCCACAACATTCCACACATCATTCCACACATCAATCCACAAATCATTCCACACATCATTCCACAAATCATTCCACACATCATTGACACATCATTCCACACCTCATTCCACACATCATTCCATAACATTACACACATCATTACACACATCAATCCACACATCATTCCACACATCATTCCACACATCAGTCCAAACATCATTCCACACATCATTCCACACATAATTCCAAACATTATTCGACACATCATTCCACACATCATTCCACACATCATTGACACATCATTCCATACCTCATTCCACACATCATTCCATAACATTCCACACATCATTCCACACATCATCTCACACATCATTGTCACATCATGCCACACATCAATCCACACATCATTCCACACATTGGTCCACACAGCATTCAACACATCATTCCACATAACATTCCAAATATCATCCAATCATCATTCCTCATATAATTCCACGCATCATTCCACACAGCATTTCACACATCATTCCACACATCATTCCAATCATCATTCCACATCACATTCCACAGAACATTTCACGCATCATTCCACATATCATTCCAAAAATCATTCCACACATCATTCCATACATCATTCCATCCCTCATTCCACACCTCATTCCACACCTCATTCCAAACATCATTGCATACATCATTGCACATATCATTCCACACATCATTCCACACATCATTCCACACATCATTCCACAAACCATTCCACACCTCATTCCACACATCATTCCACACATCATTTCACACTTCAGTCCATACCTCATTCCACACCTCATTTCACACATCATTCCACACATCATTCCACACATCATTCCAATCATCATTCCACATCACATTCCACAGAACATTTCACACATCATTCCACAAATCATTCCACACATCATTGACACATCATTCCACACCTCATTCCACCCCTCATTCCACACCTCATTGAACACCTCATTCCACACATCATTCCACACATCATTCCACACCCCATTCCACACCTCATTCCACATATCATTCCACAACATTCAACACATCATTCCACACAACAATCCACACATCATTCCATCCCTCATTCCACACGTCATTGAACACCTCATTCCACACATCATTCCACACATCATTCAATACATCATTCAATACATCATTCCACATATCATTCCACACATCTTTCCACACATCATTCCACACATCATTCCACACGGCATTCCACACATCATTCCACACATCATTCCGCACCGCATTCCACACATAATTCCACACATCATTGCACACATCATTCCACACCTCATTCCAAACCACATTCCACACATCATTCCACAAAGCATTCCACACATCATTCTACACAACATTCCAAATATCATCCAATCCTCATTCCTCATATCATTACACGCATCATTCCACATCTCATTCCACACTGCATTTCACACATAATTGCACACCTCATTCCACACGTCATTCCACACATCATTCCTCACATCATTCCACACTGCATTCCAAATATCATTCCACACCTCATTCCACACCTCATTCCACACATCATTCCACACAAATAATTCCACGCGTCATTCCACACAGCATTCCACACATCATTCCATAACATTCCACACGTCATTCCACACATCAGTCCATCCCTCATTCCACACCTCATTCCACACCTCATTCCACACATCATTGCATACATCATTGCACATATCATTTCACACAACATTCCACACATCATTCCACACCTCAATCCACGTATCATTCCGCAACATTCAACACATAATTCCACACATCAATCCACACTTCATTCCATCCCTCATTCCACACTTCATTGAAAACCTCATTCCACACATCATTCCGCACATCATCCCACACCCCATTCCACACCTCATTCCACAAATCATTCCAAAACATTCAACACATCATTCCACACATCATTCCACGCATCATTCCACGCATCATTCCACGCATCATTCCACACATCATTCCACACATCATTCCACATATCATTCCACACATCATTCGACACATCATTCCATCCCTCCTTCCACACCTCATTCCACACCTCATTCCACACATCATTGATTACATCATTGCACATATCATTCCACACATCATTCCACACACCATTCCACACCTCATTTCACATATAATTCCACAACATTTAACACATCATTCCACACATCAATCCACACATCATTGCATCCCTCACTCCACACGTCATTGAACAACTCATTCCACACATCATGCCACACATCATTCCACACATCATTCCACACATCATTCCACACATCATTCCACACATCATTCCACACCTCATTCCACACATCATTCCACAACAGTTCACACATCATTCCACACATCATTCCACACATGATTCCACACATCATTCCACACATGATTCCACACATCATTCCACTCATCATTTCACACATCATTCCACACATCATTCCACACCTCATTCCACACATCATTCCACAACATTTCACACATCATTCCACACACCAATCCACACATCATTCCACGCATCATTCCACATCTCATTCCACACATCATTCCACACATCATTCCACACCTAATTCCACACGTCATTCCACACATCATTCCACACATCATTCCACACAGCATTCCAAATATCATTCCACACCTCATTCCACACCTCATTCCACACATCATTCCACACGTAATTACACGCGTCATTCCACACAGCATTACACACATCATTCTTCACATCAATTCACACCTCATTCCACACCTCATTCCACACCTCATTCAACACCTCATTCCACACATCATTCCACACATCATTGCACACATCATTCCAAACATCATTCCATACATCATTCCACAAATCATTCCACACGTCATTTAAACACCTCATTCCATTCATCATTCCACGCATCATTTCACACCTCATTCCACAACTCATTCAACACATCATTCCACACATCATTCCACACATTATTCCACACATCATTCCACACATTATTCCAAACATCATTCCACACCTCATTCCCCATATCATTCCACGCATCATTCCACACATCATTCCACACATCATTCCAAATATCATTCCACATATCATGCCACACATCAGTCCATCCCTCATTCTACACCTCATTCCACACCTCATTCCACACATCATTGCATACATCATTCCACACATCATTCCACAAACCATTCCACACCTCATTCCACGTATCATTCCACAACATTCAACACATAATTCCACACATCAATCCACACTTCATTCCATCCCTCATTCCACACCTCATTGAAAACTTCATTCCACACATCATTCCGCACATCATTCCACACCCCATTCCACACCTCATTCCACAAATCATTCCACAACATTCAACAAATCATTCCACACATCAATCCACACATCATTCCATCCCTCATTCCACACGTCATTGAACAACTCATTCCACACATATTGCCACACATCATTCCACACATCATTCCACACATCATTCCACACATCATTCCTCACATCAGTCCATACCTCGTTCCACACCTCATTCCACACCTCATTCCACACCTCATTCCACACATAATTCCACACATCATTCCACACATCATTCCATACATCATTCCAATCATCATTCTACATCACATTCCACATAACATTCCGCGCATCATTCCACACATCATTCCACACAACATTGCACACATCATTGCGCACATCATTCCACACCTCATTCCACACCTCATTCCACACATCATTCAACACAACAGTCCACACAACTTTCCAAATATCATCCACGCCTCATTCCACATATCATTCCACGCATCATTCCACATCTCATTCCACACATCATTCCACACATCATTCCACACATCATTGCACACATCATTCCACACATCATTCAACACCTCATTCCACATACCATTCCACATCTCATTCCACACATCATTCCACACATCATTCCACACATCAGTCCATACCTCATTCCACACATCATTCCACACTTCATTCCACACATCATTCCACACATCATTCCACACATCAGTCCACACCTTATTCCAAACATCATTCGACATCACAGTCCACATAACATTCTACGCATCATTCCATGCAACATTCCACACAGCATTCCATACATCATTCCAGATGTCATTCCACACATCATTCCACAAATCTTTCCACACTTCATTCAACACATCATTCCACACATCATTCCACACAAAATTCCACATCATTCCACACATCATTCCACACCATAATCCATGCATCATTCCACACCATATTCCATACATCATTCCAGACAGCATTCCACACAGCATTCCACACATCATTGCACGCAACATTCCACACATCATTCCACACCTCATTCCACACATCATTCCACATATCTTTCCACACATCATTCCACACATCTTTCCACACATCATTCCACACATCATTCCACACATCATACTACACATCATACCACACATCATTCCACACCTCATTCCACACATCATTCCACACATCAATCCACACCTCACTCCACAAATCATTCCACACATCATTCCACAAATGATTCCACACATCAATGACACATCATTTCACACCTCATTCCACACATCATTCCATAACATTCCACACATCATTACACACATCATTCCACACATCATTGACCCATCATTCCGTACATCATTCCACACATCATTCCATAACATTCCACTCATCATTCCACACATCATTCCACACATCATTGACATATCATTCCACACATTAGTCCACACATCATTCCAAACATCATTCCACATATCATTCCACACAACATTCCAAACATCAGTCCACACATCATTCCGCACATCATTCCAGATATTATTCGACACATCATTGCACACATCATTACATACGTCATTCCACAAATAATTCCTCTCCTCATTCCACTCATCATTCCACACATCATTAAATACATCTTACCACATATCATTCCACAGATCATTCCACACATCATTCCACACATAATTCCACACAGCATTCCACATAACATTCCAAATATCATCCAATCCTCATTCCTCATATCATTCTACACCAAATTCCACACATCATTCCACACGTAATTCCACGAGTCATTCCACACAGCATTAAACACATCATTCTTCACATCAATTCACACCTCATTCCACACCTCATTCCACACCTCATTCCACAATCATACCACACATCATTGCACACATCATTCCAAACATCATTCCATACATCATTCCACAAATCATTCCACACGTCATTTAAACACCTCATTCCACTCATCATTGTACGCATCATTCCACACCTCATTCCACATATCATTCCACGCATGATTCCACACATCATTCCACACATCATTGCAAATATCATTCCACATATCATTCCACACATCAGTCCATCCCTCATTCCACACCTCATTCCACACCTCATTCCACACAGCATTGCATACATCATTGCACATATCATTCCACACAACATTCCACACACCATTCCACACCTCATTCCACGTATCATTCCGCAACATTCAACACATAATTCCACACATCAATCCACACTTCATTCCATCCCTCATTCCACACCTCATTGAAAACCTCATTCCACACATCATTCCGCACATCATTCCACACCCCATTCCACACCTCATTCCACAAATCATTCCACAACATTCAACACATCATTCCACACGTCAATCCACACATCATTCCATCCCTCATTCCACAAGTCATTGAACAACTCATTCCACATATCATGCCATACATCATTCCACACATCATTCCACACATCATTCCACACATTAGTCCACACATCATTCCACACCTCATTCCACACATCATTCCACACATGATTCAATACATCATTCCACACATCATTCCAAACATCACTCCAAACATCATTCCACACCTCATTCCACATAAAATTCCACACATCATTCCTCACCTCATTCCACGTATCATTCCGCAACATTCAACACATAATTCCACACATCAATCCACACTTCATTCAATCCCTCATTCCACACCTCATTGAAAACCTCATTCCACACATCATTCCGCACACCATTCCACACCCCATTCCACACCTCATTCCACGTATCATTCCGCAACATTCAACACATAATTCCACACATCAATCCACACTTCATTCCATCCCTCATTCCACACTTCATTGAAAACCTCATTCCACACATCATTCCGCACATCATAACACACCCCATTCCACACCTCATTCCACAAATCATTCCAAAACATTCAACACATCATTCCACACATCATTCCATGCATCATTCCACGCATCATTCCATGCATCATTTCACACATCATTCCACACATCATTCCACATATCATTCCACACATCATTCGACACATCATTCCATCCCTCAATCCACACCTCATTCCACACCTCATTCCACACATCATTGATTACATCATTGCACATATCATTCCACACATCATTCCACACACCATTCCACACCTCATTTCACATATCATTCCACAACATTTAACACATCATTCCACACATCAATCCACACATCATTCCATCCCTCATTCCACACGTCATTGAACAACTCATTCCACACATCATGCCACACATCATTCCACACATTTTCCACACATCATTCCACACATCATTCCACACATCATTCCACACCTCAGTCCACACATCATTCCACAACAGTTCACACATCATTCCAAACATCATTCCACACATCATTCCACACATCATTCCACACATGATTCCACACATCATTCCACTCATCATTTCACACATCATTCCACACAGCATTCCACACCTCATTCCACACATCATACCACAACATTTCACACATCATTCCACACATCAATCCACACATCATTCCACGCATCATTCCACATCTCATTCCACACAACATTCCACACATCATTCCACACCTCATTCCACACGTCATTCCACACATCATTCCACACATCATTCCACACAGCATTCCAAATATCATTCCACACCTCATTCCACACCTCATTCCACACATCATTCCACACGTAATTACACGCGTCATTCCACACAGCATTACACACATCATTCTTCACATCAATTCACATCTCATTCCACATCTCATTCCACACCTCATTCAACACCTCATTCCACACATCATTCCGTACATCATTCCACACATCATTCCATAACATTCCATTCATCATTCCACACATCATTCCACACATCATTGACACATCATTCCACACATTAGTCCACACATCATTCCAAACATCATTCCACATATCATTCCACACAACATTCCAAACATCAGTCCACACATCATTCCGCACATCATTCCAGATATTATTCGACACATCATTGCACACATCATTACATACTACATTCCACACTTCATTCCTCACCTCATTCCACTCATCATTCCGCACATCATTGCACACATCATTCCAAACATCATTCCATACATCATTCAAAAAATCATTCCACACGTCATTTAAACACCTCATTCCATTCATCATTCCACGCATCATTTCACAACTCATTCCACAACTCATTCAACACATCATTCCACACATCATTCCACACATTATTCCACACATCATTCCACACATTATTCCAAACATCATTCCACACCTCATTCCACATATCATTCCACGCATCATTCCACACATCATTCCACACATCATTCCAAATATCATTCCACATATCATGCCACACATCAGTCCATCCCTCATTCTACACCTCATTCCACACCTCATTCCACACATCATTGCATACATCATTGCACATATCATTCCACACATCATTCCACACATCATTCCACACCTCATTCCACGTATCATTGCACAACATTCAACACATAATTCCACACATCAATCCACACTTCATTCCATCCCTCATTCCACACCTCATTGAAAACCGCATTCCACACATCATTCCGCACATCATTCCACACCCCATTCCACACCTCATTCCACAAATCATTCCACAACATTCAACAAATCATTGCACACATCAATCCACACATCATTCCATCCCTCATTCCACACGTCATTGAGCAACTCATTCCACACATATTGCCACACATCATTCCACACATCATTCCACACATCATTCCACACATCATTCCTCACATCAATCCATACCTCGTTCCACACCTCATTCCACACCTCATTCCACACCTCATTCCACACATAATTCCACACATCATTCCACACATCATTCCATACATCATTCCAATCATCATTCTACATCACATTCCACATAACATTCCACGCATCATTCCACAAATCATTCCACACAACATTGCACACATCATTGCATACGTCATTCCACACCTAATTCCACACCTCATTCCACACATCATTCAACACAACAGTCCACTCAACTTTCCAAATATCATCCACTCCTCATTCCACATATCATTCCACGCATCATTCCACATCTCATTCCACAAATCATTCCACACATCATTCCACACATCATTGCACACATCATTCCACACATCATTCAACACCTCATTCCACATACCATTCCACATCTCATTCCACACATCATTCCACACATCATTCCACACATCAGTCCATACCTCATTCCACACATCATTCCACACTTCATTCCACACATCATTCCACACATCATTCCACACATCAGTCCACACCTTATTCCAAACTTCATTCGACATCACATTCCACATAACATTCTACGCATCATTCCATACATCATTCCACACAGCATTCCATACATCATTCCAGATGTCATTCCACACATCATTCCACAAATCTTTCCACACTTCATTCCACACATCATTCCACACATCATTCCACACATCATTGCACACAACATTCCACACATCATTCCACACCTCATTCCACACATCATTCCACATATCTTTCCACACATCATTCCACACATCTTTCCACACATCATTCCACACATCATTCCACACATCATACTATACATCATACCACACATCATTCCACACCTCATTCCACACATCATTCCACACATCAATCCACACCTCACTCCACAAATCATTCCACACATCATTCCACAAATCATTCCACACATCAATGACACATCATTTCACACCTCATTCCACACATCATTCCATAACATTCCACACATCATTACACACATCATTCCACACATCATTGACCCATCATTCCATACATCATTCCACACATCATTCCATAACATTCCACTCATCATTCCACACATCATTCCACACATCATTGACACATCATTCCACACATTAGTCCGCACATCATTCCAAACATCATTCCACATATCATTCCACACAACATTCCAAACATCAGTCCACACATCATTCCGCACATCATTCCAGATATTATTCGACACATCATTGCACACATCATTACATACTTCATTCCACACATCATTCCTCACCTCATTCCACTCATCATTCCACACATCATTAAATACATCTTTCCACATATCATTCCACACATCATTCCACACATCATTCCACACATCATTCCACACAGCATTCCACACATCATTGCACACATCATTCCACACATCATTCCACACCACATTCCACACATCATTCCACACAGCACTCCAGACATCATTCCACATAACATTCCAAGTATCATCCAATCCTCATTCCACAAATCATTCCACACGTCATTTAAACACCTCATTCCACTCATCATTGCACGCATCATTCCACACCTCATTCCACATATCATTCCACGCATGATTCCACACATCATTACACACATCATTCCAAATATCATTCCACATATCATTCCACACATCAGTCCATCCCTCATTCCACACCTCATTCCACACCTCATTCCACACATCATTGCATACATCATTGCACATATCATTCCACACAACATTCCACACACCATTCCACACCTCATTCCACGTATCATTCCGCAACATTCAACACATAATTCCACACATCAATCCACACTTCATTCCATCCCTCATTCCACACCTCATTGAAAACCTCATTCCACACATCATTCTGCACATCATTCCACACCCCATTCCACACCTCATTCCACAAATAATTCCACAACATTCAACACATCATTCCACACGTCAATCCACACATCATTCCATCCCTCATTCCACACGTCATTGAACAACTCATTCCACATATCATGCCAAACATCATTCCACACATCATTCCACACCTCATTCCACACTTCATTCCACAACATTTCACACATCATTCCACACGTCAATCCACACATCATTCCACACATTAGTCCACACATCATTCCACACCTCATTCCACACATCATTCCACACATCATTCAATACATCATTCCGCACATCATTCCAGATATTATTCGACACATCATTGCACACATCATTACATACTTCATTCCACACATCATTCCTCACCTCATTCCACTCATCATTCCACACATCATTAAATACATCTTTGCACATATCATTCCACACATCATTCCACACATCATTCCACACATAATTCCACACAGCATTCCACACATCATTGCACACATCATTCCACACCTCATTCCACACCTCATTCCACACATCATTCCACACAGCACTCCAGACATCATTCCACATAACATTCCAAATATCATCCAATCCTCATTCCTCATATCATTCCACGTATCATTCCACATCTCATTCCACACATCATTCCAAACAACATTCCACACCTCATTCCACACGTCATTCCACACCTCATTCCACACATCATTCCACACGTAATTCCACGAGTCATTCCACACAGCATTACACACATCATTCTTCACATCAATTCACACCTCATTCCACACCTCATTCCACACCTCATTCCACAATCATACCACACATCATTGCACACAACATTCGAAACATCATTCCATACATCATTCCACAAATCATTCCACACGTCATTTGAACACCTCATTCCACTCATCATTGCACGCATCATTCCACACCTCATTCCACATATCATTCCACGCGTCATTCCACACAGCATTACACACATCATTCCAAATATCATTCCACATATCATTCCACACATCAGTCCATCCCTCATTCCACACCTCATTCCACACCTCATTCCACACATCATTGCATACATCATTGCACATATCATTCCACACAACATTCCACATACCATTCCACACCTCATTCCACGTATCATTCCGCAACATTCAACACATAATTCCACACATCAATCCACACTTCATTCCATCCCTCATTCCACACCTCATTGAAAACCTCATTCCACACATCATTCTGCACATCATTCCACACCCCATTCCACACCTCATTCCACAAATAATTCCACAACATTCAACACATCATTCCACACGTCAATCCACACATCATTCCATCCCTCATTCCACACGTCATTGAACAACTCATTCCACATATCATGCCAAACATCATTCCACACATCATTCCACACCTCATTCCACACTTCATTCAACAACATTTCACACATCATTCCACACGTCAATCCACACATCATTCCACACATTAGTGCACACATCATTCCACACCTCATTCCACACATCATTCCACACATCATTCAATACATCATTCCACACATCATTCCAAATATCACTCCAAACATCATTCCACACCTCATTCCACATAACATTCCACACATCATTCCTCACCTCATTCCACACATCATTCCACACATCATTCAATACATCATTCAACACATCATTCCACATATAATTCCACACATCTTTCCACACATCATTCCACACATCATTCCACACGGCATTCCACACATCATTCCACACATCATTCCACACATCATTCCACAACATTCCACAACATCCCACACATCATTCCACACATCATTCCACACATCAGTCCATACGTGATTCCAAACCTCATTCCACACCTCATTTCACACATCATTCCACATATCATTCCACACATTATTCCACACATCATTCCAAACATCACTCCAAACATCATTCCACACCTCATTCCACAGAACATTCCACACATCATTCCTCACCTCATTCCACACATCATTCAATACATCATTCAATACATCATTCCACATATCATTCCACACATCTTTCCACACATCATTCCACACATCATTCCACACGGCATTCCACACATCATTCCACACATCATTCCGCACCGCATTCCACACATCATTCCACACATCATTGCACACATCATTCCACACCTCATTCCAAACCACATTCCACACATCATTCCACACAGCATTCCACACATCATTCTACACAACATTCCAAATATCATCCAATCCTTATTCCTCATATCATTACACGCATCATTCCACATCTCATTCCACACTTCATTCCACACATCTTTCCTCACCTCATTCCACACGTCATTCCACACATCATTCCACACATCATTCCACACTGCATTCCAAATATCATTCCACACCTCATTCCACACCTCATTCCACTCATCATTCCACACCTCATTCCACACATCATTCCACAAAATTCCACACATCATTCCACACAGCATTCCACACATCATTCCACACATCAATCCACACATCATTCCACACATTAGACCACACATCATTCCACACATCATTCCACATATCATTCCACAAATCATTCCACACATCATTCCAAACATCATTCCACACATCAATCCACACATCATTCCACACATTAGACCACACATCATTCCACACATCATTCCACACATCATTACACAACTCATTCCACACATCATTCCACACATCATTCAACACATCATTCCACAACATTCCACACATCATCCCACACATCATTCCACTGCTCATTCCACATCTCATTCCACACATCATTCCTCACCTCATTCCACACATCATTTCACACATCATTCCAAACATCATTCCACACATCATTCCACACCATATTCCACGCATCATTCCACACATCATTCCAAACATCATTACTTACATCATTCCACACATCATTCCACAGAGCATTTCAAACATCATTGCACTCATCATTCCACACCTCATTCCACACCTCATTCCACACTTCATTCCAAATATCATTTAACGCGTCATTCCACACATCATTCCACACATCATTCCACACATCATTCCAAACATCATTCCAAACGTCATTACATCCATCATTCCACACCTCATTCCACACCTCATTCCACCCATCATTCCACACATCATTCCACAACATTCCTCAACATTCCACACATCATTCCACACATCATTCCACACATCAGTCCATACCTCATTGCACACCTCATTCCAAATATCATTCCAAACATCATTCCACACGTCATTCCACACATTATTCGACACATCATTCCACAACATTCCTCAACATTCCACTCATCATTCCACATATCATTCCACACACCTTTCCATACTTTATTCCACACATGATTCCTCACCTCATTCCACACATCATTCCACACATCATTCCAAATATCATTCCACAGATCATTCCACAGCATATTCCACGCATCATTCCACACATCATTCCAAACATCATTACATACATCATTCCAAACATCATTGCACACAGCATTTCAAACATCATTGCACACATCATTCCACACCTCATTCCACACCTCATTAAAAAATATAATTCCACGCGTCATTCCACACATCATTCCACACATCATTCCACCCATCATTCCACACATCATTCCACACATCATTCAATACATCATTCAACACATCATTCCACATATCATTCCACACATCTTTCCACACATCATTCCACACATCATTCCACACGGCATTCCACACATCATTCCACACATCATTCCTCACATCATTCCACAACATTCCACAACATCCCACACATCATTCCACACATCATTTCACACATCATTCCACACATCATTCCACACATCATTCCACACATCATTCCAAACATCACTCCAAACATCATTCCAGTCCTCATTCCACAGAACATTCCACACATCATTCCTCACCTCATTCCACACATCATTCAATACATCATTCAATACATCATTCCACATATCATTCCACACATCTTTCCACACATCATTCCACACATCATTCCACACGGCATTCCACACATCATTCCACACATTATTCCGCACCGCATTCCACACATCATTCCACACATCATTGCACACATCATTCCACACCTCATTCCAAACCACATTCCACACATCATTCCACACAGCATTCCACACATCATTCTACACAACATTCCAAATATCATCCAATCCTTATTCCTCATATCATTACACGCATCATTCCACATCTCATTCCACACTTCATTCCACACATCATTCCACACCTCATTCCACACGTCATTCCACACATCATTCCACACATCATTGACACATCATTCCACACATCATTCCACACATCATTCCACACCTCATTCCACACATCATTCCACAAAATTCCACACATCATTCCACACAGCATTCCACACATCATTCCACACATCAATCCACACATCATTCCACACATTAGACCACACATCATTCCACACATCATTCCACATATCATTCCACAAATCATTCCACACATCATTCCAAACATCATTCCACACATCAATCCACACATCATTCCACACATTAGACCACACATCATTCCACACATCATTCCACACATCATTACACAACTCATTCCACACATCATTCCTCACCTCATTCCACACATCATTCCACACATCATTCCAAGCATCATTCCAAACATCATTCCACACCATATTCCACGCATCATTCCACACATCATTCCAAACATCATTACTTACATCATTCCACACATCATTCCACAGAGCATTTCAAACATCATTGCACTCATCATTCCACACTTCATTCCAAATATCATATAACGCGTCATTCCACACATCATTCCACACATCATTCCAAACATCATTCCAAACGTCATTACATCCATCATTCCACACCTCATTCCACACCTCATTCCACCCATCATTCCACACATCATTCCACACATCATTCCACAACATTCCTCAACATTCCACACATCATTCCACACATCATTCCACACATCAGTCCATACCTCATTGCACACCTCATTCCAAATATCATTCCAAACATCATTCCACACGTCATTCCACACATTATTCGGCACATCATTCCACACAACATTCCGCACATCATTCCACACATCATTGACACATCATTCCATACCTCATTCCACACATCATTCCATAACATTCCACTCATCATTCCACATATCATTCCACACATCTTTCCATACTTTATTCCACACATGATTCCTCACCTCATTCCAAACATCATTCCACACATCATTTCCAATATCATTCCACACATCATTCCACAGCATATTCCACGCATCATTCCACACATCATTCCAAACATCATTACATACATCATTCCAAACATCATTGCACACAGCATTTCAAACATCATTGCACACATCATTCCAAACATCATTCCAAACGTCATTACATCCATCATTCCACACCTCATTCCACACCTCATTCCACCCATCATTCCACACATCATTCCACAACATTCCTCAACATTCCACACATCATTCCACACATCATTCCACACATCAGTCCATACCTCATTGCACACCTCATTCCAAATATCATTCCAAACATCATTCCACACGTCATTCCACACATTATTCGACACATCATTCCACAACATTCCTCAACATTCCACTCATCATTCCACATATCATTCCACACACCTTTCCATACTTTATTCCACACATGATTCCTCACCTCATTCCACACATCATTCCACACATCATTCCAAATATCATTCCACACATCATTCCACAGCATATTCCACGCATCATTCCACACATCATTCCAAACATCATTACATACATCATTCCAAACATCATTGCACACAGCATTTCAAACATCATTGCACACATCATTCCACACCTCATTCCACACCTCATTAAAAAATATAATTCCACGCGTCATTCCACACATCATTCCACACATCATTCCACCCATCATTCCACACATCATTCCACACATCATTCAATACATCATTCAACACATCATTCCACATATCATTCCACACATATTTCCACACATCATTCCACACATCATTCCACACGGCATTCCACACATCATTCCACACATCATTCCTCACATCATTCCACAACATTCCACAACATCCCACACATCATTCCACACATCATTTCACACATCATTCCACACATCATTCCACACATCATTCCACACATCATTCCAAACATCACTCCAAACATCATTCCACACCTCATTCCACAGAACATTCCACACATCATTCCTCACCTCATTCCACACATCATTCAATACATCATTCAATACATCATTCCACATATCATTCCACACATCTTTCCACACATCATTCCACACATCATTCCACACGGCATTCCACACATCATTCCACACATTATTCCGCACCGCATTCCACACATCATTCCACACATCATTGCACACATCATTCCACACCTCATTCCAAACCACATTCCACACATCATTCCACACAGCATTCCACACATCATTCTACACAACATTCCAAATATCATCCAATCCTTATTCCTCATATCATTACACGCATCATTCCACATCTCATTCCACACTTCATTCCACACATCATTCCACACCTCATTCCACACGTCATTCCACACATCATTCCACACATCATTGACACATCATTCCAAACCACATTCCACACATCATTCCACACAGCATTCCACACATCATTCTACACAACATTCCAAATATCATCCAATCCTTATTCCTCATATCATTACACGCATCATTCCACATCTCATTCCACACTTCATTCCACACATCATTCCACACCTCATTCCACACGTCATTCCACACATCATTCCACACATCATTGACACATCATTCCACACATCATTCCACACATCATTCCACACCTCATTCCACACATCATTCCACAAAATTCCACACATCATTCCACACAGCATTCCACACATCATTCCACACATCAATCCACACATCATTCCACACATTAGACCACACATCATTCCACACATCATTCCACATATCATTCCACAAATCATTCCACACATCATTCCAAACATCATTCCACACATCAATCCACACATCATTCCACACATTAGACCACACATCATTCCACACATCATTCCACACATCATTACACAACTCATTCCACACATCATTCCTCACCTCATTCCACACATCATTCCACACATCATTCCAAACATCATTCCACACATCATTCCACACCATATTCCACGCATCATTCCACACATCATTCCAAACATCATTCCAAACATCATTCCACACATCATTCCACAGAGCATTTCAAACATCATTGCACTCATCATTCCACACTTCATTCCAAATATCATATAACGCGTCATTCCACACATCATTCCACACATCATTCCAAACATCATTCCAAACGTCATTACATCCATCATTCCACACCTCATTCCACACCTCATTCCACCCATCATTCCACACATCATTCCACACATCATTCCACAACATTCCTCAACATTCCACACATCATTCCACAC
This sequence comes from Pristiophorus japonicus, assembly GCF_044704955.1. NCBI lineage: Eukaryota > Metazoa > Chordata > Chondrichthyes > Pristiophoridae > Pristiophorus > Pristiophorus japonicus. The sequence continues at coordinate 2,103,557 of NW_027252779.1, forward strand.
ATCATTCCACACATCAGTCCATACCTCATTGCACACCTCATTCCAAATATCATTCCAAACATCATTCCACACGTCAGTCCACACATTATTCGGCACATCATTCCACACAACATTCCGCACATCATTCCACACATCATTGACACATCATTCCATACCTCATTCCACACATCATTCCATAACATTCCACTCATCATTCCACATATCATTCCACACATCTTTCCATACTTTATTCCACACATGATTCCTCACCTCATTCCAAACATCATTCCACACATCATTCCCAATATCATTCCACACATCATTCCACAGCATATTCCACGCATCATTCCACACATCATTCCAAACATCATTACATACATCATTCCAAACATCATTGCACACAGCATTTCAAACATCATTGCACACATCATTCCACACCTCATTCCACACCTCATTAAAAAATATAATTCCACGCGTCATTCCACTCATCATTCCACACATCATTCCACACATCATTCCAAACATCATTCCAAACATCATTACATCCATCATTCCACACCTCATTCCTCACCTCATTCCACCCATCATTCCACACATCATTCCACACATCATTCAATACATCATTCAACACATCATTCCACATCTCATTCCACACTTCATTCCACACATCATTCCACACCTCATTCCACACGTCATTCCACACATCATTCCACACATCATTCCACACTGCATTCCAAATATCATTCCACACCTCATTCCACACCTCATTCCACACATCTTTCCACACATCATTCCACACATCATTCCACACGGCATTCCACACATCATTCCACACATCATTCCACACATCATTCCACAACATTCCACAACATCCCACACATCATTACACACATTATTCCACACATCAGTCCATACCTGATTCCAAACCTCATTCCACACCTCATTTCACACATCATTCCACACATCATTCCACACATCATTCCACACATCATTCCAAACATCACTCCAAACATCATTCCACACCTCATTCCACAGAACATTCCACACATCATTCCTCACCTCATTCCACACATCATTCAATACATCATTCAATACATCATTCCACATATCATTCCACACATCTTTCCAACATCATTCCACACATCATTCCACACGGCATTCCACACATCATTCCACACATCATTCCGCACCGCATTCCACACATCATTCCACACATCATTGCACACATCATTCCACACCTCATTCCAAACCACATTCCACACATCATTCCACACAGCATTCCACACATTATTCTACACAACATTCCAAATATTAGCCAATCCTTATTCCTCATATCATTACACGCATCATTCCACATCTCATTCCACACTTCATTCCACACATCATTCCACACCTCATTCCACACGTCATTCCACACATCATTCCACACATCATTCCACACTGCATTCCAAATATCATTCCACACCTCATTCCACACCTCATTCCACACATCATTCCACACGTAATTCCACGCGTCATTCCACACAGCATTCCACACCTCATTCCATAACGTTCTACACATCATTCCACACATCATTCCACACATCATTGACACATCATTCCACACATCATTCCACACATCATTCCACACCTCATTCCACACATCATTCCACAAAATTCCACACATCATTCCACAAAGCATTCCACACATCATTCCACACATCAATCCACACATCATTCCACACATTAGACCACACATCATTTCAAACATCACTCCAAACATCATTCCGCACCTCATTCCACATAACATTCCACACATCGTTCCTCACCTCATTCCACACATCATTCCAAACATCATTCCAAACATCATTCCACACCGCATTCCACATAACATTCGACAAATCATTCCACACTTCATTTCACACATGATTTCTCACCTCATTCCACACATCATTCCACACATCATTCAACACATCATTCCACACGGCATGCCACACATCATTCAATACATCATTCAATAATTCATTCCACATATCATTATACACATCATTCCACACATCATTCCACACATCATTCCACACGGCATTCCACACATCATTCCACACATCATTGCACACAGGATTCCACACATCATTCCACACAGCATTCCACACATCATTGCACACAACATCCCTCACATCATTCCACACATCATTCCGCCCGTCATTCCATACATCATTCCACACATCATTCCACACAGCATTCCACACATCATTCCACACAGCATTCCACACATCATTGCAGACAACATTCCACACATTATTCCACACCTCATTCCACACATCATTCCACAACTCATTCCACACATCATTCCACATCTCTTTCCACACATCATTCCACACATCTTTCCACACATCATTCAACACATCATTCCACACATCATACTACACATCATTCCACACATCATTCCACACCTCATTCCACACGTCATTCCACACATCATTCCAAACCTCATTCAACAAATCATTCCACACATCATTCCACACATAATTCCACAAATCATTGACACATCATTCCACACCTCATTCAACACATCATTCCATAACATTCCACACATCATTACACACATCAATCCACACATCATTCCACACATCATTCCACACATCATTCCAAACATCATTCCACACATCATTCCACACATTTTTCCACACATCATTGACACATCATTCCACACCTCATTCCACACATCATTCCATAACATTCCACACATCATTACACACATCAATCCACACATCATTCCACACATCATTCCACACATCATACCAAACATCATTCCACACATCATTCCACACATTATTCCACACATCATTCCACAAATCATTCCACACATCATTTCACACATCTTTGACACACCATTCCATACCTCATTCCACACAAGATTCCATAACATTCCACACATCATTACACACATCAATCCACATATCATTCCACACATCATTCCACACATCATTCCAAACATCATTCCACACATCATTCCACACATCATTCAATACATCATTCCACATATCATTCCACACATCATTCCACAATTCAATCCACACAACATGCCACACATCAATCCACACATCATTCCAAACAACATTCCACACCTCATTCCACACCTCGTTCCATACATCATTCCACACATCATTCAATACATCATTCCACACATCATTCCACACATCATTCAACGCATCATTCCACATCTCATTTCGCACAACATTCCACACATCATTCCACACCTCATTCCACACCTCGTTCCACACATCATTCCACACATCTTTCCACACAACATACCACACATCATTCCACACATCCTATCAAACTTCATTCCGCACATCATTCCACACTGCATTCCATACAACATTCCACATTTCAATCCACTCGGCATTCCATACATCATTCCACACATCATTCCGCACAACATTCCACACATCATTCTACACATCATTCCACACATCATTCCACACATCATTACACAACTATTTCCACACATCATTCCACACATCATTCAACACATCAATCCACATCATTCCACACCTCATCCCACACATCATTCCACTCCTCATTCGACATCTCATTCCACACATCATTCCACACATCATTCCACACATCATTCCAAACATCATTCCACACATCAGTCCATACCTCATTCCACACCTCATTCCACACATCATTCCACACATCATTCCACACATCATTCCAAACATCATTCCACACCTCATTCCACATAACATTCCACGCATCATTACACACATCATTCCACACATCATTCCAAATATCATTCCACACTTTATTCCACACATCATTCCAGATAACATTCGACATATCATTGCACACATCATTCCACACTTCATTCCACATATCATTCCATACCTCATTCCACACCTCATTCCACACTTCATCCCACACATCATTCCACACATCATTCCACACATCAGACCACACATCATTCCAAACATCATTCCACATAACATTCCACGCATCATTCCACACATCATTCCAAACATCATTCCACACATCATTCCAAACTTCCTTCCAGATGTCATTCGACACATCATTCCACACATCTTTCCATACTTTATTCCACACATCATTCCTCACCTCATTCCACACATCATTCCACACATCATTCCAAACATCATTCCACACATCATTCCACACCATATTCCACGCATCATTCCACACATCATTCCAAACATCATTACTTACATCATTCCACACATCATTCCACACAGCATTTCAAACATCATTGCACACAGCATTCCAGACGTCATTCCACACCTCATTCCACACCTCATTCCACACTTCATTCCAAATATCATTTAACGCGTCATTCCACACATCATTCCACACATCATTCCACACATCATTGCACACATCATTCCAAACATCATTACATCCATCATTCCACACCTCATTCCACCCACCATTCCACACATCATTCCACAAATCATTCCACAACATTCCTCAACATTCCACACATCATTCCACACATCATTCTACACTTCAGTCCATACCTCATTCCACACCTCATTTCAAACATCATTCCTAACATCATTCCACACGTTATTCCACACATTATTCCACACATCATTCCACACATCATTCCGCACATCATTCCACACATCATTGACACATCATTCCATACCTCATTCCACACATCATTCCATAACATTCCACTCATCATTCCACATATCATTCCACACATCTTTCCATACTTTATTCCACACATCATTCCTCACCTCATTCCACACATCATTCCACACATCATTCCAAACATCATTCCACACATCATACCACACCATATTCCACGCATCATTCCACACATCATTCCACACATCATTACATACATCATTCCACACATCATTCCACACAGCATTTCAAACATCATTGCACACATCATTCCACACCTCATTCCAAACATCATTCCAAACTTCATTACATCCATCATTCCACACCTCATTCCACACCTAATTCCACCCATCATTCCCCACATCATTCCACACATCATTCCACAACATTCCTCAACATTCCACACATCATTCCACACATCATTCCACACATCAGTCCATACCTCATTCCAAACCTCATTCCAAACATCATTCCAAACATCATTCCACACATCATTCCACACGTCATTCCACACATCATTCCACACATCATTCCACACATCATTCCAAACATCATTCCAAACATCATTACATCCATCATTCCACACCTCATTCCACACCTCATTCCACCCATCATTCCACACATCATTCCACACATCATTCCACAACATTCCTCAACATTCCACACATCATTCCACACATCATTCGACACATCAGTCCATACCTCATTCCACACCTCATTCCAAACATCATTCCAAACATCATTCCACACATCATTCCACACATTATTCCACACATCATTCCACACATCATTCCGCACGTCATTCCAAACATCATTCCACACATCATTCCACGCATTATTCCACACATCATTCCACACATCATTCCGCACATCATTCCACACATCATTGACACATCATTCCACACATCATTCCACACATCATTCCACACATTAGTCCACACATTATTCCGCACATCATTCCACATATCATTCCACACATCATTCCAAACATCAGTCCACACATCATTCCGCACATCAATAGAGATATTATTCGACACATCATTACACACATCATTACATACTTCATTCCACACATCATTCCACACATCATTCCACACATCATTCCACACATCATTTACCACCGCATTCCTCACATCATTGCACACATCATTCCATTCAGCATTCCAAATATCATTCCACACCTCATTCCACATATCATTCCACGCATCATTCCACATCTCATTCCACACATCATTCCACACATCATTCCATACCACATTCCACACATCATTCCACACGTCATTCCATACATCATTCCGCACATCATTCCACACAGCATTCCACACATCATTCCACACAGCATTCCACACATCATTGCACACAACATTCCGCACATCATTCCATACCTCATTCCACATATCATTCCACATATCATTCCATGCATAATTCCACATCTCATTCCACACATCATTGTACACATCATTCCACACATCATTCCACACCTCATTCCACACATCATTCCACACATCATTTCATACATCATTCCACACATCATTCCAAACATCATTCCACACCTCATTCCACATAACATTCTACGCATCATTCCACACATCATTCCACACATCATTCCAAATATCATTCCACACATTATTCCACACATCATTCCAGATATCATTCGACACATCATTGCACACATCATTGCACACTTCATTCCACACATCATTCCTCACATCATTCGACATATCAGTCCACACATCATTCAACACCTCATTCCACATACCATTCCAGACCTCATTCCATACCTCATACCACACTTCATTCCACACATCATTCCACACAGCATTCCACACATCAGTCCACACATCATTCCAAACATCGTTCCGCATAACATTCCACGCATCATTCCACACATCATTCCAAACATCATTCCAAACATCATTCCATACAGCATTCCAGATGCCATTCGACACATCATTCCACACATCTTTCCATACTTTATTCCACACATCATTCCTCACCTCATTCCACACATCATTCCAGACCTCATTCTATAAGTCATTCCACACCTCATTCCACACATAATTCCAAACATCATTCCACACATAATTCAACACATCATTCTACATATCATTCCACACTTCATTCCACACATCATTCCGTACCTCATTGCACACATCATTCCACACATCTTTCCACACATCATTCCACACCTCATTCCATAACTCATTCAAACATTATTCCACACTTCATTCCACACATTATTCCACAAATCATTCCACACAAGATACCACACATCATTCCACACTTCATTCCACACAACATTCTACACATCATTCCAGACTTCATTCAACACATCATTCCACACATTATTCCAATCATCATTCCACACCTCATTCCACATATCATTCCACGCATCATTCCACACATCATTCCAAACATCATTCCACACAACATACCACACATCATTCCATACATCATTCCACACATCATTCCACACAATGTTCCACACATCATTCCACATCTCATTCCACACATCATTCCACACCTCATTCCACACATCATTCCACACTTCATTCCACACAGCATTCAATACAACATTCCACATATCATTCCATACAGCATACCACACATCATTGCACACATCATTCCACACATCATTCCCCACAACATTCCACACATCATTCCACATATCATTTAACACAGCATACCACACATTATTGCACACCTCATTCCATACAACATTCCACACATCATTCCACACAACATTCCAAATATCTTCCACCTCATTCCACATATCATTCCAGATATCATTCGACACATCATTCCACACATCATTCCACACTTCATTCCCACAGCATTCAATACATCATTCCACATATCATTCCACACAGCATACCACACATCATTGCACACATCATTCCACATATCATTTCACACATCATTCCACACATCATTCCACACATCATTCCAAACATCATTCCACACATCATTCCACACAGCATACCACACATCATTGCACACATCATTCCACACATCATTCCACACATCATTCCACACATCATTCCACATATCATTCCACACAGCATACCACACGTTATTGCACACAGCATTCCACACCTCATTCCACACCTCATTCCACACCTCATTCCACACGACATTCCACACATCATTCCACACCTCATTCCACACATCATCCCACACGTAATTCCACACATCAATTCACACATCATTCCACACATCAATTCAAACCTCATTCCAAACATCATTCCACACCTCATTTCACACAGCATTCCACGCGTCATTCAATACATCATTCCACATATCATTACACACATCATTCCACACATAATTCCACACAGCATTCCACACAACTTTGCTCACATCATTCCACACTTCATTCCACACCTCATTCCACACAGCATTCCACACATTATTCCACACATTATTCCAAACATTATTCCACACCTCATTTCACATATCATTCCACACCTCATTCCACACACCATTCCACACCTCATTCCACGTATCATTCCTCAACATTCAACACATCATTCCACATTAACCAAACATAATTCCATCCCTCATTCCACACCTCATTGAACACCTCATTCCACACATCATTGCACACATCATTCCACACCCCATTCCACACCTCATTCCACATATCATTCCACAACATTCAACACATCATTCCACACATCAATCCAAATATCATTGCATCCCTCATTCCACACGTCATTGAACAACTCATTCCACACATCATACCACACATCATTCCACACACCATTCCACACCTCATTCCACACATCATTACACACATCATTCCACACATCAGTCCATACCGCATTCCACACCTCATTCCACACATCATTCCACACATCATTCCACACATCATTCCTAACATCATTCCACATCACATTCCACATAACATTCCACGCATCATTCCACACATCATTCCAAACATCATTCCACACATCATTACATACATCATTCCAGATGTCATTCGACACATCATTCCACACATCTTTCCCACTTCATTCCACATATCATTCCTCACCTCATTCCACACATCATTCAATACATCATTCCACATACCATTCCACACATCATTCCACATCACATTCCACATCATTCCACACATCATTCCACACCATATTCCATGCATCATTCCACACATCATTCCAAATATCATTACATACATCATTCCACACATTATTCCACACAGCATTTCACACATCATTCCAAACATCATTCCACACCTCATTCCACACCTCATTCCACACCTCATTCCACCCATCATTCGAAACATCATTCCACACATCATTGCACAACATTCCACAACATTCCACACAGCATTCCACACATCATTCCACACATCAATACAAACATCAATCCATTCCTCATTCCGCACCTCATTCCACACATCATTCCACACAACATTCCACACATCATTCCAAACATCATTCCACTTCACATTCCACAGCATTCCACACATCATTCCACAACATATTCCACGCATCATTCCACACATCATTCCAAACATCATTACATCCATCATTCCACACATCATTCCACACAGCATTTCACACATCATTCCACACATCATTCCACACCTCATTCCACACCTCAATCCTCATATCAGACCACGCATCATTCCACACATCATTCCACACATCATTCCACCCATCTTCCCACACATCATTCCACACATCATTCCACAACATTCCACCACATTCCACACATCATTCCTCACATCATTCCACACATCAGTCCATACCTCATTCCACACCTCATTCCACACATCATTCCACACATCATTCCACACATCATTCCAAACATCATTCCACATCACATTCCACATCATTCCACACATCATTCCACACATCATTCCACACATCTTTCCACGCATCATTCCACACATCATTCCAAACATCATTACATCCATCATTCCACACATCATTCCACACAGCATTTCACACATCATTCCACTCCTCATTCCACACCTCATTCCACACATCATTCCATACATCATTCCACAACATTCCTCAACATTCCACACATCATTCCACACATCATTCCACACATCATTCCACAACATTCCTCAACATTCCACACATCATTCCACACATCATTCCATACATCAGTCCATAGCTCATTCCACACCTCATTCCACACATCATTCCACACATCATGCCACACATCATTCCACACATCATTCCATACATCAGTCCATAGCTCATTCCACACCTCATTCCACACATCATTCCACACATCATGCCACACATCATTCCAAACATCATTCCACACCTCATTCCACATAACATTCCACATAACATTCCACACATCATTCCACAAGCATTCCACACATCATTTCACACATCATTCCACACATCATTCCACACAGCATTCCACACATCATTCCACACATCATTGCACACACCATTTCACACAGCATTCCAAATATCATTCCACACCTCATTCGACATATCATTCCAGCATCATTCCACATCTCATTCAGAACGTCATTCTATGCAACATTCCACACATCATTCCACACAGCATTCCACACATCATTCCACATAGCATTCCACACATCATTGCACACAACATTCCACACATCATTCCACACCTCATTCCACACCACTTTCCACACATTATTCCACACATCTTTCCACACATCATTCAACACATCATTCCACACATCATTCCAAAAACATTCCATACCTCATTCCACAAATCATTCCACACATCATTCCACAAATCATTCCACACATCTTTGACACATCATTCCACACCTCATTCCACACACCATTCCATAACATTCCACACATCATTACACAAATCAATCCACACATCATTCCACACATCATTCCACACATTATTCCAAACATCATTCCACACATCATTCCACACTTTATTCCACACATCATTCCACAAATCATTCCACACATCATTCCACACATCATTCCACACATCATTGACACATCATTCCATACCTCATTCCACACATCATTCCATAACATTCCACACATCATTCCACACATCATTCCTCACCTCATTCCACTCATCATTCCACACATCATTCAATATATCATTCCACATATCATTCCACACATCATTCCACACATCATTCCACACATAATTCCACACAGCATTCCACACATCATTGCACTCTCCATTCAAACATCATTCCACTCATCATTCCACACGTCATTTAAACACCTCATTCCACTCATCATTCCACGCATCATTCCACACCTCATTCCTCAATTCATTCCACACATCATTGCGTACATCATTGCACATATCATTCCAAACATCATTCCAAACACCATTTTACACCTCATTCCACGTATCATTCCACAACATTCAACACATCATTCCACACATCAATCCACCAAGCATTCCATCCCTCATTGCACACGTCATTGAACAAATCATTCCACACATCATGCCACACATCATTCCACACACCATTCCACACCCCATTGCACACCTCATTCCACACCTAATTCCACACATCATTCCACACATCATTCCAATCATCAGTCCACACATCATTCCACACATCATTCGAGATATTATTCGACACATCATTGCACACATCATTCCTCACCTCATTCCACACATCATTCCATACATCATTCAATACATCATTCCACATATCATTCCACACATCATTCCACACATAATTCCACACAGCATTCCACACAACTTTGCTCACATCATTCCACACTTCATTCCACAACTCATTCCACACATCATTCCACACATTAACCAAACATAATTCCATCCCTCATTCCCCACCTCATTGAACACATCATTCCACACATCATTCCACACATCATTCCACACCCCATTCCACACCTCATTCCACATATCATTCCACAACATTCAACACATCATTCCACACATCAATCCAAATATCATTACATCCCTCATTCCACACGTCATTGAACAACTCATTCCACACATCATACCACACATCATTCCACACACCATTCCACACATCATTCCACATCACATTCCACATCATTCCACACATCATTCCACACCATATTCCATGCATCATTCCACACATCATTCCAAATATCATTACATACATCATTCCACACATTATTCCACACAGCATTTCACACATCATTCCAAACATCATTTCACACCTCATTCCACACCTCATTCCACACCTCATTCCACCCATCATTCGAAACATCATTCCACACATCATTCCACAACATTCCACAACATTCCACATATCATTCCACACATCATTCCACACATCAATCCACACATCAATCCATTCCACATTCCGCACCTCATTCGACACATCATTCCACACAACATTCCACACATCATTCCAAACATCATTCCACTTCACATTCCACTGCATTCCACACATCATTCCACACCATATTCCACGCATCATTCCACACATCATTCCAAACATCATTACATCCATCATTCCACGCATCATTCCACACAGCATTTCACACATCATTCCACACATCATTCCACACCTCATTCCACACCGCAATCCTCATATCATTCCACGCATCATTCCACACATCATTCCACAACATTCCACAACATTCCACACATCATTCCTCACATCATTCCACACATCAGTCCATACCTCATTCCACACCTCATTCCACACATCATTCCACACATCATTCCACACATCATTCCAAACATCATTCCACATCACATTCCACAACATTCCACACATCATTCCACACATCATTCCACACATCATTCCACGCATCATTCCACACATCATTCCAAACATCATTACATCCATCATTCCACACATCATTCCACACAGCATTTCACACATCATTCCACACCTCATTCCACACCTCATTCCACACATCATTCCATACATCATTCCACAACATTCCTCAACATTCCACACATCATTCCACACATCATTCCACACATCATTCCACAACATTCCTCAACATTCCACACATCATTCCACACATCATTCCATACATCAGTCCATACCTCATTCCACACCTCATTCCACACATCATTCCACACATCATGCCACACATCATTCCAAACATCATTCCACACCGCGTTCCACACATCTTTCCACACATCATTGCACACATCATTTCACACAGCATTCCACACCTCATTCCACACCTCTTTCCACACATCATTCCACACATCTTTCCACACATCATTCAACACATCATTCCACACATCATTCCACACAGCAATCCACACATCATTCCACACAGCATTCCACACATCATTGCACACAACATTCCACACATCATTCCACACCTCATTCCACACCTCTTTCCACACATCATTCCACACATCTTTCCACACATCATTCAACACATCATTCCACACATCATTCAACACCTCATTCCACACATCATTCCACAAAACATTACACACCTCATTCCACAAATCATTCCAAACATCATTCCACAAATCATTCCACACATATTTGACACATCATTCCACAACTCATTCCACACAACAATCCATAACATTCCACACATCATTACACAAATAAATCCACACATCATTCCACACATCATTCCACACATCATTCCAGAAATTATTAGACACATCATTGCACACATCATTCCAAACTTCATTTCACACATCATTCCTCACTTCATTCCACTCATCATTCCACACATCATTCCACACATCATTCCACACATAATTCCACACAGCATTCCACACATCATTGCACACATCATTGCACACATCATTCCACTCCTCATTCCACACCTCATTTCTCACCTCATTCCAAACATCATTCCACACATCATTCAACACGTAATTCCACGCGTCATTCCACACAGCATTACACACATAATTCTTCACATCAATTCACATCACATTCCACACCTCATTCCACACATCATTCCACACATCATTGCACACTCCATTCCACACATCATTCCACACCTCATTCCACACATCATTCCACAACATTCCACAACATTCCACGCATCATTCCACACATCATTCCAAACATCATTACATCCATCATTCCACACATCATTCCACACAGCATTTCACACATCATTCCATACATCATTCCACACCTCATTCCACACCTCATTCCACACCTCATTCCACCCATCATTCGAAACATCAATCCACACTTCATTCCACAACATTCCACAACATTCCACATATCATTCCACACATTATTCCACACATCAGTCCACTCATCAATCCATTCCTCATTCCGCACCTCATTCCACACATCATTCCACACAACATTCCACACATCATTCCAAACATCATTCCACTTCACATTCCACATCATTCCACACATCATTCCACACCATATTCCACGCATCATTCCACACATCATTCCAAACATCATTACATCCATCATTCCACACATAATTCCACACAGCATTTCACACATCATTCCACACATCATTCCACACCTCATTCCACACTTCATTCCACAACATTCCACAACATTCCACACATCATTCCACACATCATTCCACACATCAGTCCATACCTCATTCCACACATCATTCCACACAACATTCCACACATCATTCCAAACATCATTCCAAATCACATTCCACTTCATTCCACACATCATTCCACACATCATTCCACACATCATTCCACACATCATTCCACACATCATGGCACACATCATTCCAAACATCATTCCACACCTCATTCCACAGAACATTCCACATATCATTCCACATAGCATTCCACGCATCATTCCACACATCATTCCACACATCATTCCACCCATCTTTCCACACATCATTCCACACATCATTCCACAACATTCCACAACATTCCACACATCATTCCACACATCATTCCACACATCAGTCCATACCTCATTCCACACTTCATTCCACACATCATTCCACACATCATTCCACACATCATTCCAAACATCATTCCACATCACATTCCACATCATTCCACACATCATTCCACACATCATTCCACACATCATTCCACACATCATTCCACACATCATTCCAAACATCATTACATCCATCATTCCACACATCATTCCACACAGCATTTCACACATCATTCCACACCTCATTCCACACCTCATTCCACACATCATTCCATACATCATTCCACAACATTCCTCAACATTCCACCCATCATTCCACACATCATTCCACACATCAGTGCATACCTCATTCCACACCTCATTCGACACATCATTCCACACATCATTCCATCCATCATTCCAAACATCATTCCACATCACATTCCACTTCATTCCATACATCATTCCACACATCATGGCACACATCATGGCACACATCATTCCAAACATCATTCCACACCTCATTCCAAACATCATTCCACACCTCATTCCACAGAACATTCCACATATCATTCCACATATCATTCCACACTTCAATTCACACACCATTCCTCACCTCATTCCACACATCATTGCACACATCATTCCAAACATCATTCCACACCGCATTCCACACCTCATGCCACACGTCATTCCGCACGTAATTCCATACATCATTCCACACATCATTCCACACAGCTTTCCACACATAATTCCACACCTCATTCCACACATCATTCCACATCTCTTTCCACACATCATTCCACCCATCTTTCCACACATCATTCCACACATCTTTCCAAACATCATTCAATACATCATTCCACATAGCATTCCACACATCATTCCACACATCATTCCACACATCATGCCACACATCATTCCACACACCATTCCACACCTCATTGCACACCTCATTCCACAACTCATTCCACACATCATTCCACACATCATTCCAAACATCAGTCCACACATCATTCCACACATCTTTCCAGATAATATTCGACACATCATTTCACACATCATTCCTCACCTCATTCCACACATCATTCCACACATCATTCAATACATCATTCCACATATCATTCCACACATCATTCCACACATAATTCCACCCAGCCTTCCACACAACTTTGCTCACATCATTCCACACTTCATTCCACACCTCATTCCACACAGCATTCCACACATTATTCCACACATTATTCCAAACATTATTCCACACCTCATTTCACATATCATTCCACACCTCATTCCACACACCATTCCACACCTCATTCCACGTATCATTCCTCAATATTCAACACATTATTCCACACATTAACCAAACAAAAGTCCATCCCTCATTCCACACATCATTGAACACCTCATTCCACACATCATTCCACACACCATTCCACACCACATTCCACGTATCATTCCTCAACATTCAACACATCATTCCACACATCAATCCACATATCATTACATCCCTCATTCCACACGTCATTGAACAACTCATTCCACACATCATTCCCACATCATTCCACACACCATTCCACACCTCATTCCACACATCATTACACACATCATTCCACACATCAGTCCATACCTCATTCCACACCTCAATCCACATATCATTCCACGCATCATTCCACACTTCATTCCACACATCATTCCACCTATCTTCCCACACATCATTCCACACATCATTCCACAACATTCCACAACATTCCACACATCATTCCACACATCATTTCACACATCAGTCCATACCTCATTCCCCACCTCATTCCACACATCATTCCACACATCATTCCACACATCATTCCAAACATCATTCCACATCAAATTAAACATCATTCCACACATTATTCCACACATCATTCCACACCTCATTCCACACATCATTCCACACATCATTCCACAACGTTCCTCAACATTCCACACATCATTCCACACATCAGTCCACATATGTCCATCCCTCATTCCACACGTCATTCAACACATCATTCCACACATCATGCCACACATCATTCCAAACATCATTCCACACCTCATTTAACAGAACATTCCACACATCATTCCACACATCATTCCACACTTCATTTCACACACCATTCCTCACCTCAGTCCACACATCATTCCACACATCATTCAATACATCATTCCACATATCCTTCCACACATCATTCCACACATCATTGCACACATCATTCCTCACCTCATTCCACACATCATTCCACACATCATTCAATACATCATTCCACATATCATTCCACACATCATTCCACACCGCATTCCACACCTCATTCCACATATCATTACACAACATTCAACATATCATTCCACACATCAATCCACACAGCATTCCATCCCTCATTGCACACGTCATTGAACATCTCATTCCACACATCATGCCACACATCATTCCACACAACATTCCATACCTTATTGCACACCTCATTCCACACATCAGTCCACACATCATTCCACACATCATTCCAGATATTATTCGACACATCATTGCACACATCATTCCTCACCTCATTCCACACATCATTCCACACATCATTCAATACATCATTCCACATATCATTACACACATCATTCCACACATAATTCCACACAGCATTCCACACAACTTTGCTCACATCATTCCACACTTCATTCCACACCTCATTCCACACAGCATTCCACACATTATTCCACACCTCATTCCACACACCATTCCACACCTCATTCCACGTATCATTCCTCAAAATTCAACATATCATTCCACACATTAACCAAACATAATTCCATCCCTCATTCCGCACCTCATTGAACACCTCATTCCACACATCATTCCACACATCATTCCACACCGCATTCCACACCTCATTCCACATATCATTCCACAACATTCAACACAGCATTCCACACATCAATCCAAATATCATTACATCCCTCATTCCACACGTCATTGAACAACTCATTCCACACATCATGCCACACATCATACCACACACCATTCCACACCTCATTCCACACCTCAATCCACATATCATTCCACGCATCATTCCACACATCATTCCACACAGCATTTCACACATCATTCCACACATCATTCCACACCTCTCTCCACACCTCAATCCACATATCATTCCACGCATCATTCCACACATCATTCCACACATCATTCCACCCATCTTCCCACACATCATTCCACATATCATTCAACAACATTCCATAACATTCCACACATCATTCAACACCTCATAGCACACATCAGTCCATACCTCATTCCACACCTCATTCCACACATCATTCCACACATCATTCCACACATCATTCCAAACATCATTCCACATCACAATCCACATCATTCCACACATCATTCCACACATCATCCACACATCATTCCACGCATCATACCACACATCATTCCAAACATCATTACATCCATCATTCCACACATCATTGCACACAGCATTTCACACATCATTCCACACCTCATTCCACACCTCATTCCACACATCATTCCACACATCATTCCACAACATTCCTCAACATTCCACACATCATTCCACACATCATTCCACACATCATTCCACAACATTCGTCAACATTCCACACATCATTCCACACATCATTCCATACATCAGTCCATACCTCATTCCTCACCTCATTCCACACATCATTCCACACATCATGCCACACATCATTCCAAACATCATTCCACACCTCATTCCACATAACATTCCAGATAACATTCCACATATCATTCCAGAAGCATTCCACACATCATTGCACACATCATTCCACACATCATTCCACACCGCATTCCACACATCATTTCACACATCATTGCACACATCATTTCACACAGCATTCCAAATATCATTCCACACCTCATTCGGCATATCGTTCCAGCATCATTCCACATCTCATTCCGCACGTCATTCTATACAACATTCCACACATCATTCCACACAGCATTCCACACATCATTCCACACAGCATTCCACACATCATTCCACACAGCATTCCACACATCATTGCACAAAACATTCCACACATCATTCCACACCTCATTCCACACGTCTTTCCACACATCATTCAACACATCATTCCACACATCATTCCACACCTGATTCCACACATCATTCCACAAAACATTCCACACCTCATTCCACAAATCATTCCACACATCATTCCACAAATCATTGCACACATATTTGACACATCATTCCACACCTCATTCCACACATCATTCCATAACATTCCACACAACATTACACAAATCATTCCACACATTATTCCACACATCATTCCACAAATCATTCCAAACATCATTCCACACATCATTCCACACTTCATTGACACATCATTCCATACCTCATTCAACACATCATTCCATAACATTCCACACATCATTCCACACATCATTCCACACATCATTGACACATCATTCCACACATCATTCCACACATCATTCCGGAAATTATTAGACACATCATTGCACACATCATTCCAAACTTCATTTCACACATCATTCCTCGCCTCATTCCACTCATCATTCCACACATCATTAAATATATATTTCCACACATCATTCCACACATCATTCCACTCCTCATTCCACACCTCATTCCACACCTCATTCCAAACATCATTCCACACATCATTCCACATGTAATTCCACGCGTCATTCCACACAGCATTACACACATAATTCTTCACATCAATTCACATCACATTACACACCTCATTCCACACCTCATTCCACAAATCATTCCACACATCATTGCACACTCCATTCCAAACATCATTCCACACATCATTCCAAAAAACATTCCACACGTCTTTTAAACACCTCATTCCACTCATCATTCCACGCATCATTCCACACCTCATTCCACAACTCATTCCACACCTCATTCCACACCTCATTCCACACATTATTCCAAACATCATTCCACACCTCATTCCAAATATCACTCCATGCATCATTCCACACATCATTCCACACATCATACCATGCTTCATTCCACACCTCATTCCACACCTCATTCCACACATCATTGCGTACATCATTGCACATATCATTCCAAACATCATTCCAAACACCATTCCACACCTCATTCCACGTATCATTCCACAACATTCCACACATCATTCCACACATCATTCCACAACCCATTCCACACCTCATTCCACATATCATTCCACAACATTCAACACATCATTCCACACATCAATCCACACAGCATTCCATCCCTCATTGCACACGTCATTGAACAACTCATTCCACACATCATGCCACACTTCATTCCACACACCATTCCACACCTCATTCCAAACATCATTCCACACATCATTCCAATCATCAGTCCACACATCATTCCACACATCATTCCAGATATTATTCGGCACATCATTGCACACATCATTCCTCACCTCATTCCACACCTCATTCCACACATCATTCCACACATCATTCCAGATATTATTCGACACATCATTGCACACATCATTCCTCACCTCATTCCACACCTCATTCCACACATCATTCAATACATCATTCCACATATCATTCCACACATCATTCCACACATAATTCCACACAGCATTCCACACAACTTTGCTCACATCATTCCACACTTCATTCCTTACCTCATTCCACACAGCATTCCACACATTATTCCACACCTCATTCCACACACCATTCCACACCTCATTCCACGTATCATTCCACAACAATGAACACATCATTCCACACATTAACCAAACATAATTCCATCCCTCATTCCACACCTCATTGAACACCTCATTCCACACATCATTCCACACATCATTCCACACCGCATTCCACACCTCATTCCACATATCATTCCACAACATTCA
The DNA here is from genome assembly GCF_044704955.1 of Pristiophorus japonicus. Classification (NCBI taxonomy): domain Eukaryota; kingdom Metazoa; phylum Chordata; class Chondrichthyes; family Pristiophoridae; genus Pristiophorus; species Pristiophorus japonicus. Next base: position 2,123,862 of record NW_027252779.1, read on the forward strand.
ACACATCATTCCACACATCAATCCAAATATCATTACATCACTCATTCTACACGTCATTGAACAACTCATTCCACACATCATTACACAAATCATTCCACACATCAGTCCATACGTCATTCCACACCTCATTCCACACATCATTCCACACTTCATTCCACACAGCATTCCACACATCATTCCACACATCATTCCACACATCATTCCTAACATCATTCCACATCACATTCCACATAACATTCCACGCATCATTCCACACATCATTCCAAACATCATTCCACACATCATTCCATACATCATTCCCGATGTCATTCGACACATCATTCCACACATCTTTCCCACTTCATTCCACATATCATTCCTCACCTCATTCCACACATCATTCAATACATCATTCCACATACCATTCCATACATCATTCCACACAACATTCCAAACATCATTCCACATCACATTCCACATCATTCCACACATCATTCCACACCATATTCCATGCATCATTCCACACATCATTCCAAAAATCATTACATACATCAATCCACACATCATTCCACACAGCATTTCACACATCATTCCAAACATCATTCCACACCTCATTCCACACCTCATTCCACACCTCATTCCACACATCATTCCACAACATTCCACAACATTCCACATATCATTCCACACATCATTCCACACATCAGTCCACACATCAATCCATTCCTCATTCCGCACCTCATTCCACACATCATTCCACACAACTTTCCACACATCATTCCAAACATCATTCCACTTCACATTCCACCTCATTCCACACATCATTCCACACCATATTCCACGCATCATTCCACACATCATTCCAAACATCATTACATCCATCATTCCACAGATCATTCCACACAGCATTTAACACATCATTCCACACATCATTCCACACCTCATTCCACACCTCAATCCACATAGCATTCCACGCATCATTCCACACATCATTCCAGACATCATTCCACCCATCTTCCCACACATCATTCCACACATCATTCCACAACATTCCACAACATTCCACACATCATTCCACACATCATTCCACACATCAGTCCATACCTCATTCCACACCTCATTCCACACATCATTCCAGACATCATTCCACACATCATTCCAAACATCATTCAACATAACATTCCACATCATTCCACACATCATTCCACACATCATTCCACACATCATTACACGCATCATTCCACACATCATTCCAAACATCATTACATCCATCATTCCACACATCATTTCACACATCATTCCACACCTCATTCCACACCTCATTCCACACATCATTCCGTACAACATTCCACAACATTCCTCAACATTCCATACATCATTCCACACATCATTCCACACATCAGTCCATACCTCATTCCACACCTCATTCCACACATCATTCCACACATCATTCCACACATCATTCCAAACATCATTCCACATCACATTCCACATCATTCCACACATCATTCCACACATTATTCCACATATCATTCAACACATCATTCCACACATCATACCACACATCATTCCAAACATCATTCCACACCTCATTCCACAGAACATTCCACATATCATTCCACACATCATTCCACACTTCATTTCACACAACATTCCTCACCTCATTCCACACATCATTGCACATATCATTGCACTCAACATTCCACACATAATTCCACACCTCATTCCACACATCAATCCACATCTCTTTCCAGACATCATTCCACCCATCTTTCCACACATCATTCCACACATCTTTCCACACATCATTCAATACATCATTCCACACATCATTCCACACATCATTCCACACATCATGCCACACATCATTCCAAACATCATTGCACACCGCATTCCACACCTCATTCCACACGTCATTCCGCACGTCATTCCATACATCATTCCACACATCATTCCACACAGCTTTCCACACATCAGTCCACACAGCATTCCACACATCATTGCACTCAACATTCCACACATAATTCCACACCTCATTCCACACATCAATCCACATCTTATTCCACACATCATTCCACACATCTTTCCACACATCATTCCACACATCTTTCCACACATCATTCAACACATCATTCAACACATCATTCCACGCCTCATTCCACACATCATTCCACACAACATTCCAAATATCATCCAATCCTCATTCCTCATATCATTCCACGCATCATTCCACATCTCATTCCATACATAATTCCACACATCATTCCACACCTCATTCCACACGTGATTCCACACATCATTCTACACATCATTCCACACAGCATTCCAAATATCATTCCACACCTCATTCCACACCTCATTCCAAACCTCGTTCCACACCTCATTCAATACATCATTCCACATATCATTCCACACTTCATTCCACACATCATTCCACACATAATTCCACGCATCATTCCACATCTCATTCCACACATCATTCCACACATCATTACATCCCTCATTCCACACCTCATTCCACACTTCAGTCCACACCTCATTCCACAAGTGATTCCACACATCATTCTACAGATCATTCCACACAGCATTCCAAATATCATTCCACACCTCATTCCACCCCTCATTCCACACCTCGTTCCACACCTCATTCAATACATCATTCCAAATATCATTCCACAAATCAGTCCACACGTCATTTAAACACCTCATTCCACACTTCATTTCACACAACATTCCTCACCTCATTCCACACATCATTGCACATATCATTGCACTCAACATTCCACACATAATTCCACACCTCATTCCACACATCAATCCACATCTCTTTCCAGACATCATTCCACCCATCTTTCCACACATCATCCACACATCTTTCCACACATCATTCAATACATCATTCCACACATCATTCCACACATCTTTCCACACATCATTCAATACATCATTCCACATAGCATTCCACACATCATTCCACACATCATTCCACACATCATGCCACACATCATTCCAAACATCATTGCACACCGCATTCCACACCTCATTCCACACGTCATTCCGCACGTCATTCCATACATCATTCCACACATCATTCCACACAGCTTTCCACACATCAGTCCACACAGCATTCCACACATCATTGCACTCAACATTCCACACATAATTCCACACCTCATTCCACACATCAATCCACATCTTATTCCACACATCATTCCACACATCTTTCCACACATCATTCCACACATCTTTCCACACATCATTCAACACATCATTCAACACATCATTCCACGCCTCATTCCACACATTATTCCACACAACATTCCAAATATCATCCAATCCTCATTCCTCATATCAATCCACGCATCATTCCACATCTCATTCCATACATAATTCCACACATCATTCCACACCTCATTCCACACGTGATTCCACACATCATTCTACACATCATTCCACACAGCATTCCAAATATCATTCCACACCTCATTCCACACCTCATTCCAAACCTCGTTCCACACCTCATTCAATACATCATTCCACATATCATTCCACACTTCATTCCACACATCATTCCACACATAATTCCACGCATCATTCCACATCTCATTCCACACATCATTCCACACATCATTCCACACCTCATTCCACACGTCATTCCACACATCATTCCACACATCATTCCACACAGCATTCCAAATACCATTCCATACCTCATTCCACACCTCATTCCAAACCACATTCCACACGTAATTAAACCCGTCATTCCACACAGCATTACACACATCATTCTTCACATCAATTCACACATCATTACATCCCTCATTCCACACCTCATTCCACACTTCATTCCACACCTCATTCCACAAGTGATTCCACACATCATTCTACAGATCATTCCACACAGCATTCCAAATATCATTCCACAACTCATTCCACCCCTCATTCCACACCTCGTTCCACACCTCATTCAATACATCATTCCAAATATCATTCCACACCTCATTCCACACGTCATTCCACGCATCATTCCACGCATCATTCCACGCATCATTCCATGCATCATTCCAATTCTCATTCCACAACTCATTCGACACATCATTCCATCCCTCATTCCACACCTCATTCCACACCTCATTCCACACAACATTGCATACATCATTGCACTAATCATTCCACACATCATTCCACACACCATTCCACACCTCATTCCACATATAATTCAACAACATTCAACACATCATTCCACACATCAATCCACACATCATTCCAACCCTCATTCCACACGTCATTGAACACCTCATTCCACACATCATTCCATACATCAGTCCATACCTAATTCCACACCTCATTCCACACATCATTCAACACATCATTCCACACATCATTCCACTCATCATTCCACACATCTTTCCAAACATCATTCCACATCACATTCCACGCATCATTCCACACATCATTCCAAACATCATTCCACACATCATTCCATACATCATTCCAGATGTCATTCGACACATCATTGCACAAATCTTTCCACACTTCATTCCACACATCATTCCCTCCTCATTCCACACATCATTCAATACATCATTCCACATACCATTCCACACATCATTCCACACATCATTCCACACAACAGTCCACACATCATTGCGCACCTCATTCCACACCTCATTCCACACATTATTCAACGCATCATTCCACACAACATTCCAAATATCATCAACTCCTCATTCCACATATCATTCCACATATCATTCCACGCAACATTCCACATCTCATTGCACACATCATTCCACACATCATTCCAAACATCATTCAACATAACATTCCACATCATTCCACACATCATTCCACACATCATTCCACACATCATTACACGCATCATTCCACACATCATTCCAAACATCATTACATCCATCATTCCACACATCATTCCACACAGCATTTCACACATCATTCCACACATCATTCCACACCTCATTCCACACATCATTCCGTACAACATTCCACAACATTCCTCAACATTCCATACATCATTCCACACATCATTCCACACATCAGTCCATACCTCATTCCACACCTCATTCCACACATCATTCCACACATCATTCGACACATCATTCCAAACATCATTCCACATCACATTCCACATCATTCCACACATCATTCCACACATCATTCCACATATCATTCAACACATCATTCCACACATCATGCCACACATCATTCCAAACATCATTCCACACCTCATTCCACAGAACATTCCACATATCATTCCACACATCATTCCACACTTCATTTCACACAACATTCCTCACCTCATTCCACACATCATTGCACATATCATTGCACTCAACATTCCACACATAATTCCACACCTCATTCCACACATCAATCCACATCTCTTTCCACACAACATTCACACATCGTTCCACACATCATTCCACACATCTTTCCACACATCATTCAATACATCATTCCACACATCATTCCACAAATCTTTCCACACATCATTCAATACATCATTCCACATAGCATTCCACACATCATTCCACACATCATTCCACACATCATGCCACACATCATTCCAAACATCATTGCACACCGCATTCCACACCTCATTCCACACGTCATTCCGCACGTCATTCCATACATCATTCCACACATCATTCCACACAGCTTTCCACACATCAGTCCACACAGCATTCCACACATCATTGCACTCAACATTCCAAACATAATTCCACACCTCATTCCACACATCAATCCACATCTCTTTCCACACATCATTCCACACATCTTTCCACACATCATTCCACACATCTTTCCACACATCATTCAACACATCATTCAACACATCATTCCACGCCTCATTCCACACATCATTCCACACAACATTCCAAATATCATCCAATCCTCATTCCTCATATCATTCCACGCATCATTCCACATCTCATTCCATACATAATTCCACACATCATTCCACACCTCATTCCACACGTGATTCCACACATCATTCTACACATCATTCCACACAGCATTCCAAATATCATTCCACACCTCATTCCACACCTCATTCCAAACCTCGTTCCACACCTCATTCAATACATCATTCCACATATCATTCCACACTTCATTCCACACATCATTCCACACATAATTCCACGCATCATTCCACATCTCATTCCACACATCATTCCACACATCATTCCACACCTCATTCCACACGTCATTCCACACATCATTCCACACATCATTCCACACAGCATTCCAAATACCATTCCACACCTCATTCCACACCTCATTCCAAACCACATTCCACACGTAATTAAACCCGTCATTCCACACAGCATTACACACATCATTCTTCACATCAATTCACACATCATTACATCCCTCATTCCACACCTCATTCCACACTTCATTCCACACTTCATTCCACAAGTGATTCCACACATCATTCTACAGATCATTCCACACAGCATTCCAAATATCATTCCACATCTCATTCCACACCTCATTCCACACCTCGTTCCACACCTCATTCAATACATCATTCCAAATATCATTCCACAAATCAGTCCACACGTCATTTAAACACCTCATTCCACTCATCATTCCACGCATCATTCCACGCATCATTCCACGCATCATTCCATGCATCATTCCAATTCTCATTCCACAACTCATTCGACACATCATTCCATCCCTCATTCCACACCTCATTCCACACCTCATTCCACACAACATTGCATACATCATTGCACTAATCATTCCACACATCATTCCACACACCATTCCACACCTCATTCCACATATAATTCAACAACATTCAACAAATCATTCCACACATCAATCCACACATCATTCCAACCCTCATTCCACACGTCATTGAACAACTCATTCCACACATCATGCCACATATCATGCCACACGTCATTCCACACCTCATTCCACACCTCATTCCACACATCATTCCATACATCAGTCCATACCTCATTCCACACCTCATTCCACACATCATTCAACACATCATTCCACACATCATTTCACTCATCATTCCACACATCTTTCCAAACATCATTCCACATCACATTCCACGCATCATTCCACACATCATTCCAAACATCATTCCACACATCATTCCATACATCATTCCAGATGTCATTCGACACATCATTCCACAAATCTTTCCACACTTCATTCCACACATCATTCCCTCCTCATTCCACACATCATTCAATACATCATTCCAAATACCATTCCACACATCATTCCACACATCATTCCACACAACAGTCCACACATCATTGCGCACCTCATTCCACACCTCATTCCACACATTATTCAACGCATCATTCCGCACAACATTCCAAATATCATCAAATCCTCATTCCAAATATCATTCCACATATCATTCCACGCAACATTCCACATCTCATTGCACACATCATTCCACACATCATTCCACACATCATTCAACACCTCATTCCACATACCACTCCACAGCTCATTCCACACATCATTCCACACATGATTCCACACATCAGTCCATACTTCATTCCAAACATCATTCCACATCACATTCCACATCACATTCCACGCTTCATTCCACACAACATTCCAAACATCATTCCACGTCACATTCCACATCATTCCACACATCATTTCACACCATATTTCACGCATCATTCCACACATCATTCCAAACATCATTACATACATCATTCCACACATCATTCCACACAGCAGTTCACACCTCATTCCACACCTCATTCACACCTCATTCCACACCTCATTCCACGCCTCATTCCAAATATCATTCCACGCAGCATTCCACACATCATTCCGCACATCATTCCAAACATCATTCCACACATCATTCCACCATCATTCCACACATCATTCCACACATCATTCCACAACATTCCACAACATTCCACACATCATTCCACACATCATTCCACACATCATTCCACACCTCATTCCACACATCATTCCACACATCATTGCACACATCATTCCACACACCATTCCAAATATCATTCCGCACCTCATTCCACATATCATTCCACGCATCATTCCACATCTCATTCCACACATCATTCCACACAGCATTCCACACATCATTGCACACAACATTCCACACATCATTCCACACCTCATTCCACACATCATTCCACATGTCTTTCCACACATCATTCCACACATCTTTCCACACGTCATTCCACACATCTTTCCACACATCATTCAACACATCATTCCACACATCATTCCACGCCTCATTCCGCACATCATTCCATACAACATTCCAAATATCATCCGATCCTCATTCCTCATATCATTCCACGCATCATTCCGCATCTCATTCCATACATCACTCCACACATCATTCCACACCTCATTCCACACGTGATTCCACACATCATTCTACACATCATTCCACACAGCATTCCAAATATCATTCCACACCTCATTCCAGACCTCATTCCACACTTCATTCCACACCTCGATCAATACATCATTCCACATATCATTGCGCACATCATTCCACACATCATTGCACACATAATTGCACACCTCATTCCACACCTCATTCCACACATCATTCCACACATCATTCCACACAGCATTCCAAATACCATTCCACACCTCATTCCACACCTCATTCCACGTATCATTCCTCAACATTCAACACATCATTCCACACATTAACCAAACATAAGTCCATCCCTCATTCCACACATCATTGAACAAATCATTCCACACATCATTCCACAAATCATTCCACACACCATTCCACACCACATTCCACGTATCATTCCTCAACATTCAACACATCATTCCACACATCAATCCACATATCATTACATCCCTCATTCCACATATCATTCCTCACCTCATTCCACACATCATTCAATACATCATTCCACATACCATTCCACACATCATTCCACACAACATTCCATACATCATTCCACATCACATTCCACATCATTCCACACATCATTCCACCCCATAATCCATGCATCATTTCACACATAATTCCAAATATCATTACATACATCATTCCACACATCATTCCACACAGCATTTCACACATCATTCCACACAACATTCCACACATCATTGCACACTTCATTCCACACCTCATTCCACACATTATTCAACACATCATTCCACACAACATTCCAAATATCATCAACTCCTCATTCCACATATCATTCCACATATCATTCCACGCATCATTCCACATCTCATTCCACACATCATTCCACACATCATTCCACACATCAGTCCACACCTCATTCCAAACATCATTCCACATCACATTCCACATCACATTCCACGCTTCATTCCACAAAACATTCCAAACATCATTCCACGTCTCATTCCACATCATTCCACACCATATTTCACGCATCATTCCACACATCATTCCAAACATCATTACATACATCATTCCACAAATCATTCCACACAGCAGTTCACACCTCATTCCACACCTCATTCACACCTCATTCCACACCTCATTCCACGCCTCATTCCAAATATCATTCCACGCATCATTCCACACATCATTCCGCACATCATTCCAAACATCATTCCACACATCATTCCACACCTCATTCCACACGTCATTCCACCATCATTCCACACATCATTCCACACATCATTCCACAACATTCCACAACATTCCATACAACATTCCACACGTCATTCCACACATCATTCCACACATCATTCCACACCTCATTCCACACCTCATTCCACCATCATTCCACACATCATTCCACACAGCATTCCACAACATTCCACAACATTCCATACATCATTCCACACGTCATTCCACACATCATTCCACACCTCATTCCACACATCATTCCACACATCATTGCACACAGCATTCCACGCACCATTCCAAATATCATTCCGCACCTCATTCCACATATGATTCCACGCATCATTCCACATCTCATTCCACACATCATTCCACATATCATTCCACACATCATTCCACACATCAATCCAGACCTCATTCCACACTTCATTCCACACCTCAATCAATACATCATTCCATATATCATTGCGCACATCATTCCACACATCATTGCACACATAATTCCACACCTCATTCCACACGTCATTCCACACATCATTCCACACATCATTCCACACAGCATTCCAAATACCATTCCACACCTCATTCCACACCTCATTCCACGTATCATTCCTCAACATTCAACACATCATTCCGCACATTAACCAAACATAAGTCCATCCCTCATTCCACACATCATTGAACACCTCATTCCACACATCATTCCACACATCATTCCACACACCATTCCACACCACATTCCACGTATCATTCCTCAACATTCAACACATCATTCCACACATCAATCCACATATCATTACATCCCTCATTCCACATATCATTCCTCACCTCATTCCACACTTCATTCCATACATCATTCCACATCACATTCCACATCATTCCACACATCATTCCACACCATATTCCATGCATCATTTCACACATAATTCCAAATATCATTACATACATCATTCCACACATCATTCCACACAGCATTTCGCACATCATTCCACACAACATTCCACACATCATTGCACACTTCATTCCACACCTCATTCCACACATTATTCAACACATCATTCCACACAACATTCCAAATATCATCAACTCCTCATTCCACATATCATTCCACATATCATTCCACGCATCATTCCACATCTCATTCCACACATCATTCCACACATTATTCAACACATCATTCCACACAACATTCCAAATATCATCAACTCCTCATTCCACATATCATTCCACATATCATTCCACGCATCATTCCACATCTCATTCCACACATCATTCCACACATCATTTCACACATCAGTCCATACCTCATTCCAAACATGATTCCACATCACATTCCACATCACATTCCACGCTTCATTCCACACAACATTCCAAACATCATTCCACGTCACATTCCACATCATTCCACACATCATTCCACACCATATTTAACGCATCATTCCACACATCATTCCAAACATCATTACATACATCATTCCACAAATCATTCCACACAGCAGTTCACACCTCATTCCACACCTCATTCACACCTCATTCCACACCTCATTCCACGCCTCATTCCAAATATCATTCCTCGCATCATTCCACACATCATTCCGCACATCATTCCAAACATCATTCCACACATCATTCCACACCTCATTCCACACCTCATTCCACACATCATTCCACAACATTCCACAACATTCCATACATCATTCCACACATCATTCCACACATCATTGCACACATCATTCCACACACCATTCCAAATATCATTCCGGACCTCATTCCACATATGATTCCACGCATCATTCCACATCTCATTCCACACATCATTCCACATATCATTCCACACATCATTCCACACATCAATCCACACCTCATTCCACACGTCATTCCGCACGTCATTCCATACATCATTCCACACATCATTCCACACAGCTTTCCACACATCATTCCACACAGCATTCCACACATCATTGCACACAACATTCCACACATCATTCCACACCTCATTCCACACAACATTCCACACAAAATACCAAATATCATTCAATTCTCATTCATCATATCATTCCAAGCATCATTCCGCATCTCATTCCATTCATCACTCCACACATCATTCCACACCTCATTCCACACGTGATTCCACACATCATTCTACACATCATTCCACACAGCATTTCAAATATCATTCCACACCTCATTCCACACCTCATTCCACACTTCATTCCACAGCTCAATCAATACATCATTCCACATATCATTGCACACATCATTCCACACATCATTGCACACATAATTCCACACCTCATTCCACACGTCATTCCACACATCATTCCACACATCTTTCCACACAGCATTCCAAATACCATTCCACACCTCATTCCACGTATTATTCCTCAACATTCAAAACATCATTCCACACATTAAACAAACATAAGTCCATCCTCATTCAACACATCATTGAACACATCATTGAACACCTCATTCCACACATCATTCCACACAGCATTCCACACCACATTCCACGTATCATTCCTCAACATTCAACACATCATTCCACACATCAATCCACATATCATTACATGCCTCATTCCACACGTCATTGAACAACTCATTCCACACATCATTCCACATATCATTCCACACACAATTCCACACCTCATTCCACACATCATTCCACACATCATTCCACACATCATTCCACAAATCATTCCAAACATCATTCCACATCACATTCCACATAACATTCCACGCATCATTCCACACATCATTCCAAACATCATTCCACACATCATTCCATAGATCATTCCAGATGTCATTCGACACATCATTCCACACCATATTCCATGCATCATTTCACACATCATTCCAAATATCATTACATACATCATTCCACACCTCATTCCACACCTCATTCCACACCTCATTCCACCCATCAATCGAAACATCATTCCATACATCATTCCACAACATTCCACAACATTCCACACATCATTCCACACATCATTCCACACAGCATTTCACACATCAATCCATACCTCATTCCGCACCTCATTCCACACCTCATTCCACACCTCATTCCAAATATCATTCCATGCATCATTCCACGCATCATTTCACAGATCATTACACACATCATTCCAAACATCATTCCACACCTCATTCCACACCTCATTCCACACCTCATTCCACCCATCAATCGAAACATCATTCCATACATCATTCCACAACATTCCTCAACATTCCAAACATCATTCCACACATCATTCCACACATCAGTCCACACATCAATCCATACCTCATTCCGCACCTCATTCCACACAACATACCACACATCATTCCACACTTCATTCCAAACATCATTCCACTTCACATTCCACATCATTCCACACATCATTCCACACCATGTTCCACGCATCATTCCACACATCATTCCAAACATCATTCCACACATCATTCCACACATCATTCCACACAGCATTTCACACATCATTCCACACATCATTCCACACCTCATTCCACACCTCAATCCACATATCATTCCACGCATCATTCCACCCTTCATTCCACACATCATTCCACACATCTTCCCACACATCATTCCACATATCATTCCACAACATTCCACAACATTCCACACATCATTCCACACATCATTTCACACATCAGTCCATACCTCATTCCACACCTCATTCCACACATCATTCCACACATCATTCCACACATCATTCCAAACATCATTCCACATCACATTCCACATCATTCCACACATCATTCCACACATCATTCCACACAGCATTTCACACATCATTCCACACCTCATTCCACACGTCATTCCACACATCATTCCACACATCATTCCACAACGTTCCTCAACATTCCACACATCATTCCACACATCATTCCACACATCAGTCCATACCTCATTCCACACGTCATTCAACACATCATTCCACACATCATGTCACACATCATTCCAAACATCATTCCACACCTCATTCCACAGAACATTCCGCACATCATTCCACACATCATTCCACACTTCATTTCACACACCATTCCTCACCTCAGTCCCCACATCATTCCACACATGATTCAATACATCATTCCACATATCCTTCCACACATCATTCCACACATCATTCCACACCGCATTCCACACCTCATTCCACACGTCATTCCGCACGTCATTCCATACATCATTCCACACATCATTCCACACAGCTTTCCACACATCAGTCCACACAGCATTCCACACATCATTGCACACAACATTCCACACATCATTCCACAACTCATTCCACACATCATTCCACATCTCTTTCCACACATCATTCCACACATCTTCCCACACATCATTCCACACATCTCTCCACACATCATTCAACACAAAACCTTCAACACATCATTCCACGCCTCATTCCACACATCATTCCACACAACATTCCAAATATCATCCAATCCTCATTCCTCATATCATTCCACGCATCATTCCACATCTCATTCCATACATCATTCCACACATCATTCCACACCTCAATCCACACGTGATTCCACACATCATTCGACACATCATTCCACACAGCATTCCAAATATCATTCCACAACTCATTCCACACCTCATTCCACACCTCGATCCACACCTCATTCAATACGTCATTCCACATATCATTCCACACATCATTCCATGCATCATTCCACACATAATTCCACGCATCATTCCATATCTCATTCCACACATCATTCCAAACATCATTCCACACCTCATTCCACACGTCATTCCACACATCATTCCACACATCTTTCCACACTGCATTCCAAATACCATTCCACACCTCATTCCACACCTCATTCCACACCACATTCCACACGTAATTAAACGCGTCATTCCACACAGCATTACACACATCATTCTTCACATCAATTCACACATCATTACACACCTCATTCCACACCTCATTCCACACTTCATTCCACACCTCATTCCACACGTGATTCCACACATCATTCTATCATCATTCCACACAGCATTCCGAATATCATTCCACACCTCATTCCACACCTCATTCCACACCTCGTTCCACAACTCAATCAATACATCATTCCAAATATCATTCCACAATCAGTCCACACGTCATTTAATCACCTCATTCCACTCGTCATTCCACGCATCATTCCACGCATCATTCCACGCAACATTCCACACAGCATTCCAAATACCATTCCACACATCATTCCACACATCATTCCACACATCATTCCACACATCATTCCACACAGCTTTCCACACATCATTCCACACAGCATTCCACACATCATTGCACACAACATTCCAAACGTCATTCCACACCTCATTCCACACATCATTCCACATGTCTTTCCACACATCATTCCACACATCTTTCCACACGTCATTCCACACCTCTTTCCACACATCATTCAACACATCATTCCACACATCATTCCACGCCTCATTCCACACATCATTCCACACAAAATTCCAAATATCATCCAAACCTCATTCCTCATATCATTCCAAGCATCATTGCGCATCTCATTCCATACATCACTCCACACATCATTCCACACCTCATTCCACACGTGATTCCACACATCGTTCTACACATCATTCCACACAGCATTTCAAATATCATTCCACACTTCATTCCATACCTCAATCAATACATCATTCCACATATCATTGCACGCATCATTCCACACATCATTGCACACATAATTCCACACCTCATTCCACACGTCATTCCACACATCATTACACACATCATTCCACACAGCAGTCCAAATACCATTCCTCACCTCATTCCACGTATTATTCCTCAACATTCAACACATCATTCCACACATTAAACAAACATAAGTCCATCCCTCATTCCACACATCATTGAACACCTCATTCCACACATCATTCCACACATCATTCCACACACCATTCCACACCACATTCCACGTATCATTCCTCAACATTCAACACATCATTCCACACATCAATCCACATATCATTACATCCCTCATTCCACACGTCATTGAACAACTCATTCAACACATCATTCCACACATCATTCCACACACAATTCCACACCTCATTCCACACATCATTACACACATCATTCCACACATCAGTCCATACCTCATTCCACACCTCATTCCTCACATCATTCCACACATCATTCCACACATCATTCCAAACATCATTCCACATCGCATTCCACATAACATTCCACGCATCATTACACACATCATTCCAAACATCATTCCACATATCATTCCTTAGATCATTCCAGATGTCATTCGACACATCATTCCATACATCTTTCCACACTTCATTCCACATATCATTCCTCACCTCATTCCACACATCATTCAATACATCATTCCACATACCATTCCACACATCATTCCACACAACATTCCACACATCATTTCACAGATCATTCCACACATCATTCCAAACATCATTACACACCTCATTCCACACCTCATTCCACACAGCATTTCACACATCATTCCACACATCATTCCACACCTCATTCCACACCTCATTCCACACCTCATTCCAAATATCATTCCACGCATCATTCCACGCATCATTTCACAGATCATTCCACACATCATTCCAAACATCATTACACACCTCATTCCACACCTCATTCCACACCTCATTCCACCCATCATTCGAAACATCATTCCATACATCATTCCACAACATTCCACAACATTCCACACATCAGTCCACACATCAATCCATACCTCATTCCGCACCTCATTACACACAACATACCACACATCATTACACACTTCATTCCAAACATCATTCCACTTCACATTCCACATCATTCCACACATCATTCCACACCATGTTCCACGCATCATTCCACACATCATTCCAAACATCATTCCACACATCATTCCACACATCATTCCACACAGCATTTCACACATCATTCCACACATCATTCCACACCTCATTCCACACCTCAATCCACATATCATTCCACGCATCATTCCACCCTTCATTCCACACTACATTTAACACATCTTCCCACACATCATTCCACACATCATTCCACAACATTCCACAACATTCCACACATCATTCCACACATCATTTCACACATCAGTCCATACCTCATTCCACACCTCATTCCACACATCATTCCACACACCATTCCACACATCATTCCAAACATCATTCCACATCACATTCCACATCATTCCACACCTCATTCCACACATCATTCCACACATCATTCCACACATCATTCCAAACATCATTCCACATCACATTCCACATCATTCCACACATCATTCCACACATCATTCCACACATCATTCCACACATCATTCCACACCTCATTCCACACCACATTCCACACGTAATTAAACGCGTCATTCCACACAGCATTACACACATCATTCTTCACATCAATTCACACATCATTACACACCTCATTCCACACCTCATTCCACACTTCATTCCACACCTCATTCCACACGTGATTCCACACATCATTCTATCATCATTCCACACAGCATTCCAAATATCATTCCACACCTCATTCCACACCTCATTCCACACCTCGTTCCAGAATACATTCAATACATCATTCCAAATATCATTCCACAAATCAGTCCACACGTCATTTAATAACCTCATTCCACTCGTCATTCCACGCATCATTCCACGCATCATTCCAGGCAACATTCCACACAGCATTCCAAATACCATTCCACACCTCATTCCAAACCTCGTTCCACAACTCATTCAATACATCATTCCAAATATCATTCCACAAATCAGTCCACACGTCATTTAAACACCTCATTCCACTCATCATTCCACGCATCATTCCACGCATCATTCCACGCATCATTCCATGCATCATTCCACATCTCATTCCACACATCATTCCACACATCATTCCACACATCATTCCACACATCATTCCACAACATTCCTCAACATTCCACACATCATTCCACACATCATTCCACACATCAGTCCATACCTCATTCAACACCTCATTCAACACATCATTCCACACATCATGCCACACATCATTCCAAACATCATTCCGCACCTCATTCCACAGAACATTCCACACATCATTCCACACATCAGTCCATACCTCATTCAACACCTCATTCAACACATCATTCCACACATCATGCCACACATCATTCCACACTTCATTTCACACACCATTCCTCACCTCATTCCACACATCATTCCACACATCATTCAATACATCATTCCACATATCCTTCCACACATCATTCCACAATTCATTCCACATATCATTCCACAAGCATTCCACACATCATTGCACACATCATTCCACACATCATTCCACACCGCATTCTACACCTCATTCCACACGTCATTCCGCACGTCATTCCACACATCATTCCACACATCATTCCACACAGATTTCCACACATCAGTCCACACAGCATTCCACACATCATTGCAAACAACATTCCACACATCATTCCAAACCTCATTCCACACATCATTCCACATCTCTTTCCACACATCATTCCAGACATCTTTCCACACGTCGTTCCACACATCTTTCCACACATCATTCAACACATCATTCAACACGTCATTCCACGCCTCATTCCACACATCATTCCACACAACATTCCAAATATCATCCAATCCTAATTCCTCATATCATTCCACGCATCATTCCACAACTCATTCCATACATCATTCCACACATCATTCCACACCTCATTTCACACGTGATTCCACACATCATTCTACACATCATTCCACACAGCATTCCAAATATCATTCCACACCTCATTCCACACCTCATTCCACACCTCGTTCCACACCTCATTCAATACATCATTCCACATATCATTCCACACATCATTCCACACATCATTCCACACATAATTCCACGCATCATCCACATCTCATTCCACACATCATTCCACACATCATTCCACACATCATTCCACACGTCATTCCACACATCATTCCACACATCATTCCACACAGCATTCCAAATACCAGTCCACACCTCATTCCACACCTCATTCCAAACCACATTCCACACGTAATTAAACGCGTCATTCCACACAGCATTACACACATCATTCTTCACATCAATTCACACCTCATTCCACACCTCATTCCACACCTCATTCCACACTTCATTCCACACCTCATTCCACACGTGATTCCACACATCATTTTACACATCATTCCACACAGCATTCCAAATATTATTCCACACCTCATTCCACACCTCATTCCACACCTCGTTCGACAACTCATTCAATACATCATTCCAAATATCATTCCAGAAATCAGTCCACACGTCATTTAAACACCTCGTTCCACACCTCATTCAATACATCATTCCACATATCATTCCACACATCATTCCACACATCATTCGACAGATAATTCCACGCATCATTCCACATCTCATTCCACACATCATTCCACACATCATTCCACACCTCATTCCACACGTCATTCCACACATCATTCCACACATCATTCCACACAGCATTCCAAATACCAGTCCACACCTCATTCCACACCTCAATCCAAACCACATTCCACACGTAATTAAACCCGTCATTCCACACATCATTCTTCACATCAATTCACACATCATTACACACCTCATTCCACACCTCATTCCACACTTCATTCTACACCTCATTCCACACGTGATTCCACACATCATTCTACACATAATTCCACCCAGCATTCCAAATATCATTGCACACCTCATTCCACACCTCATTCCACACCTCGTTCCACACCTCATTCAATTCATCATTCCAAATATAATTCCACAAATCAGTCCACACGTCATTTAAACACCTCATTCCACTCATCATTCCACGCATCATTCCACGCATCATTCCACGCATCATTCCATGCATCATTCCACATCTCATTCCACAACTAATTCCACACCTCATTCCACACATCATTCCACACATCATTCCACACATCATTCCACACATCATTCCACACATTATTCAAAACATCATTCCACACCTCATTCCACATATCATTCCACGCATCATTCCACACATCATTCCACACATCATTCCACACATCATTCCACATATCATTCCACACATCATTCGACACATCATTCCATCCCTCATTCCACACCTCATTCCACACCTCATTCCACATATAATTCAACAACATTCAACACATCATTCCACACATCATTCCACACATCATTCCACACATCATTCCACACATTATTCAAAACATCATTCCACACCCCTTTCCACATATCATTCCACGCATCATTCCACACATCATTCCACACATCATACCACACATCATTCCATATATCATTCCACACATCATTCGACACATCATTCCATCCGTCATTCCACACCTCATTCCACACCTCATTCCACACAACATTGCATACATCATTGCACTAATCATTCCACACATCATTCCACACACCATTCCACACCTCATTCCACATATAATTCAACAACATTCAACACATCATTCCACACATCAATCCACACGTCATTCCAACCCTCATTCCACAAGTCATTGAACAACTCATTCCACACATCATGCCACACATCATTCCAAACATCATTCCACACATCATTCCACACATCATTCCACACAACATTCCACACATCATTGCACGCCTGATTCCACACCTCATTCCACACTTTATTCAACACATCATTCCACACAACATTCCAAATATCATCAACTCCTCATTCCACATATCATTCCACATATCATTCCACGCATCATTCCACATCTCATTCCACACATCATTCCACACATCATTCCACACATCATTCAACACCTCATTCCATATACCACTCCACATCTCATTCCACACCTCATTCCACACATCATTCCACACATCAGTCCATACCTCATTCCAAACATCATTCCACATCACATTCCACATCACATTCCACGCTTCATTCCACACAACATTCCAAACATCATTCCAAGTCACATTCCACATCATTCCACACATCATTCCAAACCATATTTCACGCATCATTCCACACATCATTCCACACATCATTGCACACATCATTCCACACATCATTCCACACCGCATTCTACACCTCATTCCACACGTCATTCCGCACGTCATTCCATACATCATTCCACACATCATTCCACACAGATTTCCACACATCAGTCCACACAGCATTCCACACATCATTGCAAACAACATTCCACACATCATTCCAAACCTCATTCCACACATCATTCCACATCTCTTTCCACACATCATTCCACACATCTTTCCACACGTCGTTCCACACATCTTTCCACACATCATTCAACACATCATTCAACACGTCATTCCACGCCTCATTCCACACATCATTCCACACAACATTCCAAATATCATCCAATCCTAATTCCTCATATCATTCCACGCATCATTCCACAACTCATTCCATACATCATTCCACACATCATTCCACACCTCATTTCACACGTGATTCCACACATCATTCTACACATCATTCCACACAGCATTCCAAATATCATTCCACACCTCATTCCACACCTCATTCCACACCTCGTTCCACACCTCATTCAATACATCATTCCACATATCATTCCACACATCATTCCACACATCATTCCACACATAATTCCACGCATCATTCCACATCTCATTCCACACATCATTCCACACATCATTCCACACCTCATTCCACACGTCATTCCACACATCATTCCACACATCATTCCACACAGCATTCCAAATACCAGTCCACACCTCATTCCACACCTCATTCCAAACCACATTCCACACGTAATTAAACGCGTCATTCCACACAGCATTACACACATCATTCTTCACATCAATTCACACCTCATTCCACACCTCATTCCACACCTCATTCCACACTTCATTCCACACCTCATTCCACACGTGATTCCACACAACATTTTACACATCATCCCACACAGCATTCCAAATATTATTCCACACCTCATTCCACACCTCATTCCACACCTCGTTCGACAACTCATTCAATACATCATTCCAAATATCATTCCAGAAATCAGTCCACACGTCATTTAAACACCTCGTTCCACACCTCATTCAATACATCATTCCACATATCATTCCACACATCATTCCACACATCATTCCACAGATAATTCCACGCATCATTCCACATCTCATTCCACACATCATTCCACACATCATTCCACACCTCATTCCACACGTCATTCCACACATCATTCCACACATCATTCCACACAGCATTCCACACCTCATTCCACACCTCATTACCGCCCATCATTCCACACATCATTCAACAACATTCCACAACATTCCACACATCATTTCACACATCAGTCCATACCTCATTCCACACCTCATTCCTCACATCATTCCACAATTCATTCCAAACATCATTCCACATCACATTCCACATCATTCCACACATCATTCCACACATTATTCCACACATCAATCCACACATTATTCCAAACATCATTCCACACATCATTCCACACATCATTCCAAACATCATTCCACACATCATTCCATAAATCATTCCAGATGTCATTCGAAACATCATTCCACACATCTTTCCACACTTCATTCCACACATCATTCCACACGTCATTCCACACATCATTCCATACATCATTCCAGACAGCATGTCACACATCATTCCACACATTATTCCACACCTCATTCCACACCTCATTCCACACATCATTGCACACATCATTCCACACATCATTCCACACATCATTCCACACATCATTCCACACCTCATTCAACAACATTCCACACATCATTCCACACATCAATCCACACATCATTCCACACATTAGTGCACACCTCATTCCACACTTCATTCCACACCTCATTCAACAACATTCCACACATCATGCCACACATCATTCCACACATCATTGCACACATCATTCCATACATCATTCCACACAACATTCCACACATCATTCCATACATCATTCCACACAACATTCCACACATCATTCCACACATCATTCCACACATCATTCCACACCTCATTCAACAACATTCCACACATCATTCCACACAACATTCCACACATCATTGCACACATCATTCCACACATCATTCCACGCAGCATTCCACACATCATTCCAAACATCATTACTTACATCATTCCACACATCATTCCACACATCATTCCACACATCATTCCATACCTCATTCCACATCTGATCCAACACCTCATTCCACACATCATTCCACACATCATTCCACACATCATTCCACACATCATTGCACACATCATTCCACACATCATTCCACACATCATTCCACACATCATTCCACACCTCATTCAACAACATTCCACACATCATTCCACACATCAATCCACATATCATTCCACACATTAGTGCACACCTCATTCCACACCTCATTCCACCCATCATTCCACACATCATTCCACACATCATTCCAAAACATTCCTCAACATCCCACACATCATTCAACGACCTCATTCCACATACCATTCCACATCTCATTCCACACATCATTCCACACATCAGTCCATACCTCATTCCACTCCTCATCCCACATAACATTCCACGCGTCATTCCACACATCATTCCAAACATCATTCCACGCATCATTCCATGCATCATTCCACACATCATTCCACGCATCTTTCCAGACTTCATTCCACACATCATTCCACACCTCATTCCACACATCATTCCACACATTATTCCACACATCATTTCAAACATCATTCCAAACATCATTCCACATCACATTCCACACATCATTCCACACCATATTCCACGCATCATTCCAAACATCATTACAGACATCATTCCACACATCATTCCACACAGCATTTCACACATCATTCCACACATCATTACACAGCTCATTCCACACCTCATTCCACACATCATTCCACACCGCATTCCACACATTTTTCCACCCATCATTCCACTCATAATTCAACAACGTTCCACAACATTCCATACATCATTAAACACACCATTCCACACATCAGTCCATACCATATTCCACACCTCATTCCACACATCATTCCACACATCATTCCAAACATCATTGTACATCACATTCCACATAATTCCACACATCATTCCACAACATATTCCACGCATAATTCCACACATCATTCCACACACCATTCCAAACATTATTACATACATCATTCCACACATCATTCCACACATCATACCACACATCATTCTACACATCAATCCACACATTATTCCAAACATGATTCCACACATCATTCCACACATCATTCCAAACATCATTCCACACATCATTCCATGCATCATTCCAGATGTCATGGACACATCATTCCACACATCATTCCACACAACATTCCAAACATCATTCCACATCACATTCCACATCATTCCACATATCATTCCACACCATATTTCACGCATCATTCCACACATCATTCCAAATATCATTACATACATCATTCCACACATCATTCCACACAGCATGTCACACACCATTCCACACATCATTCCACACAGCATGTCACAGATCATTCCACACATCATTCCACACCTCATTCCACACCTCATTCCACACCTCATTCCAAATATCATTCCACGCATCATTCCACACATCATTCCACACATCCTTCCACACATCATTCCACACCTCATTCCACACCTCATTCCAGACTTCATTCCAAACCTCATTCCGAACGTCATTCCACCCATCATTCCACACAGCATTCCACACATAATTCCACACATCATTCCATACCGCATTCCACATCTGATCCAACACCTCATTCCACACATCATTCCACACATCATTCCACACATCATTCCACACATCATTCCATACCTCATTCCACATCTGATCCAACACCTCATTCCACACATCATTCCACACATCATTCCACACATCATTCCACACATCATTGCACACATCATTCCACACATCATTCCACACATCATTCCACACATCATTCCACACCTCATTCAACAACATTCCACACATCATTCCACACATCAATCCACATATCATTCCACACATTAGTGCACACCTCATTCCACACCTCATTCCACCCATCATTCCACACATCATTCCACACATCATTCCAAAACATTCCTCAACATACCACACATCATTCAACGACCTCATTCCACATACCATTCCACATCTCATTCCACACATCATTCCACACATCAGTCCATACCTCATTCCACTCCTCATCCCACATAACATTCCACGCGTCATTCCACACATCATTCCAAACATCATTCCACTCATCATTCCATGCATCATTCCACACATCATTCCACGCATCTTTCCAGACTTCATTCCACACATCATTCCACACCTCATTCCACACATCATTCCACACATTATTCCACACATCATTTCAAACATCATTCCAAACATCATTCCACATCACATTCCACACATCATTCCACACCATATTCCACGCATCATTCCAAACATCATTACAGACATCATTCCACACATCATTCCACACAGCATTTCACACATCATTCCACACATCATTACACAGCTCATTCCACACCTCATTCCACACATCATTCCACACCGCATTCCACACATTTTTCCACCCATCATTCCACTCATTATTCAACAACGTTCCACAACATTCCATACATCATTAAACACACCATTCCACACATCAGTCCATACCATATTCCACACCTCATTCCACACATCATTCCACACATCATTCCAAACATCATTGTACATCACATTCCACATAATTCCACACATCATTCCACAACATATTCCACGCATAATTCCACACATCAATCCACACATTATTCCAAACATGATTCCACACATCATTCCACACATCATTCCAAACATCATTCCACACATCATTCCATGCATCATTCCAGATGTCATGGACACATCATTCCACACATCATTCCACACAACATTCCAAACATCATTCCACATCACATTCCACATCATTCCACATATCATTCCACACCATATTTCACGCATCATTCCACACATCATTCCAAATATCATTACATACATCATTCCACACATCATTCCACACAGCATGTCACACACCATTCCACACATCATTCCACACAGCATGTCACACATCATTCCACACATCATTCCACACATAATTCCACACATCATTCCATACCTCATTCCACATCTGATCCAACACCTCATTCCACACATCATTCCACACATCATTCCACACAACATTCCACACGTCATTCCACACATCATTCCATAGCTAATTCCACACATCATTCCACAACATTCCACACACCATTCCACACATTAGTCCACACCTCATTCCACACCTCATTCCACAACTCATTCCACATCTCATTCCACAAATCATTCCACATATCATTCCACACATCATTCCACACATCATTCTAGATATTATTCGAAACATCATTGCACACATCATTGCACACATCATTCCACACCTCATTCCACACATCATTCCACACGTCATTTCACACATCATTCCACACAGAATTCCATACATCATACCACACATCATTCCACACATCATTCCATACAACATTCCATACATCATTGACACATCATTCCAGACAGCATTCCATACAGCATTCCACACATCATTCCTCACCTTATTCCACACATCATTCCACACATCATTGCAAACATCATTCCACTCAGCATTCCAAACATCATTCCACACCTCATTCCACATATCATTCCACGCATCATTCCACATCTCATTCGACACATCATTACACACATCATTCCACACCAAATTCCACACATCATTTCACACATAATTGCACACATCATTGCACACATCATTGCACACATCATTCCACACATCATTGCACACATCATTCCACACCTCATTCCACACATCATTCCACAACATTCCATACATCATTGCACACATCAATCCACACATCATTACACACATCAGTCCACACCTCATTCCACAACTCATTCCAAACATCATTCCACACATCATTCCACACATCATTCCACACATCATTCCACACATCAATCCACACATCATTCCACACATCAGTCCACATCTCATTCCACAACTCATTCCAAACATCATTCCACACATCATTCCACACATCATTCCTCACCTCATTCCACTCATCATTCGACACATCATTCAATACATCATTCCACATATCATTCCACACATCATTCCACACATCATTCCACAGAGCATTCCACACATCATTGCACACATCATTCCACACCTCATTCCACACTTCATTCCACACAGCATTCCACACATTATTCCAGACAACATTCCAAATATTTTCCAATCCTCATTCCTCATATCATTCCACACCTCATTCCACAACTCATTCCAAACATCATTCCACACATCATTCCACACATCATTCCTCACCTCATTCCACTCATCATTTCACACATAATTGCACACATCATTGCACACATCATTGCACACATCATTCCACACATCATTGCACACATCATTCCACACCTCATTCCACACATCATTCCACAACATTCCATACATCATTGCACACATCAATCCACACATCATTACACACATCAGTCCACACCTCATTCCACAACTCATTCCAAACATCATTCCAAACATCATTCCACACATCATTCCACACATCATTACACACATCAGTCCACACCTCATTCCACAACTCATTCCAAACATCATTCCAAACATCATTCCACACATCATTCCACACATCATTACACACATCAATCCACACATCA
The DNA here is from genome assembly GCF_044704955.1 of Pristiophorus japonicus. Taxonomy (NCBI): domain Eukaryota; kingdom Metazoa; phylum Chordata; class Chondrichthyes; family Pristiophoridae; genus Pristiophorus; species Pristiophorus japonicus. The sequence goes on from NW_027252779.1 coordinate 2,151,231, forward strand.
TTCCACACATCATTCCACACATCATTCCAAACATTATTCCAAACATCATTCCACACATCATTCCACACGTCATTGACACATCATTCCATACCTCATTCCACACATCATTCCATAACATTCCACACATCATTCCACACATCATCCCACACATCACTGACACATCATTCCACACATCAATCCACACATCATTCCACACATTAGTCCACAAAGCTTTCAACACATCATTCCACAGAACATTCCAAATATCATCCAATCCTCATTCCTCATATCATTCCACGCATCATTCCACACAGCATTTCACACATCATTCCAATCATCATTCCACATCACATTCCACAGAAAATTTCAGGCATCATTCCAAAAATCATTCCACTCATCATTCCATACATCAGTCCGCACCTCATTCCACATATCATTCCACAAGATTCAACACGTTATTTCACACATCAATCCACACTTCATTCCATCCCTCATTCCACACCTCATTGAACATGTCATTCCACACATCATTCCACACATCATTCCACACCCCCTTCCACACCTCATTCCACATATCATTCCACAACATTCAACACATCATTCCACACAACAATCCACACATCATTCCATCCCTCATTCCACACGTCATTGAACACCTCATTCCACACATCATTGCACACATCATTCCACACCCCATTCCACACCTCATTCCACATATCATTCCACAACATACAACACATCATTCCACACATCATTCCACACATCATTCCACACATCATTCCACACACCATTCCACACCTCATTCCACACATCATTCCGAACATCATTTCACACTTCAGTCCATACCTCATTCCACACCTCATTCCACACATCATTCCACACATCATTCCACACATCATTCCAATCATCATTCCACATCACATTCCACAGAACATTTCACGCATCATTCCACATATCATTCCAAAAATCATTCCACACATCATTCCATACATCATTCCAGATGTCATTCGACACACCATTCCACACATATTTCCACACTTCATTACACACATCTTTCCTCACCTCATTCCACACATCATTCCACACATCATTCCACACCATATTCCACGCATCATTCCACACATCATTCCAAACATAATTACATACATCATTCCACATATCATTCCACACAGCATTTCACACATCATTCCACACATCACTCCACACATCATTCCACACTTCATTCCACACCTCATTCCACACCTCATTCCAAATATCATTCCACGCATCATTCCACACATCATTCCACACATCATTCCACACATCATTCCAAACATCATTCCACACCTCATTCCACACCTCATTCCACACCTCATTCCACATCTCATTCCGCCCATCATTCCACACGATCCCACCCATCATTCCACACATCATTCCACAACATTTCACACATCATTCCACACATAATTCCACACATAATTCCAAACATCATTCCACATCACATTCCACATCATTCCACACATCATTCCACACCATATTCCACGCATCATTCCACACATCATTCCAAAAATCATTACATCCATCATTCCACATATCATTCCACACATCATTCCACAACATTCCTCAACATTCCACACATCATTCCACACATCATTCCACACATCAGTCCTTACCTCATTCCACACCTTATTCCACACATCATTCCACACATCATGCCACACATCATTCCAAACATCATTCCACACCTCATTCCACATAACATTCCACATAACATTCCACACATCATTCCACAAGCATTCCACACATCATTCCACACATCATTCCAAACCGCTTTCCACACATCATTCCACACATCATTGCACACAACATTCCACACAGCATTCCAAATGTCATTCCACAGCTCATTCGACATATCATTCCACGCATCATTCCACATCTGATTCCGCACGTCATTCCATACAACATTCCACTCATCATTCCACACATCATTCCACACAGCATTCCACACATCATTGCACACAACATTCAACACTTCATTCCACACATCATTCCACACATCATTCCACACATCATTCCACATCTGATTCCGCACGTCATTCCATACAACATTCCACTCATCATTTCACACATAATTGCACACATCATTGCACACATCATTGCACACATCATTCCACACGTCATTGACACATCATTCCACACATCATTCCACACAACATTCCACACATCATTCCACACATCATTCCACTCATCATTCCACACATTATGCCACACATCATTCCACTCATCATTGACACATCATTCCACACATCATTCCAAACATCATTCCACACATCAATCCACACATCATTCCACACATTAGTCCACACATCATTCCAAACATCAGGCCACACATCATTTCACACATCATTCCAGAAATTATTCGACACATCATTGCACACATCATTCCAAACTTCATTCCACACATCATTCCACACCTCATTCCACTCATCATTCCACACATCATTCCACACATAATTCCACATAGCATTCCACACGTCATTGCACACATCATTGCACACATCATTCCACACCTTATTCCACACCTCATTCCACACATCATTCCACACAGCATTCCACATATCATTCCACACAACATTCCAAATATCATCCAATCCTCATTCCTCATATCATTCCACACATCATTCCACACCTCATTCCACACGTCATTCCACACGTGATTCCACACAGCATTCCACACCGCATTCCACACCTCATTCCACACCTCATTCCAAACATCATTCCACACATTATTCCACACATCATTCCACACCTCATTCCACACGTCATTCCACACGTGATTCCACACAGCATTCCACACCTCATTCCACACCTCATTCCACACCTCATTCCACACATCATTCAATACATCATTCCACATATCATTCCACACATCATTCCACACATCATTCCACACAACATTCCACACATCATTGCACACTTCATTCCACACCTCATTCAACACTTTATTCAACACATCATTCCACACAACATTCCAAATATCATCAACTCCTCATTCCACATATCATTCCACATATCATTCCACGCATCATTCCACATCTCATTCCACACATCATTCCACAAATCATTCCACACATCATTCAACACCTCATTCCACATACCATCCACATCTCATTCCACACATCATTCCACACATGATTCCACACATCAGTCCATACCTCATTCTAAACATCATTCCACATCACATTCCACATCACATTCCACGCTTCATTCCACACAACATTCCAAACATCATTCCACTTCACATTCCACATCATTCCACACAACATTCCACACCATATTTCACGCATCATTCCACACATCATTCCAAACATCATTACATACATCATTCCACACATCATTCCACTCAGCAGTACACACCTCATTCCACACCTCATTCACACCTCATTCCACACCTCATACCAAGCCTCATTCCAAATATCATTCCACGCATCATTCCACACATCATTCCGCACATCATTCCAAACATCATTCCAGACATCATTCCACACCTCATTCCACACCTCATTCCACCATCATTCCACACATCATTCCACACATCATTCCACAACATTCCACAACATTCCACACATCATTCCACACATCATTCCACACCTCATTCCACACCTCATTCCACACATCATTCCACACATCATTGCACACGTCATTCCACACACCATTCCAAACATCATTCCGCACCTCATTCCACATATCATTCCACGCATCATTCCACATCTCATTCCACACATCATTCCACACATCATTCCACACATCATTCCACACATCAATCCACACCTCATTCCACACGACATTCCGCACGTCATTCCATACATCATTCCACACATCATTCCGCACAGCTTTCCACACATCATTCCACACAGCATTCCACACATCATTGCACACAACATTCCACACATCATTCCACACCTCATTCCACACATCATTCCACATGTCTCTCCACACATCATTCCACACATCTTTCCACACGTCATTCCACACATCTTTCCACACATCATTCAATACATCATTCCACACATCATTCCACGCCTCATTCCACACATCATTCCACACAAAATTCCAAATATAATCCAATCCTCATTCCTCACATCATTCCACGCATCATTCCGCATCTCATTCCAGGCATCACACCACACATCATTCCACACCTCATTCCACACGTGATTCCACACTTCATTCTACACATCATTCCACACAGCATTCCAAATATCATTCCACACCTCATTCCAGACCTCATTCCACACTTCATTCCACAGCTCAATCAATACATTATTCCACATATCATTGCACACATCATTCCACACATCATTGCACACATAATTCCACACCTCATTGCACACGTCATTCCACACATCATTCCACACCTCATTCCACACGTGATTCCACACATCATTCTACACATCATTCCACACAGCATTCCAAATACCATTCCACACCTCATTCCACACCTCATTCCACACCACATTCCACATGTAATTAAACGCGGCATTCCACACAGCATTACACACATCATTCTTCACATCAATTCACACCTCATTACACACCTCATTCCACAATTCATTCCACAGTTCATTCCACACATTATTGCACACTTAATTCCAAACATTATTCCACACATCATTCCACAAATCATTCCACACGTCATTTAAACACCTCATTCCAGTCATCATTCCACGCATCATTCCACGCATCATTCCATGCATCATTCCACATCTCATTATACAACTCATTCCACACCGCATTCCACACATCATTCCACACATCATTCCACACATCATACCACACATCATTCCACGCATTATTCCAAACATCATTCCACACCTCATTGCACATATCATTCCACGCATCATTCCACAAATAATTCCACACATCATTGCACACATCATTCCACATATCATTCCACACATCATTCGACACATCATTCCATCCCTCATTCCACACCTCATTCCACACATCATTCCACACCTCATTGCACGTATCATTCCACAACATTCAACACATCATTCCACACATCATTCCACAACTCATTCCAAACATCATTCCACACCTCATTCCACACCTCATTCCACACATCATTCCACAACATTCCACAACATTCCACACATCATTCCACACATCATTCCACACATCATTCCAAACATCATTCCACACCTCATTCCACACCTCATTCCACATAACATTCCACACAACATTCGACACATCATTCCACACATCATTGCACACTTCATTTCACACATAATTCCTCACCTCATTCCACACATGATTCCACACATCATTCAATACATCATTCCACACATCATTGCACACATCATTCCACACAGCATTCCAAATATCATTCCACACCTCATTCCACATATCATTCCCGCATCATTCCACGCATCTTTCCACATCTCTTTCCACACATCATTCCACACATCTTTCCACACATCATTCCACACATCTTTCCACACATCTTTCCACACATCATTCAACACATCATTTCACACATCATTCCACACATCATACTACACATCATTCCACACATCATTCCACACATCATTCCACACCTCATTCCACACATCATTCCACACAACATTCCAAATATCATCCAATCCTCATTCCTCATATCATTCCACGCATCATTCCACATCTCATTCCACACATCATTCCACACATCATTCCACATCTCATTCCACACGTGATTCCACACATCATTCCACACAGCATTCCAAATATCATTCCACACCTCATTCCACACCTCATTCCACACATAATTCCACACAGCATTCCACACATCATTGCACACATCATTCCACACCTCATTCCACACCTCATTCCACACATCATTCCACACAGTATTCCACACATCATTCCACACGTCATTCCACACTTCTTTCAACAAATCATTTAAACACCTCATTCCACACATCATTCCACAAATCATTCCACACGTCATTCCACACATTAATCAACACATTATTCCAAACATCATTCCACACCTCATTCCACATATCATTCCACACATCATTCCACACATCATTCCACACATTATTCCAAACATCATTCCACACGTCATTCCACATATCATTCCATGCATCATTCCACACATCATTCCACATATTATTCCACACATCATTCGACACATCATTCCATCCCTCATTCCACTCCTCATTCCACACTTCATTCCACACAACATTGCATACATCATTGCACATATCATTCCACACATCATTCCACACAGCATCCCACACCTCATTCCCCGTATCATTCCACGACATTCAACACATCATTCCGCACATTAATCCACACATCAATCTATCCCTCATTCCACACCTCATTGAACACCTCATTCCACACATCATTCCATACGTCATTCCAATCCCCATTCCACACCTCATTCCACATATCATTCCACAACATTCAACACATCATTCCACACATCAATCCACACATCATTTCATCCCTCATTCCACACGTCATTGAACAACTCATTCCACACATCATGCCACACATCATTCCACACACCATTCCACACCTCATTCCACATCTCATTCCACACATCATTCACACATCATTCCACACATCATTCCACTCATCATTCCACACATCATTCCAAACAACATTCCACATCACATTCCTCGCATCATTCCACGCATCATTCCACACATCATTTCACACATCATTCCAAACATCATTCCACACATCATTACATACATCATTCCAGATGTCATTCGACACATCATTTCACACATCTTTCCACACTTCATTCCAAACATCATTCCACATCACATTCCACACATCATTCCACGCATCATTCCACACCTCAGTCCACACCTCAATCCACATAACATTCCACGCATCATTCCACACACCATTCCACACATCATTCCACAACATTCCTTAATATTCCACACATCATTCCACACATCATTCCACACATCAGTCCATACCTCATTCTACACCTCATTCCACACATCATTGCACACATCATTCCACACAGCATTACAAATATCATCCCACACCTCATTCCACTTATAATTCCACGCATCATTCCACGCATCATTCCACATCTCAACCACACCTCATTCCACACCTCATTCCACACATCATTCCACATCTCTTTCCACACATCATTCCACTCATCTTTCCACACATCATTCCACATATCTTTCCACACATATTTCCACACATAATTCAACACATCATTCCACACATCATTCCACACATCATACTACACATCATTCCACACATCATTCCACACATCATTCCACACCTCATTCCACACATCATTCCACACAACATTCCAAATATCATCCAATCCTCATTCCTCATATCATTATACTCATCATTCCACATCTCATTCCACACATCATTCCACACATCCATCCACACCTCATTCCACACCCTATTCCACACATGATTCCAAACATCATTCCACACAGCATCCCAAATATCATTCCACACCTCATTCCACACCGCATTCCACACATCATTCCACACATCATTCAATACATCATTCCACACATCATTCCACACAACATTCCACACATAATTCCACACAGCATTCCAAACATCATTGCACACATCATTCCACTCCTCATTCCACATCTCATTCCACAAATCATTTAACACATCATTGCACACCTCATTCCACACATCATTCCACAAATCATTCCACACGTCATTTAAACACCTCATTCCACTCATCATTCCACGCATCATTCCACACCTCATTCCACATCTCATTCAACAGATCATTCCACACATCATTCCATCCCTCATTCCACACGTTAATGAAAAACTCATTCCACACATCATGCCACACATCATTCCAAACACCATTCCACACCTCATTCCACACCTCATTGAACACATCATTCCACACATCATTCCACACATCATTCCACTCATCATTCCACAAATCATTCCAAACATCATTCCACATCACATTCCACACATCATTCCACACATCATTCCAAACATCATTCCACACATCATTCCATGCATCATTCCAGATGCCCTTCGACACATCATTCCACACATCTTTCCACACTTCATTCCAAACATCACTCCACATCACATTCCACGCCTCATTCCACGCATCATTCCACACCTCATTCCACACCTCAATCCACATATCATTCCACGCATCATTCCACACATCATTCCACACATCATTCCAAACATCATTACACACCTCATTCCACACATCATTCCACATAACATTCCACATAACATTCCACACATCATTCCACAAGCATTCCACACATCATTCCACACATCATTCCAAACCGCTTTCCACACATCATTCCACACATCATTGCACACAACATTCCACACAGCATTCCAAATGTCATTCCACAGCTCATTCGACATATCATTCCACGCATCATTCCACATCTGATTCCGCACGTCATTCCATACAACATTCCACTCATCATTCCACACATCATTCCACACAGCATTCCACACATCATTGCACACAACATTCAACACTTCATTCCACACATCATTCCACACATCATTCCACACATCATTTCAAACATTATTCCACACATCATTCAACACATTATTACACACATCGTTCCACACGTCATTGACACATCATTCCACACATCATTCCACACATCATTCCACACCTCATTCCACACATCATTCCACAACATTCCACACATCATTCCACACATCATTCCACTCATCATTCCACACATTATGCCACACATCATTCCACTCATCATTGACACATCATTCCACACATCATTCCAAACATCATTCCACACATCAATCCACACATCATTCCACACATTAGTCCACACATCATTCCAAACATCAGGCCACACATCATTTCACACATCATTCCAGAAATTATTCGACACATCATTGCACACATCATTCCAAACTTCATTCCACACATCATTCCACACCTCATTCCACTCATCATTCCACACATCATTCCACACATAATTCCACATAGCATTCCACACGTCATTGCACACATCATTGCACACATCATTCCACACCTTATTCCACACCTCATTCCACACATCATTCCACACAGCATTCCACATATCATTCCACACAACATTCCAAATATCATCCAATCCTCATTCCTCATATCATTCCACACATCATTCCACACCTCATTCCACACGTCATTCCACACGTGATTCCACACAGCATTCCACACCGCATTCCACACCTCATTCCACACCTCATTCCAAACATCATTCCACACATTATTCCACACATCATTCCACACCTCATTCCACACGTCATTCCACAAGTGATTCCACACAGCATTCCACACCTCATTCCACACCTCATTCCACACCTCATTCCACACATCATTCAATACATCATTCCACATATCATTCCACACATCATTCCACACATCATTCCACACAACATTCCACACATCATTGCACACTTCATTCCACACCTCATTCAACACTTTATTCAACACATCATTCCACACAACATTCCAAATATCATCAACTCCTCATTCCACATATCATTCCACATATCATTCCACGCATCATTCCACATCTCATTCCACACATCATTCCACAAATCATTCCACACATCATTCAACACCTCATTCCACATACCATCCACATCTCATTCCACACATCATTCCACACATGATTCCACACATCAGTCCATACCTCATTCTAAACATCATTCCACATCACATTCCACATCACATTCCACGCTTCATTCCACACAACATTCCAAACATCATTCCACTTCACATTCCACATCATTCCACACAACATTCCACACCATATTTCACGCATCATTCCACACATCATTCCAAACATCATTACATACATCATTCCACACATCATTCCACTCAGCAGTACACACCTCATTCCACACCTCATTCACACCTCATTCCACACCTCATACCAAGCCTCATTCCAAATATCATTCCACGCATCATTCCACACATCATTCCGCACATCATTCCAAACATCATTCCAGACATCATTCCACACCTCATTCCACACCTCATTCCACCATCATTCCACACATCATTCCACACATCATTCCACAACATTCCACAACATTCCACACATCATTCCACACATCATTCCACACCTCATTCCACACCTCATTCCACACATCATTCCACACATCATTGCACACGTCATTCCACACACCATTCCAAACATCATTCCGCACCTCATTCCACATATCATTCCACGCATCATTCCACATCTCATTCCACACATCATTCCACACATCATTCCACACATCATTCCACACATCAATCCACACCTCATTCCACACGACATTCCGCACGTCATTCCATACATCATTCCACACATCATTCCGCACAGCTTTCCACACATCATTCCACACAGCATTCCACACATCATTGCACACAACATTCCACACATCATTCCACACCTCATTCCACACATCATTCCACATGTCTCTCCACACATCATTCCACACATCTTTCCACACGTCATTCCACACATCTTTCCACACATCATTCAATACATCATTCCACACATCATTCCACGCCTCATTCCACACATCATTCCACACAAAATTCCAAATATAATCCAATCCTCATTCCTCACATCATTCCACGCATCATTCCGCATCTCATTCCAGGCATCACACCACACATCATTCCACACCTCATTCCACACGTGATTCCACACTTCATTCTACACATCATTCCACACAGCATTCCAAATATCATTCCACACCTCATTCCAGACCTCATTCCACACTTCATTCCACAGCTCAATCAATACATTATTCCACATATCATTGCACACATCATTCCACACATCATTGCACACATAATTCCACACCTCATTGCACACGTCATTCCACACATCATTCCACACCTCATTCCACACGTGATTCCACACATCATTCTACACATCATTCCACACAGCATTCCAAATACCATTCCACACCTCATTCCACACCTCATTCCACACCACATTCCACATGTAATTAAACGCGGCATTCCACACAGCATTACACACATCATTCTTCACATCAATTCACACCTCATTACACACCTCATTCCACAATTCATTCCACAGTTCATTCCACACATTATTGCACACTTAATTCCAAACATTATTCCACACATCATTCCACAAATCATTCCACACGTCATTTAAACACCTCATTCCAGTCATCATTCCACGCATCATTCCACGCATCATTCCATGCATCATTCCACATCTCATTATACAACTCATTCCACACCGCATTCCACACATCATTCCACACATCATTCCACACATCATACCACACATCATTCCACGCATTATTCCAAACATCATTCCACACCTCATTGCACATATCATTCCACGCATCATTCCACAAATAATTCCACACATCATTGCACACATCATTCCACATATCATTCCACACATCATTCGACACATCATTCCATCCCTCATTCCACACCTCATTCCACACATCATTCCACACCTCATTGCACGTATCATTCCACAACATTCAACACATCATTCCACACATCATTCCACAACTCATTCCAAACATCATTCCACACCTCATTCCACACCTCATTCCACACATCATTCCACAACATTCCACAACATTCCACACATCATTCCACACATCATTCCACACATCATTCCAAACATCATTCCACACCTCATTCCACACCTCATTCCACATAACATTCCACACAACATTCGACACATCATTCCACACATCATTGCACACTTCATTTCACACATAATTCCTCACCTCATTCCACACATGATTCCACACATCATTCAATACATCATTCCACACATCATTGCACACATCATTCCACACAGCATTCCAAATATCATTCCACACCTCATTCCACATATCATTCCCGCATCATTCCACGCATCTTTCCACATCTCTTTCCACACATCATTCCACACATCTTTCCACACATCATTCCACACATCTTTCCACACATCTTTCCACACATCATTCAACACATCATTTCACACATCATTCCACACATCATACTACACATCATTCCACACATCATTCCACACATCATTCCACACCTCATTCCACACATCATTCCACACAACATTCCAAATATCATCCAATCCTCATTCCTCATATCATTCCACGCATCATTCCACATCTCATTCCACACATCATTCCACACATCATTCCACATCTCATTCCACACGTGATTCCACACATCATTCCACACAGCATTCCAAATATCATTCCACACCTCATTCCACACCTCATTCCACACATAATTCCACACAGCATTCCACACATCATTGCACACATCATTCCACACCTCATTCCACACCTCATTCCACACATCATTCCACACAGTATTCCACACATCATTCCACACGTCATTCCACACTTCTTTCAACAAATCATTTAAACACCTCATTCCACACATCATTCCACAAATCATTCCACACGTCATTCCACACATTAATCAACACATTATTCCAAACATCATTCCACACCTCATTCCACATATCATTCCACACATCATTCCACACATCATTCCACACATTATTCCAAACATCATTCCACACGTCATTCCACATATCATTCCATGCATCATTCCACTCATCATTCCACATATTATTCCACACATCATTCGACACATCATTCCATCCCTCATTCCACTCCTCATTCCACACTTCATTCCACACAACATTGCATACATCATTGCACATATCATTCCACACATCATTCCACACAGCATCCCACACCTCATTCCCCGTATCATTCCACGACATTCAACACATCATTCCGCACATTAATCCACACATCAATCTATCCCTCATTCCACACCTCATTGAACACCTCATTCCACACATCATTCCATACGTCATTCCAATCCCCATTCCACACCTCATTCCACATATCATTCCACAACATTCAACACATCATTCCACACATCAATCCACACATCATTTCATCCCTCATTCCACACGTCATTGAACAACTCATTCCACACATCATGCCACACATCATTCCACACACCATTCCACACCTCATTCCACATCTCATTCCACACATCATTCACACATCATTCCACACATCATTCCACTCATCATTCCACACATCATTCCAAACAACATTCCACATCACATTCCTCGCATCATTCCACGCATCATTCCACACATCATTTCACACATCATTCCAAACATCATTCCACACATCATTACATACATCATTCCAGATGTCATTCGACACATCATTTCACACATCTTTCCACACTTCATTCCAAACATCATTCCACATCACATTCCACACATCATTCCACGCATCATTCCACACCTCAGTCCACACCTCAATCCACATAACATTCCACGCATCATTCCACACACCATTCCACACATCATTCCACAACATTCCTTAATATTCCACACATCATTCCACACATCATTCCACACATCAGTCCATACCTCATTCTACACCTCATTCCACACATCATTGCACACATCATTCCACACAGCATTACAAATATCATCCCACACCTCATTCCACTTATAATTCCACGCATCATTCCACGCATCATTCCACATCTCAACCACACCTCATTCCACACCTCATTCCACACATCATTCCACATCTCTTTCCACACATCATTCCACTCATCTTTCCACACATCATTCCACATATCTTTCCACACATATTTCCACACATAATTCAACACATCATTCCACACATCATTCCACACATCATACTACACATCATTCCACACATCATTCCACACATCATTCCACACCTCATTCCACACATCATTCCACACAACATTCCAAATATCATCCAATCCTCATTCCTCATATCATTATACTCATCATTCCACATCTCATTCCACACATCATTCCACACATCCATCCACACCTCATTCCACACCCTATTCCACACATGATTCCAAACATCATTCCACACAGCATCCCAAATATCATTCCACACCTCATTCCACACCGCATTCCACACATCATTCCACACATCATTCAATACATCATTCCACACATCATTCCACACAACATTCCACACATAATTCCACACAGCATTCCAAACATCATTGCACACATCATTCCACTCCTCATTCCACATCTCATTCCACAAATCATTTAACACATCATTGCACACCTCATTCCACACATCATTCCACAAATCATTCCACACGTCATTTAAACACCTCATTCCACTCATCATTCCACGCATCATTCCACACCTCATTCCACATCTCATTCAACAGATCATTCCACACATCATTCCATCCCTCATTCCACACGTTATTGAAAAACTCATTCCACACATCATGCCACACATCATTCCAAACACCATTCCACACCTCATTCCACACCTCATTCCACACATCATTCCACACATCATTCCACACATCATTCCACTCATCATTCCACAAATCATTCCAAACATCATTCCACATCACATTCCACACATCATTCCACACATCATTCCAAACATCATTCCACACATCATTCCATGCATCATTCCAGATGCCCTTCGACACATCATTCCACACATCTTTCCACACTTCATTCCAAACATCACTCCACATCACATTCCACGCCTCATTCCACGCATCATTCCACACCTCATTCCACACCTCAATCCACATATCATTCCACGCATCATTCCACACATCATTCCACACATCATTCCAAACATCATTACACACCTCATTCCACACATCATTCCACCCATCATTCCACACATCATTCCACACATCTTTCCACAACATTCCTGAACATTCCACACATCATTCCACACATCATTCCACACATCAGTCCTTACCTAATTCCAAACCTCATTCCACACATCTTTCCACACATCATGCCACACATCATTACAAACATCATTCCACACCTAATTCCACATAACATTACACACATCATTCCACACATCATTCCACACATCATTCCACACTTCATTTCACACATAATTCCTCACCTCATTCCCCACATCATTCCACACATTATTCCAAACATCAATCCGCACTTCATTCCACATATCATTCCATGCATCATTCCACACATCATTGAATACATCATTCCACACATCATTCCACATATTATTCCACACATCATACGACACATCATTCCATCCCTCATTCCACTCCTCATTCCACACCTCATTCCACACAACATTGCATACATCATTGCACATATCATTCCCCACTTCATTCCACACAGCATTCCACACCTCATTCCACGTATCATTCCACAACATTCAACACATCATTCCACACATTAATCCACACATCATTCTATCCCTCATTCCACACCTCATTGAGCACCTCATTCCACACATCATTCTACACGTCATTCCACTCCCCATTCCACACCTCATTCCACATATCATTCCACAACATTCAACAAATCATTCCACACATCAATCCACACGTCATTTCATCCCTCATTCCACACATCATTGAACAACGCATTCCACACATCATGCCACACATCATTCCACACACCATTCCACACCTCATTCCACACCTCATTCCACACGTCATTCCACACATCATTCCACACATCATTCCACTCATCATTCCACACATCATTCCAAACATCATTACCCATCACATTCCACGCATCATTCCACGCATCATTCCACACATCATTCCATACATCATTCCAAACATCATTCCACACATCATTACATACATCATTCCAGATGTCATGCGACACATCATTTCACACATCTTTCCACACTTCATTCAAAACATCATTCCACATCACATTCCACGCATCATTCCACGCATCATTCCACACATCATTCCATACATCATTCCAAACATCATTCCACACATCATTACATACATCATTCCAGATGTCATGCGACACATCATTTCACACATCTTTCCACACTTCATTCAAAACATCATTCCACACCTCATTCCACACCTCAATCCACATAACATTCCACGAATCATTCCACACATCATTGCACACATCATTCCACAACATTCCTCAATATTCCACACATCATACCACACATCATTCCACACATCAGTCCATACCTCATTTCACACCTCATTCCACACATCATTCCACACATCATGCCACACATCATTCCAAACATCATTCCACACCTCATTCCACATAATATTCCACACATCATTCAACACATCATTCCACACATCATTCCACACATCTTTCCACACATCATTCCACACATCTTTCCACACATCTTTCCACACATCATTCAACACATCATTTCACACATCATTCCACACATCATACTACACATCATTCCACACATCATTCCACACATCATTCCACACCTCATTCCACACATCATTCCACACAACATTCCAAATATCATCCAATCCTCATTCCTCATATCATTCCACGCATCATTCCACATCTCATTCCACACATCATTCCACACATCATTCCACATCTCATTGCACACGTGATTCCACACATCATTCCACACAGCATTCCAAATATCATTCCACACCTCATTCCACACCTCATTCCACACATAATTCCACACAGCATTCCACACATCATTGCACACATCATTCCACACCTCATTCCACACCTCATTCCACACATCATTCCAAACAGTATTCCACACATCATTCCACACGTCATTCCACACTTCTTTCAACAAATCATTTAAACACCTCATTCCACACATCATTCCACAAATCATTCCACACGTCAGTCCACACATTAATCCACACATTATTCCAAACATCATTCCACACCTCATTCCACATATCATTCCACACATCATTCCACACATCATTCCACACATTATTCCAAACATCATTCCACACCTCATTCCACATATCATTCCATGCATCATTCCACACATCATTCCACATATTATTCTACACATCATTCGACACATCATTCCATCCCTCATTCCACTCCTCATTCCACACTTCATTCCACACAACATTGCATACATCATTGCACATATCATTCCACACATCATTCCACACAGCATCCCACACCTCATTCCCCGTATCATTCCACGACATTCAACACATCATTCCGCACATTAATCCACACATCAATCTATCCCTCATTCCACACCTCATTGAACACCTCATTCCACACATCATTCCATACGCCATTCCAATTCCCATTCCACACCTCATTCCACATATCATTCCACAACATTCAACACATCATTCCACACATCAATCCACACATCATTTCATCCCTCATTCCACACGTCATTGAACAACTCATTCCACACATCATGCCACACATCATTCCACACACCATTCCACACCTCATTCCACACCTCATTCCACACATCATTCACACATCATTCCACACATCATTCCACTCATCATTCCACACATCATTCCAAACAACATTCCACATCACATTCCTCGCATCATTCCACGCATCATTCCACACATCATTCCACACATCATTCCAAACATCATTCCACACATCATTACATACATCATTCCAGATGTCATTCGACACATCATTTCACACATCTTTCCACACTTCATTCCAAACATCATTCCACATCACATTCCACGCATCATTCCACGCATCATTCCACACCTCAGTCCACACCTCAATCCACATAACATTCCACGCATCATTCCACACACCATTCCACACATCATTCCACAACATTCCTCAATATTCCACACATCATTCCACACATCATTCCACACATCAGTCCATACCTCATTCTACACCTCATTCCACACATCATTGCACACATCATTCCACACAGCATTACAAATATCATCCCACACCTCATTCCACTTATAATTCCACGCATCATTCCACGCATCATTCCACATCTCAACCACACCTCATTCCACACCTCATTCCACACATCATTCCACATCTCTTTCCACACATCATTCCACTCATCTTTCCACACATCATTCCACATATCTTTCCACACATATTTCCACACATCATTCAACACATCATTCCACACATCATTCCACACATCATACTACACATCATTCCACACATCATTCCACACATCATTCCACACCTCATTCCACACATCATTCCACACAACATTCCAAATATCATGCAATCCTCATTCCTCATATCATTATACTCATCATTCCACATCTCATTCCACACATCATTCCACACATCCATCCACACCACATTCCACACCCTATTCCACACATGATTCCAAACATCATTCCACACAGCATCCCAAATATCATTCCACACCTCATTCCACACCGCATTCCACACATCATTCCACACATCATTCAATACATCATTCCACATCTCATTCCAAACATCATTCCACACAACATTCCATACATAATTCCACACAGCATTCCAAACATCATTGCACACATCATTCCACTCCTCATTCCACATCTCATTCCACAAATCATTTAACACATCATTGCACACCTCATTCCACACATCATTCCACAAATCATTCCACACGTCATTTAAACACCTCATTCCACTCATCATTCCACGCATCATTCCACACCTCATTCCACATCTCATTCAACACATCATTCCACACATCATTCCATCCCTCATTCCACACGTTATTGAAAAACTCATTCCACACATCATGCCACACATCATTCCAAACACCATTCCACACCTCATTCCACACCTCATTCCACACATCATTCCACACATCATTCCACACATCATTCCACTCATCATTCCACAAATCATTCCAAACATCATTCCACATCACATTCCACACATCATTCCACACATCATTCCAAACATCATTCCACACATCATTCCATGCATCATTCCAGATGCCCTTCGACACATCATTCCACACATCTTTCCACACTTCATTCCAAACATCACTCCACATCACATTCCACGCCTCATTCCACGCATCATTCCACACCTCATTCCACACCTCAATCCACATATCATTCCACGCATCATTCCACACATCATTCCACACATCATTCCAAACATCATTACACACCTCATTCCACACATCATTCCACCCATCATTCCACACATCATTCCACACATCTTTCCACAACATTCCTGAACATTCCACACATCATTCCACACATCATTCCACACATCAGTCCTTACCTAATTCCAAACCTCATTCCACACATCTTTCCACACATCATGCCACACATCATTACAAACATCATTCCACACCTAATTCCACATAACATTACACACATCATTCCACACATCATTCCACACATCATTCCACACTTCATTTCACACATAATTCCTCACCTCATTCCCCACATCATTCCACACATTATTCCAAACATCATTCCACACCTCATTCCACATATCATTCCATGCATCATTCCACACATCATTGAATACATCATTCCACACATCATTCCACATATTATTCCACACATCATTCGACACATCATTCCATCCCTCATTCCACTCCTCATTCCACACCTCATTCCACACAACATTGCATACATCATTGCACATATCATTCCACACTTCATTCCACACAGCATTCCACACCTCATTCCACGTATCATTCCACAACATTCAACACATCATTCCACACATTAATCCACACATCATTCTATCCCTCATTCCACACCTCATTGAGCACCTCATTCCACACATCATTCTACACGTCATTCCACTCCCCATTCCACACCTCATTCCACATATCATTCCACAACATTCAACAAATCATTCCACACATCAATCCACACGTCATTTCATCCCTCATTCCACACGTCATTGAACAACGCATTCCACACATCATGCCACACATCATTCCACACACCATTCCACACCTCATTCCACACCTCATTCCACGCATCATTCCACACATCATTCCACACATCATTCCACTCATCATTCCACACATCATTCCAAACATCATTACCCATCACATTCCACGCATCATTCCACGCATCATTCCACACATCATTCCATACATCATTCCAAACATCATTCCACACATCATTACATACATTATTCCAGATGTCATGCGACACATCATTTCACACATCTTTCCACACTTCATTCAAAACATCATTCCACATCACATTCCACGCATCATTCCACGCATCATTCCACACCTCATTCCACACCTCAATCCACATAACATTCCACGAATCATTCCACACATCATTCCACACATCATTCCACAACATTCCTCAATATTCCACACATCATACCACACATCATTCCACACATCAGTCCATACCTCATTTCACACCTCATTCCACACATCATTCCACACATCATGCCACACATCATTCCAAACATCATTCCACACCTCATTCCACATAATATTCCACACATCATTCAACACATCATTCCACACATCATTCCACACTTCATTTCACACATAATTCCTCACCTCATTCCACACATCATTCCACACATCATTCAATACATCATTCCAAATATCATTCCACACATCATTCCACACATCATTGACACATCTTTCCATACCTCATTCCACACATCATTCCGTAACAGTCCACTCGTCATTCCACACATCATTCCACACATCATTCCACACCTCATTATACACATATTTCCACACATCATTCAATACATCATTCCACATATCATTCGACACATCATTCCACACATCATTCCACACCTCATTCCTCACATCATTCCACACAGCTTTCCACACATCATTCCAGACAACATTCCAAATATCATCCAATCCTCATTCCTCATATCATTCCACGCATCATTCCACATCTCATTCCACACATCATTCCAAATATCATTCCACACCTCATTCCACACATCATTCCACACGTCATTCCACACAGCATTAAACACATCATTCTTCACATCAATTCACACCTCATTGCACACCTTATTCCACACATCATTCCACACATCATTCAATACATCATTCCAGATATCATTCCACACATCATTCCACACATCATTCCACACATAATTCCACACAGCATTCCACACATCATTGCACAGTTCATTCCACACCTCATTCCACACCTCATTCCACACATCATTCCACACAGCATTCCACACATTATTCCACACAACACTCCAAATATCATCCAATCCTCATTCCTCATATCATTCCACGCATCATTCCACATCTCATTCCACACATCATTCCACACATCCTTCCACACATCATTCCACACCTCATTCCACACGTGATTCCACACATCATTCCACACAGCATTCCAAATATCATTCCACACCTCATTCCACATCTCATTCCATACATCATTCCACACATCATTCCACACATAATTCCACACATTAATCCACACATCATTCTATCCCTCATTCCACACCTCATTGAACACCTCATTCCACACATCATTCCACACATCATTCCACACCCGATTCCACACCTCATTCCACATATCATTCCACAACAGTAAACACATGATTCCACACATCAATCCACACATCATTCCATCCCTCATTCCACACGTCAGTGAACAACTCATTCCACACATCATGCCACACATCAATCCACACATCACTCCACACCTCATTCCACACATCATTGCACACATCAGTCCATACCTCATTCAACACCTCATTCCACACCTCATTCCACACATCATTCCACACATCATTCCACTCATCATTCCACACATCATTCCAAACATCATTCCACATCACATTCCACGCATCATTCCACGCATCATTCCACACATCATTCCACACAACATTCCACACAATATTGCACACATCATTCCACACCTCATTCCACACCTCATTCCACACATCATTCACTCACATCGTTCCACACAACTTTCCAAATATCAACCACTCCTCATTCCACATATCATTCCACGCATCATTTCACATCTCATTCCACACATCATTCCACACATCATTCCACACATCATTCCACACATCATTCCACACATCATTCCACACATCATTGACACATCATTCCACACCTCATTCCACACATCATTCCACACATCAATCCACACCTCACTCCACAAATAATTCCACACATCATTCCACAAATCATTCCACACATCAATGACACATCATTCCACACCTCATTCCACACTTCATTCCATAACATTCCACACATCATTACACTCATCAATCCACACATCATTCCACACATCATGCCACACATCATTCCACACATCATTCCACACATCATTCCACACATCATTCCACACATCATTGACACATCTTTCCATACCTCATTCCACACATCATTCCATAACATTCCACTCATCATTCCTCACATCATTCCACACATCATTGTGACATCATTCCACACATCATTCCACACATCATTCCACACATCATTCCACACATCATTGACACATCATTCCGTACCTCATTCCACACATCATTCCATAACATTCCACTCAACATTCCTCACATCATTCCACACATCATTGAGACATTATTCCACACATCATTCCACACCTCATTATACACATATTTCCACACATCATTCAATACATCATTCCACATATCATTCGACACATCATTCCACACATCATTCCACACCTCATTCCTCACATCATTCCACACAGCTTTCCACACATCATTCCAGACAACATTCCAAATATCATCCAATCCTCATTCCTCATATCAATCCACGCATCATTCCACATCTCATTCCACACATCATTCCAAATATCATTCCACACCTCATTCCACACATCATTCCACACGTGATTCCACACAGCATTAAACAAATCATTCTTCACATCAATTCACACCTCATTCCACACCTTATTCCACACATCATTCCACACATCATTCAATACATCATTCCAGATATCATTCCACACATCATTCCACACATCATTCCACACATAATTCAACACAGCATTCCACACATCATTGCACAGTTCATTCCATACCTCATTCCACACCTCATTCCACACATCATTGCACACATCAGTCCATACCTCATTCCACACCTCATTCCACACCTCATTCCACATATCATTCCACACATCATTCCACACATCATTCCTCACATCATTCCACTCATCATTCCACACATCATTCCAATAAACATTCCACATCACATTCCACGCATCATTCCACGCATCATTCCACACATCATTCCACACATCATTCCACACAACATTCCACACAACATTGCACACGTCATTCCACACCTCATTCCACACGTCATTCCACACATCATTCACTCACATCATTCCACACAACTTTCCAAATATCAACCACTCCTCATTCCACATATCATTCCACGCATCATTCCACATCTCATTCCACACATCATTCCACACTTCATTCCACACATCATTCCACACATCATTCCACACTTCATTCCACACATCATTGGCACATCATTCCATACCTCATTCCACACATCATTCCATAACATTCCACTCATCATTCCTCACGTTATTCCACACATCATTGAGACATCATTCCACACATCATTCCACACATCATTCCACACATCATTCCACACCTCATTCCACACATCATTCCACACATCATTCAATACATCATTCCACATATCATTCGACACATCATTCCACACATCATTCCACACCTCATTCCACACATCATTCCACACAGCTTTCCACACATCATTCCAGACAACATGCCAAATATCATCCAATCCTCATTCTTCATATCAATCCACGCATAATTCCACATCTCATTCCACACATCATTCCACAAATCATTACACACCTCATTCCTCACGTCATTCCACGCATCATTCCACACATCATTCCACACAGCATTCCAAATAAAATTCCACACCTCATTCCACACATCATTCCTCACGTCATTCCACACAGCATTACACACATCATTCTTCACATCAATTCACACCTCATTCCACATATTATTCCACTCATCATTCCACACATCATTCAATACATCATTCCACATATCATTCCACACATCATTCCACACATCATTCCACACATAATTCCACACAGCAGTCCACACATCATTGCACACTTCATTCCACACCTCATTCCACACCTCAATCCACACATCATTCCACACAGCATTCCACACATTATTCCACACAACATTCCAAATATCATGCAATCCTCATTCCTCATATCATTATACTCATCATTCCACATCTCATTCCACACATCATTCCACACATCCATCCACACCTCATTCCACACCTCATTCCACACGTGATTCCACACATCATTCCACACATCATTCCACACTTCATTTCACACATAATTCCTCACCTCATTCCACACATCATTCCACACATCATTCAATACATCATTCCACATATCATTCCACACATAATTCCACTCATCGTTCCACAAGCATTGCACACATCATTCCACACATCATTCCACACCGCATTCCACACATTATTCCACACATCATTGCACACATCATTCCACACAGCATTCCAAATATCATTCCACACCTCATTCCACATATCATTTCACGCATCATTCCATGCATCATTCCACATCTCATTCCACACATCATTGCACACATCATTCCACACATCATTCCACATCTCTTTCCACACATCATTCCACACATCTTTCCACACATGTTTCCACACATCATTCAACACATCATTCCACACATCATTCCAAATATCATTCCACACCTCATTCTACATATCATTCCACTCATCATTCCACGCATCATTCCACATCTCATTCCACACATCATTGCACAAAACATTCCACACATCATTCCAACCTTATTCCACACATCATTCCACATCTCTTTCCACACATCATTCCACACATCTTTCCACACATCATTCCACACATCATTCCACACCTCATTCCACACATCATTCCACACATCAATCCACACCTCACTCCACAAATAATTCCACACATCATTCCACAAATCATTCCACACATCAATGACACATCATTCCATCCCTCATTCCACACGTCAGTGAACAACTCATTCCACATATCATGCCACACATCATTCCACACATCACTCCACACCTCATTCCACACATCATTGCACACATCAGTCCATACCTCATTTCACACCTCATTCCACACCTCATTCCACATATCATTCCACACATCATTCCACACATCATTCCACACATCATTCCACTCATCATTCCACACATCATTCCAAACATCATTCCACATCACATTCCACGCATCATTCCACGCATCATTCCACACATCATTCCACACAACATTCCACACAACATTGCACTCATCATTCCACACCTCATTCCACACCTCATTCCACACATCATTCACTCACATCATTCCACACAACTTTCCAAATATCAACCACTCCTCATTCCACATATCATTCCACGCATCATTCCACATCTCATTCCACACATCATTCCACATCATTCCACACATCATTCCACACATCATTCAAAACCTCATTCAACATGCCTTTCCACATTTCATTCCACACATCATTCCACACATCATTCCACACGTCAGTCCATACCTCATTCCACACCTCATTCCACACCTCATTCCACACTTCATTCCACACATCATTCCACATATCATTCCAAACATCAATCCACACATTATTCCAAACATCATTCCACATCACATTCCACAAAACATTCCACGCATCATTCCACACATCATTCCAAACAACATTCCATACGTCATTCCAGATGTCATTCGACACATCATTCCACACATCTTTCCAAACTTCATTCCACACATCATTCCTCACCTCATTCCACACATCATTCCACACAGCATTCCACACATCATTCCAAACATCATTCCAAATCAAATTCCACATCATTCCACACATCATTCTACACCATATTCCACGCATCATTCCACACCATATTCCATACATCATTCCACACATCATTCCACACAGCATTCCACACGTCATTCCACACAGCATTCCACACAGCGTTCCACACATCATTGCACACAACATTCCACACATCATTCCACAACTCATTCCACACATCATTCCACATCTCTTTCCACACATCATTCCACACATCTTTCAACACATCATTCCACACATGATTCCACACCTCATTCCACACATCATTCCACACATCAATCCACACCTCACTCCACATATAATTCCACACATCATTCCACAAATCATTCCACACATCAATGACACATCATTCCACTCCTCATTCCACACATCATTCCATAACATTCCACACATCATTACACACATCAATCCACACATCATTCCACACATCATTCCACACATCATTCCAAACATCATTCCACACATCATTCCACACATTATTCCACACATCATTCCACACATCATTCCACACATCATTCCACACATCATTCCACACTTCATTCCACACATCATTGGCACATCATTCCATACCTCATTCCACACATCATTCCATAACATTCCACTCATCATTCCTCACGTTATTCCACACATCATTGAGACATCATTCCACACATCATTCCACACATCATTCCACACATCATTCCACACCTCATTCCACACATCATTCCACACATCATTCAATACATCATTCCACATATCATTCGACACATCATTCCACACATCATTCCACACCTCATTCCACACATCATTCCACACAGCTTTCCACACATCATTCCAGACAACATGCCAAATATCATCCAATCCTCATTCTTCATATCAATCCACGCATAATTCCACATCTCATTCCACACATCATTCCACAAATCATTACACACCTCATTCCTCACGTCATTCCACGCATCATTCCACACATCATTCCACACAGCATTCCAAATAAAATTCCACACCTCATTCCACACATCATTCCTCACGTCATTCCACACAGCATTACACACATCATTCTTCACATCAATTCACACCTCATTCCACATATTATTCCACTCATCATTCCACACATCATTCAATACATCATTCCACATATCATTCCACACATCATTCCACACATCATTCCACACATAATTCCACACAGCAGTCCACACATCATTGCACACTTCATTCCACACCTCATTCCACACCTCAATCCACACATCATTCCACACAGCATTCCACACATTATTCCACATAACATTCCAAATATCATGCAATCCTCATTCCTCATATCATTATACTCATCATTCCACATCTCATTCCACACATCATTCCACACATCCATCCACACCTCATTCCACACCTCATTCCACACGTGATTCCACACATCATTCCACACATCATTCCACACTTCATTTCACACATAATTCCTCACCTCATTCCACACATCATTCCACACATCATTCAATACATCATTCCACATATCATTCCACACATAATTCCACTCATCGTTCCACAAGCATTGCACACATCATTCCACACATCATTCCACACCGCATTCCACACATTATTCCACACATCATTGCACACATCATTCCACACAGCATTCCAAATATCATTCCACACCTCATTCCACATATCATTTCACGCATCATTCCATGCATCATTCCACATCTCATTCCACACATCATTGCACACATCATTCCACACATCATTCCACATCTCTTTCCACACATCATTCCACACATCTTTCCACACATGTTTCCACACATCATTCAACACATCATTCCACACATCATTCCAAATATCATTCCACACCTCATTCTACATATCATTCCACTCATCATTCCACGCATCATTCCACATCTCATTCCACACATCATTGCACAAAACATTCCACACATCATTCCAACCTTATTCCACACATCATTCCACATCTCTTTCCACACATCATTCCACACATCTTTCCACACATCATTCCACACATCATTCCACACCTCATTCCACACATCATTCCACACATCAATCCACACCTCACTCCACAAATAATTCCACACATCATTCCACAAATCATTCCACACATCAATGACACATCATTCCATCCCTCATTCCACACGTCAGTGAACAACTCATTCCACATATCATGCCACACATCATTCCACACATCACTCCACACCTCATTCCACACATCATTGCACACATCAGTCCATACCTCATTTCACACCTCATTCCACACCTCATTCCACATATCATTCCACACATCATTCCACACATCATTCCACACATCATTCCACTCATCATTCCACACATCATTCCAAACATCATTCCACATCACATTCCACGCATCATTCCACGCATCATTCCACACATCATTCCACACAACATTCCACACAACATTGCACTCATCATTCCACACCTCATTCCACACCTCATTCCACACATCATTCACTCACATCATTCCACACAACTTTCCAAAT
Source organism: Pristiophorus japonicus (assembly GCF_044704955.1). Classification (NCBI taxonomy): domain Eukaryota; kingdom Metazoa; phylum Chordata; class Chondrichthyes; family Pristiophoridae; genus Pristiophorus; species Pristiophorus japonicus. The sequence continues at coordinate 2,179,372 of NW_027252779.1, forward strand.
ATCAACCACTCCTCATTCCACATATCATTCCACGCATCATTCCACATCTCATTCCACACATCATTCCACATCATTCCACACATCATTCCACACATCATTCAAAACCTCATTCAACATGCCTTTCCACATTTCATTCCACACATCATTCCACACATCATTCCACACGTCAGTCCATACCTCATTCCACACCTCATTCCACACCTCATTCCACACTTCATTCCACACATCATTCCACATATCATTCCAAACATCAATCCACACATTATTCCAAACATCATTCCACATCACATTCCACAAAACATTCCACGCATCATTCCACACATCATTCCAAACAACATTCCATACGTCATTCCAGATGTCATTCGACACATCATTCCACACATCTTTCCAAACTTCATTCCACACATCATTCCTCACCTCATTCCACACATCATTCCACACAGCATTCCACACATCATTCCAAACATCATTCCAAATCAAATTCCACATCATTCCACACATCATTCTACACCATATTCCACGCATCATTCCACACCATATTCCATACATCATTCCACACATCATTCCACACAGCATTCCACACGTCATTCCACACAGCATTCCACACAGCGTTCCACACATCATTGCACACAACATTCCACACATCATTCCACAACTCATTCCACACATCATTCCACATCTCTTTCCACACATCATTCCACACATCTTTCAACACATCATTCCACACATGATTCCACACCTCATTCCACACATCATTCCACACATCAATCCACACCTCACTCCACATATAATTCCACACATCATTCCACAAATCATTCCACACATCAATGACACATCATTCCACTCCTCATTCCACACATCATTCCATAACATTCCACACATCATTACACACATCAATCCACACATCATTCCACACATCATTCCACACATCATTCCAAACATCATTCCACACATCATTCCACACATTATTCCACACATCATTCCACACATCATTCCACACATCATTCCACACATCATTGACACATCATTCCATACCTCATTACACACATCATTCCATAACATTCCACTCATCATTCCACAGATGATTGAGACAACATTCCTCATATCATTCCACGCATAATTCACATCTCATTCCACACATCATTCTACACATCATTCCACACCTCATTCCACACATCATTCTTCAAACAATTCACTACTCATTCCACACCTCATTCCACACCTCATTCCACACATCATTCCACACATCTTTGCACACATCATTCCAAACATCATTCCATACATCATTCCACAAATCATTCCACGCGTCATTTAAACACCTCATTTCACTCATCATTCCACGCATCATTCCTCACCTCATTCCACAACACATTCAACACATCATTCCACACATCATTCCACACATCATTCCACACATCATCCACACATTATTCCAAACATCATTCCACACCTCATTCCACATATAATTCCACGCATCATTCCACGCATCATTCCACACTTCATTCCACACATCATTCCACATATCATTCCATGAATCATTCCACAACTCATTCCACACATCATTCCACACATCATTCCACACATCATTTCACACATCATTCCACACATCATTCCACACATCATTGACACATCATTCCACACCTCATTCCACACATCATTCCACACATCAATCCACACCTCACTCCACAAATAATTCCACACATCATTCCACAAATCATTCCACACATCAATGACACATCATTCCACACCTCATTCCACACATCATTCCATAACATTCCACACATCATTACACTCATCAATCCACACATCATTCCACACATCATTCCACTCATCATTCCACACATCATTCCAAACATCATTCCACATCACATTCCACGCATCATTCCACGCATCATTCCACACATCATTCCACACAACATTCCACACAACATTGCACTCATCATTCCACACCTCATTCCACACCTCATTCCACACATCATTCACTCACATCATTCCACACATCTTTCCAAATATCAACCACTTCTCATTCCACATATCATTCCACGCATCATTCCACATCTCATTCCACACATCATTCCACACATCATTCCACACATCATTCCACACATCATTCAACACCTCATTCAACATGCCTTTCCACATTTCATTCCACACATCATTCCACACATCATTCCACACATCAGTCCATACCTCATTCCACACCTCATTCCACACCTCATTCCACACTTCATTCCACACATCATTCCACATATCATTCCAAACATCAATCCACACATTATTCCAAACATCATTCCACATCACATTCCACAAAACATTCCACGCATCATTCCACACATCATTCCAAACAACATTCCATACGTCATTCCAGATGTCATTCGACACATCATTCCACACATCTTTCCAAACTTCATTCCACACATCATTCCTCACCTCATTCCACACATCATTCCACACAGCATTCCACACATCATTCCAAACATCATTCCACATCAAATTCCACATCATTCCACACATCATTCTACACCATATTCCACGCATCATTCCACACCATATTCCATACATCATTCCACACATCATTCCACACAGCATTCCACACGTCATTCTACACAGCATTCCACACAGTGTTCCACACATCATTGCACACAACATTCCACACATCATTCCACAACTCATTCCACACATCATTCCACTTCTCTTTCCACACATCATTCCACACATCTTTCAACACATCATTCCACACATGATTCCACACCTCATTCCACACATCATTCCACACATCAATCCACACCTCACTCCACATATAATTCCACACATCATTCCACAAATCATTCCACACATCAATGACACATCATTCCACTCCTCATTCCACACATCATTCCATAACATTCCACACATCATTACACACATCAATCCACACATCATTCCACACATCATTCCACACATCATTCCAAACATCATTCCACACATCATTCCACACATTATTCCACACATCATTCCACACATCATTCCACACATCATTCCACACATCATTGACACATCATTCCATACCTCATTACACACATCATTCCATAACATTCCACTCATCATTCCACACATGATTGAGACACATTCCTCATATCATTCCACGCATAATTCACATCTCATTCCACACATCATTCTACACATCATTCCACACCTCATTCCACACATCATTCCACACATCATTCCACACATCTTTGCACACATCATTCCAAACATCATTCCATACATCATTCCACAAATCATTCCACGCGTCATTTAAACACCTCATTTCACTCATCATTCCACGCATCATTCCACATCTCATTCCACACATCATTGCACAAAACATTCCACACATCATTCCAACCTTATTCCACACATCATTCCACATCTCTTTCCACACATCATTCCACACATCTTTCCACACATCATTCCACACATCATTCCACACCTCATTCCACACATCATTCCACACATCAATCCACACCTCACTCCACAAATAATTCCACACATCGTTCCACAAATCATTCCACACATCAATGACACATCATTCCATCCCTCATTCCACACGTCAGTGAACAACTCATTCCACACATCATGCCACACATCATTCCACACATCACTCCACACCTCATTCCACACATCATTGCACACATCAGTCCATACCTCATTTCACACCTCATTCCACACCTCATTCCACATATCATTCCACACATCATTCCACACATCATTCCACACATCATTCCACTCATCATTCCACACATCATTCCAAACAACATTACACATCAGATTCCACGCATCATTCCACGGATCATTCCACACATCATTCCACACAACATTCCACACAACATTGCACTCATCATTCCACACCTCATTCCACACCTCATTCCACACATCATTCACTCACAGCATTCCACACAACTTTCCAAATATCAACCACTCCTCATTCCACATATCATTCCACGCATCATTCCACATCTCATTCCACACATCATTCCACACATCATTCCACACATCATTCCACACATCATTCAACACCTCATTCAACATGCCTTTCCACATTTCATTCCACACATCATTCCACACATCATTCCACACATCAGTCCATACCTCATTTCACACCTCATTCCACACCTCATTCCACACTCATTCCACACATCATTCCACATATCATTCCAAACATCAATCCACACATTATTCCAAACATCATTCCACATCACATTCCACAAAACATTCCACGCATCATTCCACACATCATTCCAAACAACATTCCATACGTCATTCCAGATGTCATTCGACACATCATTCCACACATCTTTCCAAACTTCATTCCACACATCATTCCTCACCTCATTCCACACATCATTCCACACAGCATTCCACACATCATTCCAAACATCATTCCACATCAAATTCCACATCATTCCACACATCATTCTACACCATATTCCACGCATCATTCCACACCATATTCCATACATCATTCCACACATCATTCCACACAGCATTCCACACGTCATTCCACACAGCATTCCACACAGCGTTCCACACATCATTGCACACAACATTCCACACATCATTCCACACCTCATTCCACACATCATTCCACATCTCTTTCCACACATCATTCCACACATCTTTCAACACATCATTCCACACATGATTCCACACCTCATTCCAAACATCATTCCACACATCAATCCACACCTCACTCCACATATAACTCCACACATCATTCCACAAATCATTCCACACATCAATGACACATCATTCCACTCCTCATTCCACACATCATTCCATAACATTCCACACATCATTACACACATCAATCCACATATCATTCCACACATCATTCCACACATCATTCCAAACATCATTCCACACATCATTCCACACATTATTCCACACATCATTCCACACATCATTCCACACATCATTCCACACATCATTGACACATCATTCCATACCTCATTACACACATCATGCCATAACATTCCACTCATCATTCCTCACATTGATTGAGACAACATTCCTCATATCATTCCACGCATAATTCAACATCTCATTCCACACATCATTCTACACATCATTCCACACCTCCTTCCACACATCATTCCACACATCATTCCACACATCTTTGCACACATCATTCCAAACATCATTCCATACATCATTCCACAAATCATTCCACGCGTCATTTAAACACCTCATTTCACTCATCATTCCACGCATCATTCCACACCTCATTACACAACACATTCAACACATCATTCCACACATCATTCCACACATCATTCCACACATCATTCCACACATTATTCCAAACATCATTCCACACCTCATTCCACATATAATTCCACACATCATTCCACGCATCATTCCACACTTCATTCCACACATCATTCCACATATCATTCCACATATCATTCCACACATCAGTCCATCCCTCATTCCACAACTCATTCCACACCTCATTCCACACCTCATTCCACACATCATTGCATATATCATTGCACATATCATTCCACACATCATTCCACACACCATTCAACACCTCATTCCACGTATCATTCCACAACATTCAACACATAATTCCACACATCAATCCACACTTCATTCCATCCCTCATTCCACACCTCAATGAAAACCTCATTCCACACATCATTCCACACATCATTCCACACCCCATTCCACACCTCATTCCACAAATCATTCCACAACATTCAACACATCATTCAACACATCATTCCAAACTTCATTCCACACATCATTCCATACATCATTACAGATGTCATTCGACACATCATTCCACACATCTTTCCACAGTTCATTCCAAACATCATTCCACATCACATTCCACGCCTCATTCCACGCATCATTCCACACCTCATTCCATACATCAATCCACATATCATTCCACGCATCATTCCACACATCATTAAACACATCATTCCAAACATCATTCCACACCTCATTCCACACCTCATTCCACCCATTATTCCACACATCATTTCACACATCATTCCACAACATTCCTCAACATTCCACACATCATTCCACACATCATTCCACACATCAGTCCTTACCTAATTCCACACCTCATTCCACACATCTTTCCACACATCTTTGCACACATCATTCCAAACATCATTCCATACATCATTCCACAAATCATTCCACGCGCCATTAAAATACCTCATTTCACTCATCATTCCACGCATCATTCCACACCTCATTCCACAACTCATTCAACACATCATTCCACACATCATTCCACACATCATTCCACACTTCATTCAACACATTAGTCCAAACATCATTCGACACGTCATTCAACATATCATTCCACGCATCATTCCACGCATCATTCCACACTTCATTCCACACATCATTCCACATATCATTCCACATATCATTTTACACATCAGTCCATCCCTCATTCCACAACTCATTCCACACCTCATTCCACACCTCATTCCAAGCATCATTGCATACATCATTGCACATATCATTCCACACATCATTCCACACACCATTCAACACCTCATTCCACGTATCATTGCACAACATTCAACACATAATTCCACACATCAATCCACACTTCATTCCATCCCTCATTCCACACCTCAATGAAAACATCATTCCACACATCATTCCACACATCATTCCACACCCCATTCCACACCTCATTCCACAAATCATTCCACAACATTCAACACATCATTCCACACATCATTCCAAACATCATTAAACACATCATTACATACATCATTCCATATGTCATTCGACACATCATTCCACACATCTTTCCACACTTCATTCCAAACATCATTCCACATCACATTCCACGCCTCATTCCACGCATCATTCCACACCTCACTCCACACCTCAATCCACATATCATTCCACGCATCATTCCAAACATCATTCCAAACATCATTCCACACCTAATTCCACACCTCATTCCACCCATTATTCCACACATCATTTCACACATCATTCCTAAACATTCCTCAACATTCCACACATCATTCCACACATCATTCCGCACATCAGTCCTTAGCTAATTCCACACCTTATTCCACACATCTTTCCACACATCATGCCACACATCATTCCGAACATCATTCCACACCTCATTCCACATAACATTCCACACATCATTTCACACATCAGTCCACACCTCATTCCACACATCATTCCACACATCATTCAATACATCATTCCACATCTCATTCCACACATCATTAAACACATCATTCCATACATCATCCCGCAAGCATTGCACACATCATTCCACACATCATTCCACACATCATTCCACACCGCATTCCACACATTATGCCACACATCATTCCAAATATCATTCCACGCATCATTCCACATCTCATTCCACACATCATTCCACACATCATTCCACACATCATTCCACATCTCTTTCCAAATCACTTTCCACACATCATTCCACACATCTTTCCACACATCGCTCCACACATCTTTCCACACATCAATCAACACATCATTCCACACATCATTCCACACAACATACTACACATCATTCCACACATCATTCCACACATCATTCCACACCTCATTCAACACATCATTCCACACAACATTCCAAATATCATCCAATCCTCATTCCTCATATCATTCCACGCATCATTCCACATCTCATTCCACACCTCATTCCACACATCCTTGCACACCTCATTCCACACCTCATTCCACACGTGATTCCAAACATCATTCCACACAGCATTCCAAATATCATTCCACACCTCATTCCACACCTCATTCCACACATCATTCCACACATCATTCAATACATCATTCCACATCTCATTCCACACATCATTCCACACATCATTCCACACATAATTCCACACATTACTCCACACATCATTCTATCCCTCATTCCACACCTCATTGAACACCTCATTCGACACATCATGCCACACTACATTCCACACACCATTCCACACCTCATTCCACACATCATTCCACACATCATTCCACACATGATTCCACTCATCATTCCACACATCATTCCAAACATCATTCCACATCACATTCCTCGCATCATTCCACGCATCATTCCACACATCATTCCACACAACATTCCACACAACATTGCACTCATCATTCCACACCTCATTCCACACCTCATTCCACACATCATTCACTCACATCATTCCACACAACTTTCCAAATATCAACCACTCCTCATTCCACATATCATTCCACGCATCATTCCACATCTCATTCCACACATCATTCCACACATCATTCCAAACATCATTCCACACATCATTCCACACATTATTCCACACATCATTCCACACATCATTCCACACATCATTCCACACATCATTTACACATCATTCCATACCTCATTCCACACATCATTCCATAACATTCCACTCATCATTCCTCACATTGATTGAGACAACATTCCTCATATCATTCCACGCATAATTCAACATCTCATTCCACACATCATTCTACACATCATTCCACATCTCATTCCACACATCATTCCACACATCATTCCACACATCTTTGCACACATCATTCCAAACATCATTCCATACATCATTCCACAAATCATTCCACGCGTCATTTAAACACCTCATTTCACTCATCATTCCACGCATCATTCCACACCTCATTCCACAACACATTCAACACATCATTCCACAAATCATTCCACACATCATTCCACACATTATTCCAAACATCATTCCACACCTCATTCCACATATAATTCCACGCATCATTCCACGCATCATTCCACACTTCATTCCACACATCATTCCACATATCATTCCACATATCATTCCACACATCAGTCCATCCCTCTTTCCACAACTCATTCCACACCTCATTCCACACCTCATTCCACACATCATTGCATATATCATTGCACATATCATTCCACACATCATTCCACACACCATTCAACACCTCATTCCACGTATCATTCCACAACATTCAACACATAATTCCACACATCAATCCACACTTCATTCCATCCCTCATTCCACACCTCAATGAAAACCTCATTCCACACATCAATCCACACATCATTCCACACCCCATTCCACACCTCATTCCACAAATCATTCCACAACATTCAACACATCATTCAACACATCATTCCAAACATCATTCCACACATCATTCCATACATCATTACAGATGTCATTCGACACATCATTCCACACATCTTTCCACAGTTCATTCCAAACATCATTCCACATCACATTCCACGCCTCATTCCACGCATCATTCCACACCTCATTCCATACATCAATCCACATATCATTCCACGCATCATTCCACACATCATTAAACACATCATTCCAAACATCATTCCACACCTCATTCCTCACCTCATTCCACCCATTATTCCACACATCATTTCACACATCATTCCACAACATTCCTCAACATTCCACACATCATTCCACACATCATTCCACACATCAGTCCTTACCTAATTCCACACCTCATTCCACACATCTTTCCACACATCTTTGCACACATCTTTCCAAACATCATTCCATACATCATTCCACAAATCATTCCACGCGCCATTAAAATACCTCATTTCACTCATCATTCCACCCATCATTCCACACCTCATTCCACAACTCATTCAACACATCAATCCACACATCATTCCACACATCATTCCACACTTCATTCAACACATTATTCCAAACATCATTCCACACGTCATTCAACATATCATTCCACGCATCATTCCACGCATCATTCCACACTTCATTCCACACATCATTCCACATATCATTCCACATATCATTTTACACATCAGTCCATCCCTCATTCCACAACTCATTCCACACCTCATTCCACACCTCATTCCACGCATCATTGCATACATCATTGCACATATCATTCCACACATCATTCCACACACCATTCAACACCTCATTCCACGTATCATTCCACAACATTCAACACATAATTCCACACATCAATCCACACTTCATTCCATCCCTCATTCCACACCTCAATGAAAACATCATTCCACACATCATTCCACACATCATTCCGCATCACATTCCACGCCTCATTCCAAGCATCATTCCACACCTCACTCCACACCTCAATCCACATATCATTCCACGCATCATTCCACACATCATTCCAAACATCATTCCACACCTCATTCCACACCTCATTCCACCCATTATTCCACACATCATTTCACACATCATTCCAAAACATTCCTCAACATTCCACACATCATTCCACACATCATTCCGCACATCAGTCCTTACCTAATTCCACACCTTATTCCACACATCTTTCCACACATCATGCCACACATCATTCCAAACATCATTCCACACCTCATTCCACATAACATTCCACACATCATTCTTCACATCAATTCACAGCTCATTCCACACCTCATTCCACACCTCATTCCACACATCATTCCACACATCTTTGCACACATCATTCCAAACATCATTCCATACATCATTCCACGCATCATTCCACACCTCATTCCACAACTCAATCAACACATCATTCCACACATCATTCCACACATCATTCCACACATTATTCCAAACATCATTCCACACCTCATTCCACATATCATTCCACGCATCATTCCATGTATCATTCCACACTTCATTCCACACATCATTCCACATATCATTCCACATATCATTCCACACATCAGTCCATCCCTCATTCCACACCTCATTCCACACCTCATTCCACACCTCATTCCACACATCATTGCATACATCATTGCACATATCATTCCACACATCATTCCACACACCATTCAACACCTCATTCCACGTATCATTCCACAACATTCAACACCTAATTCCACACATCAATCCACACTTTATTTCATCCCTCATTCCACACCTCAATGAAAACCTCAACCCACACGTCATTCCACACATCATTCCACACCCCATTCCACACCTCATTCCACAAATAATTCCACAACATTCAACACATCATTCCACACATCAATCCACACATCATTCCATCCCTCATTCCACACGACATTGAACAACTCATTCCACACATCATGCCACACATCATTCCACACATCATTCCACACATCATTCCACACATCATTCCACACATTATTCCAGACATCATTCCACACCTCATTCCACGGAACATTCCAAACTTCATTCCACACATCATTCCACACTTCATTTCACACATCATTCCTCACCTCATTCCACACATCATTCCACACACCATTCAAAACATCATTCCACATATCATTCCACACATCATTCCACACAACATTCCAAATATCATCCACTCCTCATTCCACATATCATTCCACGCATCATTCCACATCTCATTCCACACATCATTGAACACATCATTCCAAACATCATTCAACAACCTCATTCCACATACCATTCCACATCTCATTCCACTCATCATTCCACACATCATTCCACACATCAGTCCATACCTCAATCCACACCTCATTCCACACTTCATTCCGCACATCATTCCGCACATCATTCCACACATCATTCCACACATCATTCCAAACATCATTAAACACATCATTACATACATCATTCCAGATGTCATTCGACACATCATTCCACACATCTTTCCACACTTCATTCCAAACATCATTCCACATCACATTCCACGCCTCATTCCACGCATCATTCCACACCTCACTCCACACCTCAATCCACATATCATTCCACGCATCATTCCACACATCATTCCAAACATCATTCCACACCTCATTCCACACCTCATTCCACCCATTATTCCACACATCATTTCACACATCATTCCAAAACATTCCTCAACATTCCAAACATCATTCCACACATCATTCCGCACATCAGTCCTTACCTAATTCCACACCTTATTCCACACATCTTTCCACACATCATGCCACACATCATTCCAAACATCATTCCACACCTCATTCCACATAACATTCCACACATCATTTCACACATCAGTCCACACCTCATTCAAAACATCATTCCACACATCATTCAATACATCATTCCACATCTCATTCCACACATCATTAAACACATCATTCTACACATCATCCCGCGAGCATTGCACACATCATTCCACACATCATTCCACACATCATTCCACACCGCATTCCACACATTATGCCACACATCATTCCAAATATCATTCCACGCATCATTCCACATCTCATTCCACACATCATTCCACACCTCATTCCACACATCATTACACATCTCTTTCCACATCTCTTTCCACACATCATTCCACACATCTTTCCACACATCATTCCACACATCTTTCCACACATCATTCAACACATCATTCCACACATCATTCCACACATCATACTACACATCATTCCACACATCATTCCACACATCATTCCACACCTCATTCAACACATCATTCCACACAACATTCCAAATATCATCCAATCCTCATTCCTCATATCATTCCACGCATCATTCCACATCTCATTCCACACCTCATTCCACACATCCTTGCACACCTCATTCCACACCTCATTCCACACGTGATTCCAAACATCATTCCACACAGCATTCCAAATATCATTCCACACCTCATTCCACACCTCATTCCACACATCATTCCACACATCATTCAATACATCATTCCACATCTCATTCCACACATCATTCCACACATCATTCCACACATAATTCCACACATTACTCCACACATCATTCTATCCCTCATTCCACACCTCATTGAACACCTCATTCGACACATCATGCCACACTACATTCCACACACCATTCCACACCTCATTCCACACATCATTCCACACATCAGTCCATACCTCATTCCACACCTCATTCCAAACCTCATTCCACACATCATTCCACACATCATTCCAAACACCATTCCACACCTCATTCCACACATCATTCCACTCATCATTCCACACATCATTCCAAACATCATTCCACATCACATTCCACACATCATTCCAAACATCATTCCAAACATCATTCCACACATCATTCCATACATCATTCCAGATGTCATTCGACACAACATTCCACACATCTTTCCACACTTCATTCCAAACATCATTCCACATCACATTACACGCATCATTCCACGCATCATTCCACACCTCATTCCACACCTCAATCCACATATCCTTCCACGCATCATTCCACACATCATTCCACACATCATTCCAAACATCATTCCACACCTCATTCCACACCTCATTCCACCCATTATTCCACACATCATTCCACACATCATTCCACAACATTCCTCAACATTCCACACATCATACCGCACACCATTCCACATATCAGTCCATACCTCATCCCACACCTCATTCCACACGTCATTCCACACATCATGCCACACCTCATTCCAAACATCATTCCACACTTCATTCCACATAACATTCCACACATCATTCCACACATCATTCCACACATCATTCCACACAGCTTTCCACACATCATTCCACACAGCATTCCAAATATCATTCCACACTTCATTCCACATATCATTCCACGCATCATTCCACGCATCATTCCACATCACATTCCACACATCATTGCACACATCATTCCACACATCATTCCACATCTCTTTCCACACATCATTGCTCACATCCTTCCACACATGTTTCCACACATCATTCAACACATCATTCCACACAGCATTCCAAATATCATTCCACACCTCATTCCACATATCATTCCAGGCATTATTCCACGCATCATTCCACATCTCATTCCACACATCATTGCACACAAAATTCCACACATCTTTCCAAACGTATTCCACACATCATTCCACATCTCTTTCCAGACATTATTCCACACACCTTTCCACACATCATTCCACACATCATTCCACACCTCATTCCATACATAATTCCACACATCAATCCACACCTCACTCCACAAATAATTCCACACAACATTCCACAAATCATTCCACACATCAATGACACATCATTCCACACCTCATTCCACACATCATTCCATAACATTCCACACATCATTACACACACCAATCCACACATCATTCCACACATCATTCCACACATTATTCCACACATCATTCCACACATCATTGACATTTCATTCCATACCTCATTCCACACATCATTCCATAACATTCCACTCATCATTCCTCACATCATTCCACAAATCATTGAGACATCATTCCACACATCATTCCACACATCATTCCACACATCATTCAACAGCTCATTCCACACATCATTCCACACATCATTCAATACATCATTCCACATATCATTCCACACATCATTCCTCACCTCATTCCACACATCATTCCACACAGTTTTCCACACATCATTCCACACAACATTCCAAATATCATCCAATCCTCATTCCTCATATCATTCCACGCATCATTCCACATCTCATTCCACACATCATTCCACACAACATTCCACACATAATTCCACTCCTCATTCCACACATCATTCCAAACATCATTCAATACATAATTCCACATATCATTCCACACATAATTCCACACATCATTCCTCACATTATTCCACACCGCATTCCACACATTATTCCACAAATCATTGCACACATCATTCCGCACATCCTTCCAAATATCATTCCACTCCTCATTCCACATATCATTCCACGCATCATTCCACGCATCATTCCACTTCACATTCCATACATCATTGCACACATCATTCCACACATCATTCCACATCTCTTTCCACACATCATTCCACACATCGTTCCACACATGTTTCCACACATCATTCAACACCTCATTCCACACATCATTCCAAATATCATTCCACACCTCATTCCACATATCATTCCACGCATCATTCCACGCATCATTCCACATCTCATTCCACACATCATTGCACACAAAATTCCACATATCATTCCAAACTTATTCCACACATCATTCCACATCTCTTTCCAGAGATCATTCCACACAACTTTCCACACATCATTCCACACATCATTCCACACCTCATTCCACACATCATTCCACACATCAATCCACACCTCACTCCACAAATAATTCCACACAAAATTCCACAATCATTTCACACATCAATGACACATCATTCCACACCTCATTCCACACATCATTCCATGACATTCCACACATCATTACACACATCAATCCACACATCATTCCACACATCATTCCACACATCATTCCAAACATCATTCCACACATCATTCCACACATTATTCCACACATCATTCCACACATCATTCCACACATCATTCCACACATCATTGACACATCATTCCATACCTCATTCCACACATCATTCCATAACATTCCACTCATCATTCCTCACATCATTCCACACATCATTGAGACATCATTCCACACATCATTCCACACGTAATTCCACACATCATTCCACACCTCATTCCACACATCATTCCACACATCATTCAAAACATCATTCCACGTATCATTCCACACATCATTCCACACATCATTCCACACATAATTCCACACAGCATTCCAAACATCATTGCACACTTCATTCCACACCTCATTCCACACCTCATTCCACACATCATTCCACGCAGCTTTCCACACATCATTCCACACAACATTCCAAATATCATCCAATCCTCATTCCTCATATCATTCCACGCATCATTCGACATCTCATTCCACACATCATTCCACACATCATTCCACACTTCATTCCACACGTCATTCCTCACATCATTCCACACATCATTCCACACAGCATTCCATATATCATTCCACACCTCATTCCACACATCATTCCACACGTCATTCCACACATCATTCAATACATCATTCCACATATCATTCCACACATCATTCCACACATCATTCCACACATAATTCCACACAGCATTCCACACATCATTGCACACTTCATTCCACACCTCATTCCACACCTCATTCCACACTTCATTCCACACAGCATTCCACACATCATTCCACACAACACTCCAAATATCATCCAATCCTCATTCCTCATATCATTCCACGCATCATTCCACATCTCATTCCACACATCATTCTACACATCCTTCCACACCTCATTCCACACGTGATTCCACACATCATTCCACACAGCATTCCAAATATCATTCCACACCTCATTCCACACCTCATTCCGCACATCATTCCACACATTAATCCACACATCATTCTATCCCTCATTCCACACCTCATTCCACATATCATTCCACAACATTCAACACATCATTCCACACATCAATCAACACATCATTCGATCCCTCATTCCACACGTCATTCAACAACTCATTCCACACATCAGTCCATACCTCATTCCACACCTCATTCCACACATCATTCCACACATCATTCCACACATCATTGCACACATCATTCTACTCATCATTCCACACATCATTCCAAACATCATTCCACATCACATTCCACGCATCATTCCACGCATCATTCCACACATCTTTCCACACTTCATCCCACACATCATTCCTCACATCATTTCTCACATCATTCAATACATCATTACATATACCATTCCACACATCATTCCACACATCATTCCACACAACATTCCACACAACATTGAACACATCATTCCACACCTCATTCCACTCCTCATTCCACACATCATTCATTCACATCATTCCACACAACTTTCCAAATATCATCCACTCCTCATTCCACACATCATTCCAAACATCATTCCACATCACATTCCACGCATCATTCCACGCATCATTCCACACATCTTTCCACACTTCATTCAACACATGCTTCCTCACATCATTTCTCACATCATTCAAAACATCATTACATATACCATTCCACACATCATTCCACACATCATTCCACACAACATTCCACACAACATTGCACACATCATTCCACACCTCATTCCACACATCATTCCACACATCTTTCCACACTTCATTCCACACATCATTCCTCACCTCATTCCACACATCATTCCACACAGCATTCCACACATCATTCCAAACATCATTCCACATCAAATTCCACATCATTCCACGCTTCATTCTACACCATATTCCACGCATCATTCCACACCATATTCCATACATCATTCCACACATCATTCCACACAGCATTCCACACATCATTCCACACAGCATTCCACACAGCATTCCACACATCATTGCACACAACATTCCACACATCATTCCACACCTCATTCCACACATCATTCCACAATTCTTTCCACACATCATTCCACACATCTTTCAACACATCATTCCACACATCATTCCACACGTCATTCCACACATCATTCCACACATCAATCCACACCTCACTCCATATATAATTCCACACATCATTCCACAAATCATTCCACACATCAATGACACATCATTCCACTCCTCATTCCACACATCATTCCATAACATTCCACACATCTTTACACACATCAATCCACACATCATTCCACACATCATTTCATACATCATTCCAAACATCATTCGACACATCATTCCACACATTATTCCACAAATCATTCCACACATCATTGAGACATCATTCCACACATCATTCCACACTTCATTCCACACATCATTCCACACCTCATTCCACACATCATTCCGCACATCATTCAATACATCAATCCACATATCATTCCACACATCATTCCACACATCGTTCCACACATAAGTCCACACAGCATTCCACACATCATTCCACACAGCATTCCAAATATCATTCCACACTTCATTCCACATATCATTCCACGCATCATTCCACGCATCATTCCACATCACATTCCACACATCATTGCACACATCATTCCACACATCATTCCACATCTCTTTCCACACATCATTGCACACATCCTTCCACACATGTTTCCACACATCATTCAACACATCATTCCACACAGCATTCCAAATATCATTCCACACCTCATTCCACATATCATTCCAGGCATTATTCCACGCATCATTCCACATCTCATTCCACACATCATTGTACACAAAATTCCACACATCATTCCAAACGTATTCCACACATCATTCCACATCTCTTTCCAGACATTATTCCACACACCTTTCCACACATCATTCCACACATCATTCCACACCTCATTCCATACATAATTCCACACATCAATCCACACCTCACTCCACAAATAATTCCACACAACATTCCACAAATCATTCCACACATCAATGACACATCATTCCACACCTCATTCCACACATCATTCCATAACATTCCACACATCATTACACACACCAATCCACACATCATTCCACACATCATTCCACACATTATTCCACACATCATTCCACACATCATTGACATTTCATTCCATACCTCATTCCACACATCATTCCATAACATTCCACTCATCATTCCTCACATCATTCCACAAATAATTGAGACATCATTCCACACATCATTCCACACATCATTCCACACATCATTCAACAGCTCATTCCACACATCATTCCACACATCATTCAATACATCATTCCACATATCATTCCACACATCATTCCTCACCTCATTCCACACATCATTCCACACAGTTTTCCACACATCATTCCACACAACATTCCAAATATCATCCAATCCTCATTCCTCATATCATTCCACGCATCATTCCACATCTCATTCCACACATCATTCCACACAACATTCCACACATAATTCCACTCCTCATTCCACACATCATTCCAAACATCATTCAATACATAATTCCTAATATCATTCCACACATAATTCCACACATCATTCCTCACATTATTCCACACCGCATTCCACACATTATTCCACAAATCATTGCACACATCATTCCGCACATCCTTCCAAATATCATTCCACTCCATTTCCACATATCATTCCACGCATCATTCCACGCATCATTCCACTTCACATTCCATACATCATTGCACACATCATTCCACACATCATTCCACATCTCTTTCCACACATCATTCCACACATCGTTCCACACATGTTTCCACACATCATTCAACACCTCATTCCACACATCATTCCAAATATCATTCCACACCTCATTCCACATATCATTCCACGCATCATTCCACGCATCATTCCACATCTCATTCCACACATCATTGCACACAAAATTCCACATATCATTCCAAACTTATTCCACACATCATTCCACATCTCTTTCCAGAGATCATTCCACACAACTTTCCACACATCATTCCACACATCATTCCACACCTCATTCCACACATCATTCCACACATCAATGCACACCTCACTCCACAAATAATTCCACACAACATTCCACAATCATTTCACACATCAATGACACATCATTCCACACCTCATTCCACACATCATTCCATGACATTCCACACATCATTACACACATCAATCCACACATCATTCCACACATCATTCCACACATCATTCCAAACATCATTCCACACATCATTCCACACATTATTCCACACATCATTCCACACATCATTCCACACATCATTCCACACATCATTGACACATCATTCCATACCTCATTCCACACATCATTCCATAACATTCCACTCATCATTCCTCACATCATTCCACACATCATTGAGACATCATTCCACACATCATTCCACACGTAATTCCACACATCATTCCACACCTCATTCCACACATCATTCCACACATCATTCAAAACATCATTCCACGTATCATTCCACACATCATTCCACACATCATTCCACACATAATTCCACACAGCATTCCAAACATCATTGCACACTTCATTCCACACCTCATTCCACACCTCATTCCACACATCATTCCACGCAGCTTTCCACACATCATTCCACACAACATTCCAAATATCATCCAATCCTCATTCCTCATATCATTCCACGCATCATTCGACATCTCATTCCACACATCATTCCACACATCATTCCACACTTCATTCCACACGTCATTCCTCACATCATTCCACACATCATTCCACACAGCATTCCACATATCATTCCATACCTCATTCCACACATCATTCCACACGTCATTCCACACATCATTCAATACATCATTCCACATATCATTCCACACATCATTCCACACATCATTCCACACATAATTCCACCCAGCATTCCACACATCATTGCACACTTCATTCCACACCTCATTCCACACCTCATTCCACACTTCATTCCACACAGCATTCCACACATCATTCCACACAACACTCCAAATATCATCCAATCCTCATTTCTCATATCATTCCACGCATCATTCCACATCTCATTCCACACATCAATCTACACATCCTTCCACACCTCATTCCACACCTCATTCCACACGTGATTCCACACATCATTCCACACAGCATTCCAAATATCATTCCACACCTCATTCCACACCTCATTCCGCACATCATTCCACACATTAATCCACACATCATTCTATCCCTCATTCCACACCTCATTCCACATATCATTCCACAACATTCAACACATCATTCCACACATCAATCAACACATCATTCGATCCCTCTTTCCACACGTCATTCAACAACTCATTCCACACATCAGTCCATACCTCATTCCACACCTCATTCCACACATCATTCCACACATCATTCCACACATCATTGCACACATCATTCTACTCATCATTCCACACATCATTCCAAACATCATTCCACATCACATTCCACGCATCATTCCACGCATCATTCCACACATCTTTCCACACTTCATCCCACACATCATTCCTCACATCATTTCTCACATCATTCAATACATCATTACATATACCATTCCACACATCATTCCACACATCATTCCACACAACATTCCACACAACATTGAACACATCATTCCACACCTCATTCCACTCCTCATTCCACACATCATTCATTCACATCATTCCACACAACTTTCCAAATATCATCCACTCCTCATTCCACACATCATTCCAAACATCATTCCACATCACATTCCACGCATCATTCCACGCATCATTCCACACATCTTTCCACACTTCATTCAACACATGCTTCCTCACATCATTTCTCACATCATTCAAAACATCATTACATATACCATTCCACACATCATTCCACACATCATTCCACACAACATTCCACACAACATTGCACACATCATTCCACACCTCATTCCACACATCATTCCACACATCTTTCCACACTTCATTCCACACATCATTCCTCACCTCATTCCACACATCATTCCACACAGCATTCCACACATCATTCCAAACATCATTCCACATCAAATTCCACATCATTCCACGCTTCATTCTACACCATATTCCACGCATCATTCCACACCATATTCCATACATCATTCCACACATCATTCCACACAGCATTCCACACATCATTCCACACAGCATTCCACACAGCATTCCACACATCATTGCACACAACATTCCACACATCATTCCACACCTCATTCCACACATCATTCCACAATTCTTTCCACACATCATTCCACACATCTTTCAACACATCATTCCACACATCATTCCACACGTCATTCCACACATCATTCCACACATCAATCCACACCTCACTCCATATATAATTCCACACATCATTCCACAAATCATTCCACACATCAATGACACATCATTCCACTCCTCATTCCACACATCATTCCATAACATTCCACACATCTTTACACACATCAATCCACACATCATTCCACACATCATTTCATACATCATTCCAAACATCATTCGACACATCATTCCACACATTATTCCACAAATCATTCCACACATCATTGAGACATCATTCCACACATCATTCCACACTTCATTCCACACATCATTCCACACCTCATTCCACACATCATTCCGCACATCATTCAATACATCAATCCACATATCATTCCACACATCATTCCACACATCGTTCCACACATAAGTCCACACAGCATTCCACACATTATTGCACACTTCATTCCACACCTCATTCCACATCTCATTCCACACATCATTCCACACAACATTCCACACATCATTCCACACAACATTCCAAATATCATCCAATCCTCATTCCTCATATCATTCCACGCATAATTCCACATCTCATTCCACACATCATTCCACACATCATTCCACACTTCATTCCACACGTCATTCCTCACATCATTCCACACATCATTCCACACAGCATTCCAAATATCATTCCACACCTCATTCCACACATCATTCCACACGTCATTCCACACATCATTCAATACATCATTCCAAATATCATTACACACATCATTCCACACATCATTCCACACATAATTCCACACAGCATTCCACACATCATTGCACACTTCATTCCACACCTCATTCCACACCTCATTCCACACATCATTCCACACAGCATTCCACACATCATTCCACACAACACTCCAAATATCATCCAATCCTCATTCCTCATATCATTCCACGCATCATTCCACATCTCATTCCACACATCATTCTACACATCCTTCCACACCTCATTCCACACCTCATTCCACACGTGATTCCACACATCATTCCACACAGCATTCCAAATATCATTCCACACCTCATTCCACACAGCATTCCAAATATCATTCCACACCTCATTCCACACCTCATTCCACACATCATTCCACACATTAATCCACACATCATTCTATCCCTCATTCCACACCTCATTCCACATATCATTCCACAACATTCAACACATCATTCCACACATCAATCAACACATCATTCGATCCCTCATTCCACACGTCATTCAACAACTCATTCCACACATCATGCCATACATCATTCCACGCTTCATTCCACACCTCATTCGACACATCATTCCACACATCAGTCCATACCTCATTCCACACCTCATTCCACACATCATTCCACACATCATTCCACACATCATTGCACACATCATTCTACTCATCATTCCACACATCATTCCAAACATCATTCCACATCACATTCCACGCATCATTCCACGCATCATTCCACACATCTTTCCACACTTCATCCCACACATCATTCCTCACATCATTTCTCACATCATTCAATACATCATTACATATACCATTCCACACATCATTCGACACATCATTCCACACAACATTCCACACAACATTGAACACATCATTCCACACCTCATTCCACTCCTCATTCCACACATCATTCATTCACATCATTCCACACAACTTTCCAAATATCATCCACTCCTCATTCCACACATCATTCCAAACATCATTCCACATCACATTCCACGCATCATTCCACGCATCATTCCACACATCTTTCCACACTTCATTCAACACATGCTTCCTCACATCATTTCTCACATCATTCAAAACATCATTACATATACCATTCCACACATCATTCCACACATCATTCCACACAACATTCCACACAACATTGCACACATCATTCCACACCTCATTCCACACATCATTCCACACATCTTTCCACACTTCATTCCACACATCATTCCTCACCTCATTCCACACATCATTCCACACAGCATTCCACACATCATTCCAAACATCATTCCACATCAAAATCCACATCATTCCACGCTTCATTCTACACCATATTCCACGCATCATTCCACACCATATTCCATACATCATTCCACACATCATTCCACACAGCATTCCACACATCATTCCACAAAGCATTCCACACAGCATTCCACACATCATTGCACACAACATTCCACACATCATTCCACACCTCATTCCACACATCATTCCACAATTCTTTCCACACATCATTCCACACATCTTTCAACACATCATTCCACACATCATTCCACACGTCATTCCACACATCATTCCACACATCAATCCACACCTCACTCCATATATAATTCCACACATCATTCCACACATCATTCCACACACCAATGACACATCATTCCACTCCTCATTCCACACATCATTCCATAGCATTCCACACATCTTTACACACATCAACTCACACATCATTCCACACATCATTTCATACATCATTCCAAACATCATTCGACACATCATTCCACACATTATTCCACAAATCATTCCACACATCATTGAGACATCATTCCACACATCATTCCACACATTATTCCACAAATCATTCCACACATCATTGAGACATCATTCCACACATCATTCCACACTTCATTCCACACATCATTCCACACCTCATTCCACACATCATTCCGCACATCATTCAATACATCAATCCACATATCATTCCTCATATCATTCCACGCATAATTCCACATCTCATTCCACACATCACTCCACACATCATTCCACACCTCATTCCACACGTCATTCCGCACATCATTCCACACATCATTCCACACAGCATTCCAAATATCATTGCACACCTCATTCCACACATCATTCCACACGTCATTCCACACGTAATTCCGCGCGTCATTCCACACAGCATTACTCACATCATTCTTCACATCAATTCACACCTCATTCCACACCTCATTCCACAGCTCATTCCACACCTCATTCCACACCTCATTCCACACATCATTCCACACATCTTTGCACACATCTTTGCACACATTATTCCAAACATCATTCCATACATCATTCCACACATCATTCCACACATCATTCCACACATTATTCCAAACATCATTCCACACCTCATTCCACATATCATTCCACGCATCATTCCATGTATCATTCCACACTTCATTCCACACATCATTCCACATATCATTCCACATATCATTCCACACATCAGTCCATCCCTCATTCCACACCTCATTCCACACCTCATTCCAGACCTCATTCCACACATCATTGCATACATCATTGCACATATCATTCCACACATCATTCCACACACCATTCAACACCTCATTCCACGTATCATTCCACAACATTCAACACCTAATTCCACACATCAATCCACACTTTATTTCATCCCTCATTCCACACCTCAATGAAAACCTCAACCCACACGTCATTCCACACATCATTCCACACATCATTCCACACATCATTCCACACATCATTCCACACATTATTCCACACATCATTCCACACCTCATTCCACGGGACATTCCAAACCTCATTCCACACATCATTCCACACTTCATTTCACACATCATTCCTCACCTCATTCCACACATCATTCCACACACCATTCAAAACATCATTCCACATATCATTCCACACATCATTCCACACAACATTCCAAATATCATCCACTCCTCATTCCACATATCATTCCACGCATCATTCCACATCTCATTCCACACATCATTCAACAACCTCATTCCACATACCATTCCACATCTCATTCCACTCATCATTCCACACAACATTCCACACATCAGTCCTTACCTCAATCCACACCTCATTCCTCACTTCATTCCACACATCATTCCACACATCATTCCACACATCATTCCACACATCATTCCAAACATCATTCCTTATCACATTCCACATAACATTCCACGCATCATTCCACACATCATTCCAAACATCATTCATCTCATCATTCCATGCATCATTCCACACATCATTCCACGCATCGTTCCACACTTCATTGCACACATCATTCCTCACCTCATTCCACACATCATTACACACATCATTCCACACATCATTTCAAATATCATTCCAAACACCATACCACATCACATTCCACACATCATTCCACACCATATTCCACGCATCATTCCAAACATCATTACAGACATCATTCCACACATCATTCCACACAGCATTTCACGCATCATTTCACACATCATTCCACACCTCATTCCACCCCTCAATCCATACCTCATTCCACACCGCATTCCACACCTCGTTCCACTCATCATTCCGGACATCATTCAACAACATTCCACATCATTCCAAACATCATTCCACTCATCATTCCATACATCATTCCACACATCATTCTACACATGATTCCAAACATCATTCCACACATCATTCCACACATCATTCCGAAAATCATTCCACACATCATTCCATACATCATTCCAAATGTCATTCCACACATCATTCCACACATCTTTCCACACTTCATTCCACACATCATTCCACACATCATTCCACACATCATTCCAAACATCATTCCACGTCACATTCCACATCATTACACACATCATTCCACATCATATTCCAGGCATCATTCCACACATCAATCCAAACATCATTACATGCCTCATTCCACACAGCATTCCACACATCATTCCACATATCATTCCACACCTCATTCCACACCTCATTCCACACCTTATTCCACACCTCATTCCGCACCTCATTCCACGCATCATTCCACACATCATTGTACACATCATTCCACACATCATTCCACACATCATTCCACACATCATTCCACACATCATTCCACAACATTCCACACATCATTCCACACATCAATCCACAAATCATTCCACACATTAGTCCACACCTCATTCCACACCTCATTCCACAACTCATCCACTACTCAATCCACAGTTCATTCCACATATCATTCCACATATCATTCCACACATCATTCCAGATATTATTCGACACATCATTGCACACATCATTCCACACAGAATTCCATACATCATTCCACACATCATTCCACACATGATTCCACACAGCATTCCACACATCATTGACACATAATTCCACACATCATTCCATACAGCATTCCACACAGCATTCCACACTTTATTCCACACTTCATTCCACACATCATTCCACACATCATTGCACACATCATTCCACACAGCATTCCAAACATCATTCCACACCTCATTCCACATATCATTCCACGCTTTATTCCAGATCTCATTCCACACATCATTACACGCAACATTACACACCTCATTCCACACATCATTCCACACATCATTGCACACATCATTGCACACATCATTGCACACATCATTGCACACATCACTCCATACATCATTCCACATAACATTCCACAACATTCCACACATCATTCCACACATGAATCCACACATCGCTCCACACATCAGTCCACACCTCATTCCACAGCTCATTCCAAACATCATTCCACACATCATTCCAAACATTATTCCACACATCATTCCAAACATCAGTCCACACATCATTCCAGACATCATTCCAGATATTATTCGACACATCATTGCACACATCATTCCAAACTTCATTCCACACATCATTCCGCACCTCATTCCACTCATCATTCCACACATCATTCAATACATCATTCCACATATCATTCCACACATCATTACACACATCATTCCACACATCATTCCACACTTCATTCCACACATCATTCCACACATCATTCCACACATCATTCCATGGAGCATTGCACACATCATTGCACAAATCATTCCACACCTCATTCCACACATCATTCCACACAGCATTCCACACATCATTCCACACAACATTCCACTCCTCAATCCACACGTCCTTCCACATCTCATTCCACACATCATTCCACACGTCATTCCACACATCATTCCATATATCATTCCACACCTCATTCCACATATCATTCCACGCATCATTCCACACATCATTCCACACATCATTCCACATATCATTCGACACATCATTCGACACATCATTCCATCCCTTATTCCACACCTCATTCCATACCTCATTCCACACATCATTGATTACATCATTGCACATATCATTCCACACATCATT
Organism: Pristiophorus japonicus; assembly: GCF_044704955.1. NCBI lineage: Eukaryota > Metazoa > Chordata > Chondrichthyes > Pristiophoridae > Pristiophorus > Pristiophorus japonicus. Next base: position 2,207,052 of record NW_027252779.1, read on the forward strand.
CCACACATCATTCCATGGAGCATTGCACACATCATTGCACACATCATTCCACACCTCATTCCACACATCATTCCACACATCATTCCACACCCCATTCCACATAACATTCCACGCATCATTCCACACATCATTCCAAATATAATTCCACACACCATTCCATACATCATTGCTCACTTCATTCCACACCTCATTCCACACCTCATTCCACCCATCATTCCACACATCATTCAACAACATTCCACAACATTCCACACATCATTCCACACATCAGTCCATACCTCATTCCACACCGCATTCCACACATCATTCCACAATTCATTCCAAACATCATTCCACATCACATTCCACATCATTCCACACATCATTCCACACATTATTCCACACATCATTCCACACATTATTCCAAACATCATTCCACACATCATTCCACACATCATTCCAAACATCATTCCACACATCATTCCATAAATCATTCCATATGTCATTCGACACATCATTCCACACATCTTTCCACACTTCATTCCACACATCATTCCGCACGTCATTCCACACATCATGCCAAATATCATTCCACATCATATTACACATCATTCCACACATCATTCCACACCATATTGCACGCATCATTCCACACATCATTCCAAACATCATTACATACATCATTCCACACATCATTCCACACAGCATGTCACACATCATTCCATACATCATTCCACACAGCATGTCACACCTCATTCCACACATCATTCCACACCTCATTCCACACCTCATTCCAAATATCATGCCACGCATCATTCCACACATCATTCCAAACATCATTCCACACCTCATTCCACATATCATTCCACACTTCATTCCAGATCTCATTGCACACATCATTACACGCAACATTACACACCTCATTCCACACATCATTGCACACATCATTGCACACATCATTCCACACATGAATCCACACATCGCTCCACACATCAGTCCACACCTCATTCCACAGCTCATTCCAAACATCATTCCACACATCATTCCAAACATTATTCCACACATCATTCCAAACATCAGTCCACACATCATTCCAGACATCATTCCAGATATTATTCGACACATCATTGCACACATCATTCCAAACTTCATTCCACACATCATTCCGCACCTCATTCCACTCATCATTCCACACATCATTCAATACATCATTCCACATATCATTCCACACATCATTCCACACATCATTCCACACATCATTCCACACATCATTCCACACATCATTCCACACATCATTCCATGGAGCATTGCACACATCATTGCACACATCATTCCACACCTCATTCCACACATCATTCCACACAGCATTCCAAATATCATTCCACACCTCATTCCACACAGCATTCCAAATATCATTCCACACCTCATTCCACACCTCATTCCACACATCATTCCACACATTAATCCACACATCATTCTATCCCTCATTCCACACCTCATTCCACATATCATTCCACAACATTCAACACATCATTCCACACATCAATCAACACATCATTCGATCCCTCATTCCACACGTCATTCAACAACTCATTCCACACATCATGCCATACATCATTCCACGCTTCATTCCACACCTCATTCGACACATCATTCCACACATCAGTCCATACCTCATTCCACACCTCATTCCACACATCATTCCACACATCATTCCACACATCATTGCACACATCATTCTACTCATCATTCCACACATCATTCCAAACATCATTCCACATCACATTCCACGCATCATTCCACGCATCATTCCACACATCTTTCCACACTTCATCCCACACATCATTCCTCACATCATTTCTCACATCATTCAATACATCATTACATATACCATTCCACACATCATTCGACACATCATTCCACACAACATTCCACACAACATTGAACACATCATTCCACACCTCATTCCACTCCTCATTCCACACATCATTCATTCACATCATTCCACACAACTTTCCAAATATCATCCACTCCTCATTCCACACATCATTCCAAACATCATTCCACATCACATTCCACGCATCATTCCACGCATCATTCCACACATCTTTCCACACTTCATTCAACACATGCTTCCTCACATCATTTCTCACATCATTCAAAACATCATTACATATACCATTCCACACATCATTCCACACATCATTCCACACAACATTCCACACAACATTGCACACATCATTCCACACCTCATTCCACACATCATTCCACACATCTTTCCACACTTCATTCCACACATCATTCCTCACCTCATTCCACACATCATTCCACACAGCATTCCACACATCATTCCAAACATCATTCCACATCAAAATCCACATCATTCCACGCTTCATTCTACACCATATTCCACGCATCATTCCACACCATATTCCATACATCATTCCACACATCATTCCACACAGCATTCCACACATCATTCCACAAAGCATTCCACACAGCATTCCACACATCATTGCACACAACATTCCACACATCATTCCACACCTCATTCCACACATCATTCCACAATTCTTTCCACACATCATTCCACACATCTTTCAACACATCATTCCACACATCATTCCACACGTCATTCCACACATCATTCCACACATCAATCCACACCTCACTCCATATATAATTCCACACATCATTCCACAAATCATTCCACACACCAATGACACATCATTCCACTCCTCATTCCACACATCATTCCATAACATTCCACACATCTTTACACACATCAACTCACACATCATTCCACACATCATTTCATACATCATTCCAAACATCATTCGACACATCATTCCACACATTATTCCACAAATCATTCCACACATCATTGAGACATCATTCCACACATCATTCCACACATTATTCCACAAATCATTCCACACATCATTGAGACATCATTCCACACATCATTCCACACTTCATTCCACACATCATTCCACACCTCATTCCACACATCATTCCGCACATCATTCAATACATCAATCCACATATCATTCCTCATATCATTCCACGCATAATTCCACATCTCATTCCACACATCATTCCACACATCATTCCACACCTCATTCCACACGTCATTCCGCACATCATTCCACACATCATTCCACACAGCATTCCAAATATCATTGCACACCTCATTCCACACATCATTCCACACGTCATTCCACACGTAATTCCGCGCGTCATTCCACACAGCATTACTCACATCATTCTTCACATCAATTCACACCTCATTCCACACCTCATTCCACAGCTCATTCCACACCTCATTCCACACCTCATTCCACACATCATTCCACACATCTTTGCACACATCTTTGCACACATTATTCCAAACATCATTCCATACATCATTCCACACATCATTCCACACATCATTCCACACATTATTCCAAACATCATTCCACACCTCATTCCACATATCATTCCACGCATCATTCCATGTATCATTCCACACTTCATTCCACACATCATTCCACATATCATTCCACATATCATTCCACACATCAGTCCATCCCTCATTCCACACCTCATTCCACACCTCATTCCAGACCTCATTCCACACATCATTGCATACATCATTGCACATATCATTCCACACATCATTCCACACACCATTCAACACCTCATTCCACGTATCATTCCACAACATTCAACACCTAATTCCACACATCAATCCACACTTTATTTCATCCCTCATTCCACACCTCAATGAAAACCTCAACCCACACGTCATTCCACACATCATTCCACACCCCATTCCACACCTCATTCCACAAATAATTCCACAACATTCAACACATCATTCCACACATCAATCCACACATCATTCCATCCCTCATTCCACACGACATTGAACAACTCATTCCACACATCATGCCACACATCATTCCACACATCATTCCACACATCATTCCACACATCATTCCACACATCATTCCACACATTATTCCACACATCATTCCACACCTCATTCCACGGGACATTCCAAACCTCATTCCACACATCATTCCACACTTCATTTCACACATCATTCCTCACCTCATTCCACACATCATTCCACACACCATTCAAAACATCATTCCACATATCATTCCACACATCATTCCACACAACATTCCAAATATCATCCACTCCTCATTCCACATATCATTCCACGCATCATTCCACATCTCATTCCACACATCATTCAACAACCTCATTCCACATACCATTCCACATCTCATTCCACTCATCATTCCACACAACATTCCACACATCAGTCCTTACCTCAATCCACACCTCATTCCTCACTTCATTCCACACATCATTCCACACATCATTCCACACATCATTCCACACATCATTCCAAACATCATTCCTTATCACATTCCACATAACATTCCACGCATCATTCCACACATCATTCCAAACATCATTCATCTCATCATTCCATGCATCATTCCACACATCATTCCACGCATCGTTCCACACTTCATTGCACACATCATTCCTCACCTCATTCCACACATCATTACACACATCATTCCACACATCATTTCAAATATCATTCCAAACACCATACCACATCACATTCCACACATCATTCCACACCATATTCCACGCATCATTCCAAACATCATTACAGACATCATTCCACACATCATTCCACACAGCATTTCACGCATCATTTCACACATCATTCCACACCTCATTCCACCCCTCAATCCATACCTCATTCCACACCGCATTCCACACCTCGTTCCACTCATCATTCCGGACATCATTCAACAACATTCCACATCATTCCAAACATCATTCCACTCATCATTCCATACATCATTCCACACATCATTCTACACATGATTCCAAACATCATTCCACACATCATTCCACACATCATTCCGAAAATCATTCCACACATCATTCCATACATCATTCCAAATGTCATTCCACACATCATTCCACACATCTTTCCACACTTCATTCCACACATCATTCCACACATCATTCCACACATCATTCCAAACATCATTCCACGTCACATTCCACATCATTACACACATCATTCCACATCATATTCCAGGCATCATTCCACACATCAATCCAAACATCATTACATGCCTCATTCCACACAGCATTCCACACATCATTCCACATATCATTCCACACCTCATTCCACACCTCATTCCACACCTTATTCCACACCTCATTCCGCACCTCATTCCACGCATCATTCCACACATCATTGTACACATCATTCCACACATCATTCCACACATCATTCCACACATCATTCCACACATCATTCCACAACATTCCACACATCATTCCACACATCAATCCACAAATCATTCCACACATTAGTCCACACCTCATTCCACACCTCATTCCACAACTCATCCACTACTCAATCCACACTTCATTCCACATATCATTCCACATATCATTCCACACATCATTCCAGGTATTATTCGACACATCATTGCACACATCATTCCACACAGAATTCCATACATCATTCCACACATCATTCCACACATGATTCCACACAGCATTCCACACATCATTGACACATAATTCCACACATCATTCCATACAGCATTCCACACAGCATTCCACACTTTATTCCACACTTCATTCCACACATCATTCCACACATCATTGCACACATCATTCCACACAGCATTCCAAACATCATTCCACACCTCATTCCACATATCATTCCACGCTTTATTCCAGATCTCATTCCACACATCATTACACGCAACATTACACACCTCATTCCACACATCATTCCACACATCATTGCACACATCATTGCACACATCATTGCACACATCATTGCACACATCACTCCATACATCATTCCACATAACATTCCACAACATTCCACACATCATTCCACACATGAATCCACACATCGCTCCACACATCAGTCCACACCTCATTCCACAGCTCATTCCAAACATCATTCCACACATCATTCCAAACATTATTCCACACATCATTCCAAACATCAGTCCACACATCATTCCAGACATCATTCCAGATATTATTCGACACATCATTGCACACATCATTCCAAACTTCATTCCACACATCATTCCGCACCTCATTCCACTCATCATTCCACACATCATTCAATACATCATTCCACATATCATTCCACACATCATTACACACATCATTCCACACATCATTCCACACATCATTCCACACATCATTCCACACATCATTCCACACATCATTCCATGGAGCATTGCACACATCATTGCACACATCATTCCACACCTCATTCCACACATCATTCCACACAGCATTCCACACATCATTCCACACAACATTCCACTCCTCAATCCACACGTCCTTCCACATCTCATTCCACACATCATTCCACACGTCATTCCACACATCATTCCATATATCATTCCACACCTCATTCCACATATCATTCCACGCATCATTCCACACATCATTCCACACATCATTCCACATATCATTCGACACATCATTCGACACATCATTCCATCCCTTATTCCACACCTCATTCCATACCTCATTCCACACATCATTGATTACATCATTGCACATATCATTCCACACATCATCCACACATCATTCCATGGAGCATTGCACACATCATTGCACACATCATTCCACACCTCATTCCACACATCATTCCACACATCATTCCACACCCCATTCCACATAACATTCCACGCATCATTCCACACATCATTCCAAATATAATTCCACACACCATTCCATACATCATTGCTCACTTCATTCCACACCTCATTCCACACCTCATTCCACCCATCATTCCACACATCATTCAACAACATTCCACAACATTCCACACATCATTCCACACATCAGTCCATACCTCATTCCACACCGCATTCCACACATCATTCCACAATTCATTCCAAACATCATTCCACATCACATTCCACATCATTCCACACATCATTCCACACATTATTCCACACATCATTCCACACATTATTCCAAACATCATTCCACACATCATTCCACACATCATTCCAAACATCATTCCACACATCATTCCATAAATCATTCCATATGTCATTCGACACATCATTCCACACATCTTTCCACACTTCATTCCACACATCATTCCACACGTCATTCCACACATCATGCCAAATATCATTCCACATCATATTACACATCATTCCACACATCATTCCACACCATATTGCACGCATCATTCCACACATCATTCCAAACATCATTACATACATCATTCCACACATCATTCCACACAGCATGTCACACATCATTCCATACATCATTCCACACAGCATGTCACACCTCATTCCACACATCATTCCACACCTCATTCCACACCTCATTCCAAATATCATGCCACGCATCATTCCACACATCATTCCAAACATCATTCCACACCTCATTCCACATATCATTCCACACTTCATTCCAGATCTCATTGCACACATCATTACACGCAACATTACACACCTCATTCCACACATCATTGCACACATCATTGCACACATCATTCCACACATGAATCCACACATCGCTCCACACATCAGTCCACACCTCATTCCACAGCTCATTCCAAACATCATTCCACACATCATTCCAAACATTATTCCACACATCATTCCAAACATCAGTCCACACATCATTCCAGACATCATTCCAGATATTATTCGACACATCATTGCACACATCATTCCAAACTTCATTCCACACATCATTCCGCACCTCATTCCACTCATCATTCCACACATCATTCAATACATCATTGCACATATCATTCCACACATCATTCCACACATCATTCCACACATCATTCCACACATCATTCCACACATCATTCCACACATCATTCCACACATCATTCCATGGAGCATTGCACACATCATTGCACACATCATTCCACACCTCATTCCACACATCATTCGACACAGCATTCCACACATCATTCCACACAACATTCCACTCCTCAATCCACACGTCCTTCCACACCTCATTCCACACATCATTCCACACGTCATTCCACACATCATTCCATATATCATTCCACACCTCATTCCACATATCATTCCACGCATCATTCCACACATCATTCCACACATCATTCCACATATCATTCGACACATCATTCGACACATCATTCCATCCCTTATTCCACACCTCATTCCACACCTCATTCCACACATCATTGATTACATCATTGCACATATCATTCCACACATCATTCCACACATCATTCCATGGAGCATTGCACACATCATTGCACACATCATTCCACACCCCATTCCACACCTCATTCCACATATCATTCCACAACATTCTACACATCATTCCACAACTCATTCCACACATCATTCCAAGCATCATTCCAAACATCATTCCACATCACATTCCACATAACATTCCACGCATCATTCCACACATCATTCCAAATATAATTCCACACACCATTCCATACATCATTGCTCACTTCATTCCACACCTCATTCCACACCTCATTCCACACATCATTCCACACATCATTCAACACCTCATTCCAAACCTCATTCCACACCTCATTCCAAATACCATTCCATGCATCATTCCACACATCATTCAACAACATTCGACAACATTCCACACATCATTCCACACATCAGTCCATACCTCATTCCACACCGCATTCCACACATTATTCCACAATTCACTCCAAACATCATTCCACATCACATTCCACATCATTCCACACATCATTCCATACATCATTCCATGGAGCATTGCACACATCATTTCACACATCATTCCACACCTCATTCCACACATCATTCCACACAGCATTCCACACATCATTCCACACAACATTCCACTCCTCAATCCACACGTCCTTCCACACCTCATTCCACACATCATTCCACACGTCATTCCACACATCATTCCATATATCATTCCACACCTCATTCCACATATCATTCCACGCATCATTCCACACATCATTCCGCACATCATTCCACACCTCATTCCACACATCATTCCACATATCATTCCACACCCCATTCCAAACCTCATTCCACATATCATTCCACAACATTCAACACATCATTCCACAACTCATTCCACACATCATTCCAAACATCATTCCAAACATCATTCCACATCACATTCCACAACATTCCACACATCATTCCACACATCAGTCCATACCTCATTCCACACCGCATTCCACACATCATTCCACAATTCATTCCAAACATCATTCCACATCACATTCCACATCATTCCACACATCATTCCACACATTATTCCACACATCATTCCACACATTATTCCAAACATCATTCCACACATCATTCCACACATCATTCCAAACATCATTCCACACATCATTCCATAAAGCATTCCATATGTCATTCGACACATCATTCCACACATCTTTCCACACTTCATTCCACACATCGTTCCACACATCATTCCACACCTCATTCCACACCTCATTCCACACCTCATTCCAAATATCATTCCACGCATCATTCCACACATCATTCCAAACATCATTCCACACATCATTCCACACCTCATTCCACACCTCATTCCACACCTCATTCCACACCTCATTCCGCAATTCATTCCACCCATCATTCCACACAGCATTCCACACATAATTCCACACATCATTCCATACCTTATTCCACATCTGATCCAACACCTCATTCCAAACATCATTCCACACATCATTCCACACATCATTGCACACATCATTCCACACATCATTCCACACATCATTCCACACCTCATTCCACACAACATTCCACAACATTCCTCAACATTCCACACATCATTCCACGTATCATTCCACACATCTGTCCACACCTCATTCCACACCTCATTCCACACCTCATTCCACCCATTATTCCACATCTCATTCCACACATCATTCCACACATAATTCCACACATTATTCAAAACCTCATTCCACATACCATTCCACACCTCATTCCACACATCATTCCACAGATCATTCCACACATCAGTCCATACCTCATTCCACTCCTCATTCCACATAACATTCCACGCTTCATTCCACACATCATTCCAAACATCATTCCACGCATCATTCCATGCATCATTCCACACATCATTCCACGCATCTTTCCAGACTTCATTCCACACATCATTCCACACCTCATTCCACCCATCATTCCACACATTATTCCACACATCATTTCAAACATCATTCCAAACATCATTCCACATCACATTCCACACATCATTCCACACCATATTCCACGCATCATTCCAAACATCATTACAGACATCATTCCACACATCATTCCACACAGCATTTCACACATCATTCCACACATCATTACACAGCTCATTCCACACCTCATTCCACACATCATTCCACACGGCATTCCACAACTCATTCCACCCATCCTTCCACACATCATTCAACAACATTCCACAACATTCCATACATCATTCCACACATCATTCCACACATCAGTCCATACCTCATTCCACAACTCATTCCACACATCATTCCACACATCATTCCAAACTTCATTGTACATCACATTCCACATCATTCCACACATCATTCCACACAATATTCCACGCATCATTCCACACATCATTCCACACATCATTCCAAACATCATTACATACATCATTCCACACATCATTCCACACATCATTCCACACATCATTCTACACATCAATCCACACATTATTCCAAACATGATTCCACACATCATTCCACACATCATTCCAAACATCATTCCACACATCATTCCATACATCATTCCAGATGTCATTCGACACATCATTCCACACATCATTCCACACAACATTCCAAACATCATTCCAGATCACATTCCACATCATTCCACATATCATTCCACACCATATTCCACGCATCATTCCACACATCATTCCAAATATCATTACATCCATCATTCCGCACATCATTCCACACAGCATGTCACACATCATTCCACACATCATTCTACACAGCATGTCACACATCATTCCACACATCATTCCACACCTCATTCTACACCTCATTCCAGACCTCATTCCAAATATCATTCCACGCATCATTCCACACATCATTCCACACATCATTCCACACATCATTCCACACTTCATTCCACACCTCATTCCACACCTCATTCCACACATCATTCCGAACGTCATTCCACCCATCATTCCACACAGCATTCGACACATAATTCCACACATCATTCCATACCTCATTCCACACCTGATCCAACACCTCATTCCACACATCATTCCACACATCATTCCACACATCATTCCACACATCATTCCACACATCATTCCACACATCATTCCACACATCATTCCACAACATTCCACACATCATTCCACACATCAATCAACATATCATTCCACACATTAGTCCACACCTCATTCCACACCTCATTCCACAATTCATTCCACATCTCATTCCACAAATCATTCCACATATCATTCCACACATCATACACACATCCTTCCAGATATTATTCAACACATCATTGCACACATCATTGCACACATCATTCCACACCTCATTCCACACATCATTCCAGACATCATTTCACACATCATTCCACACAGAATTCCATACATCATACCACACATCATTCCACACATCATTCCATACAGCATTCCATACATCATTGACACATCATTCCACACATCATTCCACACAGCATTCCACACAGCATTCCACACATCATTCCTCACCTTATTCCACACATCATTCCACACATCATTGCAAACGTCATTCCACTCAGCATTCCGAACATCATTCCACACCTCATTCCACATATCATTCCACACATCATTACACACATCATTCCACACCAAATTCCACACATCATTTCACACATAATTGCACACATCATTGCACACATCATTCCACACATCGTTGCACACATCATTCCACACCTCATTCCACACATCTTTCCACAACATTCCATACATCATTCCACACATCATTCCACACATCATTCCACACATCATTCCACACATCAATCCACACATCATTCCACACATCAGTCCACAACTCATTCCACAACTCATTCCAAACATCATTCCACACATCATTCCACACATCATTCCTCACCTCATTCCACTCATCATTCCACACATCATTCAATACATCATTCCACATATAATTCCACACATCATTCCACACATCATTCCACAGAGCATTCCACACATCATTGCACACATCATTCCACACCTCATTCCACACTTCATTCGACACAGCATTCCACACATCATTCCAGACAACATTCCAAATATCTTCCAATCCTCATTTCTCATATCATTCCACGCATCATTCCACATCTCATTCCACACATCATTCCACACTTCATTCCACTCCTCATTCCACACGTCATTCCACACCTCATTCCACACATCATTCCACACGTCATTCCACATATCATTCCATACATCATTCCACACTTCATTCCACATATCATTCCATGCATCATTCCACACATCATTCCACATATCATTCCACACATCATTCGACACATCATTCCATCCCTCAATCCACACCTCATTCCACACCTCATTCCACACATCATTGATTACATCATTGCACATATCATTCCACACATCATTCCACACACCATTCCACACCTCATTCCACATATCATTCCACAACATTCAACACATCATTCCACAACTCATTCCACACATCATTCCATCCCTCATTCCACACCTCATTGAACACCTCATTCCACACATCATTCCACACATCATTCCACACCCCATTCCACACCTCATTCCACATATCATTCCACAACATTCAAAACATCATTCCACAACTCATTCCACACATCATTCCACACATCATTCCAAACATCATTCAACATCACATTCCACATAACATTCCACACATCATTCCACACATCGTTCCAAATATCGTTCCACACGTCATTCCATACATCATTGCACACATCATTCCACACCACATTCCACACCTCATTCCACACATCATTCCACACAACATTCCAAATATCATCCACTCCTCATTCCACAAATCATTCCGCGCATCATTCCACATCTCATTCCACACATCATTCGACACATTATTCCACACATCATTCCACACATCATTCCAAACCATATTCCAAGCATCATTCCACACATCATTCCAAACATCATTACATACATCATTCCACACATCATTCCACACAGCATGTCACACATCATTCCACACCTCATTCCACTCCTCATTCCACACATCATTCCACGCATCATTCCATACATCAGTCCACACCTCATTCCACACCTCATTCCACACTTCATTCCACACATCATTCCAAACATCATTCCACACATCATTCCAAACATCATTCCATCATGATTCCATACATCATTCCAGATGTCATTCGACACATCATTCCACACCTCATTCCACAAATCATTCCACACATCATTCCACAAATCATTCCACGCATCATTGACACATCATGCCACACCTCATTCCACACATCATTCCATGACATTGCACACATCATTACACACATCAATCCACACATCATTCCACACATCATTCCACACATCATTCCAAACATCATTCCACACATCATTCAACAGATAATTCCAAACATTATTCCACACATCATTCCACACATCATTCCACACATCATTGACACATCATTCCAAACCTCATTCCACACATCATTCCATAACATTCCACACATCATTCCACACATCATTCCACACATCATTGACACATCATTCCACACATCAATCCATACATCATTCCACACATTAGTCCACACTGCATTCAACACATCATTCCACAGAACATTCCAAATATCATCCAATCCTCATTCCTCATATAATTCCACGCATCATTCCACACAGCATTTCACACAACATTCCACACATCATTCCAATCATCATTCCACATCACATTCTACAGAACATTTCACGCATCATTCCACATATCATTCCAAAAATCATTCCACACATCATTCCATACATCATTCCATCCCTCATTCCACACCTCATTCCACACCTCATTCCAAACATCATTGCATACATCATTGCACATATCATTCCAAACATCATTCCACACACCATTCCACACCTCATTCCAGATATCATTCCACAAGATTCAACACGTTATTTCACACATCATTCCACACTTAATTCCATCCCTCATTCCACACCTCATTGAACACCTCATTCCACACATCATTCCACACATCATTCCACACCTCATTCCAAAAATCATACCACACATCATTCCACAAATCATTCCACACATCATTGACACATCATTCCACACCTCATTCCACACATCATTCCATGACATTGCACACATCATTACACACATCAATCCACACATCATTCCACACATCATTCCACACATCATTCCAAACATCATTCCACACATCATTCAACACATAATTCCAAACATTATTCCACACATCATTCCACACATCATTCCACACATCATTGACACATCATTCCATACCTCATTCCACACATCATTCCATAACATTCCACACATCATTCCACATATCATCCCACACATCATTGACACATCATTCCACACATCAATCCACACATCATTCCACACATTAGTCCACACAGCATTCAACACATCATTCCACAGAACATTCCAAATATCATCCAATCCTCATTCCACATATCATTCCACGCATCATTCCACACAGCATTTCACACATCATTCCACACATCATTCCAATCATCATTCCACATCACATTCCACAGAACATTTTACGCATCATTCCACATATCATTCCAAAAATCATTCCACACATCATTCCATACATCATTCCATCCCTCATTCCACACCTCATTCCACACCTCATTCCAAACATCATTGCAAACATCATTGCACATATCATTCCACACATCATTGCACACACCATTCCACACCTCATTCCACATAACATTCCACAAGATTCAACACATTATTTCACACATCCATCCACACTTAATTCCATCCCTCATTCCACACCTCATTGAACACCTCATTTCACACATCATTCCACACGTCATTCCACACCCCCTTCCACACCTCATTCCACATATCATTCCACAACATTCAACACATCATTCCACACAACAATCCACACATCATTCCATCCCTCATTCCACACGTCATTGAACACCTCATTCCAAACATCATTCCACACATCATTCCACACCCCATTCGACACCTCATTCCACAACATTCAACACATCATTCCACACATCATTCCACACATCATTCCACACGTCATTTCACACACCATTCCACACCTCATACCACACATCAATCCGCACATCATTTCACACTTCAGTCCATAACTCATTCCACTCCACATTCCAAACATCATTCCACACATCATTCCACACATCATTCCAATCATCATTCCACATCACATTCCACAGAACATTTCACGCATCATTCCACATATCATTCCAAAAATCATTCCACACATCATTCCATACATCATTCCAGATGTCATTCGACACACCATTCCACACATATTTCCACACTTCATTACACACATCATTCCTCACCTCATTCCATACATCATTCCACACATCATTCCACACCATATTCCACGCATCATTCCACACATCATTCCAAACATCATTACATACATCATTTCACACATCATTCCACACATCATTCCACACCTCATTCCACACCTCATTCCACACCTCATTCCACACCTCATTCCAAATATCAGTCCACGCATCATTCCACACATCATTCCACACCTCATTCCACACATCATTCCAAACATCATTCCAAATCTCATTCCACACCTCATTCCACACCTCATTCCACACCTCATTCCACCCATCATTCCACACGATTCCACCCATCATTCCACACATCATTCCACAACATTTCACACATCATTCCACACATCATTCCACACGTCATTCCAAACATCATTCCACATCACATTCCGCATCATTCCACACATCATTCCACACCATATTCCACGCATCATTCCACACATCAGTCCAAACATCATTACATCCATCATTCCACATATCATTCCACACATCATTCCACAACATTCCTCAACATTCCACACATCATTCCACAAATCATTCCACACATCAGTCCATACCTCATTCCACACCTCATTCCACACATCATTCCACACATCATGCCACACATCATTCCAAACATCATTCCACACCTCATTCCACATAACATTCCACATAACATTCCACACATCATTCCACAAGCATTCCACACATCATTCCACGCATCATTCCACATCTGATTCCGCACGTCATTCCATACAACATTCCACTCATCATTCCACACATCATTCCACATATCATTCCACACAGCATTCCACACATCATTCCATACAGCATTCCACACATCATTGCACACAACATTCCACACTTCATTCCACACATCATTCCACACATCATTCCACACATCATTTCAAACATTATTCCACACATCATTCCACACATTATTCCACACATCATTCCACACATCATTGACACATCATTCCACACATCATTCCACACATCATGCCACACATCAATCCACACATCATTCCACACATTAGTCCACACATCATTCCACACATCATTCCACACATCAATCCACACATCATTCCACACATTAGTCCACACATCATTCCACACATCATTGACACATCATTCCACACATCATTCCACACATCATTCCACACCTCATTCTACACATCATTCCACAACATTCCACAATCATTCCACACATCATTCCACACATCAATCCACACATCATTCCACACATTAGTCCACACATCATTCCACACATCATTCCACACATCAATCCACACATCATTCCACACATTAGTCCACACATCATTCCACACATCATACCACACATCATTCCACACGTCATTCCACACATCATTCCACACATTATTCCACACATCATTCCACACATCATTGACACATCATTCCACACATCATTTCACACATCATTCCACACCTCATTCCACACATCATTCCACAACATTCCACACATCATTCCACACATCATTCCACACATCAATCCACATATCATTTCACACATTAGTCCACACATCATTCCAAACATCAGGCCACATATCATTCCACACATCATTCCAGAAATTATTCGACACATCATTGCACACAACATTCCAAACTTCATTCCACACATCATTCCTCACCTCATTCCACTCATCATTCCACACATCATTCAATATATCATTCCACATATCATTCCACTCATCATTCCACACATCATTCCACACATCATTCCACACATAATTCCACACAGCATTCCACACGTCATTGCACACATCATTGCACACATCATTGCACACATCATTCCACATCTCATTCCACACATCATTCCACACATTATTCCACACATCATTCCACACCTCATTCCACACGTCATTCCACACGTGATTCCACACAGCATTCCACACCTCATTCCACACCTCATTCCACACCTCATTCCACACATCATTCCACGCGTAATTCCACGCGTCATTCCACACAGCATTACACACATCATTCTTAACATCAATTCACACCACATTACACACCTCATTCCACACCTCCTTCCACACATCATTCCACACATCATTGCACACTTCATTCCAAACATCACTCCACACATCATTCTACAAATCATTCCACACGTCATTTAAACACCTCATTCGACTCATCATTCCACGTATCATGCCACACCTCATGCCAAACATCATTCCACACCTCATTCCACATATCATTCCACGCACCATTCCACACATCATTCAACACATCATTCCACATATCATTCCACACATCATTCGACACATCATACCATCCCTCATTCAACACCTCATTCCACATCTCATTCCACACATCATTGCATACAACGTTGCAAATATCATTCCACACATCATTCCAAACATCATTCCACACCTCATTCCACATATCAATCCACGCACCATTCCACACATCATTCAACACATCATTCCACATATCATTCCACACATCATTCGACACATCATACCATCCCTCATTCAACACCTCATTCCACATCTAATTCCACACATCATTGCATAAACATTGCAAATATCATTCCACACATCATTCCACACACCATTCCACACCTTTCCACGTATCATTCCACAACATTCAACACATCATTCCACATATCATTCCACACATCATTCGACACATCATACCATCCCTCATTCAGCACCTCACTCCACATCTCATTCCACACATCATTGCATACAACGTTGCAAATATCATTCCACACATCATTCCAAACATCATTCCACACCTCATTCCACATATCAATCCACGCACCATTCCACACATCATTCAACACATCATTCCACATATCATTCCACACATCATTCGACACATCATACCATCCCTCATTCAACACCACATTACACACCTCATTCCACACCTCATTCCACACATCATTCCACACATCATTGCACACTTCATTCCAAACATCACTCCACACATCATTCCACAAATCATTCCACACGTCATTTAAACACCTCATTACACTCATCATTCCACGCATCATGCCAAACCTCATGCAAAACATCATTCCACACCTCATTCCACATATCATTCCGCGCACCATTCCATACACCATTCAACACATCATTCCACATCTAATTCCACACATCATTGCATACAACATTGCAAATATCATTCCACACATCATTCCACACATCATTCCACAATCCATTCCACACCTCATTCCACATATCATTCCTCAACATTCAACACATCATTCCACACATCAATCGACACATCATTCCATCCCTCATTCCACACGTCATTGAACAATTCATTCCACACCACATTTCACACCTCATTCCACACATCATTCCAGATATTATTCGAAACATCATTGCACGCATCATTCCAAACTTAATTCCACACATCATTCCTCACATCATTCCACTCATCATTCCACACATCATTCAATACATCATTCCACATATCATTCCACACATCATTCCACACTTCATTCCACACATCATTCCACACATCATTCCATGCATAATTCCACACAGCATTCCACACATCATTCCACACATCATTCCACACATCATTCCACACATTATTCCACACATCATTCCACACATCATTGACACATCATTCCACACATCATTCCACACATCATTCCACACCTCATTCCACACATCATTCCACAACATTCCACATATCATTCCACACATCATTCCACACATCAATCCACATATCATTCCACACATTAGTCCACACAACATTCCAAACATCAGGCCACACATCATTCCACACATCATTCCAGAAATTATTCGACACATCATTGCACACATCATTCCAAACTTCATTCCACACATCATTCTTCACCTCATTCCACTCATCATTCCACACATCATTCAATATATCATTCCACATATCATTCCCCTCATCATTCCACACATCATTCCACACATCATTCCACACATAATTCCACACAGCATTCCACACGTCATTGCACACATCATTGCACACATCATTCCACGCATCATTCCACATCTCATTCCACACATCATTCCACACATTATTCCACACATCATTCCACACCTCATTCCACACGTCATTCCACACGTGATTCCACACAGCATTCCACACCTCATTCCACACCTCATTCCACACCTCATTCCACACATCATTCCACGCGTAATTCCACGCGTCATTCCACACAGCATTACACACATCATTCTTAACATCAATTCACACCACATTACACACCTCATTCCACAACTCATTCCACACATCATTCCACACATCATTGCACACTTTATTCCAAACATCACTCCACACATCATTCCACAAATCATTCCACACGTCATTTAAACACCTCATTGGACTGATCATTCCACGTATCATGCCACACCTCATGCCAAACATCATTCCACACCTCATTCCACATATCATTCCACGCACCATTCCACACATCATTCAACACATCATTTCACATAACATTCCACACATCATTCGACACATCATACCATCCCTCATTCAACACCTCATTCCACATCTCATTCCACACATCATTGCATACAACGTTGCAAATATCATTCACACATCATTCAAAAAATCATTCCACACCTCATTCCACATATCATTCCACGCACCATTCCACACATCATTCAACACATCATTCCACATATCATTCCACACATCATTCGACACATCATACCATCCCTCATTCAACACCTCATTCCACATCTAATTCCACACATCATTGCATGCAACATTGCAAATATCATTCCACACATCATTCCACACAACATTCCACACCTTTCCACGTATCATTCCACAACATTCCACACATCATTCGACACATCATACCATCACTCATTCAACACCACATTACACACCTCATTCCACACCTCATTCCACACATCATTCCACACATCATTTCACACTTCATTCCAAACATCACTCCACACATCATTCCACAAATCATTCCACACGTCATTTAAACACCTCATTACACTCATCATTCCACGCATCATGCCAAACCTCATGCAAAACATCATTCCACACCTCATTCCACATATCATTCCGCGCACCATTCCATACATCATTCAACACATCATTCCACATCTCATTCCACACATCATTGCATACAACATTGCAAATATCATTCCACACATCATTCCCACACATCATTCCACAATCCATTCCACACCTCATTCCACATATCATTCCACAACATTCAACACATCATTCCTCACATCAATCGACACATCATTCCATCCCTCATTCCACACGTCATTGAACAATTCATTCCACACCTCATTTCACACCTCATTCCACACATCATTCCAGATATTATTCGAAACATCATTGCACGCATCATTCCAAACTTCATTCCACACATCATTCCTCACATCATTCCACTCATCATTCCACACATCATTCAATACATCATTCCACATATCATTCCACACATCATTCCACACATCATTCCACACATCATTCCACACATCATTCCATGCATAATTCCACACAGCATTCCACACATCATTGCACACATCATTCCACAACTCATTCCACACGTCATTCCACACATCATTCCACACAGCATTCCACACATCATTCCACACAACATTCCAAATATCATCCAATCCTCATTCCTCATATCATTCCACGCATCATTCAACATCTCATTCCACACATCATTCCACACATCATTCCACACCTCATTCCACACTTCATTCCACACCTCATTCCACACCTCATTCCACACGTAATTCCACGCGTCATTCCACACAGCATTAATCACATCGTTCTTAACATCAATTCACACCTCATGACGCACCTCATTCCACACCTCATTCCACACATCATTCCACACATCATTGCACACTTCATTCCAAACATCATTCCACACATCATTCCACAAATCATTCCACACATCATTTAAACACCTCATTCCACTCATCATTCCACGCATCATTCCACACCACATTCCACACCTCATTCAACACATCATTCCACACATCATTGCATACATCATTCCACACATCATTCGACACATCATTCCACACCTCATTCCACACATCATTCCAAGCATCATTCCACACATCATTCCAGATATTATTCGACACATCATTGCACGCATCATTCCAAACTTCATTCCACACGTCATTACTCACATCATTCCACACATCATTTCCACATCATTCCACACATCATTCCACACATTATTCCACACAGCTTTCCACACATCATTGCACACATCATTCCACAGCTCATTCCACACCTCATTCCACACATCATTCCACACAGCATTCCACACATCATTCCACCCATCAATTCACACCTCATGACGCACCTCATTCCATACCTCATTCCACACATCATTCCACACATCATTGCACACTGCATTCCAAACATCATTCCACAAATCATTCCACAAATCACTCCACACGTCATTTAAACACATCATTCCACTCATCATTCCACGCATCATTCCACACCTCATTCCACACCTCATTCAACGCATCATTCCACACATCATTCCATACATCATTCCACACATCATTCCACACATTATTCCAAACATTATTCCAAACCTCATTCATCATATCATTCCACGCATCATTCGACACATCATTCGAGACATAATTTCACATCTCATTCCACACATCATTCGACACATCATTCCATCCCTCATTCCACACCTCATTCCACACCTCATTCCACATATCATTCCACAACATTCAACACATCATTCCACACATCAATCCACACATTATTTCAATCCCTAAATCCACACGTCATTGCACAACTCATTCCACACATCATGCCACACATCATTCCACACACCATTCCACTCCTCATTCCACACATCATTACACACATCATTCCACACATCAGTCCGTACCTCATTCCACACCTCATTCCACACAGCATTCCACACATCATTCCAAACATCATTCCAAACATCATTCCACATCACATTCCAAATAGCATTCCACGCATCATTCCACACATCATTCCAAAAATCATTCCACACATCATTCCATACATCATTCCAGATGTCATTCGACACATCATTCCACACATCTTTCCACACTTCATTCCACATATCATTCCTCACCTCATTCCACACATCATTCAATACATCATTCCACATACCATTCCACACATCATTCCACACATCATTCCACACAACATTCCACGCATCATTCCGTACCTCATTCCACACCTCATTCCACACAGCATTCCACACATCATTCCAAACATCATTCCAAACATCCTTCCACATCACATTCCAAATAGCATTCCACGCATCATTCCACACATCATTCCAAAAATCATTCCACACATCATTCCATACATTCAACACCATCATTCCAAACATCATTCTAAATTTCATTCCAACAGAATTCCACACATCATTCCACACAACATTCCACAACATTCCACACATCATTCCACACATCATTCCAGATATCATTCGACACATCAATCCACACATCATTCCACACATCTTTTCAAACATCATTCCACGCCTCATTACACATAACATTCCACACATCATTCCAGATATCATTCGACACGTCATTTCACACATCATTCCACACATCATTTCAGATATCATTCCACACTTCATTCCACACATCATTCCACACATCATTCCACACATCATTCCTCACCTCATTCCACACATCATTCCACACATCATTCAATACATCATTCCACATATCATTCCACACATCATTCCACACAGCATTCCACACATCATTCCACACAACATTCCAAATATCATCCAATCCTCATTCCTCATATCATTGCACGCATCATTCAACATCTCATTCCACACATCATTCCACACATCATTCCACACCTCATTCCACACTTCATTCCACACCTCATTCCACACCTCATTCCACACGTCATTCCACGCGTCATTCCACACAGCATTAATCACATCGTTCTTAACATCAATTCACACCTCATGACGCACCTCATTCCACACCTCATTCCACACATCATTCCACACATCATTGCACACATCATTTAAACACCTCATTCCACTCATCATTCCACGCAACATTCCACACCACATTCCACACCTCATTCAACACATCATTCCACACATCATGGCATACATCATTCCACACATCATTCGACACATCATTCCACACATCATTCCAAGCATCATTCCACACATCATTCCAGATATTATTCGACACATCATTGCACGCATCATTCCAAACTTCATTCCACACGTCATTACTCACATCATTCCACACATCATTTCCACATCATTCCACACATCATTCCACACATTATTCCACACAGCTTTCCACACATCATTGCACACATCATTCCACAGCTCATTCCACACCTCATTCCACACATCATTGCACACAGCATTCCACACATCATTCCACCCATCAATTCACACCTCATGACGCAACTCATTCCACACCTCATTCCACACATCATTCCACACATCATTGCACACTTCATTCCAAACATCATTCCACAAATCATTCCACAAATCACTCCACACGTCATTTAAACACATCATTCCACTCATCATTCCACACATCATTCCACACATTATTCCACACAGCTTTCCACACATCATTGCACACATCATTCCACAGCTCATTCCACACCTCATTCCACACATCATTGCACACAGCATTCCACACATCATTCCACCCATCAATTCACACCTCATGACGCAACTCATTCCACACATCATTCCATACATCATTCCACACATCATTCCACACATTATTCCAAACATTATTCCAAACCTCATTCATCATATCATTCCACGCATCATTCCACACATCATTCGAGACATCATTCCACATCTCATTCCACACATCATTCGACACATCATTCCATCCCTCATTCCACACCTCATTCCACACCTCATTCCACATATCATTCCACAACATTCAACACATCATTCCACACATCAATCCACACATTATTTCAATCCCTAAATCCACACGTCATTGCACAACTCATTCCACACATCATGCCACACATCATTCCACACACCATTCCACTCCTCATTCCACACATCATTACACACATCATTCCACACATCAGTCCGTACCTCATTCCACACCTCATTCCACACAGCATTCCACACATCATTCCAAACATCATTCCAAACATCATTCCACATCACATTCCAAATAGCATTCCACGCACCATTCCACACATCATTCCAAAAATCATTCCACACATCATTCCATACATCATTCCAGATGTCATTCGACACATCATTCCACACATCTTTCCACACTTCATTCCACATATCATTCCTCACCTCATTCCACACATCATTCAATACATCATTCCACATACCATTCCACACATCATTCCACACATCATTCCACACAACATTCCACACATCATTCCACACCTCATTCCACACAACATTCCACACATCATTCCAGACCTCATTCCACACATCATTCCACACTTCATTCCACACATCATTCCACATATCATTCCAAACATAATTCAACGCATCATTCCACAATTAATTCCACACCTCATTCCACAACTCATTCCCACATTATTCCTAACATCATTCCGAACATCATTCCACACATCATTTCTCATATGATTCCACACATCATCCCACACATCATCCCACACATCATTCGACACATCATTCCCTCCTCATTGCACACATCATTCCACACATCATTCCACACATCATTCCACTCATCATTCCACACATCATTCCAAACCTCATTCCACAACGCATTCCACAACTCATTCCACAACTCATTCCACATATTATTCCACACATCATTCCACACCATATTCCACACTTCATTCCACACATAATTCCAAGCAACATTACATACATCATTCCAAACATCATTCCACACCTCATTCCACACTTCATTCCACACATCATTCCACACCTCATTCCACACACCATTCCACACCTCATTCCACAATTCATTCCACACATCATTCCACACATCATTCCACACATCATTCAACTCCATCATTCCAAACATCATTCTAAATTTCATTCCAACAGAATTCCACACATCATTCCACACAACATTCCACAACATTCCACACATCATTCCACACATCATTCCAGATATCATTCGACACGTCAATCCACACATCATTTCACACATCTTTTCAAACATCATTCCACGCCTCATTACACATAACATTCCACACATCATTCCAGATATCATTCGACACATCATTTCACACATCATTCCACACATCATTCCAGATATCATTCCACACTTCATTCCACACATCATTCCACACATAATTCCACACCTCATTCCACACATCATTCCTCACCTCATTCCACACATCATTCCACACATCATTCAATACATCATTCCACATATCATTCCACACATCATTCCACACAGCATTCCACACTTCATTGCAAGCATCAATCCACACATGATTCCACACCTCATTCCTCACATCATTCCACACATCATTGCCCACATCAGTCAACACAGCGTTCCAAATGTCATTCCACACCTCATTCCACATATCATTCAACGCATCATTCCACATCTCATTCCACATCGCATTTCACAAATCATTCCACATCTTAATCCACACAACATTCCACACAACTTTCCACACAACATTCAACACAACATTCAACACATCATTCCAGACATCATTCCACACCTCATTCCACAACTCATTCCACATATCATGCCACACATCATTCCACACATCATTCCACACATCATTGACACATCATTCCACACCTCATATCACACATCATTCCACACTTCATTCTACACCTCATTCCACACATGATTCCACAACGCATTGCACACATCATTCCACACATCATTCCACACAACCTTCCACACATCATTCCACACATAATTTCAAACATCATTTCATACATCATTCTACACATCATTACAGACTTCATTCCAGACCTCATTCCACATATCATTCCATCCCTCATTCCGCAACTCATTCACACATCATTCCACAGATCAATCCACACATAATTTCTCATATGATTCCACACATCATCCCACACATCATTCCAAACATCATTCCTCACCTCATTCCACACATTATTCCTCACCTCATTCCACACATCATTCCACACATCATTCAATACATCATTCCACATATCATTCCACACATCATTCCACACATCATTCCACACATCATTCCACACGGCATTCCAGACATCATTGCACACATCATTCCACACATCATTCCACACATCATTGGACACATCATTATACACATCATTCCACACAGCGTTCCAAGTATCATTCCACACCTCATTCCACATATAATTCCACGCATCATTCCACATCTCATTCCACACATCATTCCACACCTCATTCCACACATCATTCCACATATCATTCCACACAGCATTCCACACATCATTGCACACAACATATCGCACATCATTCCACACCGATTCCATACATCATTCCCCAACACATTCCACACATTATTGACATATCATTCCACACCTCATACCACACATCATTCCACACGTCATTCTACACATCATTTCACACATGATTCCACAACTTATTCCACACATCATTCCACACATCATTCCAAACATCATTCCACACAACCTTCCACACATCATTCCACACATCATTCCACACCATATTCCACACCTCATTCCACACACAATTCCCAACATCATTACATACATCATTCCACACATCATTCCACACCTCATTCCACACATCATTCCACACATCATTATGCACATCATTCCACACAGCGTTCCAAGTATCATTCCACACCTCATTCCACATATATTTCCACGCATCATTCCACATCTCATTCCACACATCATTCCACACCTCATTCCACACATCATTCCACATATCATTCCACACAGCATTCCACACATCATTGCACACAACATATCGCACATCATTCCACACCGATTCCACACATCATTCCCCAACACATTCCACACATTATTGAGACATCATTCCACACCTCATACCACACATCATTCCACACGTCATTCTACACATCATTTCACACATGATTCCACAACTCATTCCACACATCATTCCACACATCATTCCAAACATCATTCCACACAACCTTCCACACATCATTCCACACATCATTCCACACCATATTCCACACCTCATTCCACGCACAATTCCCAACATCATTACATACATCATTCCACACATCATTCCACACATCATTCCACACATCATGCCACATCTCATTCCACACCTCATTCCACACCTCATTCCACACCTCATTCCACACCTCATTCCACACATCATTCCACACATCATCCAACACTTCATTCCACACATCATTCAATACATCATTCCACACTTCGTTCAACACCTCATTCCACACATCATTCCAAACATCATTCCACACATCATTCCACACATCATTCCACACATCATTCCACATATCATTCCACATATCATTCCACACATCATGCCACACATAATTCCACACCTCATTCCACACATCATTCCATAAAATTCCACACCTCATTCCACATAACATTCCACACCTCATTCCACAACTCATTCCACACATCATTCCACGCATCATTCCCCAAATCATTCCACACATCATTCCAAACCTCATTCCAAAGATCATTCCACACCTCATTCCACACCATATTCCACACCTCATTCCACACACAATTCCAAACATCATTACATATATCATTCCACACATCATTCCACACATCATTCCACAAATCATTCCACACATCATTCGACACGTCATTCCACACTTTAATCCACACTTCATTCCACACCACATTCCGCACCTCATTCCACACATAATTCCAAACATCATTACATACATCATTCCACACATCATTCCAAAAATCATTCCACACATCATTCCAGACCTCATTCCATACATCATTCCACACATCATTCCAGACCTCATTCCACACATCATTCCACACATCATTCCACAACTCATTCCACACATCATTCCACACAACATTCACAACATCATTCCACACATCATTCCACACATCATTCCAGACTTCATTCCAGACCTTATTCCACGCATCATTCCAACCCTCATAGAAACATAGAAACATGGAAAATAGTTGCAGGAGTAGGCCATTCGGCACTTTTAGCCTGCACCGCCATTCAATGAGTTCATGGCTGAACATTCAACATCAGTACCCCATTCCTGCTTTCTCGCCATACCCCTTGATCCCCCGAGTAGTAAGGACCTCATCTAACTCCTTTTTGAATATATTTAGTGAATATATTTGGTGAATTGGCCTCAACAACTTTCTGTGGTAGAGAATTCCACAGGTTCACCACTCGCTGGGTGAAGAAGTTCCTCCGCATCTCGGTCCTAAATGGCTTACCCTTTATCCTTAGACTGTGACCTCAACTCATTCACACATCATTCCACACATCATCCCACACATCATTCCAAACATCATTCCACACCTCATTCCACACATCATTCCTCACCTCATTCCACACATCATTCCACACATCATTCAATACATCATTCCAAATATCATTCCACACATCATTCCACACATCATTCCACACATCATTCCACACGGCATTCCAGACATCATTGCACACATCATTCCACACATCATTCCACACCTCATTCCACACATCATTCCACACATCATTGCACACATCATTCCACACAGCGTTCCAAATATCATTCCACACCACATTCCACATATCATTACACGCATCAATTCACATCTCATTCCACACATCATTCCACACCTCATTCCACACATCGTTCCACATATCATTCCACACAGCATTCCACACATCATTGCACACAACATTCCACACATCATTCCACACCGATTCCACACATCATTCCACATCCCATTCCACACAACATTCCACACATCTTTCCAAACAAAATTCCACACGTCATTCTACACATCATTCCACACATCATTCAACAGCTCATTCCACACATCATTCCACACCTCATTCCACATCTCATTCCACACATCATTCCACACATCATTCCGCAACTCATTCCACACATTATTGACACATCATTCCACACCTCATTCCATACATCATTCCACACGTCATTCTACACATCATTCCACACATGATTCCACAACTCGTTACACAAATCATTCCACACATCGTTCCACACAACCTTCCACACATCATTCCACAATAGGTGCAGGAGTAGGCTATTCGGCCCTTCTAGCCTGCACCGCCATTCAATGAGTTCATGGCTGAACATTCAACTTCAGTACCCCATTCCTGCTTTCTCGCCATACCCCTTGATCCCCGTAGTAGTAAGGACCTCATCTAAATCCTTTTTGAATATATTTAGTGAATTGGCCTCAACAACTTTCGGTGGTAGAGAATTCCACAGGTTCACCACTCTCTGGGTGAAGAAGTTCCTCCGCATCTCGGTCCTAAATGGCTTACTCCTTATCCTTAGACTGTGACCTCAACTCATTCACACATCATTCCACACTTCATTTCTCATATGATTCCACACATCATCCCACACATCATTCTAAACATCATTCCACACCTCATTCCACACATCATTCCTCACCTCATTCCACACATCATTCCACACATCATTCAATACATCATTCCACATATCATTCCACACATCATTCCACACATCATTCCACACGGCATTCCAGACATCATTGCACACATCATTCCACACATCATTCCACAACTCATTCCACACATCATTCCACACATCATTGCACACATCATTCCACACAGCGTTCCAAATATTATTCCACACCTCATTCCACATATCATTACACGCATCAATCCACATCTCATTCCACACATCATTCCACACCTCATTCCACACATCATTCCACATATCATTCCACACAGCATTCCACACTTCATTGCACACAACATTCCACACATCATTCCACACCGATTCCACACATCATTCCACATCTCATTCCACACAACATTCCACACATCTTTCCAAACAAAAATCCACACATCATTTTACACATCATTCCACACTTCATTCAACAGCTCATTCCACACATCATTCCACACATCATTCCACACCTCATTCCACATCTCATTCCACACATCATTCCACACATCATTCCGCAACTCATTCCACACATTATTGACACATCATTCCACACCATTTCCACACGTCATTCCACACGTCATTCTACACATCATTCCACACATGATTCCACAACTCATTAGACATTTCATTCCACACATCGTTCCACACAACCTTCCACACATCATTGCACACATCATTCCACACCATATTCCACACCTCATTCCACACACAGTTCCAAATATCATTACATACATCATTCCACACTTCATTCCACACATCATTCCACACATCATTCCACACTTCATTTCTCATATGATCCCACACATCATCCCACACATCATTCTAAACATCATTCCACACCTCATTCCACACATCATTCCTCACCTCATTCCACACATCATTCCACACATCATTCAATACATCATTCCACACATCATTCCACACGGCATTCCAGACATCATTGCACACATCATTCCACACATCATTCCACAACTCATTCCACACATCATTCCACACATCATTCCACACATCATTCCACACAGCGTTCCAAATATCATTCCACACCTCATTCCACATATCATTACACGCATCAATCCACATCTCATTCCACACATCATTCCAAACCTCATTCCACACATCATTCCACATATCATTCCACACAGCATTCCACACTTCATTGCACACAACATTCCACACATCATTCCACACCGATTCCACACATCATTCCACATCTCATTCCACACAACATTCCACACATCTTTCCAAACAAAAATCCACACATCATTCTACACATCATTCCACACTTCATTCAACAGCTCATTCCACACATCATTCCACACATCATTCCGCAACTCATTCCGCACATTATTGACACATCATTCCACACCATTTCCACACGTCATTCCACACGTCATTCTACACATCATTCCACACATGATTCCACAACTCATTACACATATCATTCCACACATCGTTCCACACAACCTTCCACACATCATTGCACACATCATTCCACACCATATTCCACACCTCATTCCACACACGATTCCAAATATCATTACATACATCATTCCACACTTCATTCCACACATCATTCCACACATCATTCCACACATCATTCCACACATCATTCCACTCCTCATTCCACATATCATTCCACACCTCATTCCACACCTCATTCCACAACTCATTCCACAGCTCAATCCACACATCATTCCACACATCATTCTACACTTCATTCCACACCTAATTCAATACATCATTCCACACTTCATTCCACACTATATTCCATACATCATTCCAAACATCATTCCACACATCATTCCACACATCATTCCACACATCATTCCACACATCATTCCACATGTCATTCCACATATCATTCCACACATCATGCCAAACATAAATCCACACCTCTTCGCACACATCATTCCATAACATTCCACGCAACATTACACATATCAATCCACACATCATTCCAAACAGCATTCCAAATATCATCCAGTCCTCATTCCACACATCATTCCTCACCTCATTCCACACATCATTCAATACATCATTCAATACGTCATTCCACACATCATTCCACACGGCATTGCACGCATAATTCCACATCTCATTCCACACATCATTCCACACATAATTCCACATAGCATTCCACACTTCATTCCACACAGCATTCCACACATCATTGCACACAACATTCCACACATCATTCCACACCGCATTCCACACATCATTCCACATCTCATTCCACACAAATTCCAGACAAGTTTCCACACAACATTCCACACAACATTCCACACATCGTTCCACACACCATTCCACACATAATTCCACACCCCATTCCACACATCATTCCACACTTCATTCCACAACTCATTCCACAACTCATTCCACACATCATTCCACACATCATTCCACACATCATTCCACACATCATTCAACACATCATTCCACACTTCATTCCACAACTCATTCCACAACTCATTCCACACATCATTCCACACATCATTCAATACATCATTCCACATATCGTTCCACACATAATGCCAAACATCATTGCACACATCAATGCACACATCATTCCACACATTATTCCATACATCATTCCTCACATCATTCCACACATCATTCCATAACATTCCACACAACATTACACACATCAATCCAAACATCATGCCACACATCATTCCACACATCATTCCAAACAACATTCCACTCCTCATTCCACACATTATTCCACACATCATTGACACATCATTCCATACCTCTTTCCACACATCGTTCCATAACATTCCTCACAACATTACACACATCAATCCACACATCATGCCGCACATCATTCCACACATTATTCCAAACATCATTCCACACCTCATTCCACACATCATTCCACACAGCATTTCAGATATCATTCGACACATCATTCCACACATCATTCCACACATCATTCAATACATCATTCCACACATCATTCCACACAGCTTTCCACACATCATCATTCTACAAATCATTCTACATATCAATCTGCACATCTTTCGACACATCATTCTACACATCATCATACTACACAGCATTCTACACATCATTCTACACGTCATCCTACACATCATTCTACATATCATTCTGCACATATTTCCACACATCATCATTCTACAATTCATTCTACATATCAATCTGCACATCTTTCGGCACATCATTCTACACATCATCATACTACACAGCATTCTACACATCATTCTACACGTGATCCTACACATCATTCTACATATCATTCTGCACATCTTTCTGCACATCATCATTCTACAAATCATTCCACACATCAATCTGCACATCTTTCTACACATCATTCTACACATCATCATTCTACACATCATACAACACATCATTCTACACATCATTCTACACGTCATTCTACACATCGTTCGATACATCATTCTGCACAACATTCTACACATCAATCTGCACATCATTCTACACATCATTCTACACTTCATTCTACAAAACATCATTCTACA
Source organism: Pristiophorus japonicus (assembly GCF_044704955.1). Classification (NCBI taxonomy): domain Eukaryota; kingdom Metazoa; phylum Chordata; class Chondrichthyes; family Pristiophoridae; genus Pristiophorus; species Pristiophorus japonicus. The sequence goes on from NW_027252779.1 coordinate 2,240,696, forward strand.
CATCATTCTACACATCATTCTACACATCATGCTACACATCATTCAAACGTCATTCTACACATCATTCTACACATCATTCTACTGATCATTCTACACATCATTCTACACTTCATTCTACAAAACATAATTCTACACATCATTCTACACATCATTCTACACATCATGCTACACATCATTCTACACATCATGCTACACATCGCACTGCACATCATTCTGCATAGCATTCTACACGTCATTCTGCATATCATTCTGCATATCATTCTACATATAATTCTTTACATCAATCTATACATCATTCTACACATCATTCTGCACATCATTCTGCACATCATTCTACACATCATTCTGCACATCATTCTACACAACATCATTCTACACAACATCATTCTACACTTCATTCTACACATCATTCTACACAACATTCTGCATATCATTCAACACATCATTCTTCACATCATTCTGCACATCATTCAACACGTCATTCTTTAAATCATTCTGCACATAATTCCACATATCATTCTACACAACATTATTCTGCACATCATTCTGCACAGCATTCTACTCAACATCATTCTACAACTCATTCTACACATCATACTACACATCTTTTTACACATCATTCTACACATCATTCTGCACATCATTCTGCACATCATTCTACACATCATTCTATACATCATTCTACACATCATTCTACACATCACTCTACACATCTTTCTTCACATTATTCTACACATCATTCTGCACATCATTGTACACATCATTCTACACATCATTCTACACATCATGCTACACATCATTCGACACAACTTCATTCTGCACATCATTCTACACATCATTCCACACATCATTCGACACAACATTCTACACATCATTCTGCAAATCATTCTGCACTTCATTCTACACAATATTTTTCGTCACATCATTCTACACATCATTCTATACATCAATCCACGCAACATCATTCTACACATGATTCTACACGTCTTTCGACAAATCATTCTGCACATCATTCTGCAACACATTATGCTACACATCATTCTAAACATCATTCTACACAACATCATTCTACACAACATCATTCTACACATCATTCTACACGTCATTCTACACATCATTCTACACAACATTATTCTGCACATCATTGTACACAACATTCTGCACATTATTCTGCACATCATTCTACATATCATTCCATACATAATTCGACACATCATTCTACACACCATTCTATACATCATTCTACACAACATCATTCTGCACAGCATTCTGCACGTCATTCTATACAGCATTCTACACATCATTCTACACAGCATTCCAAACATCATTCGACACACCACTTTGTCATCATTCTACACATCTTTCTCCACATCATTCTGCACATCATTGCACACATCATTCTACACATCATTCTACACATCATGCGACACAACATCATTCTACACATCATTCCTTACAACATTCGACAAAAATTCTACACATCATTCTGCGCATAATTCTGCACATCAGTCAACACATCATTCTACAGATCATTCTACACTCGATTCTACGCAACATTATTCTACACAACATCATTCTACACATCATTCGACACGTCATTCTAAACAACATTATTCTACACATCATTCTGCACATCATTCTATACATCATTCGACACAACATAATTCTACACATCATTCTACACATGATTCGACACATCATTCCGCACATCATTCTACACAATATCATTCGACACATCATTCTACAAAACATTATTCTACACATCATTCTGCACATCATTCTATACATCATTCTACTTATCATTCAACACATCATTCTAAACATCATTCCACACAACATCATTCTACACATCTTTCTTCACATCATGCTACACATCATTTTACAAATCATTCTACACATCATTCTACACATCAATCTGCACGTCATTCTACACATCATTCTACTCATCATTCTGCACATCATTGTACACATCATTCTACACATCATTTCACACATCATTCTGCACAATATCATTCTACACATCATTCCACACATCATTCCACATATCATTCGTCACAACTTACTACACATCATTCCACACATCATTCTGCACAGCATTCTACACTATATCATTCTACACATCATTCTGCACATCATTTGACATATCATTCAATACATCATTCGACACGTCATTCTACACATCATTCTCTGCATCATTCTACACAATATCATTCTGCACAGCATTCTACACAGCATTCTACATTTCATTCTACACATCATTCGACACATCATTCTACACAACTTCATTCGACACATCATTCTACACGACATTATTCAACACATCATTCAACACATCGTTCCACACATCATTCCACTGATCGTTCTACACATCATTCGAAACATCAGTCAACACAACATCATTCTACACATCATTCTGCTCATCATTCTGCTCGTCATTCTACACATCATTCTACTCATCATTCTGCACATCATTGTACAGATCATTCTGCACATCATTATACATATCATTCCACACATCTTTCTGCACATAATTTTACACAACATCATTCTACACATCATTCCACACATCATTCCACACAACATGCTACACATCATTCTGCACATCATTCTGCACATCATTCAACACATCATTCTACTGATCATTCTACACATCATTCCGCAGAACATCATTCCACACAACATCATTCTACACATCATTCTACACGTCATTCTACACAACATTATTCTACACATCATTCTGCACTTCATTCTACAAAACATCATTCTACACATCATTCTACACATCATTCTACACATCATGCTACACATCATTCAAACGTCATTCTACACATCATTCTACACATCATTCTACTGATCATTCTACACATCATTCTACACTTCATTCTACAAAACATAATTATACACATCATTCTACACATCATTCTACACATCATGCTACACATCATTCTACACATCATGCTACACATCGCACTGCACATCATTCTGCATAGCATTCTACACGTCCTTCTGCATATCATTCTGCACATCATTCTACATATAATTCTTTACATCAATCTACACATCATTCTACACATCATTCTGCACATCATTCTACACAACATCATTCTACACAACATCATTCTACACTTCGTTCTGCACATCATTCTACACAACATTCTGCATATCATTCAACACATCATTCTTCACATCATTCTGCACATCATTCTACACGTCATTCTTTAAATCATTCTGCACATAATTCCACATATCATTCTACACAACATTATTCTGCACATCATTCTGCACAGCATTCTTCTCAACATCATTTTACAACTCATTCTACACATCATTCTACACATCTTTTTACACATCATTCTACACATCATTCTGCACATCATTCTGCACATCATTCTACACATCATTCTATACATAATTCTACACATCATTCTACACATCACTCTACACATCTTTCTTCACATCATTCTACACATCATTCTACACATCATGCTACACATCATTCGACACAACTTCATTCTGCACATCATTCTACACATCATTCCACACATCATTCGACACAACAGTCTACAAATCATTCTGCAAATCATTCTGCACTTCATTCTACACAACATTATTCGTCACATCATTCTACACATCATTCTATACATCAATCCACGCAACATCATTCTACACATGATTCTACACGTCATTCGACAAATCATTCTGCACATCATTCTACACAACATTATGCTACACATCATTCTAAACATCATTCTACACAACATCATTCTACACAACATCATTCTACACATCATTCTACACGTCATTCTACACGTCATTCTACACAACATTAATCTACACATCATTGTACACAACAATCGCCACAACATCATTCTACACATTATTCTGCACATCATTCTACATATCATTCCATACATCATTCGACACATCATCCTACACATCATTCTATACATCATTCTACACAACATCATTCTGCACAGCATTCTACACGTCATTCTATACAGCATTCTACACATCATTCTACACAGCATTCCACACATCATTCGACACACCACTTTGTCATCATTCTACACATCTTTCTCCACATCATTCTGCACATCATTGCACACATCATTCTACACATCATTCTACACATCATGCGACACAACATCATTCTGCACATCATTCTACACATCATTCCTTACATCATTCGACAAAAATTCTACACATCATTCTGCGCATATTTCTGCACATCAGTCTACACTTCATTCTACAGATTATTCTACACACGATTCTACGCAACATTATTCTACACAACATCATTCTACACATCATTCGACAGTCATTCTACACAACATTATTCTACACATCATTCTGCACATCATTCTACACATCATTCGACACTACATCATTCTACACATCATTCTACACATGATTCGACACATCATTCCGCACATCATTCTACACAATATCATTCGACACATCATTCTACAAAACATTATTCTACACATCATTCTGCACAGCATTCTATACATCATTCTACTTATCATTCAACACATCATTCTAAACATCATTCCACACAACATCATTCTACACATCTTTCTTCACATCATGCTACACATCATTTTTCAAATCATTCTACACATCATTCTACACATCAATCTGCACGTCATTCTACACGTCATTCTACACATCATTCTGCACATCATTGTACACATCATTCTACACATCATTTCACACATCATTCTGCACAATATCATTCTACAAATCATTCCACACATCATTCCAAATATCATTCGTCACAACTTACTACACATCATTCCACACATCATTCTGCACAGCATTCTACACTATATCATTCTACACATCATTCTGCACATCATTTGACATATCTTTCAATACATCATTCGACACGTCATTCTACACATCATTCTCTGCATCATTCGACACAATATCATTCTGCACAGCGTTCTACACAGCATTCTACATTTCATTCTACACATCATTCGACACATCATTCTACACAACTTCATTCGACACATCATTCTACACTACATTATTCAACACATCTTTCTGCACATCGTTCCACACATCATTCCACTGATCGTTCTACACATCATTCGAAACATCAGTCAACACAACATCATTCTACACATCATTCTGCTCATCATTCTGCTCGTCATTCTACACATCATTCTACTCATCATTCTGCACATCATTGTACAGATCATTCTGCACATCATTATACATATCATTCCACACATCTTTCTGCACATAATTTTACACAACATCATTCTACACATCATTCCACACATCATTCCACACAACATGCTACACATCATTCTGCACATCATTCTGCACATCATTCAACACATCATTCTACTGATCATTCTACACATCATTCCGCAGAACATCATTCCACACAACATCATTCTACACATCATTCTACACGTCATTCTACACAACATTATTCTACACATCATTCTGCACATCATTCCATATATCATTCCACATAAAATCATTCTGCACATAATTCTACACATCATTCGACACAACTTCATTCTGCACATCATTACATATATCATTCCACACATCATTCGACACAACATTCTATACATCATTCTGCACATCATTCGACACATCATTCTACACATCATTCTGCACATCATTCTTCACATCGTTCCACACAACATTATTCCACACATCATTCTATACATTATTCTACACATCATTCGACAAATCGTTCCGCACATCATTCTGAACATCATTCCACCCAACATTATTCTACACATCATTCTAAACATCATTCTACACAACATCATTCTACGCAACATCATTCTACACATCATTCTGCACGTCATTCTACACATCATTCTACACATCATTCTACATATTATTCTACACATCATTCTGCACATCGTTCTACACAACATTATTCGACACATCATACTAAACATACTTCTACACATCATTCGACAAATCATTCTGCACATCATTCTGCACATCAATCTACCCAACATTATTCTACACATCATTCTAAAAATCATTCTACACAACATCATTCGACGCAACATCATTCTACACATCATTCTGCACGTCATTCTACACATCATTCGACATATCATTCTACATATCATTCTACACATCATTCTACACATCATTCTGCACATCATTCGACACAACAATTTACACATCATTCTACACATCATTCCACACAACATCATTCTTCGCAACATCATTCTACACATCAGTCTACACGTCATTCTACACAACGTTATTCTACACATCATTGTACACATAATTCTACACTTCATTCCACACATCATTCTACACGTCATTCTACACATCATTCTACACATCATTTTACACAAATTCATTCGACACATCATTCTACACAACATCATTCTACACAACATTCTACACATCATTCTACACATCATTCTGCACATCATTCTACACAACATCATTCTACACAACATCATTCTATACCTCATTCTAGACATCATTCCACACAACATCATTCTACACAACATCATTCAACACATCATTCTGCACGTCGTTCTACACATCATTCGACGCAACATTATTCTACACATCATTGTACACAGCATTCTGCACAACATCATTCTACACATCATTCTGCACATCATTCTAGATAACATTCCATATATCATTCGACACATCATTCTACACATCATTCTATACTTCATTCTACTAAACATCATTCGACACAACATCATTCGACACATCATTCGACACGTCATTCTGCACAACATTATTCTACACATCATTGTACACAGCATTCTACACAACATCATTTTACACATCATTCAGCACATCATTCTACATAACATTTCATACATCATTCCACACATCATTCTGCACATCATACTGCACATCATTCTGCACATCATTCTGCACATCATTCTACACATCATTCTACACATCAATCTGCACGTCATTCTACACGTCATTCTGCACATCATTCTGCACATCATTGTACACATCATTCTACACATCATTACACACATCATTCTGCACAATATCATTCTACAAATCATTCCACACATCATTCCACATATCATTCGTCACAACTTACTACACATCATTCCACACATCATTCTGCACAGCATTCTACACTATATCATTCTACACATCATTCTGCACATCATTTGACATGTCATTCAATACATCATTCGACACGTCATTCTACACATCATTCTCTGCATCATTCGACACAATATCATTCTGCACAGCGTTCTACACAGCATTCTACATTTCATTCTACACATCATTCGACACATCATTCTACACAACTTCATTCGACACATCATTCTACACTACATTATTCAACACATCTTTCTGCACATCGTTCCACACATCATTCCACTGATCGTTCTACACATCATTCGAAACATCAGTCAACACAACATCATTCTACACATCATTCTGCTCATCATTCTGCTCGTCATTCTACTCATCATTCTACTCATCATTCTGCACATCATTGTACAGATCATTCTGCACATCATTATACATATCATTCCACACATCTTTCTGCACATAATTTTACACAACTTCATTCTACACATCATTCCACACATCATTCCACACAACATGCTACACATCATTCTGCACATCATTCTGCACATCATTCAACACATCATTCTACTGATCATTCTACACATCATTCCGCAGAACATCATTCCACACAACATCATTCTACACATCATTCTACACGTCATTCTACACAACATTATTCTACACATCATTCTGCACATCATTCCATATATCATTCCACATAAAATCATTCTGCACATAATTCTACACATCATTCGACACAACTTCATTCTGCACATCATTACATATATCATTCCACACATCATTCGACACAACATTCTATACGTCATTCTGCACATCATTCGACACATCATTCTACACATCATTCTGCACATCATTCTTCACATCGTTCCACACAACATTATTCCACACATCATTCTATACATTATTCTACACATCATTCGACAAATCGTTCCGCACATCATTCTGAACATCATTCCACCCAACATTATTCTACACATCATTCTAAACATCATTCTACACAACATCATTCTACGCAACATCATTCTACACATCATTCTGCACGTCATTCTACACATCATTCTACACATCATTCTACATATTATTCTACACATCATTCTGCACATCGTTCTACACAACATTATTCGACACATCATACTAAACATAATTCTACACATCATTCGACAAATCATTCTGCACATCATTCTGCACATCAATCTACCCAACATTATTCTACACATCATTCTAAAAATCATTCTACACAACATCATTCGACGCAACATCATTCTACACATCATTCTGCACGTCATTCTACACATCATTCGACATATCATTCTACATATCATTCTACACATCATTCTACACATCATTCTGCACAACATTCGACACAACAATTTACACATCATTCTACACATCATTCCACACAACATCATTCTTCGCAACATCATTCTACACATCAGTCTACACGTCATTCTACACAACGTTATTCTACACATCATTGTACACATAATTCTACACTTCATTCCACACATCATTCTACACGTCATTCTACACATCATTCTACACATCATTTTACACAAATTCATTCGACACATCATTCTACACAACATCATTCTACACAACATTCTACACATCATTCTACACATCATTCTGCACATCATTCTACACAACATCATTCTACACAACATCATTCTATACCTCATTCTAGACATCATTCCACACAACATCATTCTACACAACATCATTCAACACATCATTCTGCACGTCGTTCTACACATCATTCGACACAACATTATTCTACACATCATTGTACACAGCATTCTGCACAACATCATTCTACACATCATTCTGCACATCATTCTAGATAACATTCCATATATCATTCGACACATCAATCTGCACATCATTCTATACTTCATTCTACTAAACATCATTCGACACAACATCATTCGACACATCATTCGACACGTCATTCTGCACAACATTATTCTACACATCATTGTACACAGCATTCTACACAACATCATTTTACACATCATTCAGCACATCATTCTACATAACATTCCATACATCATTCCACACATCATTCTGCACATCATACTGCACATCATTCTGCACATCATTCTGCACATCATTCTACACATCATTTTACACAAATTCATTCGACACATCATTCTACACAACATTATTCTTCGCATCATTCTGCACATCATTATGCACAACATCATTCTACACATCATTCTACACATCATTCTACACATCATTCCACACAACCTCATTCCACACAACATCATTCAACACAGCATTCTGCACGTCATTCTGCACAACATTATTCGACACATCATTGTACACAGCATTCTACACAACATCATTCTACACATCATTCTGCACGTCATTCCACACATCATTCTGCACATCATTGTGCACATCATTCTACACATCATTCTACACATCATTCTGCACATCATTCTGTACATCATTCTGCAATACATCATTCTACACATCATTTTACACATTATTATACACATCATTCTACTCATCATTCTACACATCATTCTACACTTAATTCTGCACATCATTCTGCATATCATTCTACACATCATTCTTTACATCATTCTGCACATCATTCTGCACATCATTATACACATCATTCTACTCATCATTCTACACATCATTCTACACTTAATTCTGCACATCATTCTGCATATCATTCTACACGTCATTCGACACATCATTCAACACATCATTCAACACATCATTCTGCACATCATTCTACACATCATTCTGCACAGCTTAATTCGACACATCATTCTACACAACATTATTCTACACATCATTCTGCACATCATTCTTCACATCATTCTACTGATCATTCTACTGATCATTCTACACATTATTCTACACAACATCATTCTACACATCATTCTACACATAATTCTGCTCATCATTCTGCACATCATTCTACACTTCATTCTGCACATCATTCTACACATCATTCTGCACATCATTCTGCACAACATCATTCTACACATTATTCTACACATCATTCTACACATCATTCTACACATCATTCTACACATCATTCTGCACATCATTCTACACATCATTCTACGCATCATTCAACACATCATTCAACACATCATTCTACACATCATTCTGCACATCATTCTACACATCATTCTGCACAGCTTAATTCGACACATCATTCTACACAACATTATTCTACACATCATTCTGCACATCATTCTTCACATCATTCTACTGATCATTCTACACATCATTCTTCACATCATTCTACACATCATTCTGCTCATCATTCTGCACATCATTCGACACATCATTCTGCACATCATTCTACATATCATTCTACACATCATTCGACACATCATTCAACACATCATTTTACACATCATTCTGCACATCATTCTACACATCATTCTGCACAGCTTAATTCGACACATCGTTCTACACAACATTATTCTGCACATCATTCTGCACATCATTCTTCACATCATTCTACTGATCATTCTACACATCATTCTGCACATCATTCTACACATCATTCTGCACATCATTCTACACATGATTCGGCACATCATTCTACACAACATCATTCTACACATCAATCTACACATCATTCTACACATCATTCTACACATCATTCTACACATCATTCAGAACGTCATTCTGCACATCATTCTACACATCATTCTTTACATCATTCTGCACATCAATCTACACGTAATTCTATACATCATTCTACACATTATTCTGCACATCATTCTACATATCATTCTGCACAACATTATTCTACACATCATTCTGCACAGCATTATAATCAACATCATTCTACACATCATTCTACACATCACTCAACACATCTTCTTGATACACATCATTCTACACATCATTCTGCACATTATTCTACACATCATTCTATGCATCATTCTACACATCACTCTACACATCACTCTACACATCAATCTGCACATCATTCTACACATTGTTCTATACATCATTCTACACATCATTCTACACAACTTAATTCCACACATCGTTCTACACAACATTATTCTACACATCATTCTGCACATCATTCTACACATCATTCTACACAGCATTCTGCACATCATTGTAAACATCATTCTACACATCATTCTGCACATCATTCTACACATCATTCTACACATCATTCGACACATCATTCAACACATCATTTAACACATCATTCTGCACATCATTCTACACATCATTCTGCACAGCTTAATTCGACACGTCATTCTACACAACATTATTCTACACATCATCCTACACATCATTCAACACATCATTACACACATCATTCTACACATCATTCTGCAAATCATTCTACACATCATTGTATACATCATTCTGCACATCATTCTACACATCATTCTTTACATCATTCTTTACATCATTCTGCACATCATTCTACACATTATTGTACACATCATTCCACATATCATTCTACACAACATTATTCAACACATCATTCTGCACAGCATTCTACTCAACATCATTCTTCACATCATTCTACACATCATTCTACACGTCTTTTTACACATCATTATACGCATCATTCACCACATCATTCTACACATCATTCTATACATCATTCTACACATCATTCTACACATCACTCTACACATCATTCTGCACATCATTCGACACATCACTCTACACATCATTCTACACGTCTTTATACACATCATTCTACACATCATTCTACACATCATTCTGCACATCATTGTACACGTCATTCTACACATCATTCTGCACATCATTCTGCACAACTTCATTCTGCACGTCATTCTGCACATCATTCTACACATCATTCCACACATCATTCCATACAACATACTAAACTTCATTCTGCACATCATTCTGCACATCATTATACACAACATTATTCGGCACATCATTCTACACATCATTCTACACATCTATCCACGCAACATCATTCTACACATTATTCTACACATCATTCGACAAATCATTCTGCACATCATTCGACACAACATTATTCTACACATCATTCTCAACATCATTCTACACAACATCATTCTGCAAATAATTCTGCACGTCATTCTACACATCATTCTACACGGCATTCGACATTTCATTCTGCACATCATTCTACACAACATCATTCGACACACCATTCTAAACATCATTCCACACATCATTCGACACAACAATTTACACATCATTCTACACATCATTCTGCACATCATTCTACACTTCATTCCACAGATCATTCTACACATCATTCCATACAACATCATTCTACACAACATTATTCGACACATCATTGTACACAGCATTCTACACAGCATCATTCTACACATCATTCTGCACATAATTCTGAATAACATTCTACACATTATTCTACACATCATTCTACACATCATTCTATACATCATTCTACACAACATCATTCTACACAACAACATACTAATCATCATTCTACAGTTCATTCTACACAACATTATTCTACACATCATTGCACAAAGCATTCTTCACAACATCATTCTACACATCATTCTGCACATCATTCTCCATAACATTCCACATATCATTCGACACATCATTCTACACATCATTCTGCACTTCATTCGACACGTCATTCTACACAGCATTCTACATAACATCATTCTACACATCATGATACACAAATTCATTCGACACATCATTCTACACAACATTATTCTACACATCATTCTACACATCATTCTACACAACATCATTTTACACATCATTCTACACATCATTCTACACAACATCATTTTACACATCATTCTACTCATCATTCTACACCTCATTCTACACATCATTCTTCCACACAACTTCAGCCTACAGATCATTCTACACGTCATTCTGCACAACATTATTCTACACATCATTGTACACAGCATTCTACACAACATCATTCTACACATCATTCTGCACATCATTCTACATAACATTCAATACATCATTCGACACATCATTCTACACATCATTCTACACATCATTCTGGACATCATTCTACAAGTCATTCCACACATCATTATACACATTCATTCGACACATCCTTCTGCACATCATTCTACACATCGTTCTCCATATCATTCCACACATCATTCGACACAACCTCATTCGACACATCATTGTACAGAATATTAATCTGCACATCATTGTACACATCATTCTATACATCAGTCACCTGATGATTCTACACGTAATTCTACACAACATTCTACACATCATTCTACACATTATTCTGCACGTCATTCTACACTTCATTCTGCACATCATTCTACACATCATTCTACAGATCATTCTACACATCATTCCACACAACATCATTCTACACAACATCATTCTACACGTCATTCTACACGTCATTCTGCACAATATTATTCTACACATCATTCTACACATCATTCTGCACATCATTCTACATATCATTCTACACATCATTCTTTACATCATTCGTTGCATCATTCTACACCTCATTCTGCACATCATTCTACACATCATTCTGCACATCATTCTGCACATCATTCTGCACATCATTCTGCACATCATTCTACACAACATCATTCTACACATCATTCGACACTTCATTCTACACATCATTCTGCACCTCATTCTGCACATCATTCTACACATCATTCTACACATCATTCTGCACATCATTCTAAGCATCATTCTTTACATCATTCTGCACATCAATCTAGACCATTCTATACATCATTCTACACATTATTCTACACAACTTTATTCTACACATCATTCTACACATCATTCTACACAACATTATTCTACACATCATTCTACACAGCATTCTACACAGCATAATTCTACCCATCATTCTACACACCATTCTAAACGTCATTCTGCACACCCTTCTACAATGTAATTTTACACATCATTCAACACTTCATTTTACACATCATTCTACACAGCATTCTGCACATCATTCTGCACATCATTCTGCACAGCATTGTATACATCATTCCATTAAACATCTTTCTACACATCATTCTACACTTCGTTCTACACATCATTCTTCACATCATTCGACACATCATTCTACGCATCATTCTACACATCATTCTACACATCATTGAACACAACATTCTGCACATCATTCTACACATCATTCTGCACATCATTCTACATATTCTTCGACACGACTTCATTTTGCACATCATTCTACACGTCATTCTACACATCATTCTGCACGTCATTCTGCACATCATTCTGCACATCAGTCTACACATCATTCTACACAACATCATTCTGCACAACATTCTGCACATTATTCTGCACATCATTCTGCACATCATTCGACACATCATTCTACACAACATAATTCTGCACATCAATGTATACATCATTCTGCACACCTTTCGACACATCATTCCACAGATCATACTGCACATCATTCTGTACATCATAATTCTACAAACCATTCTACACATCAATCTGCACATCTTTCTACACATCATTCTACACATCATCATTCTACACATCAAACTACACATCATTCTACACATCATTCTACACGACATTCTACACATCATTCTACACATCTTTCTACACAACATCATTCTACATAACATTCTGCACATCATTTTGCACATCATTCTACTGATCATTCTACACATCATTCTGCACATCATTCTACACATGATTCTGCACATCATTCTGCACATCATTCTACACTTCATTCTATACATCATTCTACACATCATTCCACATATCATTCTACATGTCATTCTGCACAGCATTCTAGTTAACATCATTCTACACATCATTCTACACATCATTCTACACATCTTTTTACACATCATTCTGCACATCGTTCTGCACTTCATTCTACACATCATTCTACACATCATTCTACACATCATTCTATACATCATTCTGCACATCATTGTCCACATCACTCTACACATCATTCTACACATCATTCTACATGTCATTCTGCACAACATTAATCTACACGTCATTCTGCACAGCATTCGAGTCAACATCATTCTACACATCATTCGACACATCATTCGACACATCATTCTACACGTCATCATTCTACACATCATACTACACATCATTCTACACATCATTCTTCACATCATTCTACACATCATTCTGCACATCATGCTACACATCATTCTACAGATCATTCTACACATCATTCCACACATCATCATTCTACACATCATTCTACATAACATTCCATACATTATTCGACACATCATTCTGCACATCATTCTACACGTCATTTTACACAGCATTCTACATATTCGACACATTATTCTGCACATCATTATAAACAAATTCATTCGACACATCCTTCTAGACAACATTATTCTACACATCATTCTACACATCATTCTACACAACATCATTCTACACAACATTCTACACATCATTCTACACATCATTCTGCACATCATTCTACATCATTCTTCACATCATCATTCTACACAACATCATTCTACACATCATTCCACACAACTTTATTCTACACAACATTATTCTACACATCATTGTACAGATTATTCTACACAGCATAATTCTACACATCGTTCTGCACATCATTCGACATAACATTCCATACATCATTCGATAAATCATTCTACACATCATTCTACACATCATTCTGCATATCATTCTACACATCATTCTTTACATCATTCTGCACATCATTCTACACATCATTCTGCACATCATTCTGCACATCATTCTGCACATCATTCTGCACATCATTCTGCACATCATTCTACACAACATCATTCTACACATCATTCGACACATAATTCTACACATCATTCTACACATCATTCTGCACGTCATTCTACACATCATTCTACACATCATTCTGCACATCATTTTGCACATCATTCTGCACATCATTCTGCACATCATTCTGCACATCATTCGACACAACATCATTCTACACATCATTCTACACGTCCTTCTACACAACATTATTCTACACATCATTCTACACATCATTCTTTACATCATTCTGTACATCATTCTGCACATCATTCTACACATCATTATACAAAGCATTCTGCACATCATTCTGCACATCATTCTGCACATCATTCTGCACATCATTCTGCACATCATTCGACACAACATCATTCTACACATCATTCTACACATCATTCTACACATCATTCGACACAACATTATTCTACACATCATTCTACACATCATTCTACACAACATTTGACACATCATTCTACACATCATTCTGCACACCCTTCTACATATCATTTTACACAACATTCGACACTTCATTTTACACATCATTCTACACATTATTCTATGAATCATTCTACACATCATTGTACACATCACTCTACTCATCTATCTGCACATCATGCTACACATCGTTATATATCATTCTACACATCATTCTACACAACTTAACTCGTCACATCATTCCACACAACATTATTCTACACATCAGTCTGCACATTATTCAACACATTATTGTACTGATCATTCTATACATCATTCTACAGAACATCATTCTACACATCATTCTACACATCATTCTACAAATAATTCTACACATCATTCTACACATCATTCTACACATCATTCTACACATCATTCTACACATCATTCTGCATATCATTCTACACATCTGTTAGCGTTGGTGTTTTCTTAGAAGAATCACTCAACACTCAGAGTCGTTTCCAATGCTGATGCGTCTTTTATTACGCTCAGCGGGGAGGAAAATCTCAGGACCGTATCCAGGTTTCTCTCCACCGAACAAAGGGTTACATGCACCTTTATATCTTTCACAACAGTTACAAAACAGTTTACTACAGCTACACAGCCCATCACGGCTGGACACAAGCCAATCACAACGATTATAGATTACATATTGGTTCTTTTAACCCAATAGAATTCCCCTAGTATCCAGGGAACCATATGTTCGGTTATTGTCAGCTTGGGCTGATCGATGACTTTATAGGTTCTCTCCCTAGTTCTTTCATCTGGGAGAAATAATTGGTTTATAGCCTTGTTTACAGCAAATGGTTTCCCTCTTACCTTTCTTCCTGGGGAATTAATTGGTTTATGACCTTGTTCACAGGAGATGGTTTCCTTCTTATCTCTGTGATCCCTCATCCCAGGCATTCCTACAGTGTGCCTCATAGGGTTATTGCTCGGTCAGTGAACGTTCAACAGTTCACAGCTTGACTACCTGATTTCCCATCATGCCTGGGCAGCCATTTTATGTGTGTGTCCACTTTAAACTTATATGCGTTTAGATATATCTAGCAGGTGCCTAATGCCTGGTATTCTGGTATATTCTAAAGGTGCCTACCTCCTACAACACATCGTACTTTACATCATTCTGCACATCATTCTGCACATCATTCTACACATCATTCGACACATCATTCTGCACATCATTCAGCACATCATTTTACACATCATTCTGCACATCATTCTACAAAACATCATTCTACACATCATCCTACACATCACTCAACACATCATTCTACACATCATTCTACACATCATTCTACACATCAATCTACACATCATTCTGCACATCATTCTACACATCATTCTACGCAACATTTGACACATCATTCTACATATCATTCTGCACACCCTTCTACATATCATTTTACACATCATTCGACACTTCATTTTACATATCATTCTACATATTATTCTATGCCTCATTCTACACATCATTGTACACATCACTCTACTCATCTATCTGCACATCATTCTACACATCGTTATATATCATTCCACACATCATTCTACACAACTTAACTCGACACATCATTCCACACAACATTATTCTACACATCAGTCTGCACATCATTCTACACATCATTGTACTGATCATTCTACAAATCATTCTACAGAACATCATTGTACACATCATTCTGCACATCATTCTACACTTCATTCTTTACATCATTCTTTTCATCATTCTTTACATCATTCTACACATCATTCTACACATTCATTCTACACATCTTTTTACACATCATTCTACACATCATTCTGCACATCATTCTACATATCATTCTATACATCATTCTACACATCATTCTAAACATCACTCTACACATCATTCTGCACATCATTCGACACATCATTCTACACATCATTCTACACATCTTTTTACACATCATTCTACACATCATTCTGCACATCATTCTACACATCATTCAATACATCATTCTACACATCAATCTACACATCACTCTACACATCAATCTGCACATCTTTCTACACATCATTCTACGCATCATCATTCTACACATTATACGACGCATCATTCTACACATCATTCTACACATGATTCTGCAATCTTTCTAAACAACATTATTCTGCACAACATTCTGCACATCATTCGACATATCTTTCTACACATCTTTCTATAGAACATCATTCGACACATCATTCTAAACATCACTCCACACATCATTCGACACAACAATTTGCACATCATTCTACAAATCATTCTGCACATCATTCTGCACATCATTCCACGCAACATCATTCTACACGTTATTCTGCACATCAATCGACACATCATTCTGCACATCATTCTACACATCATTCCACACAACATTATTCTACACAAGATCAGTCTACACATCATTTTACACGTCATAATACACGTCATTCTACACAACATCATTCTACACATCATTGTACACAGCATTCTACACAACATCATTCTACACATCATTCAACACTTCATTCTACATGTCATTCTACACATCATTCTACACATCATTCTACACATCATTCTACAAATCATTCTGCACATCATTCTGCACATCATTCTGCACATCATTCTACACAACATCATTCTACACATCATTCTACACATCATTCTGCACATCATTCTACACATCATTCTACACATCATTCTACACATCATTCTACACAACATTATTCTACACAACATTCTACACAGCATACTACACAGCTTCATTCTACACATCATTCTACACATCATTCTACACATCATTCTACACAACATTTGACACATCATTGTACACATCATTCTTCACAGCCTTCTACATATCATTTTACACATCATTCGACACTTCATTTTACACGTCATTTTACACATTATTCTATGCATCATTGTACACATCATTGTACACTTCACTCTACTCATCTCTCTGCACGTCATTCTACACATCGTTATATATCATTCTACACATCATTCTACACAACTTAACTCGACACATCATTCCACACAAGATTATTCTACACATCAGTCTGCACATAATTCTACACATCATTGTACTGATTCTTCTGCAAATGATTCTACCGAACATCATTCTACACATCATTCTACACATCATTCTACAAATCATTCTACACATCATTCTACACATCAATCTACACATCATTCTGCAAATCATTCTACACATCATTCTACAAATCATTCTACACATCATTCTACACATCATTCTACACATCAATCTGCACATCATTCTGCACATCATTCTGCACATCATTCTACACTACATCATTCTACACATCATTCTACACATCATTCTGCACATCATTCTACACATCATTCTACACATCATTCTACACATCATTCTACACAACATTATTCTACACAACATTCTACACAGCATACTACACAGCTTCATTCTACACATCATTCTACACATCATTCTACACATCATTCTTTACGTCATTCTGCACATCAATCTACACATCATTCTAAAGATAATTCTACACATTATTCTACACATCATTCTACATATCATTCTACACAACATTATTCTACACATCATTCTGCACAGCATTCTACTCAACATCATTCTACACATCATTCCACACATCATTCTACACATCTTCTTTGTACACATCATTCTACACTTCATTCTGCACATCATTCTACACATCATTCTATACATCATTCTACACATCGTTCTACACATCATTCTGCACATCATTCTACACATCATTCCACTGATCATTCTACACATCATTCTCCACATCATTCTACGCAACATCATTCTACACATCTTTCTACACATCATTCTACACATCATTCTACACATCATTCTGCACATCATTCGACACATCTTTTTACACATCATTCTACACGTCATTCTACACATCATTCTACACATCTTGTTACACATCATTCTACATATCGTTCTGCACATCATTCTACACGTCATTCTCTACATCATTCTACACATCATTCTACACATCACTCTACACATCATTCTACACATCATTCTACACATCATTCTGCACATCATTGTACACAACATTCTGCACATCATTCTGCACATCATTCTATACAACATCATTCTACACATCATTCTACACATCATTCTACACATCATTCTACACATCATTCTACACATCATTCTGCACATCATTCTGCACATCATTCTACACATCATTCTACACTTCATTCTGCAAATCATTCTTTACATCATTCTTTACATCATTCTGCACATTATTCTACATATCATTCAATACATCATTCTCCACATTATTCAACACTTAATTCTACACATCATTCTGCACAACATTATTGTACACATCATACTGCACAGCATTCTACTCAACATCATTCTACACTTCATTCTACACATCATTCGACACATCTTTTTACACATCATTCAACACATCATTCTACACATCATTCTACACATCTTTTACACATCATTCTAAACATCACTCTACACATTATTCTACACAAAATTCTAGACATCATTCTGCACATCATTGTACACATCATTCTACACATCATTCTACAAATCATTCTACACAACTTCATTCTGCACAGCATTCTACACATCATTCTACACATCATTCCACACATCATTCTGCACATCATTCTGCACATCATTCCACGCAACATCATTCTACACGTTATTCTGCACATCAATCGACACATCATTCTGCACATCATTGTACACATCATTCCACACAACATTATTCTACACAAGATCAGTCAACACATCATTTTACACGTCATAATACACGTCATTCTACACAACATCATTCTGCAGATCATTGTACACAGCATTCTACACAACATCATTCTACATATCATTCAACACTTCATTCTACATGTCATTCTACACATCATTCAACACATCATTCTACACATCATTCTACACATCATTCTGCACATCATTCTGCACATCATTTTGCACATCATTCTGCACAACATCATTCTACACATCATTCTACACATCATTCTGCACATCATTCTACACATCATTCTACACATCATTCTACACATCATTCTACACAACATTATTCGACACAACATTGTACACAGCATACTACACAGCTTCATTCTACACATCATTCTACACATCATTCTACACATCATTCTACACAAAATTTGACACATCATTCTGCACATCCAGCTGCACAGCCTTCTACATATCCTTTTACACATCATTCGACACTTCATTTTACACGTCATTTTACACGTTATTCTATGCATCATTCTACACATCATTTTACACATCACTCTACTCATCTATCTGCACATCATTCTACACATCGTTATATATCATTCTACACATCATTCTACACAACTTAACTCGACACATCATTCCACACAAGATTATTCTACACATCAGTCTGCACATAATTCTACACATCATTGTACTGATTATTCTGCAAATGATTCTACCGAACATCATTCTACACATCATTCTACACATCATTCTACAAATCATTCTACACATCATTCGACACATCAATCTACACATCATTCTGCAAATCATTCTACACATCATTCTACACATCATTCTACACATCATTCTACACATCATTCTACACATCATTCTGCACATCATTCTGCACATCATTCTGCACATCATTCAACACAACATCATTCTACACATCATTCTACACATCATTCTGCACATCATTCTACACATCATTCTACACATCATTCTACACATCATTCTGCACAACATTATTCTACACAACATTCTACACAGCATACTACACAGCTTCATTCTACACATCATTCTACAAATCATTCTACACATCATTCTACACAACATTTGACACATCATTCTACACACCATTCTGCACAGCTTTCTACATATCATTTTACACATCATTCGACACTTCATTTTACACGTCATTTTACACATTATTCTATGCATCATTCTGCACATCATTGTACACATCACTCTACTCATCTATCTGCACATCATTCTACACATCGTTATATATCATTCTACACATCATTCTACACAACTTAACTCGACACATCATTCCACAGAAGATTATTCTACACATCAGTCTGCACATAATTCTACACATCATTGTACTGATTATTCTACAAATGATTCTACCGAACATCATTCTACACATCATTCTACACATCATTCTACACATCAATCTACACATCATTCTGCAAATCATTCTACACGTCATTCTACACATCATTCTTCACATCATTCTGCATATCATTCTACACATCGTTCTTTACATCATTCTGCACATCATTCTGCACATCATTCTACACATCATTCTACGCAACATTTGACACATCATTCTACATATCATTCTGCACACCCTTCTACATATCATTTTACACATCATTCGACACTTCATTTTACATATCATTCTACACATTATTCTATGCCTCATTCTACACATCATTGTACACATCACTCTACTCATCTATCTGCACATCATTCTACACATCGTTATATATCATTCCACACATCATTCTACACAACTTAACTCGACACATCATTCCACACAACATTATTCTACACATCAGTCTGCACATCATTCTACACATCATTGTACTGATCATTCTACAAATCATTCTACAGAACATCATTGTACACATCATTCTGCACATCATTCTACACTTCATTCTTTACATCATTCTTTTCATCATACTTTACATCATTCTACACATCATTCTAACATTCATTCTACACATCTTTTTACACATCATTCTACACATCATTCTGCACATCATTCTACATATCATTCTATACATCATTCTACACATCATTCTAAACATCACTCTACACATCATTCTGCACATCATTCGACACATCATTCTACACATCATTCTACACATCTTTTTACACATTATTCTACACATCATTCTGCACATCATTCTACACATCATTCAATACATCATTCTACACATCAATCTACACATCACTCTACACATCAATCTGCACATCTTTCTACACATCATTCTACGCATCATCATTCTACACATTATACGACGCATCATTCTACACATCATTCTACACATGATTCTGCAATCTTTCTAAACAACATCATTCTGCACAACATTCTGCACATCATTCGACATATCTTTCTACACATCTTTCCATAGAACATCATTCGACACATCATTCTAAACATCACTCCACACATCATTCGACACAACAATTTGCACATCATTCTACAAATCATTCTGCACATCATTCTGCACATCATTCCACGCAACATCATTCTACACGTTATTCTGCACATCAATCGACACATCATTCTGCACATCATTCTACACATCATTCCACACAACATTATTCTACACAAGATCAGTCTACACATCATTTTACACGTCATAATACACGTCATTCTACACAACATCATTCTGCACATCATTGTACACAGCATTCTACACAACATCATTCTACACATCATTCAACACTTCATTCTACATGTCATTCTACACATCATTCTACACATCATTCTACACATCATTCTACAAATCATTCTGCACATCATTCTGCACATCATTCTGCACATCATTCTACACAACATCATTCTACACATCATTCTACACATCATTCTGCACATCATTCTACACATCATTCTACACATCATTCTACACATCATTCTACACAACATTATTCTACACAACATTCTACACAGCATACTACACAGCTTCATTCTACACATCATTCTACACATCATTCTACACATCATTCTACACAACATTTGACACATCATTGTACACATCATTCTTCACAGCCTTCTACATATTATTTTACACATCATTCGACACTTCATTTTACACGTCATTTTACACATTATTCTATGCATCATTGTACACATCATTGTACACTTCACTCTACTCATCTCTCTGCACATCATTCTACACATCGTTATATATCATTCTACACATCATTCTACACAACTTAACTCGACACATCATTCCACACAAGATTATTCTACACATCAGTCTGCACATAATTCTACACATCATTGTACTGATTCTTCTGCAAATGATTCTACCGAACATCATTCTACACATCATTCTACACATCATTCTACAAATCATTCTACACATCATTCTACACATCAATCTACACATCATTCTGCAAATCATTCTACACATCATTCTACAAATCATTCTACACATCATTCTACACATCATTCTACACATCATTCTGCACATCATTCTGCACATCATTCTGCACATCATTCTACATTACATCATTCTACACATCATTCTACACATCATTCTGCACATCATTCTACACATCATTCTACACATCATTCTACACATCATTCTACACAACATTATTCTACACAACATTCTACACAGCATACTACACAGCTTCATTCTACACATCATTCTACACATCATTCTACACATCATTCTTTACGTCATTCTGCACATCAATCTACACATCATTCTAAAGATCATTCTACACATTATTCTACACATCATTCTACATATCATTCTACACAACATTATTCTACACATCATTCTGCACAGCATTCTACTCAACATCATTCTACACATCATTCTACACATCATTCTACACATCTTCTTTGTACACATCATTCTACACTTCATTCTGCACATCATTCTACACATCATTCTATACATCATTCTACACATCGTTCTACACATCATTCTGCACATCATTCTACACATCATTCTACTGATCATTCTACACATCATTCTGCACATCATTCTACGCAACATCATTCTACACATCTTTCTACACATCATTCTACACATCATTCTACACATCATTCTGCACATCATTCGACACATCTTTTTACACATCATTCTACACGTCATTCTACACATCATTCTACACATCTTGTTACACATCATTCTACATATCGTTCTGCACATCATTCTACACGTCATTCTCTACATCATTCTACACATCATTCTACACATCACTCTGCACATCATTCTACACATCATTCTACACATCATTCTGCACATCATTGTACACATCATTCTGCACATCATTCTGCACATCATTCTATAAAACATCATTCTACACATCATTCTACACATCATTCTACACATCATTCTACACATCATTCTACACATCATTCTGCACATCATTCTGCACATCATTCTACACATCATTCTACACATCATTCTGCAAATCATTCTTTACATCATTCTTTCCATCATTCTGCACATTATTCTACATATCATTCAATACATCATTCTCCACATTATTCAACACTTCATTCTACACATCATTCTACACAACATTATTGTACACATCATACTGCACAGCATTCTACTCAACATCATTCTGCACTTCATTCTACACATCATTCGACACATCTTTTCACACATCATTCAACACATCATGCTACACATCATTCTACACATCTTTTACACATCATTCTAAACATCACTCTACACATTATTCTACACAAAATTCTAGACATCATTCTGCACATCATTGTACACATCATTCTACACATCATTCTACAAATCATTCTACACAACTTCATTCTGCACAGCATTCTACACATCATTCTACACATCATTCCACACATCATTCTGCACATCATTCTGCACATCATTCCACGCAACATCATTCTGCAGGTTATTCTGCACATCAATCGACAAATCATTCTGCACATCATTGTACACATCATTCCACACAACATTATTCTACACAAGATCAGTCTACACATCATTTTACACGTCATAATACACGTCATTCTACACAACATCATTCTGCACATCATTGTACACAGCATTCTACACAACATCATTCTACACATCATTCAACACTTCATTCTACATGTCATTCTAAACATCATTCAACACATCATTCTACACATCATTCTACACATCATTCTGCACATCATTCTGCACATCATTTTGCACATCATTCTGCACAACATCATTCTACACATCATTCTACACATCATTCTGCACATCATTCTACACATCATTCTACACATCATTCTACACATCATTCTACACAACATTATTCGACACAACATTGTACACAGCATACTACACAGCTTCATTCTACACATCATTCTACACATCATTCTACACATCATTCTACACAAAATTTGACACATCATTCTACACATCTATCTGCACAGCCTTCTACATATCCTTTTACACATCATTCGACACTTCATTTTACACGTCATTTTACAGGTTATTCTATGCATCATTCTACACATCATTTTACACATCACTCTACTCATCTATCTGCACATCATTCTACACATCGTTATATATCATTCTACACATCATTCTACACAACTTAACTCGACACATCATTCCACACAAGATTATTCTACACATCAGTCTGCACATAATTCTACACATCATGGTACTGATTATTCTGCAAATGATTCTATCGAACATCATTCTACACATCATTCTACACATCATTCTACAAATCATTCTACACATCATTCGACACATCAATCTACACATCATTCTGCAAATCATTCTACACATCATTCTACACATCATTCTACACATCATTCTACACATCATTCTACACATCTTTCTGCACATCATTGTACACATCATTCTGCACATCATTCAACACAACATCATTCTACACATCATTCTACACATCATTCTGCACATCATTCTACACATCATTCTACACATCATTCTACATATCATTCTGCACAACATTATTCTACACAACATTCTACACAGCATACTACACAGCTTAATTCTACACATCATTCTACACGTTATTCTACACATCATTCTACACATCATTCTACAAATCATTCTACACATCATTCTACACAACATTTTGCTACACAAGATCAGTCTACACATCATTTTACACGTCATAATACACGTCATTCTACACAACATCATTCTACACATCATTCTACACAGCATTCTACACAACATCATTCTACACATCATTCAACACTTCATTCTACATGTCATTCTACACATCATTCTACACATCATTCTACAGATCATTCTACAAATCATTCTGCACATCATTCTGCACATCATTCTGCACATCATTCTACACAACATCATTCTACACATCATTCTACACATCATTCTGCACATCATTCTACACATCATTCTACACATCATTCTACACATCATTCTACACAACATTATTCTACACAACATTCTACACAGCATACTACACAGCTTCATTCTACACATCATTCTACACATCATTCTACACATCATTCTACACAACATTTGACACATCATTGTACACATCATTCTTCACAGCCTTCTACATATCATTTTACACATCATTCGACACTTCATTTTACACGTCATTTTACACATTATTCTATGCATCAATCTACACATCATTCTGCAAATCATTCTGCACATCATTCTATAAATCATTCTACACATCATTCTACACATCATTCTACACATCATTCTGCACATCATTCTGCACATCATTCTGCACATCATTCTACACTACATCATTCTACACATCATTCTACACATCATTCTGCACATCATTCTACACATCATTCGACACATCATTCCACACATCATTCTACACGACATTATTCTACACAACATTCTACACAGCATACTACACAGCTTCATTCTACACATCATTCTACACATCATTCTACACATCATTCTACACAACATTTGACACATCATTCTACACATAATTCTGCACAGCCTTCTACATATCATTTTACACATCATTCGACACTTCATTTTACACGTCATTTTACACATTATTCTATGCATCATTCTGCACATCATTGTACACATCACTCTACTCATCTATCTGCACATCAATCTACACATCGTTATATATCATTCTACACATCATTCTACACAACTTAACTCGACACATCATTCCACACAAGATTATTCTACACATCAGTATGCACATAATTCTACACATCATTGTACTGATTATTCTACAAATGATTCTACCGAACATCATTCTACACATCATTCTACACATCATTCTACAAATCATTCTACACATCATTCTACACATCAATCTACACATCATTCTGCAAATCATTCTACACGTCATTCTACACATCATTCTTCACATCATTCTGCATATCATTCTACACACCGTTCTTTACATCATTCTGCACATCATTCTGCACATCATTCTACACATCATTCTACACATCATTCTGCACATCATTCTACACATCATTCTACACATCATTCTACACAAGTTAACTCGACACATCATTCCACACAAGATTATTCTACACATCAGTCTGCACATAATTCTACACATCATTGTACTGTTTATTCTACAATTGATTCTACCGAACATCATTCTACACATCATTCGGCACATCATTCTACAAATCATTCTACACATCATTCTACACATCAATCTACACATCATTCTGCAAATCATTCTAAACGTCATTCTACACATCATTCTTCACATCATTCTGCATATCATTCTACACATCGTTCTTTACATCATTCTGCACATCATTCTGCACATCATTCTACACATCATTCCACACATCTTTCTGCACATCATTCTACACAACATCATTCTACACATCATCCTACACATCATTCAACACATCATTCTACACATCATTCTACATATCATTCTGCACACCCTTCTACGTATCATTTTACACATCATTCGACACTTCATTTTACACATCATTCTACACATTATTCTATGCATCATTCTACACATCATTGTACACATCACTCTACTCATCTATCTGCACATCATTCTACACATCGTTATATATTATTCCACACATCATTCTACACAACTTAACTCGACACATCATTCCACAAAACATTATTCTACACATCAGTCTGCACATCATTCTACACATCATTGTACTGATCATTCTACAAATCATTCTACAGAACATCATTGTACACATCATTCTGCACATCATTCTACACAACATTCTTTACATCATTCTTTTCATCATTCTTTACATCATTCTGCACATCATTCTGCACATTATTCTACACATCATTCCACATATCATTCTACACAACATTATTCAACGCATCATTCTGCACCGCATTCTACTCAACATCATTTTACACATCATTCTACACATCATTCTACACATCATTCTGCACATCATTCTGCACATCATTCTGCACATCATTCAACACAACATCATTCTACACATCATTCTACACATCATTCTGCACAT
Source organism: Pristiophorus japonicus (assembly GCF_044704955.1). Classification (NCBI taxonomy): domain Eukaryota; kingdom Metazoa; phylum Chordata; class Chondrichthyes; family Pristiophoridae; genus Pristiophorus; species Pristiophorus japonicus. The sequence goes on from NW_027252779.1 coordinate 2,270,189, forward strand.
CATTCTACACATCATTCTACACATCATTCTTTACGTCATTCTGCACATCAATCTACACATCATTCTAAAGATCATTCTACACATTATTCTACACATCATTCCACATATCATTCTACACAACATTATTCAACGCATCATTCTGCACCGCATTCTACTCAACATCATTCTACACATCATTCTACACATCATTCTACACATCATTCTACACATCTTTTAACACATCATTCTACACATCATTCTGCACATCATTCTGCACATCATTCTATACTTCATTATACACATCATTCTAAACATCACTCTACACATCATTCTGCACATCATTCGACACATCATTCTACACATCATTCTACACATCTTTTTACACATCATTCTACACATCATTCTGCACATCATTCTACACATCATTCAATACATCATTCTACACATCAATCTACACATCACTCTACACATCAATCTGCACATCTTTCTACACATCATTCTACGCATCATCATTCTACACATCATACGACGCATCATTCTACACATCATTCCACACATGATTCTGCACATCTTTCTAAACAACATCATTCTGCACGACATTCTGCACATCATTCGACATATCTTTCTACACATCTTTCTATAGAACATCATTCGACACATCATTCTAAACATCACTCCACACATCATTCGACACAACAATTTGCACATCATTCTACAAATCATTCTGCACATCAATCTACACATCAATCTAAACATCATTCTGCAAATCATTCTACACGTCATTCTACACATCATTCTTCACATCATTCTGCATAATATTCTACACATCGTTCTTTACATCATTCTGCACATCATCCTGCACATCATTCTACACATCATTCTACACATAATTCTGCACATCGTTCTGCACAACATCATTCTACACATCATTCAACACATCATTCTACACATCATTCTACACATCATTCTACGCAACATTTGACACAACATTCTGCACACCCTTCTACATATCATTTTACACATCATTCGACACTTCATTTTACACATCATTCTACACATAATTCTATGCATCATTCTACACATCATTGTACACATCACTCTACTCATCTATCTGCACATCATTCTACACATCGTTATATATTATTCCACACATCATTCTACACAACTTAACTCGACACATCATTCCACAAAACATTATTCTACACATCAGTCTGCACATCATTCTACACATCATTGTACTGATCATTCTACAAATCATTCTACAGAACATCATTGTACACATCATTCTGCACATCATTCTATACATCATTCGTTACATCATTCTTTTCATCATTCTTTACATCATTCTGCACATCATTCTACACATTATTCTACACATCATTCCACATATCATTCTACACAACATTATTCAACGCATCATTCTGCACCGCATTCTACTCAACATCATTCTACACATCATTCTACACATCATTCTACACATCTTTTTACAGATCATTCTACACATCATTCTGCACATCATTCTACACATCATTCTATACATCATTCTACACATCAATCTAAACATCACTCTACACATCATTCTGCACATCATTCGACACATTATTCTACACATCATTCTACACATCTTTTTACACATCATTCTACACATCATTCTGCACATCATTCTACACATCATTCAATACATCATTCTACACATCAATCTACACATCACTCTACACATCAATCTGCACATCTTTCTACACATCATTCTACGCATCATCATTCTACACATCATACGACGCATCATTCTACACATCATTCTACACATGATTCTGCACATCTTTCTAAACAACATCATTCTGCACAACATTCTGCACATCATTCGACATATCATTCTACACATCTTTCTATAGAACATCATTCGACACATCATTCTAAACATCACTCCACACATCATTCGACACAACAATTTGCACATCATTCTACAAATCATTCTGCACATCATTCTACACGTCATTCTACAGATCCTTCTACACATCATTCCACACAACATCATTCTACACAACATCATTCGACACATTATTCTACAAGTCATTCTACATAACATTATTCTACACATCATTGTACACAGCATTCCATACGTTATTCGACACATCATTCTGCACATCATTCTACAAGTCATTCTACACATCATTCCACACAGGATTCTTCACTTCATCCTACACATCGTTCTACACAACATCATTCTGCTCTTCATTCTGCACATTATGTGACACATCATTCTACACATCATTCAACACTTCATTCTACACAGCATTCTGCACAGCATTGTACACATCATTCTACACATCTTTCTGCACATCATTTTACACATCATTCCACACAACATTATTCTACACAAGATCAGTCTACACATCATTCTACACGTCATAATACACGTCATTCTACACAACATTATTCTACACATCATTGTACACAGCATTCTAAAAAACATCATTCTACACAACATAATTCTACACAACATCGTTCTACACATCATTCTACACATCATTCCACACAACGTCATTCTCGACATCATTTTGCACATCATTCTACACTTCATTCTGCACATCATTATACACATCATTCTACATATTATTCTACACATCATTCGACACATCATTCGACACATCATTCTACACATCATCCTGCAAATCATTCTGCACATCATTCTACACAACATCATTCTACACATCAAACTACACATCATTCTACACATCATTCGACACATCATTATACACAACATTATACTACGCATCATTCGACACAACATTTAACCCATTATTCTACACGTCATTCTACACGTCATTCTGCACATCATGTTACACATCATTTTACACATCATTCTACGCATGATTCTTCACATCATTCTACACATCATTCTACACAACATCATTCTGCACTTCATTCTACACATCATATGACACATCATTCTACACATCATTCTACACTTCATTCTACACATCATTCTGCAAAGCATTCTACACATCTTTCTACACATCATTCTACACATCATTCGACACATCATTCTACACACCATTCTACACATCTTTCTACACATCATTCTGCACATCATTCTACACATCATTCTACACATTATTCTATAAATCATTCTGCACATCATTCTACACATCATTCTACACATCATTCTACGCATCATTCTACACATCATTCTGCACATTTGTCTACACATCATTCTACATGACATCATTCTACACATCATTCTACACATCATTCTGCACATCATTCTGCACATCATTCTGCACATCATTCTACACAACATGATTCTAATCATCATTTTACACATCATTCTACAAATCATTCTTCGTGTCTGTCTGCACATCATTCTGCACATCATTCTACACATCATTCTACACGTCATTCGACACAACATCATTCTACGCATTATTTGGCACATCATTCTAAACAACATTCTGCACATCATTCTATACATCATTCTACATATCATTCTACACATCACTATACATCTCATTCTACACATTATTTTACACATCATCCCACACATCATTCTACATATCATTCCACAAATGATTCCTCACTTCATTCTGCACATCATTCTACATTGATTCTGCACTACATTCTACACATCATTCTACGCATCATTCTACACAACATTATACACATCATTCTACACATCATTCTGCACATCATTCTACACATCATTCTGCACAACATCATTCTGCACTTCAGTCTACACATCATATGACACATCATTCTACACATCATTCTACACATCATTCTACACGTCATTCTACACATCATTCGACACATCATTCGACACATCTTTCGACACATCATTCTACACATCATTGTACACATCTTTCTACACAACATCAGTCTGCACTTCATTGTACACGTCATGCTACACATCATTCTACACATTATTCTACAAATAATTCTACACTTCATTCGACACATCATTCTGCACATGATTCTACATACCATTCCACACATCATTCTGCACATCATTCTACACATCAGTCTGCAGATCATTCTGCACAACATCATTCGACAGATCATTCTATACATCATTCTACAGATCTTTCTACACATCATTCTACACATCATTCCACATATCATTCGATACATCATTCTAAACATCATTCTATACTTCATTCTACACATCATTGTTCACATCATTCTGTACTTCATTCTACTCTTCATTCTACATGTCATTCTACAAATCATTCTACATATCTGTCGATACATAATTTTACACATCATTCAACACCTCATTCCACAAATCATTCTATACGTCTTCTGCACGTTATTCTACACATGATTCTACACATCACACCCCACATCATTCTACAAATCATTCTACACATCATTCTACACATCATTCTACACATCATTCTACAGATCATTCTGCACAGCATTCTACACATCATTCTGCACATCATTATGCACATCATTCTACACAACATTCTACATAACATCATTCTACACATCATTCTACACATCATTCTACACATCATTCCACACATCATTCTGCACATCATACGACACTTCATTCTACACATCAATCCACACATTATTCTACACTTCATTCTACACATCATTCTACACATCATTCTACACTTCATTCGACAATTCATTCTACACATCATTCCACACATCATTCTACACAACATCATTTTTCACATCATTCTACAGATCATTCTGCACAGCATTCTACACATCATTCTGCACATCATTCTGCACATCATTCTACACAACATTCTACATAACATCATTCTACACATCATTCTACACATCATTCTACACATCATTCCACACATCATTCTGCACATCATACGACACTTCATTCTACACATCATTCTACACATCATTCTACACTTCATTCTACACATCATTCTACACGTCATTCTACACTTCATTCTACAATTCATTCTACACATCATTCCACACATCATTCTACACAACATCATTCTACACATCATTCTACACATCATTCTACACATCATGCCACACATCATTCTACACATCGTTCTACACATCGTTCTACACAACATTCTACACATCATTCTACACATCATTCTACACATCATTCTGCACATCATTCTATACTTCATTCTAGAATTCATTCTACTCGTCATTCTACAAATCATTTTACATATCTGTCTACTCATCATTCTAAACATCATTCAACACCTAATACGACACATCATTCTACACATCATTCGATACATCATTCTACACATCATTCTACACATCCTTCCGCACATCTTTCTTGACATCATTCGACACATCATTTTACACATCATTCTAAACAGCATTCTGAACATCATTCTATACATCATTCTACTCATCATACTACACATCATTCTGCACATCATTATACATCTCATTCTACGCAGCATAATTCTACACTTCATGCTCTTCATTCTACACATGATTCTACACTTCATGCTAAACATCATTCTACACATGATTCTACACTTCATTCTACACATCATTCTACACATCAGTCTCCACATCTTTCTGCACAAAATCATTCTACAGATCATTCTATACATCATTCTACATATCATTCTGCACATCATTCTACACATCATTCTGCACATCATTCTACACATCATTCTAAACATCATTCTAGAAATCATTCTATACTTCATTCAACACCTCATTCCCAATTCATTCTACACGTCATTCTGCACGTCATTCTACACATCATTCTACACTTCATTCTACAATTCATTCTACACATCATTCTAAACATCATGCTACACATCGTTCTACACAACGTTCTAAACATCATTCTACACATCATTCTACACATCATTCCACACATCATTCTACACATCATTCTATAATTCATTCTACACTTCATTCTACACTTCATTCTACACGTCATTCTAAAAATTAATTTACATATCTGCCTACTCATCATTCTAAACATCATTCAACACCTAATACTACACATCATTCTACACATCATTCTACACATCCTTCTGCACATCTTTATTGACATCATTCCACACATAATTTTACACATCATTCTAAACAGCATTCTGCACATCATCCTATACATCATTCTACACATCATACTACACGTCATTCTGCACATCATTATACATCTCATTCTACACAACAGCATTCTACACTTCATTCTACACATTACTCTACACATCATTCTACACATCATTCCACACATCATTCTGCACATCATACGACACTTCATTCTACACATCATTCTACACATCATTCTACACTTCATTCTACACATCATTCTACACGTCATTCTACACTTCATTCTACAATTCATTCTACACATCATTCCACACATCATTCTACACAACATCATTCTACACATCATTCTACACATCATTCTACACATCATGCCACACATCATTCTACACATCGTTCTACACATCGTTCTACACAACATTCTACACATCATTCTACACATCATTCTACACATCATTCTGCACATCATTCTATACTTCATTCTAGAATTCATTCTACTCGTCATTCTACAAATCATTTTACATATCTGTCTACTCATCATTCTAAACATCATTCAACACCTAATACGACACATCATTCTACACATCATTCGATACATCATTCTACACATCATTCTACACATCCTTCCGCACATCTTTCTTGACATCATTCGACACATCATTTTACACATCATTCGAAACAGCATTCTGAACATCATTCTATACATCATTCTACTCATCATACTACACATCATTCTGCACATCATTATACATCTCATTCTACGCAGCATAATTCTACACTTCATGCTCTTCATTCTACACATGATTCTACACTTCATGCTAAACATCATTCTACACATGATTCTACACTTCATTCTACACATCATTCTACACATCAGTCTCCACATCTTTCTGCACAAAATCATTCTACAGATCATTCTATACATCATTCTACACATCATTCTGCACATCATTCTACACATCATTCTGCACATCATTCTACACATCATTCTAAACATCATTCTAGAAATCATTCTATACTTCATTCAACACCTCATTCCCAATTCATTCTACACGTCATTCTGCACGTCATTCTACACATCATTCTACACTTCATTCTACAATTCATTCTACACATCATTCTAAACATCATGCTACACATCGTTCTACACAACGTTCTAAACATCATTCTACACATCATTCTACACATCATTCCACACATCATTCTACACATCATTCTATAATTCATTCTACACTTCATTCTACACTTCATTCTACACGTCATTCTAAAAATTAATTTACATATCTGCCTACTCATCATTCTAAACATCATTCAACACCTAATACTACACATCATTCTACACATCATTCTACACATCCTTCTGCACATCTTTATTGACATCATTCCACACATCATTTTACACATCATTCTAAACAGCATTCTGCACATCATCCTATACATCATTCTACACATCATACTACACGTCATTCTGCACATCATTATACATCTCATTCTACACAACATCATTCTACACTTCATTCTACACATTACTCTACACATCATTCTACACATCATTCTACACTTCATTCTACACACCATTCTACACGTTATTCTACACATCATTCTACACTTCATTGTACACATCATTCTACACATCAGTCTCCACATCATTCTGCACAACATCATTCTACAGATCATTCTATACATCATTCTACACATCATTCTACACATCATTCTACACATCATTCTACACATCATTCTACACATCATTCTACACATCATTCTACAAATCATTCTATACTTCATTCAACACCTCATTCTACACTTCATTCTACACCTCATTCTACAAATCATTTTACATATCTGTCCACTCATCACTCTAAACATCATTCAACACCTAATACTGCACATCATTCTACACATCATTCTACACATCATTCGACACGTCATTCCACACATAATTCTACACATCCTTCTGCACATCTTTCTTGACATCATTCCACACATCATTTTACACATCATTCTAAACAGCATTCTGCACATCCTTCTATACATCATTCTACACATCATACTACACATCATTCTGCACATCATTATACATCTCATTCTACAAAACATAATTATACACTTCATTCTACACATTATTCTGCACATCATTCTACACATGATTCTACACTTCATTCTCCACATCATTGTACACATGATTCTACACTTCATTCTACACATCATTCTACACATCAGTCTCCACATCATTCTGCACAACATCATTCTGCAAATCATGCTATACATCATTCTACACATCATTCTACACATCATTCTACACACCATTCTACACATCATTCTACAACTCATTCTATACTTCATTCAACACCTCATTCCACAATTCATTATACACTTCATTCTGCACGTCATCTACACATCGTTCTGCACATCATTCTGCACATCATTCTGCATTCTACACATCGTTTTCAATAATCATCTTTCTATACATTCTACATATCATTCTACTCATCATTCTACACATCATTCTACACACAATTCTACACATCATTCTAGACATCATTCGACACATCATCATTCTCCACATCATTCCACACATCATTCTAAACATCATTCGACATCATCATTCTGTACATCATTGTACACATCATTCGACACATCATTATTCTTCACATCATTCTGCACATCATTCTGCACATCATTCTACACATCATTCGACACATAATTCTACACATCATTCTACACATCATTCTACACATCATTCTGCATTCTACACATCATTCCACACATCATCATTCTAAACATAATTCTTCAGATCATTCTACACATCATTCTGGACATCATTCTACATAACATTCCACACATCATTCCAGACATCATTCTAAACATCACCATTCTAAACATCATCATTCTACACATCATTCTACACATCGTTCTACACATCATGCTACACATCATTCTGCATTATAGACATCGTTTTCGATAATCGTCATTCTACACATCATTCTAAACATCATTCTACACATCATTCTCCACATAATTCTACACATCATTCGACAAATCATTCCAGTCATCATTCTACACATCATTCTAAATATCATTCTGTATCATCATTCTGCACATCAGTCTACACATCATTCTACACATCATTATTATACACATCATTCGACACATCATTGTGCACATCATTCTACACATCATTCTACAATCCTTCTACCTATCATTCTCGACTTCATCATTCTATAGATCATTCTGCACATCATCATTCTACACATCATTCTACACATCATTCTACACATCATTCTAGACATCATCATTCTGCACATCATATTACACATCATTCTACACATATTATGAGACATCATTCTTCTCATTGTTCTGCACTTCGTTCTACACTTCATTTTAGTCATCATTCTACAATCATTCTACATATCATTCCAAACATCATTCTACACATCATCATTCTACACATCATTCTATACATCATTCTACACATCATTCTAGACATCATCATTCTACACATCATTCTACATATCTTGCTACAGATAATTCTACACATCATATAACACATCATTCTACACATGATTCTACACATGATTCTACACATAATTCTACACGTCATTCTACACATTATTCTACACATCATTCTACCCATCATCATGCTACACATCATTCTACACATCATTCTACGCATCATTCTACATTTTACACATCATTCCACACATCATCATTCTAAACATAATTCTACAGATCATTCTACACATCATTTTGGACATCATTCTACAGATCATCCCACACATCATTCTATCATAATTCTGCATTCTACACAACGTTTTCAACAATCATCATTCTACACGTCATTATACATATCATTCTAGACATCATTCGACACATCATTCTCCACATCATTCTACACATCATTATGCAACACCATTCTACACATCATTCTACACATCATTCTACAATCATTCTACATATGATTCCATACATCATTCTACACATCATCATTCTACGCATCATTCTGCACATCATTCTCCACATCATTCTACACATCATTCTAGAAATCATCATTTTGCACATCATATTACACATCATTCTACACATATTACGAGACATCATTCTTCTCATTGTTCTGCACTTCGTTCTACACTTCATTTTAGTCATCATTCTACAATCATTCTACATATCATTCCACACATCATTCTACACATCATCATTCTACACATAATTCAATACATCATTCTACACATCATTCTAGACATCATTATTCTACACATCATTCTACATATCTTGCTACAGATAATTCTACACTTCATTCAACATATCATTCTACACATGATTCTACACATGATTCTACACATAATTCTACACATCATTCTACGCATCATTCTACATTCTACACATCATTCCACACATCATAATTCTAAACATAATTCGACAGATCATTCTACACATCATTTTGGACATCCTTCTACAGATCATCCTACACATCATTCTACACATCATTCTGCATTCTACACAACGTTTTCAACAATAATCATACTACACATCATTATACATTTCATTCTAGACATCATTCTACACATCTATCTACAATCATTCTACATATGATTCCACACATCATTCTACACATCATCATTCTACGCATCATTCTACACATCATTCTCCACATCATTCTACGCATCATTCTAGACATCATCATTCAACACATCATTCTACACATCATGCAAAACAACATCATTCACCACTTCATTCTACCCTTCAAACTACACATCATACTAGACATCATCATTCGGCACATCATTCTACACATCATATTACACATTATTCTCCACATTATACGACACATCATTCTTCACATTGTTCTACACTTCTTTCTACACATCATTCTACACATCATTCTGCATTCTACACATCATTCTACACATCATCATTCTACACATCATTCTGCACACCATTCGACACATCATTATACAATCATTCCACAAATTATTCCACACATCATTCTGTACATCATTCTATACATCATTCTACACGTTATTCTGCACATCATTCTACACATCATTCTTCTCATTATTCTACACATCATTCTGCACATCGTTCTATACATAATTCCACACATCATCATTCTCCACATCATTTTACACATCTTTCTTCACATAATTCTACACTTCATTCAACACATCATTCTACTCATAATTCTACACATAATTCTACACATCATTCTACGCATCATTCCAGACATCATTCTACACATCATTCTAACATCATTCTACGCACCATTCTGCATTCTACACATCATTCCACACATCATTATTCCAAACATAATTCTACAGATAATTCTGCACATCATTCTGGAAATAATTCTACAATCATTCCACATATCATTCCACACATCATATTACACATCATTCTACACATAATACTACACATCATTCTTCACATTGTTCTGCACTTCAATCTACACATGATTCTACACATCATTCTGCATTCCACACATCATTCCACACATCATCATTCTACACATCATTCTACGTATCATTCTACACATCGCTCCACACATCATCATTCTAAACCTAATTCTACAGATCATTCCACACATCATTCTGGACATCTTTCTACACAACATTCTACACATCGTTCCAGACATCATTCTGCACATCATCATTCTACACATCATTCTGCACAACATCATTCTACACATCATTCTATTCATCATCATTATTCACATTGTTCTACAGATCATTTTACACTACATTGTACACATCATTCTACTCATCATTCGACACAACGTTCCACACATGATTCTGCACATCTTTCTTCAATTCATCATTCTACACATCTGTCTGCACATCATTCTACTCATCATTCTACACATCGTTCTACACATCATTCTTCACATCATTCTGCATTCTACACATCGTTTTCAACATCATCATTCTAAACATCATTCTGCATCATTATTCTGCACATCATTCTACACATCATTCTACACATCATTCTACACATCATGCTACACATCATCATTCACCACTTCATTCTACACATTATTCTACACTTCATTCTCGACATCATCCTTCTACACATCACTCTACACATCATTCTACACATCATGCTACACATCGTCATTCTACACATCAGTCTACACATCATGCCGCACATCATTAGGCGAGGCATCAAATACAGTAGCAGGGAAGTTATGCTTACATTGTATAATACTCTCGTTAGGCCACAGCTGGAATACTGCTTGCAGTTCGGGGTGCCATGTTATAGGAAGTACGTGATTGCAATAGAGAGGGCGCTAATGCTGCCTTAAATTGAGAATCGTAACTATGAGTCCAGATTGGATAGCCTGGGTGTGTTCTAATTGGAACAGAGGAGGTTGCTAGGAGACTTCACTGCGGGCTACGACATTTTGAGGGGTCTGGAAAAGTCGATAGCAACGGCCAATTTCCATTTGTGGAGGGGTCAATTACGAGCAGTTTAAGGTGGTTGCTGGAAGGTTCAGAGGTGAATTGAAGCGGTGCTTCTTCACGCAGAGGGTTCTGCATTACTGGACCGAAATGCCTGGAAAAGGAGATGGATGCAAAAACCATCACCACATTTAAAATGGACATGGTTGGAACTTAAAATGGCGTAACCTGCAGGATTACGTAACTAGTGCTCTCAAGTGGGAATAGAATTCATAACCTGTTGTTGGCTGACGCAGATACGATGGTAAGTACGGCAGCGAATCGAATACGGCCATGCTGATCTCCTGTACTAGTTTCGGTCGCCTGGATGGGTCGGAGATGAATTTTCCCAGATTGTTTTTCCTCAGTTCGCCTGGGTTTTTATTTGTTTCCTGCGCCTCCCAAGAGATCAGATGGTTCGGGCTGGGTTGAAGTGTAGAATATTTTGATGGAATGGATGTCGCAGTTGTATCTGGCACACAGGATGGACTGGCTGCTATTTACCTTTCGGCCATGGTTAATTGTTCAAACGTTCAGACGTAACCTTCAGGAATGCTGACCATGAGCCGTGTTGCTTTTTTCCGCTGGCGTGGACAAGATGGGACGAAATGGCCTAATTCTGCGCCGAGGTTATCTACGTTTCTTTGTATCTATAACATTCGATGAAATAATCTAATTATTTTACCCGGTACGCTTAATATAGGGTTTACTTTAAGAATTATCAATAATTCATCGTGGAATCAATAAATGAAATGGAAATAAATACAACTGGAAATTAACTGATGTTTGATCAATGGGAGGTCAAATGATAGAACTACCTTTATCCCTGCAGACAAAAGCGCCGCACCAGGTAAGAGGACCAAAAGGATCAGAAGCTCTCAGAAAACCTTCGTGTCGCGGCATCAGTCAGAATTTGTAGCAGTGTAATTCACTTCTGTGCCCCTGTATTAGGTGCTTGGATATCGCGCTGGATTCCCACTTGATTAGAATATCCATTATATTTCGAAGAGAAATGAATGAAACACCAAAATGCAAAACTTTTTTCTTCGGTATGCAATGATTAGTGGCAATTATATTTAAAATGTACGGATATAACATGACAATGCTAAGATGGTGAATACGTATGCACTGTCGTTAAAAATATAAAAGGTCTGAGAGAAGTGTATAAAAGATTTAGTTTTATGCATTTTTGTTGCAATACTCCAATTGTCGCTTATTGAATGGAAGATATTCCAAATAAAATTGCAAAACATAAGCACCAAAATAAAATAAGTAGTTATCTTTGACCAGGTTATGCCCGACAAAATGCTTGTATTAGTATCGAGACCAGGCGAGTTATCCCTCAGGCAAAGTTTCAGCGAATGATTTAGTAAAGTATATTAACAAAAATGGAAGAGATGTGTCCATGTACTTTCTCACTTTTTGGATTTCACTTGTGTACAGAAAATTAGACGAGAAAATATGAATAGACATTCATATTCTCAAAACTTCGGTGAAATTAGCTGGGATTATTTATCCTGAAATATAGCAGGAGGCGATAGAGAACTGTGCCAGACAGACATGGCATCCACGTGTAAATTCATGACAAAGATATGGAATAAGGCAAGAGAGTTCTGTCTGAATAACATTTTGTGAGAACGTAAGTTATCCTTGAAATCCTCTATTCTGACCATAAGAAGCAGTGCCACGAATGCAGAACTGCACAGGTTTGCAAAGGAGACACTGACTGGAACTGAAAGATTACTGGACGTTTCAGACTATAATTTTGATCTGCCAGGATTTGTTCCAGTGACTTTATTTCAGTAACCATACCGAGCATTATGTGGCATTGTGTGTGTCAGTAACTATATCGAGAATTAGGTGCCATTGTGTGTCCGTAACCACACCTAGCATTAGGTGCGATGTGGTATTAACCATACCGACCATTAGGTGACTGTGTGTGTGCCAGTAACCATACCGAGCATTAGGTGACTGTGTCTGGGCCAGTAACCATATCGTGCATTAGGCGAATGTGTGTCAGCAACTATAACGAGCATTATGTGAGAATGTGTCATAAACCATACCGAACTTTAGGTAACTGTGTGTCGTTAAACATACCGAACATTAATTAACTGTGTCTCTTAGTAACCATACTGGACATTAGGTGACTGTGTGTAATTAACCATACTGAGCATGAGGTGACAGTGGATGTTAGTAACCATACCGAGCATTAGGTTATGGTGTTTCATTAACCATACCATACATAGGTGACATTGTGTGTCAATAAATATACTGGACATTTGGTGACAGTGTGTGTCCTTAACCATACCGAAAATAGGTGACAGTGTTAGGTCAGGAACAATGCCGGACATTAGTGATAATGTGTGTCAGTAACCTTACCTTCAATTAGGTGACTGTGTGTGTCAGTAACCATACTGAGCATTAGGTGAAAACAGCAGCAAAATATTGTGGATCTTGGAAATGTGAAATGGATAAGGAAAATGATGGAAATGCCCAGCAGGTCAGGCAGCACCCATGGAGAGAGTAACACAGATACGTTTCAGGTCGTTGATCTTTAGCCATCGGGTGAAAGGTCTAGTAAACCAAGACAACATTCATTTCACCAGTTACAAACGTTCTAGAGAGAGAGAGATGAGTGAAATCCATTTAATAACATTTCTCGACCAATTTCTTTGCCTGAGTTGAATTTAGAAAATTAGAAGCTTGGTAAAATGTTTCACATTCAGAATTAATAGCCAACGGCAATGTGGATAGGATAGCGAAGGGCGAGGAGAGAAACACATTTAAGCAATATATACAGAATTAATCGATGGATAGAGATTACCAGGGACTTCCACAGCTGTGTGAAATGGGACTTACTGGAGGGGTTAGGCCATGGTGGGATTTGATGAGAGAATCATTGACATTTGCAGTGCAGATGGATGCCATTTGGCCCACCGTTTCCGCTGAAAAAGAGGTACCCAATCGAATCACACTTTCCAGTTCTTGGTCCATTGCCACAAGGTTACGTCACTTAAATTGCACATCCAAGTACATTTTAAATGTGGTGAGAGTTTCTGCATCTACCACCCTTTCAGGCAGTGCTTTCCAGACCCCTATCACACTCTGTGCGAATAAACATTTCTCCTCAAATCCCCTCAAATACTCCTAAGCCTGAAGTTAAATCTTAAATATGGAAATATTAAAACCGAGGGATAGTTGGATCAGTAACAAATGTTGATCATTGATCATGGCAGTGATTGTGGAAAGGTACTTGCTGCGAGTTATGATGTGGACAGCAGAGTTTTGTATGACTTCTCGAATAGATGAGTCCAGATGTAACAAGGAAATGGATGAGTGTTTATGTAGCACAAGGCCTGATATGGTGCAGAGAGCAGACGAAGTTATGGAGCACGTAGTTGACAGGATTGGTAATTCAGAGGATGTGAGGTCGGAACTCAGCTCCGGGCCAAAGAAAAGGCAGAGGTTGCGAGCTGTAAAATTAAGCCTCAGATATTGGTCACTGAGCAGGAATAGATCTATAGATAGAAACCTGAGTTTGTGGTAAGGACCAAAGGCTTAACTGGCAAACAAAGTAATACAGTGAAATGTGATTTACACATCTAATTGCTGGATTTACAAACTTACCACGGACACCAAATTCAACCGAGATGACAGAGTAAATTACAAGAGCAGATTTACAGTTAGCCATGGTTTGCCGAGTTAATAGCTGGTTAGAGAGACTTACCCGGAACACCAAAAAACAAGCAGTGGATAGTAAATGTAGTTAAAAGCGCGAAGTGCCAATTCTATCTGTGTGTGTAATGGAATTTTATGTTAATATTCATAAAGAATGCCAAACTCCCAGATGAATCTCCTGTCCATTGCTGTAACATTCCAATTTAATGTTTTCAGATTCCAATCCATTGTTGTAATATTCCAATTTAGCTGAATGCAGATTCTGACTGCCTCTCTGTGGAGCAGTGTTCTGATTCCTCTTCGTGCCATCGGTAAAACTCCAACTGTTACTATGCGATAATGCTTTGAAAGGAATTCCTTATTAATAGATGAGGGAAACCATGCACACATACATTAGGATCCATCGAGAATGCCATTAATTGCAGTCACTGAACAAACAGCGTCAGTTAACTCGTGCAGACTGACATTAATTACAGTCACTGAACAAACAGCTTCACTTAACCCATGTCAATCCAACACTTTTTGTCCGACAGTAATGGAGCACATTTCCCCGGCCCACCATAGTGGTTATGTTACTGGACTAGTAACCTCGAGCCCAGGAATAATGTTCCAGAGCCATGAGTTCAAATCCCACCATGGCAGCAAATTCAATTAAATAAAACTGGAATTAAAAGATAGAAAAGGGAGGGGGCAACGCGGTACTGATTAAAGAAACTATTGCAGTTGTGAGGAGCGAAGATATGTTAGAGGGACCATCAAATTAAGCCATATGAGTCGAATTGAAAAATTCAAAAGGGCGATCACACTGTTGGGCGTGTAATAAAGGCCCCCAAATAGTGGGCGTGGGATAGAGGAGCAAGGAATATAGGCAAATTGCTGTGAAGTGCAAAAACAATAAGGTAATAATAGTAGGGTATTTTACTATCCAAATATTGATTTGGACAAATATAGTGTGAAAGGTATCGAGGTTGTGGAATTCTTAAAATGCATTCAAGAGAACTTTTTTAGTCAGTATGTAACAAGCACAACACGAGACGGGGCGGTTTTGGATTTTGTTTTGGGAAATGATTCTGGGCAGGTTGAAGGGGTATTAGTGGGAGAGCGCTTGGGTACCAGTGACCATAATTCAGACACATTTAAGTTTGTTATGGATAAGGTCAAGGATAGGCCTGAATAAATGTCCCAAATTTGGGAAAATATATTTTTGCTAAGTTAAGGGGTGATTTGGCCACAGAGGACTGGAAACGGCTATTTCTGGGTAAATCAATGTCGGAACAGTGGGAGGCATTGAACGAGAGATCCGGAAGGCGCTGGCCAATCATGTGCCCTTAATGAAAAAGGGTAGGACAAAAATGCCCTCACAAATTGCATCACCTCACAATTCTCTGAAATAAATTCCATCTGCCACTGCTCTGCCCAGTTTAACAGTAGATTCATATCCTACTGCAGCCCATGAATTTCCTCTTCATCATCAACTACACAGACAATTTTAGAATCGTCTGCAAACTTCTTAATCATACTCCGTTTATTCAAATATAAATCGTTGGTAGATACCACAAAAAGCAAGGGACCCAATACTGAGCCCTGTGGGTCCCCACTGAAAACATCCTTCCACTCACAAGAACATTCATCAACGATTACACTTTGTTTCCTACCTCCAAGCCAATTTTGGATTCAACTTGTCACTTTACCCTGGATCACATGGGCTTTAACCTTCATGGCCTGTTTACCATGCGGGTCTTTATCTAAAGTTTAGCTAAAGTCTATATACACTACATCGTACGCACTACAGTCATAGACCCTGTTGGTTACATCCTCAAAAAATTCAATTAGGTTAGTCAAGCACGATCTACCCTAAACAATCCTTGCTGACTCTCCCTTATTAATCCTTGCCTATCCAAATGCATATTTATCCTTTTTTTCTCGATTTTTACCAATACAATTCCCACAACTGAGTTTAGGCGGACAGGCCTGTAATTGCTCTGCATATCCCTTTTTTCCTTCTTAAACAAGGGTACGACGTTAGCAGTCCTCCAATCCTCCGGCACCATGCGCATAACCAAAGAGGACTAGAAAATCATGGACAAGGCCTCTGCTAATGCCTATTTTACTTGGCTCAACACCCTGTGATGCATTTCATCCGGGACTGGGATCTGTCTACTTTCGAAGCTGCTAAACCTCTTAACACTTCCTCTCTCACCATATTTATTTCATCCAGAATATCACACTCCTCTTCGTTGGCACTATCTATATGAACTCTTCCCTTTGTGAAAAGAGACGCAAGATATTCGTTAAGAATCCTACCAACATCTTCCACCTGCGCACAACATTACCCCCATGAACTCTAATGGGCCCTATGCTTTCCTTACTTAACCTCTTATTAATAATATCGTTATAGAAGATGTTAGAGTGTTCCTTACATTTAATACCCAAGACACTTTCGTGCTCACTCTTACCTTTCCTAATATCCTTTTTAATTTTGACTCTTAACTTTCTATATTTCTCGAAAAATTCTAAAGTATTAAGCTGTTGAAATGTAACATAAGCGTCCTTTTTTGCAAAATCCTCGCCTGTAAGTCTCTAGACATCCAGGGGGCTCCAGAATTATTCTCCCAGCTTTTTATATAAGGGCACATGTTTGGCTTCTAACTTCCGGATCTCCTTCTTGAATGCCTCACACTGTTCCGACTCCGAATTAGCCACAATTAGCTGTTTCCAGTCCACAATGGCCAAATCACTCCTTAAGTTAGCAAAATTAACTTTTCTCCAATTCAGAACTTTTATTGCAGGCCTATTCTTCTCCTCATCCATAACCAACTATAATATCACTGAATTATGGTCACAGGCACCCAAATACTCCACCACTAATACCCCTTCAAACTGTCCAGCTTCTTTCCCCAAAACTAAATCCAAGACCACCCGCTCTCGTGTTGGATTTGCTGCATACTGACTAATATAGATCTCCTGAATGAATTTCAATAGAATGGCAACCTCTATACCCTTCACATTAAATGTGTCACAATCAATATTCGGATAGTTAAAATGCCCTACCGTTATTACCGTATGATTTTTAGACTTCAGCAATATGTCTACATATTTGCTCCTTCTATCTCCCTCCCACTTTCTGGAGGTCTATAATAAACTCCATTTTTTTAACTTGGACCCATATGGCCTCAGTTGATGTATCATCCAACCTCACCGCTGCAAGTGCTTATTTAATATGTAAAACAACACCGCCCCCTTTTAACCCCCTCTCGAACTTGGCTAAAAATCCTGTAGCCAGAGATATTGATCTGCCAAACCTGCTCATCTTTCAGCCAGGTTTCTGTAATGGCTATAATGCCATACTCCCAAGTGTCTACCTGTGCTCTTAGCTCATCCGCATTGTTCGCATAACTCCTTGCATTAAAATATGTACCATTCAGCATAGGAAGACCTCATTGCTTGCTGCATACTAAGCCCTGTTTCCGCTGTCTTACAGATTCGCTTTCGAGATTCTTGCTATCCAACTTCTGCTTTACTTACCTCCCTTTTGTATTCGTTCTCAGGTTCCCGTTCCCCTGCCAAGCTAGTTAAAACTCTCCCCAACAGCACTAGCAAAACTCCACACGAGCATATTGGTCCCGGCGCTGTTGAGGTGCAACATTTCTGATTTGTTCATGTCCCATTTCCCCCACAAGCGATCCCAATTCCTCAAGAATTTAAAGCCCTCCTTCCTACACCAACTTTCCATCCACGTGCTCATCATATATCTCCTTCAATTCTTCTACTCTATGGCACGTGGCACCGGTATTAACCCAGAGATTACAACCTTTGATATTCTACCCTTTATTTTTTTTCCTAGCTTCAGAAATTCTCCTTGTAGGGCCTCATTACTCATCCTATATGGACCATGTCCTCTAGCTGCTTAACACCTCACCTCGTCCCCCCCAGCGGGGTGAACTGCATCCGCTCTGTGACATCCTTGACCCTGGCACTAGGGAGGAACAGAAACATTCGGGAGTCATGTCTATGTCCGCAGAATCGCCTGTCTGTTCCTCTAACTATACAATCCCCTATGACTAGGGCGCTTTATTCCTCGGCACTCCCCGCTGTGCTGCTGGGCCAGCCGTGGTGCCTTGGAATTGGATCTGGCTGCATTCCCCAGAGGCACCATCGTGCTTACTAATATTCAGAATTGAATATTAATTTGAAATCGAGATGGACTCACGGGGGTCTCCTGCACTACCTACCTGGCAAACGTATTCCGTCTGGTGGTCACCCACGTCCCTTCCACCTGCACGCCTTTAAGCTGCGGAGTAGCCACCTCCGGAAACGTGCTATCCAGCTAGTTCTCTGCCTTACGGATGTATCTTATTGACTGCACCCGCTGCTGCAGCTCAGAAACACCGAGCTGTAGCAATGCAAGCTGGAGACACTTCCTACATACATGTATGTCCAATATATTACCAACTATCCCATGAACCATTATTTTGTTCCATTACATATTGTGGCAACTTGTCGATATATTTCTGAAAATCCAAATCCACTGGTTCCACTCTTATCAATTCTGATAGTTACAACCTCAAAATATTCTAACAGATTTGACATATCTGATTGTCCTTTCATAAATCCGTGTTGATTCTGCCCAATCCTATTATTATTTTCGAAGAGCCCTTTTACCATTTCTTAACAATAGAATCAACCATTTTCACTATGGCTAATGTCAAGCTAACTGGCCTATAATTCCCCGTTTTCTCTCTCCCTCATTTCCTAAACAGCAAGATGACATTTACTACCTTGCAATCTGCAGGAATTACTTTACGATATATTGAAGTTTGCAACATGGAAACCAATGCAACCCGTATCTTCATAGCCAACTCTAAAAAACCATTGCATGTCGGCCATCAGGTCTAGAGAATGTCTCGGCTTTCAGTCCCGATAATATCTCCAGTACTATTATTTCTAATTATTATATATTTTAGTTGTTCATTCTTGCTAGCCCATTGGTTCTCCACTATTACTGGGACCTTTTTTTGCGTCTTCCATGAAGGCAGACAGACACATCTTGTTTAATTTCGATATAATTTTCTTATTCCAAATTTTAATTACTCCTGTCTCAGCCTGTATGGGAAGCACATTTACTTTCACTAATCTTTCGCTTAATACATACCTACAGAATCTTTTACAGAATTTGGTCAAGGTCATGAACTGTGATATCTGTGAAGATTTTGATAACGGTGGTGCTTTGGTCGTGCATATGCTGTCTTTACCACTGCAATCACCTTGTGACCCTAGCACCCCCTTCTCCTCTATTAACCTCATTTATGTTTTGCAGCTCAGCCAGGAGCGCGGCCCCATACAACATTACCGAGCCCAAAAGCTGCGGTTGCAGGGCCGGAGACGGCGGAAAATCATTCATCTGGTGCTGAGGAGCCCCGATTCTCGCCCCGGCAGCTGCTGGGTGCCGTTTCCAATGATGAGCATGCAGATTTCGAGAAGCCTGCATCGCCAAGCTCCACGATATCAAGTGCTCCTGCGGACATTCCCTCATATACTACTGGGCCCAGTCACCTTGTCGCAAGGCAGCCTAGGTGTCTCCAGTACGGCACCGAGAATGCGGAGATTGGTTCGATGCAGCATGTCTGCTCCACGAGCAGCTGATCTGAGCGGCGACATAGAACACTTGTTCCGCAAGAATATTGACATCGGTCAGCAGATCCTATAGACAATGGGGGCACATCCCAAAAAATGGCTAGCATGTCTGCCACCTTGTGCTATTACGTGCCATGGATGGTGGCGTCCCTGAAGGTGATAGCCACGAACACAGGTGGCAGAGTTCTCCCAGTGGTCTCGAGGCCCGACAATGGACTCCAAGGTGCCGCAAGACGATTGCCAACGTCACATGAGTGCCACCAGGAAGATCTTGCTTCTGGCTAGGTGCACTTTCTCACCTTGGGACGGTCCTCTCCCATATCCATCCAAACAGCGGTCCTGCCGTCCACCTCCGCAATGAAACAGCGCCTGAGGAGCTCCTCGGCCAGGAGGCTTGGACTCAGCAGGGGAAGTGGAAAAACTAAAGGTGACTTGGTGAAACGGTGAGGTGGGGGCATCGGAATGTGATGTGCATGGCCGCGGATGTGGTCTTAGTCAGAGTATTTAATGCAATTGCCGCTATTTTGTTGGGAGGTTTGGTGGAGGGGATGTATCTACTTTTTTTATTTGTGTTGCGAAGGTTTGGAAATTTTCAACATTGAATGAATGTTATAAAAGCTATTAATTTGTTGTGGGTTGGGTGGGGAAGTGGGGAAGTGAGGAAGAATTCTGTATGCTTTCTCAACCATCTTTTCCACCTTGCCTGATATTTTCAGGGATCTGTGTACAAACGCTGCAAGGTCCCGCTGTTCATCAACACTATTAATTCCTCCCAAAATGCATCAGATTAAACTTCTCCGAAAGAAATTCCATTTGCCACTGGAGTGTCCACCAGATCATTATACTGATATCCTCTTGCAGTCCATGACTTTCCTCTTCATTCACAACCAAACAGACAATTTTAGTATCATGTGCAATCTATTAATCATGCTCCCGATATTCAAATGTAGATCATTGATATCTACCACAAAAGCAAGAGATCCAGTACTGAGCCCTGTGCGACACCAGTGGAAACATCCTTCATGTCACAAAAAGATCCATCAACCATTAAATTTTGCTTCCTTCCTCGAAACCAAATTTTGATTCACGTCGTCACTTTGCTCTGGATACCCGGAAGCCATGGGCTTAACATTTGTGACCAGTCTAACATATGGGACGTTATGAAAAGCTTTGCTAAAGTCCTGTACACTACATCGTATGCACTACCCTCATCGAAACTCTAGGTTACCTCCTTAAAAATTCAAACAAGTTAGTCAAGCATGACCTATTTTAACAAATCCGTGCTGACTGCCCCTAATTAATCTTTGCCTTTCCAAATGTAAATGTATACAATAATTTTCCCATCACTGAGATTAGGCTGTCAGGCCTGTAATTATTTGGCCGATCTCATTCTCCCTTATTAAACAACGGTAGCACCATAGCAGTCCGCCAGTCCTCCGGCACCATGCACAAATCCAAAGAGGACGGGAAAGTAATGGTCAAGGCCTCTGTTATTTCCTCTTTTACTTCGCTCAACAGACTGGGTAGCAATTCATCCGGGCCTGGGTAATTATCTACTATCAAAACTGCTAAACCCCTTAATACCTCCTCTCTCATTATGTTTATTTCATCCAGAATTTCACACTCCTCGTTGACAGCAGTATCTGCACTTTCATGTTCCTTTCTGACAACAGACGTAACGAATTGATAAAGAACCATGCCAACATTTTCCGCCTTCACACATAGATTACACTCATGGTCTGTATTAGGCACAACCCTTTCTTTAGTTATCCTCTTGTTCTCAATATATTTATAGAACGTCTTTGCGGTTTCCTTAATTTTATTGCCAAAAAATGTTCATGTTGATAAAGATTTGCAAGATTTCACCCCAAATTCTATTACACTGATACTCTTGCTCTCAGCCTGGTACAAGTTTTTCCTGTTTACATCCTTCCTCACAGTGAACGTAGTAACGATTGTGATCCTGTTTCGGAGAAAGTGCGGTCTCTCTAAATGTGCCACTCGCTACCTTGTGGCCATGGCAGCGGCTGATCCACTGGTCATTATCCTCGAACTGATATTGAGGCACAATCCGATTGTTTATCGGCTACATTTCTATTTCCTGTTCTCCCTCCCCATGTAATATCCACGCTGTCCTGGTTTATGCAGCCACAAACTGTTCTGTCTGGTTCACTGTCACTTTCACCTTTGAACGATTTGTGGCGATTTGTTGCCAGAAGCTGAAGACCTAATATTGCAGCGGGAAAACGGCGGCTGTAGTTCTAGGAACAGTGACTGTGATGAGCTGCTTAATAGACATTTTCTGGTATCTTATGCTGTCAGATACATATCAGCTATTTAGTAAGCCCTGGTTTTGTAGTATACAAAACAGAATAATGAGTCCAACGTTCTGGGGAACAATTGAGTTCCTGCATTACATCCTCACCCCGTGTGTCCTATTTGTGGTCATCGTGCTGCTCAATTCTCTCACCGTCAGACATATTTTAGTGACAAGCAGAGCCCGCAGGAGATTCCGGTATCCCAGCAATGGGGAGAGTCCCACAGACCCAGAGAAGGAGAGCCGCAGGAAATCTATCATTTTACTGCTTGTTATCTCGGGGAATTTCATCCTGTTATGGTCGGTGCATATGGTGCATTCTCTGTGGGGCTCATTGCGCTGGTTCGATGCTTGGCTGAAATATCTACCGTTTTATGTGAGGGAATTGGGATTCATGCTGCAGCTGCTGAGCTGCTGCACAAACAGGGTTATTTATTGCGTGACACAGACTAAGTTCAGAGAGCAGTTGAAGAATGTAAGGAAATATCCCTTTACATTGATTGTGAAATTCATTAACGATGAGAAGCAGCGGAAACTCTGCAGTCTCCGACTCCCTGCTTCCTGATATTGTGATCGAGTCGTTCTCACTGCGTGGAGCCAGTGATCTGGCTGAATATTAACACGTTCACTCACACACTGTGAATACTGGGCACCCTGTGAGGGGCCAATAATCGGGGTCAACATTAACGTGCTCACTCTCACACTCTCTACATTGCACTCCGTGTGAGGGTTCAGTGATCTGGGCGAATATTAACACAGTCATTCACAGGATGTCTGCCCTCGGCTCCGGGTGATGGGCCAGGGATCTGGGTGAACCTACTCACACACTCACAGAGTATCTAAACTGGGCTCCCTGTGCGGGGTATGACTCTCTCTCAGGCCCCTCTGGAACGGCCTCTCTGCCCTACATAAACATGGATGGCCGTAACGTGCTTCATGAGTCAGTGCGACCCCTATTCGCATGAATACAGGCAGCATCTCCATTATACACTGTATAGCCCTTTGCAATATGGTATAGGCATTTCTATTTATCATGTCCATTTATTAAAAATTATAACACTTTATAATGCTTTAAAATCATTCGAAAATCATAGAATCAGAGTTATAAAATTGTTACAGCATAAGAATATAAGAACATAAGAATTACGAACTGGAGTAGGCCCTCAGCCCCCCGAGGCTGCTCTGCCATAAACAAGATCATGGCTGATCTGGCCGTGGACTCAGCTCCACTTACACTCCCGCAAGCCATAACCCTTAATTCCCTTATTGGTTAAAAATCTATCTATTTGTGATTTGAATTCATTCAATGAGCTAGCCTCAACACCTTCCCTGGGCAGAGAATTCCACAGATTCACAAACCTGAGGGAGAAGAAGTTCCTTCTCAACACCGTTTTAAATTTTCTCCCCCGTATTTTGCGGCTGTGCACCCTAGTTCTCGTCTCCCCGACCAGTGGAAACAACATGTCTGCCTCGATCTTGTCTATGCCTTTCATTATTTTAAATGTTTCTATAAGATCAATCCTCATCCTTCTGAACTCCAACAAGTAAAGACCGAGTCTACTCAATCTATCATCATAAGGTAACCCCCTCATCTCCGGTATCAGCCGAGTGAATCGTCTCTGTACCCCCTCCAAAGCTAGTATATCGTTCCTTAAGAAAGGTGACCAAAACTGCACGTCGTAATTTCGGTCCGGCCTCTCCAATACCACGTATAGTTACAGCAGGACCTCCGTGCTTTTTTACTCCATCCCTCTCGCATTGAAGCCAACATTCTCCCCATTCAAATAATATTCCCTTTTACTGTTTTTTTTTCCAAGGTGGATGACCTCACATTTTCTGATATTGTATTCCATCTGCCAAAATTTAGCCCATTCGCTTAGCCTATCTAAATCTCTTTGCCGCCTCTATGTTTCCTCTACACAACCCACTTTACCACTAATCTTTGTGTCATCAGCAAATGTTGTTGCACTACACTCTGTACCCTCTTCCAGATCATCAATGTATATTGCAAACAGTTGTGGTCCCAGCACCGATCCCCGTGGCACACCACTAACTACCGATTTCCAACCCGAAAAGGACCCATTTATCCCGACTCTCTGCTTTCTGTTAGCAATTCTCTATCCATGCTAATACATTTCCTCTGATTCCACGTAATTTTATCTTCTGCAGTAATCTTTTGTGTCGCACCTTCTCGTATGCCTTTTGGAAATCTAAATACACCACAACCATCGGTACACCTCCAGCCACCATGCTCGTTATATCCTCAAAGAATTCCAGTAAATTAGTTAAACATGATTTCCTCTTCATGAATCCATTTTGCGTCTGCTTGATTGCTCTATTCCTATCTAGATGTCCCGCTATTTATTCATTAATGATAGCTTCAAGCATTTTCCCCACTACAGATGTTAAACTAACCGGCCTATAGTTGCCTGCCTTTTGTCTGCCCCCTTTTTTAAACAGAGGCGTTACATTAGCCGCTTTCCAATCCGCTGGTACCTCCCCAGAGTCCAGAGAATTTTGGTAGATTATAATGAATTCATCTGCTATAACTTCCGCCATATCTTTTAATATCCTGGGTTGCATTTCATCAGGACCAGGGGACTTGTCTACCTTGAGTCCCATTAGCCTGTCCAGCACTACCCACCCAGTGATATTGATTGTCTCAAGGTTCTCTCTTCCCACATTCCCGAGACCAGCAATTTCTGGTATGGTTTTTGTGTCTTCCACTGTGAAGACCGAAGCAAAATAATTGTTTAAGGTCTCAACCATTTCCACATTTCCCATTATTAAAGCCCCCTTCTCATCTTCGAAGGGACCAACATTTACTTTAGTCATTCTCTTCCGTTTTATATGTCGATAAAAGCTTTAACGATCTATTTATATGTTTTGTGCAAGTTTACTTTCGGAATCTATCTTTCCTTTCTTTATTGCTTTCTTAGTCATTCTTTGTTGTCGTTTAAAAAATCCAATTCTTCTAGTTTCCCACTAACCTTGGCCAACTTATACGCATTGGTTTTTAATTTGATACTCTCCTTTATTTCCTTGGTTATCGACATGGACGAAGCCCGTTCGGCCCATCACGCCCATGCCGAATCACAGCCTGTCCCACACCACCTCGCCCTTTCTCTGTAGCCCTGCAATAAATTGATTTCACCTCGAAAGGTGCGGGTTAAACATGGACAGTCAACATGGATTTGTTAACGATAGGTCGAGTCTGACTGACATTTTGAATTTTTGAGGATGTAACTTTAATTCTGGATGAGGGCTGTGCACTTGCTGTAGTGTATATGAAATTTAGCAAGGCTTCAGATAAGGTTTCACATAGCAGATTGTTCACGAAAGTAAACGCCCTTCCAGCGCAAAGTGGGAAGTCGGATCCAAAATATGCTCAGTGGCAGGAAGCAAATGGTAATGTTTGATGGGTGTTTTTTGACTGAAAGGCTGTTTCCAGCGGGGTTCCGCAGTGATCCGTACTAGGTCCCTTGCTTTTTGTCTTAACGATTTTTGAGTTGAATGTACAGATATTAATAAGAAGTTTGCACGTTATTATATAATCGGCTGTGTGGTTGATAATAAAAAAGGAAGCTGTGGATTGCAGGAAGATATCAACGAACTGGTCAGGTGGGCAGAACAGATGCCAATTGAATTCAATCCGGAGAATTATGAGGTAATGGATTTGAGGAGGGCTAACACGACAAGTGAATATGCGTCAAAAGATGAGGTACTGAAAAGTGTAGAATAACAAAGGGGCCTTGGAGTGCTTGCCCACAGGCCCTCGAAGGTCGTATGCCACTAAGATGTGACGGTAAAAAGTAATTTGTTATATTTACTTTTGTTAGCCAAGGCATAGACTATAAGAGCAGCGAGGTTATGTTTGAACTGTATAAAACAATATTTAGGCCACAACTAGAGTATTGCGTGAAGTTCTTGTCTCCATATTACAGGAAAGATGAGATTGCATTCGAGAGGGTACAGAGGAAGATGTATACGAGAGATGCTTGGATTGGACAATTGTGGCCATGAGGGAAGTTTGGATAGGTTGCGTTTGGTTACATTAGTAAAGAGGAGGCTGAGGAGCGTCGTTATTCAGGCGTATCAAATTATGCCCCCAAAAGTTTGTCACCATCCTCTGCCTGCTCTACGAAGGCATGGAAGCAGAGATTCTGACCAACGGACCCATCACAGACCCAACCCACGGCCAGACCGGGGTCAAGCAGTGCTGCGTCATCGCGCCAACACTCTTCTCGATCTTGCTCGCTGAAATGATCCACCTCACACTCAACAAGTTCACCACATGAGTGGAAATTAAATACAGAACCAGGTATATACTTGTTCAACGTTCGACAACTGCAGGCCAGAATCAAGACCATCCCAATCTTTGTCGACGAACTAAAATATGCGAATGACACTTGAGTCTGTGCACATTCAGAGACTGAAGGGTCAACAACGAAGCGGCATCGATTCATATAACTTCAGTGAATTTTAGAGGAGATATGAGAGGAAATGTCTCCACCCAGATGATGGTGGGGGTATGGGGCTAATTGCCTGAAAGGCTGATAGTGGCAGAATCACTCATCACATTAAACGAGTTATTGGATGTGCTTTTGGAGTGCTGTAAGTTACAGGGCTACGCACCATGAGCTTTAAAGTGGCATTAGTCTGGATAGCTTTTAGTCGGCGGCCCGGACACAATGGCCCAAAACTGCCTCCTTCTGTGCTGTAAATTTCTGTTTTTCTATGATAATCAAACTTTCTTTTGAGTCTGCCTCCACCATCCTTTCTGACAGTGCATTCCACATCCTAACCACTCGCAGCATAAAACTTTGGTTCTTTTGCCAATAACGTTAAAATTGCGCTCTCTGCTTCTCGACCATTCCGTAATTTTTCTCTATCTACTCTTTCTGAATTCCTCGTGAATTTGCAGATTTCTATCAAATCTGCTCTCAATCTTCGCTGCTCCAAGGCGAGCCAAGCAAGCTTTTCCAGACTATCAAACTAACTGAAGTCCCTCATTCCTGGAATCATTCTCGCACAATCTTCGCTGCACCCTTTCGATGGTCTTCACATCTTTCCTAAAGTGCGATGTCCAGAATTGTACACAGTACTCCATTTGGGGCAGAACCAGTATTGTATACAGGATCATCATAATTTCAAATGTTTGCATCATATACCTCTATTTCTGACGTCCACGATCCCAGAAACATTTTCAACCGCTTTTCCAACCTGCCTTGTGAACTCACATCCAAGTCAATAATATAGATCAAGAAAAGCAGTGGTCCTAGAACCGACCCCTGCGGAACACCACTGTGCAGCTTGCTCCAAACGGAAAAACAACCGTTCACCAGGACGCTCTGTTTCCTGTCACTTAGCCAATTTATTATCCAGGATGCAACTGTCACTTTTAACTCATGGGCTTCAAACTTGCTGGCAAGTCTATTATGTGGCACGTTGTCAAAATATATTTTAGTAATCAATGTACTGATCAAAAAAGTTCTTCTGATCACATTCAGAAATTCGGCCGCTTCTCTGCCTTTTACACCATTACAATTGCATTGCATATTTGTACAGTGAAGTCAACCGTTTTTACTTACCTATAGTTCTTGCTGCACTCTGTATGGCTCTGTTGAATTGCTCCTCCGTATCTTTCCCACTCTTTGGTGGTCTATATAATAAGCCTTGTAGTTTAATGGCAACTCTATTATTTCTCAACTCTACTCATTGACCCCTTCAGGATATCTTCCCTCTCCAGTACTGTAACATTCTCCTTAATGAATAGTGCCTCACCATATCCTATCTTTAGTTACCTATTTTTCCGGGAATTTAACCAGATATATGTAAAATCCAATCCTGTCCTTTGCTCCAGCTCCCAGTTATTGCCACAATATCATATTCCCATGTCTCTATTTGTGCCTGCAGCTCAATTACCTTGTTTACGACACTTCGTGTTTTCACATACATACACTGTAACTGCCTCTTAGACCATGCTTGTATTCACTTTTCGACTGACCCAAACTAATACCGTACTATTTTAGTGCTCTCTGCCACTCCCATTACTGTGAGAATTTTCACCACCCTTTCTAATGTTACATGCTGGTGCCCACCCCACATCCAGATTAGTTAATTCCCTCTCAAACAGCACCAGCAAACCTCCTTGCGAGGGTACTGCTCCCTGCTATGATGAAGTGCAACCTGTCCTGATTGTTCAGGTCCCACCTCCCAAGAATA
This sequence comes from Pristiophorus japonicus, assembly GCF_044704955.1. Taxonomy (NCBI): domain Eukaryota; kingdom Metazoa; phylum Chordata; class Chondrichthyes; family Pristiophoridae; genus Pristiophorus; species Pristiophorus japonicus. Next base: position 2,300,462 of record NW_027252779.1, read on the forward strand.
TATCCCAATGCCTCAGAAATCTAAAGCCCTCCCCCCTGCACCATCATTCCTGGCACACATTCATCGGCTCTATCCTTCTATTTCTGTACGCACTCGAGCATGACGCCGGAAGTAAACCAGAGATTACTTTCTTTGAGGTCGTGCTCTTTAATCTCTCTCTGACCTCGCTAAAATCTACCTTTGTCTTTGGTACTGATATGAACTGCGGGCTCTGACTTTACACCCTCTCCTCTAAGAATGTCCTGCAGCCGCTCTACACCTTCCTTAATCCTGGCACCTATTAGGCAAAATACCATCGTGGAATCACATCTGTGCTCGCAGAAACGCCTGTCTTCTCCCCTGATTATAGAATCCCCTGCCATTTTTGCTCTTCCACTCTTCTTCCTCCCCCCTATGCAGCTGAGCCACCCGCGCTGTCGTGTACATGAATCTGGTTGCACTGCGCAGAGACACTATAGCCTCAAAAGTACTCAGAATAGAATACTGGTTGGAGAGCGAGATGCACTCAGTGGATTCTTATAATACTTGCCTCGTCGTCTTTGTCTCTCTGGCGGCCACCCATTCCCTCTCTCTCTGAACCCTCTTCAGCTGTGGGCTGATCACTTCAATAAACATGTTATCCACGTTGTTCTCAGCCTCAAAAAGGCACAACAGTGGCGCCAGCTGCTGCTCAATCTCGGAAGTTGAGAGCTCGAGGTCCTCCAGCTGACGACAATTCCTGCACATGTTTGTGCCCCGGACATGGGAAGCGCCAGTACTTTCCACTGGACTGAGCTGGACTGCACTGTCTCTATTTAATAGTGTAAGAATTAGCTTAGAAGTAATGAACTTAAAGCTTCTAAATAAAACACTCACCACGTACTCTCCAATCAGTTTCATCCCTTTTGTTGACGTCAGATTTGGTATTTCACTCTGACTTCACTCTTTCAACTTCAGCTTGTGATGAATTGCTCGCAGCTCTCCTGTCGTTCCACATCTCGCCGCGTCCGACCTCGAGCCTGAAGCACGCTTTAGCCCACATCCCATCTCGCCGAGATCAAACCACCTTTGACAAGCAAGACCTATCTTTCACAAATCAATGCTGGCACTCTCTGACCAACTGAAAATGTCCTTAAATTTAGATTCTAGCAATTTCCCTACAGCAGATAGTAGAGTAACTGTTATATAATTCCACGGTTTCCATCTCTCACCAGTTTTAAATAGCAGATTGACTTGTGCAAGCTAGCAATCTAAAATGATGGTCGCCAAATTACGAGAACTTTGGAAAATAAGAGAGAGAGAGAGACATAAAACAAGAGATGGAAAGAGAGAGAGATGGCGGAAGGGAGAGAGAGAGAAGGTGGGAGGGAGATGGAGTGATAGAGAGCGACTTAGACAGAGAGAGAGAGAGAGAGGCATAGATGGAGAGAATGTCTCAAAGGAACTTTAATTTATATCTGACCAATGCTGTACCTGGCCTGGATGTGTTTGATAGAGCAGTTTACATAAAAACGTAAGAACATAAGGATTGGGAGCAGGAGTCGGCCATACGTTTCATCGAACCTGTTCCACCATTCAACTCCACTTTAGCGCTCGATAACCTTATCCGACGATTCCCCTAGACTCCAAAAATATTTCTATCTCGGCATTGAATATATTCAGAGACTCAACTTCCACAGCCCTCTGGGGCAGAGAGTTCCAAAGATCCAAAACACTCTGAATGCAGAAAAACCTCCTCAACTGTGCCTGAAATGGTCGACCACTAATCGTGAGCCTGTGACTCCTAGTTATAGACACTCCAGCCAGGGAAAACAACCTTTCAGCATCTACCCAGTAATTCCCCTTCGGAATATTGCATGTTTGAATGAGGCCACCTCTCAATCTTCTAAACTCCAGAGAATACAGTTCAATGTTATAATGTCTTTCATCATAAGGAAGCCCTCTCATCCCAGGAATCAATCTAGTGAACCACCGTTGTGCCGCCTCCAAGGGACGGATGACATTTCTTAGAAAAGTTGATCCAAACAGTACGCCATGTTTGGTCTCACCGGGACTGTGTCCGATTCTAGAAATGCGACTTTACTCTTGGACTGCAAACCACCTGCACTAAAGGACAGCATGCCATTTGCCATCCTTATTGCTTGTAACTGCATGCTAGCTTTCTGTGTTTCTAGCACGAGGACAACCACATCTCTCTGAACAATAACATTAAAAAATATTCTGAGTTCTAATTTTTCTACCAAAGTTAATTAACTCACATTTCCCCACATTACACTCCAGCTGCTTAATTAGGCTATTCCTATCCGTTGGCAATATTTAGAATGCAGAAGTAGTTTTACTCTGTATGTAACCCGTGCTGTACATTCCCTGGGACTGGTTGATTGGACTCTATGGAGGGAGATAGGAGCAGGGTGGTTAAGAAGGAACCAGTGTTTGTGGTGCATTGAGATTACCCGAAGGCAATCGATAAACTGCCACATCAAAGGTTACTGCACAAGATAAAAGTTCACAGCGTTGTGGGTAATATATTACCATGGATAGAGGATTGGCTAACAAACAGAAAACAGAGAGTAGGGATAAGTAGGTAATTTTCGATTGGCAAACAATGACTGGTGGGGTGCCTCAGGTATTGTTGCTGGGTCCTCAACTATTTACAATCTATATTAATGAATTGGATGAAGGGACAGTGTATAACTTAGCCAAGTTTTCTGATGAAAAACAGATGCATGGGAAATGAAATTGTGAGGTGTTTACAATAAATATGCAAAGGGATTTAGACATGCAAAGTGAGTGGGTAAAAATGTGACAGATGGAGTATAATGTCGGAAAATGTGAGGTTATCATCATTTGTTAAAAAAATAGAAAAGCAAATTATAAATTTCAATGGAGAAAAATGCAAAGTGCTGCAGTACAGAGGGACCTGGTGTCCTTGTGCATGAAACACAAAAAAATACTATGAAGGTACAGCTGGTAATCAGGAAGGCAAATGGAACCTTGGCTTTTATTGCAAAGTTGGTAGAGTATAAAATAAGCGATGTCCTGCTATAACTGTACAGTGTATTGGTAAATACTGCGCACAGTTTTGCTCTCCCTATTTAAGGAAGGATATACTTGCATTGAGGCTGCTCAACGAAGGTTCACTAAGTTTCCGGAGATGAGTGGTTTGCATTTTGACGATAGATCGAGTAAGTAGTGCCTATACACATTGGAGTTCAGAAGAATGAGAAGTGATCTTATCTAAACTTATAAAATAAAGACAGGGCTCGACAAGGTGGATGCAGAGAGGATATCCCCACTCATAAGGGAAAATAAAACTTGGGGACATAGTCTCAGAATAAGGGAACCACCATTTAAAACTGATATCAGAAGGAATTTCTTCTCTCAGAGGGTTGTATAGCTGTGGAATTATCTACCCCAGAGAGCTATGGAGGCTGCATCATTGAATATATTCAAAGCGGAGATAGACAGATTATTGAGCGGTAAAGGAATAAAGGGCTATGCGGAGCGGGCAGGGAAGTGGAGCTGTATCCATGATCAAATCAGCCATGAACTTATTTGATCGTAATGAATGGCGCAGCAAGATCGAGGTGCTAAATGGCAGGCTCCTAATTCTACATCTTATTTTTTTATGTCCTTATGGGATTTAGCCTGTATCTCACTACTTGCTGTTACTGCCGTGGGAATGTTTGACTGGAAACTTTTGAAGGAGCTTAACTCTCTATCTAAATGGTGCTGTAACTGCGCTGCGAATATTTGATTTGACAGTGTCGATTGAGATGTAATCTGTGTCAAACCCTTGCTCAAATTATCCAGCGAGTGTTTGATGTGAGAGTGTAGAGTGAGCTTTGCTCTTTATCTAACCCGAGCTGTACCTGCATTGCTAGTGTTTGATGGGAGAGTGCAGAGCGACCTTTACTCTCTATCTTACCCGTGCTGAAGCTATCCAGGGAGTGTTTGATGGGACCGTGTTGAGGGATCTTACTCTGAATGTAACCGGTGGTTTAACAGCCCTTGGATTGCTTGATGCGATTTCGAGGAGGTAGCTTTTCTCTAGAACTTACCGGTGCTAAATCTATCCAGGGAGTCTTTGATGGGACAGTTTAGCTTCAGCTTTAGTCTGTCTTTAACCCGAGCTGTACCTGCACTGGAAGTATTGATTGGGCAGTGTAGAGTTAACTTTACTTTTTATCTAAGCCATGCTGTCCGTGTCCTAGTAATGCGTGATGGCACAATTTAGAATGAGCTTTACGCTGAACATAATTAGCCCTGCGAGAGTTTGATGGGACAGTGGAGAGGGATCTTTATGTATGTAATAGCCGTGCTGTACCTGCTCTGCGACTGTTTAATGGGGAAGTCTCGAGGGAACATTGCAATGAATGTAACCGGTGCTTTACCTGCCATGTGATTGCTTGATGCAAAATCGGAAAGGGAGCTTTACTTTGTATCCAACCCGTCCTGTAACTGCACTCGAAGACTTTGATGAGACAGTGTAGAGGGAGCTTTACTCTGTATCTAACCCGTACTGAACATTTCCTGCGACTGTTTGTTCGACAGTGTAGGGGGAGCATTACTCTAAATGGAAACCGTGCTCTGCCTGCCCTGGTATTGTTTGATGCGAGTGAGCAAGGGAGCTTTACTTTGTAGCTAAACCCCTGGTCGACCGGCCTTGAGAATTTTTGATGGGGACACAGCAGAGGGAGCTTTATAGTATCAGAGAATCATCGATATTAGCAGCACAGCAGGACGCCATTTCGGCCCATCCTGTCCGCGTTGGGCGATCAATCTCAATCCAGTCTAATCTCACTTTCCAGTTTTTGGTCCGTAGCCATGTAGGTTATGTCTCTTTTAGGGCGCATCCAAGTATGTTCTAAATGTGGTGAGGTTTCTTGCCTCTCAGGCAGTGATATCCCGACCCCCACCACTCACTGGGTGAAGACATTGCCCCTCATATCTCATCATATCTCCCACCAATTACTTTAAATCTATGCCCCCTGGTTGTTGACCACTCTGCCAAAGGAAACCGATCCTTCCTATCCACTCTATCCAGCTGCTCATAATTTTACACAGCTGAATCAGGTCTCCCCTTAGCCTCCGCTGTTACCAACAAAATAGATCCAGTATCTCCAATATTTCGAGCCCAGGCAACATTCTAATAAATCTCCTCTATTCCTGCTCCTGCCAAACAGGGTTTTATAAAGTTCAAGCATAATCTCCTTGCTCTTGTATTCAATACTTCGACTTATCAAGCGAAGTATTCCATATGCCTTAACCGAAGATTCCACTCCACCTTGTTCGACTTTGCACTCGACCAAGTTCGTCCCATTATCCGCAATTCTGCTCTCACCGTTGCTCTCGCTCTCACGCAGAAAATTACGAGTTTACGCTTGCACTCATCTTCCACCCAACCAGCCTCCAGATTCAACGGATCGTCCTGCACCTTGTCTGCCTCCTCTAGCGTGATTTAACCACAAAACTCTTCTTCTCCTCTCTTCCCATTCCAGCATTTCTGAAGAGAACGCTCATTCCGCTACACAATGGTCCATTCCACAGTCACACTTATCAGCCCCTCCCCTTCCTACCGCATCTTCCCAGGCAATTGCAGAAAATGCAACACCTGCGTTGTTATCTCCTTCCTACCCACTGTCCAGCGTCCCATACACACCTTCCAGGTAAAACATTGTTTCACTTGTATTTCTTTCAATGTGTTATACTGTATTCGCTGCTCACCATGTGATCTCCCCTGCACTGGTGATAGCAGGCACAGATTGGGTAATCACTTTGTGGAGCACCATGGTTCATGCAGCAAGCTTGACGCTGAGCATCTGGTCACAAGGTATTTTAATTGTCCGCTCCACTCCCCCTCTGAGATCGACGTTCTTGCTGAAATGAAGCTCAACGTAAGCGCTGTGAACGGCACCTCATCTTTCGATTCGGCACTTTACATTCATCTGTCCTCAAGATTGAGTACAACAACTGAAGTTCATGAAGACTGCTCCCATTTTTTGGACACTTGCTGTTGTTAATGATTCTGCTGTTCCCATTTAGTGATCCAGTAGACCCATCTTTTGTTTCTTTCCTTGTCCCAATGTTATCCCCTAGTGCTTTGCACAATCAATCCCTTGATTCATTTCATCTCACCCGCATTCCACCCTGTCACAGATCTTCCTCTTTGTTCCTTCCCCAGCCCCCACCCGTTTCCCTGCCTCTCTACCTGTTTAAAACCTGCTACAACTCCAACTATCGCCAGTTGTGAAGATTAGTCATCGAGCTGACAGGTTAAATTCACTTCGCTCTCCAGAAATGCTTTCTGTCCTGCTGAATATTTCCAGCAATTTCTGTCTGAATTTCGAATTTTCAGCACTGCAAGTACTTACCATTGGAAATATTGACATCAGCTCGGTGGGTGTGAGGCACGGTAACCAAGCGGCAAGGGCTCCGTCTTATAAACTATAAAGCACAGAATAGTCCCCTTCGCATGAATTCATAAAATGTTGCTTTAAACCTCCTGTTGCGCCTAAAGATTTCAAATTGAATCTAAATCTGCCAATCCATGTGCATGAAGATACAGTGAATCTCTTGCATGGGTCGGAGATCGATGCTGCTTCCTGCGTCTCTGCGTCTCTGCTCCCAATCTGTAACCAGCTGATCCTCTCTGCTCCCGCTCTGTAACCAGCCGCTCCTCTCTGCTCCCACTCTGTAACCAACCGCTGCTCTCAGCTCCCACTCTGTAAACAGCCGCTCCTCTCTGCTCCCACTCCGTAAAGAGCCACTCCTCTCTGCTCCCACTCTGTAAACAGCCGTTCCTATCAGCTCCAGCTCCGTCAACAGCCCCTCCTCTCTGCTCCCACTCTGTTACCAGCCGCTCCTCTCTGCTGCAACTCTGTAACAGCCGTTCCTCATTCTCTGCCTCTGTAACCAGCCGCTCCTCTCTGCTCCCACTCTGTAAACAGCCACTCCTCTCTGCTCCCACTCTATAACCTGCCGCTCCTCTCTGATGCAACTCTGTAACCAGCCGCTCCTCATTTTCTGCCTCTGTAACCATTCGCTCCTCTCTGCTCCCACTCTGTAAACAGCCGCTCCTCTCTGCTCCCACTCTGTAAACAGCCGCTCATCTCTGCTCCCACTCCGTAAAAATTCGTTCCTCTCTGCTCCCACTCTGTAACCAGCCGCTCCTCTCTGCTGCAACTCTGTAACCAGCCGCTCCTCATTATCTGCCTCTGTAACCAGTCGCTCCTCTGTGCTCCCACTCCGTAAACAGCCGCTCCTCTCTGCTCCGACTCCGAAACCAGCCGCTCCTCTCTGCTCCCACTCTGAAACCAGCCGCTCCTCTCTGAAACCACTCTGTAAACAGCCGCTCCTCTCTTCTCCCGCTCCGTCAACAGCCCCTCCTCTCTGCTACCACTCTGTAACCAGCCGCTCCTCTCTGCTCCCAGTCTGTCGACAGCCACTCGTCTCTGCTCCCACTCTGTAACCAGCCGCTCCTCTCTGCTCCCACTCTGTAAACAGCCGCCCCTCTCTGCTCCCACTCCGTAAAAATTCGTTCCTCTCTGCTCCCACTCCGTAAACAGCTGCTCCTCTGTGCTCCCACTCTGTAAACAGCCGCTCCTCTCTGCTCCCACTCTGTAACCAGCCGCTCCTCTCTGCTGCAAATCTGTAAACAGCCGCTCCTCTCTGCTCCCAGTCTGTCAACAGCCACGCCTGTCTGCTCCCACTCTGTAACCAGCCGCTCCTCTCTGCTCCCACTCTGAAACCAGCCGCTCCTCTCTGCTCCCACTCTGTAAACAGCCGCTCCTCTCTACTCCCACTCCGTAAAAATCCGTTCCTCTCTGCTCCCACTCTGTAAGCAGCCGCTCGTCTCTGCACCTGCTCCGTCAACAGCCCCTCCTCTCTGCTCCCATTCTGTTACCAGCCGCTCCTCTCTGCTGCAACTCTGGAACCAGCCGCTCCTCTCTGCTCCCACTCTGTAAACAGCCGCTCCTCTCTGCTCCCGCTCCGTCAACAGCCCCTCCTCAATGCTCCCACTCTGTAACCAGCCGCTCCTCTCTGCTGCAACTCTGTAACCAGCCGCTCCTCTCTGCTCCCACTCTGTAAACAGCCGCTCCTCTCTGCTCCCACTCTGTTACCAGCCGCTCCTCTCTGCTCCAACTCTGTAACCAGCCGCTCCTCTCTGCTCCCACTCTGTCAACAGCCACTCCTCTCTGCTCCCACTCTGTAACCAGCCGCTCCTCTCTGCTGCCACTCTGAAACCAGCCGCTCCTCTCTGCTCCCACTCTGTAAACAACCGGTCCTCTCTGCTCCCGCTCCGTCAACAGCCCCTCCTCAATGCTCCCACTCTGTAACCAGCCGCTCCTCTCTGCTCCCACTCCGTAAACAGCCGCTCCTCTCTGCTCCCACTCTGTAAACAGCCGCTCCTCTCTGCTCCCATTCTGTCGATAGCCACTCGTCTCTGCTCCCACTCTGTAACCAGCCGCTCCTCTCTGCTCCCACTCTGTAAACAGCCGCCCCTCTCTGCTCCCACTCCGTAAAAATTCGTTCCTCTCTGCTCCCACTCCGTAAACAGTTGCTCCTCTGTGCTCCCACTCTGTAAACAGCCGCTCCTCTCTGCTCCCACTCTGTAACCAGCCGCTCCTCTCTGCTGCAAATCTGTAAACAGCCGCTCCTCATTCTCTGCCTCTGTAACCAGCCGCTCCTCTCTACTCCCACTCTGTAAACAGCCGCTCCTCTCTGCTGCCACTCTGTAACCAGCCGCTCCTCTCTGCTCCCAGTCTGTCAACAGCCACGCCTGTCTGCTCCCACTCTGTAACCAGCCGCTCCTCTCTGCTCCCACTCTGAAACCAGCCGCTCCTCTCTGCTCCCACTCTGTAAACAGCCGCTCCTCTCTACTCCCACTCCGTAAAAATCCGTTCCTCTCTGCTCCCACTCTGTAAGCAGCCGCTCGTCTCTGCTCCTGCTCCGTCAACAGCCCTTCCTCTCTGCTCCCACTCTGTTACCAGCCGCTCCTCTCTGCTGCAACTCTGTAACCAGCCGCTCCTCTCTGCTCCCACTCTGTAAACAGCCGCTCCTCTCTGCTCCCGCTCCGTCAACAGCCCCTCCTCAATGCTCCCACTCTGTAACCAGCCGCTCCTCTCTGCTGCAACTCTGTAACCAGCCGCTCCTCTCTGCTCCCACTCTGTAAACAGCCGCTCCTCTCTGCTCCCACTCTGTTACCAGCCGCTCCTCTCTGCTGCAACTCTGTAACCAGCCGCTCCTCTCTGCTCCCACTCTGTCAACAGCCACTCCTCTCTGCTCCCACTCTGTAACCAGCCGCTCCTCTCTGCTCCCACTCTGAAACCAGCCGCTCCTCTCTGCTCCCACTCTGTAAACAACCGGTCCTCTCTGCTCCCGCTCCGTCAACAGCCCCTCCTCAATGCTCCCACTCTGTAACCAGCCGCTCCTCTCTGCTCCCACTCCGTAAACAGCCGCTCCTCTCTGCTCCCACTCTGTAAACAGCCGCTCCTCTCTGCTCCCACTCTGTAACCAGCCGCTCCTCTCTGCTACCACTCTGTAACCGCCGCTCCTCTCTGCTGCAAATCTGTAACCAGCCGCTCCTCTTTCTCTGCCTCTGTAACCAGCCGCTCCTCTCTGCTCCCACTCTGTAAACCTCCTCTCCTCTCTGCTCCCACTCGTAACCAGCCGCTCCTCTCTGCTCCCACTCTGTAACCAGCCGCTCCTTTCTGCTCCCGCTCTGTCAAAAGCCGCTCCTCTCTGCTCCCACTCTGTAAACAGCTGCTCCTCTCTGTTCGTACTCTGTAAACAGCTGCTCCTCTCTGCTCCCACTCTGCAACCAGCCGCTGCTCTCTGCTCCCACTCTGTAACCAGCCGTTCCTCTCTACTCCCTCTCTGTAAACAGCCGCTCCTCTCTTCTCCCACTCTGTAACCAGCCGCTCCTCTCTGCTCCCACTCTGTAAACAGCCGCTCTTCTCTGCTCCCGCTCTGTAAACAGCCTCTCTCTCTGCGCCCAGTCTGTAAACAGCCGCTCCTCATGCTCTGCCAAACGCATGTAACACATCCAATGAGACACACAGCCGCAAACACCCGGAATCCAATAATTTTACTCAGTCGGTTGGATTTAATGTTGCTGCTGTGACGCTCTGTGATTTCGGACGATGTACAAAATACGGTGTAAAATTCGAACATTTTAACTTAATTTATTGATCTTTGCTGCAGTTCCTTTCGGCTGTGGAAATGTGATTTAGTCTAAATCCTTGTGACAACAGTCCAGGAATTGCAACAAGTATCTGTCGCATTTCAACGCTGGAAATCTCAAAGCGAGAATCAAATCGCTAGACCAACGAGCCTCCGATAAAATTAAATAACGCAACTCATTGTGTATTGAAATCTCATATTCTGTCGGTAAAGAATAAAAATTTAACGTCCATCCTACCTTGCTATGTCCCTGACAGCTATCGAATTAGTCCCACTCCCCATAATCCTACAATTTTATTCCTTTTAATGGAATTATTAGTAAAGTGAGAAATGACATGAGCTGAGTATATGATATGTGGAGCAAAAGGTGAACTTGGACATTAAGCTTTCGTTAATTAACAAAACAAACAGAAGCTTACACTGTACATTCATGATTTAGATGGGGATTAAATGTTGTATCTCCAAATTTGCGGATGACACTAAGTTGAGTGGCAGTGTGAGCTGCGAGGAGGATGCTATGAGGCTGCAGAGTGACTTGGATAGGTTAGGTGAGTGGGAAAATGCATGGCAGATGAAGTATAATGTGGATAAATGTGCGTTTATCCATTTTGGTGGTAACAACGGAGAGACAGACTATTATCTGAATTGTGACATATTAGGAAAAGGGGATGTGCAACGAGACCTCGGTGTCATGGTACATCAGTCATTGAAGGTTGGCATGCAGGTACAGCAGGCAGTTAAGAAAGCAAATGGCATGTTGGCCTTCACAGCGAGAGGATTTGAGTACAGGAGCAGGGAGGTGTTACTACAGTTGTACAGGGCCTTGGTGAGGCAACACCTGGTGTATTGTGTACAGTTTTGGTCTCCTAACTTGAGGAAGCACATTCTTGCTATTGAGGGAGTGCAGCGAAGGTTCACCAGGCTGATTCCCTGGATGGCGGGATTGACCTATCAAGAAAGACTGGATCAACTGTGCTTGTATTCACTGTAGTTCAGAAGAATGAGAGGGGACCTCATAGAAACGTTTAAAATTCTGACGTGTTTAGACAGGTTAGATGCAGGATGAATGTTCCCGATGTTGGGGAGGTCCAGAACCAGGGGTCACAGTCTAAGGATAAGGGGTAAGTCATTTAGGACGGAGATGAGGAGAAACTTCTTCACCCAGAGATGGTGAACCTGTGGAATTCTCTACCACAGAAATTTGTTGAGGCCAATTCACTAAATATATTCAAAAATGAGTTGGATGAAGGACCTACTACTAGGGGGATCAAGGGGTATGGTGAGAAAGCACGAATGGGGTACTGAAGTTGCATGTTCAGTCATGAACTCGTTGAATGGCGGTGCATGCTCGAAGGGACGAATGGCCTACTCCTGCACCTATTTTCTATGTTTCTATGGTCCTAAGCATCAAATGTTCAAGGCAATAACAACGAGGATTATATTCGCATCTGCGCATTTCGCGCACAATGCATTAGCAGACTTTTGCATGAACCACGCGGCCACGACGTTTTATTGCACGAGTGTGACCAGTCACGCAGCTTTCTGCTTTTTGCATCCAAACAGCAATCCCAGCGACAAATGGAACTCAACGCTTGTCCTGCCCATGCAGCAAGTTGCAACAATCTTGAACGTGTACAACTAGCGTCTGTCAATAAAAAGTCTCCCGTTACTTCGGGTGAGGGAGGGAGCGCCGGAAATGTTATGTTGCGAAAAGATTCAAATCTGAGAAAAAGAAACGATTGACCGGGGGAATTAAACGCCCACGACAGAACTTCGTTGGTATCGAAGTCAGGCACCTTTTTCATTCACCAACGCAGGCACTGCTGCGCCACTACAGCTGTTGAGGGGAACATTTTAAGCAAAGGGCTATTGCTTCTGGAAGGCGGAATAAGCTGAGCCAACTGGCACGTTTGAATGAGTAAACTCGTTTCTACTCGCAAAAAAATAATACTTTTTCAATAAAGTAAAGATTGATATGTTGCTGTTTTCTTTCAGCAGTTGCCGCATAGGACAAAAGATAAACTGTGCGGTAATTCAGATTCGAACCGAGGTTGCTGTGATCAAAACGGCGAGTATTAATCATGATACGATCACAGCACCTCACATCAGCTATTGCAAGTTTGCAGTGACTAAAACAAAGTCACACACAGCACTGCTTGGAATTTATTGATGAGGCAAAAATTCGCCCCGCCAGAAATTATGGCAGTGGTGGCATTCGACCTCCACCCTCCAGCGACTGGAGTGTTAATCCTGAATGGCAACTTGTTATTAGCGGTAGGTAAACTTAAAAGCCATTTCACGCAGAAAGAAATTCGCCCATTGTGCGTTATGAAAAAAAATTAGGCCCCGTTGATAGTTGAACCCAAGATTGTCCTGTTTACTGTACAATGTTTTGACCAGCTAAGCCACGGAGCCAAACCTCTACTTTACTGGCTTGCCTCCATTGATTGATATCAGTCGGCTACCTGTGACTGCATTTTGGATTCGGAGGCTGTTTTGCATCTAACCATCTCCCTTGTCTATTCCGCCATCTGACCCGATTCTGCCGCTTTGCCTCCTGCGTTTATCTCAATTTCAATCAGTCGCTTGATGCTGAAGGAATTCCAATGTTTCTTTCGAACATGAACTAAATGAGAACATAATAACATAAAGAATTGGGGCAGGAGTAGTTCATTTGGCCACTCCAGCCAGTTCCGACATTCAATAAGATCATGGTGGATTTGCTCATGGACTCAGCTCCACTACCCTGTCCGCTCTCCATAATCCTTTAAACCCTCAACACTCAAAAATCTTTCTATCTCCGCATTAAACATGTTCAAAAACAAAGCCTTCACAGCTCTCTGGGGCAGCGAATTCCTACGATCCACAACCCACTGAAATAAGACATTTCTCCTCACCTCAGTTCTAAATGGGCGGCCTCTGATTCTAAGATTATGCCCTCTAGATCTAGTCTGCCCTATCAGTGGAAACATCCTCTCTGCTTCCACCTTGACAAGCCCTCACTTAATCTCATACGTTTCGATAAACTCACCTCTCATTCTTCTGCATTCCAATGAAAAGAGGCCCAACCTACTCTATTTTCCACATCTGTCAACCTCCTCATCTCTGGAATCAACCTTGTGAACCTTCTCTGAACTGCCTCCAAACAAATACAATCTTTCGTAAATATGAAAAACAAAACTGCACGCATTATTCCAGGTGTGGACTCACCAATACCCTGTACTACTGCAGCAAGAATTCCAAACGCCTTTGCAATAAAGTCCAATATTCCATTGGCCTTCCTGATCACTTGCTGTATCCGCATACTAATCCTTTTGCGTTTCATGCACAATTAACCTCATGTCCAGCTGTACAGCAGCACTTTGCAATCATTCTACATCTAAATAATAAATAGCTCTTAATATTTGCTGCATCATACTTTCCACAATTATACTCCATCTGCAAAGTTTTTGCCCACTCAATTGGCTTGTCTATTTCCGTTTGCAGATTTTGTATGTGCTCTTCACGCATGGCTTTTCACCCCATCTCTATATCGTCGGAAAACTTAGCTACGTTACACTCGCTACCTTCCTCCAAGTCGTTAATTTAGATTGTAAATAGTTTTGTCCCAGCACTGAACCCTGCAGCACCCCCTGGTTATGAATTGACATCCTGAGAATGAAACATTTATCCCTACACTCTGTTTTCTGTTCATTAGATAATCCTCAAGCAATGCTATTATATTACCCCCTAGCACGTGAAGCTTTATCTTGTGCAGTAATTTTTTTGTGGCACATTGTCAAAGGCCTTCATGAAGTCCAAATACACCACATCCACTGGTTCCCCTTCATCGACCCTGTTCGTTACGTCCTCAAAGAATTCTAGCCAATGTTCCAAACATGAATTCCCCTGCAGGAATCCATGCTGATTCTGCCTGACCTAATTTTACTTCTCCAAGTTTTCTGCTACTGCTCCTTTAATAATGGACTTCAACATCTTCCCTTCCACAGAAGCTCGGCTAACTAGTCTGGAGTTATTTGCGTTTTTATCGACCTCCTTTTTGAAATAGGGTTGTTACATTTGCTGTTTTCCAAACTGCTGGGACCATCCCAGAGTCCAGGGAATGTTGGTAAATTACAACCAATGCATCCACGATTCCTGCCGCAACTTTTCCTAATAACCTAGGGTGCATGCCATCTGGTGCAGGGGTTTTTATCAGACTTTAGTCCCATTAGCTTACTTAGTGCCACATTTTTAGTGAATTTGATTGTGTTAAGTTCCTTCCCCCCTTTAGCCCCTTGACTATCCATTGTTGGAATATTATTAGTGTCCTCTCCCGTAAAGAATAATACAAAATATTTGTTCAGAGTTTCTGCCATCTCCATCTTTCCCATTATTAACTCCGCGGTCTCGACCTATTAGGGACCAAGATTTCGCTCAGCCACGATTTTCATTTTTATATAGCTATAGAAACTCTTGCTATTTGTTTTTATATTTCGTACTAGTTTACTTTCATAAACTATCTTCCCATTATTAATCATTTTTTTGTCAATCATTGTTTGCTTTTAAACACTTCCCAATCTTCAGCCTCCCACTCGTTTTGGCCAGATTGTGTGTCCTTATTTTTAATTGGATACCGTCGCTTATTTCTTCAGTTAGCCACGGAAGGCAATCTTTTCTCTTTCACCGGTCCCTCCTCAGTGGAATATCTATTCTTGGAGAGTTGTGAAATATCTCCTTTTATGTACACCGCTGTTCATCAACCGATCATCAAGCTAATGATTGGACATGAGGTTTGGTTTTATAAAGTTAAAATAGAATTAACAAGTGTATAATGCATCCAGGACAAGACTCGAACCTGCAAACATCAATTCACATATAAATCACACACTTTATTATTTAAGTCACAGCGCATCTGCAATTAACATTCATGTAATGACGATAATGATAGATTAAAGCCCCTGATTATATTTATTTCACTTCCATTATTTACAGTACAACAGCGGATGTGAACCATTCACTGATTGAAATAAGAGAAGTCCAGAAGTCGAACCACAATCCAAGCTTTTCCTCTCGTCCTCCTTTCCAGCTTTTCTGCTGCCATCAGGAAACTTCGTTGCCTGTTGTCCTCCACAGAAAAGCTCCGAATTCACTTAAATTACCCATAGCTGAGGCTCTTAATCTATGGCGCTGACTGCATTTCAGTAAATCTCTCCCACGTCGGTGCCAAACTTTTGCTCCCGAGCTGACTCCTTGAGGAGGGTTCCCAATCCGCAATTTCGCCCGTCACCGCCGCTACCGTGTCACACATCTGCTGCAGAAATCCTGACCATGCCTTCGTTAACTCTGACTTGCCTGCTCCAACGCTCTCCTCACTGGCCTCCCACGATCTACCCTACGTAAACTTGAGGTCATTCCAAAACTCTCTGGCTGTATCCAAACCAGCATCAATCCCATTCATCCAGAACCCTGATGCTCGCTCACCAATATTGGCTCGCGCTGAAGCAATGCATCGATTTCAAAATTCTCATTGTTGTTTTCACATCCCGTTATGTCCTCGCCCCTCCAAATGTCATTAATCTCCTCCATCCCCATAACCACAGAAGATATCTGCAATCTTCGAATTCTGCCATCTTGGGCATCCCTGATACTAATCGTTCAACAATCGCGGGACATCCCTTCAGCTGCCTGAGCCCTAATCTCTGGAATTCCTAGCTAAACCTCTCCACCTCTCTCCACTACTGTAGGACGTTTTGAAACCTAGCTCTGTGACAAAGATAGTGATCATATATTCTGATTTCTACTGATGTGACTCGGTATCAAATTATAGTTTTATACTATAAGAGCATAAAAAGATAAGAAATTGGAGCAGGAGATGGTCATTTGGACCCTCGAGCCCACAACTTCAATCTATTTTATCATGGTAGATCTGATCATGGACTCATCTCTACTTCCCTTCCCACACACCACAACCCTTTATTCTCTTATCGCTCAAAAATATGTCCATCCCTGCCTTAAATATATTCGATTACCCAACCTTCACAGTTCTCTAGGACAGAGCATTCCATAGATTTACAACCCTCTGAGAGAAAAACTTTATAATCTCCGTTTTAAATGGGTGGGCACTTATTCTGAGAGTATCTCCCCTCGTTTTACTTTTCCCTATGAGTGGAAATATCGTCGCTCATTCACTTACAAGTTTCAATATCATCAACTCTCATTCTTCGGAACTGCAATGAGTATAGGCTCAAGCTACTCAACCTATCTTCATCATTCAACCTTCTCATCTCCGAAATAATTCCAGTGAACCTTCTCTGAACAGCCTCCAATGCAAGTATATCCCTCATAACAACGAATACCAAAACTGGATGCAGTACTCCTGGTGTAGCCTGAATAATAACCTGTAAATTTGCAGCGGGACTTCTCTGCTTTTATACTCTATCCCACTTGCAATAAATGCGAACATTCCAACTCCTGATTACTTGCTGTACATTCATAATAACTGTTTTGTGTTTCATGCACAAGGCCCCCAAGTCTCTCTGTACTGCAGCACTTTGCTATTTGTCTCAATTTAAATTATAATTTGCTTTCCTAATATTTCTGCCAAAATGAATAACCTCACAATATCCCACAAGATTCTACTTCTGCCAAATGATTGCCCACTCATTAGCCTCTATCTCCTTTGCAGATCTTTTATGTCTTCCTCGAAAGGCTTTCCCACCCATCTTTGTATCATCGTATGAGGGGAAGTCATAACGGGGAACAAAGAAATGCCGGATCAGTTGAACAAGTACTTTGGTTCGGTATTCACTGAGGATGACACAAACAACATTCCGGATATAAAAGTGGTCAGATGGTCTAGTAAGGAGGAGGAACTGAGGGAACTCCTTATTAGTCGGGAAATTGTGTTGGGGAAATTGATGGGATTGAAGGCCGATAAATCCCCAGGGCCTGATGGACTGAATCCCAGAGTACTTGGAAATAGCGGATGCATTGACAGTCATTTTTCAACATTCCATTGACTCTGGATCAGTTCCTATCGAGTGGAGGGTAGCCAATGTAACCACACTTTTCATAAAAGGAGTGAGAGAGAAAACAGGGAATTATAGACCGGTCAGCCTGACATCGGTAGTGGGTAAAATGATGGAATCAATTATTAAGGATTTCATTGCAGCGCATTTGGAAAGAGGTGACATGATAGGTCCAAGTCAGCATGGATTTGTGAAAAGGAAATCATGCTTGACAAATCTTCTGGAATTTTTTGAGGATGATTCCAGGAGAGTGGACAAGGGAAAACCAGTTGATGTTGTATATTTGGACTTTCAGAAGGCGTTCGACAAGGTCCCACACAAGAGATTAATGTGCAAAGTTAAAGCACATGGGATTGGGGGTAGTGTGCTGACATGGATTGAAAACTGGTTGTCAGACAAGAAGCAAACAGTTGGAGTAAATGGATACTTTTCAGAATGGCAGGCAGGGACTAGTGGAGTACCGCAAGGTTCTGTGCTGGGGCCCCAGCTGTTTACACTGTAGATTAATGATTTAAACGAGGCGATTAAATGTAGTATCTCCAAATTTGCGGAAGACACTAAGTTGGATGGCAGTGTGAGATGCGGGGAGGATGCTATGAAGCTGCAGAGCCACTTCGATAGTTTCGGTGAGTGGGCAAATGCATGGCAGATGAAGTATAATGTGGATAAATGTGAGATTTTCCACTTTGGTGGTAAAAACAGAGAGACAGAATATATTCTGAATGAAGACAGATTAGGAAAAGGAGAGGTGCAACGGGACCTGTGTGTCATGCTACATCAGTCATTGAAGGTTGGCATGCAGGTACAGCAGGCGGTTAAGAAAGCAAATGGTATGTTGGCCTTCATAGCGAGGGGATTTGAGTACTGGGGCAGGGAGGTGTTGCTACAGTTGTACAGGCCTTGGTGAGGCCACACCTAAAGTATTGTGTACAGTTTTGGTCTCCTAACCTGAGGAAGGACATTTTTGCTATTGAGGGAGTGCAGCGAAGGTTCACCAGACTGATTCCCGGGATTGCGGGACTGCCCTATCAAGAAAGACTGGAGCAACTGGGCTTGTATTCACTGGAGTTCAGAAGAATGGGAGGGGAACTCATAGAAACATTTAAAATTCTGATGGGTTCAGACAGGTTAGATGCAGGAAGAATGTTCACAATGTTGGGGAAGTCCAGAAACAGGGGTCACAGTCTAAGGATAAGGGGTAAGCCATTTACAACAGAGATGAGGAGAAACTTCTTCACCCAGAGAGTGGCGCACCTGTGGAATTCTCTTACACAGAAATTTGTTGAGGCCAATTCAACAATATATTCAAAAAGAAGTTAGATGAAGTCCTTACTACTAGGGGGATCAAGGGGTATGGCGAGAAAGCAGGAATGGGGTACTGAGGTTGCATGTTCAGCCATGAACGCATTGAATGGATGTGCAGACTAGGAGGGCCGACTGGCCTGCTCCTGCACCTATTTTCTATGTTTCTATGTTTCTATGAGCGAACTTGGTTAAATTACAACGGTCCCTTCATCCACGTCATTAATACAAATGATAAGTTGTTGACGACCCAGTACCCAGATGCTGCTTAACCCCACTAATCAACTTTTCCAAACTTACAATGCCCCATTTATTCCGACTCTCTGTTTTTTGTTATTTAGACAATGCTAATACATTACACCCAACCCCATGAGCTTCGATCCCGTGCACTAACCTATTATGTGGCAATTTATCGAATGCTTCTAGAAATCTACTTAAACCACATGCACTGATTCCCCCTTGTCTATCTGCTCGTTCCATCCTCAAAGCACTCCAGCAAATTTGTCAAGCATGATTTCCCTTTCAGAAAACCATGCCGACTCTGCTTTATTGCATCACGCTATTCCAAATGTTCTACTAGGTCGAAACAGGTAAGGCAAGGGGAGAAAAATAGAATTGAGACAGTGAGACATCTGTTCCGTGGGGCGCGAACAGGTTGAAGCGATGCTTGTATTAGGCTGCGTGGGTTTGGGGAACTATGACGTTAGCGGCCATGAGGGAAGATCCCTAGAGGAGATGAGATCAGTGACCTTCTTGGAAACGATGGCCAGATGTTCGCTCGTGCGCCATGGTCTAGTGTGAGCTACGATGAAGTGTGAGACTAATGGGAACAATTAACGATTAAACACCGTGATAGTTTTTATTTTCATTTCTTTCAGAAAGACATAAGTATTAGGAGCAGGAGCGAGCCATTCGGCCCCTCGAGTTTGCTACGCTACTCAATGAGATTATGGCTGATTCTCTACCTCAAATCTACTTTCCTGCACTGTCCCATATCACTTAATGCCCTTAATAGCCCCTAATCTATCGATAGCTGTCATGTATAAACTCAAAGACTGAACCTCCACAGCCCTCTGGGGTATCTAATTAAAAAGAACCACCTCCCTCTGAGTGTAAACGTTTCTCCTGATTTCATTCCTAAATAGCAGATCTTTTATTCTGAAAAGGTGCCCCCTGGTTCTAGACTTCCAAGACAGAATAAACGTCCTCTCTGCATTTATGCTGTCAAGAACTGTGAGATTGTGTACATTTCAATGAGTTCCCCTCTCATTCTTCTCAACTTGAACGAATATATTCCTAGTCTACTCAATCTCTCGCCATCGAACAATCCCAACCTCCCAGGAAACAGTCTGGTAAACCTTTCCTGCTCCCACTCTATCCTTTTTGAGGTTACGAGACCAAAACTGTACACATTCCTTGCACTCCAAACAAATCAACTGCTGTGAACCTTTCACTGATTGAAAAATGGGAATTCCAAATTTTATCTCCATTCCGTGCGCTTTCTCCTTGATAGCGTTTCTGCTGCGGTCGGGAAATTTATTTGCTTCTTGACTTCCTTCCAAATCCTCCTCAATCCCATAACTTAAACAACAGTCCATTAAACTAAACCGCTGACTGCAGGCAATCAAATCCTTCCGCAGTGGCAGCCAAACTTTTACCTCTGAGCTATGGAGTATCCTACGTGCGTAACATCCGCCGTCTCATCATTTGCCTCTGCGCATCTACTGCTGAAATCCTTATCCATGCAGTTGCTGCCTCTGGACTGGACTATTCCAATGGACTCCTAGCTGGCCACCCACGTTCTACCCGATTTAAACTTGTGCTCATCCAAAAGATAGACTGCCTTTCTCCTAACTGGCACCAAACCCGTTCACCCATCACCCCTGTGCTCGCTTACCGACATTGGCTCCTGGTTAAATAACTCATCGGAATATAAAATCTCATCCTTGCTTTCTAATCGCTCCATGTCCTCGACCCTCCCTATCTCTGTCATCTCCTCCAGCACCATAAACCCCTGACATATCTTCACTCCTCTAATCCTGTTTCGTTGAGCATCCCTGATTATAATCACTCAACCATTCAAGGCCGTACCTTCAGCTGCCTGCGCCTTCAGCTCTGAAATTACCTTACGAAAGCTCTGAACCTCTCTAACTCTTTCTCCTCATATAATAATAGAAACAATACGACACTGAGGGAAGCCATTTGGCCCATTGTGTCTCTGCCCGCCGACAAATAGCTAACCGTCCTAATCCAACCTCCAACACGAGGTCCGTACCCCTGTATGTTATGGTTCTTTAAGTGCATATCCAAGTACGTTATAAATAGTGGTGAGGGTTTCTGCTTCTACCATCCTTTCAGCTCGTGAGTTCCAGATAACCATCATCATCTGGATGAATTGATTATCCTCATCTCCTCTCTAATCATGATACCAACTACTTTGCATCGATGTGCCTGGTTTTTGACCTCTCTGCTAAGGCAAATGTTCTTTCTAATATCCTTGCTACCCATTCTATCTAGGGTCCTCATATATCATGCACTTCAATTCAATGTTCCAACAGCCTCCTCAGTTCCAAACAAAGTAAAACACAGTTCATCCAATCTTACCTCAAAACTTTAATTTCCCACTCGACGCAACATGCTCGTAATGTCCTCTGTACACTCTTGAGTGCAATCAAATATTTCCTGTAATGTAGTGACCAGTACTGCAGCAGTACCCTAGCTGTGCTCTAACTATTGCTTTGCAGTTGTACCATAACTTCTCTGCTCTTACATTCTATCCCTCGGCAATAAAGTAAAGGATTCCATATGCCATTTTTACTAATTAATCGACCTGTTCTCGAACTTTAAGGATCTGAGGGCATACACTCGAGGGTCTCTCTTTTCCTCCACACCTCTCAGCACCCTACTATTTTGTGTATCGTATTGTACCTCCCCAAATGCATTAGCTCACACTTTTCTGGATGATTGCCATGTTCCTCTTTTCTACCCAACTGACTGTTCAATCGATATCTTCCTGCAGTCTAAACTTCCCACTTCACTGTTAAGCACACAGACAATTTTTGTTTCATTTGTAAACTTCCTTACCATGCTCCCTACATTTATGTCTAAATCATTAATGTGAAGTACAGAAAACAAGGGACTGAGAACTGAACCCTATGAACCCCATTGGAAACATCCTTCTGTTCGTAAAAACATACATCAACCATTTTCTTCCTGCATTGAGCCAATGTTCGATCCGATTTGTCACACTCCCTTAAATACAATGGGCTTTTACTTTTTTGTTCAGTCTGCCATGTGAGACTTTGTCAAAAGTCTTGTTCGAATCTATGTGTATTACTTCAAATGCACTACCCGTATCGTAGTTCTTTGTAGCCTCCTCAAAAAATTGTATTAAGTAAGTCAGGCACGACCTTCCCTTAACAAATCGATGCTGACTGTTTTTTTGAAGAATGTCTTTCTAAATGAAGGTTTATACTGTCCCTCAGCGTTGATTCCAATAATTTTTCCATCACCAGGTTTAACCTAACTGTCTGTAATTATTCGGTGTTTCACTTTGTCCCTTTTTAAATAATGGTACAATGTTAGCAGTTATCCAACGTGTAGTTTCCTCTCCTGCAGCTAGGGAGATTGCTCAAATGATGGTCAGAGCCTCCGTAATTTCCACACTTGCTTCTTTTAATAGGTTAGGATATATTTCATTGCGTCCTGGAGATTTATTTACATTAGAAGATGCCAAACCCCTTAATCATTGCTTCATTACTATATTTATCCAATCCGTTATTACATTCTCTTCTTCCTTAACTTTAATGCTGGTATCGTCGCCCTCCTTTATTAAACCGCTGCAATGCTTTAATTTCGTACCTTATACACATACTTCACATCCACACATAGGTTACCATTTTGGTCGCTAAATGCCTTATTCTGCCCTTCGTTATTATCTTGTTCTTTATGCAATTGTGAAATATCTCTCGATTTTATTTGATTCAAAGTGCCAGCATTTTTCTTGGTTCTTCTTTTCTTTCCCAATTTCCTTTTTAATTTCACCCCTCGGCTTTCTGCAGTACTGGGCTCTCGATTGCTGATATAAGCTTCCTGTCTTTGCCTTATCTTTCGCAGTTTGCACCTTGTCATCCAAGGGGCTCCAGATTTGGCACAGTTGGCGTTTTTCTTTCTCGGAACATGTTGACACTGAACTGGTATCTCCTTCTTGAAGGCCGCCCACTGATCTGACACTGATTTACCTTCAATGAGCTGTCTCACTTCCACTTTTTCTATTCATCGAATCATGGAATCACAGAAATTTACAGCACAGAAGGAGGCCATTTCTGCCCCTCGAGTTTGCACCGTCCAATAAAGAGCTATCCAGCCTAATCCCACTTTCTACCTCTTGATCCACAGACCTGTAGGTTACGGCACTTCAGATACACATCCGAATACTTTGGAAATGTGGTGAGGGTTTTTGCACATACCACCCTTTCAGCCAGTGCGATGCAGGACAATCCCCCTCTCACGTCCCCTCCCTCAGTCCGCACCACCATAATCTGGGTGAAGAAATGTTCTCTCACTCCCCACTAAAGCACCTACCAATTACTTTGAAGCTATGCCTCCTGGTTGTTGATCTCCTCTGCTAAGGGAACAAAGTCCTTCCTATCCACTTTATCTAGCCACCTCATAATTAAACACCTGAATAATTTATCCCCTCAGCTTCCTATGTTCCAGAGAAAATAAACCAAGCCTGTCTAATCTTTCGCCATAGCTAAAAGTCTCCATTCCAAGCCACATCTTGGTAAATCTCCTATGTACCCTGTCTCGTGCAATCGCGTGTTTCCTGCAATATGGTGATCAGTACTCCACGCAGTACTCCAGCTGTGGCCTAACTGTTTTATACAGTTCAAGCGTAACCTCCCGGCTCTTATATTCTATGCCTCGGCAATTAAGGAAAGTTTTCCGGATGCCTTCTTAACGCCCTTATCTGCCTGTGCTGCAACATTCATGGGTATGTGGAAATGCATTAAACATTCCCTTTGTTACTCTTCACTTCTCAGTGCCCTACCATTTAATGTGTATTCCTTTGCTTTGTTAGCCATACGCAAATACATTACCTAATAGTTCTCCGTATAAAATTTCATTCACCACTATTCTGCTCAGGTGACCAGTTCATTGATACTGAGCTGCTTTCAAGATCTTTCTTTTTCATTATCATCCACATAGCCAATGTTTGTTCCATCTGAAAACTTTTTAATCATACCCACTTAATTCAGATCTCTATCATTGATATATACGACAAAAAGCATTGCACCTTCTACTGAGGAAGAGGATCATCACTCGAACAAACTTCCAGTTGCAAAAACATCTGTTTCTCTTTGCTTCCTGACTCCAGGAAAATTTTGGATCCACCTTTCCAATTTGCATTGGATTCCAAGGGCTTTTACTTTCGTGAGCAGTCTGCCATAGGTAACCTTCTCAAAATCCTTGTTAAGCTCCATATGCACTGCATCAAATGCACTATCCTAATGGACAATCCTTGTCAGAAAATGTAATCAATTTAGTCATACACGACTTTCGCTGAAAATTTCTATGCTGACTGTGCTTGATCAAACCGAGACTTTCTAAAAAATATTTACCTTGTTCCTCAGATATTTTTCTAATAATCTTTCCTCACCCGAGGTTAGGCTGATTGGCTGTTATTGATCATCGATCACTTTCTCCATTTTTAAACAAAGATACGACATTAGCAGTCCTCCAGTCCTCTGGCAACACAACTGCAGCCAGATTATTATGATTGTCAGAACCTCTGCTATTTCCTCCTTTGCTTCTCTTAACGGCGTGGGTACATTTCACGTGGCTCTAAGGATATTTTCACTTTCAAAGCTGTTAAACCACATAATACTTCCTCGCTTACTATATTTATTTAACTTAATATTTCACGTTCCTCCTCCCCAATTGCAACGTTTGCATCGCCGCACACTATTGTGAAAACAGATGCAATGTATTCATTAAGAACCATAAACAAATATTCCGCCTGCACTCATAGATTACTGTATGGCCTATAATGAGCCATATTATTTCTTTAGCTATCCTCTTGCTGTTAATATATTTATTAATCTTTGGGTTTCCGTTGATTTTAATTGCAAAATATTTTCATTCTCTCATTTTGCTTTAATAATTTCCTTTTTAATTTCACCTTTGCACTTCCTATAATCTTCTAGATTTTCTGAAGCATTGATGCATCACTGTGGCATAAGCTCCCATATTTTCCTTTTTTCGACCGTTTAAGCCCCTTGGCATCCAGGGGGCTCTGGATTTGCTAGTCCCGCCCTCTTTCTTTAAGGGAACGTACTTTCTCTGAACCCTCAGGATCTGCTCCTTGAATGTCTCCCAATGATCTGTCACAGTTTTGCCTTCAATTATCTCTTTCCTGTTAACGTTGGCTAAATCCTATCTCTGCTTAACAGAATTGGCCTTTTTCCTAATTTGAGATTATTTATTCCTTGTCTACATTTGTATTTTTCCATAACTGCACTAAATCTCACTGAATTATGATCACTATTACCAAAATGCTCTCCTACTGATACCCCTTCCACCCGCTCAGTTTCATTACCTAAAACTAAGTCAGAATCGATCCTCCCTTTTTTGGCTTGCGAAATAATGGCTAATAAAGATCTGCTGAATGCATTTTAGAAATTCTGCTCCTATATGTATTTCGCAATAATTCTATCCCAGTTAGTATTAGTGCAGTTGAAATCGACTTCTATTCCTCCCCTATAACTTTGCCAACAATGTTGCTCGTCTCTCTCACTCTGACTGCTAGCGGGTCTATAGTACCATCGCAGCAGTGTGATCGCCGCGGTTTTGTTGTTCCATTCATCCCATATGTCTTGAATTGATAATCCATTAAGCATATTCTCTCTCCTCAGCTGCAATTGTCTCTTTCATCAATACTGCGGTTAACCCCTCCCCTCGTTTTTATTCCCCTCCTTCTAACCGCCTAAAAACCATATCAGCAGAAATGTTGAGCTAGCATTTCTGCCCTTATTTCAGCCATGTCTCAGTAATAGGTATCAAATCATACTCATCACTGGCACGTGGCGTTGTGAGTAATCTGGAAATTGCTACTTTTGAGGCCCTGTTTTTTAATCTCTCTTCCAGCTCCCAACAATCTACCTTCAGGGCCTGATCCATCTTTCTACCGATATCATTGGTACATTAATGGACCATACCCTTTTTTTGTTCACTCACTCCCGTCAACGTCCCCTGCAGCTGCTCAGTTAAACTTGACACTGCACCATATAGGCAACACACCGTACTGGAATAGGAACATAAGGTTTTGCAACAGGAGTAGGCCATCTAGACCCACGAGCCTTATCCGCCATTCAACAAGATCATGGCTGATCTGAATGACGTCTGCGGCCTGTGCGCTCCACGAAAAATCGTATATTTTACCATTATTGCTCTTCCACTCTTCTCCCCCAACCCCCGCCCCCCTGTGCAGCTGCGCCAGCAGTGGTACCGTGGACTTAGCTCTCACTCAGCATCCCCGGATCAGCCATCGCCCCAGCAGTACTGAGAACAGAATGCTGCTGGGGGAGCGAGATGCAGTCAGCGGACTTCTACAATAGATGGCTGCTCCTCCCCTTCTGTCTGACGACCACACTTCCATTCCCTGCCTGCACTCTCTTAAGCTGCCGGGTTATCACCTCAAGCAACGAGCTATCCATGACGTTCTCGGTCTTGCGGAGTCACTGCAGCGATTCTCCCATTGGTGCCCCTACCACCTGCCCAGCTTGGTTGCCAAAAAGAAGTAAAGAACTGCCCTCTCCCTTGTTGGGCCTGCTACATACAGACTTAAAAAATGTTCTCCTGCAGGCAACTTCGGAATTCAATGCTGTCTATAACTATTACACTGATTGTACCCCAGTTAATATTACATTAAATGAGATCACCCAATATTACTGCAATATGTTCATGCATCTGTCAGACATTTGCCAACACATTGCTTGTTCTATCTCCCTCGGATTGATTTGGGGCCTACTGTACACTCCCAGCAATGTAGTTGTTCCTATTTGTCATTGAACCTCATTTGAAGATCATTCTAACATATCACCCCTTCACATAGCTGCAATATTTTTAGTAATCAACATTACCATCCCCTCCTTCTTAATCCTCTCTCTATCTTGTTTGAAATACCTGTAACCAGGAATGTTGAGTTGAAAATCCTGCCCCTCTTTATGCCATGTTTCAGTAATTGCTAAGATATCATGCTTCAACATAACTATCTGTGCCCTCAGCTCCGCTGCCTTATTCACCATACTCCTTTCATTTAGGAATATGCCATTACGCACAGCCAAACTCATTTTCCAATCTTTGTTTGCACTGTCCTTCGAACTGCCATACTACTCTTCGACCTTCCAGCTCGAGCTGTGCTTTCCTCCTTTCTGATTCTATTCTCATCTTCTAAAGAGGACGTGACTGGAAGGCTGTTTGCATGGAATTCCGCACGTCTCAGTAGTCGGTGCCTTGGGATTAGTGGTATATATCAATGCTTTAGACATAAATGTAGGGGTATGATTAAGACGTTTTTAGATTGTGCTAAAATCGGCTGTGTGGTTGATGATGGAGAGGAAAGCTGGAGACTGTTGGGGAGAACAGTGGAAACATGAATTCAATCCGGAGAAGACTGAGGTAATTCACTTGGTGAGGGCGATCATGGCAAGGGAATGCACACTCAATGACAGGACACTGAGATGTATAAGGGAACAGGGGGTCCTTGGACTGAATTTTAATAGACCCATGAAGGTGGAACAACAGTTGGTTAAGAAGGCATGCGGAATACATATTTATTAGGTGAGGCATAGACTATAAGAGCAGGGAGTTTGTGCTTCAACTGGACAAAACAACATGTGGGCCACAGCTAGAGTACTGCTTGCAATTCTGTTCAACACTATCAGCAAAGGTGCGATTGTACGAGAGAGGATACTGCGCAGATTGATGAGTCGGCGAGCATCCGACTGCTGAAGCACCAATGTTCGGAATTATACTTCATTTTACATTCCAACCTCTGCAACTTATATGCAATAAATTTATTTCATAATAGATAGGGGGACACTTCACCAACATAAAAAGGAATTTGCAGCAGATGCTGTATGGAATTGTTCAATAAATGTTGGACACACTCAGCAGGTCAGGGAGCATCGTTGGCGAGAGAAACAATGGATTAACCTCTAAGACCCATGAGTTATAGGTCCTGTTTGAGTTTCCTTCCAAACCATTAAGCAGCTTAAAAACAACAAGAATAATATACCAGCAACCCCACAAAAAAATGCTGTCACCCATACGGGGGTCGAGCCCGCAAACATGGGGTTAGCAGTATCAGGCTGCAACCAACTGTGGTAATCTCAGCACTATGAGCAGCTAGATTCAACACACTTTTGTGTCCTAGGCTAATATTTCCACGATGTCTTTAATTCCTGGAACTATCGTTCAAGTACCTGCACGAATCTCTCTGCATCCATCCTGTAATTATCAATCATTCACTATCCTATCGGCAATTATTGTGCATATGTTACTGTGTGCCACAAATAACCACATCCAACAGATTATGCAATTCGCGTCACGTAAAAGTTCCAGGCAAAGACGATCTCCAGCAAGCGAGAGTCAAACCAGCAGCACTTTACTGTCAACGTCATGACTGTTATGTTTTGAATAACTCCACGAGGCTGAGTTGTGGTCTTAAGCCATTCTGACCTTTGTCTGTTTAATATAACTCCAAGGTGAGACAGCAACGTGGTGGCCTGCCTTTATACCTGCTTGTTCCAGGTTACTCACCGGTGACCCACAGGTCTCCCACAGCTGTGCCTTCTGGTGGCGAGTCTTACAAACAGGTCAGGTTCACATACGTTACGTAATTTACCCCCAACATATTGAGTGCAATTTACTTACAGGTTGAGGCGATCTGGCAGTCTGTGCTCCCTAGTCGATCGGCTGAGATGACATCCTGGCAAAGGTGAGTTTATCGGGTCATCGCTGCATGGAAGCTCGGCTGGTCAGCTTGGACTGCCGGGCAAGGTGGGTTCATTCTCGTGGTTGACAGTGATATCACTTGTCGGTTGGATGTGTGTGGTGGATGGTGGATGGTGGGGTGTTCCTCAAACTGTTCTTGGTAGCCCTTGAATTGCAGTTCGTATGATACTGGTGCTTATTACACGTTTTCCCTTTCAACAATTTCATAAAAATGTACTATATTCTCCTCCTTGGCTAACCTGTGCCAGCAATCCACTTGGGAGCGTGCACATAATTTAGTACAAACACGGGGCATTGACTTCAGTGTCATGTGAGATCGCCGTGAGATCCTGGCACACATTCTGCCTGTGCAGCCGGGTTTCTACGTGATCATTGAGGTCCGGGTTGACGAAGGAGAATCTGATATTGAGTGCTCTCTTCATTAGCAATTCTGCGGGGTGAACCCCGTGAGAGAGTGGGGGCGCGTCCGGTAGCTGATAACCTCTATAACGTGGTCTGCAAGGAGCTGTCCGTTAAACGTCTCAAGCTTTGCTTGATGGTTTGGACTGGTCGTCTGCTTGGTCATTGGATGCGGGTTTAAATGGGGCAGACCTGCCCTGCTTGATGCATTTGCGGCTGTTGAATCGTTGAATTCCAAGCTGGTGCAGCAGTGTCTATTGTCGCGGACAAGGACGTTGGTTAACCCATTGGTGGCGAACCTGGCCCTGAGGCTTTCATTGGTGGCAGTGGATTTATATGATGATATTATGAAACGTACAATTAATTTTGAGGATGCGTCCACTGCTTCGTGAAACATCTTCCGCAGGTAGGGGCAGTGAAGATTACGTGGACACTGGACTAGGAATTGAAGGACCATGATCACAGGCTCAGTGGGGCCTCGGTAGGTGCATTGCTCAGCTGTGAGCGTATGTCACATTGGTGTACTAATTCGGAGTCGATGTCGGGCCATCTTACGTGCAACCTGGCGATAGCCTTCATCATGACTCTGCCTGCCTGGGCACTGTTTAGGCCGCGTATAAACGTTTCCCTGCCTTTTTGAGAAAAATCACACGATTCCCACATAGGTGGTAAACCGACAGGACTGACAGTTCGTCCTTGCATAGGTGAAAAGGTTTAGAGAAAACAGGGAATTATAGACCGGTCAGCCTGAAATCGGTCGTGGGTAAAATGATGGAATCAATTATTAATGATGTCATAGCAGTGCATTTGGAAAGAGGTGATATGATAGGTCCAATCAGCATGGATATGTGAAAGGGAAATCATGCTTGACAAATCTTCTGTAATTTTTTAAGGATGTTTCTAGTAGAGTGGACAAGGGAGAACCAGTTGATATGGTATATATGGACTTTCAGATGGATTTCGACAATGTTCCACACAAGAGATTAACGTGCAAAATTAAAGCATATGCCATTGGGGGGAGTGTGCTGACATGGATTGAGAACTGGTTGTCAGACAGGAAGCAAAGAGTAGGAATAAATGGATACTTTTCAGAATGGCATGCGGTGACTAGTGGGGTACCGCAAGGTTCTGTTCTGGGGCCCCAGCTGTTTACATTGTATATTAATGATTTAGACGAGGGGATTAAATGTAATATCTCCAAATTTGCGAATGACACTAAGTTGGGTGGCAGTGTGAGCTTCGAGGATGGTGCTATGAGGCTGCAGAGTGACTTGGATAGGATAGGCGAGTGGGCAAATGCATGTCAGATGAAGTATAATGTGGATAATTGTGAGGTTATCCAATTTGGTGGTAAAAACAGAGAGACGGACTATTATCTGAATGGTGAAAGATGAGTAAAAGAGGAGGTGCAACGAGACCTGAGTGTCATGGTACATCAGTCATTGAAGGTTGGCATGCAGGTACAGCAGGCGGTGAAGAAAGCAAATGGCATGTTGGACTTCATAGCGAGGGGATTTGAGTACAGGGACAGGGAGGTATTGCTACAGTTGTACAAGGCCTTGGTGAGGCCATATCTGGAATATTGTGTACACTTTCGGTCTACTAACTTGAGGAAGGACATTCTTTCTAATGAGGGAGTACAGCGAAGGTTCACCAGACTGATTCCCGCGATGGCAGGAATGACCTATCAAGAACGATTTGCTCAACTGGGCGTGTATTCACTGGATTTCAGAAGAATGAGAAGGGGATCTCGTAGAAATGTTTAAAATTCTGACGGGTTTCGACCGGTTAGATGCAGGAAGAATGTTCCCAATGTTGCGCAAGTCCAGAAACAGTGGTCACAGTCTATGGATAAGGGGGAAGCCATTTAGGACCGAGATGAGGAGGAACTTCTTCACCCAGAGTGTGGTGAAGCTGTGTAATTGTCCACTGCAGAAAGTTGTTGAGGCCAATTTACTAAATATATTCATAAAGGACTTAGATGCAGTCGTTATTATTAGGGGGATCAAGGGGTGTGGCGGGAAAGCAGTAATGGGGTACTGAAGTTGCATGCTCAGCCATGAACACATTGAATGGCGGTGCAGGCTCGAAGGGACAAATGGCCTGCTTCCGCACCTATTTTCTATTTCCTGTTGCATTTCTCAGGGAACCACCAATCAGCTCCCATTGAGGGTGCATCGTTTTACTAGTGATAACAGGGGGTCTTGCCTTGTCCAGTACCTGATCTGACGAGTCGTGACGGGCGACTCCTCGCTCTCAAAGGCATCCATTCCCAGAAGCACGTCTGCAGGTTGCACCATTTCCACAGCAGTAGTGGGCAATGGCAACCGAGTCTGGGTGTCTGCGCAGTTTTCTGTGCCTGGTCTGTGGCGGATTACATAGTCATATGCAGGCAACGCTCGTGCCCAACTTTGGATGTGGACCGAAGCATTGGTGTTGATAGATTTGCTTTATCAGAGAAGTGATGTGAGCGGTTTGTGGTCGGTTCCCATCTCGAACCGGGGACCAAATATTTATTTGTGCATTTTCTTATCCCCGGATACACAAGCTAACGCTTCTTTCTCGACCATACTATCGTATCTTTCAGCCTTGGACAGATTTCTGGACGCATTTGCAACTGGTTGCAGTTTGCCTGACACATTTGCTTGCTGTAACACATACCCGACCCTATAAGGCGACACGTCACTTGCTGGTACTAAATGACCATACAATACACGGAATTTGTTGGAGCATAGCATGTGTCTTGCCTTGTGAAAGACTGTTTCTTGAGATTTACCCCAGTCGACACCCTTGCGTGGCAGCTAATGCAAAGATTCCAGCAAAAGACTCAACCGCGGTATAAAGTTAACAAATTAGTTGAGGGGTCCCAGGAACGAACGCAGCTCCGTCACGTTTTCTGGTCTGGGTGCATTCATGAAGGCCTCCGTCTTGGAGTCCATGGGACTGATGCTGTCCGCCGCAAAGTTTCTTCCCCAGAAATTCGACCTCTTGCGCCAGGGAAACACACTTGAAGCGTTACAGCCTGTGTCCCACTCTGTTCAGTCGCTTTAGAACCTCTTCCAGGTTGTGCAATTGATCGGTGTTGTTTCGACCGTTGATTAAGATGTCGTCCTTGAATACAACTGTAATAGAACCGATATGAGCAGAATCTCCATGTTCATGAAGATGGCCACTGCAAAGCGATTCCCAAAGGGGCATCTGTGATTCACAATCAGTCCTTTGTGCATGTTGATGCAAGTCAACTTCTTTGACGGTTCAACCAGCTCCTGCTTGAAGTAAGCGCAGGTGAGTTCCAGTTTGTTGAACGACCTTCCCGCTGCTAATTTTGCGAAGACGTCCTTTGCTTTGGGTGGTGGACACTGGCCATGTAACGAGACTTGATTGATCATCACTTTGCAGTCGCCGCAGTTTCAGACCGTCCCATCGCTCTTTAGCACCGGCACGATTGGACTGGCCCACTCGTTGAACTCGGCTTGCGATATGATTCCCTTTATTTGAAGTCTATCCTGCACCATTTCGACTTTCTCTCGCATCATATCTGGGATTGCACGGGCGTTGTAATGAACGGGCCATGCCCCATGATAAAGGTGGATCTTCACTGTGAATTTGCCGATACCTGGCTCAAATAGTGCGGGAATTTCTTTGGCATGTGGGCGCACGGGGCTTCATCTGCCGAGGTCGCGGCTTTGATTTCGTCCCAGTTCCAATGGAACTTGCCGAGCCAGCTCCTGCCGATCAGCGTAGCATCGCCTGGTCCAATCCATAGTGGTAAATCATGCACATACGACAATTTCCTGCCGCACTGCCGATGAAAGGTTTGAGTTAATTGTTGATAATTTACAGTATAGTGTGAATCGCGTTCAGTTTTGGCCTCCGTGACTTGTTACGCCACACTTTATCAAAGGTCTTCTGGCAGATTATCGATTGACTTGATCCCGTGTCCAGTTCCATGGAGACTGGAATGCCGTTACGTTTAACTTTTAACATGATCGGAGGGCTTTTGGTGGTGAAGAGGTGTACCCCATTCAATTACTTCTGATCCTCCAGCTGAGTTGTCTCTACTGCTCGTTCAGCGTGGTCTGAGCTGGATCCGTCGCTGTCTGCTGATTGTTCCACGTGGTGAGTCCGAGGTCGCTTCCACAATCGCTGAAGGTGCATCATTGTCCCACAGCCGCTGCATACAGAGTTCACACAAAGACATTGATGGACACTATGACTGTCCCCACAGCACCAGCAGGGCGTTAATGGATTCACAATAGTGCTCCTCAGCGGGCTCTGAGTCACCCTAGCCCTATCGTGTACAGTCCTGACTGCCGAAGGCATTATTTTATGCACAGTACTTGCCGGTGTATCTCGATTATGCGAAGATATCTGCTGCATCGTATCGCTCGAGCATATGAAGGACTGGGCTATCGTGATGGCATTGCTCAGTTCCTGGGTTTTGGCAGGCAGCAGCTTGCGAAGGATGCCTTCGTGGCAAATTCCAAGCACGAAAAAACCCGCAACATTTCACCCAAGGATCCTGCAAATTCGCACTGCCCCAGAAGATGTTTAAAGTCGACGATTAAACTCACCACGGTCCGGCAACGGAGCGACGGTGTGTGTAAAAGCCTAACCTGGCCATCAGGATGCTCTCCTTGCACTTGAGGTGATCATTAGCAAGCGTGCAGAGCACAGTGTACGATCTGTCCATTAGTTTGGCCGGTGCAGGCAATTTCCTACGTTGCCCATACACCGATGAACCACATTTGGTGAGGAGAATCGCCCTGCGCTTGATCCCTGTTTCAGGCGTGACCAATTTGTGGCCACAAAGTACTGGTCGAGGCGCTCATGAAAGGCGTCCTAATCATCACCCTCAATAAATCTCACAAGAATACCAATGGCAGCCATTTCCGCGTGAATGTTCGTGCTTGTAACTCGTCGCTAGTTGTGATGTTTGGATAAATCCACGAGGCTGTGGTGCAGATTTAAACCAGTTCGACCTTGGTCTGTTTAATATAACTTAAAGTTAGGCAGCAAAATGGTGGACTGGCTTTTATAACTGTTTGTACCAGGGAACACACAAGTGTGCCATAGATTTTCCACAGGTGTGCCCTCTGGTGGCAAGTCTTACACACAAGTAAGGTTCACATATATAACAATAACCATAACATACTCCCCCACCACCAACATTCTCGGGGCTCACCATTCAACACAAACATAACTATACAATCATCGTTTTAGGCAGTCCCTCGAAATTCGAGAAAGATTGCTTCCACTCCAAAAAGTGAGTTCTTGGGTGACAGAACAGTCCAATAAGGAAATTACTGTCTCTGTCACAGGTGGGACAGTCATTCGTTGAAGGTAAAGATGGGTGTTGATTCTGGTTTGCCACACGTTCCTTCCACTGCCTGCGCTTGCTTGCTGCATGCAGTCGGCGACGAGAATCGAGTTGATCAGCGCCCTCCTGGATGCTCTTCCTGCAATTCAGCTGGTCTTTGGCCTGAGTCTCCCAGGTTTCGGTGGAGATGTTGTATTTTATCAAGAGGCTTGATGGGTGTCCTTCAAACGATTTCTATGCCCAACTGTGCTTTGCACAGTTGATGTGGTATATTTGGTCTTTCAGAATGCTTTCGACATGGTCCCATACAAGAGATTAAAGTGCAAAGTTAATGCACATGGGATTGGCGGATAGTGTGCTGACATGGATTGAGAACTGGTTGTCAGACAGGAAGCAAAGAGTAGGAGTAAATGGGTACTTGTCAGAATAGCAGGCAGTGACTAGTGGGGTACTGCAAGGTTCAGTGCTGGGCCGCCAGCTATTTACACTGTACATTAATTTTTTGGACGAGGGGATTAAATGTAGTATATCCCAATTTGCGGATGACACTAAGTTGGGTGGCAGTGTGAGCTGCGAGGAGGATGCTATGAGGCTGCAGAGTGACGTGGATAGGTTAGGTGAGTGGGCAAATGCATGGCAGATGAAGTATAATGTGGATAAATGTGAGGTTATCCACTTTAGTGGTAAAAACAGACAGACAGACTATTTTCTGAATGGTGACTGATTAGGAAAAAGGGGAGGTGCACCGAGACCTGGGTGTCATGCTTCATCAGTCATTGAAGGTTGGCATGCAGGTACAGCAGGCGGTTAAGAAAGCAAATGGGATGTTGTCCTTCATAGCGAGTGGATTTGAGTACAGGGGCAGGAAGGTGTTGCTACGGTTGTACAGGGCTTTGGTGAGGCCACGCCTGGAGTATTGTGTACAGTTCTGGTCTCCTAACTTGAGGAAGGACATTCTTGCTGTTGAGGGAGTGCAGCGAAAGTTCACCAGACAGACTCCCGGTATGGCGGGACTGACACATCAAGAAAGACTGGATCAACTGGGCTTGTATTCACTGTAGTTCAGAAGAATGAGAGGGGACCTCATAGAAACGTTTAAAATTCTGATGGGTTCAGACAGGTTCGATGCAGGAAGAATATTCCCAATTTTGGGGAAGTCCAGAACCAGGCGTCACATTCTAAGGATAAGGGGTAAGCCATTTAGGACCGAGATGAGGAGAAACTTCTTCACCCAGAGAGTGGTGAACCTGTGGATTTCTCTACCACAGAAAGTTGTTGAGTTCAATTCACTAAATATATTCAAGAAGGAGTTAGATGTAGTCTTTACCACTAAGGGGATCAAGGAGTATGGCGAGAAAGCAGGAATCGGATACTGAAGTTGCATGTTCAGCCATGAACTCATTGAATGGTGGTGCATGCTCGAAGGGCTGAATGGCCTACTCCTGCATCTATTTTCTATCTTTCTACGTTTCTATGTTTGCCGTGTAGGATTTACGAGTAGAGCGCTTGCTTTGGGAGTCTTGCATCAGGCATGTGCACAACGAGGCCCGCTCAATGGAGCTGGTCGATCGTGGTCATTGCTTTGATGCTGGGGATGTCGTCCTGACCGCAGATACTCATATTGGTGCGTCTGTCCTCCTGGGCCATTTGGAGGATCTTGCTGACACATCGTTAGTGGTATTTCTCCAGAGATTTGTGCCACATAAAATGTACCAATTCACATGCGGCAGAAGCTGTTCCAGGAGGCTGAAGTGGAGCATGAATGCCTATATGGACTGCTTGGGACAAATGTCCTGTTTCTGTGTCGTTGATAATGAAGAAAAAAGCCGCAAACTGCAGGAAGATACCAATACACTGGGCAGGTGGGCAGAACAGTGGCAAATTGAATTCAATTAGTATAATTGCGAGGTAATGTATTTGGGGAAGTCTAACAAGGCAAGGGAATACACGTTAATTGTTACGACGCTGAAATGTGTAGAGGAATAATGGGACCACGGAGTGCAGGTGCACAGATCCCTGAATGTAGCAGGCCAGGTAGATAATATGGTTCAGAAGGCAACTGGAATACTTGCCTATATTTCTCGCGGCATTGAATGCAAGAGCAAGGACGTTTTCCTTGAACTGCATAAAACACTGGTTCGGCTGCAGCTGGAGTACTGTGTTCAGTTATGGTCACCACATTTCAGGAAAGATGTGTTTGCACTGGAAAGGGTGCTGAGGGGATTGAAAGAAGGTTGCCTGGACTGGAGAATTTTGCTTTCAGGAAGGATTGGAAATGCTGTTCTGTTTGCTATGGCACAGAGGACGCTGAGGCGCGACCATATTGAGGTGTATAAAATTATCAGGGGCCAAGATAGAGTGGGTAGGAAGGACTTGTTTCCCTTGGCACAGTGGTTAACAACCACAGGGAAAATATTTAATATTATTGGAGAAGTGCGTCTGTTTTGACAAGCTATGAGTTGGTCATGGGAATCTGGAACTCACTGCCTGATTGGCAGTTAGCGTCAGAAACCCTCATGCAATTTAAAAATACTTGCATGAGCATTTCCAATTGCAGTAACCTGCAAAGCGGACATCGAGCTGGAAACTGGGATTAATGCTGGGAAGTTCTTGGTCTGCTGCCACCTACACGATGGGCTAAAATGTCCTACTTCCATGCTGTCAATTCTTGCATTTCCTACATTAAAATAGTGACCACCATTTAGAAGTACTTCATTTGCTGCGAACGGCTTTGGGAAGTCCTGAGGTGACAGTCGCCGTAGAAATGAAAGTTTTGTTCTTTCACAGCGTCTGAAAAAAGTGCACATTCATAAGGCCGGCAAGCTCTGTTGTTCAGAGCCTGACGCGAATCACGCCAAAGTAGCGGGTTTTATTAACGAAATGGCTATATATTTTATTCCTGGTGAAAGTATTTTGGAGCAGCTTAAACATTAAGGAAAGCAACTCACACGGGCCCTGCAATATTTTGAAGCAATGCTGCAAAACATGAGTTCTGCAGAGAGCTCATGGACCTGCGGCTTGTTTGTAGCATTTAATGAACGTTTCCACATTCTCCGCGACTTTGCTACGTCTAGTATTTCAATCACAGAATGGCTCACTGCCGCTGATTGGTCTGCAGTTGAAAATATCAAACAGAAATAAATACAATTCCGGTGTTTACTCCTTCATTCTCACCATTACGTTGCTCTGAAATGCAGCGGGCGCGTGGCCATTTGGCTGAGGCGTCTCACTTTGGTGCAAACCCTATTGTCATCAGAAAATTGCAGATTCGTGGCTTTTGTCAAATCTTGTTCAACTTTCAAAGTTTAACTTTTACTTTCAAATTTAAAAACCAAATCACGTTCCCACTCATTCGCTGAAAGTGATTTCCTTCCAAACAATGCAGGGATCTTTATTAAAAGACATTTTATCATTCTGTTTCCTGTCCATGTTTTTCACTGATCTTTGCAAATCGCTTTCAACAAACCAACCATCACGAATTAATGCTTGTAAATTAATAGTATTTGCAATTCCAACATCAGCTTCGCTTCAAACAGTGTAATAAAATTCAGTGGAGGCAAGTGTGATCAGATTCCAGCATTATCCACACAGATCCAATTAAAGAAGGAAAGATTTCTTGTAGAATCGCTGCGAGCAGGGTTCGAACCTGCGTG
Source organism: Pristiophorus japonicus (assembly GCF_044704955.1). NCBI lineage: Eukaryota > Metazoa > Chordata > Chondrichthyes > Pristiophoridae > Pristiophorus > Pristiophorus japonicus. Next base: position 2,338,330 of record NW_027252779.1, read on the forward strand.
GAGAACCGCCATTGGATTTACAAGTCAATGCCTTAACTACTCGGCAATCGCAGCTACATCATCGACCTGCTTTAACAGTCCAATGATCGCTTCAAAATATCAGACAAATAGACTTTTAGTCAATGTAATAAAAGGCATTCAAAAATTGTCGGTTTGAGTCCCACCAGAGACGGATTTTAGGTCAGGATTTGATATTTATTGGGCTGCACAATCAATTTTGCAGCAGATCAATACTTCAGAGATGTGAAACTGCTGCCTCTCATTTGCTGTTACAAAAAGGTTCCAATGATCCTCTGAAATCTCTGGGCGCTCTGAGTCATTTTCACAGTAATATAAGCAAGACATCGTGCCATTGACCCCTCAAATCAGTTGCAAAGGACATGAGGAAGAACAGTAGAACTCTATTCTGTCGCGCGAACCTGCAGCATAGATGACGAGAAGGCAATGCCAAACCCACGAACATGTTGCACAGAAATACGATTAGGCCATTCAACACCTCGAGCCTATTGCATAGGACCAGGGGGATGCCATTCCATCCCTCTAAATGAGGAACAGGGTAATATAGTTATGTTTGGGTTAACTGACACCAGAGTGCGCCACTGTCGGATGTCATTGAGGCAATACAGGAAGTCGGAACTTGTTCCTAACCGAAGTGGGAATCATATAAATCAGGTGCACACACGAGGCAGTTTACAACAAAGGACTCTTCTGTTATTACACACATGGACAGCAGGAGTCATTGGGAACCTCGAGGACATTAAACAGCCCGAGACCAATAATAGTGGCACGATGTTCTCTCACCGACCAGGGGGTTGTCAATCCTTACCTCCAACTGTTGCGCAGGAACAGCACGAGTCATTCAACCCTTCGAGCACATTACACAGGCGCCAATCATAGTAACATGACTGGTATTTCAAAGGACTTGTAACCAAGACCAGAAAATTACAGCCCACCACTAGACTCGGGTAATTTAAATGTAATTAAATAAATCTGGAATATAAAAGTATCAGTAATGGTGACCATTATCGTACAAACCCATCTGATTCACAAGTCTCCTTTCGGGAAGGATATCTGCCGACCTTACGAGACTGGGCCTATATGTGACTATAGACCCAGAGCAACTTAGTTGACTCTTAACTGCCCGCTGATATAGGGTATTGGTGAGGCTGCACCTGGAGTACTGCGTGCAGTTTTGGTCACCTTACTTAAGGAAGGATATACTGGCTTTGGAGGGGGTACAGAGCCGATTCACTAGGCTGATTCTGGAGATGAGGGGGTTACCTTATGAGGATAGATTGAGTAGACTGGGACTTTACTCGTTGGAGTTCAGAAGGATGAGGGGTGATCTTATAGAAATATTTAAAATAATTAAAGGGACAGACAAGATAGAGGCAGAGAGGTTGTTTCCACGAGTAGGCGAGGTTAGGACTAGGGGGCACAGCCTCAAAATACGGGGGAGCCAATTTAATACCGAGTTGAGAAGGAATTTCTTCTCGCAGGGGGTTGTGAATCTGTGGAATTCTCTGCGCAAGGAAGCAGTTGAGGCGAGCTCTTTGAATGTATTCAAGTCACAGATAGATAGACTTTTAACCAATAAGGGAATTAAGGGTTACGGGGAGCGGGCGGGTAAATGGAGCTGAGTCCACGGCCAGATCAGCCATGAACTTATTGAATGGCGGAGCAGGTTCGAGGGGCTAGATGGCCTACTCCTGTTCCTAATTCTTATGTTATTATGTTCTTATGAAATGGCCTGGCGGGATATTCATTTGCATATGGTTGCTCATCAATACCTTAACAAGATAAATTAGAGATAAAGAACAAATGTTAACCTTGCTAGCGATGCCCACATGCTTGAATTAATGAAATAAAACACAGGGGCCTCTCGATTGTTACACAGGAATAAGAAGACGCTCTAGCCAGGTCTGAGAATGCTGAGTCAGAAGACAATTAGAAGAATGGATAGCTCGCTGGTTTCAAGACACAATGCAGAGTGTCGACATAAAAGCAAGCTTTTCATATTGGCAGAAGATGAGTAGTGGTGTTCTACAAGGATCCGTGCTGGGACCACTGTTGTTCACAAGTTATATTGAAAATTTGAACCAGGAAGCAAAACATAATTTAGAAATTTGCAATTGATACATAATTAGGGTGGTGGGTCAAAAGTGAATAGCATTGCAACAAATTAGACGAGGGCTTTACTAAACATGCATTTGGGCTTCAAACAATATAAATGTGAGATGTTATATTTTGTTCAGAAAATAGGATGGTTACATATTATTGGAGGACGCCAGTCTGGGTGGCGTAGAGGATCAAAGCTATCTCGGAACAAAAATGCACAAAACTCTAAAAAGTTAAGACAAAGGTTATCAAGGCTATAAAAAGGCAAAGACAACGAGATTATTTATTTCTACACGTACAGAATATAAAAGTAGCGACGTTATGTGGAACCTGTATTTAAACGTTGTTAGACCTCACAGAGTGCTACTTACAGTTCCATTCGACATATTATAAAAAGCAGACAGAGGATTGAAGAGGATCCAGAGAAGATGTACAAGGATGATACCTGAACAGCCAGTGTACACATATCAGGAGAGGTAGAACAGGCTGGGTCTATTTTCACGTGAAGAAAGGAGGCTGAGGCGTTACCCGGGTTTGGTACTCTGTTTAAAAGGTAATGGTAGATTGAGGTGTATGCTTGGACATTAGGTTACAGATTGTGTGGTATAATATTCTGCTGCTGCTGAAGTCCTACAACACCTCAAGGATGCCCAGCTTTGAGCTGCTAAACCTCTTCAGAATCTATCCAAATTAGCACGGTTGTAGTGAGTGCCAGACAACACAATGCAGTGATTTCTTCCTGTGAAGACAGGACTTGGTATCCACAAGGTGTTTCCAGTATTCACTGCTATCAATATTGCCATGGACAGTTGCATCTGCGACAGATAGATTGGGGAGGAGCAGGTCAAGTAGGTTTTGTTTTATCGGAGCTGCAGTTGTGAGGGTGCACAGCACTGTCGAAGTTGCTGACCTTCGGTTGAGATCTTAAACCGAGACCTGTCTGCCCTCCGAGCTGGACGTAAAAGATCCCACGCTCGCTATTCGGAAGGAGAGCAGCAGAGTTCACTCCTGTGTCATGGGGCCAATGTATATCCTTCAACCCACATCTGCTCACTACCACATCGTGGGTTCTTGCCGTTGCAAATCTGCTTTTGCATTTCCTACATTGCAAAAGTGACCACACTGTAAAACTACTTAACTGGCTGTGAAACGCTTTGGGAAGTCCTGAGGTGAACGACGATGCAGAAATGCTCGTTTTTTTTCTTTTAGATCGTCCGATAAAAGTGAACGATGGTCAGGCCGGTTAATTCAGATGATTAATGCATGGTGCTGTTAACGTGAAGCCCCGCGTTCGATCACCGTAAGGGATTTTTTTTTTTTGCCTGCGGGAGGGCGTTGTTGCCAGTACCTGAGCTTTGTTATTTTCGAGCAGCTTAAACATTTAGGATCGAGTCTCACAAGGGCCCTTGACGCAATGCTGCAAAATCTTAGTCCTGCGAAGAGCTCATGGAGCTACGGAGTGTTTCCAGCATTTAATGAACAATTCGATTATCTCGGAGAATTTGGGACTTATCGGATTTCAATCTGTAAATGGCCCACTGCCGCTGATTGGTTTGCAGTTCTCAGTATGCAACTGAATTCAATACAATTTCAGTGAATCATCGCTCATTCTCACAATTAGTCTGCTGTGTACTGCAGGAGCAGTGTGGTCTAATGGATAAAGAATCTGACTTCGATGCAAACACTGCTGTTATCAGAAGATTGTCGATTTGAGTACTGCCTAATCTTGTGCAGCTCATTAGGTAAAGGGGCGGTGCAACGAGACCTGGGTCGTTGAAGGTTGGCATGCAGGTGCAGCAGGCGGTTAAGAAAGCAACTAGAATGTTGGCCTTCATAGCGAGGGGATTTGAGTACAGCGGCAGGGAGGTGTTGCTGCAGTTGCACAGGGCCTTGGTGAGGCCACACCTGGAGTATTGTGTACAGTTTTGCTCTCCTAACTTGAGGACGGACATTCTTGCTATTGAGGGAGTGCAGCGAAGGTTCACCAGACTGATTCCCTGGATGGCTTGACTGACCTATCAAGAAAGACTGGATCAACTGTGCTTGTACTCACTGGAGTGCAGAAGAATGAGAGGGGACCTCATAGAAACTTTTACAATTCTGACGGGTTTAGACAGGTTAGAAGCAGGAAGAATGTTCCTAATGTTGGGGAAGTCCAGAACCACGGGTCACAGTCTCAGGATAAGGGGTAAGCCATTTAGGACTGAGATGAGGAGAAACTTCTTCACTCAGAGAGTGGTGAACCTGGGGAATTCACTACCACTGAAAGTTGTTGAGGCCAATTTACTAAATATATTCAAAAAGGAGTTAGATGTAGTCCATAATACTAGGAGGATCAAGGGGTATGGCGAGAAAGCAGGAATGGGGTGCTGAAGTTGCATGTTCAGCCATGAACTCATTGAATGGCGGTGCAAGCTCGAAGGGCCTAATGGCCTACTCCTGCACCTATTTTCTATGTTTCTATGTTTATATGTTAGTGGGGTATTTGAGTGCTCTCCTGCGCCATTGTTTCTGTTCACGCTGCTGTTTTGAGTCTACATTAATGTAAGTAACAGAGTGGATTAGGCGGTGGTCCATCCAGCAGTCACCAGCTCCTGTCATGGCGTGGGTGATGTGGACCTCGTTGCGATCCATCACCCAAACGATGACATAGTCATCCTTTTGGAACTATAACCCAGCCACCCGGTGAAAGAATCTGAACCACAGAATGCCCAGCTTCGGAATCGAGCTGTGCGGATTGTTTCAAAGCGGATTTGTATCTATAATCTGTTGCTGCATTGAGCAATTAGGGCAGTCAGCTTTCAGAAGATCGACAACTGAACTGTTTCAGAATGAACATGGTTCCTGTCTGGCCGATATATGCAGCACCCGGATTGCATCGCAAATTAAGCAGAATGACAGACCGTGAAATGAAGGGCTGAAACCCGCATTGCTTCATGTAACTTTTTAAATGTAATTTGTTTACTGAAATTCATTTTTAAAACGGGGATCGGGATTGGCCTGGAATCGGAACCGTGTCTTCTCTGCTCCACATTTAAACAGCTGCTCCTCACTACACCCTTCTATATAGACATGTTCTGAGAGATGATTATAGACCTGAAACATTTACTGTGTTATGCTGCCCACCGACATTGCCTTACCTTCTGTGAATTGCCAGCATGTCAGGTTTTTCCCTTCCTATAGTTGCGGCTGCACTTGTCGGCTTTAGATCTTGTGGTAGTGGTTCTGATTCACAGTGGAAGACACAAAAACCATGCCAAAAATTGCTGGTCACAGGAATGTGGGAAGGGAGGACCTTGAGACAATCACTATCACTAGCGGGGTAGTGCTGGACAGGCTAATGGGACTCAAGGTAGACAATAACCTGGTTATGATGAAATGCATCAGGGTACTAAAAGAGATGGCGGAAGTTATAGCAGAGGCATTCGTTATAATCTACAAAAATTCTCTGGACTCTGGGGAAGTACCAGCAGATTGGAAAGCAGCTAATGTAACGCCTCTGTTTAAAAAAGGGGGCAGACATAAGACAGGTAACTATAGGCCGGTTAGTTTAACATATGTTGTGGTGGAAATGCTTGAAACTATCATCAAGGAATAAAGAGCGGGACATCTAGATAGGAATAGTGCAATCAAGCAGAAGCAGCATGGATTCATGAAGGGGAAATCATGTGTAACTAATTTACTGGAATTCTTTGAGGATATAACGAGCATGGTGGATAAAGGTGTACCGATGGATGTGGTGTATTTAGATTTCCAAAACGCATTTGATAAGTTGCCACACAAATGGTTACTGCAGAAGTTAGAGGTACGGGGATTCAGAGGATATGTATAAGCATGGATAGAGAATTGGCTGGCGAACAGAAAACAGAGGATCGGGATAAATGGGTCCTTTTCGGGTTAGAAATCTGTGGTTAGTGGTGTGCCACAGGGATCGGTGCTAGGACCACAACTGTTTACAATATACATAGATGAACTGGAAGAGGGGACAGAGTGTAGTTCAACAACATTTGCAGATGAAACTAAGATTAGTGGGAAACCGAGCTGTATAGAGGACACCGAGAAGCTGCAAAGAGATTTGGATAGGTCAAGCGAATGGGCGAACGTTTGGCAGATGGAATACAATGTCGGAAAGTGTGAGGTCATCCACCTTGGGAAAAAAAACAGCAAAAGGGATTATTTTTTGAATGGGGGAGAAATTACAACATGCTGCGGTGCAAAGGGACCTGGGGGTCCTTGTGCATGAATCCCAAAAAGTTAGTTTGCATGTGCAGCAGGCAATCAGGAAGGCGAGTGAAATGTTGGTCTTCATTGCGAGAGGGATGGAGTACAAAAACAGTGAGGTCCTTCTGCAACTGTATAGGGTATTGGTGAGGCCACACCTGGAGTACTGCATGCAGTTTTTGTCACCTTACTTAAGGAAGGATATACTGGTTTTGGAGGGGGTACACAGACGAATCAATAGACTGATTCGGGAGATGAGGGGGTTACCTTATGAGGTTAGATTGAGTAGACTGGGACTTTACTCGTTGGAGTTCAGAAGGATGAGGGGTGATCTTATAGAAACATTTAAAATAATGAACGGGATAGACATGATAGTGACAGAGAAATTGTTTCCACTGGTAGGGGAGAGAAGATCTAGGGGGCACAGCCTCAAAATACGAGGGAGCCAATTTAAAACCGAGTTGAGAAGGAATTTCTTCTCCCAGAGTGTTGTGAATCTGTGGAATTGTCTGCCCAAGGAAGCAGTTGAGGTTAGCTAATTGAATGTATTTAAGTCACGGATAGATAGATTTTTAACCAACAAGGGAATTAAGGGTTACGGGGAGCGGACGGGTAAGTGGAGCTGATTTCACGCCCAGATCAGCCATGGTCTTGTTGAATGGCGGAGCAGGCTCGAGGGGCTATATGGCCTCCTTCTGTTCCTAATTTTTATGTTCTTATGTTCTTATGCTTCCAGATTAGACGGCAGTGGGTTCCAATCACGTCTACATCGCACGTTTTCATTGGGCCAGCATCACTTTGAAGGAAGAGCTATCCATTGTTGGTGAAATAAGTATTCTCAGAATCAAGTGATCTGTTCCTATCGACTTTCGCACAAAGTTTTATTTTAATTTATAGTTTATATTTCAACAATATATAAGGGATGTGTTATGTTTATTGTTTGCACAATAACCATGTCTCCCGCGTGGCAGGCGAGTATTTCTCCCCAAATCACCAAAGCTTACCCTGTTTTTGTCGTGCACAGAGGAACTCCACGAGTCTGTGTCCAGTGAGCTAAACTTAGTGTGTCCTAAGACTTCTTTATTCCAAGTGTAGAGTGCCTAAACAACATGCCAGACAACATTTTATACTGGCCCTGCACGTGTGTGCAGGGGACCATTCGGATGCAACAGTCGCGCCCTCTGGTGGTAAATATTACATCGTTATATACATGCCATCACTCCCTCCTTCAGCACAAGTTAGTTACAAGTTGAGGCGATCCAGAGCCTTTCGCCCTCTGGTTTAACGTCTAATTACAAACCCTGGCCCGTGTGAGTTGGCCGTAACATTTCTGCGTTGAAACGCGTCTGGTCTGACCGTACTGTCGGCAACGGTGGATTGATTCTCGTGATTGACAACGAGTTCGGTTGCTGGTTGTTCGTGTTTTGGTGGATCTTTCGGTGGTGATGTCCTCTTCCAGTCGAACCTTGTTGTCCGCAAATGGCAAATTGGTCTGATCTAAATGCTCTCTGCACGTTTCGGCATTTGACAGTGTGATTATTATCATCATATTCCCTTCCTTGACAAAAACAATGCCAGCAATCCACTTGGAACCATGGCTATAATTCAGGACAAATAGAGGGCCGTTAACATCGATGTCACGTGAAACAGCCGCGTGTTCGTGGTAAATGTTCTGCCGGTGTCGCCGGATTTCCACGTGGTCATTTAAATCCGGGTGGACGAGAGAGAGCATGTTTTTCAGCGCTCTCTTCATTAACAATTCTGTATTACAACTCCAGGGTGCCTAAACAGCATGGCAGCCAATCTTGAAAACTGGCCGTGCCCTTGTGTGCAGATGACCATTAGGAATCCAACAGTCTCGCCCTCTGATGGCAAGAATAACATAGTTACATACATAGCAGTTTTGTTATTTAATCTTCAAGCAAGCGTAACTAATCATTTCATTTGTTTTAATACAAAATCAAGCACAATAACGCACAGCAAAGTTCTTAAGATGCTGAAGAAGGATATCTTCTGCAACTGCCCGAAAACGTCACAGGTCCAGCAGTGGGCACAGCCACTCAGCTCTGCTCCCGCTCTCTAACCAGCAGCTCCTCTCTGCTCCCACTCTGTAACCAGCCGCTCCTCTCTGCTCCCGCTCTGTTACCAGCCTTTCCTCTCTGCTCCCGCTCTGTAACCAGGCGCTCTTCTCTGCTCCCGCTCTTTGAACATCCACTCCTCATGCTCTACCTCATAACACCCACCACGTGTGTAACACATCCAATGAGACACACAGCCGCAAACACCCGGAATCCAATAACTTTGCTCAGTCGGATGGTTTTAACGTTGCTGCTGTGAAGCTGTGTGAATTCGGACGATGAACAGAATACGGTGCAAATTCGAACATTTTAACTTAATTTATTGATCTTTTCTGCAATGCCTTTCGGCTATGAAAATGTAATTTTTGAGTCAACCCTTGTGACAACAGTCCGAGAATTGCACCCAGGATCTGTCGCATTTCAAAGCTGAAAATCCCAAAGTGAGATTCAAATCGCTAGACCAACGAGCCTCCGATAAGAATAAACAACGGATCTCATTACGTTTTGAAATCTCATATTCTGTCGGTAAAGAATAAAATGTTAACGCCCATCCTGCGTGTGTTATATCCCTGAGAGCTATAGAATTAGTCCCACTCCCCATAATCCTACAATTTTATTCCTTTTAATGGAAATATTAGTAAAGTGAGAAATGACATGAGCTGCGTATATGATATGTGGAGCAAAAGCTGAATTTATGGTGATTAACGAAACAAACAGAAGCTGTACACTGTACATTAATGATTTAGACGAGGGGATTAAATGTTGTATCTCCAAATTTGCGGATGACACTAAGTTGGGGGGCAGTGTGAGCTGCGAGGAGGAAGCTATGAGGCTGCAGAGTGACTTGGATAGGTTCGGCGAGTGGGCAATGTATGGCAGATGAAGTATAATGTTGATAAATTGAGGTTATCCACTTTGGTGGTAAAAACAGAGAGACAGACTATTATCTGAATGGTGACAGATTAGGAAAACAGGAGGTGCAACGAGACCTGGCTGTCATGGTACATCAGTCATTGAAGGTTGGCATGCAGTTACAGCAGGCGGTTAAGAAAGCAAATGGCATGTTGGCCTTCATAGCGAGGGGATTTGAGTACAGGGGCAGGGAGGTGTTGCTACATTTGTACAGGGACTTGGTGAGGCCACACCTGGAGTATTGTGTACAGTTTTGGTCTCCTAACCTGAGGAAGGACAGTCTTGCTATTGAGGGAGTGCAGCGTAGGTTCACCAGACTGATTCCTGGGATGGCGGGACTGACCTATCAAGAACGACTGGATCAACTGGGCTTGTATTCACTGGAGTTCAGAAGAATGAGAGGGGACCTCATAGAAACGTTTAAAATTCTGATGGGTTTAGACAGGTTGGATGCAGGAAGAATGTTCCCAATGTTGGGGAAGTCCAGAACCAGCGGTCACAGTCTAAGGATAAGGGGTAAGCCAATTAGGACGGAGATGAGGAGAAAATTGTTCACCCAGTCAGTGGTGAACCTATGGAATTCTCTACCACAGAAAGTTGTTGAGGCCAATTCACTAAATATATTCAAAAAGGAGTCAGATGAGCTCCTTACTACTTGGGGGATCAAGGGGTATGGCGAGAAAGCAGGAATGGGGTTCTGAAGTTGCATGTTCAGCCATGAACTCATTGAATGCTGCTGCAGGCAAGAAGGGCCGAATGGGCTACTCCTGCACCTATTTTCTATGTTTCTATGTTTCTAAGCATCAAATGTTCAAGGCAATAACAATGAGGAATATATTCGCATCAGCGCATGTAGCGCACAATGCATTAGCAGACCTTTGCATGAACCACTCGGCCACGACGATTTATTGAAAGAATGTAATCAGTCACTCAGCCTTCTGTTTTTTGCATCCAAACAGCAATCCCCAGTGACAAACGGAACTCAACGCTTGTTCTGCTCATGCACCAAGTTGCAACAATCTTGAAAGTGTACAACTAGCGTCTGTCTGTAAAAGGTCGTCCGTTACTTCGAGTGAGGGATGGACCGCCGGAAATGTTATGTTGCAAAACAGATTCAAAGCAGAGAAAAATAAACGATTGACCGGGGGAATTAAACGCCCACGACAGAACTTCGTTAGTATCAAAATCAGTCGCCTTTTCCATTAAGCAACGCAGACACTGCTGCGCAACGACAGCTGTTGAGCGGAGCATTTTAAGCAAAGTTCTATTGTTTCTGGAAGGCGGAAAAAGCTGAGACAACAGGCACGTTTGAATGAGTAAACATGTTTCTACTGTCAAAAACATAATACTTGTTTAATAAAGTAAAGATTGATGTGTTGCGGTTTTCTATCAGCAGTTGCCGCAGAGCACAAAAGAAAAACTGTGCCGTAAGCCAAATTCTAACCGAGATTGTTGCGATCACAACGCAGAGTACTAACCATTATACAATCACAGCACCGCACATCAGCTACTGCAAGTTTCCTCTGACAGAAACAAAGTCACACACAGCACTGCTTGGAATTTATTGATGAGGCAAACATTCGCCCCGCCAGAAATTATGGCAGTGGTGGGAGTCGACCGATACCCTGCAGCGACTGGAATGTTAATTCAGAATGGCATTTGGTTATTGGCGGTAGGTAAACTTAAAAGCCCGTTCACGCAAGAAGAAATTTGCCCATTGTGTCTCGTGAAAAAAATTAGGCCCTGCAGATAGTTGAACCCAAGCTTGTCCTGTTCACTAAAAAAGTGCTTTGACCAGCTAAGCCACGGAGCCGAACCTCTACTTTACTGGCTTGCCTCCACTGACTGATATCAGTCAGCTACCTGTGAATGCATTTTGGTTTCGGAGGCTGTTTTGGATCTAACCATCTCCCTCGTCTATTCCGCCATCGGACCCGATTCTGCCGCTATTCCTCCTGCGTTTATCTCAGTTTCAATCTGTGGCTTGATGCTGAAGGAATTCCAACGTTTCTTTCGAACATGAACTAAATGAGAAGATAAGAACATCAGAAATTGCGACAGCAGTAGTCCATTTGGCCACTCCAGCCAGCTCCAGACATTCAATAGGACCATGGCTGCTCGGCTCATGGATTCAGCTCCCCTTCCCTGCCAGCTCTCCATAATCCTTTAAACCCTCAACACTCAAAAAATGTCTATCTCTGCAATAAATATATTCAATGAGTCAGCCTCCACAGCTCTCTGGGGCAGCGGATTCCTCAGATCAACAACCCACTGAAATAAGACATTTCTCCTCATCTCAGTTTTAAATGGGCGGCCTCTGATTCTAAGATTATGCCCTCTAGATCGAGTCTGCCCTAGCAGTGGAAACATCCTCTCTGCTTCCACCTTGCCAAGCCCTCACTTAATCCCATACGTTTCGATAAGCTCACCTCTCATTCTTCTGAATTCCAATGAATAGAGGCACAAGCTACTCAAATTTCCCACATCTGTCAACCTCCTCATCTCTGGAATCAACCTTGTGAAGCTTCTCTAACTGCCTCCAAAGCAAGTGCATCCTTTCGTAAATATGGAAAACATAACTGCACTTATTGTTCCAGGTGTGGCCTCACCAATACCCTGTACTACTGCAGCAAGACTTCCAAACGCCTTTGCAATAAAGGCCAATATTCCATTGGCCTCCCTGATCACTTGCTGTACCTGCATAGTAATCTTTTGTGTTTCATGCAAAAGTACCCCAAGGTCCGGCTGCACTGCAGCACTTTGCAATCATCTATATTGAAATAATAAATAGCTCTTCATTTTTGCTGCCCTCATACTTTCCAACATTATGCTCCATCTGCAAAATGTTTGCCCACTCAATCAGCGATCTATTTCCTTTTGCAGATTTTTTTAATGCTCTTCACGCATTGCTTTTCCTCCCATCTTTGTATCGACGGCAAACTTCGATACATTACACTTGGTACTTTCCAGCAAGTCGTTAATGTAGATTGTAAGTAGTTTGATCCCAGCACTGACCCGTGAAGCACCCCCCTGGTTACTGATTGCCATCCTAAGAATTAACCATTTATTCCTACTCTCTGTTTTCTGTTCATGAGGCAATCCTCTATCAATGCTAATACATTTCCACCAAGCACGTGAACCTTTATCGTGTGCATTAATATTTTACATCGCACGTTGTCAAAGGCTTTCTAGAAGTCCAAATATACCGCATCCACTGGTTCCCCTTCATCCACCCTGTTCGTTATGTCCTCAAAGAATTTTAGCCAATGTGCCAAACATGAATTCTCTGCATGAATCCATGCTGACTCTGCCTGACCTCATTTTGCTTCTCCAAGTTTCCTGCTACCGCTTTTTTAATAATGGACTTCAACATCTTCCCATTCACAGAAGTTAGGCTAACCGGTCTATAGTTATTTGCGTTTTTCTCGGCCGCCTTTTTTAAATAGGGGTGTTAATTTTGCTGTTTTCCAATCTGCTGAGACCATCCCAGAATCTAGGGAATGTTGGTAAATTACAACCAATGCATCCACTATTCCTGCCGCTACTTCTCTTCAGACCCTAGGATTCAAGCCATAGGATGCAGGTGACTTATCTGCCTTTAGTCCCATTAGCTTACTTAGTGCCACATCTTTACTGAATTTGATTGTGTTAAGTTCCTTCCCCTCTATAGCCTCTTGACTATCTATTGTTGGCATAGTATTAGTGTCCTCTACCATAAAAAATAATACACTATATTTGTTCAAAGTTTCTGCCATCTCCAGTTTCCTATTACTAATTACTCAGTCTCCTCCTCTTAGGAACCAACATTTAGCTGAGCCACAATTTTCATTTTTATATACCTATAGAAACTCTTGCTACGAGTTTTTATATTTCGTGTTAGTTTACTTTCATAGTCTATCTTCCCATTCTTAATCATTTTTTGTCATTCTTTATTGGCTTTTAAATTCTTTCCAATCTTCTGCCTCCCACTAGTTTTGGCCATATTGTATGTCCTATTTTGAATTGGATACCGTTCTTTATTTATGTTTATTTAGCTATGTTTACTCTTTCGCCGTTTCCTCCTCAGTGGAATATATTTTTCTTGAGAGTTGTGAAATTTCGCATTTTATGTACACCGCTGTTCATCAACCATTGATCAACCTAATGATTGGACACGCGGTTTTGTTTTATAAAGTTAATATATAATTAACTAGCATATAATGCATCCAGGACAAGACTCGAACCTGCAAACTTCTGGTAACTTTCTGATTGACATAAGAATCACAGACCTTATTATTTAAGTCACATAGTACTGCAATTAACATTCATGTAATGACGATAATGAATGCTTCAAGCCCCTGATTATATTTAATTCAGTTCCATTATTTACAATCCAACAGCGGATGTGAACCATTCACTGATTCACTGATTGAAATACGAGAAGTCGGGAAGTCGAACCACAATCAAAGCATTTCCTCACCTCCTCCTTTCCAGCTTTTCTGCTGCCCTCGGAAAATCTCTTTGCATCTTGACCTCCCCATAAAACCTCCGAATTCAATTAAATTAAACCACAGCTGAGGCTCTTAATCTATGTCGCTGACTGCATTGCACCAACTCCCTCCCCCGTCGGAGCCACACGTTTGCTCCCGAGCTGTCTTCTTGAGGAGTGTCCCCCATCCGTAACATCCTCCGTCACCACGGCTACGTTCACCCGTCAGTTGCTGAAATCCGGACCATCCTTTCGTTATATCTGACTTGTTCATATGGACATATTTTTGAGCGATTAGAGAGCAAAAGGTTATGGTGTACGTGATGGGAAGTATAGCTTTCTCCATGATCAGATGAGACATGATCAAATACATTGGCAAAGTGGGCTCGAGGGGCCAAATGGCCTACTTCTTCTACTATTTTTTATGTTCTTATGGTATAAAACGATAATTTGATACTGAGCCACATCAGGAGAAATAAGAATAGATCAGGATATCTCCAAAACACTCCTTTCTGGCCTCCCACGACCTACCCTACGTAAACTTGAGGTGATCCCAAATCTCTCTGGCTGTATCCAAACTGGCATCAATCCCATTCACACAGCAGCCTGATGCTCGCTCAACGATATTGGCTCGCGCTGAAGCAATGCTTAGATTTCAAAATTATCATTGTTGTTTTCACATCTCGTCATGTCCTCGCCCCTCCCAATGCCATTAATCTCCTCCATCCCTATTACCACTGGAGATATAGGCACTCTTCTAATTCTGCCATCTTGAGTATACCTGATTACAATCGTTCAACAATCGCTGGTCATCCCTTCAGCTGCCTGTGCCCTAATCTCTGGCATTCCAAGCTAAACCTCTCCACCTCTCTCCACTACTTTCGGACGCTTTGAAACCTAGCTCTGTGACAAAGCTTTTGCTCATCTATTCTTATTTCTCCTGATGTGGCTGGGTATCAAATTATCGTTTTATACTATAAGAACATAAAAAATAGGAGAAGAAGTAGGCCATTTGGCCCCTCGAGCACAATCTGTCAATGTATTTGATTATGGCTCAGCTGGTCATGGACTAAGTTATACTTCCCATCACGCAGACCATAACCCTTTGCTGTCTTATCGCTCAAAAATATGTCCATCCCCGCCTTAAATATATATGATGACCAAACCTTCACAGTTCTCTAGGGCAGATAATTCCATAGATTTACAACCCTCTGAGAAACAAAAATTATAATCTCAGTTTTAAATGTGCCGCTCTTCATTCTGAGACTATGTCCCCTCGTTTTAGTTTCCCTGATGAGTGGAAATATCCTCTCTGCATCACCTTTTCGAGCTCTCTCCTTTTCTTACCAATTTTAATAACATCACCTCTGATTCTTCTGAACTGCAATCAGTATAGGTCCAATTTGCACAGCCTATCTTCATAAGTCAACGTTCTCATCTCCGAAATCATTCTAGTGAACCTTCTCTGTACAGCCTCCAATGCAAGTATATCCTTCATAACTAAGGATACCAAAACTGTATGCAGTACTCCTGGTATAGTCTCACTAATAACCTGTAAATTTGTAGCGGGACTTCTGTGCTTTTATACTCTATCCTCCTTTCAATAAAGGCGAACATTATATTTGCGCTCTTGATTAATTGCTGTACCTGAATACTAACTTTTTGTGTTTCATGCACAAGGCTCACCACGTCTCTCTGTACTGCAGCGCATTGCAATTTTTCTCAATTTAAATTATAATTTGCTTTCCTATTATTTCTGCCGAAGTGGATAATCTCACAATATCCCACATGATTCGCTACCTGCCAAAGGTTTGCTCACTCATTGGCTGTCTATTTCCCTTTGAAGATGTTTTATGTCCTCCTCACAATTTGCGTTCCCAACCATCTTGGTGTCATCAGCAAACTTGGCTAAATTACACTCGGTCCCTTCATCTAAGTCATTATTACAGACTGTAAATAGTTGAAGACTCAGTGCCCTGACCCTGCGGCAACCCACTCGTCAGCTTTGCCAACCGTACAATGCCCCATTTAATCCGAATCTCTGTTTTTTGTTATTTACCCAATGGTAATATATTACCGCCAAATCCATCAGCTTCTATCTTGGGCAGCAACCTATTATGTGGCAGCTAATCGAATGCCTTCTATAAATCTAACTACACCAAGTGCACTGGTTCCTCCTTATCCATTTGCGCGTTACATCCTCAAAGAACTCCAGCAGATTTGTCAAGCCTGATTTCCCTTTCAGAAAACATTGCCGTCTCTGCTTTTTTACATCAGACTATTCCAAATGTCCAACTAGGTGGGAACAGGAAAGGTAAGGGGAGAAAAATAGTGTTGAAACAGGGAGACATCTGTTCAATGTGGCGCGAATAGGCTGAAGCGATGGTTGTCTTTGGCTGCGCGGGTTTGGGGAACTATGAGGTTAGCGGCCGTGTGGGAAGATCCCCAGAGGAGCTGAGATCAGTGACCTTCTTGGGAACGATGGACTGATGTTCGCTCGTGGGCCATAGTCCAGGGTGAGCTAGGATGAAGTGTGAGACTAATGCTTACAATTAATGATGAAACAACGTGATAGTTTTTATTTCCATTTCTTTCAAAACGGTATAAGAATTAGGAGCAGGAGTCAGCCATTATTGCCCCTCGAGCTTGCTGCGCTATTCAATGAGATCATGGCTGATTTTCGACCACAAATCTACTTTCCTGCACTGTCCCATATCCCTTAATTCCCTTAATCTCCCCTAATCTTTCGATCGCTGTCATGTATATACTCAAAGACTGAGCCTCCACAGCCCTGTGGTGTACATAACTCAAAAAATTCACCACCCTCTGAGTGTTAACGTTTCTCCTGATTTCAGTCCTAAATAGCAGATCTTTTATTCTGAGACAGTGCCCCCTGGTTCTCGACTCGCAAGAAAGAGTAAAACGTCCTCTCTGCATTTATGCTGTCAAGCACTGTAAGAATGTTGCATATTTCAATGAGTTCATCTCTCATTATTCTAAACTCGAGCGAATATATTCATAGTCTACTCAATCTCTTATCATCGAAAAATCGCAACATCGCAGGAATCAGTCTGGTGAACCTTCCTTCCTCCCTCTCTATCCTTCCTGAGGTTATGAGACCACAACTGTACCCATTCCTTGCACTCCAAACAAATCAACGGCTGTGAACCGTTCAATGATTGAGAAACGAGAATTCCGAAGCTAATCTCCATTCCATGCGCTTCCTCCTCGACAGCTTTTCTGCTGCCGTCAGGAAGTTTCTTTGCTTGTTGACTTCCTTCCAAATCCTCCTCAATCCCATAACTTAAATCACAGTCCATTAAATTAAACCGCGGAAGGCATGCAACCAGATCCTTCCTCGCTGGTTGCCAACCTTTTACCTCTGAGTTATGGAGTATCCCACGTGCGTAACATCAGCTGTCTCAACCCTAGCCTCAGCGCGTCTGCTGCTAAAATCCTTATCCATGCATTTGTTGCCTCTGGAATGGAATATTCCAATGCACTCCTGGGTGGCCACCCACTTTCTACACTATGAAAACTTGTGTTCATCCAGAAAATAGACTGCCTGTGTACTAACTGGCCCTTAGCCCGTTCACCCATTGCCCCTCTGCTCACTGACCTATATTCCCTCCTGGTTAAGCACCTCATCGATTATAAAATATCATCCTTGCTTTCAAACCGCTCCATTTCCTCGCCCCGCCATATCTCTGTCTTCTCCTCCAGCTCCATAAATCCCTGACAAATCTTCACACCTCTAATCCTGTCTCGTTGAGCATCCCTGATTACAATCACTCAACCATTCATGGCCGTATCTTCAGCTGCCTGGGCTCTTAGCTCTGGAATTCCCTTTCGAAATCTCTGAATCTTTCTAACATTTCTCCTGATAGAATAATAGAAATAATACGACAATAAGGGAAGCCATTTTTCTCATTGTGTCTGTGCCCGCCGACAAATAGCTGACAGCCCTACTCCGACCTTCAACACGAGGTCCGTAGCCCTGTAGGATACGGTTCTTTAAGTGCGCTTCCAAGTACGTTATAAATAATGGTGAGGGGTTCTGCGTCTACCATCCTTTCAGCTCGTGAGTTCCAGAAACCCATCATCATCTTGATAAATTTATTTCCCTTATCTCCTTTCTAATCATGATACCAACTAATTGCATCGATGTGCCTGGTTTTTGATCACTCACCTAAGGCAAATATTCATTCTAATGGCCTTGCTACACATTCTATCTAGGGTCCTCATATTTCATGCACTTCAATTCAAATTTCCATCAGCCTCCTCAATTCCAATCAAAGTAAAACACAGTTCATCCAATCTTTCCTCATAGCTTCAGTTTTCCACTTTATGCATCATCCTCGTAATGTCCTCTGTGCCCTCTCGAGTGCAATCAAATTTTTCCTGTAATTTAGTGAGCAGAACTGCAGCAGTACTGTAGCTGTGCCTAAAATATTGTTTTGCAGTTGTTCCGTAACTTTCCTGCTCTTACATTCTATCCCTCGGCTAATAAAGTAAATGATTCCATAGGCCTTTTTAACTACATAATCGACCTGTCCTCTAACTTTAAGGATCTGAGGGCACACACTCGAAGGTCCCTCTGTTCTTCCACACCTCTCAGTATCCTGCAATTTTGTGTGTATTCCCTTGCCTTATTGCACCTCCCAGATTGTATTAGCTCACACTTCCCTGGATTGATTGCCAAGTTTCTCTTTTCTACCCAACTGACTGGTCAATCGATAATTTCCTGCAGTCTAAACTTCCTTCATCACTGTCAAGCACACAGACAATTGTTGTATCTTTTGTGAACTTCTTTACCATGCTCCCTACATTTCTGTCGAAATCATTAATGTGAACTGCAGAAAACAAGGGACCGTGAACTGTACCCTACGAACCCCATTGGAAGTAGCCTTCCATTCGCAAAAGGATTACATGAACAATTGTCTTCCTCCCACTGAGCCAATTGTCGATCCGATTTGCCACACTCACTTAAATACAATGGGCTTTTAGTTTTTTGATCAGCCTGCCATGTGAGACTTTGTCAAAAGTCTTGTTAAAATCTATGTGGATTACTTCAAATGCACTGCCCGTATCGTACTTCTTTGTTACCTCCTCAAAAAATTCAATGTATTAAGTCAGACACGACCTTCCCTTAACAATTCGATGCTGACTGTTGTTTTGAATCAATGTCTTTCAAAATGAAGGTTTTTACTGTCCCTCAGCGTTGCATGCAATAATTTTCCCATCACCAGGATTGAACTAACTGTCTTTAATTAATCGATGTTTCACTTTCTCCCTTTTTAAATAATGGTACAACGTTAACAGTTATCCAATGTTTTTTTCCCTCTCCTGCACCTAGGGAGGTTGCTCAAATGATCGTCAGAGCTTCCGCAATTTTGCCACTTGCTTCTTTTAATAGCCTGGGATATATTTCATTGCGTCCTGGAGATTTATTTACATTTGGAGATACCAAACCCCTTAATCATTGCTCCCTTACTATGTTTATCCAATATTACATTCTCTTCTTCCTTACCTTTAACGTTGGCATCGTCGCCCCCCTTTATTAAACCGGTGCAATACGTTGGTTAAGTACCATTCGCACATACTCATCGTCCACACATAGATTACCATTTGGTCGCTAAATGCCATATTCTGCCCGTCGTTATCCACTTCTATTCATGTAATTGTGAAATATCTCTGGGTTTTCCTTGATTCAACGTGCCAGTATTTTTCATGATTTCTCTTTTCTTTCCAAAATTCATTTTTAATTTCACCTCGAAGCTTTCTGCAGTACTGGGCTCTCGATTGCTGAAAAAAGCTTTCTCTCTTTGCCTTATCTTTCACGTTATGCATCTTGTTATCCAGGCGGCTCGAGATGTGGCACAGTTGCCGTTTGTCTTTCTAGGAACATGTTGACACTGAACTGGTATCTCCTTCTTGAATGTCTCCCACTGCTCTGACACTGATTTACCTTCAATGAGCTGTTTCACGTCCACTTTTTCTATTCATCGAAACATATAATCACAGAAATGTACAGCACAGAAGGATGCCATTTCTGCCCGTCGCGTTTGCACCGTCCAATAAAGAGCTATCAAGCCTAATCCCACTTTCTACCTCTTGATCCACAGACCTGTAGTTTACGGCACTTCAGACACACATCCGAATACTTTCGAAATGTGGTAACCATTTTTGCACCTACCACCCTTTCAGGCAGTGCGATCCAGGACAATTCGGCTCTCACGACCCCTCCCCCAATCAGCATCACCATGATCTGTTTGAAGAAATTTCCAGCACCTCCCACTAAACCACCTACCCATTACTTTAAAGCTTTGCCTCTTCGTTGTTGACCTCCTCTGCTAAGGGAAAAAAGATCCTCCCTATCCACTTGATCTAGGCACCTCCTAATTAAACACGTTAACAACCTCTCCCCTCAGACTCCTATGTCTCAGAGAAAATAAAACCAGCCTGTCCAATCTTTCCCCTGAGCTAAAATTCCCCATTCCAAGCAACATCCTGGTAAATCTACTATGTACCCTGTCTCGTGCAATCACGTGTTTCCTGTAATATGGTGACCAGAACTTCACGCAATACTCCAGCTGTGGCCTAACTGTTTTATACAGTTCAAGCATAACCTCCCTGCTCTTATATTCTATGCCTCGTAAATTAAGGAATGTATTCCGGATGCTTTCTTAACGCACTTTTCTGCCTGTGCTGCTACATTCATGGGTATGTGGACATACATTAAACATTCCCTTTGTTAGTGTACACTTTTCAGTGCCCTACCATTTAATGTGCATTCCCTTGCAGTGTTCGCCATCCGCAAATACATTACCTAATACTTCTCCATATTGAATTCCATTCACCACGCTTCTGCCCACGTGATTACTTCATTGATAACTAGCTGCATTCAAGAACGTTCTTCTTCATTATCATCCACACAGCCAATGGTTTTGTCATCTGAAAACGTTTTAATCATACCCCCTTCATTCACATCTAAATCATTGACGTTTAATTCAAAAATCAAGGACACATGAGGAGACCCACTCGAGCAGCCCTCCAGTTGCGAAAACACCTTTACCCTTTGCTTGCTGCCCCCAGGAACATTTTGGATCCAACTTGCCACTTTGCATTGGATTTCATGGGATTTTACTTTCCTGAGCAGTCTTCCATATGTAACCTTGTTGAAAGCCTTGCTAGGATCAATAGACACTACCTCAAATGCGCTACACTTATGGACAATCCATGTTAGAAAATTTAATCAATTTAGTCATGCAGGACCTTCCCTGAAAACATCTACGCTGTCTTTCCTTGACCAAACCGAGACATTCTAAAAGAATATTTATCCTTTACCTCAGAATTTTTTCCAATAATCTTTCCACAACCGAGGTTAGGCTGATTGGTGTGTAATCGATCATCGATCCCTTTCTCCCTATTTGAACAAAGATACGACAATAGCAGTCCTCCAGTCCTCTGGCACCACACCTGTAGCCAGAGAGTATTATTATGGTCAGACCCTCTGCTATTTCCTCTTTTGCTTCTCTTAACAGCCTGGGTACATTCCACGTGGCCCTGTGGATTTTTCAAATTTCAAAGCTGTTAATCCGCATAAGACTACCACTCTTACTATGTTTATTTCATTTAATATTTTACATTCCTCCCCCCCACCCCCCGATTGAAACATCTACATCGCCGCTCTCTTTTAAGAAATCAAATGCAAATTATTCATTCAGAATCATAAACAAATATTCCACCTCTGCACATAGATTACTTTACGGTCTCTAATGAGCCCTACCCAATCTTTAGATATCGTTTTGCTCTTAATATATTTTTAAAACTTTGGGTTTTCGTTGATTTTACTTGCCAAAATATTTTCATGCACTCACTTTGCTTTCCAAATTCTTTTTTAATTTCACGGTTGCACTTCCTATAATCTTCTTGTCTTTCTGACGCATTGATGCTTCGCTATGGCATAAGCCCCCATATTTTCCTGTATTCTACACTGTAAGCACCTTGGTTTCAAGGGGGCTCTGGATTTGCTAGTCCAACCCTCTTTCTTTGAGGGAAGGTACTTGCTCGGAACCCTGAGGAACTGCTCCTTGAATGCCTCCCAATACTCTGGCACCGTTTTGGCTTCAAATATCTGTTTCCAGTCAAT
This sequence comes from Pristiophorus japonicus, assembly GCF_044704955.1. Lineage (NCBI taxonomy): Eukaryota > Metazoa > Chordata > Chondrichthyes > Pristiophoridae > Pristiophorus > Pristiophorus japonicus. The sequence continues at coordinate 2,360,279 of NW_027252779.1, forward strand.
GTTGGCTAAATCCTATCTCTGCTTAACAGATTTGGCTTTTCCCCAATTGAGATTATTTATTCCTTGTGAAAACTTGTATTTTTCCATAACTACACTAAATCTAACTGAATTAAGATCTTATGATCACTAGTACCAAAATGCTGTCCTATTGATACCCATTCCACCCGCTCAGCTTCATTAACTGAAATTAAGTCAGAATCGCCCCTCCCTTCTTTGGCTTGCAACAAAATGGCAAATAAAGATCTGCTGAATGCATTTTAGGAATTCTGCCCCTATATGCAATTCGCACTAATTCTATCCCTGTTAAGATTAGTGTAGTTGAAATCGACTTCTATTCCTCCACTGTAACGTTGCCAACAATTTTGCTCTGCTCTTTCATTCTGACTGGTCGCAGTCGAAATACCCTCCCAGCAGTGTGCTCGCCACGGTTATGTTGTTCAATTGATCCCATCTGTCTAGAATTGATGATCCATCATGCATATTATCTCTCCTCAGCTGCAATGGTTTCCTTAATCAACAATTGGAAGTATCCCCTCCCCTCGTTTTTATCCCCCTCTCTCTCCCGCCCAAAAATCACATCAGCAGAAATGTTGACCTACCATACCAGCCCTTATTTCAGCCATCTCTCCGTAATCGGTATAAAATCAAACTCATCACTGGCACGTGGCGTTGGGAGTATTCCGGTAATTACTACTTTTGGGGTCCTGCTTTTTAATCTCTCTCCTAGCTCGCTACAATCTCCCTGAAGTGCCTGATCCATCTTTCTCCGATATAATTGGTACAATAATGGACCACAGCCTTTGAATTTCACTCACTCCCGCCATCATCCCCTGCAGCCGCTCAGTTAAAAACTTGACTCTGCACCATGTTGGCAACATACCATACTGGGATGACGTCTGTGGCCTGTCTGCTCCACTTATAATCGAATATTTTACTATTACTGCTCTTACACTCTTCTTCCCCAATCCCCGCCCCACTGTGCAGCTGTGACAGCAGTCCTACTGTGGAATTAGCTATCACTGCATTCCCAGATGAACCATCGCCCCACCAGAACTGAGAACAGAATGCTGCTCGGGGAGCGAGATGCACTCGGGGGACTTCTATAATACCTGGCTGATCCTCCCCTTCTGCCTGATGACCACACATCCATTTCCTGCCTGCACTCTCTTAAGATTCCAAGTGAACATCTCAAGAAACGTGCTATCCAAGAAGGTCTGGTCTTGCGGAGTCACTGCAGTGATTCTCCCATTGATAACCCTTTCATCTGCATAGCTTAGTTGCCTAAAACGACGTAAAGAATCGCCCTCTTCCATGTTGGGCTTGCTACATACAAGCTAAAAAATGTTCTCCTGAATGCAACTTAGGAATTCTATGCTGTCTATACCTTTCACACTGAATGTATCCCAGTTAATATTACAGTAAATGAAATCACCCAATATTACTGCAATATGTTCATGTATCTGTTAGACATTTGCCAACACGTTGCTTTTTCTATCTCCCTCGGATTTTTTGGGGGCCTACTGTACACTCCCAGCAATGTAGTTGTTCGATTCTTCATTTAGCCTCATTTGAAGATCACTCTATCATATCACCCCTTCTCATAGCTGCAATATTTTTAGGAATCAACATTGCCACCCCATTTTTCGTAATCCTATTTCTATCTTGTTTGAATGACCTGTAACCAGGAATGTTGAGATGCAAATACTGCCCCTCTTTATGCCATGTTTCAGTAATTGCGAAGATATCATGCTTTCACATAACAATCTGTGCCGTCAGCACCGCTGCCGTATTCACCATACTCCTTGCATTTAGGAATATGCCATTATGCACAGCCAAACTTATGTATTGTCTATGTTCCAATCATTGTTTGCTCTGTCCTTCGAACTGCCATACTAATTTTCGACCTTCCAGCTCTAGCTGTGCTTTCCTCCTTTCTGATTATATGCTCATCTTCTAAAGAAGAAGTAACTGGAAGGCAGTTTCCATGGAATTCCGCAGGTCTCAGTCGTAGTCACCTTGCGTTTAGTGGTATATATCAATGATTTAGACATAAATGTAGGGGGTGTGATAAAGGCGTTTTTAGATTACACTAAAATCGACTGTGTGGTTCAGGATGAAGAGGAAAACCAGAGATTGTTGGGCAGAACAGTAGAAACATGAATTCAATCATGAGGAGTCTGAAGTAATTTACTTGTGGAGGGCTATCAAGGCAAGGGAATACACAATCAATGATAGGACACTCAGATGTATAAGGGAGCAGGGGGTCCTTGGAGTGAAGTTTCACAGATCCATGAAATGTGGAACGACAGTTGGTTAAGAAGGCATACGGAATAATTATTTATTAGGTGAAGCATACTCTATAGAGCAGAGAGGTTATGCTTCAACTGGTAAAACAACATTTGGGCCAAAGCCAGCGTACTGCTTGCAGTTCTGTTCACCACATTACAGGAAAGATGTGATTGTACGAGAGAGCAACTGCACAGATTCATGAGTAGGCGAGCATCCTACTGCTGAAGCACCAATGTTCGGATGTATACTTAATTTTACTTTCCAAACTCTGCAACTTATATGCAATCATTTTATTTCATATTTGATCGGGGCACACCTCAGCAACATAAAACGCAATTTGCAGCAGATGCTATATGGAATTGTTCAATAAATAATAGAAACACTCAGCAGGTCAGGGAACATAGTTGCGAGAAAAAGACTGGGTTTACCTCTCAGGCCAATTAGCTCTCGGCAGATCGAACGTTTTGCAGCATTATTTCAAAGCATTGTGTGAGTTTCCTTTCAAACTATTAAGCAGCTTAAAAAAACACGAATAATATACTAGCAACCTCACAAAAAATGTTATCACCCATATGGGGGTCGAGCAACATCACGCTGCAGCCAACTGTGGTAAACGTCAGTACTATGAGCAGCTAAATTCAACATACTTTTGTGCACTCGGCTGATATTTCCACGACGATTCAATTCTTGGAACCATCCTTCAAGTACGTGCACGAATCTCTCTGCATAAAATCTGTAATTATTAATCATTCACTATCCTATCGGCAATTATGGTGCATATGTTGCTGTGTGCCGCAAATCGTCACGGCATCAACGCAGTTCTATGTGCCTAGTCTGCGGCGGATTACCTAGTCATATGCAAACAACGTTCGTGCCAATCTTTTCATGTGGACGAAGCATTGGTGGTGATACCTTTGCTTTCTGAGAGCAGTGATATGAGCGGTTTGTTTTCTGTTCCGAACTCGAACTGGAGACCAAATAGTAATTTGTGCATTTTCTTAACGCCGTGTACACAAGCCAGTGCTTCTTTCTCCACCATGCTATAGTCTCTTTCAGCCTTGAACAAATTTCAGGTTGCAGATGCAACTGGTTGCAATTTGCCTGACACATTTGCTTGCAGTGACACATTTGCTTGCAGTAACACATAACTGACCGTGTAAGACTACACGTCACTTGCTGGTACCAAATGTTTACATAGTCATACAATACACGTAATTTCTTGGAGCACGGCATGTGTCTTGCCTTCTGAAATGCTGTTTCTTGAGATTTACCCCAAACCCAGTAGTCACCCTTGCGTAGCATCTAATGCAAAGGTTCCAGCAAAGTACTCAACCCCAGTAGAAAGTTAACAAAGTAGTTGAGGAGTCCCAGGAACGAACGCATCTCCGTCACGTTTTGTGGTTTGCGTACATTCTTCAAGGCCTCTGCCTTGGAGTCTGTGGGACTGATGTCGTCCACCACAATTTGTTTCCACAGAAAATCGACCTCTTGCACCTGGAAAACATAGTTGAAGCGTTTCAGCCTGAGTCCCACTCGGCCCAGTCGCTTTCGAACCTCTTCCAGGTTGTGCAATTGATCGGTGGTGTTTCGACCAGTGATAAGATGTCGTCCTCGAACACCACTATAATAGAAGCGATTTCAGCAGAATCTCCATGTTCCTCTGGAAGATGGCCGCTGCCAAGCGAATCCCAGAGGGGCATCTGTGATTCACGAACAGTCCTTTGTGCATGTTGATGCAGGTCAACTTCTTTGACGGTTCAGCAAGCTCTTGCTTCAAGTAAGCGAAGGTGAGGTCTAGCTTGGTCAACGCCCTTCACGCTGCTAGCGTTCCGAATAAGTCCTTCGCTTTGGGTAGTGGATACTGATCCTGTAACGACACTCGGTTGATAATCATCTTGCAGTATACGCAGATTCTGACCAACCCATCGCTGTTAGCACCGGCACGATTGGACTGGCCCACTCGTTGGAAGCGACTTGCGATATGATTCCCTCTTGTTGAAGTCTGTCCATCACGATTTCGACTTTCCATCGCATCATATATGGGACTGCACGGACCTTGTGGTGAACGGGCCAATCCCCAGGAAAAAGGTGTATCTCCACTGTGATGTTGCCGGTGCCTGGCTCAAATAGTGCCAAGAATTTGTTTGGCATGTGGGCGCACAAGGCGACATCCGCCAAGGACACGTCTTTGATGTAGCCCCAGTTCTACTGGAACTTGCCGAGCCAGCTCCAGCCGAACAGCATAGGGCCATCGCCTGGTGCAATCCAAAGTGGTAAATCATGTACCATTCCGTCATACAATACTTCCACTGCCGCACTGCCTGTGATAGGTATGAGTTATTTGGTGTAAATGCAAAGTTGAGTGTGAACCGCGCTCAGTTTTGGCCTCCATGCCTTGTTACTCCACAGTTTATCAAAGGCCATCTTGCTAATTATCGATTGGTTTGCTCCCCTACGCAGTTTCATGGAGATTGGAATGCTCATAAGTTTGACTTTATCATTATCGGAGGGCTTTTGGTGGTGAAGATGTGTTCCCCATGCACTTCCTTCTCATCCTCCAGCTGAGTTGCCTCTACTGCTCGTTCAGCGTGGTCTGCACTGGACCCGTCGCTCTCTGCTGATTGTGCCACATTGTGAGTCCAAGGTCGCTTGCACAATCGCTGAAGGCGCTCCATTGTCCTACAGCGACTACACACATTGTGCTCAAAACGACATTGATGGGCTCTGCGACTGTCCCCGTAGCAGCAGTATGGCGTTAATGGATTCACATTACCGTTCCCCAGCGGGCTTTGAGTCACCCTAGCCCTTTCGTTACAGTCCTGCCTGCTGAAGGAATTATTTTATGCACAGTACTTGCCGCTTACCTCGATTGTGTGATGATATCTGCTTCGTATTGTCGCTCTTGGATATGAAGGCCAGGGCTATCATGATGGCCTTGCTGAGTTCCAGGGATTTGGCAGACAGCAACTTGCGAAGGATGCCTTTGTGGCAAATTCCAAGTATGAAAAAACCCGCAACATTTCAGCCAAGGATCCTGCAAATTCGCACTGCCCCAGAAGGCGTTTAAGGTCGACGATTAAACTCAACACGTTGCTGCCAACGGAGCGATCGTGCGCGTAAAAAACATACCTGACCATCAGGATGCTCTCCTTGGGCTTGAGGTGATCCTCAGCAAGCGTGCAGAGCTATGTGTACGATTTATCCGTTAGTTTGGCCGGTGCCTGCCAGTTCTTACGGATGCCATATACCAATGACCCACATATGGTCAGGAGAATCGCCCTGCGCTTGATCCCTGTTTCAGGCGTGACCTATTTGTTGCCACAAAGTACAGGTCGAGGCGCTCAACGAAAGCGTCCCAATCATCATCCTCACTAAATCTCAAAAGAATACCAACGGCAACCATTTCCGCGTGAAAGTTCGTGGTTGTAACTCGTCGCCAGTTGTTATGTTTGGAATATATCCACGAGGCTGTGTTGTAGATTTAAACCAGTGTGACCTTGGTCTGTTTAATATAACCACAACGTGAGGCAGCAACGTGGTGGACTGCCTTTTAATGCCTGGTTAATGCCAGGTTACACACACATGACTCATAGATGTTCCACAGGTGTGCCCTCTGGTGGCATGTCTTACACACAAGTAAGGTTCACATACATAACAATAACCATCACATAATCCCCCACCACCACGCTTCTCGGGGGTTAGCATTCACCACAAACATAACTGGACAATCATCATTTTAGGTAGCCCTCGAAATTCGAGGAAGACTTGCTTCCACTCTAAAAGTGAGTTCTTTGGTGACTGAACAGTCCAATAAGGTAATTACAGTCTCTGTCACAGGTCAGACAATCATTCGTTGAAGGTAAAAATGGGTAGTGAGTCTGGTTTGCCACACTTTCCTTCCACCGCTTGCTTGCTGCATGCATTGGGGGACGAGACTCGAGTTGCTCAGTGCCCTCCCGGATGCTCTCCCTTCAATTGGGGTGGTCTTTCGCCAGGGACGAGCAGGTTTCGGTGGAGAAGTTGCATTTTATCAAGAGGCTTGATGGGTGTGCTTGAAATGATTTCTATGCCCAACTGTGCTTCGCTTGCCGTGTAGGATTTCCGAGCAGAGCACTCGCTGTGGGAGTCTTGCATCAGGCATGTGAAAATAAGGCCTGCTGAATGGAGTTGGTTCAGTATGGTCAGTGCTTAGATGCTGGGGATGTCGGCCTGATCACGGACACTCATGTTGGTGCGTCTGTCCTGGGCCATTTGAAGGATCTTGCTGACACATCGTTGGTGGTATTTCTCCAGCGATTTGTGCCGTAACATGTAACTATTCACAGTGGCAGAAGCTATTCCAGGAGGATAAAGTGGAGCATGAATGCCGGCATGGAATGCTTGGGCCAAATGGCCTGTCTCTGTGTCGTTGATAATGATGCAGAAAGCTGCAAACTGCAGGAAGAAACCAATGCCCTGGTCAGGTGGGCAGAACAGTGGCAAATAGAAACATAGAAACAGAAAATAGGTGCAGGAATTGGACATTCGGCCCTTCGAGCCTGCACCGCCATTCAATGAGTTCATGGCTGAACATGCAACTTCAGTACCCCACTCCAGCTTTCTCGCCATACCCGTTGATTCCCCGAGTAGTAAGGACTACATCTAACTCCTTTTTTGAATATATTTAGTGAATTGGCCTCAACTACTTTCTGTGGTAGATAATTCCACAGGTTCACTACTCTCTGGGTGAAGACGTTTCTCCTCATCTCGGTCCTAAATGGCTTACCCCTTACTTTTAGACTGTGAACCCTGATTCTGGACTTCCCCAACATTGGGAACATTCTTCCTGCATCTAACGTATCTAAAGCCGTCAGAATTGTAAACGTTTCTATGCGATACCCTCTCATTCTTCTGAACTCCAGTGAATACAAGCCCCGTTGATGCGAGAGGTCGTGATGCGGAGCGGCAGCGTCCCAGGCCTACAAAAGGCCAGCGTGTATCGGGGAGGACCAGTGGAAGGTCGAGATGTGGACCGGCAGTGTCCCAGGCCTACAAAAGGCCAGCCTGAGTCGGGGAGGCCCAGCGGGAGGTCGAGCGGCGGAGCTGCCGAGGCCGAGGCCTACAAAAGGCCAGCGTGAGTCGCAGAGCCTCAGCGGGAGGTCGAGAGGTGGAGCGGCAGCGTCCCAGGCCTACAAAAGGCGTGCTTGTGCATCTGCAGCGGGGCGAGAAAACAAAAAAGGAGTAGAAATTAATCAAAAGTTGATTAGTAATAGCTTATCTTTTTATTTTTTTTATATCTGTAAATAAACTGTTAACATTGTTGTCGCCAAATTAAGTTCATCTCAGGGTTAATTCACGGCAGGAGATCTCGGACACGTGATATACACCTCCTGTACTATGTGGGATCTGAGGGACATCCGGTGTACCTGGCAACTACATATGTGGAAATGTATCTGCTCCTGCCGGGCCACGGTGCATAATTGGAGCTGAAGGTGGGTTCACTCTGGAGCATCCACGAAGCTGAGAATGACGTGATTAGCACGTGTAGCGAGTTTGTCTTACTGCAGGGAAAGAGTCCACAACCAGATAGGGAATGGAAGACCAACAGGAAGAGCAGTGCAAAGAAGATAGTGCAGTGGTGTACTGCGGTCATCCCCCTGCAAACAGATACACTGCTTTGAGTACTGTTGAGGGGGATGACTCATCAGGGGAGGGCAACAGCAGCCAAGTTCATGGCACCGTGGCTGGCTCTGCTGCACAGGAGGGCAGGAAAAAGTGTGGGAGAGCGAAAGTGATAGGGGATTCAATTGTAAGGGGAATAGACAGGCGTTTCTGCGGCCGCAAAAGAGACTCCAGGATGGTATGTTTCCTCCCTGGTGCAATGGTCAAGAATGTCTCGGAGCGGGTGTAGGACATTCAAAAAAGGAAGGGTGAACAGATAGTTATCGTGGTGCAAATTGGTCAAAAAGATATAGGTAAAAAACGGGATGAGATCCTACAAGACGAATTTAAGGAGCTCGGAGCTAAATCAAAATGTCGGACCACAAAATTAGTAATCTCAGGATTGCTACCAGTGCCACATGCTAGTCAGCGTAGGAATCGCAGGATAGCTCAGATGAATACGTGGCTTGAGCAGTGGTGCAGGACGGAGGGATTCAAATTCCTGGGACATTGGAACCGTTTCTGGGGGAGGTGGGACCAGTACAAACCAGATGGTCTGCACCGAGGCAGGACAGGAAGCAAAGTCCTCGCAGGAGTGTTTGCAAGTGCTCTTGGGGATGAGTTGAACTAATATGGCAGGGGAATGGGAACCAATGCAGGGAGACGGAGGGAAACAAAATGGAGACTGAAGCAATAGACAGAAAGGAGATGAGTAAAAGTGGAGGGCAGAAAAACACAAGGCAAAAGACAAAAATGTCCACGTTGCAGCAAAATTCTAAAGTGTAAAAGTGTGTTAAAAAGGAAAGCCTTAATGTTCTGTGCCTCAATATGACGAGTATTCGGAATGAGGTGGACGAATTACCTGTGCAGATAGCAGTTAACGGATACGATGCAGTTGGCACCATGGAGACATCGCTCCAGGATGACAAAGACTGGGAAGTCAACATCCAAGGGTACTCAGCATTGAGGAAGGATAAACAGAAAGGAAAAGTAGGCGCCGTGGCGTTGCTGGTTAAAGAGGAAATAATGCAATTGTAAGGAAAGACATTAGCTTGGATGAAGTGGAATATATATGGGTAGAGCTACAGAATACCAAGGGGCAAAAAACGTTAGTGGGAGTTGTGTACAGACTTCCAAACAGTAGTAGTGATTTTGGGGAGGTCATCAAACATGAAATTAGGGGTGCGTGCAATAAAGGTGCAGCAGTTATAATGGGTGACTTTAATATGCACATAGATTGGGTCAACCAAACCGGAAGCAATACGGTGGAGGAGGATTTCCTGGATTGCATAAGGGATGGTTTTTTAGACCAATATGTCGAGAAACCAACTAGGGGGGAGGCCATCTTACACTGGGTGTTTTATAATGAGAGAGGATTAATTAGCAATCTCGTTGTGCGAGGCCCCTTGGGGAAGAGTGACCATAATATGGTGGAATTCTGCATTAGGATGCAGAATGAAACAGTTAATTCAGAGACCATGGTCCAGAACTTAAAGAAGGGTAACTTTGAAGGTATGAGGCGTGAATTGGCTAAGATAGATTGGCGAATGATACTGAAGGGGTTGACTGTGGATGTGCAATGCCAGACATTTAAAGACCGCATGGATGAACTACAACAATTGTACATTCCTGTCTGGCGTAAAAATAAAAAAGGGAAGGTGGCTCAACCGTGGCTATCAAGGGAAATCAGGGATAGTATTAAAGCCAAGGAAGTGGCATACAAATTGGCCAGAAATAGCAGCGAACCCGGGGACTGGGAGAAATTTAGAACTCAGCAGAGGAGGACAAAGGGTTTGATTAGGGCAGGGAAAATGGAGTACGAGAGGAAGCTTGCAGGGGACATTAAGACGGATTGCAAATTTTCTGTAGATATGTAAAGAGAAAAAGGTTAGTAAAGACAAACGTAGGTCCCCTGCAGTCAGAATCAGGGGAAGTCATAACGGGGAACAAAGAAATGGCGAACCAATTGAACAAGTACTTTGGTTCGGTATTCACTGAGGATGACACAAACAACCTTCCGGATATAAAAGGGGTCGGAGGGTCTAGTAAGGAGGAGGACCTGAGGGAAATCCTTATTAGTCGGGAAATTGTGTTCGGGAAATTAATGGGATTGAAGGCCGATAAATCCCCAGGTCCTGATGGACTGCATCACAGAGTACTTAAGGAGGTGGCCTTGGAAATAGTGGATGCATTGACAGTGATTTTCCAACATTCCATTGACTCTGGATCAGTTCCTATGGAGTGGAGGGTAGCCAATGTAACCCCACTTTTTAAAAAAGGAGGGAGAGAGAAAACAGGGAATTATAGACTGATCAGCCTGACATCGGTATTGGGTCAAATGATAGAATCAATTATTAAGGATGTCATAGCAGTGCATTTGAAAAAAGGTCACATGATAGGTCCAAGTCTGCATGGATTTGTGAAAGGGAAATCATGCTTGACAAATCTTCTGGAATTTGTTGAGGATGTTTCCAGTAGAGTGGAAAAGGGAATACCAGTTGATGTGGTATATTTGGATTTTCAGAAGGCTTTCGACAATGTCCCACACAATAGATTAATGTGCAAAGTTAAAGCACATGGGATTGGGGGTAGTGTGCTGACATGGATTGAGAACTGGTTGTCAGACAGGAAACAAAGAGTAGGAGTAAATGGTGAATTTTCAGAATGGCAGGCAGCGACTAGTGGGGTACCGCAAGATTCTGTGCTGGGGCCCCAGCTGTTTGCACTGTATATTAATGATTTAGACGAGGGGATTAAATGTAGTATATCCAAATTTGCGGATGACACTAAGTTGGGTGGCAGTGTGAGCTGCGAGGAGGATGCTATGAGGATGCAGAGCTACTTGGATAGGTTAGGTGAGTGCGCAAATGCATGGCAGATGAAGTATAATGTGGATAAATGTGAGGTTATCCACTTTGATGGTAAATCAGAGAGACAGACCATTATCTGAATGGTGACAGATTAGGAAAAGGGGAGGTGCAACGAGACCTGGGTGTCATGGTATATCAGTCATTGAAGGTTGGCATGCAGGTAGAGCAGGTGGTTAAGAAAGCAAATGGCATGTTGGCCTTCATAGCGAGGGGATTTGAGTACAGGGGCAGGGAGGTGTTGCTACAGTTGTACAGTGCCTTGGTGAGGCCACACCTGGAGTATTGCGTAAAGTTTTCGTCTGCTAACCTGAGGACGGACATACTTGCTATTGAGTGAGTGCAGCGAAGGTTGACCAGACTGATTCCCGGGATGGCGGGAATGACCTATCAAGAAATACTGGATCAACTGGGCTTGTATTCACTGGAGTTCAGAAAAATGAGAGGGGACCTCATAGAAACGTTTAAAATTCTGACGGGGTTAGACAGGTTAGATGCAGGAAGAATGTTCACAATGTTGGGGAAAGTCCAGAACCAGGGGACACAGCCTAAGGATAAGGGGACAGCCATTTACGAACGAGATAAGGAGGAATGTCTTCACCCAGAGAGTGGTGAACCTGTGGAATTCTCTCCCACAGAAAGTTGTTGAGGCCAATTCACTAAATATATTCATAAAGGATTCAGATGAAGTCCTTACTACTCGGGGAATCAAGGGGTATGGTGAGAAAGCAGGAATGGGGTACTGAAGTTGCATGTTCAGCCATGAACTGATTGAATTGCGGTTCAGGGAAGAAGGGCCGAATGGCCTACTCCTGCACCTAGTTTCTATGTTTCTATACTTCTATAAGAGAGGATTGATTAACAATCTCATTGTGCGAGGCCCCTTGGGAAAGAGTGACCATAATATGGTGGAATTCTACATTAGGATGAAGAAGGAAACAGTTAATTCAGAGACCATGGTCCAGAACATAAAGCTGGGTAACTTCGAAGGCATGAGGCGTGAATTGGCTAGGATAGATTGGAGAATGATACTTCAGGGGTTGACAGTGGATGGACAACGGCAGACATTTAAAGACCGCGTGTATGAACTCCAACAATTGTACATCCCTGTCTGGCATAAACAATAATAAAGGGAAGGTGGCTCAACCGTGGCTATTAACAGAAATCAAGGATAGTATTAAAGCCAAGTAAGTGGTATAAAAATTGCCCGAAATATCAGCGTACCCGGGAACTGGGAGAAATTTAGAACTCAGCAGAGGTGGACAAAGGATTTGATTAGAGCAGGAAGAATAGAATACGAGAAGAAGCTTGCAGGCAACATTGACATGTACTGCAACAGCCACTGTAGATATGTAAAGTGAAAAAGGTTCATAAAGACAAACGTAGGTCCCCAGCAGTCAGAATCAGGGGAAGTCATAACTGGTAACAAAGAAATGGCAGACCAATTGAACAAGTACTTTGATTCTGTATCCACTAAGGAGGACACAAAAACCTTCCGGATATAAAAGGTGTCAGAGGGTCTGGTAAGAAGGAGGAACTGAGGGAAATCCTTATTAGTCAGGAAATTGAGTTGGGGAAATTGATGTGATTGAAGGCTGATAAATCCCCAGGGCCTGATAGTCTGTGTGCCAGAGTACTTAAAGAAGTGGCCTTGGAAATAACGGATACATTGACCGTCATTTTCCAACATTCCATATACTCTGGATCAGTTTCTCTCGAGTGCCAAAGTAACCGCACTTTTAAAAAAATGAGGAAGAGAGAAAACAGGGATTTATAGATCGGTCAGCCTGACATCGGTCGTCGGTAAAATGATGGAATCAATTATTAAGGATGTCACAGCAGCTTATTTGGAAAGAGGTGAATGATAGGTCCAAGTCAGCATGGGAAATCATGCTTGACAAATCTTCTGGAATTTTTTGAGGATGATTCCAGTAGAGTGGATAAGGGGGAACCAGTTGATGTGGTATATTTGGACTTTCAAAATGCTTTCGACAAGATCCCACACAAGAGATCAATGTGCAAAGTTGAAGCACTTGGGACAGGGAGTAGTGTGTTGACATGGATTGAGAACTGGTTGGCAGAAAGGAAGCAAAGAGTAGGATTAAATGGGTACTTTTCAGTATGGCAGGCAGTGACTCCTGGGGTACCACAAGTTTCTGTGCTGGGGCCACAGATGATTACATTGTACATTAATGATTTAGACGAGGAGATTAAATGAAGAATCTCCAAGTTTGCGGATAACACTAAGTTGGGTGGCAGTGTGAACAGCGAGGAGGATGCTATGGGGCTGCAGAGTGACTTGGATAGGATAGGTGAGTGAGAAAAGTCCTGGCTGATGAAGTATAATATGGATAAATGTGAGCTTATCCACTTTGGTTGTAAAAACAGAGAGACAGACTATTATCTGAATGGTGACAGATTAGGAAAGGGGGAAGTGCAACGAGACCTGGGTGCATCAGTCACTGAAGTTTGGCATGCAGGTCGAGCAGGCAGTTAAGAAAGCAAATGGCATGTTGGCCTTCATAGCGAGGGGATTTGAGTACAGGGACAGGGAGGTGTAACTAAAGTTGGACAGGGTCTTGGTGAGGCCACACCTGGAGTATTGTGTACAGTTTCTATCTCCTAACTTGTGGAAGGACATTCTTGCTATTGAGGGAGTGCAGCGAAGGTTCACCAGTCTGATGGCCGGGATGGCGGGATTGATATATCAGCAAATAATTCAATTCGGATAATTTGAGGTATTGTATTTGAGGAGGTCTAACAAGGCAAGTTAATAAACATTAATTGGTACGATGCTGAAATATGTATGGGAAAAAAGTGACAGCGGATTGCAGATCCACAGATTCCTGAACGTAGCAGGCCAGGTAGATCATGTGGTTCAGAAGGCATGTTGAATATTTCACTATATTTCTCGCGGCATTGAATACAAGAGCAAGGAGGTTATACTTGAACTGAATAAAATAGTTGGAGTACTGTGTTCAGAATGTTGCCTGGACTGGAGAATTTTGCTTTAAGAAAAAGATTGGAAATGCTGTTCTGTTTGCTATGGAACAGAGGACGCTGAGGCGAGACCTTGTTTAGGTGTATAAAATTATCAGAGACCAAAAAAGAGTGGGTAGGAAGGACTTGTCTCCCTTGGCAGATTGGTTAACAACCACGGGAAATATATTTAGTGTTATTGGGGAAGGTCAGCTGTTGCGACAAGCTATGTGTTTGTCGTGGGAGTCTGGAACTCGCTGCCTGATTGATTGGTAGTGGCAGGAACCCTCATTAAATTTAAAAACACTTGCATGAGCATTTAAAATTGCAGTAACCTACAGAGCGGACATCGAGTTGGAAAGTGGGATTCAGGCTGGGAAGGTCTTGGTCGGCCGGCACCTGCACGATGGGTTGAAATGTCCTCCTTCCATGCTGTCATTTTTTGCATTTCCTACATGACAACAGTGGCCACAATTTAGGTGTACTTACTTTGCTGCGAACTGCTTTGGGAAATCCTGCGGTGATATTCGCCGTCGAAATGAAAGTTTTTTTTCTTTCACAGCGTCTGAAAAAAGTGCATATTAATAAGGCGGGCGAGCTCTATTTTTGGAGCCTGATGCGAACCATGCCAAAGTAGCGGGTTTTATTCACGGACTGGCTATTTATTTTATTCTTTGTGCTAACGTGACAGTACTTTATAGCAGCTTAAACATTTCGGAAAACATCTCACACGGGAACTTGCAATACATTGAAGCAATGCTGCAAAACATTAGTTCTGCAAAGAGCTCATGGACCTGCGGCGTGTTTGCAGCATTTAATGGACGTTTGCTTATCATCCGCGGCGTTACCACGTCTCGCATTTTAATCACAGAATGGCTCACTGCCGGTGATTGGTCTGCGGTGGAAAATATCAAACAGCAATAAATACAATAACGGTGTGTAATCCCTCATTCTCACCATTACGCTGCTCTGATTTGCAGCGAGCGCGTGGCCATTTGGCTAAGGCGTCTCACTTTGGTGCAAACCCTAATGTTATCAGAAAATTGCAGATTTGAGGCTTGTGCTGGTGCTTTTGTAAAATGTTGTTCAACTTTAAAAATAAAACCACACTCATTAGCTGAAGGTGATTTCCTTGCAGGGCTCTTTATTAAAAGGTATTTTGTCATTCTATTTCCTGTGTATATTTCTCACTGATCTTTGCAAATAGTTTCCAACAAACCAACACTAATTAATGCCTGTAAATTAATCGTGTTGACAATTCGAACACTATAAGTGTAATAAAAGGCAGTGGACAGAAGTCTGATCAGATCCCATTGATCAAATCAAAGAGTTAAATATTCCCTTTTGAATCGCTGCGAGCAGGGTTCGAACTTGCGTGGGGAAACCCCATTGGATTTCAAGTCCAACGCCTTAACCACTCGGCCACCTCAGCTACACGATGGATTCGTTATAACAGTCGAAAGATCGCTGCGAAATATCAGACAAATAGACTTTTAGTCAACGTAATATCAGGCATTCAAAAATTGTGGGTTTGACTCCCACCAGAGACAGATTTTAGGTCAGGATTTCATGTTTCCTGGGCAGCACAACAAAATTTGCAGCAAATCAATACTTCAGAGATGTGAAACTGCGGCCCCTGCACTTGCTGTTACACAAAGGCTCCAATTATCCTCTGAATTCTCTGGGCGCACTGGGTCATTTGCACAGTAACAGGAGCAAGACATCGAGCTTCTGACAGGCTGAGTCCATTAACCGCTCAAAAACTTGCAAAGGACACGTGGAAGAACAATGGAACTCTTTTCTGTCGCGCGCAGCTGCTGCATCGATGACGAGAATGGATTGCCAATCCCACGAACCTGTTGCACAGAGAGAGGAGGAGGCCATTCAACCACTCGAGCCTATTGCATAGGACCAGGGGGATGACATTCCGTCCCTGATCCTGATGTACAGTGTAATATATTTGTTCATGAGTTATCTGACACCAGAGTGCGCCACTGTCGGATGTCATTTAGGCAATACAAGAAGTCGGATCTTGTTCTTAACCGAAGTAGGAATCAAAGAGACCGGGTAACCACACGAGGCAGTTTATCATAAAGGACTCTTGTGTTATTACACACAAGGACAGGAGGAGTTATTCCGAACCTCGAGGACATTAAACAGGTGGAGGCAATTAATAGTGACATGATGGTTCAGTCACCGGACCAGGGTGTTGCCATTCCTTACCTCCAACTGTTGCCCAGGACAGGTCGAGTCATTCAACCCTTCGAGCACATTACACAGGCGGTCAATCATAGTGGTATGATATTTATTATACTGAACTAGTATTCCAGAGACAGGAAATTACAGCCCACCATTAGAGTACGGTAAATTAAATTGAATTAAATAAATCTGGAAATTAAAAAAGTTTCAATAATGGTGACCATTATCGTAACGAACCCGTCTGATTCACTAATCTCCTTCAGGGAAGGGGATCTGCCGACCTTACCAGTCTGGGCCTATATGTGACTCCAGACCCACAGCAACGTGGTTGACTCTATACTGCCATCTGAAATGTCGAAGCGAGCCATTCAGCTGCATATGGTTGCTCACCAACACTTTAACAATGAAATTAGGTGTGGGCAACAAATGCTGCCCTTGCTAGCGATGACCACATGCTTGAATTAATCAACTAGAACACTAGGACCTCTAGATTGTTAAACAGAAACAATAAGACCCTCAAGCCAGGTCACAATGCTGAGTGGAGTCAACTAGAATGCATAGCTTGCTGGCTTCAATCCATAAATCAGAGAGTTGGGTTAAAATGGAGCTTTACATATTTGCAGAACGTGGATAGTGGTGTTCCAAAAGGATCGGTGATGGGACCGCTGTTGTTCACAAGTGATATTGACAACTTGACCGAGAAAGCGAAAACATAATATCGAAATTTGCAAGTGACATCTAATTCGGCGGGTAGTCAAAAGTGAGGAGGACTATAACACATTAGAGGAGATCATTAATACACTTGCAGATTGGACATATCATTGGCTATTGAATTTCAAACCATATAAATGTGAGGTGTTAAATTTTGTTTGGAAGAATAGGGCGGTCACTTATTATTGGAGGATACCAGTCTGGGTGGCGTAGAAGATCAAACGGAAGGCGAATACACAAAACTCTAAAAGTTAAGGCACAGATTAGCAAGGTCATAAATAAGCAAAATCAAAAAGCACGTATACTATAGAATGTAGCGAATTTATGCTAAACCTGTATTTAACCTTTGTTAGACCACACAGGGTAATGTGCACATTTCCATTCGCCATATTATAAAAAGCAGATAGAGGCATTTTAGAGGATGCAGAGCAGCCAGTGTACGCATATCAGCAAAGGAAGAACAGGCTAGATCTCTTTTCTATTGGAATACGGAGGCTGAGGCGTTATCAAGGTTTGGTGCTCTGTTTACAAGGTAACGGTAGATGGGGTATATGCTTGGACATATGTTTACAGATTGTACAATTCAGCTGCTGCTGTTGTCCTACAGCACCTCAAGGATGCCCAGCGTTGAGCTGCTCCTTCTGTTCAGAATCTATCCCATTTAGGACGGTGGTGGTGCCAGAAAATACGAAGCAGAGTGTCCTCCGTGTGAAGACAGGACTTAGTATCCACAAGGTGTTTCCACTATTCGCTGCTACCAATATTGCCATGGACAGTTGCATCTGCGACAGAGAGTTTGGTGAGTAGAAATTCAAGTAGGTTTTGTAATATCGGACCTGCAGTTGTGAGGGAGCACAGCACTGTCGGAGTTGCTGACGTTCGGTTGAGATCTTAAACCGAGACCTGTCTGCCCTCCGAGCTGGACGTAAAATATCCCATGCTCGCTATTCAGAAGTAGAGCAGGAGAGTTCACCCCGGTGTCCTGGAGCCAACTTTCATCCTACAAACAACATCTAGTCACTATTTAATCGTGGGTTCTTGCAGGTGCAAATCTGATTTTGCATTTCCTACATTAGTGACCAGACTGTGAAACAACTTAACTGGCTGTGAACCGCTTTGGGAAGTCCTGAGATGAATGTCTCTGCAAAAATGCTCGTGTTTTTTTATCGTTAAATAAAAATACACAATAGCAAGGCCGGTTGAATGAAATGGTTAAGCATGGCGCTGTTAACACGAATGCTGCGCTTTCGATCCTCGTAAGGAACATCGTTTTTTTTGTGTGGGGGAGGGCAGGGTTACGAGCATCTTAGCTTTGTTATTTTTGAGCAGCTTAAACATTTAGGAACGAAACTGACAAGGACCTGCAATACATTCAAGCAATGCTGCAAAATCTGATTTCTGCCAAGAGCTCATTGAACTGCGGAGAGTTCCCAGCATTTAATGAACAATTCGATTATCTCCGAGAATTTGGGAATTCTCGTATTTCAATCAGTTAATGGTCCACTGCCGCTGATTGGTTTGCGGTGCTAAGCATGGAATTTAAATAAATGCAATTCCGGTGTGTAATCCCTCATTCACGGCATTCGTCAGCTGTGCACTGCAGGAAAAGCGTGGCTGAATGGCTAAGGTGTCTGATTTCGGTAAAACACTGATGTTATCAGAAAATTGTAGGTTTGAGTACTGCCGAATCTTATTCAGCTGAATATGACTTCATTCTAAAAATTGCAGGGCTCTTTATTAAAATGCATTTTTAATGCTGTTTGCTGTGTATATTTCTCACTGATCTTTGCAACGTTTACAACAAACCTACAATCGCTAATTGATGGCAGTATTTATTAGTATTTCCAATTAGAAAAATAGGTTTGCGTCAATGATTGCAATAAAGGGCAGTTGAGGGAATTCTGTTCAGTTTCGGCGTCAGTCATCTCGTCAGCGAGCTGATTAAAGCAAATAAAATGTTCACTGTAGAATCGCTATAAGCAGGGCTCGAAACTGCGCAGGGAAACCCCATTCTATTTCAAGTCCAACGCTTAACCACTCGGCCATCGCAACTATGCATGTTAATTATTTATTAATCTACTGGTCGGTGGAAAATTTAAGACAATTGCCGGCATGCTTGCCCTGTTTGAAATCCCAGTCGATGTGAAAACTGAATCGTAGAATCATTGAATTTCACAGCACAGCAGGAATGATTTTGTCCAGAACTGGAAGCATTTACTTTCGTGAAAGTCTAAACAGACTGGGGAGCTTTTCTCTGTAAAAGCCAAGGCAGATATTGTCTCTAATATTATGAAGGGATGTGATAGCGCCGACGTGCAGAAAATATTTGCTATTATGCAGGAGTTCAGAATTAGAGGTCATAATTATAAGACAGACACCGATGACTTCAGAAGGCAATGCAAGAGTAACTTTTTTACCAAAGAGTGATTAGAATGTGGAAGGTGCTACAACGTTCTGTAGTTGGGGCGAATACAACAGAGGCATTAAAGAGAGAGCTACTTAAGCACATGAGTGAGAAAGGAATAGAAGGATGTGCTGATAGCATGAGTTGAAGTACGATTGAAGTGATCCGGGTCTGGGGACCTATCTTCTTTCAAATCGACTAAAAACCTGAATGCTTCCTCTGTCACTGTGTTTACTTCATCCAG
Organism: Pristiophorus japonicus; assembly: GCF_044704955.1. Taxonomy (NCBI): domain Eukaryota; kingdom Metazoa; phylum Chordata; class Chondrichthyes; family Pristiophoridae; genus Pristiophorus; species Pristiophorus japonicus. Next base: position 2,379,612 of record NW_027252779.1, read on the forward strand.
AAAATGACATTCCTCCTCGATAGCAGTATCTGCATTGCCCCTTTCCTTTGTGAAAACAGATGAACAGTATTCATTAAGAAATTACCAAAATCTTCCGCCTCCACACAAAGATTACACTCAAGGTCGCGAAGATGACCTATCCTTTCTTTAGTTACCATCTTACTCTTAATATATTTGTCGAACATCTTTAGGTTTTCCTTAATTTTAGGAGCCAAACATTTTAATGCACTCTCTTCCCATTCCTAACATCATTTTTAATTGTGTCTCTTAACTTTCTATATTCCGCCAAGGGATCATTAGTATTTAGCCGGTGGTATATGAAAAAGCGTCCCTTTTTTTTTAATCCTCCCCTGTAAGTCCTTCGACGTCCAGGGGGCTCTAGACCGATTTCCCAGCCTTTTACTTTATGCGCACATGCTTGGCCTTAGCCTTCACGATCTCCTCCCTTGAATGCCTCCCACTGTTCCGACAATGATTTGCCTACAAGTGGCTGTTTCCTGTCAACTGCTGCCAAATCAACTCTCAACTGAGCAAAATTAGCTTTTCCCGAATTTGGGACTTTTATTAAAGCAGTTAATTTTCCTTAGCGACAGCTAACATGAATCTGACTGAATTATTGTCACCGGCGCCCAAGTGTTCTCCCACTGATACCCCTTCAACCTGCCCAGCTTGATTTCTCCCAGAAAAATCCAAAACCGCCACATTTCGTCTTGGGCTTGTTACATAGTAACGAAAAGAGATTCAGTTGAATACATTTTAAGAATTCTGCACTCTTTCCCCTTCACACTATATATGTCCCAATATTTGGATAGTTAAAATCCCTACTATTACTACCCTATGGTTTATGCACCGCAGCCATTTGCAGACATATTTTATCCGCCATCTCCATCCCACAGTTTGGGGGTCAATAAAACATTCGCAGCAGTGTGAACACTACTTTTTTATTTTTCGATTAGACTCATATGACCACATTTGATGATCCCTCTCACATATCATCCCTCTTGTATTCTATGCCTCTGCAAAATGAGGAAAGCATTCCGTGTGCCTTCTGAAATAACTTTTCTGCCTGTTCGGCTACATTCACGGATTTGTGGACATGCATTCAACGTTTCCTTTGTTCCATTACACTTCTCATTGTCCTGCCATTTAACGTGCGATCCTTGGCCTGGTTCGCCCTACACAAATGCATTACCTCACGATTCTACGGGTTGTTTTCCAAAAGCCACGATTCTGCCCAGCTGACCAGTTCATTGATATCTTCCTGCATTCAACAACTTTATTCTTCATTATCAACCACAAAGCCAATTTTTTGTATCATTTGTATAAGTTTTAATCATAGGCCCTTCATTCAAGTCTAAATCATTAATACATACCACAAAGAAAAAGGAATCTTCTGCGCAATTTAACGGATCCTGACTCGAACAGCCTTCCAGTTGCAACAACACCTATTGTTCTTTGCTTCCTTACTCCGAAACAATTCCGGATTTAACTTGCCAATTTGCCTTGGGTCCCAATGGCTGGTTAGTCTCCTGAGCAGTCTGTCATATGGGACCTCGTCATAAGCCTTTGCTAAAAGCCACATGCACTGCAAAAAAGTGCACTCCCCTCATCGGCACTCCTTGTTGTCTCCTCAGAAAATGAAATCAATTAAGTCAGACACGGCCTTCCCTTAACAAATCCATGCTGACTGCCCTTGACTAATCTGTGTCTTTCTAAATGAATATTTATCCTGTTCTTCAGAATCTTTTCAAATAATGTTCCAACAACCGAGGTAATGCTGACTGTTCTTTAATTGTTCATCGATCCATATTGAAACAATTGCACAACATTAGCAGTCCTCCAGTCCTTTGGCACGACGCCTGTAGCTACAGAATATTATGATGGTCAGATCTTGTACTATTTCCTCTTTTGCTTCTCTCGGCCTTGTGGAGTTTTCCACCTACAAAGCTGTCAAATTCCTCAATACTACCTTTTTCACTATGTTTATTTCAGTTAATATTTCAGACTACTTACCGATTGCAACGTCTGCATCGCCCCTCACTTTTGTGAAAACAGTTGCAAAGGATTCATTAAAATCATACACAAATAATCTGCCACCATAAACAGATTACCTTTATCGTCTCTAATGATCCCTACTCTTTCTTTTGATATCCTTTGCTCTTAATGTATTTGTAAATCTTTGCATTTTCCTTGATTTACTTGGCAATATATTTTGCTTTTCTATCTTTGCTTTCCCAATTTCCTTTTAAATTTCAACTTTCCACTTTATTTTCTGCTCTAGATTTTCTGAACTATTGAGCCCAAACTTTGGCATATGTTCCCCTATTTTCATTATTCTGCGCTGCAAGCACCTTGACATCCAAGGGGCTTTAGATTTGTTAGGATCACCCTTTTCCTTTAAGCAGCATATTTGTGCTGAACCCTGAGGATCTTCTCATTGAATGCCTCCCAATGCTCTAAAACAGTTTTTGCCTTCAAGTAACTGTTTCCAGCCCACTTTGCCTAAATCCGATCTCTGTTTACCAAAATTGTCTTTTCCCAAATTAAGATTTTGTATTCCTGGTGTAACTGTCAATTTCCATAACTACACTAAATCTAAATGATTTATGATCACAAGCAGTCAAATGCTACCCATTGATACATCTTCGACCTGCTCAGCATCATTCGCTCAACCTAAGCGCAGAACCGTCCCCTATCATGTTGGTCTTGCTACGTATTGGCTAAAAATGATCTCCAGAATAAATTTCAGGAATGCTGCACCCGCGATACTTTTCATACCAATTATTTCCAAGTTAATATAAAGGTAGTTGAAATCGACTACTCTTACTGCCCTCAAATTCCAGCACTTCTCAGACGTTTACCAACATATTTTCTCGTCGATCTCACACTGGGCGTCTATAGCACACTCCCAGCCCCTTTTATATTCTTCAATTTATCTAATATACCCTGAATTGAAGACACTTCAAACATATTATCTTACCTCACAGCTGCAATTGTTTACTTAATCAATACTGCGACCTTCCCACTACCCTCGGTTTTATCCCCCTCTCAACTGGCTGAGAAACATGTAACCAGGATTGTTGACCGATCATACCTGCCCTTCTTTCAATCATGTTACAGTAAATGCTTCAATATGATTCTCCTCGCTGGCACGTGGCACCGGGCGTAAGCCGAAATTACTAACTTTGAAGTGCTGCTTTTTTCATCATCTTAGACGTTCTCTCGAACAAGGATGACTTGTTTCAACATGAGTTCACAGTTATTTCAATGAAAGACCCGATAATTCAGTCCTGAACTCCAATTGAAGGAGTGGAAGATGTCTGCGTGTGGATGTTTTTAACTTGTGGAGACCTTTGCACCTCAGCCACCATAGCGACTTGACAGAGCTAGGAGTTTATCTCGTGGCATGGGTTAAGCAGGATCACTGGAGAACTGCTCTGCTGCATGGACCTAGCGCACACACATTTGGCATTGAGGGCTAACCCGTGCTGCCACTGGGCCGTCGGCAATTCTGCGCCCCGTATCCTCATTTATCGCACCTCTGCCACGAACTCTCATAACTCCTCCGCCATAATCATTCGCTCCATTTCCATCGCGATCTCTGGCCTTATCTCCACCACGATCACTTGCCGTTCCTTTGCAACAAAAGCATTCGCTGCACATCCGCCACGATCTGTCACTGCTCCTCCGCCAAAATATCTGGCCGCTTCTCCGCCACACACATTCGCTGCATCTCCGCCATGATCTCTCGCTTCTGCTCCACCACAAAAAATGTGCTGCACCTCATACTTTTTAAATCCTATCCGAGCTCCCACAAATCAGCATGCAGTGCTTCATCTCACTTGCGACCTGTGTCATTGGTATCACAATGGATCAAGTTCTCTGGCTGTTCACCCTATCCCCCCAGCATCGCCTGCATCCGCTCAGTTATATACTTGACCCTGGCACCATAAACGCAACATATCATTCTGGATTGATGTCTGCGGCGTGTCTGCACGGTTAACTATTGAATCTTTGACCAATATTTCTCCCACTCTTCTTCCTACCTCCTGGGAAGCTGAACCGGCAGTGGTGCCATGGACTTGGCTCTGGTTGCATTCCCTGGAGAACCATCCCCCACCCCCCCCGCCCCGCACCAGTACTCAGAACAGAAAACTGGTTGGAGAGTGCGAAGCACTCAGGTGATTCCTGAACTACCTGGCTGTTCCTACCCTTCAGTCTGGCGGCCACACATTTATTCTCACCCAGCACACTTTTAATGTGCGAGCTGCCCACATCAAGAAACGTGCTATCCAGAAGTTCTCCACTTCGTGGATGCACTGCAGTGACTCTCCCACTGATATGCTTTCCATCTGCCCAATTAATTCCGAAAAACTTAGTACAAAAGCGGAACATTCCTTGTTGGGCTTGCTATTAATCGGCTAAAAAAAAGTTATCCTCAATGCAAATGAGCTATTCTGGTCAGTCTATACATTTTACACTACTTATATCACAGTTAATATTAAAGTAATTGATATACCCCATAGTGCAAACCAAAATGAGTGAACTTTCAGATATTTGCTAACACATTGCTTCTTCTAGCTCCCTCGATTGTTTGGGGGCCTACAGTACACTCCCTGCAATGCCTTTGCCCCTTTTTGTACATATGTAGAAATCATTTAGCTTCATTTTAAGCTCGTTCTAACATATGATTCCTTCTCACAGCTGTAATTGTTTATTTAGCAAAAATTGCCACCCCCTCATTTTTATGCCCATCTTTATCTTGTTTGAAAACCATGTAACCAGGAATGTAAAGATGCCTATATTGCCCCTATTTATGCCATGTTTCTGTTATCGCTAATGTATCATATTTCAAGGTGTGTATCTGTGCCTTTAGCTCCTCTGCCTTTTTCACCTATTCCTTGCGTTTTGAATATGCCATCATGCACAGGCGTGGCTGGAAGTATGTTTCCAATGAGTTTCCCCAGTGCTAAGTACCAGGCCTCTTGCTTTTTGTGGTACATAGCAATGATTAGACGTGAATGCAGGATGTATGATTAAGAATTTTGAAGATTATACTAAAACTGGCTGTGTGGTTGATAATGAAGAGGAAATCCGTAGACTGCAGGAATATATAAATGCACTGGCCAGGTGGGCAAAACAGTGGAAAATATAATTCAATCTGTTGAGGAATGAGCTAATGAATTTTGGCAAGGCTAATAAGGCAAGGGAATACACAATCAGTGGTATGGCACTGCAAGACATAGAGGAAAAAGGGCTTCTTGGAATGCATGTACTCAAATCCATGAATGTCGAAGGATACGTGGTTAAGAAGGCATACGGAATACGTACATTTAGCAGGAGAGGCATGGAATACAAGAGCAGGGCGCTAATGTTTGAAATGCTATAAACACTAGTTGGAACACAGCTAAAGAACTGCATGCAGTTCTGGTCACCACATTACAGGAAAGACGTGATTGTTCGAGAGAGGGTACTGCTCAGATTTAAGACTAGGCGAGCATTCTACCGATGAAGCACGAATGCTCGGATTTATATTATTTTCACTTTCCAAACTCCAACTGATTTTGGAACAATTTCTTTCATAATAAAAACTGGGACACGGCTCCACAATAAAATGCATAGAGGAGCAGATGCTGCATATGAAATTGTTTAATCAATGCTGGAACAAAACTCGGCAGGTCAAATACCAGCTGTGGCCAGAAAAACACCGTGCTAAGCTCTTAGTTTTTTGAGCTCTCGGAAGAAGTAACATTTTGCAGTATTACTTCAAAGTATTATATATTCTACATGAGTTTCCTGACAAATGTTTAAAGCTGGTGAAAAATAAAAAAAGAAAATACCAAACGCCCCACAAAGAAATGTCAATGTGCCACAAGCGGTTCAAACACACGACTTAACAAAGTAACACCACGTTTTAACTTAGTGAACTAAGCAGCCTTGCTGTGAACCGCAACATTCAAGATACTTTTATGTTGGAAGCTGATATTATCCAGGCGTCTTCAAATCCTGCACTATCCATCAATTATAATATAAGATCATAAGAAATAGGAGGAGGACTATGTCATTTGGCACCTCATGCCTGCTCCACCTTTCAATACGATCATGGCTGATCTGATCTTGGCCTCAGCTCCACATCCCTACCCGCTCCTCATAACCCTTTACTTGCTTATCTCTCAAAAATCTGTCTATCTCCGCTTTAAATATATTCAATGACCCAGTCTCTTCTGCTCTCTGGGGCAGAGGATTGCATAGATTTACAATGCTCTGAGAGAAAAAAATATCTTCATCTCAGTTTTAAATGAACGGTCCCTTATTCTAACACGATGTCTCCGGCGGCTTTAGTTTCCTCAATTATGTAAATATCTTCTCTGCATTCCACTTTTTACGAGTCCCCTTATTATCATAAGTTTCAATAAGATCACCTCTCATTCTTCTGAACTCCAGTGAGTATCGGCCCAAACTATCAAATCTTTCTGCAATGGTCAACCGCCTCAACTGCGGAATCAACCTAGTGAACCTTCTGTGAGCAGTCTCCAATGCAAGTAAATCCTTCCTTAATTACGGATAGCAAAACTGTACGAAGTACTCCAGGTTTGGCCTCACCAATACCCTGTACACTTGCAGCTGGAGTTCTCTGCCTTTATACTCAATCCCCCTTTTAACAAAGGCCACCATTAAATTGGGCTTCCTGATTACCTGCTGTCAATGCATACTAGTCTTTTGTGTTTCTTGCACAAACACCCCCCAGGTCTCACTGTATTGCAGCACTTTGCAATTTTTCTCCATTTAAATTAAAAATTGCTTTTCGATTATTTCTGCCAAAGTGGATAACCTCATATTTTCCCACATTTTTATCGCTCAGCAAATTATTTTTCCCACGCAATTAAACAATCTATATCCCGTCGCAGAAGCTTTGTGTCCTCGTCACAATTTGCTTTCCCACCCATCTTTGTAACATCAGCAGACTTGGCTACATTACACCCGGTCCCTTCATCCAAAACATTAATCTAGATTGTAAATAGTTGACCCCTGCCGCATCCCACTAGCCAATGTTTACAAACCGGAAAATGATCCATTTATCCAGACTCTCGGTTTTCAGATAGTTAGCCGATATTTTATCCCCAACCCCCAGAGATTGTACCGTGTGCAGCAATCTCTTATGTGGCATTAATAGAAAGCCATCTATATATCCAAATACACCACATCTCCTGGTTCCCCTTAATCCAGCTGCTCGTTAGATGCCCAAAGCACTCCAGCAAATTTGTCAATCATCAATTCATTTTAATAAAACCATGCTGATTCTGCTTGATTGAATCATGCTTTTCCAAATGCCCCGCTACTGCTGCCTTAATAATGGACTCCAGCATTTCCCCAACGACAGATTTTAGGATAACTGGTCAATAGTTTCCTGCTTATTAGCTGCCTCATTTTTATAAAAAGTGGCTTACATTTGCAGTTTTCCAAGCCGCTAGGAGCGCTCCAGAATCCCTGTCATTTTCGTAAGTAACAACAATGCATTCACTAAAATAAAGCAACTACTCTTAAGAACATAGTATATAAGTAATCCGCTCCAGGGAACTGGTCCGCCTTTAGTCTATAATGCATTAAGTTCCTCTCTACATATCGCCCCTTGTTTTTCCACGATTAGGATGGTTTTAGAGCCTCCTTCCTTCGAACTTCGGCCTTTGACCGATACAAAATATGTGTTCAACGACTATACCATTTCAATGTTCCACATTATTAATGTCTCAGTCTCATCCTTCAGCGGACAAACATTTAGTTTCGCAAATCATTTCCATGCAATGTACTTGTAGAAATTCTTACTATCTGTTTTTACAATTTTTACATGTCGTGCCAGTTTACTTTCATGAACCTTCTTCCCTCTCTTAATCATTCTCTGCTGGCTGTTAGAATTTAGCTTCACGAATCTCTCTACATACAAACTGCATTTATGAATCATTCACTATCCAATCAGCAACTACACTGCATATGTTAATTTGTGCCACAAATGTACACATCCAGCAGATTATTAAACTCGCATCACATAGGTGCCAGGCAATGACTATCTCTGGCAAGCGATAGTCAAACCAGCGCCACTTGGCATTCAACGTCATGACCACCACCAACAACATACTGATGGCCACCATTGATCTCGAAATTATCTGGATCAGCCAAGTCAAATGTAACTATTCACATTGGCAGAAGGTGAATGGTGGTGTTCCACGAGGATCAGTGCTAGTACATCATTTATTTTAATGATTCAGATAAAATTCCTAACTTTCCGCGTGACTCAACATTGTGTGGCGGGGGGCATTGGTGGGATAGAGAATAACGAAGGGGAATGCAAGAATACAGTCGGACATTATTAAACTTGCAGATTGGCCATATAATTGAAAAACGAAGTTCAACACAGATAAATGTGAGATGGTATATTTTGTATGAAACATAGAAATATAGAAACATAGAAAATAGGTGCAGGAGTAGGCCACTCGGCCCTTCGAGCCTGCACCGCCATTCCATGAGTTCATGGCTGAACATGCAACTTCAGTACGCCATTCTTGCTTTCTCACTCGACACCTTGATCCCCCTCGTAGTAATGACTATTTCTAACTCCTCTTTGAATATATTTAGTGACTTGGCCTCAACAACTCTGTGTGATAGAGAATTTCACAGGTTCACCACTCTCTGGGTGAATAAATTTCTCCTCATCTCCGTCCGAAATGGCTTACCCCTTATCCTTCGGCTGTGACCACTGGGTCTGGACTTCCCCAACATTGGGAATATTCTTCCTGCATCTAACCTGTCTAAGCCCGTCAGAATTTTAAACGTTTCTATGAGTTCCCTCTCATTCTTCTGAACTCCAGTGAATTCAAGGCCAGTTGATCCAGTCTTTGTTGATATGTCAGTCCCGCCATCCAGGGCATCAGTCTTGTGAACCTTCGCTGCACTCCATCAATAGCAAAAATGTAATTTCTCAAGTTAGGAGACAAAAGCTGTACACAATACTGCAGGTGCAGCCTCACCAAGGCCCTGTACAACTGTAGCAACACCTCCCTGCCCCTGTACTCAAATCCCCTCGCTATGTAGGCCAACATGCCATTTGCTTTCTTAACCGCCTGCTGTACCTACATACCAACCTTCAATGACTGATGTACCATGACTCCCAGGTCTCGTTGCACCACCACTTTAGTAATCTGTCACCATTCAGATAATAGTCTGTTTCTCTATTTTTACCACCAACGTGGATAACCTCACATTTATCCACATTATACTTCATCTGCCATGCATTTGCCCATTCACCTAACCTATCCAAGTCACTCTGCCACCTCATAGCATCCTCCTCGCAGCTCACACTGCCACACAACTTAGATTCATCCGCAAATTTGGAGATACTTTATTTAATCCCCTCGTCTAAATCATTAATGTACAATGTAAATAGCTAGGGCCCCAAAACAGAACCTAGCGGTTTCCCACTAGTCACAGCCTGCCATTCTGAAAAGTACCCATTTACTCCTACTCTTTGCTTCCTGTCTGACAACCAGTTCTCAATCCATGTCAGCACACTACCCCCAATCCCATGTGCTTTAACTTTGCACATTAATCTCTTGTGTGGGACATTGTCGAAGGCCTTCTGAAAGTCCACATCAACTGATTCCCCCTTGATCACTCTGCTGGAATCATCTTCAAAAAAAATCCAGAATATTTGTCATGCATGATTTTCCTTTCATAAATCCATGCTGATTTGGACCTATTATGTCACCTCTTTCCAAATGCGCTGCTATGACATCCTTAACTATTGATTCCATCATTTTACGCAAAACTGATGCATATTATTACCTGTTTTCTCTTTCCCTCCTCTTTTAAAAAGTGTGGCTCCCTTGGCTACCCTCCACTTGATAGGAACTGAACATAGTCTTTGGATGTTCGAAAATGACTGTCAATGCATCCTCCATTTCCAATGCCACATCCTTAAGTAGTCTGGGATGCAGTCCATCAGGCCCTGGGGATTTATCGGCCTTCAATCCCATCAATTTCCCCAACACAATTTCCCGACTAATAAGGATTTCCCTCAGTTCCTCCTTCTCACCAGACCCTCTGACCCCTTTTATATCCGGAAGGTTGTTTGTGTCGTACTTAGTGAATACCGAACCAAAGTACTTGTTCAATTGGTCTGCCATTTCTTTGTTCCCCGATATGACTTCCCCTGATTCTGACTGCAGGGGACCTACGTTTGTCCTTCCTAACTTTTTTCTCTTTACATATCTATAGAGACTTTTGCAGTCCGTCTTAATGTTCCCTGCAAGCTTCCTCTCGTAATCTATTTTCCCTGCCCTAATCAAACCCTTTGTCCTCCTCTGCTGAGTTCTAAATTTCTCCCAGTCCCCAGGTTCACTGCTATTTCTGGGCAATTTGGATGCAACTTCCTTGGCTTTAATACTATCCCTGATTGCCCTTGATAGCCACGGTTGAGCCACCTTCCCTTTTTTATTTTTACGCCAAACAGGGATATACAATTGTTGTAGTTCATCCATGAGGTCTCTAAATGTCTGCCAGCCATTGCCCATCCACATCCAACCCCTTTAGTATCATTCGCCAATCTTTCCTAGCCAATTCACGCCTCACACCTTCAAATTTCTGGACCATGGTCTGTGAATTAAACTGTTTAATTCTCCATCCTAATGTGCAATTCCACCATGTAATGGTCACTCTTTCCCAAGGAGCCTCGCACAACGAGATTGCTAATTAATCCTCTCTCATTACACAACACCCAGTCTAAGATGGCCTCCCCCGTCGTTGGTTCCTCGACATATTGGTCTCGAAATCCATCTCTTCTGCACTCCAGGAAATCCTCCTCCACTGTTTAGCTTCCAGTTTGGTTAGCCCAATCTATATGCATATTAAAGTCACCCATGTAACTGCTGCACCTTTATTGCATGCACCCTAATTTCCTGTTTGATGCCCTCCCCAACATCACTACGACTGTTTGGAGGTCTGTACACAACTCCCACGAACGATTTTTGCCCTTTGGTGTTCTGCAGCTCGACCCATATAGATTCCAGATCATCCAAGAAGAAGAGAGAGATCTCTTATTATTTTGAGGATGCGATCCTGTGTGTGGTAGACAAAAAAAGCGAGCTCGTAGTACAAATATACAAATCAGTAAAAGTACCATGCAGGTTACCAAGTTCAATAAAAGCAAATCATGTGCGAGGCTTTATTTCTCGAGGTGTAGCTTTGTGACTCAGGGAAGTTTCCCTGCGTATCCTTTCCCTTGAAAAAAGAAGTTTGAAGGGTGATATAATAGAGGACCTTAAAATTATGAAAGGTTTTGATAGAGCAGATACAGAGAGAATGTTTCCACTTGTGGGGACCAGCATAAGAAGACGTGATGTTTGTAAGACAGTCACACCAGAAATCCAAAAGAAACTTACATACCCAAATATTTGTGGGAATGTGGAGCTCGCTGCAACAGGGAGTGGTTGGAGCAATTAGCATAACTGCATTTAAGGGAAGGTTACACGCATATGAGGCAGAAGGCAATAGACGGTTATGCTGATAGATTTAGATGAGGAAAGACGAGAGGTGGCTAATTGGATCATATCATGAATGATTGCATGGAATGGTGGGGCATACTGGCCGGATTCTTTGGCATTGATTGTGAAGAAGAAAACTGCATATCGCAGGAAGATATGAATGTACTGGTGTCGGGTTATAAATTACATCAAAGAACAAGATTCGAGTCATCCGTCTGCTTTAATTGGGAAAGCACACAAGTTTAATGTACGTATTTGTAGACGTGGACACATCCGAGATCTTTGCTCAGGTTCTGCAACCGAAAACGCCAGAAACTCCCCGACTGGCCCAGAGTGCCCCATATTTAAGGTCACATACTACAACTGCGTGTGTCATCAAGGTTACAACAGAACAATAGGCATATTCCGCAACAAGATACATGAGACCCTGTGGTCATTGTTTAAACATTCAGTTCCTCTTCATCAGCAGAAAGACAAGCAAACATCAGTCAGAGCAAATATGCAGCTGTGTGCCCCCTCCATCCGTACCTTGTCTCGCTTCCCCTCTCTTCATGACACAAGGTCAGCGGATGTTGGAGACCAAATTAGGTTCATAGCAGGAATTTACAAAACATCCCCCTACAATATCCCTCCTTTTGTTCCTTGGCTAGCCCAATTGATCACCTTTGTCACTCCGGTTCGCATTTCCCCCTCCCCTGCTGTGGTGATCAGCCGCTCGGTTGGGGAGAACTGTGATCCAGAAGTTTCTGATTTAGATTCCAGAAATCAATAATTTATTTACATGTAATTCATTAGTCAGCGTTCGCTTCTTTGCCCTGCGGAGTTTATAAGATGCCCAACATAGAAACAAGTATCCCAATGCCGAAACCAATTGTACAGCCACTAATATGTGTGAGATTATTCATATTCAAGGGTGTATATTAACATTCAGTCGCTAGTTCCACAGTTCTCATACCAAGGCTTATATTGAAGGCTTTTTGCAATATCTTTGTCCAATATACGTAGCTACTTTTCGATAACGTGATATCGTTTTCTGCTTGCCAGCGGGGGTTATTTTATATACCTCACATCCTCAGGCAGGTGAAGCATTGGGGCAGCCAGTTTACTGTCGTATTGGTGTAAACCTGGCTGCATTTCATCAGTCAGGTTCAGTGTAATAGTTTCTCGAGCATGGATATACGTCTTCTCTGCGTGCTCATTATCGGTAGCCTCGGGGTGAGCAGAAGTTGAGGTTAGGGATGTTACACTGTTAAATACCATAGTCATAAGTTAGTTGGCTGGTTACCACACAGAATTCCCCTTTTCCACGGGAGGCTGAGTTAGTGGGCTCTAACTCTGATGGGCTCATTTCTAAGATATATCCCTTTGTCTGATTAAATCCACACTCGTCCTTACTCCCCCAGTGCACTGGATGTGTACAAATCTTTCGGCATCCTATCCTGCGGCAACCTGATAATGAGGCCCCTCTCGTGTTTCCGTTCCATTTGATCGCATATTGATCTATCGGATAATACCGCATGTTGTTCACAACCCGGATTAGCCCCAGGTTCTCTACCTCAAACTGCGGATAAGGTCCATACTCCCCCTTTGATATTACCGGAATCATTAGGACCTTCCCCACCAGGGCAGAATGGGAACCGTTGCATCTTCCTGTCGATGGAAAGATCCTTGTCATTCCCTTCATAGTGCATGCGTCGAGTGTCACCGGATGCTTTGCCAGGCGGAAAGGATGTGTGATATTAATACAGTCCGGAACTTTGCCCCTGTATATTTGGTCCAGGTCATTCTTCACCGGCCCGATCATCCATCCACCGTAAGCGTGGCAATTGTCTCGCTGTACCTCGTCCTTTTCTTTATTAAATTCTCGGTTAAGCAGGTGATTATTGGTGGCAGCATGGCCGTTCAGGACTATAATCCGTTTAACTAAGCTCTCCATCGCACCTCGTTCGCTAGCAAGGTCCTCGGTGTTTCCTATCCCTTTCTATAGCAGAAACCAGACTGTGTCTTTGAACCGCTCTGTTTGTGCTTGTAGAGATTGTATATCTAGGGCGTTAACAGAGAAGGTTCCCGTGTTTACTCCTGTCAGGATATCATTGATCAAACCCTGTTTACACCTACATGTCTGGCTTGTCTTGAAAGAGTTTAGAAACCTGAATGCCCCTGAGGCATCCCGATAGTCTTCCAATATCTCCTGCAGCAAACGGGTGTATAGCGCCTTTACTTTCGGGTCACACTTTTCTGGCGGTTCTAAATTGCTTATATTGACTATTATAGACAGAATTCATGGTATACATTCTCATACAGCATTATTCCTTTCGACCTCGGTACTACACCGTTTGTGATCCCTTTCGTTTGGGTGGGGCAATAGTTAGGGAGTGGGTCGCACGGTACTATTCTCCAGGGCACTCCCCAAATAAAGGTATGGATATTCTGAGGTAAATACTTTGTGTCGCTTGACTCTCAACGCTTTGTATCTACTGACCCTACTACCTTGTCGATACACAATAGCTTAACTTCGTTCTCTGCATTTCCAGGGTGTAATTGTACTATTTGCCAGTGCGAGCTCGTATGAACTTTGATTTCTAGCTTATCATCAGTCCATTTTAACCGTTCTACTTCCCCCACACCGGACCATGTTCCATTCAACCGATCTTCTTGCCACCTGAATTTAGAATTATTTAGACAGACCATCTGCACTTCGTTCCCCTCCCCACTCCGTTATCATCAATCCATCTAGTCCCGCAAAACTTTCCTTGTTGTCTTTACCCCCCGAGTGGGTTTCGACAGTCAATAGTTGTCGATATGTGCGAGTGTTCCTTTGGTTCTGTTTCCAATGCGCGGTACGCAGGATCAATCGTTGGGCACTCTTTTCGTTTGATGATAATACAATAGCTCAATCGTCTGGTGCAGTGGTGTTTCTGACTTCGTCACATCCATTTGGGCAGTGTTCCTTGCCATAATGGGTAGACATGAGGGGTCCCAACACCAACGTCCCAACGAGGAGTAGAGCAGGTTTCCAATGTTCTAAACTAAATAAGGTTTTAGTTGCGACCAATGATTCCACATTCATATCCCGTGTATATCTACACAAGCGCAGGAATCCCCACATAACATGGCCTCGTAGGCTCCTCAACATCACGTCGTGAATCTCGTTCATCCTCGCAGGCCCTTAACTATTAAACTGTCCAACACATCAGGGAGATCCACAGAGGGCTCCCACCTCGCTTGTTCGTCTCGAACTGCCTGATGTTTCCTCACCACCCGCTGCATCCCCTTAAGCAGTTTGCTTATCTTTTTAAATGATACTTTTGTTCTGACTATCACACTATTTCCTCTGTCTGTTAGGTGAGTCTTCTTTCTTTTAATAAGAAATCGAAATTAATAATTTCCAGTATCAATGGAAGGGACAACTCACTACAGGTTTGTAAGAAGGCCTGACGTCCTTACTTGACTTCGCAGAATGAACTGAATTTTTTTCCAAGCATTTCTGGTTTCAAAACTTGCTTAGAAATGGGTTTAAACTGTTAGACCAGCGGAAATGATAAGTAACGGTATCATAATAAAATGTTCTCGTCGGGAAAGGCACCATTTATGATTAAACACCAATTACTCTAAACTTCCAATTCAAATACATGCCAAATATTTTTTTTCCATCGATTTAAAACGAGACGACACATTTTTAATAGCATTTTCTTTTACTGAAATCCAATTTCCCACAAGGTATATAGATTCCAGCATTTCGTTTTTATGGTCCCGTTCTTTGAGCAAATCTTGTGTTTTATTTCTCTTCGCACAAATTCTAAACTTCCGTGCTGGTTCCATCTTTCTTAAATAATTCTCTACTTCACAGTTTTTCTTTCCTTCCTTTGCTGAGTTCGCAAATCTTAGATGTATCCCCTTTTGAATTCGAACTTAATAATTTAAATTTCGTTTCTTCAAATTAGCTTTTGCATTTTGATGATCTTCTTCCAGTCCATTTCCCTAAAGAACTTTGTTTCTCTTTCTCTGCGCAAAACTTGTGTGTCGGGTTTATCTCGTAAGTTTTTATATTTCAAACAATGTCCTTTTCACAGCCAATTTAACTCTCCCTTCTTCAAGTGACGTTTTGTATTTTGATGATCTTCCTCCAGTCCACTTTCCTGAAGATTTTGTTTCTCTTTCTAGCAGCTGCAGCTTTCAAGGTCTCATTGTTAGCTTTTTATTCCACCATTTTTCTTTGTATTAATTTTTCATTATTCGCAGCTAACATTTTATCCCACTGGCCAGTTTTCCTCGTACCCTGGGGTCCCACCCGCTCTTTAGGTTGTATTCCTTTTTGTTTGTGCTGCGCATGTTCAATACCGGCTTCTCCATGTTATTACTGTGTCACGGTTTGGGACATACACCTTATTTTAACAAACATCTTTGTTTCTCTTTCCAGCAGCTGCAACTTTCAACGTCGCATTTTTATCTTTGGACAAAAACAGGCTGTCCTTTGTAAATTCAACGTGTTTTTCCAACATATTGCTTTTCTTTTATTAATTTCCGAATTAACCTTAGCTTCTTTATTTCTGCGCTTGACTGTTTTAATTCCTCGATGTTTGGTTTCAATCTACCACTGCATTGCAGAAATTTCAATACTATCATTACGCCCGCTTTGTGAGCGCGTTTGTTTTTCTGCTTTTGCCACCAGGTATTTTGGTCGGTGGGATCCTTCTTTGGATCCCATCCATCCTTAAGCATCTTGTTGATTAAGTCCTTCCAGTCGCCTGCATGGAATATAGTAAGGATGCCTTCCTCACTCAATCTAATTCTTTCCCTGACGCCACACTTTGATGCGACTATGGGCAGTCACACAGCCCCAAGATTTCTCGCTTCTTCTTGTGCTTACTAACAATTATTAAGTGGTCCTTTGTGGCAACACCATTGTCGCTAACTTATAATTCCTAATTTAAAACGCTTACTGTATGACACCGATACTTAAAATTGTGTCTTACCCACTCAACACATCTCACTTGATTCAGATGTGTGCCCGAGTTTGACCTTCGACTTCCGGGCCACCGAATTTCTGAGTGGTATTTAAAAATTACTCACCCTTGTTGTGATCCGTCCAGCGGGTCTCACCCGTGCCACAAAATACTGCCGACAACGCCAAAAATGTTGGAGTACAAATCTATGTCAAAGAACAAGACTCGAGTCAGCCGTCTGCTTTAAGTGGAAAAATACACACGTTTAATAAACATATTTGTCGACGTGGACACCTCATAGATCGGTGCTCAGGTTCCGCAACGCATAACCACAGAAAGTCCCCGACTGGCAAAGAGTGCCCCATATTTAATCTCGCAAACTACAACTGCATCATCAACGTTACAACAGAAGAATAGACACATTAGCAACAAGGTACGTGAGACCCTGAGCTTGTTGTTTAAACATTCAGTTCCCCATTATCAGCAGAAAAACAAGCAGATATCAGTAACAATAAACGTGCAAATGTGTGCCCCTACATGCGTGCCTTGTCTTGCTTCACCTATCATCATGACTCACGTTCAGCGGATGTTGCAGTCCAAATTAGGTTCAGAGAAAGAATAGCCAAAAAATGCCACTATAACTGGCCAGGTGGGCAGATCAATGGCAAATGGAATTCAATTCGGTTAAGTGTGAGGTAATGGATTTGGGGTGGTCTAACAAGGCAAGGTAATACGCATTAAATGGTACACCACTGAAACGTGTAGATGAACAAAGGTACCTTGAAGTGCAGGTCCACAGACCCTGAAGAAGCCTGGTAGATAAGTTGGTTTGTATGGCATGCGAAATACATGCATTTATAAGATGAGGCATGGAATACAAGGGCAAGGATATTATACTTGAATTATCTAAAGTACAGGTTAAGCCGCAGCTGGAGTACTTTTGGTAGTTCTGTTCACCACATATCAGGAAAGATGTGATTGCATTGGAAAGGGTGTAGTGGAGATTTTCCAGAATGCTGCCTGGACTGCAGATATTTGGTTAAGTTAAGATTGCAGCTGCTACTGCTGTTTTCTTTGGAATACAGCAGGCTGAGGTGAGACCTTACTGAGTTGTATAAAATTATGAAGGGCGAGGATCGAGTTAACAGGAAGCACCTGTTTCCATTGGCAGTCAGGACAACAAAGAGGGGGCATAGATTTTAAGTAATTGGAGAGGGTTACATGAGTTATGAGGCGCAATTTCTCCATCCAGAGCGTCGTGTGAGCCTGGAACACATTGCCAGAGAGGGTGGTATCGGCAAAGGTCCTCACCATATTTAAACAATACATGGATGTGCAATTAATGTGACGCAACCTAGAGTGCTACGTACCAAGTGCTGCAAATTGGGATTCGGCTAGATAGCTCTTGGTCGGCAGTTGCAGACACGATGGGCCGAAATGCTCTCGTCTGTGTTGTCAATTTACAAGATTCTATTATTCTGTACCCTATGTAATCTTATGTAACACCATGTAATCCGATATAGAATCCGGGCAGAGGGTGGATATGCTGCTGTTAGTTGCTCACTTCCGGCTTCCCAATACTTTCCAACATCTACAAGGCACAAATCTGGAGTGTTTTGGAATACAGTTACTGACATGGATCTGTGTAGCTCGAATGTCCACTGAAGATGTTCGACAGCTTCCAGGACAAAGCAACCCGCTTGATTGGCACCCCATCCTCCACGTAAAACATTCACTGCCTCCACCAGCGGCTCACAGTGACTGCAATGCGTACCATCGAGAAGTTGCACCGCAGCAACTTGCAAATGCTTCTTCAACAGCATCTTCCAATGCCGCAACCTGTACCACCTTGAGAGGCAAGGGCAGCAGCTGTAGGGGAGCAGCATCACATCCAAGTTACACATCATCCGGACTTGAAAATTGATCACTGTAACTTCATCATCACTGGGTCAAAATCCTGCAAGTACCTCCTTAACAGTACGATCAACACATTAACAGTCGTGGCTCAAGAAGGCTTCTCACCACCACATTCTCAAGGGAAATTAGGAAACTGCAAAACATGCTTGCCTTGCCAGCGATGCCCAAATCCCAGGAATTAATTAAATTAACTTAAAAAATGAATGGCTATATTTGCAAGATTGTAGAGCTTTGATCTGATCCGTCGGTTGTTGGATCACTTAGTCGTGTCGATAACATGCTGTCCCGCTGTTTTGTGTTTTGTGTGTATATCGTCCTGTGTTCTAATGTCCCGAGGTTTGCACCTCACGATCAGAAGCCTGGTTCTGCTCCTGGCTTTCTCTTGTACCCTTCTCATTGAACCAGTGTTGGTCCTTTGTTCAGAAGGTGAATATAGAGTGAGGTATATACTGGTCCATAAGATTACAGATTGTGTGGAATACAATACTGCTGCTGATGTCCGACAGCAACTCGTGGACGACCAGATTTGAGCTGCTGGATCGGATCACAATCTGACCCATTTAGCACAGTGATAATGCCAGGCAACACGATGGAGAGTGTCCTCCGTGTGATTAAAGGATTTGGTGTCCAGAAGTACTGTGCAGTGTTCACTGCTATCAGAACTATCAGGGACAGATGCAAGTGCGACAGACAGATAGGTGGGGACGAGGTCAAATAGGTTTTTCGCTGTCGGAGAGACAAAGCTGAGGGAGCTAAGCATTGTCGGAGTTGCTGTCTTGTTGATGAAATTTAAACAGAGGCCCGGTCTACCCTCAGAGCTGGACGAAAAACATCGCAAGGCCATTATTTGGAAGAAGAGTGGGGGAGTTCACCCCGGTCTCCCGGGGCCAATATATATACCTCAACCAACTATCGCATTGTGCATTTTTCATCGTGCAAATCTGCTATTGCATTCACTACGTTACAACAGTGACCATACGTTAAATGCACTTCATTTGCTCTGAAGCACTTTATGACATCCTGAGGTGGAAGTCCCTGTGGAAATTCAAGCTTTTTTTCGATTACAGCATCTGAAAAAATAGATGAGCAAAAGGCTGATTAGCTTAGTTTGGTAGAGCGTGGTTGTAATAACGATAAGGTCATGGTTTCGATCCTCGTGTTGAACATTTATTTTATTTTTTGTAGTACGTTACTGGTATTTGGTTTTATTATTTCAGACCAGTTTTAACATTGAGAAACGGAGCTCACACGGGACCTGCAATACTTTGAAGCAATGGTGCAAAACTTTAGTTCTGCCGAGAGATCATGGACCTGCGGAGTGTTTCCATCATTAAATGAACAATTCCACACCCTCCGGGACATTGTGCCTTCTCGTATTTCAATCAGTGAATGGCTCAGTGCCGCTGATAGGTTTGCTGTGAAAAGTATGCAACTGAAATGAATACCATTCCGGTGTGTTCACTCATTATCACCATTCGTCTACTGTAAACCGCAGAGGCCGTTTGGCCTAATGGGTAAGGCGTTTCATTTAATTGCAAATCTTCGATGTTATCAGAAGGTTGCAGATTCGAGTCATTATCTTGGTCTTTGTGTTAAATCTCGTTCAATTTTATGAAACCAAATCACATTCGCCCGAATCATCTGACGGTGATTTCCACCTAAACATTGCAGGGTTCTTTGTTAAAATATATTGGTTTCATGATGCTTTCTATGTATATTGCTCACTGATCATTGCAAACAGTTTCCAACAAACTAATCACTAATTAATCCCGATAAGGTATTCGTTTTTCTAATTCGAACTATTGCTTCGCGTCATTAAAGGGCAGTATAGGGAACGGTGATCCCATTCTGGTCCAGTAATATCCACAGAGAACCCATTAAAAAAGTGTTTGCTGTACAATCGCTGCGAGCAGAACTTGAATGTGCGTGGGGAAACCCATTTAAATTTCGAGTTTAACGCCTTAAACACTCGGCCATCGCAGCTACACAATGGAGTTGCTCAATTGGCCAATCGGCGGTACGGAATATCAGGTAATTGGACGACATGCTTTCCCTGTTGTATCTACCAGTCGATGTGAAAATTAAATCGTAGTATTGTGGAATCTCACAGCACAGAAGCGAGCAGTTCCGCAAGAACTAAAATAATTTACTTTACGGGAAAGACTGAACAAACTGAGAGCTTTTGAATAGAAAAGACAAGCCAGATACGGACTTTACCATTATGAGTGGTTTTGGTCGGGTCAACGTCGAGAAAATATTTGCTATTGGACGTTCGATAAATTCAGTAGTCCTTTGAAGAGTAACTTCTTTACCAAAGAGTGGTTAGAATGTGGAAAATGCTACAACAAGCAGAAGTTGCGGCGACTAGCAAAAATGCATTTAAGAGGGTATTATCTCAACACATTTGTGAAAAAGTATTCGAAGAATATGCTGATAGGATGAAATGAATTAAGGCAGGAAGGCGCTCGTGATCCGCATTAACTCCTGCATACCTGGTGGGGAAAATGTTCTCTTTATATGTTGCAGACGTTACGTAACAGCACTTTTAAACATCAACAACAACAC
The DNA here is from genome assembly GCF_044704955.1 of Pristiophorus japonicus. Lineage (NCBI taxonomy): Eukaryota > Metazoa > Chordata > Chondrichthyes > Pristiophoridae > Pristiophorus > Pristiophorus japonicus. The sequence continues at coordinate 2,400,574 of NW_027252779.1, forward strand.
GCTCATATATCGCCTTTAATGCAGTGAAACGTCCCAAGGCGATTCACAGGAGTAATATGCAATAACAAGTTGACACCGAAGAGCAAAAGTAAAAATTGGCGCAGGTGTAAAAAAATTTGGTAATCAGGTATTGTTAATATTGAGGAAGAAAGCTGTAGACTGCTGGAAGATATCAATGAATTAGCCAGGTGTTGAGGAGAGTGACTAATGGAAATCAAGTCGGAGAATTGTGAGGTAATACATTTTGTGAGGGCTAACAAGGCAAGGGATTAAACATTTAATCGTCGGAGACTGAATAGGATAGAGGAGCAAAGGGACCTTGGAGGGTATGTCCACAGATCCCTGACGGTAGCATGCCAGGTAGTTAAGTTGGGTAAGAAGCAACACGGAATGCTTTCCTTTATTAGCTGAGCTACAGAGTACAAGAATGGGGACCTTTAATTTGAACTGCATAAAACACTAGTGAGGCCACAGCCAGAGTGCTGCTTGCTGCTCTGGTCACCGAAATGCAGGAAATATCTGATTGGACTCGTGAAGGGACAGAGTCATGTTATGTTAATGTTGCCTGGACTGGAGAATTTAGCTATGAGAAAAGATTGGATAAGCGGGCTTGTTTTTTTGGAACAAAGGATCCTGAGAGTGGACCTCACTGAAGTGTATAAAATTATGAGTGGATCATATAGTGTGCATAGGACGGATTTATTTCCCTTATCATAATGATCAACAACCAGGGGGCATTGATTTAAAGTCATTGCTGGGAGGCTGGAGGGGATATGAGGGGGAATGCTTTCACCAAAATGGTGCTGGTGGTCTGGACATCACTGCCTGAAAGGTTGGTAAAAGCAGAAGCCATCACCAAATTTACAAAGTATTTGTATGTGCTCTTCAATGCCATAATCTACAGGGCTGTGGACCAAGAGCTTGAAAGTGTGATTTGACTGGATATCTCTATGATGGACTGCGCGGACACGATGAGCTGAAATGACCTCCTTCCGTGCTGTGAATCTCTATGAGTCTCTGACAGGACGAGGTGAAGTCGTGTAGAATGGGGCTCGAGTGGAGCATTAACTCCGGCAAATCCAGTTGGTGAAAATGGTCCCTTTCTCTGCTGCAAACTGTATAACATTAACTAACACACCTTTGATACAACAACAACTAATTGTATTTATACAGCGCCTTTAATGTATTGAAATGTCCCAAGGCGCTTCACAAGAGTATTATAGGATAAAAAAATGAGTGCGTGCCGAATAAGTAGAAATTATCGCAGGGGGCTAAAAGCTTGGTCAAACAGGTATGGTTTCTAATGATCAAGAAAGCTGTAGACTGCAGGAAGATATCAATGAACTCTTCAGGCGGGCATAAAAGAGGCTAATAGGATTCAACCTGAGCAGTGAGAGGTAATGAATTTGGGCAGTGCTAATAAGGCTAGGGAATACCCATTAAATGGTCGGTAACTGAGTAACACAGTGAAGCAAACGGATCTTGGAGTACATTTGCACCGATCCCTGATGGCAGTCGATCATGCAGCTAATGTGGTTAAGATGCATCACGGAATACTTGCCTTTATTAGCTGAGCCATAGAATGCAACAGCGGGGAAGTAAAGCTTGAATTGTGTAAAACACTAGTTGGGGCACAAGTGGAGCACTGCATGCTGTTCTGGTCAGCGCATTACAGGAAAGATCTGATTGCACTCGTGAGTGTAGAGAGTCGATTTACATGGATGTTGCCGGCAATGGACAATTGAGCTGTGAGTAAAGATTGCATAGGCTGTGGTTGTTGCCTTTGGGAGAGAGGAGGCTGAGGGGGGTCATTATTGAAGTTAATAAAATCATGAGTTTCGAGATAGAGTGCATTGATTGGATATATTTCCCTTAGAAGAGCGGTTAACAACCAGAGGGCACCGACTTAATGTAATTGGAAGCAGGGTAGAGCGGATTTGAGCGGTAATGTTTTTACTCAGAGGGTGATGGGAGTCTGGAACTCACTGCCTGAAAGGGTGGTCGAGGCAGAAGGTCTCACCACAGTTAAAAAGTAGATGGATGTGAACTTGAAGCGGTGCAATCTACTGGGCTACGGACAAAGAGCTGGAAAGTGGGATTCGGCTGGACAGCTGTTTTCCGATAGTGCAAAATAATGGGCTGAAATCGACTCACTCCGTGCTGTAAATTTCTATGAGTCAATGACAGCACATCATTTTAAAATAGACACAGAATGATCCAGGACTGACGGCACATCCCGTTTAAACAGACACAGAATCATCTAGTTGTGATGAAAGTTCATCGACCTGAAACGTGAACACTGTTTCTCTCTCCGCAGATTATTCCTGGTCGACTTAGTTTTTGCAGATTTTTCTCTTATTGTTCAGATTTCTAGCATCAACACTATTCTACTTTTGTATTCGCGAATTTTGCGGCAGCTGTGTGGCGCAATGGATGGCGCATTGGACTTCTCATCAGGATGTTTGTAAAGCATTGAAAAGTTGAGGGTTCGAGTCCCACCAGAGTCAGATTTTGCGTCAGGATTTCTTGCTTACTGGGACGCACAATGAATTTTGCAGCATATCAAAACATCAGAGCGGGAAATTGCTACCCGTGCACATCCTCTAACACAATTGTTGCAATCCCACCGACTATTCCTCTGAGTTCTCTTAGCGCCCTGACTCTATTACAAAGGAGCAGGAGCAGGCCATCGAAATCTTAACACATGTACAGCAGGAGTCCATTAACCACTCAAGCTAGTTGCAATGCACAGAAGGAAGCAACTCAGCTCTTTGAGACTATTATACAGGCACAGGAGGAGGCAATTAACGCTTCGGGAGTGAGGCATAGGACAAGCGGAAGTCGGTCAGCTCCTTGAGCTTGTCCGACAAGAAGCGTGGAAGTCCATTTACCCCCTCGAAATTGTTGCATAGAATGAGTACGAGGCATTTCAGAACCACGAGTCTGTGATACAGGAACAGGAGGAGTCATCGAGCACATGACACAGGCGGGGGCCAATCATAGTAACGTGCTGTTTATGTTAATGGCATACTAAACCAGTGAGAGGAAATCACAGCCCAACACGAGAGCAGGGACATTTAAATTCAATTGCATAATGCCAGAGATATAAAATTATCAGTAATAGTGACCATTGTCTTAACACACCCATATGGTTTACCAGTCTGCTTTCGCGTAGGAAGACTTCAGTTCTTACCGGTATAGGCCTATATGCGACTCCAGAACGACAGCAATGTGGTTGATACTTAACTGCCCTCGGAAATGGCCCAGTGAGTTACTAAGTTGCATACGGTGGCTCACCACGATCTTCACATGGGTAATTAGAGATTAAAAACAAATACTGCCCTCAATAGCGTTGCCCATGTGCATGAATTACATTGAAAAATATAAACATAGAAAATATGTGCAGGAGCAGGCCATTCGGCCCGTCGAGCCTGCACCGCCATTCAATAAAATCATGCCTGATCAGTCCCTCAGTACCACTTTCCTGATTTCTCTCCATACCCCTTCATCCTCTTCGCCGTAAGGGCCATATCTAACTCCCTCCTTCTTAATGTAGCAGTGTTTCTTCCAGAATTGATATTATGTTTGTTGTTTATAATAACCAGACCATTTCTCTGAACCCTGTCTCACTTTTTTACCAGTGGCACGTTCACGTTACAATGGACGTACAGCGTGTAAATTGGGATATGGTTTAACAGTTAACATGCAAAGCACAGAAAGCATTATTAAATAATCAGCTTTCCCTCAGTTAGCATTAAGTTTACTGTGCAAAATACACTGATCATTAATTAATTTTGTGTGCCCGTGAAAGCAACATGAAATTTAATTTCAGTGATTGGTCCAATGTTGGGCTCGAACCCACGCCTCTGAGATTAAAAGCTCCATACTATATCAAATGAGCTAGCCAAGCTTATGTGCAATTCAGCTCTTTGCCGCTGATTGCAGACAGGCGTCTTTTGGTTTAGCCCCATTTCCCGGTGATTTCCGATACTGTCGATCTCGCTGGCTCTGTTCAGTGTTTGTGATCACTTCCAATTTGATTTTGAAAGAATACCTGTGTCTGTGTGTTCATTAAAACAGAAAAGTCTGGAAATACTCAGCAGGTCAGGCATTATCTGTGGACGTCGGGAAGTGGCTTTATTTTCGGCTTTGATCCTCTGTTGTGAAGTGAGGCAGGGATGCAGGATTTTTTTTTGCTAGATACTGCCCGAAATAGAGATGTCCGTAATGTAGCAGTTACCACATTCGCCGCTCATGCAAAACGTCCTCGATTCAAGCCTGGACAGAAACGTTGTTTTGTAGAATATTTTTCCGTGAAATAACTGTTTAGAATGTATCACCAGATTCCTGTCTCAATAACGATGAACATTTTAACTCATTCTCCTAAAATACAGTGTGTGTAAAATCAGATCAGGGGTAAACCTTCATCACAGATTCAAGTTCCTTAAATCTTTAAAAGTCAGTTATTGAAGTTACGTTCAATTCATTGCATAAACATAAACGAGGTGTGTGAGATGCTCGGCTTTAATCGTTATTGACCCCATTAGTTTATGTTACAGACCGAGGTGACAGACTCTCTTGCATCGCAAAGAGTTGAGATTCGTGTGAGTTAATTTGGGCACATCTTTCCCACCATTATAAGACTTCATCGGTAATGCATTGACTTTAACGCGCTTTGGGATATCCTGATTTGGTGAAAGGCGCTTTAACAAGGCAAATCCTTCTTTGCAAAATTTCTAACTGCAAGTTCAAAAACCGCGGGCAAATGAATGCTCACCAAGGATTTGTTCTGACACCACGACAAATTCATTTTAATTGTAATTCAGCAGTTCAGCTGCTCGCTTAATACGTCCGCTGAACTGGTATTGTAAGTGGAGACGTTTCTGCAGTGCAGCAATTAACATTTTCGCCCCTCACGCGGAAGCTCCCAGGGCGGCAATATGTTTTTGGAAATGTCCCCTCATCATGTTCAGGGGCGAAGCTGTTCTACAATGAAAGGACACAAGAACGTATGAATTAGCAGCAGGAGTAGGACATTCGTCCCAATTTTAAGTTTTTAAAATGTATCCACTCAGCTCCGAGCTAGGGAATTTTCATATCACAGGCGAACGTGACAACCACTACAGTACAGAAATACTGTTGCAGATGATGTCTTAGGAACATAACTAGCGCTCTAACCGAGACAGCCGCCCTATACTTCAGGAGCTTGTTTTCTGATCACACAATCACAGTGCTATATTTAGGAAGGCTGTGAGAGTGGCAGAAATTGATCAAGTTTTCCCAGACCTTACACTTAGGAACACGTATTTGACATTTAGCAGCGAGTGGTTCGGATCTGGGATGAATGACTCCGTCTTATGTTTCAAAATGGAGTTGAATAATTATCTGAGGTACAATATATCTGTAGTGGTGCGGGTAAAGGTCGGGTTAGTGGGGCTAGCTGAGAGTCGGCACGGGCTCGATGGGGCGAATGTCCTTCTTGCGTGCAGGAACCATGCAATGAGTCTGTGATTGCATTCGTAAAGGCACATATACTCGTATGGATGGAGAGAGAAAAACTGAAAAGGGATATTAAATGAGTGGTCAAAACTAGAGGCATCTGACTCAGAAGATTCGGGGAACGTGGAAATCCCGGAATTTAATGACTTTGAAAGGAAGACTTTTGACTTGTGCAGTTTCGGTCAGAGTCAAGTTTGTGAAAAGATTTTTTTTACAGAAAAGAATTGAGCATTTCACCTTCTGGCTTAGCACTTCTCTCTGTGTGTTGAGAAAAGGAGTGGTTTCCATAGTGTAGCGGTTATCATGTGCGATTCAAACGGGAAAAGGCGGAAACACTATTTTAGAGAATATTTTTGCTGTGAAATATATAAATTTACTAAATGTATCTCCAGGGTCCTTGCCACATCACCAATGAAGACATTGAACCTGTCTCATGAAATACAGAGTGTGCAAAATCATATATGGGATAAAACTGCATTAATGATTAAAGTTTCCCAAATAATTAAATTTTAGTTATTGAAGTATCAGCTCTCACTCAGTGACCATATTAGCATTTTGTTCATTCTGATAAACAACCGTGTCGGTTAATGAACGGTGATTAATCTTTTTTTTCCGCAGATCTTAATTAATTGCATGTAAATATTTTAAAGATTGTGACATGTAAAGTCTCATTCCGCACCCGGGCTCCCTCTGCGAGCGCCGAACCACTAAACGACCAGGTAACACATTAAAGAGTTGAACATAATTACTGACATTTCTTATCATTATTCTTTGTTTTTCTGCAGTTCGTCCTTTTTAGTTCCTCACTGCGGATATTCCTGTGATCGAACGTGAACTAAATGCAATGTCGCGCAATCTCGGCCTCAGTTAATACAGCAGATCTAAGACGAATTTCAGACGCGGAAACAACTCAATAATTATTCACTGTTCCCCAATTCCAGAGCTCGGAGGATTATTGTCCATTGCTGGGATGCATGATACCTCGGACAGGGGCCAAACATCACGATACACCGAGCACAATTGCAGGTAAATCCCAGGGTAAATGCTACTCCGATCACTGTGCCTGCCAGTAAAATGGATCAATCGCCGAGTCTGAATCTAATCGGTCAAAGCTGCAATCTTTTCTGTAGCTATGGTTTCGAATCCCACGTCTGACATTTCTCATTTTTACTTACGACCTCATTTGTTTTCACATAACTGCGACGTACTTTGGGATATCCAAGTAAATTAATAACATTAAATCTCTTGCATTAAAAATTATTTCCCGAACCCAGAATCATACCCGGTTTGCAATAGTGCTCGGAACGTTATTGTGAATCATTAAAGATGCACTGTAAAAATGTAAATCTACTAATTTAAGAGCAAGGATACAATTTGTTTCGATGCAAACGAATGGGATTCAAAATGACATTAAATGCACGAGGAAGCGCCCGCGGCGAGACAGATCAAACTTCTCATGAAGTTAGTGCTGCGAACTTAACGCTGAGAGAAAGCTGGCGACAATGAACGCGCGAGATACAAATGATGAGCTCACAAGTATCAGCGGCAGAGGATTCTGGTCAACATCAACCTGCTACTTTCTTATTTAACAGAGGAAGAAGAGGAATGAACGGGAGTCAGATGTCACAAAATTAATGAAAGGAACAAATACAAGTAACACTTACATCAAACACTTTTCACTGTAAAGTTCTTTAAGTTAATTTGAAATCTTACTGCGTTGAATCTGCAAATGAACACCATGGAGCTTTATCTTCACGACTGATTATACTTTCTACGCATGGTATAAATGAAAGGTTCTGTTAAATTTGATAAAACTTGCCCCAGATTTCTGTGGTCAACAGCAATGAACATTTTGAACCAGACTCCTACCAGATATATTTTTTTAATATTAGTTGATGGGAACTGGGCATCGCTGGGAATTCCGGCCATTATTGTCCTTGCCTAAGTGTCCTCAAGAAGATGGCGGTGAGCCACCTTCTTGAACCACTGATGTCCGTGTGGTGAACGTATCCCGCAGTGCAGTTAGGGAGAGGTTTCCAAGATTTTGACAATGAAGCAATGGCGATATACTTCCAAGTCAGGATGGTGTGTGACTTGGAGGGGAACAAGCAGCTGGTGGCATTTCCATGTCTTTCTACATTGTAGAGGTCGCAGGTTTGGAAGGTCCTGCCGAAGAAGACTTAATGCTGTGCACGTTTTAGATGGTGCACTCTGCAGCCGTGGTACGCCGTTGATGGAGGGAGTGTATGTGTAAGGTGGTGGATGGCGTGCCAATCATGCAGGCTTCATTTTCCTGGATGGTGTCAAGCTTTCTGTTGTCACAGCTGCACTCATCCAGGCAAGTGGAGACTCTCCATCACAATGATGACGTGTGACTTGTAGATGGTGGAAAGGCTGCAGAATACCCAACCTCCAAGCACAAAGCAGAACACGGTTGAGTGCTCTGGCAAACATACACAAGACTTGGTTGTACGTAATGCAATTATGATGAAGGTTTAATTGATCATACTGCAGTGTGGGCTGACCCGTGCTACCCCTGGTTGCTCGCCTTTTCTGAGCACCAAACTCACGCTTCTCCTTTGCCCCGGTCACTTCCCTCTACAAACTCTTGCCGCTCCTTCGCTCCACCTGCAGTGAATGCCCAAACTGAAATCAGTGAACTGTCTTCGCAGTCCCCGCCTCCTGCAGAAACACGCCATGCCCCCTGCAGTGATATATCACTGCACGCTACTCCCACAAACGGCCCCGGCCTGGGCCGCGCACATTTCCAGCGCACTAGGTCCGTGCAGCAGAGCTGGTCTCCAGTCGTTTTTGCTAATCCTTGCCACTGGAACAAGACCTAGCTCTGAGAAGCCCGTGTGGTGGCTGCTGTGCAACGCCCACCACACGTTAAATAAATTCACGCACAGGCCTCTTCCATCGTTCAAGATGTAATTCGGGATCTGGAATATTATTTCAGATCTGGAACAATGAAACACGTGTGAACTCATCCCTTTCTGGCGTGGAAGCAAGTCATCCTTGCTTCGAGGGGCTGCCAATGATGACGATGATGATGAGGTTTAATTGTTGTCTGCGTAATAACTCGGACATTTAATGTTGCGGACCCTATCACAGCAGTACATGTTTTTGAGATCTGCTTGGAGCGCCGTTCCCTTCAACGCATCGCTCACAGGGACATTCGATTCACCGTTTATTTCTCTGACATTAGTAAAATTTCAAAGATTGAAAGTGACACACATCAACCCGAAACCTCGTCACTGCCATGCTAACCACAACACCGCGCCTGCACTCTGCTCCTCTGAGATGGAAGTCCAGTTGCTGTTTCAAGCTCGAATGTAGTTGCAAACAGATCTCATTCAAGGAAAATCCAAGTCAACGAGGCGCCTTATTATTTGCATCGAACTCGTTCGCAGAGAGTTGAGATTAGTATGGGGTGATTTGGGCACATCTTTCAACCACATGACAACATTTCAATGGTAGTTTAATAGCTGTAAAGCGCTTTCGGGCATCATGAATTCCTAAATTGCTCTGCAGAAACGCAAATCTTTCTTTGCAATAGTTAAAAGTGCCTGTTCAAAATACGCGGCCAAGATGAGTGTTCGTTCTGGATTTTAACCCGGGGCATCACGATAAATTCAACCGACAAAGCTAAAGCAAGAATCAAACAACAAGACCAACGATCCTACTATTTGAGCAATGTGGACTAAAGAGTAAACATTTAAAAAGGTTTTTGTGTGTTTTGATATTCTTGATAGGATGAAAACTTTCGACCGATTCAGTGACTTTGCTTTTCATAGAAACATAGAACATCGGTGCAGGAGCAGGCCATTGTGCCCTTCGAGCCTGCAGCAGCATGCAATGTGATCATGGCCAAGCATGCAACTTCAGTACCCCAATCCCACCGTCTCTCCATACTCGCTGATCCCTTTAGCCGTAAGGGCTACATCTAACTCCCTTTTGAATACATCCAACGAACTGGAATCAAGAACTTTCTGTGGTAGAGAATTCCACAGATTCAAAATTCTCTGGGTGAAGAAGTTTCTCCTCATCTGGATCCGATATGGATTAGCCCTTATCCTTAGACTGACACCAGCTTCTCGACTTCCCCAACATCTGCAACATTCTTTCTGCATCTACCATGTCGAATCCCGTCAGAATGATATATGCTTACATGAGATCCCCTCTCATTCTTCAAAATTCCAGTGAATATTAGCCAAGTCCATCCCGTCTTTCTTCATATGTCAGTCCTGCCAACCGGGGAATCATTGTGGTGAACCTTCTCTGCTCTCCCTCAATAGCAAGAATGTCTTCCTCAGATTAGGAGACTAAAACTGCCACACAATACTCAAGGTGAGGGTCTCACCAGGGCCCTTTACAACTGGAGCAAGACCGCCCTGCTCCGATTCCCAGTCGTCTCGCTATGAAGGGCAACATGCCATTTGCTATCTTAACTGCCGGCCATACCTGCAAGCTTACTTTCAATCACTGGTGAACAAAGACACCCAGGTCTCGTTGCACCTCCCCTTCCACTAATCTGTCACGATTCAGATAATATTCTGCCTTCCTTTGTTTGCAACCAAAGTGGATAACCTCACGTTGATCCACATTGTATGGCATCTGCCATGCATTTGACCGCTCACAAATTCTTTCCAATTCACCCTGCAGCCTTTTAGCATCCTCATCACAGCTCACACTGCCAACCAGCTTAGTGTCATCTGCAACGTTGGAGTTAATACATTCAATTCCTTAGTCTAATTCATTGATATGTATTGAAAAGAGCTGGTTTTGCAGCACTGAAACTTACAATATCCTACTCGTCGCTGCTTGTCATTCTGAAAAGAATCGTTTATTCCCACTCTTTGCGTGTTCTCTGCCAACCAGTTCTCTATCCACGTCAATACATTAACCCAATCCACTGTGCCTTAATTTTGCACACTAATCTCTTGTGTGGGACCTTGTCAAAAGCCTTTTGAAATTATAAATACACCACATCCTATGGTTCTCCCTTATCCATTCTACTGTTATATCCTCAAAAAATTCGAGAACATTTGTCATGCATGACTCCCCTTTCATAAATCCATGTGGACTTAGACCGATCCTGTCACTGCTTTCCAATTGCGTTGCACTCGACCTGTCTTCTGAAGTGCCACATGGTCCCAATCCTGCATTGAATGAGCTGTTTGGATGGTAGTCTATCCAGGTTGTGCGTGGTTACCCCGAGCGCAGCAGACGAGTTCTAGGCAGAATCAGTATTTCCCCCCTTCCTTCTTCCTCTTCTCTACATCACTTTGCTTTTATTTTAATATTTATTCCAACTGTCTCAGTTTCTAATGTTGATAAGGGAACAAAGTATTAAATACACATCACTGTAGAGCAGCTTCGCACACTCAAAGTGAGTTCAAATCGGCTCGCCATTGATATTCAGGTTCAGGTAAAATATATATATTAATACTGAAACAATTATCGTTGGCTGCTCCCTCGTGGTCCAGCTCACTAACGCGGTTTCGATTCTCAATCAGATCATCACATAAAAATAATTGAGTTCTTTCAGACTTTTAACAATTGCTTTTATCGCTATGAATAAACCCCAATATTTGCTGTTACAATCCGAGCTTACAGTCTCAGCTGCTTCTCCTACCATTTCAGGGACACTTGTTCCAGGATTAATTTTACAAACGGTGTGAGTTCGCTGAACACAGTGAGAAGGCAGGAGTCTCTGTGGACCCACTGCAAAAATGTGGATGCTAACGGTGGGTGGAAGAGGTGTGTGATCTGTGGCATTGCTGTAAATGACACCGCAGGAAGATTGAGATATTTTAGAGCTAGCGAAAGCTAGTATGTGCAGAAGTAGATGGATTGAGCAAACGAACGCATAGCTGGAGAGATGGCGCAGGAAGGAGGGCTTTAACTTGCTGAGGCATTGGGAATGCTTCTTGGAGATGTGGAACTTGTACAATAGGGACGGGTTTCATCTCAACAGATGTGGCACAAATGTCCTCGCGGGGGTTATGGATGGGGAGCGAGGGTTTAAACTAGCTTCGCAGTAAGATCGAAACCTGAGGTTACTTTCAGTCGGGAAGGAAGTAAAGCTGCAATTGGAAAGCATAAAATGTAGGAAATGATTTTGAAGGAGAGAGGATAAAATGGCAAGATATTAGTTAACAATGAGGATTGGCCCACTAAATAGCATATCATTCAATATAAGATGGAGAGAAAATGAAGCAGATGGGCGGGCTGAGAGCACAGTTAGACACTTGGGAGTATGATATTATAGCAATTACAGAGACATGGCTGAAAAAGGGGTAGGAATGGCAGCTCAACATTACAGGTTAAAGGATTTTAGCCGGGAATATGTGAAGGGTAAATACGTAGGCGGGTCAGGATTTTCATTAAGTAAACTATTCCAGCAGTGAGGAGGAATGATATATTTGAGTGATCATCAACCGAAGCAATATGGGTCGAATTGAAAAACAAAAATGGGCGATCACACTACTGGCAGAGTTCGAAAGATCCTCAGACAGCGAGAAGAGCAAATATCTAGACATATTCCTGAGAAGTTACAAAAACTATAGGGCAGTAATAATAGGGCATTTCAATTACCCTAATATTAACTGAGATAAAGTTAATTTGAAGGTATAGACGGTGTGTAATTCCAAAAATGCATTCAGGAAAATATTATTAGCCACTATGTCGCGAAGCCAACAATGGAATGTGCGGTTTCGCATTTAGTTTTAGGGAATAAATTGGAAAGTATATCAGTGGGAGATCATGTAGCTACCAGTGACCAAAATGCAATTAGACTTAAGGTAGTTCTTGAAAAGGAGAAGGTAAGACCAGTAATAAGTGTTATACTTTTGCGAAAATTCAATTTTGCTCTGAACATAAGAAATACGACGAGGTTTAGGCTATTTGGCCACTTAATCTGCTCTACCGATCAATACGATCATGGCTGATCAATTAATGGATTCAGTTCCGATTCTCTACCCGCTCCCTATAATCCTTCACTCCTTATAGCTGAAAAATCTTCTATTTCCGACTTTTATATATCCAATGACCCAGCGTGACAGCTCCCTGGGACACAGAATTCCACAGATTTCCATCCATCTGATAGAAGAAAGTTCTCCTCATCTGAGTTTTAAGTGGGTGGCCACTTATTCGAAGACGATGTCCCCTTGTTTTAGTTTTCCATCTGAGTCGAAATATCGTCTTTGCATCCACATAGTGGAGCTTCCTCATTATCTTTTAATGTTCAATTAGTTCACCTCTCATTCTTCTAAAATCCTATGTTTAAAGGCCCAGCCATTTCAAACATGGAAACATAGAAACATAGAAAAAAGGTGCAGGTGAAGGCTATTCGGCCCTTCTAGCCTGCACCGCCATTCAATGAGTTCATGGCTGAACATGGAATTTCAGTACCCCATTCCTGCTTTCTCGCCATACCCATTGATCCCCCGAGTAGTAAGGACGTCATCTAACTCCTTTTTGAATATATTTAATGAATTGGCCTCAACAACGTTCTGTGGTAGAGAATTCCACAGGTTCACCACTCTCTGGGTGAAGAAGTTTCTCCTCATCTCGGTCCTAAATGGCTTACCCCTTATCCTTAGACTGCGACCCCTGGTTCTGGACTTCCGCAACATTGGGAGCATTCTTCATGCATCTAACCTGTCTGAACCCATCAACATTTGAAACGTTTCTATGAGTTCCCCTCTCATCCTTCTGAACTCCAGTGAATACAAGCCCAGTTGATCCAGTCTTTCTTGATAGGTCAGTCCCGCCAGCCCGGAAATCAGTCTGGTGAACCTTCGCTGCACTCCCTCAATAGCAAGAATGTCCTTCTTAAAGTCAGGAGACCAAAACTGTACACAATACTCCTGGTGTGGCCTCACCAAGGCTCTGTACAACTGTAGCAACACCTCCCTGGCCCTTTATCAAATCCCCTCGCTATGAAGGCCAAAATGCCATTTGCTTTCTTAACCGCCTGCTGTACCTGCATGACAACCTTCAATGACTGATGTACCATGATACCCAGGTCTCGTTGCACCTCCCCTTTTCCTAATCTGTCACCATTCAGATAATAGTCTGTCTCTCTGTTTTTACCACCAAAGTGGATAACCTCACTTTTATCCACATTCAACTATCTACATAAGTGAATCTCCTCATTTCCGGGATGAACCTGCTGCATTTTCGATGAACAGCCTCCACTGCAAGTAAGTCCTTCCTTAAATAAGGAGACCAAACTGCATGCAGAATTCCAGGTGTGCCGCGCCGGCCTCCCAACCCACCCCCTCAATAACCTGCGCAGTTGAAACAGGACTTCTCTGCTTTTATACTTTATACCCATTGCAGTAAAGGCCAATATTACATTTGCCTTCCTGATCAGGTGCTGCACCTGCATACTAACGTTTTTCTGTTTGATGCACAAGGACCCCAATCTCTCACTGTACTTCAGCACTTTGCAATGGTCTTCCTTTTCAAATATTGTTTGCTTTTATATTTTTTCTGTCAAAATGGATGAACTCACATTTTCCCATATGATACTCCACTGCCAAGTTCTTGACAACTAAATTAGTCGGCCTATCTACCTTTGCAGATTTTTTGTGGCCTCCTCACAATTTGTTTTCCCATCCATCTTCGCATTATCAGCAAAATTGGCTACATTATACTCGATCCCTTCATCCAAGACATTAAAAAAGATTGTAAATAGTTGAGTACCCAGCATAGATTACAGCAGCAACCCACTAGTCACTGTTTGCCAACCGCAAAATGACCCATTTAACACAATACGTTGTTTTCTGTTTGTCAGCCTATCCACTGTCCATGCTAATATATTCCCGTATCCCCATGAACACTTATCCCTGAGTTTTTTATCTGTTGTCTTATAACCAATAAGTGTAAAATTAATCTGATATAGGCTCGGATCTTCATGGCTGTCCATATTTCCCACCAATGTGTAGGATCTTCTGTATTTTGAATTTATTCAGCTATAGCTATGTTCCCTTGATCCAACATTTCGTAATGACGTTGGAATTCATTCAATGTTTTCAACAATTCTCTTAATAGCACATGTAGCTCAGTGATGCTGTTCACAAAGTTAGCGACACAATCTTCTAGTTTTACATTATATTGCATTTTACTTGTAAGCACTGTTGCTGAGTTGTGGGAATGGCACGGAGGGTTGTTCTCACTATGAGTGATGTTTCAGTAAACGTAATGCAACAAAGAAACATAGAAACATGGAAACTAGATGCAGGAGTAGGCCATTCGGTCCTTCGAACCAGCACCACCATTTAATAAGAAAATGGCTCATCATTCCCTCAGTACTGCTTTCCTGTTTGCTCGCCATACCCCTTGAACCCATTAGTCGTAAGGGCCATATATCTCTCTTGAATATATCCAATGAATTTGCATCAACAACTCACTACAGTAGGGAGTTCAACAGAATAACAACTCTCTGAGTGAAGAAGGTTCTCCTCATCGCAGTCCAAAATGGCTTAACCCTCATCCTTACACTTTTCCCCCTAGTTCTGGATTTCCCCGACTTTGGAAACATTCTACCTGCATTTAACCTTTCAGCAGATAGTTGTTAACGGATATGATGTTCTTGGCATCAGGGAGACATGGCTCCAGGGTGACCAAGGCTGGGACTCAACAACCAGGGACATTCAACATTCATGAAGCATAGACAGAACGGAAAAAAGAGGTGGGGTGGCATTGCTGGTTAAAGAGGAAATTAGCACAATAGTAAAGAAAGACATTAGCTTGGTGAAGTGGAATTGGTATGGCTGGAGCTACGGAATAGCAAAGGGCATAAAACGATAGTGGGCGTTGTACACAGACCACCAAACAGTAGTAGTCAGTTTGGGGACAGCATCAAACAAGACATTAGTGATGCGTGCAATAAAGGTACAGACTTTACCATGGGCGACTTTAATCGACATATTGACTGGGCTAACCAAGTTGGTGGCAATGCGGTGGAGGATGATTTCCTGTCCTGTATTAGGGATGCTTTTCTGTACCAATATGTCGAGGAACCAACTATAGGCCTGGCCATCCTAGACTGGGTGATGTGCAACGAGAAAGGCATATTTAGCAATCTTATTGTGCGCGGCCCATTGGGGATGAGTGATCATAATATGGTACAATTCGTTATTAAGATGGAGAGTGACACTGTTAAATCGGACACGAGAGTACTGTACTAAAGGAAAGGTAACTTCGATGGTATGAGACGTGAATTTGCTAGAATAGACTATCGAATAATAATTTAAAGGTTGACGGTGGATAGGCAATAGTAAACATTTAAAGATCACATGCATGAAATTCAACAATTGTATATCTCTGTCGAGAGTAAAAGTAAAACGGGAAAGTTGGCTCAACCGTGGCTATCAAGGGAAATTAAGGATAGTGTTAAATCCTAGGAAGAGGGAAACATACCGTCCTGAATAAGCAGCAAACCTGAGGACAGGGAGAATTCTGTAATTCAACAGAGGAGGGCAAAGGGTTTAATTAGGAGAGGACAAGTAGAGTGTAACAGGAAGCTGTTGGGGAGGAGTTAAGCGAATATGGCAGGGGGATGGGAACCAATGCAGGGAGACAGAGGGAAACAAAAAGGAGACAAAAGCAAAAGACAGAAAGGAGATGAGTAAAAGTGGAGGGCAGAGAAACCCAAGGTAAAAACAAGGGCCACAGAATACAAAGGGGCTGCAGGAGGGGTCAAAACTAAAAATCACGTTTTAAAAACTTGGATTAAAACACTCTACCTAAATGCACACAGCATTCGAAATAAAGTAAATGAGTTGACGGCACAAATCATTACAGATGGGTATGATTTGGTGGCCATTACAGAAACATGGCGGCAGGGTGGTCAAGACTGGGAATTAAACATACAGGGGTATCTGACGATTCGGAAAGATAGACGAAACGGGAAAGGAGGTGGGGTAGCTCTCTTAATAAAGGATGATATCAGGGCATTTGTGAGAGACGATATTGGCTCCAATGAACAAAATGTTGAATCATTGTGGGTGGAGATTAGAGATAGTAAGGGGAAAAAGTCACTGGTGGGCGTAGTTTATAGGCCCCTAAATAATAACTTCATGGTGGGGCGGGCAATAATCATGGGAATAATGGAGGCATGTGAAAAAAGAACGGCAGTAGTCATTGGGGATTTTAACCTACATATCGATTGGTCATTACAAATCGCACGGGGTAGCGTGGAGGAGGAATTCATATCATACATAAGGGGTTGTTTCTTAGAACAGTTTGTAACAGAACGTACAAGGGAGCAAGCTATCTTACATCTCGTACTGTGTAATGAGATAGGAAAAATAACCGATCTCCTAGTAAAAGTATCTCTCGGAATGAGTGACCACAGTGTGGTTGAATTTGTAATACCGATTGAGGGTGAGGAAGTTGGATCAGAAGCGAGCGTACTACCCTAAAACAAATGTGACTACAGTGGGATGAGGGCAGAGTTGTCTAAATTAGACTGGAAACACAGACTAAACGGTGGCACAATTGAGGGACAGTGGAGGACTTTTAAGGAGCTCTTTCATAGTGCTCAAGAAAAATATATTCCAGCGAAAAAGGGCGGCAAGAGAAGGGATAACAAACCTTGGATAACCAAGGATATAAACGTGAGTATCAAATCAAAGACAAATGCGTATAAGGTGGCCACGGTTAAGGGGGACACTCGAGGATTGGGAACATTTTAAACAAGAGCAAAGAATGACTAAAAAAGCAAAAAAGAAAGGAAAAATAGATTTCGAAGGTAAACTTGCGCAAAACATAAAAACGGATAGTAAAAGCTTTTGCAGATATATAAAACGGAAAAGATTGACAAAAGTAAATGTTGGTCCCTTAGAAGATGAGAAGGGGGATTTAATAATGGGAAATATCGAAATAGCTGAGACCTTAAACAATTACTTTGCTTCGGTCTTCACAATGGAAGACACAAAAACCATGCCAAAAATTGCTGGTCACGGGAATGTGGGAAAGGTGGACCTTTAGAAAATCAGTATCACTAGTGGGGTAGTGCTGGACAGGCTAATGCGACTCAAGATAGACAAGTGCCCTGGTCCTGATGAAATGCATCCCAGGGTATTAAAAGAGATGTCGGAAGTTATAGCAGATGCATTAGTTATAATCTACCAAAATTCTCTGGACTCTGAGGAAGTACCAGAGGATTGGAAAGCAGCAAATGTAAGGCCTCTCTTTAAAAAAGGGGGCAGACAAAAGGCAGGTAACTATAGGTCGATTAGTTTCACATCTGTAGTGGGGAAAATGCTTGAAACTATCATTAAGGAAGAAATAGCGGGACATCGAGCTAGGAATAGCGCAATCAACCAGACGCAGCATGGATTCATGAAGGGGAAATCATGTTTAACTACTTTAGTAGAATTCTTTGAGGATATAACGAGCATGGTGGATAGAGGTGTACCGATGGATGTGGTGTATTTAGATTTCCAAAAGGCATTCGATAAGCTGCCACACAAAAGGTTACTGCAGAAGATAGAGATAAGTGGAATCATGGGAAATGTATTAGCATTGATCGAGAATTGGCTGGCTAACAAAAAGCAGAGAGTCACGATAGATGGGTCCTTTTCGGGTTGGAAATATTTGGTTAGTGGTGTGCCACAGGGATCGGTGCTGCGACCACAACTGTTTACAATATACATAGATGACCTGGAAGAGGGGACAGAGCGTAGTGTAACAAAATTTGCAGATGGCGCAAAGATTAGTGGGAAAGCGGGTTGTGTGGAGGGTACAGAGAGGCTGCATAGAGATTTGGATATGTTAAGCGAATGGGCGAAGGTTTGGCAGATGGAAAGCAATGTCGGAAAGTGTGAGGTCATCCACCTCTGGAAAAAAAACAGTAAAAGGGAATATTATTTGAATGGGGAGAAATTACAGCATGCTGAGATGCAGAGGGACCTGGGGGTGCTTGTACATGAATCACAAAAAGTTAGTTTGCAGGTGCAGCAGGTAATCAGGAAGGCGACTGGAATGTTGGCCTTCATTGCGAGAGGGATGGAGTACAAAAGCAGGGAGGACCTGCTGCAACTATACAGGTTATTGGTAATTCCGCACCTGGAGTACTGCGTGCAGTTTTGGTAACCTTACTTAAGGAAGGATATACTGGCTTTGGAGGGGGTACAGAGACGATTTACTAGGCTGATTCCGGAGATGAGGGGGTTACCTTATGATGATAGATTGAGTAGATTGGGTCTTTACTCGTTGGAGTTCAGAAGGATGAAGGGTGATCTTATAGAAACATTTATTATCATGAAAGGGATAGACAAGATAGAGCAGAGAGATTGTTGCCACTGGTAGGAGTGGCTAGAACGAGGGGACACAGCCTCAAAACACGGGGGAGCCAATTTAAAACCGAGTTGAGAAGGAATTTCTTCTCCTAGAGTGTTGTGAATCTGTGGAATTCTCTGCCCAAGGAAGCAGTTGAGGCTAGCTCATTGAATGTATTCAAGTCACAGGTAGATAGATTTTTAACCAATAAGGGAATGAAGGGTTACGGGTAGAGGGCGGGTAAGTGGAGCTGAGTCCAGGGCCAGATCAGCCATGATCTTATTGAATGGCGGAGCAGGCTCGAGGGGTTAGATGGCCTACTCCTGTTCCTAATTCTTATGTTCTTATGTTCTTATGTTGCTGGGAACATAAAAACTGACTGCAAAATCTTATTTCGATAAGTGAAGATAAAAAAATTAGGTGAAGGCAAACGTAGTTTCATTGCAGTCAGATTCAGGTGTATTTACAATGGGGAACAAAGAAATGGCGGACCTGTTGAACAAATACTTTTTTTCTCTCTTCATGAAGAAAGACTCAAATAACCTTCCGGGATTACCAGGTAACCAAGAGTCTAGTTACAAGGAGGAACTGAATGAAACGCTTATTAGGCAAAAAATTGTGTTCAGGAAATTGATGAAACTTAAGGCCAATAATCTCCGGGACCTGATAGCCTGCTTCCCAGAATAATTAGTGAAGTTGCACTAGAAATAGTGGATGCATTGATGATCATTATCCAACAAGTCTATCGAATCTGGATCAGTTCCTATGGATTGGAGTGCAGCTAATGTAACAACACATTTTAAGAAAGAAGGGAGAGAGAAAACGCGTAATTATTAGACTGGTTAGCCTGACATCAATAGTGGGGAAAATGTTGGAATCAATATTAAATATGAAATAGCAGCGCATTTGGAAAGCAGCGACATGATCGGCCCAAGTCAGCATGGACTTATGAAAGGGAAATCATGCTTGACAAATCTTCTAAAATTTTCTGAGAATGTAACTTGTCGAGTGGACAAGGAAGAACCAGTGGATGTGGTGTGTTTGGACTTTAAAAAGTGTTTTGACAAGGTCCCACACAAGAGATGGTGTGCAAAATTAAAGCACATGGTTTTGTGGGTAATTTACTGACATGGATAGAGAACTGGTTGGTAGCCTGCAAGCAGAGAGTCGGGAAAAACGGTTCATTTCAGAATGGCAGGCAGTGACTAGTGTGCCGTCGCTGGAATCTGTGCTGGGACGCCAGCTATTTACAAGATACATTCATGATTTAGATTCTGGAATTTAGTGTAATATCTCCAAGTTTGCAGATGAAACTAAGCTGGGTGGCGGGCTGAGCTGTGACAAGGACGCTAAGAGGCTGCAGGTTGACTTGGACAGGTTAGTTGAGTGGGCAAACGCATGGCAGATGCAGTATAATGCGGATAAATATGAGGTTATCCACTACGGTGAGAACAACAGGAAGGCAGAATATTATGCGAATGGCGGCAGATTAGGAAAAGGGGAGGTGCAACCCGACCTTTGTTTCTTGGCACATCAGCCATTGAAAGTTGGCATCCAGATGCAACAGGTGGTGAAGAAGGCAAATGCTATGTTGACCTTCATAGCTGGGCGATTTGCATAATGGAGCAGAGAGGGCTTACTGTAGTTGTACAGGATCTTAATGTGGCCTCACATGGAATATTGTGTTCAGTTTTATTTTCAGTAGTTTCCAGGATATTTGTACATTTTAGCCGTCCGTCATGATAATTGTCATGCATGTTAATGTATGTAATGTAACACTAGATCACTGAATGTACATTCACACTTTATACTCCATACCTGTACCACTAGAAGGTGCTATTGGTGGAGACCTTAACGCCACCTGCACACTGCAGGTAAGCAAGTATAAAAGGCAGCTCACCTCATTGAGTCCTCACTCAAGGATCTGCAATAAACGCACTATGGTCACTACAATTCAAGTGCAATATCCTTATCTCGTGGAGTCGTTATTAGAGTGCTTGCATACACTTCAACTGGCGACGAGGTTACGAATTTCCACGCACAACATGTCTAACCTAAGTAACTTCCAACAATTCGCTGATGGGGAAATTTGGGATGCCTTTGTGGCAAGCCTCGAGCACTTTTAAATCGCGAACGACCTGCCTGGAGACACACGGACCTCGCTGGCTGATAAGCGCAGAGCAATCCTCCTCTGCAGTTTTGGGCCCAGTGTCGAGGGCTTGGTCAGTGACCAGCTAGCTCCAGCGAAGACGACAACCTAGACTTATGCGGAGTTCGGAACTATAATACAAGTACAGCTCAAACCTAAAGAGAGCATCCACACAGCCAAACACCGGTTCTACAACCACCAGCGGCCTGAAGGTCAAGAAATTGCTAAATATGCTGCAGACCTGAGAAGATTGGAAACGATGGCCTCCACCATTAGCTGCTCTCTGCAGACACGACGGTCAAACTGCTGGAGGCAATCAAAGTGAGCCAGGCATTCATAATATCAGTCTGCGACTGGAAAAGGATGAAGACTAACCCCCAGTACTCTAACACGACGAGTACACTGAACCGAATGGTTCAGAGACAAGGCTGCTACCAAGAATCCCGCAACCCTGAGTCCGCCACATGGGGGCAACCGACTAACCCCATGCTGGCGCTGTGGAGGAAACCGCAGGGCCCACCAGTACCACCAGTGCCAAAGACTATACTTGCAAAGGCTGTAAAACTATAGTTCATTTCGAGCGAATGTGCAGAAGAAAATTTACTTACCGAGACGCTGATGTGTTGGCTGATCAGCCGGGTTCCAGCGCTGATGAAGACAAATTGGCTCAGCCCCTCAAAGGGCTGTGCAGAGTGTATATCTTCTCACCGAGAGGTCCCCTTAGAAAATTGAAGTCGAAGTCAACGGTGTTCCAGTCTCGATGGAGATCGATACAGGGGCGAACCAGTCGCTGATGAATACACTGCCTTTGAGTAACTCTGGGACAATCCCGCCAAACGACACAAAAGGTTCCCAATCCAAACGAAGCTGCTCCCTTAAACAAAAAACAGCACCCCAGTCGTGGGCACATGGATGTCCTGGTGTCGCATTGCGGCGTGATGCACAAGCTTTCTTTGTGGATCGTTGACGATGATGGTCCAACGGTGTTGGAAGAAGATGGATGTGTCAAATCCAAATCTGTAGGAGCGGCAAAAGGCTCCAGGCCCTTGCGATTGCCGTGCTACGTGGCCCCATACTAAGATCAATCGCAGCACCTGGAAAATAACCGTCCAGCACGACTGCATTGCGATGACACTGACTGCACAAATCAAAGTCGAGTTGATTCAACCTGAACGACCAGAACACACGTTCCGGCTCCAGTGGCAGGACTCTGATGGAACAAGATCAGTGCAGAAGGTAGATTCGCGTCTTCTGTGGCAGAACGTGGGGAGAAAAGGATCACCGCTGCTTACCACGTGCAGAGAAAGTAGATGGCGCCCGCACCGCGAGGTGAAGCACCAGAAAACAAGATCGCCGTGACCAGCGCAAGAGGGGCAGTGTTGAGGGAGCAACACGTGATGCCGAGCAGTGACCCAGATTGGGGTAAAGCTTGCAAGGTCCTCATAAACGAGACAGGCAACCCAAAGCAATTAAAGGGACAGTTGAACACTTCGTACTGCGATGCAGGTGACACTCATGATGAAGGTGTATTTAACGAATGCAAGTATATAAATGTACTGTTGGACACTGATGCAGGTAAAGCTAATGAGAAAAATGGAAGTAACAAAGGCAGGTATCCAATTGTATCCTTGCACACAGATACTTATAGTACACAGGAAAGTGTCGTAATGGACAAATGTGAAAGTGTAACAAAATAACAATGTCTACTCATCTGGTTGTGGTCGGAACCAATGTATCATGAATGCTAATGATAAAATGAGAAATTATGCTGGGTTATACAAGTATGTCGACAATGCCAAATGCAATCCCCCGTGGGAAACACCCAGGACCAGAGGTTTCACGATCATGTAGCCTGCTCCTCCAGGACCAATGTGATGCCGCAGCGATGGTGCACAAACACACACATTGGGAGCATACCCAGCGCAGGGCCAGCGATCTATGGACGGCACAGCTTCCACCACTGTCAACCATCCCAAGATCGGCCCTACACCCCCGGCCACCAGGGCCGCACCGGGAGTAAGACGCCAGTAACCTCCAGCTTTCCCTGCGATAAACAGACTTCCACCACCAATGAAGGGCAGAAGGTTGATCCTGCAGCCCTAAATGAAGGGCCGGGAGGCCACACCAGCCTGTGGTTCTGCCCACCACTAAACATCCTCACCCACCTAGACAATATAATGTATGTACCTTACCTCTAACATGTACATGCCCCACCACAGCTGAACTCAAAAACAGTGACAAAACCAAACTGATCCCTAACTCACTGTACATGTGTGCCACTGCAGGTGTTGAGCCACAAACATGGTCTATGTTTCTGACGGGGGCGGGATGAATGTATGTAGACATGATCACATGGATCACACCCAGAACCCACACAACCCTCACTACAGCTTCCAACCGTCCACTGTCGACCAATTCCCAATATCCTAGCAATATGCACTTGAGGTTCCACAGGGAGAGAGCCATTCCAAGCAAAGGCAAAGTGCATGGGCTTTGGACTCTCAAGTCAAGGAGCAGAGAAAACCGTGCTAAAGATATGGCACAAGACTTCGGTGGGAGTATTGTTATGTATGTATTGTAACAATGGACCATTGAATGTACCTACCCAATGAATACACCATCCCTGTACCATTAGAGTGTGCTCCTGATGGAGTCCGAAGGGTCACCTGCACACTGCAGCTGATCAAGACTCAAAGGGAGCTCACCTCATTGTGTCCTCACTCAAGGAGCTGCAATAAACGGACTATGGTCACTACAGTTCAAGGACAATACCCTTACCTCGTGGATCCATTATTAGAGTTCTTGCATATACTAAATTAATTATGTTCTAACTGTGTAAAGCATTACCCTTCTTCCCTTGCAGAGACCGTTCTGATTCTTGAATGATGATTTCCTCACTTCCACTCTACAATTTGTAGCTTTTATATTCCAATTGAAAGCACATGTGTCTTTTGAATCGTCATCTAAATCAAGGCGCAAATCAGGGCATCTTCATTTTTACTACATCGCTGCAGGTTTTGTTTTATCCAGTTAATTCTTCATCATTGGACTAACCATTTGGATGCTTTCAGGAATCCACTCGTGACATTTCCATTCACGACTGCTATATTTTCTGCTTTGAACAGATGATTTGGCGCGGTTCGATCAACAGGACTGCAAATTAGTACTACTTTTCCCAATAGTTTCTTGTTCCCCACCTCGGGATATTCTTGATTAACTGGATGGCCCTCAAACAATTTCCAAATATACATTGTTCTGAATCATCATGATAACGAGTTAGTCCTAAGAAAAGTGTATTCGTTGCCCAAGTGGGGAGGCGTCCATTAGTAATAATTTCTAGATTTACCGGAATTGTTTCACAACCCAATTCTGGTACGTCATTTTGAGCTGCTTGGTCAGAGGCACCTCTGTCCTGTCTATAAAGGTCATCATTTCTTTTGGCATGAATTCCGACCTCCTGTACAATATCCTTCTGCTGTATGGACTTTATTTATTTTCCGTTTAGCTTCTCACTTTCCATATTGTTATCGTTAATGAGTATACCTTGCAATTATCCTGGGAAGTTTTATAAATATATCTGCAAGTCCAGATAATTAATTTCTGACATGATTGTATTAAAAGCGATAAGTACATCATGTTTTAAACTTCTTTTCGTTCGATCTCTTTCTTGACTTGTTTCATTGTTAGTGTTATTCTTGTCGTGAAATGCATGCTGTACTTGTACTACCCTTGTGGACAAGCCAGACGATTTACAATATTGATTAAAAACGTGGTATTGCATTTCCTGAGCTAACTGTATTGTTTTTTGGGATGCCATTCTGGAAATACTAAGTCAGTTAAGTTTAGAATAAGAGTGACCACTTCTGGTATAACTTGCTGATATACCACTTATGGGTAGGGTTAACTATGAGACCATATCGGTCCTGATTCTAATTGCAGATAATGTCCCATCGTACCCTGATCCTGACGGTCTGAATTATTCTTTCTCTCATATGTTGTGAGCATAACGCTGCAAAGTTCTCGTCATTAATGCATCCGGTTACTGCATCTTCATATCCTTTCGTGACGCTACCTGCACCACTACCATCACTTTCAGTGCCAGTCTAATATACCCAATATTTACAGGTTGCCGCAAAGGGGGCATTTGTATCCCCATTGGCACAACTGTTATTGCTTGTGACGTGATATCCGATCTAAGAATAATGGCCTTTAATTTTATCCAACCATTGAGGTCAACACAGTTGTATACACCCCTTGCATGTTGATGCTATTGGGCTTTGAATTGATTCGTTTAAAATTTCCCATTTCCCATGATTCTTTTTCAGCAATGTCGATACCTTCGGTACTTTGCCATCTTTTACCTTGCACCTAATATCCATTCCATACCTTTATTATTTCTCCCACTTGTAAAACCTTCCGTGGAGAGCACTGCACTTCGTACCATATTATTGTGTTACTTTATCCCTTGTAGTATTCCTTTTCCAAATCGAGAGATCTCCATTTTATGTTTCGTATGAGTTAAGGTAGTCAGTTGATTTTCTGTGCCCACCAAGAATCTGAGGTGCTGTTCGGAAAATTGTGAGTGAAGCACATTCACTTCCTTTGCACAGTGTGCAGCTGGTAATCCTCATTACAAACGTTTTCTCGTAGATGTTTGTGCTCAGCGCAACATCACACAGCAACAAAAGCATGTAGGTCCACATCCTTCTCCTGTATAGAGACCAAACGTAACATCTTCAATCTCAACAGTTTTGATTGGTTTATATGCAATCACTTAAATTTGGTTTCCATTTTTTGACTTTAAGTTGCTTAGTTTCTCAGTTATGGTTTGGGCGGTGGGCGGAGGGGCGATCCATTCTATATCAAAGGTTATTTCTTAGCTGAAAAATTCTGCAACGTCATTTGTTTCCCAACCTCATTTCGAATGGGCTAACGCTCTTATTAAAACTTCGTTTGACATTATTTAGTAGCCTGCCCATCTTCATTGGCACCAGTCTGTTGACTTCGTACACATAGTCTAGTCTATCAGTGTCTGTAATTAGGTCTGACTACAAGACTGCAATATTACTGGCGTATTATTCCACAAGGCTAACTGTCCCGTCATCCACACTTGACTCCAAGTCAGAGCCTCAAATATACTTACTCCTGTTGCATTGTCAGGGGTCGTACGTAGGTCGAACCAATTGCCATTAAAAAAAGAGGTATCAGGTTAGTCCTTTGATTGGGGTGTTCAGTACATAATTGACACATATTTTTCAAGATCCGATACCCCTTTCCACAATTCCTGATGATTGTGGGTGAAGGGCAATGTGCAATATATGCATTATGTGGGGCATTTCCTGTAATCTAGTACAAATTTCTCCAGTAAAGTGTGGACCAAGGTCGCTGTCCACCTGTGCTGATTTTCTCGATCTACAGAACGCCACATTTAAAGGGATTGGTGCTGCAGAATGCGGCCTTCTTGTCCGTAATTGGAATGTCCTCTCTCCATTTGCAAATTGCCAAACACTACAAAACGAATAACATCGGCCTGTAAATGTGTTCAGTGGCCATCAGGCGAAGGTTGCGACCTGAATAGGGCATGATAGAGCAAGAAGCTGGTTTCATTTGCAAGCATACTAAGCATCGATTAAAATATTGCTATACATGGTGTTCCATTTCTGGCCACCAGCAGAAGCGTGTTAACTTTTGTAGCTTGGTAGGGGCTGAATAACGTGCAACCGCTGGGTGGGAGTGAAAGAGGGTTAACATGCCGTGTTTAAGTGGTGGAAGAATGCACAAAATAAATTACCATCCTTGTCGTTAATCATACGCAGGGAGTGGCTGACTCCATCGCTATGCTGGAACACACTTCCCCTGGGGTGTGTTGTGGTCGCGGCCACCCATGATAGTGCAACGCCATAATTTGATCATATGCAATATGCAAAGTTTGTAGTTCTATGAAATCGATGGCTTTTACTATATTTGCGGGTGCAACAACAGGTGCCTGGAATTTATCCATCATCCACCATGGTACTGTCAATTATTTTTTGCGGATCTCTTAGCAAACCGGTCGGTTGCTTAGTCAAATCGGGTGTGGGTAATGAATCTTTCTGAAGGGCTGCTATCTTTCCTACATTAAAGGGGGCGACTCGTACTTGGAGCATTTCTCATAGCTTATGGAGGAGACCAGAATGTAGTAAAGCTTTACCATATGATAAACAGTTCTCATTGTTTGATACAGAGGCAAGGCCATGGCCGCGTTGCAAACATAACTGCTGTCAGACCAAATATTACTTGTTGCAGATGCGTTAACTTGGGCGGCAAGAGTACCTCTATCACTTCTGTTTCATGGAATTCGAACGACAAATTGGAAGCATATATATCAGCAGTGGCACACCCCGTTTTCGGGTGGCTGTCAATGTAGTAAGACGAGCAATCCACATACACTTTTCGAGATTCTGAGATAACATTGCTTTTTATTGGGTTTAAGTTCATATTTAGCACAGGTTATGGAAACTGGCGTGGACTTCCCTCACAAGCGAGCATAAGAGGCAGAAGCGTTTTTCAGGTGTTGGGGTCAGGTGAAATCTCGCGGCAATGATTCAAGTGGCCATTTACTTATCCTTTGTGCGGACACCTTGCTGTCACTTGGATTTAAGAGGATGTTAAGAGGTGTATATGGCGATGGTAGTCTAACTGTCTGAACCTCGGAGATGAGAATACAAACATCGACCGCCCAAAAGGTGGGCAACAGGCGAGGTTCGCATGCTGAATACTCTCCGCTTCTCTCAAAATACGGGAGGCATATGCAATGGGACAGGACGTCCCATATAGCTGCTGTTCATGACAAAAAACTGCTGTTAGTCTACCAAGTGAAAGGTTGAATTGGGGGTCTGTGGAGATAAGGGCAAACATTTATATCCTTGCCTGCTTCGAAGCATTCACTGAGTATGTTTGGCTATCGCCCCGTACTGCACAAATGTCTTGTCCCACTTGTGACCCTGTGCAATCTTTGCATTTTCTCCGTTAGGTCGATGCTTTCTATTCCAAACGCGGCTTGCAAGGCATTAATTAACTCACTCGGTGTAGCAGTAAAAGACAGATTGTTTCTCAGGTCCGGAGCAAGACCGGATAAAAAGATCATCATCATCGGCTGTACCTCGATATCGGGAAAGACTTTCTTCCACTCGAAAATTTAGCCCTTATGTGGCTGAACAGAGCAATACGAGAGCAACAGTCCCTGTCACAAGTTGGACAGAGAATCATTGTGGGAAAAGGTGGGTGGGACTGGTTTGCCGCAAGCTTTTTCTGCTGCCTGCGCTTGATATCTGCATGCACTCGGGAATTATACTCGAGGTACTCAGTGTCCTCCCGGAAGCACTTCCACCATTTTGGTGATATTTGGCAAGGGACGCCCAGGTGTTAGTGGGTTGTTGCACTTCATCAGTGAGGCGTTGAAGGTGTCCTTTAAACGTTTCCTCTGCCCACTGTGCAGAAAGCAGTTAATGGATACGATGCGGTTGGCATCACGGAGACATGGCTCCAGGGTGACCAAGGCTGGGAACTCAACATCCAAGGGTATTCAACATTTAGGAAGGATAGACAGAAAGGAAAAGGAGGCGGGGTGTAGTTGCCAGTTAACGAGGAAATTAATGCAATTTTAAGGAAGGACATTGGCTTGGATGATGTGGAATCGGTATGGGTGGAGCTATGAAATGCCAAGGGACAGAAAACGCTAGTGGGAGTTGTGTACGGACCTCCAAACAGTAGCAGTGTTGTTGGGGAGGGCATCAAACAGGAAATTAGGGGTGCATGCAATAAAGGTGCACCAGTTATCATGGGTGACTTTAATAAGCATTTAGTTTGGGCTAACCAAAACGGAAACTATACCGTGGAGGAGGATTTCCTGGGATGCATAAGGGATGGTTTTCCAGACGAATATGTGGAGGAACCAACTAGGGGGGTGGCCATCATAGACTGGGTGTTGGGTAATAAGAGAGGATTAATTAGCAATCTCGTTGTGCGAGACCCATTGAGGAAGAGTGACCATAATATGGTGGAATTTTACAAAAGGATGGAGAATGAAACAATTAATTCAGAGAACATGGTACAGAGCTAAAAGAAGGGTAACTTTGAAGGTATGAGGCATGAATTGGCTAGGACAGATTGGCGAATGATACTTAACTGGTTGATAGTGGATGGGCAATGGCAGACATTCAGAGATCGCATGGATGAACTACAACAATTGTACATCTCTGTCTACCTAAAAGTAAAAAAGGAGAGGTGGCTGAACCGTGGCTATCAAGGAAAATCAGGGATAGTATTAAAGCCAAGGAAGTGGCATACAAATTAGCCAGAAATAGCAGCGAACCCGGGGACTGGGAGAAATTTAGAACTCAGCAAATGAGGACAAAGGGTTTGATTAGGCCAGGGAAAATAGAGTACGAGAGAAAGCTTGCAGGGAACATTAAAATGGACTACAAATGCTTCTATAGATATGTAAAGAGAAAAAGATTAGTAAAGACAAACGTAGATCCCCTGCAGTCAGAATCAGTGGAAGTCATAACGGGGAACAAAGAAATGGCAGACCAATTGAACAAGTACTTTGGTTCGGTGTTCACCAAGGAGGACATAAACAACCTTCCGGATATCAAAGGGGTCAGAGGGTCTAATAAGAAGGAGGAACTGAGGGAAATCCTTAGTTGTCGGGAAATTGTGTTGGGGAAATTGATGGGATTGAAGGCCGTTAATTCCGCAGGGCCTGATGGTCTGCATCCCAGAGTAATTAGGGAGGTGGCCTTGGAAATAGCGGATGCATTGACAGTCATTTTCCAACATTCCATAGACTCTGGATTGGTTCCTATGCAGTGGAGTGTAGCCAATGTAATCCCACTTTTTAAAAAAGGAGGGAAAGAGAAAACAGGGAATTATAGACCGGTCAGCCTGACATCGGAAGTGGGTAAAATGATGGAATCAATTATTAAGGATATCATAGCAGCACATTTGGCAAGAGGTGACATGATAGGTCCAAGTCAGTATAGCTGTGTGAAAGGGAAATCAAGCTTGACAAATCTTCTGGAATTTTCTGAGGATGTTTCCAGTAGAGTGGACAAGAGAACCAGTTGATGTGGTTATTTGGACTTTCAGAAGGTTTCGACAAGTTCGCACACAAGAGATTAGTGTGCAACTTTAAAGCACGTTGGGTGTAGTGTGCTGACGTGGATTGAGAACTGGTTGGCAGAAAGGAAGCAAAGCATAAGAATAAATGGGTACTTTTCAGAATGGCAGGCAGTGACTAGTGGGGTACCGCAAGGTTCTCAGCTGGGGCCCCAGCTGTTTATATTGAACATTAATGATTTCGACGACGGGATTAAATGTAGTATCTCCAAATTTGCGGATGACGCTAAGTTGGCAGGCAGTGTGAGCTGCGAGGCGAATGCTATGAGGCTGCAGAGTGACTTGGATAGGTTAGGTGAGTGGGCAAATGCATGGCAGTTGAAGTATAATGTGGATATATGTGAGGTTATCCACTTTGGTGGTAAAAAAAGAGAGACAGACTATTATCTGAATGGTGATAGATTAGGAAAAGGGGAGTTGCAAAGAGACATGTCTGTCACGGTACATCAGTCATTGAAGTTTGACATGCAGGTACAGCAGGCGGTTAAGAAAGAAAATGGCATGTTGGCCTAAATAGCGAGGGGGCTTGAGTACAGGGGCAGGGAGGTGTTATTGCAGTTGTACAGGGCTTTGGTGAGGCCACAACTGGAGTATTGTCGACAGTTTTGGTCTCTTAACTTGAGGAAGGACGTTCTTGCTATTGAGACAGTGCAACGTAGGTTCACCAGACTGATTCCCGGGATAGCGGAACTGAAAAATCAAAAAAGAGTGGATCAACTGGGCTTGTATTCACTGGAGTTCAGAAGAATGAGAGGGGATTTCATGGAAACGTTTAAAATTTTGACTGGTTTCGACAGGGTAGATGTAGGAAGAATGTTCCCAATGTTGGGGAAGTCCAGAACCAGGGGGCAAAGTCTAAGGATAAGGGCTAAGCCATTTAGGACCGAGATGAGGAGAAGCTTCTTCACCCAGAGAGTGGTGAACCTGTGGAATTCTCTACCACAGAAAGTTGTTGAGGCCAGTTCGCTAAATATATTCTAAAAGAAGTTAGATGTAGTCCTTACTCCTTGGGGGACCAAGGGGTATGGCGAGAAAGCAGGAATGAGGTACTGAAATTGAATGTTCAGCCATGAACCCATTGAATGGCGGTGCAGGCTAGAAGGGCCGATTCCTGCACCTATTTTCTATGTTTCCATGTCTAAGTTTGGCTCGTTTGCCTTGAAGGGGTTCCGTGAAGAGCGCTTGCTTTGGGAATCTTGTGCCTGGCATGCGAACAATGTGGCTTGACCAGCGCAGCTGATCAAGTGCGGTCAGTGCTTCAATGGTGGTAATGTTGGCCTTATCGAGTATGCTAACGTTGGTGCGACTGTCATCCATGGGTTTTACAGGATCTTTCGGCGACATCATTGGTGGTACTTGTCCAACGATTTGAGTTGTCTACTGAACAGGATCCGTGTCTCTGAGCCATACATGAGGCCATGATGTCTTCGAAAATCAAGAATCTCAAAGCATTAAATCAAGTTTAGATTTCTAGGTCGAAAATAAGTGTTCTAAAATATTGAGAGGATTCAACACACTAAGAGCGTGAGGATAACGAAAGCAAGAACAGGGTCTATTCGAGGCCCTAAAGGTAATCCGTGTGTGGCGGTGGAAGAAGCGAGTATGGATTTAAATGAAGAATGTGATTTCACAAAATACAAAGGGTGATGCAGACATTGCAATCAGGGCGAAGCATAGTGGAATATTACGTGAAATATAAATGGGGGAGGAGGCGGAATGTTCGGTGGGGGAGCGGCCTACAAGAGGCCCGTCAGTTAGCAGCGGGAGCTCTTGGTCGAGGAGGCGGGATTTCGGGAGGCGAGCTGCCGACAAGAGTCCCGTCAGTGAGCAGTGGGATTTCGTGGACGAGGAGGCGGGAGTTCGGTAGGCCAGCGGCCTACAAGAGGCCCGTCAGTGAGCAACGGGAATTCGTGTTCGAGGAGGCGGGTTTTCGGTGGTGAGCAGCCTACAAGAGTCCCATCAGTGAGCAGCGGGTGTTCTTAGTCGAGGAGGCGGGAGTTCGCGAGCAGAGCTGCCTACAAGAGGCCAGACAGTGAGCAGCGGGATTTCGTTCTCGAGCAAGCGGGAGTTCTTGAGGGGAGGGCCTTCAAGAGGCCCGTCAGTGAGAAGCGGGTGTTCCTGGTCGAGGAGGTGGGAGTTCGGGAGACGAGTGGCCTTCAAGAGGCCCGTCAGTGAGCAGCGGGTGTTCCTGGTCGAGGAGATCAGCTGGTGCAGCTGCAGCAGGGAGGCAAAAAAAAGTCGAAAGAAATCGAAAGGTGACGTCAGAGTCAAGATGGTAAGTTATTGGCTGGTGATTGGTAAGTCGTGTTTCTTTTTCTTTTCTTTTTCACTTATTCACCTTTAGCATTGTTGTTGCCAAATTAAGTTAATCTAAGTGTTTGGACATGGCAGGAGAGCTCGAACACGTGTTATGCACCTCCTGTACTATGTGGGAAATCAGGGACGCTTCCGGTCTCCCTGACGACTACATGTACGGGAAATACATCCACCTGCAACTCCTGATGGACTGCATTGCGGCAATGGAGCTGCGGGTGGATGAACTCTTGAGCATCCACGATGCTGAGAATGACGTGAATAATATATTTAGTGAGTGGGTCTTACGGCAAGTAAAGGATATACAACCAGAAAGGGAAATGTTGACCAACAGGAAGAACAGCGCAAGCAAGGTAGTGCAGGGGTCCCCTGCCGTCATCCCCTTGCAAAACAGATACTCCGCTTTCGGTACTGTTGGGGCGCATGACTCATCAGGGGAGTGCAGCAGCAGCCAAGTTCATGGTACCATGTGTGGCTCTGCTGCACAGGAGGGCAGAAAAAAGTGTGGGAGCGCTTTAGTGATAGGGTATTCAATATAAGTCGATTAGAACGACGATTTTGCTGCCGCGACCGAGACGGCAGGATAGTATGTTGCCTCCCTGGTGCAAGGGTCAAGGATGTCTCCGAGCAAGTGCGGGGTGTTCTTAAAAGGGAGGGTGAACAGCCAGTTTGTTGCATATAGGTACCAACGATACAGGTAAAAAACGGGATGAGGTCCTACAAGACGAATTTAGGGAGCTAAATTAAAATGTAGGACCTCAAAAGTAGTCATCTCACGATTGCAACAGTGCCACGTGCGAGTCAGTAGGAATCGCAGGATAGCTCAGATGAATACGCGGCTTGATGACTGGTGCAGAGGGGAGGGATTCAAATTCCTGGGACATTGGAACCGGTTCTGGGGGAGCAGGGACCAGTACAAACCCGACGGTCTGCAACTGGGCAGGTTTGGAACCAATGTCCAAGATGGAGTGTTTGTTCGTGCTGTTAGGGAGGATTTAGTTTAATATGACAGGGGGATGAGAATCTGTGCAGGGAGAGAGTGGGAAGTAGAAAGGGTGCAGAAGCAAAAGATAGAAAGAAGAAAAGTCAAACTGAAGGGCAGAAAAACCTAAGGCAAAAAGCAAAAAGAGCCACATTATAGCGAAATTCTCATGGGCCAAAGTGTGTTAGAAAGAAAAGCCGAAGGCTCTATGCTTCACAGCGAGGTGTATACGGAATTAGGTGGATGAATTAACTGCGCAGATTGCAGTTAAAGGGGATGATGTAATTGTGACCAAGGCTGGTAACTCAACATCCAAGGGTATTCAACAGTTAGGAAGGATAGACAGAAAGGAAAAGAAGGCGGGGTGGCATTGCTGGTTAACAAGGAGATTAATGCAACAGCAAGAAAGGACATTAGCTTGGATGATGTGAAATCTGAATGGATTGAGCTACGGAATAGCAAGTGGAAAAAACACTCGTGGGAGTTGTGTACAGACCACCAAACAGTCGTACTAAGGTTGGATACAGCATCAGAAAAGAAATTATGGATGCATGCAATAAAGGTACAGCTGTTATTATGGGTGACTTTAATCTACATAATGATTGGGCTAACCAAACTGGTAGCAAAGCGCTGGAGGAGGATTTCTTGGAGTGTATTAGTGATAATATTCTAGACCAATATGTCGAGGAACCAACTAGATTCTAGATTAGGTGATGTGTAATTAGAAAGGACGAATTCGCAATTTTGTTCTGCGAGACCGCTTGGCGAAGAGTGACCATAACATTGTAGAGTTCTTTATGAAGATGGAGAGTTTCACAGTTAAAACTGAAACTCGGTTTCTGAACTGAAGAAAAGGTAACTTTGATGGATTGAGGCGTGAATTGGTTAGTATCGACAGGCAAATGATACTTAAAGAGTTCATGGTGGATAGACAATGAAAAACATTTAAATATCACATGGACGAACTTCATCAATTGCACATCCCTGTCTGGAGTAAATATAAAACGGGGAAGTTAGCTCAACCGTGGCTAAAAACGTAAATTAATGACCGTGTTAAATCCAAGGAGGAGTCATATAAATTGGCAAGAAAAAGCAGCAAACAGGAGGACTGGGAGAATTTTAGAATTCCGCTGAGGAGGACAAAGATTTTAATTAAGAGAGGAAAAATATATTACGAGAAGAAGCTTGACGGGCACATAAAAACTTCGAGAGATATGTGAAGAGAAAAAGATTAGTGAAGACAAACGAAGGTCCCTTGCAGTCGCATTCAGGTGAATTTATATGGGGAACAAAGAAATAGCAGAATAATTGAACAAATACTTTCGTTGTGTCTTTACAAAGGAAGACACAAATAACCTTCCGGAAGTACTAGGCGACCAACGGTCTATTGAGAATGAGGAACTGAAGGATATCAATATTAGGCAGTGTTGTAGAGAGTAGAAATATATGTATAGACTTAGGCATTAGGCACCTGCTGGATATTTAAAACTCACATAAGCTTAAATGGACACACACATAAAATGGCTGCCCAGGCATGATGGGAAATCAGGTAGTCAAGCTGTGAACTGTTGAACGTTCACTGACCGAGCAATAACCCTGTGAGGCCCACTGTAGGATTGCCTGGGAAGACAGAGATAAGAAGGAAACCATCTCCTGTGAACAAGGCCATAAACCAATTAATTCCCCAGGAAGAAAAATAAGAGGGAAACCATTTGCTGTAAACAAGGCTATATACCAATTATTTCTCCCAGATGAAAGAACTAGGGAGAGAACCTATAAAGCCATCGATCAGCCCAAGCTGACAATAACCGAACATATGGTTCCCTGGATACTAGGAGAATTCTATTGGGTTAAAAGAACCTATATGTAATCTATAATCGTTGTGATTGGCTTGTGTCCAGCCGTGATGGGCTGTGTAACTGTAGTAAACTGTTTTGTAACTGTTGTGAAACATATAAAGGTACATGTAACTCTTTGTTCTGTGGAGAGAAACCTGGATACGGTCCTGAGTTTTTTCCTCCCCGCTGAGCGTTATTAAATGCCGCCAGGCGTTGGAACCGACTCTGAGTGTTGAGTGATTCTTCAGAGAAAACACGAACGCTAACAATGGCGTAGTCGACGGGATTTCCTGGAGTCGCTGGACGCCCTTGGAAAAAACCGGGTGAGTATAAAAAACAATTTTTAAGTATAAAGGGTGCGGAAGGTGGAAGCTGTTTGATCGACATGAGGAGACGGTCTAATATCTCAAACGCCTAGCCTGAGCCTGAATTAAGAGGACTTTTGTCCCACGTGACGGCCAGGAACCAAGTAGGCGTAGGGAACACACTTAGACCGTGGGATCGTGATACCGAGAGACATCTTCCAGACCCAGTAGTGTAATTTGAAATACCCCGGGGTAGAACCAAGCGGTGTACAGCGGCTAACGGAATCCAAACCTGTGTACAGGGTCGGACCAACGGGCTGAGCGGTGGTAGGTAGTCGTTAATGATACGTAGAGCACTGCGGGAATTGCTTAAACGCGTTTTTAAGAATTGTATAAATTTGTGCAACAGCAGAACTTGTGACCTGACAGTAGCCAAGAGACAGTTTACTACAAGTCGCGCTAGAAAGAAAGCGGACCTCTGAGAGTAGATTCCACCGAAAGAAAACATGCAATGATTGATTGGGTTGAAAGACATAAATTTAGTCTCGGAATGAGATAAAGAATGCTTTAAAAAAAAAGAGCTTCTAAAAAAAAGTTTTAAATAAAGATTGAAATTACAACTTTTGAATAGGGATTTTGAGATATTCAGAGAAGGCACAGGAAATACTGAGGTGGATTTTAAAAAAAAAAGAAAAAGATTGAATTAAATCTGATCAGGTCAAACTCCTGGGCAAGTGGCGAGCTATCTGCGAAGGTGTAAAAGGAACTTTTGGAAAATGTTAAAAAACAGCAAGCTTTAGTAACGACTTTGAAACTGGAGCATTTTGAGATAACGAAAGGCAGCACTCAAACTCTCAAAGCTGGACTCCATTCCAGTTATGGAGAAAAAGAAAAAGATAAAGACGCCACTTTGAAAGTAAACAAATGATTTTAAATTAACAACTTTATGGAGTTACGAACCCTCCGTGTAAAATACAAAACCTAATTTGAAGAAATAAAAAAAAAAAAGATGTAACAGACTAAATGGAAAAAGACATAACTTACTAAATACTAGTTGATGGTTGCTGTGAAAAAGATATTGGTTTAATTAGAAGAAAAAAAAATTGGAATAAGTAAAAAACACTCTACATGGATTCGAATTTTCAATTATGAAAAAGTTTCAATGCAGTTTGAAAAGATTTCCAAAATGGACAGTGTTTATCAAAAATGTCCCGAACAGTTTAAACAAGCAGGAGGGTTTTGAAGATAACGAGGAGAAAGAGAGAAATAAAAAAAAAAACAGAATTGAATTTCAGTAAACAAAATTGCTATTGTATGTGTGGTCTTGTTTTAAAACAATTAAAAAAAAAATTATTTGGCAAGTACTTGAATTAGAAGTTAAGAAAACATTGGAGTTTACTCTAATGATTTATGCTGTTTTTAACGGATTCCTAATTTCGAAGCCAGTTTTGAAGGCACAGAGACTTTTTTTTTTCAGATGATTACGTGAAGTCACATAATGACATCAGGTCTTCTTACAAACCTGGAAAGGAGTTACCCTTTCAATTGACAGCCGTTTTATACTGAACATTATTAATTTGGATTTCTTAATAAGAAAAAAAAGACTCACCTAACAGAGGAAACAAAAATAAAAACACAACTAGCTTATGTAATAATACTTGCCTGATACAATAAAGAAATAGATACTCAATAAAACAAATTGAAGAGTTAAAAGCTAAGATAAACAGGCTGGAAGAGATAACGGGTCTAGACGGATAGTGCATTGCGCAGCCATAGCACCATCACCTCTGGCAATAGAGCCAATGTACCCCACGCTGGGTCGGTGTAGTCCACAAACCCAACCTAACGGTAAAGCAGACAGCGATGTTTGGAGGAATAGCTTTGGCCTTGGTCATAATAGGAGTTTGGGTAATATTTAAGTGGGTAAAGACACGGGCGCACGCCCTACAGATTCAGCTCGAAATGGTTCGATTATAACCTTGTCCTTCTGATTTTGCAGGGTGACGGGGACACTCGTAGAGCAAAAAACTTAACCCCTGGTGACGACCAGGCCGTCTGTTTAAAATTACAGATAATACTTACCGGAATGGGAATACGAAAGGCGCTACTCGTAATATGGATAGCCCTGCGACATGCACGTACCGACGGACAGCAGAGCACGCTGGAAATAAACAACTATATGAACTATGGAGTCTTGTTTAATTTAACGGACGGAATGTGCATCCGAGCAGCCAAGGACTGGAGCAAGGACAGGACTTATTTTAATGCATGGTTACAAGTGAATCCTAATAAGAATCCTAATAAGAATAAGAGTATGTGTACAGTGCTCCACGGGTATAAGGAGCAGATGCATTAAACGGAGGGATGTCAAAGGGCCTGATAAATGTACTTTCGGCATAATTTGCGCGCCTCCGGGACAATCCCAGCAATCAGTCATCCGCAAGAAGGGAATGGGGCTGTGTGGGTATTACGAGGAGGCGGGGGCGGCTGCAATATAATTGTGTGTATGTTTCTCACCCTCTCCGACACCGCGCCCCATAAGAACCACTACATTGCCCGAAGAACTGCCTTGTCCCATAACTACTAAGGGACCAGAAAATGGGATTCCAATGTACAACGAAGGGGAATTATTGTATGATAATGTTAAACATGAAATTGTGCCTGTTCTGATCAATGTTTCAGGCATCCAGATGCCGGAATATTGTACCGAACAGTTAAGGAAGATGTACAATGTATTAAGTAAAGTCGTAATGCAGCAGGCTGCCGATGCCATGGGTGCCAGTAAGTTCTGGGGACAGGGGTTAGCACCCAGGGTGAAGAGGGAAATAGTAAATGATGTTGCTACCATTTTCAATACAGGAACCTCCGTAGTGAACTCGATAGACATACAAGGGTTAAATGAGAGGGTAGAATAGCTTAAAGGGGTGATGAAGGGGTTATTGGAGAGGGTGGAGCAAAACCAGGAAGACCAGGCCAACCTAGGAAAGGAGGGTGCCGAAATCC
The DNA here is from genome assembly GCF_044704955.1 of Pristiophorus japonicus. NCBI lineage: Eukaryota > Metazoa > Chordata > Chondrichthyes > Pristiophoridae > Pristiophorus > Pristiophorus japonicus. The sequence continues at coordinate 2,439,121 of NW_027252779.1, forward strand.
AGTTGGATGGCATCTCAGTCCTGGAAGCTCACGCCAAAACCATCAATCACCTCATTGATAGAGAACAAGAAGATACAATAAAGCAAAGACAGGGGCAGCTCTGTCATGCTTATGGTCTGTGGATGGTGGGACAGATCCACCACAACCTCGATCAGATCCAACGCGGGGAAGTACCCGATTGGATAGACAGTTCACATTTAGCTCAGTTGGCGAACCAAAGGGGGACACTGGATAATTGTACTCTGAAGGGACTGACCCGAGTATACCCAGCAATTCCAGATTGCCAGATGGGTAAGACTACCGGGATAGGGATAGTCCTGTTGATCCCCATAGCAACGCCGGACTCAGGGCCGTTCCCCTTATACCAACTAGAGAATATCGGAGTAATACGGGAAAATGTCTCCATACGCTACTACCTAACCATCACCTCTACCGTTCGTCGAAACAACATACTTACTGGGATTTCCCTAGCAGATTGCAAGCAAAGGGGGGAAATCACAGTATGCCCTCACCCGGTGGGCCGAGGGGAACTAGACGAGTGCGGGTTTAACCGAACCAACGGGTGTGTACTAGAAATAGTGCCCGCACACATGCACTTCGCGAGGGCAGGCTACGGAGGGAGGGGAAGATACTGCGTCTCTACCACAGAGTGTTCATACCAGTATAATGACCTGCAGTGCCCTATACCGCAGCCAAACTTTTGCTTTACACCACTACGACCTGTCGCGATCGGGCAAGCGCATATCACCCAGGTTAGGCGCCGGAAGTCCGAAGTTATTGAAGTAACTGATCAGCTCCATGATCATTTGCAGGATAATGACGAGCCAGAGCAGGTCCCTATCCCACATCTAACCGAGGTATTACGGGAGTTAAGGCTCAGAGTGGGGCAATCCGTAAAACTCGATCACCAGCACAAACTAAAATCAAAGAACTGGAAGAAGATACCGAGGTAGACTTACAAAGTCAGAGTTGGTGGAGAAAGGTCTGGGACTGGGGAATAAATGTGAACATCCACCCATGGATCCGAATTATTTCACACACACTGGTCGGTATACAATTAATCTTAGCAATAACATGGGGCGTGATGGCCTGCCAGGTATGCAGGCGCCACAAACGGCGGAAACGGACTAATCACCGTTCCCTGGATATTAAACAGGCCTGTTTGATAAGGGGACGGGAGGAGCTAGCCTTTGTTAATTTGATTTAAGCAACTGGAACTCCTGAAACCGCGTGACTGGCCAGCACGTTGAGGCAAGGAATACCGGGCCGTGCACAAATATCAGATAAAGGCAGTATTTCGGTTAAAAGGGGACTAGGACTAGTCCCTTTACCGAAAGGGGGAATTGTTGCAGAGAGTAGAAATATATATATAGACTTAGGCATTAGGCACCTGCTGGATATTTAAAACTCACATAAGCTTAAATGGACACACACATAAAATGGCTGCCCAGGCATGATGGGAAATCAGATAGTCAAGCTGTGAACTGTTGAACGTTCACTGACCGAGCAATAACCCTGTGAGGCCCACTGTAGGAATGCCTGGGAAGACAAAGATAAGAAGGAAACCATCTCCTGTGAACAAGGCCATAAACCAATTAATTCCTCAGGAAGAAAGATAAGAGGGAAACCATTTGCTGTAAACAAGGCTATATACCAATTATTTCTCCCAGATGAAAGAACTAGGGAGAGAACCTATAAAGCCATCGATCAGCCCAAGCTGACAATAACCGAACATATGGTTCCCTGGATACTAGGAGAATTCTATTGGGTTAAAAGAACCTATATGTAATCTATAATCGTTGTGATTGGCTTGTGTCCAGCCGTGATGGGCTGTGTAACTGTAGTAAACTGTTTTGTAACTGTTGTGAAACATATAAAGGTACATGTAACGCTTTGTTCTGTGGAGAGAAACCTGGATACGGTCCTGAGTTTTTTCCTCCCCGCTGAGCGTTATTAAATGCCGCCAGGCGTTGGAACCGACTCTGAGTGTTGAGCGATTCTTCAGAGAAAACACTAACGCTAACAGGCAGGAAATTGTGTTGGGGAAATTGATGGGATTGAAGGCCGATAAATCCTCGGGGCCTGATAGTCTGCATCACAGAGTACTGAAGGAAGTGGCCCTAGAAATAGTGAATGCATTGGTGATCATTTTCCAACAGTCTGTCAACTCTGGATCAGTTCCTATGGACTGGAGGGTAGCTAATGTAACACCACTTTTTAAAATGGGAGGGAGACAGAAAGCGGGAAAATTTAGAACCATTAGCCTGACATCATTAGTCGTGGAAAAGTTGGAATAAATTATTGAGGATGAAATAGCAGCGCAACAGGGTCAGTCCAATTAGCAGGGATTTAGGAAAGGGAAATCACGCTTGATACATCTTCTAGAATTTTTTGAGGATGTAACTAGTAGAATGGGCAAGGGAGAGCCAATGGGTGTGGTGTATTTGCATATTCAGAAGGTTTTGGCAAGGTCCCACACAAGAGATTAGTGTGCAAAATCAAAGCACATGGTACTGGTGGTAATATACTGACGTGGATAGAGAACTGATTGGCAGACAGAAGCTGAAATTCATGATAAACGGGTCCTTTTTCGAATGGCAGGCAGTGACTAGTGGAGTGCCGCAGGAAAAAGTGCTGTCACCCCAGCTCTTTACAATATACATCAATGATTTAGACGAAGGAATTGAGTATAATAGCTCCACGTTTGCAGACACTAAACTGGGTGGCGATGTGAGCTGTGAGGGGGACGCTAAGAGGTTGCAGGGTGACTTGGACAGGCTTGGTGAGTGGTCAAATGCATGGCATATGCAGTATAGTGTTAATGAATATGAGGTTATCCACTCTGGGGGCAAAAATGCGAAGACATAATATTATCTGAACGGTGTCAGATTAGGAAAAGTGGAAGTGCAATGAGACTTGGGTGTCATCGTACATCAGTCATTGAAAGTTGACATGCAGGTGCAGCAGGCGGTGAAGAAAGCAAATGGTATGTTGGCCTTCATAGCGAGAGGATTTGATTTTTTCAACTGGGAGGTCTTGCTGCAACTATACCGGGCCTTGGTGAGGCATCACCTGCAATATTGTATTCAGCTTTTGTCTCCTAACCTGAGGAAGGGCGTTCTTGCTATTGAGGGAGTGCAGCGAAGTTTCACCACCCTGATTCCCGGGATGGCAGGATTGACATATGATGAGAGACTGGATCAACTGGGCCTTTATACATTGGAGTTCAGAAGGATCAGAGGGGATCTCGTAAAAACACACAAGATTCTGACGGGACGGGATACGTTAGGTGCAGATAGAATGTTCTCTATGTTGGGGAAGTTCAGAACCAGGAGACACAGTCATAGGATAAGCGGTAGTCCATTTAGGAATGTGATGAGGAGAAACTTCTTCACTCAGAGGGTTGTTACGCTGTGGAATTTGCTGCCGCACAGAGTTGTTGATGCCAGTTCATTGGATATATTCAAGCGGGAGTTAGATATGGCCTTATGGCTAAGGGGCTCAAATGATATGGAGAGAAAGCAGGAAAGGGTTTCTGAGGGACTGATCAGCCATGATTTATTGAATGGTGATGCTGGCTCGAAGGGCCGAATCGCCTACTCCTGCACCTATTTTCTATGTTTCTATGTTTCTATGTTTCTATGGATACATCTCCAGGCCCGGCTGTAATGTATCCGGCTGTTCAGAGAACCAGAAGGGAATTAGCAGAGATTTTGATAATTATTTTCCAATCCTCTCTGGCGACAGAGTACAGGTGTGATTTCGGACGACTGGAGGCACTCCAATAAGAATTTAAGAACATAAGAACATGAAAAATATAACCAGGAGTAGGCCATAAGCCCCTCGAGCCTGCTCCGTGATTTAATATGATCATGGTTGTGATGATCATGGATTCAGCTCTAATTCCCTGCACGCACCCCATAACCCCTTATTCCATTACATTTCAAGAAAGCCTGAGCGTTTGGCGAGTCGGGAGTTCGGCGAGTCGTGATTTCGGTGAGTCAGGAGATTCTCTGAGTACGGGAGGCCCTGTTAGTTCGTGAGGCCCAGAGTCCAGAGTTTTCGGGTGGTTAGGAGTCCGTGGTGCAGGACGCCCGGTGGTCAGCGAGGAGTTCACTTTTAGCGAAGAGCTCACAGCCCATGGCCAGGAAGGTAAATTATTATATGCATGCAGCATTCGAAATAAATAAATGAGTTGACGGCAAAAATCATTACAAATGGGTATGATTTGGTGGCCATTACAGAAACGTGGTTGCTGGGGGGCCAAGACTGGGAATTAAACATACAGGGGTATCTGACGATTCGGAAAGATAGACAAGAAGGGAAAGGAGGTGGGGTAGCTCTGTTAATAAAGGATGATATCAGGGCAGTTGTGAGAGACGATATTGGATCTAATGAACAAAATGTTGAATCATTATGGCTGGAGATTAGAGTTAGTAAGGGGAAAAAGTCACTGGTGGGCGTAGATTATCGGCCCCCAAATATTAACTTCACGTTGGGGCGGGCAATAATCAATGGAATAATGGAGGCATGTGAAAAAGGAACGGCAGTAATCATGGGAGATTTCAACCTACATATCGATTGATCATCACAAATCGCACGGGGTAGCCTGGATGAGGAATTCATAGAATACATAAGGGATTGTTTCTTAGAACAGTCTGTTACAGAACCTACAAGGGAGCAAGCTAACTTTGATCTGGTCCTGTGTATTGAGACAGGAATAATAAACGATCTCCTAGTTAAAGAACCTCTCGAAATGTGTGATCACAGTATGGTTGAATTTGTAATACAGATTGAGGGTGAGGAAATAGTGTCTGAATCGAGCGCACTATGCTTAAACAAAGGGGACTACAGTAGGATGAGGGCAGAGTTGTCTAATGTAGACTGGAAACACAGACTAAGCGATGGCACAATTGAGGAACAGTGGAGGACTTTAAAGGAGCTCTTTCATAGTGCTGAACACAAATATATATCAGTGAAAAAGAAGGGCGGTAAGAGAAGGGATAACCAGCCGTGGATAACCAAGGAAATAAAGGAGAGCATCAAATTAAAAACCAATGCGGATAAGGTGGCCAAGCTTAGTGGGAAAGTAGAAGATTGGAAAAATGTTAAACAACAGCAAAGAATGACTAAGAAAGCAATAAAGAAAGGAAAGATAGATTACAAAGATAAACTTGCGCAAAACATAAAAATGGATAGTAAAAGCTTTTATAGATATATAAAACGGAAAAGAGTGACGAAAGTAAATGTTGGTCACTTAGAAGATGAGAAGGGGGATTTAATAATGGGAAAGGTGGAAATGGCTGAGACCTTAAAAAATTATTTTGCTTCGGTCTTCACAGTGGAAGACACAAAACCATGCCAGAAATTGCTGGTCACAGCAATGTGGGAAGGGAGGACCTTGAGACAATCATTATCATTAGCGGGGTAGTGCTGGACAGGCTAATGGGACTCAAGGTAGAAAAGTCCCCTGGCCCTGAAGAAATGCATACCAGGGTATTAAAAGAGATGGCGGAAGTTATAGCAGATGCATTCGTTATAATCTACCAAAATTCCCTGGACTCTGGGGAGGTAGCAGCGGATTGGAAAACAGTTAATGTAACGCGTCTGTTTAAAAAAGGGGGAGACAAAAGGCAGGTAACGATAGGCCGGTTAGTTTAACATCTATAGTGGGAAAATGCTTGAAACTATCAATATGGAAGAAATAGCGGGACATCAAAACAGGAATAGTGCAATCAAGCAGACGCAGCACTGATTCGTGAAGAGGATATCATGTTTAACTAATTTACTGGAATTCTTTGAGGATATAACGAGCATGGTGGATAGAGGTGTACTGATGGATGTTGTGTATTTAGATTTTCAAAAGGCATTCGATAAGGTGCCACACAAAAGGTTACTGCAGAAGATAAGGCTCGCAGCATCAGTGGAAATGTATTAGCATGGATAGAGAATTGGCTGGCTAACAGATAGCAGAAATTCGGGATAAATGTGTCATTTTCGAGTTGGAAATCGGTGCTGGGATCACAACTGTGTACAATATACATAGAAGACCTGGAAGAGGCGACAGAGTGTAGTGCAACAAAATTTGCAGAAGACACAAAGATTAGCGGGTTGTGTAGAGGACACAGAGAAGCTGCAACCAGATTTAGATAGGTTAAGCGAATGGGCTAAGTTTTTGCAGATGGAATACAATGTCGGAAAGTGTGTGGTCATCCACCTTGGGAAAGAAAAACAGTAAAAGCGAATATTATTTTTAATGGGGAGAAATTACAACATGCTGCGGTGCAGAGGGACCTGGGGGTCCTTGTGTATGAATCCCAAAAAGATAGTTTGCTGGTGCAACAGGTAATCTGGCAGGTGAAAAGAATGTTGGCCTTCATTGCGAGAGGGATGGAGTACAAAAGCAGGGAGGTCCTTCTGCAAATGTATAGGGTATTGGTGAGGACGCACCTGGAATACTGCATGCAGTTCTGATCACCTTACTTAAGGAAGGATATACTAGCTTTGGAGGGGGTGCAGAGACGATTAACGAGGCTGATTCCGCAGATGAGGGTGTTACCATATGATGATAGATTGTGCAGACTGGGTCTTTACTCGTTGGAGTTCAGAAGGATGAGGGGTGATCTTATAGAAACATTTAAAATAATCAGAGGTTTAGACAAGATAGAGGCAGATAGTTTGTTTCCACTGGTCTGGGAGACTAGAACTAGGGGGCACAGCCTCAAAATACGGAGGAGCCAATTTAAAACATAGTTGAGAAGGAATTTATTCTCCCGGAGGGTTGTGAATCTGTGGAATTCTCTGCCCAAGGAAACAGTTGAGCCTAGCTCATTGAATGTATTCAAGTCACAGATAGATAGATGTTTAACCACTAAGGGAATTATAGGTTATGTGGAGCGGGTGGGTAAGTGGAGCTGTGTCCACAGCCAGATCAGCCATGATCTTGTTGAATGGCGGAGACGGCTCGAGGGGCTAGATGGCCTACTCCTGTTCCTAATTCTTATATTCTTATGTTCTTATTTGCTATTTGAATGGTAAGTATCTCACTTTCATTTTCTCCTTCTGGACTGCTCATTGCAAGCTTGTGGGAGCGTGGGCAGGTTCAGCAGGAACGGCGAGGTCGGGTGAAGGAGCAGCAAGAGATTGTAGAGGGACGTTGCACAGGAGGGCAGGAAAAAGAGTGGAAGAGCGATAGTGATAGGGGATTCAATTGTAAGGGGAATAGATAGGCGTTTCTGCGGCAGGAACCGAGACTCCAGTATGGTATGTTGCCTCCCTGGTGCAAGGGTCAAGGATGTATCGGAGCGGGTGGAGGACATTCTAAAAAGGGAGGGAGAACAGCCAGTTGTCGTGGTGCACGTTGGTCCAATGACATAGGTAAAAAAAGGGATGAGTTCCTACGAAATGAATTTAAGGAGCTAGGAGCTAAATTAAAAAGTAGGACCTCAAAAGTAGTAATCTCGGGATTGCTACCAGTGCCACGTGCTAGTCAGAGTAGGAATCGCAGGATAGCTCAGATGAATACGTGGCTTGAGCAATGGTGCAGCAGGGAGGGATTCAAATTCCTGGGGCATTGGAACCGGTTCTGGGGGAGGTGGGACCAGTAAAATCCGGACGGTCTGCACCTGGGCAGAATCGAAACCAATGTCCTCGGGGGAGTGTTTGCTAGTGCTGTTGGGGAGGAGTTAAACTAATATGGCAGGGGGATGGGAACCAATGCAGGGAGATAGAGGGAAACAAAAAGGAGGCAAAAACAAAAGACAGAAAGGAGATGAGGAAAAGTGGAGGGCAGAGAAACCCAAGGCAAAGAACAAAAAGGGCCATTGTACAGCAAAATTCTAAAAGGACAGCGGGTGTTAAAAAAACAAGCCTAAAGGCTTTGTGTCTTAATGCAAGGAGTATCCGCAATAAGGTGGATGAATTAACTGTGCAAATAGATGTTAACAAATATGATGTGATTGGGATTACGGAGACGTGGCTCCAGGATGAGCAGGGCTGGGAACTCAACATCCAGGGGTATTCAACATTCAGGAAGGATAGAATAAAAGGAAAAGGAGGTGGGGTAGCATTGCTGGTTAAGGAGGAGATTAAAGCAATAGTTAGGAAGGACATTAGCTTGGATGATGTGGAATCTATATGGGTAGAGCTGCAGAACACCAAAGGGCAAAAAACGTTAGTGGGAGTTGTGTACAGACCTCCAAACAGTAGTAGTGATGTTGGGGAGGGCATCAAACAGGAAATTAGGGGTGCGTGCAATAAAGGTGCAGCAGTTATAATGGGTGACTTTAATATGCACATAGATTGGGCTAACCAAACTGGAAGCAATACGGTGGAGGAGGATTTTCTGGAGAGCATAAGGGATGGTTTTTTAGACCAATATGTCGAGGAACCAACTAGCGGGGAGGCCATCTTAGACTGGGTGTTATGTAATGAGAAAGGATTAATTAGCAATCTCGTTGTTCGAGGCCCCTTGGGGAAGAGTGACCATAATATGGTGGAATTCTGCATTAGGATGGAGAATGAAACAGTTAATTCAGAGACCATGGTCCAGAACTTAAAGAAGGCTAACTTTGAAGGTATGAGGCGTGAATTGGCTGAGATGGATTGGCGAATGATACTTAAGGGGTTGACTGTGGATGGGCAATGGCAGACATTTAGAGACCGCATGGATGAACTACAACAATTGTACATTCCTGTCTGGCATAGAAATAAAAAAGGGAAGGTGGCTCAACCGTGGCTATCAAGGGAAATCAGGGATAGTATTAAAGCCAAGGAAGTGGCATACAAATTGGCCAGAAATAGCAGCGAACCTGGGGACTGGGGGAAATTTAGAACTCAGCAGAGGAGGACAAAGGGTTTGATTAGGGCAGGGAAAATGGAGGATGAGAAGAAGCTTGCAGGGAACATTAAGACGGATTGCAAAAGTTTCTATAGATATGTAAAGAGAAAAAGGTTTGTAAAGACAAACGTAGGTCCCCTGCAGTCAGAATCAGGGGAAGTCATAACGGGGAACAAAGAAATGGCGGACCAATTGAACAAGTACTTTGGTTCGGTATTCACGAAGGAGGACACGAACAACCTTCCGGTTATAAAAGGGGTCGGGGGGTCTAGTAAGGAGGAGGAACTGAGGGAAATCCTTATTAGCCGGGAAATTGTGTTGGGGAAATTGATGGGATTGAAGGCCGATAAATCCCCAGGGCCTGATGGACTGCATCCCAGAGTACTTAAGGAGGTGGCCTTGGAAATAGTGGATGCTTTGACAGTCATTTTCCAACATTCCATTGACTCTGGATCAGTTCCTATGGAGTGGAGGGTAGGCAATGTAACCCCACTTTTTAAAAATGAGGGAGAGAGAAAACAGAGAATTATAGACCGGTCAGCCTGACATCGGTAGTGGGTAAAATGATGGAATCAATTATTAAGGATGTCATAGCAGTGCATTTGGAAAGAGGTGACATGATAGGTCCAAGTCAGCATGGATTTGTGAAAGGGAAATCATGCTTGACAAATCTTCTGGAATTTTTTGAGGATGTTTCCAGTAGAGTGGATAAGGGAGAACCAGTTGATGTGGTATATTTGGACTTTCAGAAGGCGTTCGACAAGGTCCCACACAAGAGATTGATGTGCAAAGTTAGAGCACATGGGATTGGGGGTAGTGTACTGACATGGATTGAGAACTGGTTGTCAGACAGGAAGCAAAGAGTAGGAGTAAATGGGTACTTTTCAGAATGGCAGGCAGTGACTAGTGGGGTACCGCAAGGTTCTGTGCTGGGGCCCCAGCTGTTTACACTGTACATTAATGATTTAGATGAGGGGATTAAATGTAGTATCTCCAAATTTGCTGATGACACTAAATTGGGTGGCAGTGTGAGCTGCGAGGAGGATGCTGCGAGGCTGCAGAGCGACTTGGATAGGTTAGGTGAGTGGGCAAATGCATGGCAGATGAAGTATAATGTGGATAAATGTGAGGTTATCCACTTTTGTGGTAAAAACAGAGAGACAGACTATTATCTGAATGGTGACAGATTAGGAAAAGGGGAGGTGCAAAGAGACCTGGGTGTCATGGTTCATCAGTCATTGAAGGTTGGCATGCAGGTGCAGCAGGCGGTTAAGAAAGCAAATGGCATGTTGGCCTTCATAGCTAGGGGATTTGAGTACAGTGGCAGGGAGGTGTTGCTACAGTTGTACAGGGCATTGGTGAGGCCACACCTGGAGTATTGTGTACAGTTTTGGTCTCCTAACCTGAGGAAGGACATTCTTGCTATTGAGGGAGTGCAGCGAAGGTTCACCAGACTGATTCCCGGGATGGCGGGACTGACCTATCAAGCAAGACTGGATCAACTGGGCTTGTATTCACTGGAGTTCAGAAGAATGAGAGGGGACCTCATAGAAACATATAAAATTCTGACAGGGTTAGACAGGTTAGATGCAGGAAGAATGTTCCCAATGTTGGGGAAGTCCAGAACCAGGGGTCACAGTCTAAGGATAAGGGGTAAGCCATTTAGGACCGAGATGCGGAGGAACTTCTTCACCCAGAGAGTGGTGAACCTGTGGAATTCTCTACCACAGAAAGTTGTTGAGGCCAATTCACTAAATATATTCAAAAAGGAGATAGATGAGGTCCTTACTGCTAGGGGGATCAAGGGGTATGGCGAGAAAGCAGGAATGGGGTACTGAAGTTGAATGTTCAGCCATGAACTCATTGAATGGCGGTGCAGGCTAGAAGGGCCGAATGGCCTACTCCTGCACCTATTTTCTATGTTTCTATGTTTCTATGTTTCTATGACGTGTTCGGGGCCCAGGAGAATCGCTCCTGCTGCTCGTTTCGTGTCTGCCATCGTTCTGTCTTCATGGTTTTATATGTAACCTTCAGAAATGCTGACTGAGGGCCGCCTTGATCGTTATCAGCCAGCACGGACACGTTGGTCCGAAGTAGCCTCCTTCTGCACTGTGCATTTCAATGGTTTAATGTTTTTAGCCGGAGCAAAAAGATAACTATGAAAGTTTGTGCCCATTACAGACCATAAAGGAAATCTGAGTGTGGATGCGGACGAGGTGGGACCGATTGTCAGTGAATACTTCGCATCCCTTTTCACAGAAGAGAGGATCGATGCAGAGTTTGTAATGAAGGAGGAGGAGTGTGAAATATTAGATGTGATAAATATAGTGAGAGAGTATTATATTGAGTATTAAGGGGCTTAGCAGCTTTAATATTTGGTAAAACCCCTGGAACGGATGCAAAATTAACCCAGGATTTTAAGAGGAGCAAAAGAGGAAATAGCAGATGCTCTGACCATCATTTTACAATCCTCTCTTGCTGCAGGTGCGCTGCCAGAGGACTGGAGGACCGCTAATGTTGTAAACTTGTTTTAAAAGGGAGAAAGGTAAATACCGATTACATGCAGGCCAGTCAACCTAACTTCGGTGGTGGGAAAAGTATTGGAATAAATACGGAAGGACAGGATGAATCTTCATTTGTAAAGACACAGATTAATCAAGGACAGTCAGCATGGAGTTGTCAAGTGAATTTCGTGTCTGACTAACTTTATTACATTTTTCGATAAAGTAACCAGTAGTGTTGATGAGGGCAGTGCTTATGATATAATGTATATGAAAGTTAGAATATCGTTTCATAAGGTACCATATATCAGATTATTCACGAAAGTAATAGCCCTTGGGATCCAGGGCAAAGTGGTAAGTTTGATACAAAATTGGCTTGGAGGCAAGAAGCAAAGGCTAAGGGTTGGTGATTGTTTTTGTGACTAGAAAGCTGTCTCCAATGTGATTGCAAATGGATCAGTTCTGGATCGCTTGTTTTTTGAAGTATACATCAATGTCTTGGACTTAAATATTTGTGTTTGGTTGAGATGTTTGCAGATTACACTAAAGTAGGCTGTGTGGTTCATAATGACGAAGTAAGCTGCGGGCAGCAGGAATATATCAATGTACTGGTCATGTGTGCAGCACAGTGGCAAACGGAATTATCTCCGGAAAAGTGAGAGGTAATAGAATTGGGGAGGTCTAACAAAGAACAGAATACACGTTAAATGGTACGACAATTAAAAGTGCAGTGGAACAAAGAGAACGTGGTCTGCACGTCCTCAGCTCCCTGAAGGTAGCAATTCAGGAACATAAGGTTGGTAAGAAGACATATGTAATGCTTCCCTTTAAAAGTCGAAGCATTGAATAAAAGTGAAAGGAGTTTATGCTTGAACTGTCCAAAAGCCTGGTTAGGCAGCAGCTGCAGTAGAGGAGACTTACAGATTGTTGCCTGGACTGGAGAATGTCAGCTATGAGGAAAGATTGGAGATGCTGGATCTGTTTTCTTTGTAGCAGAAGAGGCTAAGAGGAGACCTGATTCAGCTGGCTAAAATTATGAGTGGCCTTTATAGATTGGATAGGAAGGATCTGTTTCCATTGGCAGAGGGGACAACAATCATGGAGTATAACTTTAAAGTAATTGGCCAGAGATATGAGAAGATATGAGGGGAAATGACTGCACCCAATGAGTGCTGGAGTTTGGTAACTAACTGCCTGAAAGCGTGGTGGAGGCAGGAAACCTCACCACATTTAGAAGATAATTGGGTGCGCGCTAAAAGTGCCATAACTGACATGGCTACGCAAAAAAGGATTGAAATTGAGATTAAACTCCCAAGGCAGGTCGACCATGCGGTTCGCTACAAATTAAAGCTCCCTCTGCACACGCCCATCAAGCAATATCGGGGCAGGCAGAGCACGGGTTACATGCAGTGTAAAGCTCCCCCTGCACTCAAACATCACCAGTCGCAGGGCAGAAAGGGAAATGAGATGGGGGCCGTTGCTGGTTAAAGAGGAAATTAACGCAATAGTAATGAAGGACATTAGCTTAGATGATGTGGAATCGCTATGGTTGGAGCTACGGAATAACAAAAGGCAGAAAACGCTCGTGGGAGTTGTGCACAAACCACCAAACAGTAATGTGAGGTTGGGGACAGCATGAAACAAGAAATAAGTGATGTGTGCAATAAAGGTACAGCAGTTATCATGGGCGACTTTAATCTACATATTGATTGGGCTAAACAAACTGGTAGTAATGCGGTGGAGGAGGATTTCTTGGAGTGTATGAGGGATGGTTTTCCAGACTAATGTGTCAACGAACCAACGAGTGGGCTGGCCATCCTAGACTGGGTGATGTGAAATGAGAAAGGACTAATTAGCAATGTTGTTGTGTGAGGCCCCTTGGGGAAGAGTTACCATAATATGGTAGAATTCTTTATGAAGATGGAGAGTGTCAGCAGTTAATTCAGAAACTAGGTTCTGAACTTAAGGAAAGGTAACTTCGATGGCATGAGACGTGAATAGGTTAGAATAGACTGGCGAATCATACTTAAAGGCTTGACGGTGGATAGGCAATGGAAAATGTTTGGAGATCACATGGATCAACTTCAACAATTGTACATCCCTGTCTGGAGTAAAAATAAAATGCAGAACGTCGCTCAGCCGTGGCTAGCAAGCGAAATTAAAGATAGTGTTGAATGCAAGGAAGAGGCATATACATTGGCCAGAAAAAGCAGCAAAACTGTGGACTGGGTGAATTTTGTAATTATGTAGAAGAGAACAAAGGGTTTAAATAGGAGGGGGAAAATGGAGTAGGAGAGGATGCTTGCTGGGAACATAAAAACTGACTGCAAAATAGATATGTGAAGAGAAAAAGATTAGTGAGGACAAACATAGGTCCCTTGCAGTGAGATTCAGGTGAATTTCTAATGGGGAACAAAGAAATGTCGGACCAGTTGAACAAATATTTTGAATATGTCTTCACGAAGGAAGATACAAATAAACTTCTGGTAATACTAGTGGACCGAGGGTCGAGTGAGAAGGAGGAACTGAAGGAAATCCTTATTCGTCAGGAAATTGTGTAATGGAAATTGATGGATTGAAGGTGGTTAAATCCCCGCGGCCTGATAGCCTGCTTCCCAGAATACTTAAGGATGTGACCCTAGAAATAGTGGATGTATTGGTGATCACTTTCCAACAGTCTATCGACACGGGATCAGTTTCTATGGACTGGATAGTAGTTAATGTAACAAAACTTATTTAAGAAAGGAGGGAAAGAGAAAACATGTAATTATGGACCGGTTAACTTGACATTGGTATAGGGGAAAATGTTGGAATCAATTATTAAAGATAAACTAGCAGTGACTGGATCGGTCCAAGTCAGCATGGATTTATGAAAGGGAAATCATGCTTGACAAAACTTCTAGAATTTTTTGAGGCTGTAATTCATCGAGTGGACAAGGGAGAATCATTAGATATGGTGCATTTGGACGTTCAACAGTCTATTGACAAGGTTCCCCACAAGAGATCGGTGTGCAAAATAAAAGCACATGGTATTGGGGGTAATGTACTGACGTGGATAGAGAACTGGTTGGCAGAAAGGAATCAAGTGTCTGGATAAACTGCCTATTTTCAGAATGGCAGGCAGTGACTATAGGGGTGCCGCAGGGCACATTGCTGGGACTCCAGCTATTTACAAGATACATTAATGATTTACATGAAGGAAATGAGTGTAATATCGCCAAATTTGCGAATGACGATAAGCTGGATGGCGGTGAAAGATGTGAGGAGGAAGCTGAGATTCTGCAGGATGAGCTGGACAAACGCATGGCAGATGCAGTATAATGTGGATAAGTGTAAGTTTATCCACTTTGGTGGCAAAAACACGAAGCAGAATATTAGCTGAATGGTGGCAGATAAGAAAAAGGTGAGTTGCAACGAAACCTGGTTTCATGGTACATCAGTCATTTATGTTGGCATGCAGGTTCAGCAGGCGATAAAGAAGGCAAATGCATTGTTGGCCTTCACAACTAGGGGATTTGAGTATAGTAGCAGGGAAGTCTTACTGCAGTTGTACAGGGCCTTGGTGAGGACTTACCTGGAATATTGTGTTCAGTTTAATCTCCTCATCTGAGGACGGACGGCATTGTTATTGAGGGAGTGCAGCCAAGGTTCAGCAGACTGATTCCCGGGATTGCAGGACTGACATATGAGGAGAGACGGGATCGAATGGGCCTGCATTCACTGAAGTTTGGAAGGATGAGAGGATAACTCATAGAAATAGATAACCTTCTGACGGAACTGGACAGGTTAGATGCAGGAAGAATGTTGCCAATGTTGGGGAATTCCAGAACCAGCGCACCAGTCTCAGAATAAGTGTACACCACTTAGGACTGCGATGAGGTGAAACTTCATCACTCAGCGAGTTGTTAACCTGTGAAATTCCCTACTGCAGAGATTTGTTGATGCCAGTTTATTGGACATATTCAAGAGAGAGTTACATATGGCCCTTACGGGTAAAGGGATCAAGGAGTATGGAGAGAAAGCAGGACAGGGACACTGAGGTGATCGATCAGCCATGATCTTATTGAATATTGGTGCATGCTTGAAGGGCTGAATGGCCTATTCCTGCACCTATTTTCTATGTTTCTATGTTTCTATATGCAGTGCGGGTAAGATACAGAGTAGAGATCCCGCTACCCTGTCGCATCAAACTCTTCGAGTGCAGTTACAGCGCTGGTTGGATAATGAGTTACGCTCCCTCTCCGATGTTGCATCAAACAGTCCAATGGAACGTAAAGCACGGGTTATATTCAGAGCAAAGATCTTTCGACACTACCCATCAAACACTCACAGAACAGGTACAGCATGGATTTTCTGTACATAAAGTTTCCTCTCCACTGTCCCATCAAACTCTCCCAGGGCAGATTATATTCAGCGTAAAGCTCATTCTAAATTGTGCCATCAAACATTTCTAGTACACGAACAGCAAGGTTTGATACAGAGTAAGATTCAAGTTACACAGTCCAATCAAACATTAATAGTGCAGATACAGCTCGGGTTAAGTACAGACTAAAGCTGCATCTACATTTTCCCATCAACCACTCCATGGATAGCTTCAGCATGACTATGATAGTGAGTAAAGCTCCCTCTCCGATGTCTCATCCAACAATCCAATGGCAGATCAAGCAGCGGTTACATTCAGAGCAAAGATCCGTGGATACTGTCCCATCAAACGTTCCGTGGATAGCTTCAGCACTGGTCAAATAGAGAATATAGCTCCCTCTACACTGTCCAATCTAACAGTACCAGTGCAGGTTCAGCTCGGATTACATACAGAGCAAAGCTCTCTCCAAATTGTCACATCAAACAGTCGCTGGATAATTTCAAAAAGGTTTAGACACAGATTAAATCTGCCTCCACACTGTCACATGAAATATTCCCAGCGCAGTTGCAGGATAGTTTAGATATCGATTAAAGCTCCTTCTATAACGTCCCATCAAACATTATCAGGGCAGTTACACCAAGTAGTAAGACAGAGGAAATCTCATAAGAACATGACAAAATAAGATATATAATTAGGAGTCTGCCATTTAGCACCTCGATCGTTCTGCGCCATTCAAGAAGATCAAATGAGATCATGACTGTTATGACCATGGACTCAGCTCCACTTCCCTGCCGCTCCCCATAACCCTTTATTCCCTTATCGCTCAAAGATCTGTATATCTATGTTCTTGAATATATTCAATGACCCAGCCTCCACAGCTCTCTGTGGAAGAGAATTCCATCGATCTACAACGGTCTGAGAGAAGAAGTTCCTCTTGATCTCAGGTTTAATGGGTGGTCCCTTATTTTGAGAATATGTCCACTTATTCTGAGACTATGTCCCCTTTGAGTGGAAATATCATCTGTGCTTCCACCTTGTCGAGTCACGTCATTTTCTTATATGTTTCGATAAGATCACCTCTCAATCTTCTGAACTCCAATGTGTATATGCTCTACTTACTCAATCTGTCATCATAATTCGAAAACCTCATCTCCGCAGTCAACCTAGTGATACTTCTTTGAAAAGCCTCCAATTCAAGTATATGATTCCTTAAATGCGGAGAGCAAAACTGCGCGCAGTAAACAAGGGGTTAACAATACCCTGTACAGTTGTAGCAGGAATTCGCTTATTTTATACTCTACAGTCCTTGGAATAAAGGCCACCGTTCCATGTGCCTTCCTGATTAACTGCTGTACCTGCAGCCTAATTATTGTGTTTCATGTAAAAGGACAGCAATTCCCCTGCACAGCAGTACTTTGCATTTTTTCTGCATTTAAATTTTCATTTGCTTTTCTTTTTTTTCTCCCAAGGACGATAACCTTAAATTTTCCCACACTATACTCAATCTGCCACATTTTTACCGACTCACAAAGTCTCTCTTTACCCCTTTGCATATTTGTTGTTTCCACCTCACAATTTGCTTTCCCACCCATGTTTGTATCATCAGAAAACTAGGCTACGTTGCCATCGGTACCTTCACCCAAGTCATTAATATTGATAGAAAATAGCTGATGACCCAGCACCGATCCCTGCGGCACCCCACCAGTCACTTTTTGCCAACCAGGAATGATCTATTTATCCCGACTTTCTCTTTTCTCTTTGTTAACCAATTCTCTATCCATGCTAATATTTTACCCGGATCCCCGTGAAGATTTATCTTGTGAAGTAACTTTTTATGTGGCCGCTTATCGAATGCCTTCTGGAAATCCCATTTCACCACATCCACTGGTTCCCTGTTACCCACCCTGCTCCTATCTCCCTCCAAACTTTCCAATCATGAATTCCCAGGCCATTTGCAGCACGGGTTAGATACAGAGTAAAACTCCTTCTGCACTCTGAATATTGCCAATTGATATGAATAGTCTAATTAAGTCGGCCATAAAGTGACAGCTGGAGTGAAGTGTGGGGAAATGTGAGTTAATTTACTTTGGTAGAAATAATAGAAATCAGAATAGTCTTTATATGTTGGTGTTCAGAGAGATGTGGTTGTCCTTGGGCAAGAAACACAGAAAGCTAGCATGCAGGTAAAGCAAGCAATAAAGAAGTCAAATGGCTCTATATGTCCTTTATTTCAAGCGATTTGAATTCCAAGAGTAATGTTGCATTTCTAGAATCGTACACGGCCCCGGTGAGACCACACATGACGTACTGTGCCCTGTTTTGCTCAACTTATCTCAGGAAGGATATACATCCCTTGGAGGCGGCACACCGGAGGTTTACTAGATTGATTCCTGGGATGAGAGGGCTGCCTTATGAAGAGAGACGATTAAAGTTCGACTGTATTCTCTGGAGTTTAGAAGAATGAGAGGTGGTCTCATTTAAACATAGAATTTTCTGACGGGGATTTACAGGGTAGATGCTGAATGGTCGTTTCCCCTGGCAGTAATGCCAATATCGAGGAGTCACAGACTCAGGATTTGTTGTCGGCCATTTAAGGCAAGCATGAGGAGGAATTTCTTCATTCAGAGGGTTTTGAATCTTTGCAATTCTCTGCCCCAGAGCGCTGTGGATGCTGAATCTCTGAATATATTCAAGGCCGAGATTGGTAGGTTTTTGGAGTCGTTGGAATCGACGGATAAGGGTATCGGGCGCTAAAGTGGAGTTGAGGTCGATGATCAACCATGATCTTATTGAATGTTGGAGCAGGCTTGAGGGACCATACGGCCTACTCCTGCTCCTAATCTTTATGTTCTTATGTTTCTTTATGTACACTGCTCCATCAAACACATCCAACATTAGTTAGATATAAATTAAAGTTCCTTCTGCACATTCGCTCCATCTCTCCCTCTCAATCTCTCTCTCCCGTTGCCTCTCCCTCTCCCTCCCATCGGCTCTCTCCCTCTCCGACCATCTCTCTTTGCCTCTCTCGCACTCTGTCTCTCTCTCATCTCTCCCTCTCTCTCTATCTCCTTCCCATCTTCACTCTCTCTCTCCTTTCCGCCATCTCTTTCTAGGTCTCTGTCTCTCTCTCGCTGTGTCTCTTACTTAACCAAAGTTCTCGCAATTCGGGGACCATCCCTTTAGATTTGTACCTTGCGCAAGTCAATCTGGTATTTAAAACTGGTGAGAGATGGAAACCAGGGAATTATATAACAGTAAAATTCTATCTGTTGTCGGGCAAGTGCTAGAGTCTAAATGAAAGGTAGGGTTTCTGAACAACTAGAATATTTTCAGTTGGTCAGAGAGTGCCAGCTTTGATTTGTGAAAGATAGGTTTTGCTTGACAAAGGTGGCGAGATCTCGGCGAAATGCGAGCTAGGAGGAATACCAGGGGAGGCCCGAGAGCAGAGGGGGCATGGGCGGGAGCAGGAGCAAAGATGGAATAAACAGCGCGACATGCTCGAGTGCGGAGGCGACGAGATGGGGAACGAAAATAAATTTGCAAGGATCTCATCACATGCAGAATTTGAAAGCTTGACGTCAGAGTGAAATACCCAAACTGCGGTCGGCAGATGAGATGAAACTGATTGGTCCGTAGCTGGTGAATGTTTTTCAAACTGTTATGTTCACTTTTTTTAAGTCAATTCTTATTCAATTAAAATGGACAGCTCAGTCCACTGGAAAGTATTGGGCGCATCCCGTGTCCGGAGCAAACACATTTACAGCAATTGTCGTCAGCTGGAGGAGTGCAAGATCTGGTCTTCGGTGCCTGTGCAGCCGCTGGCGTCGCTGCGGTGCATTTTTGAGGCTGAGAGCGACATGGATAGCATGTTCATAGGGGTGATTACCCCGCAGCTTAAGAGTATTCAGCCAGAGAGGGAATGGGTGACCGCCAGAGAGACAAAGAGGACCAAACAGGTACTGTAAAAGACCCATGAATGAATCGCCCTCTGCAACCAGTATTCTGTTCTGAGTTCTGGTGAGGGCGATAGGGACGCTGCGGAATGCAGCCAGTTCCATGTGCACGACACTACGGCTGGCTCAGCTGTCTAGGGGGGAGGAAGAATAATGGAAGAGCAATAATGGCAGTGGATTCTAGAGTCAGGGGAGCAAACTGGCCTTTTTGCGACTGTCGACGTGATTCCAGGATGGCATGTTGTCTCCCAGATTTCCCGATTAAGGAAGGTTGCGAGCAGTTGCAGGACATTCCGAGAGGGGAGGGTGAACAATCAGAGCTCCTCGTCCATATCTGTTCCAACGACAAAGGTAAAAAGAGGGATGAGGTACTGCAAGTAGATTTTAGGGAGCTAATAGAGAGTTTAAAGAGCACGCCCTCCAAGGTAATAATCTCTCGATTACTTCCGGCGCCATGCTCGAATGAGTACACAAATAGGAGGATACAGCAGATTAATGCGTGACAGGAGGGATGGTGCAAGGGGCTGGGCTTTATTTTCCTGAGGCCTTGGGATCTTTTCTGGGTGAGGTGGGATCTGTAAAGACGGACGGGTTGCACATCAACAGAGCTGGGATCAGTGCCCTCACAGGAAGGTTTGCTAGTACTGTTGGTGTGGGATTGAACTGATCTGGAAGGGTGATGTACCATTAGAACGGAAGGCGGGGAGGGGTGCGGGTGGTGCTCTAAGTATTAGGAGAGGCTGAGTGCACTAAATTGTATGGTATTAGTTTGGGTAAAAAAGAGGGAATACATGGATATTCCAAGTTGCGGTTACAGTGTATGGATGTGAATGCACGAAGTGTAGGAAACAAGGCAAATGAGCTGCAGGCACAAATAGACGGATGGGAATATGATATAGTGACGATAACTGAGACCTGTCACAATGGAAAGGAGTGGCTAGTAAACATTCCTGGTTATATTACAGGAAACATAGCGAAGGAAAGAGAGGTTTTGCTGTGGCATAATTGAATAAGGAGAATGTTATAGTGTTGGAGATGGAGGATAACCTGGATGGGTCAAACACCGAATTTATATGGCTAGAGTTGAGAAATAATTGAGTTGACATCAAACTACAAGATGTATTATATACACCTTCACATTTTGGGACAGAAATGGAGGAGCAATTTAACAGAACCATACAGAGAGGAGTAAGAACTCTCGGGAAGTAGAAACGGTGGACTTCAACTATACTAATATAGACTTTGATTGCAATAGTTTAAAAGGCAGAGAGCTGCAGGGTTTTTGAAGTGTGTTCAGGAGAACTTTTTTGATCAATATATGGATTTCCAAAAGCTATTTTAACAACTTGCCAAATAATAGCCTTGCAAGCAAGTTTGAATTCCATGGAATGAAAGGGACAGTGACATCTTGGATATTATATTGCCTGAGTGACAGGAAACAGATCGTCGTGGTGAACGCTTGTTTTTCGGACTGGACGAAGGTAAACAGTGGTGTTAGCCAGGGGTCGGTTCTAGGACCACTGCTTTTCTTGATGTATATTATTGACGTCGATGTGGATGCAGAGGGCAGTTGGGAATGCGGTTAATAATGTTTATGGGATCTTGGGCTTCATAAATATAATTATATGATACAAAATGTGGTAACTATGAAGAAGCGGTATAACACACTGGTTCTGCCCCAAATGGAGTACTGTGTCCAATTCTGGACATCGGACTTTAGATAGGATGTGAAGACGGCAAAGAGGGTTCAGTGAAGCTTTTGCGAGAATGTTTCCAGGAATGAAGGATTTCAGTTACGTTGATAGTCTGGGGAAGCAGGGGTTGCTCGCCTTGGAGCAGAGAAGATTGAGAGCAGATGTGATAGCGATCTGAAAATTCACGAGCTCTTGCACCGTAGCCCTGTAACTTAGAGTACTCCAAGAACACATCCAATAACATTTTTTAATGTAGTGTCTGTTTCTGCCTCTATCACCCTGTCAGGCATTTAGGTCCAGACCCCCACCTTCCTCTGGGTGAACACATTTCCTCTCATACCTCCTCTAAACCTCCCCCCAGTTACATAAATCGATGTCACTTGGTTGTTGACACTTCAGTCTCTGAATGTGCATTGACGCAAGTGTCATTCGCATATTGTAGTTTGACGACATTGGTTGGGACGGTCTTTTTTATGGCCTAGAGATGTCGAAGGTTGAACAGGTTCCTACTGATCTTGTATTCAATATCCACTCATGTGGTGAGCTTTTTGAGTGAGAGGTGGAGCATTGCAGCGAGCAAGATCGAGAAGAGTGTTGGCGCGATGACGCAGCACTGCTTTACCCCGGTCCAGACGTGGGTTGGGTCCGTTGGTCAGAATCCCGGCTTCCATGCCTTCGTGGAGCATGCAGAGGATGGGGACAAACTTTTTCGGGAATCATTTGATACGCCTCAATAATGTCTCTCCTCAGCCTCCTCTGTTCCAATGAATTCAAAAGCAACCAATCCAAACTTCCCCAATGGGCAAACATGTCCAATTCATGCATCGCTCTTGTAAATTTTCTTCTGTACCCTCTCTAGTGCAATCACATTTTTCATTTAATATGGAGACGAGAACTTCAGGCAATACTCTCGTTGTGGCCTAAATAGTTTTTTATACAGTTCAAACATAACCACGCTGCTCTTGTATTCTATGCCTTGGATAACAAACGTCAGTATAACAAATGCCTTTTTACTATCGCATCTCATTAGCATACGACTTTCAGGGGCCTGTGGACAAGCACTACAAGATCCCTTTGTTCCTCTACACTTTTCAGTACCTTACCATTTAACGCGTATTCACTTGCCTCGTTAGCCCTCCTCAAATGCATTACCTCACAATTCTCCGCATTGAATTCAATTGGCATCTGTTCTGCCCACCTGGCCAATTCGTTGATGTCTTCCTGAAGTCCACAGCTTTTTTCTTTATTATCAACCTCACAGCCGATTATAGTACAATGTGCAAACTTCTTATTCTACCCCTACATTCAACTCTAAATCTTTTAACACAAAAAGCAAGCGACGTAGTGCTGAGCACTGTGGAACCTCGCTGTAAATACACTTTCAGTCAAAAAACTCGCATCAACCTTCACCATTTGCTTCCTGGCACTGAGCATTTTTTGGATCCTACTTGCCACTTTGCCCCGAATGGGCTTTTACTTTCGTGAACAATCTGCTATGTGACTCCTTATCAGAAGCCTTGCAAAACTCCATATACACTACAGCAAACGCAATGTCCTCATCGAGAGTTCTTGTTACATCCTCAAAAAATTCAAAAATATCAGTCAGTCTCGACCTACCCTGAACAAATCCATGTTGACAGTCGTTGATTCACCCGGACCTTTCCAAATGAAAGAAAGACAGTGCAGGACGACAGAGAAATGGCGAGGTGGTGTGTGACAGGATGTGAGTCGGCACGGGCTCGATTGGCCGAATGGGCTTCCTCCATGCTGTAACAATTTTATTACTCTGAATCTATGATTTTCGAAAGTGTTATAATGATTCATTAATGAACATGATGAACAGATGTGGCTATATCGGATTGCAAAGGGCTACAAAGGCTTTATTGGAGATGCTGCCAGTATTCGTGCGGACAGGAGTTGCACTGACTCAGGAAGCATGTAACGGCTTTCCATGTTTGTGAAGGGTAGAGGGGCCTTTCCAGAAAGGCCTGAGATTGTGTCGTACTCCGCACAGGGAGCCCAGTCGAGAGAGTGTGTGAGTGTGTGAGCGTGTGATCCTTCATCCGGATCACTGGCCCATCACCGAGAGCCGAGGGTAGACAAGCAGTGAGTGACTGTGTTACTATTCGCCCAGATCACTGAACCCTCACGCAGAGCGCATTGCAGACAGCGTGTGAGTGAGCATATTAATGTTGACCCCGATCATGGGTCCCTCACAGGGTGCCCAGTGTTCACAGTGTGTGAGTGAACGTGTTAATATTCAGCCAGATCACTGGTTACACGCATTGAGAGCAACTCGATCACAATATCTGGACGCAGGGAGTCGGAGGCTGCAAAGTCTCCACTGCTTCTTATCGTTTAATGAATTTCACAACCAAAGTAAAGGGATATTTCCCCACATTCTTCAACTGCTCTCTGAACTTAGTCTGTTTCACGCAATAAATAACCGTGTTTGTGCAGCAGCTCAGCAGCTGCAGCATGAATCCAAATTCTCTCACATAAGACGGTAGATATATCTGCCAAGCATCGAACCAGCGCAATGTGCCCCACAGAGAATGCACCATATATACCGACCATAACAGAATGAAATTCCCCGAGATAAGAAGCAGTAAAATGATAGATTTCCTGCGGTTCTCCATCTCTGGGTCTCTGGGACTCTCCACATTGCTGGGAATCCGGAGTCTCCTGCGGGCTCTGCTGGAGACTAAAATGTGTCTGACGGTGAGAGCATTGAGCAGCACTATGATCACAAATGGGACACACGGGGTGAGGATGTAATGCAGGAACTCAATTGTTCCCCAGACCGTCGAAGTCATTAATCTGTTTTGCATACTACAAAACCAGGGGATATTAAATTGCTGATATGCATCTGACAGCATAAATTACCAGAAAATATCAATTAAGCAGCTCATCACAGTCGCTGTTCACAGAGCCACTGCCGCCGTTTTCCAGCTGCAATATTTACTCTTCAGCTTCTGGCAACAAATCGCCACAAATCGGTCAAAGGTGAAAGTGACAGTGAACCAGACAGAATAGTTTGTGGCTGCAAAAACCAGGACAGCGTGGATATTACACACGGGGAGGGACATCAGGAAATAGAAATGTAGCCGATAAACAATTGGAAAGTGCCTCAATATCAGGTCGAGGATAATGACCAGTAGATCCGCTGCTGCCATGGCCACCAGGTAGCGAGTGACACATTGAGAGAGACCGCACTTTCCCCGAGACAGGATCATAATCGTTATTACGTTCACTGTGAGGAAGGGAAATAAACAGAGAAAGTATACCTCAGGCTGTGAGCAAGAGCAACAGTTTAATGGAATTTGGGGTGAAAAGTGCAAATCATTATCGAAATGTACGTTTTTTGGCAATAAAATTAAGGAAACCGCAAAGACGTTCCATAAATATATTGAGAACAAAAGGATAACTAAAGAAAGGGTAGTGAGTGGAATCTATGTGTGGAGGCGGAAAATGTTGGAATGGTTCTATATCAATTCGTTGCGTCTATTTTCAGAAAGGAACGGGAACATACAGATACTGCTATCAACGAGGAGTGTGAAATTCTGGATGAGGTAAACATAATGAGAGAGGAGGTTTTAAGGGGTATAGCAGCTTTGATAGTAGATAATTTCCCAGGCCCGGATGAATTGCATCCCAGTCTGTTGAAGGAAGTAAAAGAGGAAATAACAGAGGCCTTGACCATTACTTTACAATGATCTTTGGATTTGTGCCTGGTGCCGGATTACTGGAGGACTGCTAATGTGCTACCGTTGTTTAAGAAGGGAAAAATAGATAGGCCAAATAATTACAGGGCTGTCAGCCTAATCTCAGTGATGGGGAAATTATTGGATACATCTACATTTGAAAAGGATTAATTAGGGGCAGTCAGCACGGATTTGTTAAAGATAGGTCATGCTTGACGAACTTGATTGAATTTTTAAGGTGGTAACCTAGAGGTTCGATGAGGGTAGTGCATACGATGTAGTGTACAGGATTTTATCAAAGCTTTTATAACGTCCCACATGTTAGACTGGTCGCGAATGTTAATGCCTATGTGTTCCGGGTATCCAGGGCAAAGTGACTACATGAATCAAAATTTGGATTCGAGATAGGAAGCAAAATGTAATGGTTGATAGATCTTTTTGTGACATGAAGGATGTTTCCACTGGTGTGCCATCGAGCTCAGTACTGGATCTCTTGCTTTTGTGGTAGATATCACTGATCTACATTTGAATATAGGGAACATGATTAATAAGTTTGCACATGATACTAAAATTGTCTGTGTGGTTGTGAATGAAAAGGAAAGTCATGGACTGCAAGAGAATATCAATATACTGGTCTGGTGGGCAGTAAAGTGGCAAATGGAATTTCTTTCGGAGAGATTTAAGTTAATGCATTTTGGGAGGACTGTCCAGTGTTGATGAGAAGAGGGAGCTTGGAGTGTTTGTACACAGATCGCTGAAAATATCAGGCAAGGTGGAAAAGCTGGTGGAGAAAGCTTATAGAATTCTTGCTTTATGGGGCGAGGCATCGAATATAAGAGCAGGGATGTTAAGCTTACATTGTATAATACTCTGGTTAGGCCACAGCTGGAATACTGCATGCAGTTCTGGGTGCCGTATTATAGGAAGGACGTGATTGCAATAGAGAGTGCGCAGATGATGCCTTGAATTGAGAATCGTGGCTTTGAGGAAAGATTGGATAGCCTGGGTCTGTTCTCATTGGAACAGAGGAGGTTGCGAGGAAACTTCACTGCGATCTGCAACATTTTGAGGGGTCTGGATGAAGTGGATAGCAACGGCCAATTTCCATTTGTGGAGGGTCAATTAGGAGCAGTTTAAGGTGGCTGTCGGAAGGTTCAGTGGGGATTTGAAGTGGGAATTTTTGAACGCAGAGGGTTCTGCGTTACTGGACTGAACTGCCTGGAAAAGGTGGTGGATGCAAAAACCATCACCACATTTAAAATGTGCGTAGTTGGAACTTAAAGTGGCATAACCTGCAGGATTAGGACCTAGTGCTCTTAAGTGGGAATAGAATATATAACCTGTTGTTGGCTGACACAGATACGATGGTAAGTTCTGCAGCGAATCGAATACGGCCATGGTGATCTCCTGGACTAGTTTAGATCGCCTGCATGATTCGGAGACGAATTTTCCCAGATTGCTTTTCTTCAGTTCGCCTGGGTTTTTATTTGTTTTCTGCGCCTCCCAAGAGATCAGATGGTTCGGGCTTGGTTGGACTGTAGAATATTTCGATGGAATGGGTGTCGCAGTTGTATGCGGAAGACTGGTTGCCCTGGCTGCTCTTTACCTTTCCACCATGGTTAATTGTTCAAATGTTTAGATGTAACCTTCATGGCTGCTGACCGAGAGCCATGTGGCTCTTTTTCGGCTGGCGTGGACAAGATGGAACGAAATGCCTAATTCTGCGCTTTGATTTTCTATGTTTCTATGTTTCTATAACATTCGATGAAATGATCTAATTATTTTTCCCTGGGGCTTAATACAGGGTTTACTTTAAGAATTAACAATAATTCATTGTGGAATCAATAAATGAAATGGAAATAAATAGATGTTTGATCAATGGGAGGTCAAATGATAGAACTACCTTCATCCCTGCAGACAATAGTGCCATACCAGGTACCAGGACAAAAAGGACCAGAACCTCTCAGGAAACCTGCGTGTCCCTGCGTCAGTCAGCATTTGGAGCAGTGTAATTCGCTTCTGTGCCCCTGGATTAGGGAGTTGGAAATCGCGCTGGATTCCCGCTTGGTTAGAATATCCATTATATTTAGAAGAGAAATGAATGCAACAACAAACTGCAAAACCATTTCCCTCAGCATTCAATGATTACAGGCAATTGTATTTAAAATGTACGGACATAATATGACAATACGAAGAGAGTGAATACGTATGCACTGTAGTTACAAATAAAAAGCTCTGAGAGAAGTGTGTTAAAGATTTAGTTTTATGCATTTTTGTTGAAATAGTGCATATGGCGCTTATTGAAAGGAAGATATTGCAAATAAAATTGAAAAAAGTAAGCACCGAAATAAAATAAATAGTTATCTTTGACCAGGTAATGCCCAACAAAATGCATGTATTAGTATCTAGACAAGGCGAGTTATCCCTCAGGCAAAGAGTCAGCGAACGATTTAGTCAAGGATATTAACAAAAATGGAAGAGATTTGTCCATGCACTTTCTCACTTGCTGGATTTCACTTGTCCACAGAAAAGTAGACGAAAAAATTTGAATAGACTTTCATATTCTCAAAACTTCGGTTAAATTAGCTGTGATTATTTATCCTGAAATATAGCAGGAGGCGATAGAGAACTGTGCCAGAGAGACATGGCATCCACGTGTAAATTCATGACAAAGATTTGGAATAAGGCAAGAGAGATCTGTCTGAATGAACATTTTGTGAGACTGTAAATTATCATTGTGATCCGATTCTGACCATCAGAAGCAGTGCCACGAATGCAGAACTGTACAGTTTGCAAAGGAGACACTGACTGGAACTGAAAAATGACGAGACTTTTCAAACATTAATGATGATCTGCCAGGATTTGTTCCAGTGACTTTATTTCAGTAAGCATACCGACCATTAGGTGCTATGGTGTGTGTCCGTAACCACACCGAGCATTAGGTGCGATGTGTCAGTAACCATACCGAACATTAGTTGACTGTGTGTGTGCCAGTAATCATACCGAGCATTAGGTTACTGTGTATGGGACAGTAACCATACCGTGCATTAGGTGTCTGTGTTTCAGCAACTATAACGAGCATTAGGTGAGAATGTGTCAGCAACCATACTGAACTTTAGGTGACTGAGTGTCAATAAACATACTGGACATTAATTAACTGTGTGTGTTAATAACCATACTGGACATTAGGTGACTGCATGTCATTAACCATATTAGGTGACAGTGGGTGTTAATAACCATACCTAGCATTAGCTTACTGTGTGTCATTAGCCATACCAAATATAGGTGATATTGTGTGTCAATAAACATACTGGACATTAGGTGACAATGTGTGTCATTAAACAAAACAAACAATAGGTGCCAGTGTGTGTCAATAACCATAGTGGAAATTCGGTGACAGTGCGTGTCAGTAAAATTACTGGACATTCGGTGAGAGTGTGTGTCAGTAACCATACCTTCAATTAGGTGACTGTGTGTGTCAGTAACCATAATGAGCATTAGGTGAAAATAGCAGAAAAATATTGTGGATGTTGGAAATGTGAAATGGATAAAGCAAATGATGGAAATACCGAGCAGGTCAGGCACCACCCATGGAGAGAGTAACACAGTTACGTTCCAGGTCGATGATCTTAATCCATCGCGTCTAAGGTCTCGTAAACCAAGGCAACATTCATTGCACTGTTACAAACGTTCAGGAGAGAGAGAGAAGTCTGAAATTCGTTTAATACAATGTCTCGACCAATTTCTTTGCCTGAGTTGAATATAGAAAATTAGAAGCTTGGTAAAACGTTTTACATTCAAAATTAAAACCAACGGCAGAGTGAATAGGATAGCGAAGGACGAGGAGAGAAACACATGTAAGCAATATTTACAGAATTAATCGCTGGATAGAGATTACCAGGGACTTCCACAGCAGTGTGAAATGGGACTATCTGCAGGGCTTAGGCCATGGTGGGGTTTGATGATAGAGTCATTGAAATTAACAGCGCAGATGAA
Source organism: Pristiophorus japonicus (assembly GCF_044704955.1). Classification (NCBI taxonomy): domain Eukaryota; kingdom Metazoa; phylum Chordata; class Chondrichthyes; family Pristiophoridae; genus Pristiophorus; species Pristiophorus japonicus. The sequence goes on from NW_027252779.1 coordinate 2,468,171, forward strand.
TGCCATTCGGCCCACCGTGTCCGGGCTAGCTGACAAAGAGGTAGCCAATCCAATCCCACTTTCCAGTTCTTGATCCATTGCCTTGTAGGTTGCATCACTTAAATTGCACATCCACGTACTTTTTATATGTGGTGAGATTCTCTGCCTCTATCAACCTTTAGGCAGTGAGTTCCAGACCCCTATCACACACTGCGCGAATAAACATTTCTCCTGAAATCCCTTCAAAAACACCGAAGACTGAAGTTAAATTTTAAATATGGAAATATTAAAACCGAGAGATTGTAGGATCAGGAGCAAGTGTTGATCAGTGATAATGGCAGTGATTGTGGAAAGGTACTTGGTGCGAGTTATGATGTGGACAGAAGAGTTTTGTATGACTTCTCGAATAGATGAGTCTAGATGAAACAAAGAAATGGATGAGTGTTTTTGCAGCACAAAGCCTGATATGGTGCAGAGATCAGACGAAATTATGGAGGAGGTAGTTGGCAGGATTGCCAATTCAGAGGATGTGAGAACTCTGCTCCGGGCCAAAGAAAAGGCACAGGTTGCGAGCTGTCATATTCAGCATCAGATATTGGTCACTGAGCGGGAATACATCAACAGATAGAAAACTGAGTTTGTGATAAGGACCAGCGACTTAACTGGCAAGCACAATAATACAGTGAACCGTGATTTACATATCTAATTGCTGGATTTAGAATCTTACTACGGACAGCAAATTTAACCGAGATGACAGAGTAAATTACAAGAACAGATATACAGTTAGCCATGGTTTGCCGAGTTAATAACTGGATAGAGAGAGACTTACCCGGAACACCAACAACAGCAAGCAGTGGATAGTAAATGTATTTAAAAGCGCGAAGTGCCAATTCTACCCGTGTGTGTAATGGAATTATATTATAATATTCATAAAGCATGTCAAACTCCCAGATGAAACTCCTGTCCATTGCCGTAACATTCCAAGTCACTGTTGTCAGATTCCAATCCATTGTTGTAATATTCCAATTTACCAGAATGCAGATTCTGGCTGCCCCTCTGTGGAGCTTTGTTCTGATCCCTGTTAGTGCCGTCGGTGAAACTCGAACTGATACTCTGCGATAATACTTTGAAAGGAATTCCTTATTAATAGAAGAGGGAAACCAATTACAGATACATTAGGATCCATGGAGAATACCATTAATTGCAGTCACTAAACAAACAGCTTCAGTTCAATCGTGCAGACTGACATTGATTACAGTCACTGAACAAACAGCTTCACTTAACCCATTTCAATCCAACACATTTTGCACCACATTTATGCAGCACATTTCTCCGGTCCACCATAGTGGTTATGTTACTGGACTAGTAAACCAGAGCCCCGGAATATTGTTCCGGACCCATGAGTTCAAATCCCACCATGGCAGCAAATTCAATTAAATAAATCTGAAATGAAAAGTTAATAAAATGAGGGGGAGGGGGCAACGCTGTACTGATTAAAGAAACTATTGCAGCTGTGAGGAGCGATGATATGTTAGAGGGACCATCAAATGAGGCCATATGAGTCGAATTGAAACATTCAAAAGGGCGATCACACTGTTGGGCGTGTATTATAGCCCCCCAAACAGTTGGGGTGGAATAGAGGAGCAAGTAATGTAGGCAAATTGCTGTGAAGTGCAAAAAATATAGGGTAATAATAGTAGGGTATTTTACTATTCAAATATTGATTTGGACAAATATAGTGTGAAAGGTATCGAGGGTGTAGAATTCTTAAAATGCATTCAAGAGAACTTTTTTTTGGTAGTATGTAACAAGCACAACACGAGAGGGGGCAGTTTTGTATTTTGTTTTGGGAAATGAATCTGGGCAGGTAGAAGGTGTATTAGTGGGAGAGCGCATGGGTGCCAGTGACCATAATTCAAACAGATTTAAGTTTGTTATGGATAAGATCAAGGAAAGGCCTGCAATAAATGTTCCAAATTGGGGAAAATATATTTTTGCTAAGTTAAGGAGTGATTTGGCCACAGAGGACTGGAAACGGATATTTCTGGGTAAATCAATGTCGGAACAGTAGGAGGCATTGAAGGAGGAGATCTGGAAGGCTCAGGCCAATCATGTACACTTAATGAAAACGGGTGGGACTAAAATGCCCTCCCAAATTGCATCACCTCACAGTTCTCTGGAATAAATTCCATCTGCCACTGCTCTGCGCAACTGATCAGTAGATTTATATCCTAATGCAGCCCATGATTTCCTCTTCAGTATCAACAACACAGCCAATTTTAGAATCGTCTGCAAACGTCTCAATCATACTCCGTTTAATCAAATATAAATCGTTGGTATATACCACAAAAAGCAAGGGACATAGTACTGAGCACTGTACGACCCCACTTAAAACATCCTCCCACTAACAAAAACATCCATCAACCATTATCCTTTGCTTCCTACCTCCAAGCCAATTCTAGATTCAACTTGTCACTTTACCCGGGATCCCATGAGCTCTAATCTTCATCGCCAGTTTACCATGTGGGTCCTTATCAAAAAGCTTAGCTAAAGTCCATATACACTACATCGAATGCACTGCGCCCATCGACTCTCTTGGTTATTTGCTCAAAAAATTAAATTAGGTGAGTCAAACCTGATCTTCCCATAACAATCCTTGTTGACTGTCCATTATTAATCCTTGCCTATCCAAATGCAGACTTCTCCTGTTTTATACGATTTTTTCCAATACTTTTCCCACCACTGAGTTGAGGCTGACAGGCGTGTAATTGCTCTTCATATCTCTTTGTTCCTTCTTAAATTATGGTACTACGTTAGCAGTACTCCGATCCTCCGGCACCATGCCCATGTCCAAAGAGGACTAGAAAATGAAGGTCAAGGCCTCTGCTATTGCATATTTTACTTGGCTCAACAGCATGTGATGCATTTCATCCGGGCCTTGGGAATTATTCACATCCAAAACTACTAAACTCCTTTGCATTTTCTCTCTCACCATATTTATTTCATCCAGAATATCACAATCCTCCTCGATAGCAGTATCTGCATTACATCTTTACTTTGTGAAAACAGATGCAAAGTATTCTTTAAGATCCCTGCAAACATCTTCCGTCTCCACAAAAAATTACCCTCATGATTTCTAATGGGCCCTACACTTTCCTTAGTTACCCTCTTACTCTTTATTGTTATCGAACATCTTAGGGTTTTCCTTAATTTTAATGGCCAAGAATGTCTCATACTCACTCTTAGCTTTCCTAATATCGTTTTTAATTTCGCCTATTAATTTTCTATATTTCTCTACAAATTCTAAAGTATTAAGCCGTTGAGATGTGACATAAGCGCCCTTTTTTTTCTTAATCCTCACCTATAATTCCCTAGACATCCAGGGCGCTCTAGAATTATTTTCCCAACCTTTTTATTTAAGGGCACACGTTAGGCTCCTACCTTCCAGATCTCCTTGTAGAATGCCTCACACTGTTTCGAAGCCGATTTACCCACAATTAGCTATTTCCAGTCGACTCTGGCAAAATCACTCCTTAACTTAGCAAAATTAACTTTTCCGCAATTCAGAAATTATATTGCAGGCCTATTCTTGTCCTTATCAATAACCAACTTGAATCTTACTGAATTATGATCACAGTCACCCAAATACTCCCCCACGAATAACACTTCAAACTGCCCAGTTTGTTTCCCCAATACTAAATCCAAGACCGTACTGTTAGGTGGGATGACTCATCAGGGGAGAGCAGCAGCAGCCAAGTTCATGGCACCGTGGATGGCTCTGCTGCACAGGAGGGCAGGAAAAAGAGTAGGAGTGCCGTAGTGATAGGGGATTCAATTGTAAGGGGAATAGATAGGCATTTCTGCGGCCGCAACCGAGACTCCAGTATGGTATGTTGCCTCCCTGGTGCAAGGGTCAAGGATGTCTCGGAGCGGGTGCAGGACATTCTAAAAAGGGAGGGAGATCAGCCAGTTGTCGTGGTGCACATTGGTAGCAACGACATAGGTAAAAAAAAGGGATGAGGTCCTACAAAATGAATTTAAGGAGCTAGGAGCTAAATTAAAAAGTAGGACCTCAAAATTAGTAATCTCGGGATTGCTACCAGTGCCACGTGCTAGTCAGAGCAGGAATCACAGGATAGCGTAGATGAATGCGTGGCTTGAGCAGTGGTGCAGCAGGGAGGGATTCAAATTCCTGGGGCATTGGAACCAGTTCTGGGGGAGGTGGGACCAGTACAAACCGGACGGTCTGCACCTGGACAGGACCGGAACCAATGTCCTAGGGGGAGTGTTTGCTCGTGCTGTTGGGGACGAGTTAAACTAATATGGCAGGGGAATGGGAACCAATGCAGAGAGACAGAGGGAAACAAAAAAGAGTCAAAAGACAGAAAGGAGTTGAGGAAAAGTGGAGGGCAGGGAAAACCAAGGCAAAGAACAAAAAGGGCCATTGTACAGCAAAATTCTAAAAGGACAAAGGGTGTTAAAATAACAAGCCTGAAGGCTTTGTGTCTTAATGCAAGGAGTATCCGCAATAAGGTGGATGAATTAACTGTGCAAATAGATGTTAACAAATATGATGTGATTGGGATTACGGAGACGTGGCTCCAGGATGATCAGGGCTGGGAACTCAACATCCAGGGGTATTCAACATTCAGGAAAGATAGAATAAAAGGAAAAGGAGGTGGGGTAGCATTGCTGGTTAAGGAGGAGATTAAGGCAATAGTTAGGAAGGACATTAGCTTGGATGATGTGGAATCTTTCTGGGTAGAGCTGCAGAACACCAAAGGGCAAAAAACGTTGGTGGGAGTTGTGTACAGACCTCCAAACAGTAGTTGTGATGTTGGGGAGGGCATCAAACAGGAAATTAGGGGTGCATGCAATAAAGGTGCAGCTGTTATAATGGGTGACTTTAATATGCACATAGATTGGGTTAACCAAACTGGAAGCAATACGGTGGAGGCGGATTTCCTGGAGTGCATAAGGGATGTTTTTTTAGACCAATATGTTGAGGAACCAACTAGGGGGGAGGCCATTTTAGACTGGGTGTTGTGTAATGAGAGAGGATTAATTAGCAATCTCGTTGTGCGAGGCCCCTTGGGGAAGAGTGACCATAATATGGTGGAATTCTGCATTAGGATGGAGAATGAAACAGTTAATTCAGAGACCATGGTCCAGAACTTAAAGAAGGGTAACTTTGAAGGTATGAGGCGTGAATTGGCTAGGATAGATTGGCGAATGATATTTAAGGGGTTGTCTGTGGATGGGCAATGGCAGACATTTAGAGACCGCATGTATGAACTACAACAATTGTACATTCCTGTCTGCCGTAAAAATAAAAAAGGGAAGGTGGCTCAACCGTGGCTATCAAGGGAAATCAGGGATAGTACTAAAGCCAAGGAAGTGGCATACAAATTGGCCAGAAATAGCAGCGAACCCGGGGTCAGGGAGAAATTTAGAACTCAGCAGAGGAGGACAAAGGGTTTGATTAGGGCAGGGAAAATGGAGTACGAGAAGAAGCTTGCAGGGAACATTAAGACGGATTGCAAAAGTTTCTATAGATATGTAAAGGGAAAAAGGTTAGTAAAGACAAACGTAGGTCCCCTGCAGTCAGAATCAGAGGAAGTCATAACGGGGAACAAAGAAATGTCGGACCAATTGAAGAAGTACTTTGGTTCTGTATTCACTAAGGAGGACACAAACAACCTTCCGGATATAAAAGGAGTCAGAGGGTTTAGTAAGGAGGAGGAACTGAGGGAAATCCTTATTAGTCGGGAAATTGTGTTGGGGAAATTGATGTGATTGAAGGCCGATAAGTCCCCAGGGCCTGATGGACTGCATCCCAGAGTACTTAAGGAGGTGGCCTTGGAAATAGTGGATGCATTGACAGTCATTTTCCAACATTCCATTGACTCTGGATCAGTTCCTATGGAGTAGAGGGTAGCCAATGTAACCCCACTTTCTAAAAAAGGAGGGAGAGAGAAAACAGGGAATTATAGACCGGTCAGCCTGACATTGGTAGTGGGTATAATGATGGAATCAATTATTAAGGATGTCATAGCAGTGCATTTGGAAAGAGGTGACATGATAGGTCCAAGTCAGCATGGATTTGTGAAAGGCAAGTCATGCTTGACAAATCTTTTGGAATATTTTGAGGATGTTTCCAGTAGAGTGGACAAGGGAGAACCAGTTGATGTGGTATATTTTGACTTTCAGAAGGCTTTCGACAAGGTCCCACACAAGAGATTGATGTGCAAAGTTAAAGCACATGGGATTGGGGGTAGTGTGCTGACATGGATTGAGAACTGGTTGTCAGACAGGAAACAAAGAGTAGGAGTAAATGGGTACTTTTCAGAATGGCAGGCAGTGACTAGTGGGGTACCGTAAGGTTCTGTGCTGGGGCCCCAGCTGTTTACACTGTACATTAATGATTTAGACGAGGGGATTAAATGTAGTATCTCCAAATTTGCGGATGACTCTAAGTTGGGTGGCAGTGTGAGCTGCGAGGAGGATGCTATGAGGCTGCAGAACGACTTGGATAGGTGAGGTGAGTGGGCAAAGGCATGGCAGATGAAGTATAATGTGGATACATGTGAGGTTATCGACTTTGGTGGTAAAAACAGAGAGACAGACTATTATCTGAATGGTGACAGATTAGGAAAAGGGGAGATGCAAAGAGACCTGGGTGTCATGGTACATCAGTCATTGAAGGTTGGCATGCAGGTACAGCAGGCGGTTAAGAAAGCAAATGGCATTTTGGCCTTCAAAGCGAGGGGATTTGAGTACAGGGGCAGGTACGTGTTGCTACAGTTGTACAGGGCCTTGGTGAGGCCACACCTGGAGTATTGTGTACAGTTTTGGTCTCCTAACCTGAGGAGGGACATTCTTGCTATTGAGGGAGTGCAGCGTAGGTTCACCAGACTGATTCCCGGGAAGGCGGGACTGACCTATCAAGAAAGACTGGCTCAACTGGGCTTGTATTCACTGGAGTTCAGAAGAATGAGAGGGGACCTCATAGAAACGTTTAAGATTCTGACGTGGTTAGACAGGTTGGATGCAGGAAGAATGTTCCCAATGTTGGGGAAGTCAAGAACCAGGGGACACAGTCTAAGGATAAGGGGTAAGCCATTTAGGACCGAGATGAGGAGGAACTTCTTCACCCAGAGAGTGGTGAACCTGTGGAATTCTCTGCCACAGAAAGTTGTTGAGGCCAAATCACTAATTATATTCAAAAAGGAGTTAGATGGATTCCTTACTAGTAGGGGGATCAAGGGGTATGGCGAGAAAGCAAGAATGTGGTACTGAAGTTGCATGTTCAGCCATGAACTCATTGAATGGCGGTGCAGGCTAGAAGGGCCGAATGGCCTACTCCTGCACCTATTTTCTATGTTTCTATGTTTCTATGCTCTCGTGTTGGGCTTGCTAAATACTGACTAAAATAGTTCTCTTGATAGCATTTCAAGAAATTGGCAGCCACTATAGCTTTCACACTAAATTTGTCACAATCAATATTCGCATAATTAAAGTGCCCTACTATTTCTACTCTATGATTTTTAGACTTCACAGCAATTTGTCTACATATTTGCTCCTTCTATTTCCCTCCCACTCTCTGGATGTCTACAAAACACTCCCAGCTGAGTGATCGCCGATTTCCTTTTTCCAATTCGATCCATCTGGCCTCAGTTGATGATCCGTCTAACATATCATCCCTTCTCACCGTTGTAAGTGCTTATCTAATCAGTACAGCAACACCGACCCCCGTTTTGCCCCCCTCTCTCTCTTGCCTAAAAATCTGTCAGCCAGAGATATTGTTCTGCCAAACCTGCCTCTCTTTCAGCCAAGTTTATGTAATGGCTATAAGGTCACACTCCGAAGAGTCTACATGTGTTCTTAGCTCATCCGCCTTATTCGCTATAAACCTTGCAGTAAATATGTACCATTCAGCACAGGAAGACATCCTTGCTTGTTACGTACTAAGCCATGTTTCCTCTGTCTTAAAGATTCGCTTTCGAGATGCATTCTCTCCAAATTCTGCTTTACTTAGATCTCTTTTGTATTCGTTCTCAGGTTCCCATCCCCCTGCCAAGCTAGTTCAAACTCTCCCCAACTGCACTGGCAAAACTCCCCGCGAGGATATTGGTCCTGACGCTGTTGAGGGGCAACATGTCTGATTTATACAGGTCACATCTCCGCCACAAGCGGTCCCAATGCCTCAAGAATTTAAATCCCTCCCTTCTACACCAATTTTCCATCCACGTGCTCATCGTCTCTCTCCTTCAATTCTTATACTCTTTGGCAGGTGCACTGGTATTAACCCAGATATTACTACTTTTGATATCCTACACTTAAATTTTTTTACCAGCGCCATAAATTCTCCCTGTAAGACCTCATCACTCACCCTATGTGGACCATGACCTCTAGCTGATTACCCCCCCCACCCCCGACTCCCTCCCCCCCAGGGTGACCTGCATCCGCTCTGTGACATCCTTGACCCTGGAACTAGGGAGGAAGATAAACATTCGGGAGTAATGTCTCCGTCCGCAGAATCGCCTGTCTGTTCCTCTATCTATAGAATCCCCTATCACTAGGGCTCTTTTGTTCTTCTGCCCTCCTCGCTGTGCTGCTGGGCCAGCCATGGTGCCTTGGAATTGGCTCTGACTGCAATCCCCAGAGTCCCTATCGTCCTTACCGATACTCAGTATTGAATATTGGTTTGAAAACGAGAGGGACTCGCGGGAGGCCTCCTGCGCTATCTGCCTGCAACACTTATTATTTCTGGTGGTCACCCATGTCCCCTCCACCTTTAAGCTGCGGGTTACCGACCTCCTGAAACGTGCTATCCACGCAGTTCTCTGCCTTGCGGATGCACCTTATTGACTGCACCCGCTGCTGCAGCTCCGAAACACGGGGCTCGAGCAATTGAAGCTGGAGACACCTCCTGCACACATGGATGTCCAATATATTACCAACTATCCCATGAACCATTATTTTGTTTCATAACATCTTTTGGCACCTTATCGAAATATTTCTGAAAATCCAAATCCACTGGTTTCACTCTGATCAATTCTGATAGTTACAACCTCAAAATACTCCAACAGATTTGAGATATCTGATTTTCCTTTCATAAATCCGTGTTGATTCTGCCCAATCCTTTTATCATTTTCTCAGTGCCTTTTACCATTTCTTGATAATAGAATCAACCATTTTCACTATGACTGATGTCAAGCTAACTGGCCTGTAATTGCCCGTTTTCTCTTTCCCTCATTTCCTAAACAGCAAGATTACCTTTGCTATCTTGTAATCTGCAGGCACCCTTTACAATATATTGAAGTTTGCAAGATGGAAACCAATGCAAGCAGTATCTCGATAGCCTCCTCTATCAAAACCATTTCATGTAGACCATCAGGTTCAGAGAATGTCTCGGCTTTCAGTCCCGTTAATATTTCCAGTACTATTTTTTTTACTAATTATTGTTTAATTTAGTCGCTCATTCTTGCCAGACCCTTGGTTCTCCACTATTGCTGGGAGGTTTTTCTTGCATCTTTCATGAAGGCAGACATACACATCCTGTTTAATTTCTGTACCATTTCGTTATTCCACATTGTAATTATTCCTTTCTCAGCGTGAATGGAACCACATTTACTTTTACTAATCTTTCGCTTTCTACATACGAACAGAATCTTTTACAGAATTTGGTCATGGTCATGAACTGTGATGCCTGTGAAGATTTTGATAACAGTGGTGCTTTGGTCGTGCATCTGTTGCCTTAACCGCTGGAATCACCTTGTGACCCTTGCACTCCCTTCTCCTCTATTAACCTAATTTATGTTTTGTAGATCAGCCAGTAGCGCGGTCCCATGCATCACCACGGAGCACAAAAGCTGCGGTTGCGGGGCCGTAGTCGGCGGACGATCATTCATCTGGTGCTGAGGAGCCCCGATTCTCGCAAGTGCAGCTGCTAGGTGCCGTCTCCAAGGATGAGAATGTAGACTTCGAGGAGCCCGCATCGCCAAGCTCCACGATATCAAGTGCTCCAGCGGCCATTCCCCCATCCACCGAGGTACTGGGCTCAGTCACCCTGTCGCAGGGCAGCTGATGTGTCTCCAGGATGGCACCGACAATGCGGAGATTGGTTCGATGTAGCACGTCTGCTCCAGGAGCAGCCGATCTGAGCGGCGACATGGAACATTTGTACAGCAAGAGTTTTGGCATAGATCAGCAGATCCTACAGACAATGGGGGCATATCCCTACAAATGCACAGCATGACCGGCAGCATTTGTTATTACGTGCCATGGATGGTAGATTCCCTGAAGGTGATAGCCACGAACACTGGTGGCAAAGGCCTCCCAGTGGTCTCGAGGCGCGACACTGGACCCCAAGGTGCCGCAAGACGATTGCCAACGTCACATGAGAGCCAGCAAAAAGATCTTGCTACTGGCTCGGTACACGTTCCCAACTTGGGACGGTCCTCTCCCATATCCATTCAAACAGCCCCCGCAATGAAACAGCGCCTGAGGAGCTCCTCGGCCAGGAGGCTTTGGAGTCAACAGGGGAAGTGTAAGAGCTAATGGTGGGTAGGTGGAACGATGAGGTGGCGGGCGGGGGGCGGGGGGGGGGATGTATAGAATGTGATGTGCATGGTCGCAGGTGTGGTCTTAGTCAGAGTATTTAAGGTTATTGCTTCTATTTTGTTGGCAGGTTTGGTGGAGGTGGGGGGAACATCTATTTTTTTGTATTTTTGTTGTATGCTTACGAAGCGTTAGAAATTTTTAACATTGAATGAATGTTATAAATGCTATTAATTTGTTGTTGGGTGGGGTGGTGAAGCAGCTGTGTGTTTTTTTAGAGTTATAATTATGGTTTCTTAAAAATGTTTTGATGGGAGAAGGGTGAGACAGAGGTCCTGGTCCACATCGGTACCAATGACATAGGTGGGAAGAGGGATGAGGTCCTGCAGGCTGAGTTTAGGGAGCTGGGGCATAAATTAAAAAGCAGCATCTCTAAGGTAATAATCTCCGGATTAATCCCAGTGCCACGAGCTAGTGAATAAAGAAACAGGAGGACAGAGCAGTTGAACTCGTGGCTTAAAAGTTGGTGCAGGCGAGAGTGATTAAGTTCCCTAAGGCTTTGGGACCGGTTCTGACCGGTTGTCCCCCAACAGAGCCGGGACCAGTTTCCTCGCGCGAGGGTTGGGGAGGTTGGGGAGTGAGGGGGTGGAGGGGCGCTTAGCTAGTGCCGTTGGGGAGGGTTTGAACGAGCTTGGCAGGAGGACGTGAACCTGAAAATGTTTCAGTCGGGAGGGGAGATGAGCTAGAATTCGAAAGCAAAAATAAAGACAATGAGATTGAAGGAGAGAGGAAAGAAGTGGAAAAAAACAAATTGAAAGGCATTTTGTCGAAATGCACTTTGCATATGCAAAAAATATTGAGTTGACGGCACAAATTGAGACAAATGGGTACGATCTGATAGCTATTTCAGAGACGTGGCTGCAAGGTGAACAGGACTGGTAATGAAATATTATGGGGTATTTGAACATTCGGAAGGACAGACAAAAAGGAACAGGAATTGGGGTAGCTCTATTGATAAAGAATGGAATCACTGCAATATTGAGAAATGATATTGGCTCATAATGAATCATAAGGGGGCGTAGACTATAGCTCCCCTAACAGTAGTAATTCTGTTCGTCGGAACATAAACCAGGAAATAGTGGGGGCTTGCGAAAACGGAACAGCAATAATCATGGGTGACTTTAACCTCCATAATGATTGAACAAATCAAATTGGTCAGGGTAGCCTCGAGGAAGAATTCATAGGCCGCATAAGGTACTGGTTCCTTGAGCAGAATGTAATGGATTCAAGCAGGTCATGTATAATGAGAAAGTATTAATAAACTATCTCCTAGTAAAGGATCCCATTGGGATGAGTGATCATAGCATGATTGAACTTCAAATTCAGATGGAGGGTGAGAAAGTTGGATCTCGAATCAGCATACTAAGCTTAACTAAATGAGACATGAAGATGTGAGGGCAGTTTTGGCTTAAATGGGCTGGGAAAATAGAATAAAGTGCAGCATGGTTGATGAACAGAGGTATACATTTAGGGAGATATTTCACAACTCTCAAGAAAGATATTTTCCAGTGTGGAGGAAAGGGTGTAAGAAAAAAAGGATGGCACCCAATTAAAACCAAAGTGGCGAAAACTTGAAGGAGAACAGAAAATTGGGAAGCGTTTAAATCCAGCAAAGGATGATTAAACAATGATTAAGAAAGGGAAGATAGACAATGATAGTAAACTAGCACGAAATATAAAAACAGATAGCAAGAGCTTCTATAGTTGTACAAAAAGGAAACAAGTGGCTCGAGTAAATGCTGGATCCTCAGAGGACGAGACCGGGGAATTAGTAATGGGGAACATGGAGATGGCAGAATCTCTGAATAAATATTTTGTATCAGTCTTTACGGTAGAGAACACTAACAATATCCTAACAGTGGATAGTTAAGGCGCTATATGGGGCGGGGGTGGGGCGCGTGGCGGAACGTAACATAATCACAATCAAGAAGGAGGTGGTATTCAGTTAGATAATGGAACTAAAGACAGATAAATCCCATGGACCTCACCGCGTGCATCCGAGGGTCTTAAGCAAAGTAGCGGCAGTGATTCTGGATTCATTGGCTGTAATTTGCCAATATTTCCTGGATTCTGGGGAGGTCCCGGCAGATTGGAAAACTGCAAATCCAACGCCTATATTTAAAAAATGAGGCAGACAACCAGTTAGCCTAACATCTGGGATTGGGCAAATGTTGGAATCCATTATTAAAGAAGCAGTTGCAGGACATTTGGTAAAGCAAAATTCGGTCAGGCATAATCTGCTTTGATTTATGAAGTGGAAGTCATCTTCAACAAACGTGCTGGGATTCCTTCAGGATGTAACAAACAGTGTGGTAAGGCGAACCCGTGGATGCAGTGTATTTGGATTTCCAGTTGGCATGTGACAAGGGTGCACATAAAGTTTACTACAAGTTCAGTGGTTGGGGGTAATATATTAGCATGGATAGAGTATTGGCTAACTAACAGAAAACAGAGAGTCAGGATAAATAGATTATTTTCGGGTTGTCAATCAGTAACTAGTAAGGTGCTGCAGGGATCAATGCTGGGACCCCAACTATTTACAATCTAGAGTAATGACGTGGATGAAGGGACTGAGTGTAACGTAGCCAAGTTCGCTGATGATGCAAAAATGGGAGGAGAAACAATCTGTGAGGAGGGCACAAAAATCTGTTAAAGGACATAGACAGGCTACGTGCGACGGAAAAATTTGGCAGATGGAATATAATGTTGTAAAATGTGAAGTAATGCACTTCGGAAGAAAAAAATTAAAGAGCAAGTTATTCATTAAATGGGCAAATATTGCTAAGTGCTGCCGTACAGCGGGACCTGGGGGTACTTGAAACTCAAAAGATTAGTATGCAGGTACAGCGATTGTTTAGCAAGGCCAATGGAATCTTGGACTTTATTGCAAAGGAGATGGAGTATAAAAGTCATACTACCGAAATACAGGGTATTTTGAGACCACACCTGGAATACTGCGCGCAGTTTTGGTTTCCTATATTGGCGAAATGATGTACTTGCTTTGGAGGCAGTTCAGAGAAGATTCATTAGGATGCATTCAGAGATGAGGGGGTTGAGTTACGAGGAAAGGTTCAGTAGGCTGGGCCTCTACTCATTGGAATTCAGATAAATTTGAGGTCCTCTCATCGAAACGTATAAGGTTATGAGGGAGCGCAGGCAGGATATTTCCACTGACAGGCGAGACTAGAACTAGTGGGCATATTCTTAGAATTAGAGGGCGCCCATTTAAAACAGAGAAATTTATTCCCTGAAAGGCTTGTAATACTGTGGAATTTTCTGCATCAGTGAGCGGTCAAAGCTGGAACATTGAATAAATTGAATACAGAACTAGAGAATTACTGAAACAATAAGGGAGTAAACGGATATGTGGAGCGGCCAGTGAAGTGGACCTCAGTCCATGATCAGAAAACCCATGATCGTATTAAATGGCGGAGCAAACTCGTGGGCCTGTATTGGTTATTCCAGCTCCTAATTCTTATGTTCTTTTGTTCGTATAACATTGTTGTGCACTTTCTCAGAGAGCTGCATTATTAAACAATTGCGATTCCCGAACATGAAAGCGGATAATTAAATTAAACTTGAATCAACTCAAACTTTAACTGGTACCGAGGTAATGCACTGCATTCATGTATGAGCTGCAGAGACAGCAATGTTCAACTTTGTAAAAACGACCGACGTGTTTCAAGCTATGTAGCCACCACGGGCCCTTACCTGTGGTCCATAGGTGGATAGGGCATTGTTTCATCGTCAAACTGGTTGTATGCCCTGAGCTCCGCATTCACCTCCTCATACTCCTCTTGCTCTCTCTCCTGATGTGGACCAGCAGTCCGTTCTGGAAATTCTTGTCCCCACCTGATAGCCAGATTGTGCTGCATGCAACATACCATTACGAATCAAGCTACCTGCTTAGGGTGGTATTTTTAGCAAGCCTCCTGAGTGGTCCAGACATTTAAAGCGTTGCTTACGCACTCCAATGGCATTCCTAATGATATTGTGTGAGGCTCTTATTTTTTCGCTTCTCGGCTTCTGTCTGGGTGTGAAGCAGGGGTTCATCAGCAAGGTGGCAAGGCCATATTCTTTGTTCACCAAGCTTCCAGCATTGACCTTGTGGCTGACTGGTAAACGTGTTAGATACAGCATTCTCACGCAGGATATGAGCATCATGGATGCGGACCAGAAATGTTGCATTTACTGCCATTATAATTTGGTTGTTGTCTACAACGAGCTGCACATTCAGGGAGTGGAATCCTTTTGGTGCCAAAAAAGCTGTGCATCCTGAAAAGCTGGCAGCTTGACCCTGTGCGTAAACTCTGTTACTCAATGCACCTTGGGGAAGTTTGCAATTCTGGAGAAGCCTAGAGCCCTCTCAGTCTGTGCCTCCCTGGTAATAGGGAAGCTGGTAAAGTCCATCGAGCATGTGTAAAGGGCTTCAGCGACCAGTCGCAAGCAGCAAAGTGAGGCAAGCTGAGATATAGTGCAAATGTGCCCAGCTGAGGCTTGAAAGCAACCCGATGCATAAGAGGCAAGTGACGCAGTTACCTTGACCTTGGCGGACAGTGCTTTTCTGATGATGCTGGCAGGCTGCACATCTCACCTGATGAGCTGGCATATCTCGCTAGTAACCTCTTTATGGAAGTGCAGTCTCCTAAGGCGCGTGTTATCAGAGAATTTCAGCTAAGACCGCTTCTCCCTGTATGTGACTGTGGTATAAGGTCTTATCTTCCTCAACAGTGTGGTACTTCATTGATTGGGCACATGATGCTGTTCAATATACGTTCTGCCATCTCTAGCCTGCAGCATCTGCGTGGTCATCAAGGCAGTTTGCGAAATTACAGGTTGCATTCCAAAACTCTCAGTTTTACACCAGTTGTTCACAAGCAATAAATTTACCTACTAAGACATTTAAAGTTACTTCAAATCGTCCACATTATGAAAAGATGTTTGTTCAGATGGTCAAACTCCTTTAAAGACTTCCAGAGTACATTAAAACTCCCGAGAAGTTGAAGCAGCCAATTATATGAACTGACCTCGAATTTACAAAATGGCGTCCATCCCGCTGGGTTTCGTTCAAGTGAGAGCAACTTTTTCTCAGCGGCTTTTCCAGCGAGTGATATTTTCCGCGATATGTGGCCGAGATGTCAAAAATAAAGCTCGGCGAAATAATGGGCATTGATTTCGGCCATTCTGACCTTTGCGACAAAAAAAGTAGGTGGGCGGTCTTATTCATTCTCAGCATTAATTAGATGGCAAATGTAATGCTCGGCGATATAAAGGGTAGTGGTTCTTTCCCATTCTGAAACTTGCGCCAAAAAAAGTGAGCGGGTGTTATTATTTTTTGGCGTTAATTACATTGCGAAAATAACGCTCGGCGATAAATGAGAGATAAGTAGGCGTTAGTTTTCATTATGTGCCTACATGTGCGATGCCTGGGCGCTATACCTCATTTCAGCGTTAAAATGGATGTTAGGTGAACTGTATCGATGCAAGAAAATGGGTAGTCTAGCCCACTTGGGAAAGGTATCCCTTTTTTCTCTTTGTATAATCTAATTTATATATTATATATATATATATATTCATATAAAACAGAATCAATTTTATCATTAATAAACACTTTTATTCTTACAGTCTGTATTAATTATCATACCCAACTAACAATTAAATGTAACAATATAACATGCATGTTCGTTATCATCCCCAATTTAACAATGATGTATATCAGTTTTAAAATGTGTATTGCTTATCATTCCCAATTTATCAAATAAATGTTACAGTTGTGCATTGGTTATCATAACAATCTTTAAAAATTAATTATATAAGTTTTACCTTCTGTACACATAAATTCATATACACATTTAACAATTAAATGCAACACGTTTACCCTTGTATTGGTTACCATCCCCTATTTAACAATGAAATGTAAATGTTTCACCCTGTGTGTTCGTTACCATACCCAATTTATAACAATTACATTTATCAGTTTAACGCTGTGCATTAGTTATCATACCCAAATTGATAATGACATGTAATATTTGGTTATAAAATCAGCTTTAAGAATTACATATTTCAGTTTTACACTGTGTGCTGGCTATTGAAGTGGGAATTAAAGAGTTAAACACGTTTCAGATTAAGAAGGCACAAACACAATTTGCTGATGTGGCAGAATTAGCAGGTGCAACTGAAGGACCATGTTGCAATTCCTTTTATTCAGAGATAATGTCGTAGCCTTCGAAGTTGCCTCCTGTAGTTAATCAGAACTAAGAAATAAATTCCTGTTAGTGGCAGGAGGTAGGATGCAGAATATATATGTTCATACCCAAAGAGGATGTGAAGCAATTAGTAAAGTTGAAATTAAGCAATCTGTAAAAAGCGAAAAAAATCGTCACGCAGTGGAAGGAATGACCAATGATAATGTAAATGATAACTTTGCAAAGAATTCAGTATAAAAGAAGCAGCTCCTAAAGTGTTCGAAGAGAACGGTTGGGAAGCCATCCCTTGATGAAGCAATAAAACAAATCTATTGTCCACAACAGGACTGTGTTGAGTGTCTTTGCATTTCTCCACATCAAATAGCGTGGTCTGGCAGGACACACCCGGGCGAAGGACAGACAGACGTTTGCATACCATCACGAGTAAGTATATATTTCAAATACCACTCATAAATCTGATGTAATCTGTCGCAAAACATGTCGGTCGCCTGGGTTGTCTGAACTTGTGAGAAAGGTCTGTAATGGTGAAAAAGACATGAGGGTAGTTAAGAGATCACAATTGTAATTATCAAAGTATGACCGGCTTCGTAGGTTTATAATTGCAGACCCCAGGTTGGAGGAAGCCAGTTTAAAGGGGACAACGAACCGATGGAGGGGTAGACGTACAAACCAAAGTTGGTATTGTGCTCCGAAGAAAGTTGAGGCTGCACACACGGAGGTTAAAGTAACAGTGACCTCTGTCTTTAATGAGACACTCCAGAGTGAGGAACAGCCTTCGGGGCCGGCTGATATACAGTGCTCGCAAGGGATGCTGTGAGGCCTTGGGACTTCAGGCGATGAGCTCCCTGGTGGCTTTACAGGGAAGTGCATGCTTTATAGATACACCACATCACACCCCGCTCCCAAAGTCAAAGTGAAAACTATTTGCAAGTTGAGGCGGTCAGGAGCCTTTCTTTCCCTGGTGGGCCGCCACGTTACAAAGATCATTTCTGGTGTGTTGGCTGTGCCCTCGCTGGGCTGGCGAGTTGTTGAACCTGCAGGGCTGCTAGATGAGCCTGGCCTTGCTGGGCTGTTGGGCATAATGGCTTTCGATTTCCTGTTCCGGCGTGGTGTTGTTGATCCTTTGAGTGTGTTGTGGACTCGAAAAAGGTGGTGTCTGCTGTGGGCTGTTCAGGGAAGCCTTTGTACTGCAGCCTCGTTTGGTCCAGTTGCAAATTTGCCCATTGTCTCGTTTGACTACAAACACACTATTTCTTTACTTAGCTGTCATCGTGCCCACGATGCATGTGGGACCATGTCCATAGTTTAGCACATATACAGGGTCATTCAGATAAATTTTCCGTGAAACAGTGGTGCTGCCATCGTTAAAATTTTGTTGCTGCTGCCTGCTCTCTACCTGATCATGCAGTTTGGGGTGAACGTGCGAGAGTCTCGTTTTAAGTGTTCTTTTCTTGAGTAGATCAGCCGAGGGCGCCGCTCTGAGCATGTGGGATCTCCTTCGGTAGCTGCGCAGTATTCGGGACAGGTGGGTTTGGAGTGAGCCTTCTGTGACTCGTTTAAGGCTTTGATTAATGGTTTGTACTGCCAGCTCTGCCTGCCCATTGGAGGCTGGTTTAAACGGGGCCGAAGTGACATGTTTGATTCCATTACTGTTCAGGAATTCTTTATATTCGGCACTGGTGAAACATGGCTCCTTGTCACTGACCAGTGTGTCAGGCAAGCTGTGGGTGGCAAACATGGCCCTCAGGCTTTCAATGCTGGTGGTTGCGGTGCTTCACGCCGTTATTTTACGTTCAATCACTTTTGAAAAACATCCACCAGCACCAGCAATATTTTACCGAGAAACGGGCCTGCATAGTAGACATGGATCCTCGACCATGGTCTGGAGGGCCAGGACCACAAACTTAGTCATTCCGCTCTCGGCGCGTTGCTCAACTGAGCACATACGCTGCGTTGCCCTACACAGGACTCTGAGTCAGCGTCGATACCGCGCCACGACACGTGGGATCTAGCTATCGCTTTCATCATTAATATAACCGGGTGTGTGAGGTGGAGATCCGAGATGAACGTATCACTGCCCTTTTTTGGTAGCACTACGCGGTTACCACACAACAGGCAGTCTGCCTGAATGGGCAGTTCGCACATTCGCTGCTGGAATGGCTTGTTTGGGTCTTGCATTTCAACGGGGATGCTGGCCCAGCTCCCATGCAGTACACAGTTTTTTTTACTCGGGACAGCAGAGCATCTTGGCTGGTCCAAGTCCTAATCTGGCACACCATGGCGGGTGATTTATCATTTTCAAACGCTTCCATGACCATCAACAAGTTTGCGGGCTGCGCAACCATCAATAATATTGCAGGCTGCGCCATTTCCACACACGTGCTGGGCAATGGTAGCCGACTGAGAGCATCCACACAGTTCTCGTTGCCTGGCCTGTGGCGGATTGTACAGTTATACCGTGATAGCGCGAGTGCCTACCTTTGTATGCGGGCTGAGGCATTAGTATTTACCCCATGTTTTCAGCGGACAGGGATGTGAGGGACTTGTGATCGGTTTCCAGCTCAAATTTGAGGCCAAACAGGTACTGATGCATTTGTTTTACACCGAACACACACGCTAATGCCTCTTTCTCAATCATTCAGTCGGCCCTCTCGGCCTTAGACAAGCTCCTGGAAGCATAGGCGACAGGTGGCAACGTCCCTGCAACGTAAGCGTGTTGTCATACACACCCGACTCCGTACGACGACACGTCACATGCTATCAAAAGTCTTTTACACGGATTATACAATACAAGCAGCTTGTTGGAGCATAAAATGTTTCTGGCTTGCTCATAGAAATTACTTGGATTTTTCCCCATACCCAGTTTTCACCTTTGCGCAATAACACCGGTAGGGGCTCTAAAACGGTGCTTAACCCCTGTAGGAAGGTATCAAAATAGTTGAGGAGTCCTTGGAACGACCGCAGCTCCGTGACGTTCTGTGGCCTGGGCGCGTTCCTGACAGTCTCTGTCTTGGCGTCTGTGGTAGAATGCCGTCCGGCGTGATCTTTCTCCCCAGAAACTCCACTTCTGTTGCCTTGAAATCGCATTTCGACCTCTTCAGCCGCAGCCTTATGCGATCCAGTCGCTGGTGGACCTCCTTCAGGTTTTGTATGTGCTCGGCGGTGTCCCGACCCGTGAACAATATTTCGTCCTAAAAGATCACCGTGTGTGGTACCGACTTGAGAAGGCTCACCATATTTCTCTGCAAGATCGCTGCAGCCGACAGAATTCCAAAAAGGCATATGTTGTAGATGAACAGTCTCTTGAGCGTGCCGATGCAGATGAGGCCCTTCGAATACTCCTCTCGCTGCTTTATCATGTCGGCTGAAGTCAGGTCGAGCTTGGTGAACGTCTTGCCTCCTGCCAGCATAGCAAATAGGTCGTCTACCCGATGTAGCGGGTACTGGTCCTGTCGCGAGAAACGATTAATCGTTACTTTATAATCGCCACAAATTCTGACCGTGCCATCACTTTTGAGTACTGGAACAATCACGCTGGCCCACTCGCTGAATTCCATTGGGGCGATGATGCCCTCGCTTTGCAGCCTGTCCAGCTCAATTTCCACTCTCACCCTCATCATGTGAGGTACCGCTCGCGCCTTGTGGCCAATGGGTTGTGCATCTGGAACGAAGTGGATCCGCAACTTCGCACGTGAAAAGTTTCCAAAGCCTGGCTCAAAAAGGGAAGGAAATTTGTTAAGAACATGGGTACATGAGGCCTCATCGACATGTGATAGCGCTCGGATGTCACCCCAGTTCCAACGCATTTTGTCCAGCCAGATCATTCCAAGCACTGTGGGGCCTTCACCCGGGCCAGAGTGGCAGTTCGTGCAGCGTGCCCTCGTATGTGAACTTTACCATGGCGCTGCCCAGGACAGAAATACGCTCTTTGGTGTACGTTCTCAATTTCGTGTGGATGGGGCTCAGGTCTGTTCTGAAAGCCTTTTTGCACCACATCCTCTCAAACATGATTTCACTCATGATGGATTGGCTACCGACAGTGTCCAGTTCCATGGCCATGGGAAAGCCATTCAATTTTACGTTTAGCATTGTAGGTGGACATTTCGTCGGCAATATGTTCACACGTGTACTTCAGCATTTGCCTCCTCTCTCTGAAGCTCGAAATTGCTTTGATCCACCATGAACCGATCTTCATCTGCCACATTGTGCTTACCAGGTTTTGGAGAGCTTGCAGCTCGTTTGCAAGCTCGTTGCGGTGCCCCATTGTTCCACAGCTCTTGCAAACATACCCTTTGAAGCTTTATGAATAGACTGAATGGAAGCCTCCACAACGCCAACAAGGTGTGAATTGCCTTGCATTCATCCTTTCTTGGGGATTCTAAATCATCTGCATCACCTGAGGCCTGCTGGCAATTGCAGACTCGTGGGTTCTGTCCTGTACGTTTCTGCTCGCAAACAAAGTTCCATTTAATTTATGAACATTGCTAGCACTTTTGTGCTGAGAGGTTTGAATGATGATTTCACTTGTGGACATAAACGCCTGTGCTATCGTAATGGCCTTACTGAGGGTCGGTGCCTCTACAGTCGAACGTTTTCGAAGGATGGTATCGTAGCCAATGCCCAGTAAAAAAAGTATCTGAGCATTTGCTCCAGGTCACCATCAAATTCACATTGCCCTGTAAGTCGCCTTAGCTCGGCGACGTAGCTCGCCACATCACGACCCTCAGCTCGTGTAGAACCGATACCTCGCCATCAGCAGGCTGTCCCTCGAGTAAAGATGTTCCCAACGCAGTGCACACAGCTGCTCATACGACTTATCTGTGGGTTTCACCAGAGCCAGAAGATTCTTCATGAGACTGTAGGTCAGTGCCCCGTAGACTGTGAGAAGGACCGCTCTCCTTTTCTCAGCACTTCCTTCTCCTTACAGCTTGTTAGCTCCAAAGTACTGGTCGAGCCGTTTGACATAGGTTTCACAGTCCTCACACTCCGAGAACTTCTCCAGGATGCCCAGAGTTTGCTGATTCTTTGCGTTGGATTCGTATTCTCGTCGCCAATTATTGTGTTCCGAACACAGTTGAGGCCCCACACAGGGATGTTAAAGTAACAGTCACCTCAGCTTTAATGAGACACTCCAGAGCGAGGAACAGGCCTTAGGGGCCGCCTCATATACAGTGCTCCCAAAGGATGCTGGGATCCCTTGGGACTTCAGCGGATGAGCTCCCTGGTGGCAGAATATGGGAGTGCATGTTTTACAGATACACAACACTTGGCATGAAAATTTATGAGAGATAGGGGGCCGTAATTTCACAGTCTAGGTATTTTGCTGACGGCCATAGAACATTTATAGTTGCTATGTTGAGTAACAAAATGGGATCCCAAAGAAGACCCCCCAAAACAAAAATTACGTCAGGAGAAAAATAAAAGCAAAAAGAAGGCCAAAGCGGGTTTGATGGTGGTTGGACATTGTTTGCAATATAAGGCCATTACGTAAATTAAGGGTAGAATTAAGTAGTTTAACACAGCAGATGGAGGGATGGTTTGGGTGCCTACGCAATGACCAGGACGACTATACAAAAAGTATGCCAAATGATGTGTCTCCGCCACATGAGGAAATATTCCCAACTGCCCGAAAAAGAGAGAGCAGCGACGATGAAGACAAAATCTCCATCGCACCAGTGAAAGTGAAAGTAGGAGGCACCAATGCTGGGGCACACAAATATCGGGCCTTCACCCTCCTGCAAAAACAGGCTTTATTTAAGGAATTAGGAGTAATAAAACCCCGCATCAGATAAATCGAGTTCTGGAAGTCCCTGCAAGAAATCGACGACACTCATGATATGTTTGAACGGGACTTTCTTGAACTAGAAAGGTAAAAGTGCTCACGTGAGAGATGAAACATCCTGGCACAAAGTTAGAGGTAGGGGATCTGGGTGCCCAATGTAAAAGCTACCCGGGCCGCAAGGACGGCTGCTTACTACTGATTCAAATCCACCGTACACACTGTCTTGGGACAGCGCAATTGGGGCCTTTAATGATGGTAAAAAAAAAGAAAAATGAGTAAGTATTGAATATAGAGGGAGTTTATGGATAGTCCTCAGGTCAGGCAAACCCAGACCGGAATAATATCCCCTTCTGTAAAATGTTTAAAAATGGGTTGTCGGCAGAGCATCAGAGAATTCTCAAAATGGTGTTAATAAGCACAATGGGCATGTCAGGTAGATAGCGAGGCATCAAAACAGACGAAGTCCCAGGAGACGGCCCAGAGAGTCGGGAGCGTTCTAATTGTGGAAAGATGGGACATCGAAAAAGCGAGTGTAGATTATCCCCCAGAAATGCGAGAGCTGCGACAGAACCCGCCACCGCAAGGACCGTTGCTGGATAAAAGGGGGAGGGGGGCAGGAAGAATAGAGACGAGATAAGGAAACCCCATCGGCGAAACTAACCAGAGCAACTAGACAGCAACTACTCCAGGCCTTGAAGGAATTGTGATAAGATTGAAGGTCAGCGGCCCCCCGAAGGAGTGTATGTGACGCGTGTATTCATGTGATAGCAGTGTTAGTGGACCGGCAGCGTGATCTGGTAGTGGATACTCGGGCAACGGCCTCTATTACAGACAACCCCTTGCCAACTACCCAAAAAATCCTGATGCCGAGGTGGGTTGGAAGGGACCAATTCTCCTGCAAAATTAAGCAAGGTTGTATTATTAGAAAAAGCTGGGATTTTACCGGCACAGTTTTACGTAATGCCCAACAATGAGGGGACGATATCAAGAATAGATTTACTGGATCATGCTAAATCAACGTAGTTTTGATGAACATGCGTAAGTATGAAGTGCCCAGATCATAACTAGTGATTGGGATGCGCTAAGACAGTGTGCGGGGCGGGGGGGAGGGGTGTGGCGGGAGGCAGGGCGATTGCCAGCACGTCAGAGGAGTTTGGGCAAAGTACAAGCAAGACTGCTGGTTGGTAGGGGTGAGCTTGTGGTGAACCCAGGACCAGGACATTCCTCACATAAACAATATTCGATTAAACTAGAGGCTATGACCATTGTAAAACAAATCTTAAAGGAGTTATAATTAACGTGATACTTAAAGAAGCGGAAGGAACTACAAACTCACCAGTGTGGCCAGTAAAGAAGCAAGACGGGTCATACAGGGTGACCATTTACTACACAACTTGAATAAGCCAACCCATGACAGCACCTCATTGTGACAATCCCCGCCACCATATTAAATGGGTTGAAGACCGAACATCATGCGTTCATGGTATGAGTCACAGACAACGGCATTTCGTCCATATCCCTGGCAAAGGAATCGAACTATAAATTTGCCTTTACGGTGGCTGTCCACCACTATACTTGTATGTGGGTCCCACAAGTATGTCACAATAGTCCGGCAATATTTCATCGAACCATGAACGGGGATTGAAAAAATTGTCCTGACAGCATACAGAAGTACGATATTGCAGTATTTAGGCGACCTGTTGATAGTCTCAGTTGACGAATGGGAGCACAAAGGTGCACATATATAAGTCCTAGAAGCCTTACGATAAGCGTCGTTTAAGGTAAACCCCAAAAAGACACAGATTGAACAAGCCACTGAACTATACTTTGGGCAGGAGATCTCCCACGGCACTCGGACAACGTCCAAGGGTAGGAAATAAGCCATTGGTATTATGCCTCGTCCAAAAACAGTCCGAGGGGGTGCGCAAGGTACAGGGACACTTTACTACAGTAGGAATTTTATACCCAACTTCGCAGTAATTGTGGAAGCCGTGCAGAGGTTGGTAAAAGGGGGGGAAACCGTCCCTAGAGAGCACGGAATGGCGTCCCGAACAAGAGACGGCATATAGAAATCTGAAGTAGTCCCTAATGTCCGCCCCAGGATTTGGATAACCGAATATGGACCTACCTTTCCACGTTTACATTGAGTACCAAGACATCTTTTATGGAGCCGTCGTAACACAAATGCATGGAGAAAGAATGAGACCATATGCTTACAATTCAACCCAACATTCACCAGTAGCCACAGCTGATCCAGATGCGTGGCTGCACTAGACTGCGCCACATGGGTAGTCATGGCCAGCGTACCTGTCGTGATGACAGGCGAAATTGACCGACACACCAAACACAATCTGGTAGTAATGTAGAATACTGGAAAGCTCCTGGCCGTCTCCATTTCTGCCGAACAAAGTGGGAAGCCGTTCTATTGCCCCAGGATGAATCAGTAAAGAGAGTCAGATTCACCGGGGAAAACCCGGCAGTAGAAGTCCTCACTAGGGGGGAGCTCCCCGAGTGTAAGCATTAGAATCAGAAGATTTACCAGGTAATGTAAGTTGGGTAGCTCTCGAAAACCCAGACCTCACATTATATGTGGACAGATCCCGAAAGTATGTCGACGGCCAAGCATGTACGGGATGGGCGGTATTAAACCAGCATCTTGAACTAATGATACAGGGAGTGCTGGACGGAGGCCTTTCAGCCCAAATAGCAGATTTAACCGCATTGACGTAAGCCTTATTACTGACAGAGGGAAAGACAATCAATATATATACAGATAACAGGTATGCATTTGGGGTAGTACATGACGACATGGTAGCATGTGGTAGAAGATGGTTTGATGCCTCTGGCGGCGAGGCCATCAAACACAATGAACGTACAACATTACTATAAGATGCAGCCAGCAAAGCAGCTGAAGCAGCAGTGATAAAGGTAAAGGCCAATCCAAGTGTAGTGGACGAAATACGGCAAGGAAATGAGGCTGTGGACAATGCCGCTCGAGTAGCGGCCACATCCACAGACATAGAGACAGAGTCAGTCGGTAGTTTTACTAAAGAGGGGGGGCATAATCATAATGAAACTGCTCGCAGGCACGAACGCGCAAAAACGAGCAGAAGGGAGAGGAAGGGATGATCACCTGGTGTAGATTCAGTTGGAGAAAGTACGGAAAGGTAATGGCCCCATCCTGCAATCGGCAATTGATCATGGAGTTATACCACGGCATTAACTAAGCCAGGCGTATCGCCATGATCTTCAATATCTCCCGGGATTGGTGGTGACCGGGAATTGGGCGTGACCTGGCTAAACATTGCCAGCACTGTGTTATGTGTGCCCAACATACTCCGGGAAATGCGATAAAAATAATGATGCTGCACCAACCCCACCCACGAAGCGCATGGGAAAACGTACAGATTGATTTTACTAGGCCCCTAATCAACTCCAGGGGAAGGAAGTACTGCTTGGTAATTATTGACAAGTTTAAAAGGTGGGTGGAAGCATTCGGCACCCGCAATTGCACTGCAACCACGGTAGACCATAACCTAGCAGAAGAGGTAATGCATAGCTTGGGGACTCCCATTCAGTTAGATTGGAAAAGGGTCTCACTTCACATGAAATGTAATGAAGGAAACGTAACATACGGAATATTAAGCAGAAATTCCACATGCCCTACCATTTCCAGAATTCGGGAAGGGTAGAAAGAATGAATAGAACCCTCAAAACCTCCCTGAGTAAAGCAATCGAGGGAACCAGACAGTCATGACCGGAACTTCTGCCCACGATATCGATGAGATTGCTTGCTACACCAAACCGCACAACAGGACTCACCCGTTACTAACAAATGAAAGGAGGAGCAATGAAACTCCCTTCGGGAATATTTACAGGAGGAATAGAGTTAGGACCTTTACGTGATAGAATTAGGAAGTATGTGGTGGAACTGTAGGCTGTTGAAATATATGCGACAGGAAGTGTGAGATAAGCAAGAAGAGGAAGACGAGGATAAAGGAACATTGAAACATAGCAACATAGTCATTAGGTGCAGGTACAGGCCATTCGAACTTCATGCCTGCACCGCCATTCATTATGATCATGGCTGATCATTCAACCTCTATAACCCTTTCTTGCTTTCTCTCCATACCATTTGATCCCTTTGACCGTAAGGATCATATCGAACGCCCTTTTGAATATATCTAACGAACTGAATTCAACAACTTTCTCGGCAGAGAATTTCAGAGGGCAACCACTCTGAGTGAAGAAGTTTCTCCTCATCTCCTTCCTAAATGGCTTACCCCTTATTGTTACACTATGACCCCTGGTTCAAGAATCCCCCAGCAACGGGAACATTCTACCTCCCTCTAACTTGTCCAATCCCATCAGAATTTAATATGTTTCGATGAGATGTCCTCTCATTCTTCTAAACTTCAGTGAATACAGGCCCAGTGGATTCAGTCCCTCTTAATATATCGGTCCTGCTATCCGGGAATCAGTCTGGTGACCATTCGCTAATCTTCCTCAATCGCAAGAATGTCCTTCCTCAGGTTAGGAGACCAAAACTTAACACGTTATTCCAGGTGTGGCCTCAGCAAGGCTCTGTACAACTGCAGTAAGCTTCCCTTCTCCTATACTCAAATCTACTTGCAATGAAGGCCAACATACGATTTGCCTTCATCACCACATGTTGTACCTGCATGCCAACCTTCAATGTCTGATGCACCAGGTCTTGTTGCAGCTCGCCTTTTCCTAATCAGTCATCATTCAGATAATATTCTGTCTTCCTGTTTTGCCACCATAGTGGACAACGTCACATTTATACACATTGTACTGCATCTGCCATGCATTAGCCCACTCACATAACCTGTCCAATTCACCCTGCAGCCTCCTAGCATCCTCGTCACAGCTCACATCGCCACCCAGCTTAGTTTCATCTGCAAACATCGAGATATTACTTTAAATTCCTTCATCTAAATCATTGAAATATATTGTAAATAGCTGGGGTCCCAGCACTGAACCCTGCGGCACCCCACTGGTCACAGCGTGCCATTCTGGAAAGAACAAAATCCCCGGCAGAAGTACCCGAGGTGGGATAAGTGTAATGGTTAGTGTGTTACCAGAAAAACCCGGATTTGTCCCTCGGTGGAGCGGACCCTTTTAGGTAGTGATTCCCCGAGGCACGTGTGAAGGCATAAATATGAGAGTGGGGGCAGCTGGAAACACTGGTCTCAACTGAAAGAATATAAGGGACCTTACTAATGACGGGCCAGAAATGGGCACCAATATACCTCTCTGAATGGTATGCAGAGGCATACGGCAGTTAGTTAAATGGTTTAGTCGGCGGACTTATAGTAGGGATGTGTATCATGTTTGTAATGTTAAGCCTAGTCGTTGTGATAATCTGGCTGTGGGAGAGGACCCACGAGAGGAATTGGAATGGCCAAGCGGAGATGGTAAGACTCTGACCCCAGTATGGCCTGTCCAGATTGTGTTCCCCTAAAAAGGTGACTCGAAAGGATGCGGTTATTGGCCATATTGCGTCTGCTATCAATGGCCAGAGGAATAGAATACAAGGTGTCTCTGTCCAAAAGAAACGACAACGAGAATATGATCCCCGAGGACGAAAATGGGATCATACACTACTTCAGGAACCAGAAGAAGCAATGTTCGTAGTGTCAGCCTAAATCTCACCCCAACTATAAAGGATCAGAGGGTGAGGTTGGCGACCACTGCGTTAGTCGACGGGCCCCAGGCTGCTGGAAGGTAGGGTATGATCCGACACATATATTGCTAGATTGTCCCTGGATAAGCAAGGCCGAAAGTGGGGCAGGGAGTGTGTTGGGGGACAGACAACCTATGACGACTTCGCATGCCTCATTGTAGGGCCGCAGCAGATCGCAAATAGACGCCTCTGAAATCAGGTGAAACAGCCATGCATGGTTTTCTAAAATTAAATGTGTAACTGGTCATCCGAATGTAATTGGATTTGTACTGTCAATACCACAATATGATGTGACCAAGGGAAAACTTCGGCATAAAGTGGGCAATATATGAGAAATAACAAACCAAACATGGGCCAGATATCACAAACTGCACCAATTCGTCATTAAGAAGGGAAATGATAGCAAGGATGTGTGGATGAAAGATTGTTATAAGAATAACCAAGCTGCTTTGTGCCGAGAACATCCCAAATTTTATCAAGATGACTGTGTATACAGCCACACAGCAGGATGCGTCCTGAGCATAAATCCATTCCGAGACAATACCAGCCCCACAATGAAACGGGCAATGGTGTGTTAGCACCAGAGCCACTAACATGACTGTGGGAGCAGTAATGCACTGCCCCATCACTTCCACCGACTTTTGCTTTATGACCAGAGAAGAGTTTAATATTCAGGGACATATTATATACCCCGAATTAACGTACAAAACTAGCAGTGGGATGGTGGTAGACACGATAAAGGCGGGTTATGAAGGATTAGAGGAGCCTCAGCGAAATCCTTTTCGCAAATTTTGTGAGGGACAGACAGCGTTTGAGAAGCGTATCCTTGAGCCACGACAAAAAATATCTCATCCTGAGGAAAGAGATTGTTGAGTTGCAAAAGGAATCAAACAAAGTGCTGGCCAATCAACTCTGGCATACACGACTATGGGATTTTGGACTTAATGTCCATGTACACGCTTGGATAAGAATTGCATGACATGTATTAATGATCGTGCAGATGTTGGTCATATTTATTTTACTGTTTGAAAGATGCTTTAGATGTAGGAGTAGATGTATGAAAGCTCTGGTAAAAGCCGCTCAGAAATACGAAAGGAAGCCTTCGCTGCAAGTTGCTAACAGGGGAGACGAACCACACCAACACAAATACCTGATATGAATCATGAGTGTCCCAATCCTTTCGCCTTGTCAACAAAATCGGGGCTGGAGACACACGGGTCGAATGAGGTAAAAGAATTGGTCACCGTGGGTTAATAGAATAGCCATGAGAACAAAGAGGGAATTGAAGCGGGAAGTAAGAAATTAAACACGTTTTAGATTAGGAAGGCAAAAACACAATTTGCTGATGTGGCAGAATTGGCAGGTGCAACTGTACTCCAATGGTACAGTTCCTGTTATGCAGAACTAAGATCGTAGGACCAGGAAGTTGCTTCCTGTTGTATTCAAAACTTAAAAATAAATTGCCCTTAATTGCAGGAGGCAGGATGTAGGATACATATGTTCATATGCAGGGAGGATGTGAAATAATGAACAAATTTGAAAATAAACAATCTGCAAATCGGCGAAAAAAATTGTCAAGTGGTTGAAAGTCTGACCAATGATAATGTAAATGATGACTTTGCAAAGAATTCTGTATAAAAGAAGCAGCTCCTAATGTCTTCGACGAGAACGGTCGGGAAGGCATCCAGTTAAGGGAGTGGTGCAGATTGTGGCTCTCTTGATCAAGCAATTAAACATTTTTTTCTCCACAACAAGCCTTTGTTGAGCGTCTTTGTCATACTCTACATCAATCAGTGTTATAGTGAAGGATGTGGGTTATATCAATGTTACCGTGAGGTGTGTGGCCTACATCTGTTTTACATTCAGCGATATTCGGGACATTATTCTTATAGTGAGAGGTACGGTGTATATCAGTATTACAGTGAGGGCTGTGGTGTATATTCGTATCTTACATAAGAATGTAAGATCATAAGGACAAGAGAAATAGCAGTAATTTACAATGATGATGTGGGCTATATCAGATTGTTACCATTGGAGTTTTGGTTGTATCAGTGAAACAGTAAGGTGCGTGGGGTATATCAGTGTGACAGTGAGGTGTGTGAGTTATAGCAGTGTTACAGTGAGCAATGTGGTGTATGTAAGTTTTACAGTGAAGGGTGTGGTGCATATTAGTGTGGATTTATGTTCAAATGTTCAAGAGCAATATAGAACAGTAACAAATACAGCAAGAGGAGATTGTCTCTTCCAGAAGGTTTGGAGAAGATATGCCCTTCTGCTGCAGAGAGATGGATGGTTGAGTTTTGCCTGAGTAACATTTATAGAGATAGAGAACAGGTTGTCATGGCCGAGTGGTTAAGGCGGTTCTCCATCCAGCTTCGAATCCTGCTAACTGCGGTTAACATAAGAAATAGGAGGAGTAATAGACGATTTAAGCACTTGATCCTGCTCTGCCATTCAATATTATCATGGCTGATCTGACCATAATCGCTCAAATATCTGTCTATCTTTGCCTTAAATATATTCAATCACTAGGCTCCACAGCTCTCTGGGACAGAGAATGTTATAGGCATTCAACCCTCTGAGAGAAGAAATTTCCTCATCTCAATTTGAAATGGGCGGCCCCGTATTGTCAGAATATCTGAAAGGTGACAGACTAGGAAAAGGAGAGGTGCAACGAGACCTGGGTGTCATGGTACATCAGTCATTGAAGGTTGGCATGTAGGTTCAGCAGGCGGCTAAGAAGGCAAATGGCATATTGGCCTTCATAGCGAGAGGATTTGAGTACAGGGGCAGGGAGGTGTTGTACATTTATACAGGGCCTTGGTGAGGCCACACCTGGAGTATTGTGTTCAGTTTTTGTCTCTTAATTTGAGGAAGGACATTCTTGCTATTGAGGGAGTGCAGCGAAGGTTCACCAGACTGATTCCTGGGATGGCGGGACTGACATATCAAGAAAGACTGGATCAACTGGGCTTGTATTCACTGGAGTTCAGGAGAATGAGAGCGGATCTCATAGAAACGTTTAAAATTCTGACGGGTTTAGACAGGTTAGATGCAGGAAGAATGTTCCCAATGTTGGGGAAGTCCAGAACCAGGGGTCACAGTCTCAGGATAAGGGGTAAGCCATTTAGGACTGAGATGAGGAGGAAGTTATTCAACCAGAGAGTGGTGAACCTGTGGAATTCTCTACCACAGAAAGTTGTTGAGGCCAATTCACTAAATATATTCAAATATCAGTTTGATGTAGCCCTTAATACTAGCGGGATCAAGGGATATGGCGAGAAAGCAGGAATGGGGTACTGAAGTTGGATGTTCATCCAAGAGCTCATTGAATGGTGGTGCAGGCTCGAAGGGCCGAATGGCCTACTCCGGCACCTATTTTCTATGTTTCTATCTCCCCTAGTTTTGGTTTATCCTATGTTGAAATATCCTCGCAGCATCCAGTTTGACGAGCCGCCTCATTTTCTTGTAAGTTACAATAAAATCACCTCTCATTCTTCTGAACTCCAATGTGTGTAGGCATAACCTACTCAACCTGCCCTCATAAGTCAACCACCGCATCTCCTGAATCAACCTGGTAAACCTTCTCTGAACAGCCTCCAATGCTGGAATATCCTTCCTAAAATACAGAGAAGAAAAATATAGGCTGTGCTCCAGGTGTGGCCTCATCAATACCCTGTACAGTTGTAGCAGGACTAATCGCATTTATACTCTTTCCCCTTGTAGTAAAGGCCAACTTTCCATTTGCCTTCCTGATTATTGCTGTACTTGCATACTAACCTGTTGTTTTTCATGGACAAGCACTCCCAGGTCTCCCTTTACAGTAGCACTTTCCAGTTTTTCGCCATTTAAATTGTAATGTCGTTTTCTATTATTTCTGCCAAAGTGGATAATGTCGCATATTGCCAATTATAATATATCTGGCAAACTTTTTCCCACTCACTAAGCCTGTTTGTTTCCCTTTGCAGGTGCCTTGTGTGCTCAAAATTTGCTTTCACGACTTTCTTTGTATGATCAGCAAACTTGGTTACATTTCACTCGGTCCCTTCATCCAATTCATTTAGATAGATTGTAATAGTTGAGCACCCATCACGGATCCTTGCGGTACTACACTCGTCACTGTTTGCCAACGGGAAAACAACACATTTATCTCGACTTTCTGTTTTCAGTAAGTTATCCAATCCTCTATCCATTGTCAACTATTATCCCGAAACCCGAGGGCTTTTATCTTCTCCAATACCCTCTTAGGTGGCACCATTTCGAAAGCCTGCTGGAACTCTAAATACTACACATCCACTGGTGCCCCCTGATCCACCCTGCTCGTGATATCCTCAAAGAATCCAGCATTGTGTCTTTGTCAATCTCAGTCTGTCTGTCTCCGTCTCACTCTGTCTCTCTTTGCCTATCTCTCTCTCACACTTTGTCACGATCTCGCTGTCTGTCTCTCGCTGCTTCTCTGTTTTTCTTTGTCTCTCTATTGTTTTGCGTCTTTCTCACGGTGTCCAGCTGTGTTTGCAGCTCGATTACTGTTCTGACGGATTAAGCCATCGTCAGTTCCTCATTAGTGTAGTTGCGAGTGCTTCAGCTTTTCATGCGGGAGACCGGATTCAATTCCCCGACGGGGAGAATCATTTATAAGATATCGAATTTTTCCTCTGTTTCTCAGTGCAGATTGATTTTAAAATGTTCCACAGCAATATAGAACAGTACAAATACGGCAAGAGAAGATTGTCTCTTCCAGTAAGTTTCGGGAAGTTACGCCCTTCCGCTGCAGAAAGAAGGAACATTGCGTTTTGCCTGAGTCGCATTTATCGATGTCTTGGCCCATTAGTTATGGCGATGGACTCGAAATCCATTGGTGTTTTCCGACGCAGCTTCGAATCGTTCCCACTACGGTTACCATATGAAACAGGAGCAGGATAGACTATTTAAACATTAAGCTTGCTCCGAAATTCAGTATGATCGTGGACTCAGCTTGGAGCCACATTACTCTTTGGCTTACTAATCGCTCAAACATCTGTCTATTTTTGCCTTAAATATATGCAATGACTACAGCTCTCTGGGGCAGTGAATTTCATAGACTTACTATCCACTGAGGGAAGAAATTACTCCTCATCTCAGTTTTAAATGGCCGGCCCCGTATTTAAAGACTATCTCGCCTAGTTTGGGCTGACGCTCTGTGTAAATATCCTCTCTGCATCCAGCTTGTCGAGCACCCTCATTTTCTTTTAAGTTACAATAAGATCATCTCTCATTCTTCTGAACTCCAATGTGTGTCGACACAACCTACTCAAGCTGACCTAATAAGTCAACCACCGCATCTCCAGAATCAACCTAGTAAACCTTCTTTGAACAGCCTCCAATGCTAGAATATCCTTCCTTAAATACAGAGAAGAAAACTGTACGCAGTTTTCCAGGTGTGGCCTCATCAATAACCTGTACAATTCTAGCAGGACTTAACTGATTTTATATACCATCCCCCTTGCAATTATGGCCAGAATTCCATTTGCCTTCTTGATTAATTGCTGTACCGGCAATCTAAAGTCTAGTTTTTCATGGACAAGAACCCTCAGGTCTCCCTGTACTGCGGCACGATGCGAATTTTTCGCCCTTTTAATTGTAATGTGCTTTTCTATTATTTCTGCCAAACTGGATAACATCGCATTTTCCCATATTATAATCCATCTGGAAAAAATGTTCCCACTCACTTAGCCTGTCTGTATCCCTTAGCAGATTTCATGTGTGCTCACAATTTTCTCTCCCACCTTTCTTTGCATGTTCAGCAAACTTGGTTACATTACACTCGGTCACTTCATCCAAGACATTCATATAGATTGCAAATAGTTGAGGACGCAGCACCGATGATTGCGGCACCACATTCGTTACTGTTTGCCAACGGGAAAATTGCGCACTTATCTTATTTCTCTGTTGTCTGTTCGTTAGCCCATCTTCTATCTGTTATAAACTATTACCCCCAAACCCGAGCGCTTTTATTTTCTACAGTAACCTCTTATGTGGCACCATATCGAATGCCTTCTGGAACTTTAAATACTCCACATCCACTGGTCCGCCCTTATCCATCCTGCTCGTGCCATCCTCAAAAAACTTCACCATTGAGTCTTTGTCACTCTCAGTCTGTCTGTCACCGCCTTATTCTGTCTGTCTCTCTTTGTCTATCTCTCTGTCTCACTATGTGTCTATCTTGTTGTCTGTCACTCGCTGCTTCTCTGTGTGTCTCAGTCCCTCAATTGATTTGTCTTTTTCTCACGGTGTCCAGTTCTGTTTGCAGCTCGATTACTGTTCTGACAGATTTTGCTGCCGTCAGATCCTCGTTCGTGTTGTAGTGAATATCGCTGCTTGTCACGTGTGTGACCGGGCTTCAATTCAGCGACGGGGTGGAAGCATTTTTATGATGTGGAATTTACTTCATTTCTGGCTGCAGATTGATATTAAAATGCTCCGGAGCAATACAGAACAGTGCATATACGGCAAATGGAGATTGTCTCTTCAAGAAGGTTTCGGGATTATGTGCCCTTCTGCTGCAGATAGATGGATGATGGAGTTTTGCCTGAGTAACATTGATAGCGGCAGATACCCAGTAGTTGTGGCCGAGTGGGTTAGGGGATGGACTAAAAATCCATTGGGTTTTTCCCGCGCAAATTCGTATCCTGCCGACTATGGGTAACATAAGAAATAGGAGCAGGAACAGACAAGATAATCCCTTAATCCTGCTCCACCATTCAATTGGATCAAGATTGATCTGGTCATTAAGTCAGCTCCGCTCCCCATAACCGTTTTGCTCACTAAACGCTTAAACATCTGTCTATCTTTGCGTTAAATATATTCAATGACTAGCTTTTACATCTCTCACGGGCAGATAATTGGTGTCTATCAATTGATCTGCCTCATTCTCACGGTGTCCAGTTCTGTTAACTTGTTATCTACTCTGTTCATTACTTCCTCAAATAACTCCAGCAAATTTGTCAAACGTTACTTCCCCTTCATAAATCCATGCTGGCTGTGTATGACTGCTGCTTTTACAAATGTCATGCCAATGCCTCTTTCATCATGGACTCCACATTTTCCCAATCACAGATATTTGTGTCTCATTCAATCTGTGTTCATATTTCTGTCTCTCTGTGTTTATATGTATGTGTTTCTGTGCTTTCTGTATTTTAACATGTGTCTACCTGTGACTGTCTGATTTGTGATTCTCTCAGTACTGTGTGTGTGTATGTCTGTCTGTGTTGATGGATAGTCAACACGGATTTGTCAATGGAAGTTCGTGTCTGACTAACTTAACTGCAATAATCGAAGACATAACCAGGAGCATCAGCGAAGCAAAAGTGTATATAGATTTTAGTAAATCTTTTAACAAGGTCCCACGGTGCAGATTGGTCACAAAAGCAAATCCCCATGTCATGCAGGGCAAAGTGGCAAGTTGGATCCAAAATTAACTCAGAGGCAGGTGTCTGGGCATAATTGTGACTGGAAGGATGTGTCCAGTGGGGTTCCACAGGGCTCAGCACTACTTCCCTTGCTTTTACTGATATGCATCACTGATCTAGACTTGAAAATAGTGGGTACGATGAAGAAGTTTGCAGATGATGCTAAAAACGGCTCTGTTGTTGATAATGAAGAAGACAGCTGCTGACTGCAGGAAGATTTCATTCAACTTTTCAGGTTAGCTCGACAGTGGAAAATTGAATTTAATCCATAGAAGTGTCATGTAATGCATTATGGGGAGCGAAAACAAGAAAAGGGAATGCACATTAAATATACTCAGCAGTGTAGAGGAACAAAGGGACTTGGAGTGCATGTCCACAGATCCCTGCAGGTAGCAGACCAGGTAGATGAGGTGCTTTAGAAGCCATACGGAATGCTTTCCTTTATTAGCCTAGGCATAGAATATACAAGCAGGGACGTTATGCTTCAACTGTATAAAACACTGGTTAAGCCACAGCTACAGTCATTCTTGTAGTTGTGGTCACCACTTTGCATGAAGAACGTAACTGCATTGGTGAGCTTACAGAGGAGATTGATGAGGATGTTGCCAGGAGTGGACAATCTAAGCTATGAGGACAGATTATTTAGGTTTGATTTGTTTTCGTTGGTACAGAGGAGGCGGAGGGGAGATTCCATAGATATTTATAAAATTATGAAGGCTCCAGATATATTGGATGGAACGGGTCTATTTCACTTAGTCGTGGATTCAATGACCAATGGGCATACATTTAACGTAGTTGGTCAAAGGTTTGGAAGGATTTGAGGGAATGTACTTCACGCACAGAGCTGTGGGAGTCCGGCACTCACTGTCAGAAAGGGTGATCGAGGCAGAAACCCTCACCACCTGAAGTGCTATAACCCGCAGGGTTACTGATCCAGAGCTGGAAAGTGGTATTTAGCTGGATAGCCTCTTGTTCGCCGGCATGGACATGATGTGCTGAAATGGCATCCTTCCGTACTGTAAACCGCTATGATTCTATGAGTATATGTCTGCATCTGCCTGTGTTTATGTGTGTGTCTACTTGCATGTCTGTGTTGATGTGCTTTAATCGATTAACAAGCATTCATTTCCTCGCTAAATTTATTAATGCCCAGACTTGGATTCAATACTCCAGCTGGTGCCGACTTAGCGTTTTATATCGTTTTAAGATAAGTTGCTGGCTTGTGTACACTATGCCTATGCTTATTAAGCCCAGGATCCCATATGTTTTGTCAACAGCTGTATTAACCTGTCCTGAAAACTTGGGAAGCTCTGCTCTGCTCAACACGTTGACAGCGGGGGCTTGAAGCGCACATTCTCAGAGAGACAGACTCCGAGTGTTTGCAGCATTGAGATGTCAGAATGGTCAAGGTGTTGGATTTGAAATCTAATGGGATTTTATCCCACTCCTTGTAAATATTCAATTTATCACCGATTTCCTCCCAGATGTTCTTTTGTTAAATTAGAATGATAACCAGTACAGAGCGTCAAGCTTGTGCAGCGCATTGCTAATTGAGTATGCAATAAATAATGGGTAAATCTTGAACCTTTAGTGGCGAAATATGGTATGATAAACAATAACCATTGTAAAAACAATATTTAATTGTTAAATTTGCTATGATAATTAATACAGACATAAAACTGTTTCATTTAGTTGCGAAATAGGTCGAGACAACCAATATATAGGTTAGAAAATATATTTACTCGTTAAATCGGATAGAATAATTAATAGCTGGGGGAAAACTGTTGGAGTTAATTGTTAAATTGGGAAAGATAATCATAGAAACATAGAAAAATAGAAACATAGAAAATAGGTGCAGGAGTAGGCCAGTCGGCCCTTCGAGCCTGCATCACCATTCAATATGATCATTGCTGATCATTCACCTCAGTCGCACTTTTCAGCTTTCTCTCCATACCCCTTGATAGCTTAAGCCGCAAGGGCCACATCGAACTCCCTCTTGATTATATCCAATGAACTGGCATTAACTGCTCTCTGCAGTAGGGAATTCCACAGGTTCACAACTCTCTGAGTGAAGAAGTTTCTCCTCAGCTCATTCCTAAATGGCTTACCCCTTATCCTTCGACTATGTTCCATGGTTCTTGACTTCCTCAACATCGAGATCATTATTCCCGCATCTAACCTGTCCAGTCCCGTCAGAGCCTTATATATTTCTATGAGATCCCCCCTCAAACTTCTACACTCCAGTGAATACAGGCCCAGTCGATCCAGTCTCTCCTCATATGTCAGTAATGCCAACCCTATATTCGGTGTGGAAATCCTTCGCTGCACTCCCTCAATAGCAAGATGAGGAGAGTAAAACTGAGCATAATTTTCCTGGTGAGGCCTCACTAAGGCCCTGAACAACTGCAATAAGACCTCCCTGCTCTTATACACAAATCCCCTAGCTATGAAGGCCAACATATCATTTGCCTTCTTCACCGCCTGCTGTACCTTCATGACAATTTTCAATGACTGATGTACCATGACATCCAGATCTCGTTGTACCTCCCCTTTTCTGAATCTGTCACCATTCAGATAATATTCTGCCTTCGTGTTTTTGCCACCAAAGTGGATAACCTCACATTTATCCACATTGTACTACATCTGCCATGCGTTTGCCCATTCACCTAACCTGTCCAAATCACCCTGCAGCCTCTTAGCGTCCTTCTCAGAGCTCAAACCGCCACCCAGCTTAGTGTCATTTGCAAACCTAGAGATATTACAGTCAATTCCTTCCTCTAATTCATTAATGTATATTGTAAAAAGCAGGGGTCCCAGCACTGCGCCCTGCGGCACCACATTAGTCATTGCCTGCAATTCTGAAAATAACCCATTTATCCCGACTCACTGTTTCCTGTCTGCCAATCAGTTCTTTATCCATGTCAGTACATTAACCCCAATACCATGTGCTTTATTTTTGCGCACCATTCTCTTATGTGGGAACTTGTCAAAAGACTTTCGAATGTCCAAATAAACCACATCACTGGGTCTCCATTTTCCACTCTACTTGTTACACCCTCAAAAAATTCTAGAAGATTTGTCAAGCATGATTTCCCTTTCATAAATCCATGCTGACTTTGGACCGATACTGTTACTGCTTTCCAAATGCGCTGCTATTTCATCTTTAATAATTGATTCCACCATATCCCCCAGTACTGTTGTCAAGCTAACCGATCTATAATTACACGGTTTCTCTCTCCCTCCTTTCTTAAAAAGTGGTTTTACATTAGCTATCATCCGGTCCATAGGAACCATTCCAAAGTCGATAGACCGTTGGAAAATGATCACCAATGCATCCACTATTTCTAGGGCCACCTCCTTAAGTACTCTGGGATGCAGACTATTGGTCCCCAGGGATCTCTCGCCTTTCAATCCCATCAATTTCTCAAACAACAATTTCCTGTCTAATAATGATTGCCTTCAGTGCCTCCTTCTCACTGGGCCCTCGGTCCCATAATATTTCTGGAAACTTATTTGTGTCTTCCTTCGTGAAGACTGAACGAAAGTATTTGTTCAACTGGTCCGCCATTTATTTGTTCTCCTTTATAAACTATCCTGAGTCGATTGCAAGGTACCTACGTTTGTCTTCAATAATCTTTTTCTCTTCACATATCTATAGAAGTTTTTGCAATACACAATATCACACTGTTATTTAAATGATTATGTCGAGCATGATAACTAACACACAGGGTAAAAATTATAGATTTAATTGTTACATTCTGCATGATAACCATTAGACATGGTAAAACTGGAGCATCTAATTGTTAAATTGCGTATGAGTACCATTAAACAAAGTAAAACTGTTGGATTACATTGTTAAATTGTGAATGATTATCAATACATAGGGTAAAACGCTTACATTTAATTGTTTCATTGGGTATGATAACCAATACGCAAGGTAAAACCAATACACTTTATTTCTGACTTGAGGATGAAAAGGAATGCACTTGGTAAAACTGTTACAACTAATTGATGAATTGGATGTGACAACCAACACACAGGGTAAACCGCTTACATTTAATTGTTACATTGTGTATGGTAACCAATACACAGTGTAAAACGGTTAACATTGAAATGTTAAATTTTGTACAAGATTTGAAATATTGTTTAAAAGTTTGCATATAATGATTTATTTGGGTATAACTATTACACAAGGTAAAACTTTAACATGCCATTGTTAAGTTGGGTATGATAATCAATACAGAAGTAAAAACTCTTACATTCAATTAATACATATGGGGATGATAACCAATATACAGAGCAATACTGTTAGATTTAATTGTTGAATTGTGTATGAT
Organism: Pristiophorus japonicus; assembly: GCF_044704955.1. Lineage (NCBI taxonomy): Eukaryota > Metazoa > Chordata > Chondrichthyes > Pristiophoridae > Pristiophorus > Pristiophorus japonicus. The sequence goes on from NW_027252779.1 coordinate 2,508,253, forward strand.
AACTAATACACAGGGTAAACTGTTACATTGAATTGTATAATGTCATATGATGATTAATACAGAGTGTAAAACTTTCACAGTTAATTGTTGAATTGGATATAATAACCAATACAGAGAGTAATACTTTTCATTTCATTGTTGAATTTGGTGTGCTAAGCAATACAAATGGTAAAACTTGTAAATGTTAATTTGTTAATGGTAGCTGAAACACCGGGGCAAACTGACATGTATTAACTACATTGGATGTGATAATAAATGCACAAGCTAAAAATGACATTTTATTGTGAAATTTGGATAACTAAATAATACACAGGGTAAAAAAGTTACAACTAATTGTTAACTTCGGTATGTAACCAATACAGAGTAAACTTTTATATTTGATTGTCAAATTGGGTATGCTTACCAATGCACTCGTAAAACTGTTGCATTTAATTGTTGAATTGTGTATGATTCACATGTTAAACTGTTACAGTTAATTGTATATTGGATATACCTAATACACTGTGTAAAATTGTTATTTTAATTGTTAAATTGTGCAGGATAACCATCATCGTCATCATAGGCCGTCCCTCCTTGACGAGGATGACTTGCTTCCACATTTAAATGAGTACTCAAGTGACTGAAGTAATTAATGCGGCACCTACCGTCTCCGTCAAGTATCACACCCAATATTCAGTGTAAAACTGTTACATTTAATTGCAAATTTGGGTATGATAACTAATAGACAGGCTACACCTGTTTTATTTAATTGTTAAATTGTGTGAGATAATCAATACCCTCGGTATTGTTAAATTGAATATGATATATAATGAACAGCGTAAAGTTATTACATTCAATTGTCAAATTGATTATAACTAATTGTCGTGTTAAGACTGTTACATTTAATTGTTAAAAAAGGCATGATATCAAATATGAAGTATAATCCCGTTACTTTTAATTGTTCAATTAATTATAACTAAAACAAATGGTAAAAGCTTTACATGTCATTGTTAAATTGCATATGATAACTAATACACAGGTTAAAACTGTTACAGTTATTTGTTAACTTGGGTATATTAATAAATAAAAAGAGCGAGTCTGTTACATTTAGTTGCTAAATTGGTTATGATAACCAATACAAGTTTAGGAATATAGATTTTAATTGTTATGTTATGTATGATTTCCAATACACAGTGTAAAACTAACACATTTAATAATTAAAGCTGATCTTATAACCAATTCACAAGTCAAACCTTACCAGGAATTAATAATTTGGTTATGATAATTGATAAAAGCATAAAACTGTTAAATCTAATTGTTAACTTGAAAATGAAACTGCTGTGTATGTAGAGAGAGTCAGACTGAACACTGTGAGCTCAAATTAAAGTGTGACCTTAGTCTTTTGTTGCAGATCTCCAGAGTGCCTCTCCAACCTGCGAAGCCTCCTTAAATACCTGTGCTCCCAAGGGATTATAAGATCCCTTTGGACTTCAGGAGATGAGCCCTCTGCTGGCTGTACATAGTAAGTACAAGTCCACATACACAACAATAACGAATAAACAGGATAAAAACTTTACACTACATTGTTAAATTGGGTGTGATAAACAATATTTAATTGTTAAATATGTGTATGAATGTATGTCTCCAAAGGGTAAAACTTATAATTAATTGTTAAATTTGTTATGATAATCAATACAAAGTGTACGACTGCTACATTTATTTGAGAAATTGGGAAGGATAAGCAATAAACATGTTAAAACTGTTAAAAGTCATTGTTAAAGTAGGGATGATAACCAATACACATGTTACACTGTAACATTTAATTGTTAAGTTGGGTATGATAATTAATATGGAGTGTAAGAATAAAAGTGTTTATTAATGATGAAATTGATTCTTAATTTTATATATATATATATATAAATGAGTTTGCAGGAAGAGACAAAATGGATCTCTCCTTCGAGTGGGCTAGACACCCCACTTTTTCTGCATCGATACCGGCCACCTAACATCTACTTTAAAGCTAAGATGAGGTGAACGCGCAGAAATCTCCCATTTTTGCACAAAATAGAATCTAACGCTCGCTTTTCGCTCACTTATCGCCCAGCGTTACTTTCGGCAGTTCATTAGCACCAATAAATAATACCGCCTGCCTATTTTGTTTTGTCGTTCAGGTCAGAATGTCTGAACTTAATGGCCATTATGACGGCGAGCCTTACTTTTGGCACCTCGGCCACATATTGCCGAAAATAACGCTCACTGAATAAGCTGCTGAGAAAAAGTTTCTCCATACTGATCGAAACCAAGCGGTATGACGCCTTTTTGTAAATTGAGGTCGCTTCATATAAAAGGTGCCACAACGTTTGGGGAGTTTGAATGTACTCTGGAGGTCTTTTTAGGTGATTTGAACATCTGAAAAGCATCGTTTCATAATTTGGACGATTTGAAGTTAATTTTGGTGTCTTAGTTGGTAAAAGTATCGCTGGTGAACAATTGGTATATTACTGAGAATTATGGAATTCGTCCTTTAATTTCGCAGCCTGTCTTGATGACCACGCAGATGCTGCAGACTAGAGAAGGTAGAAGGTATATTGATCAGCATTACGTGCACAATCAAAGAAGTGCCAGACTGTTGAGGAGGACGAGACTTTTTACATCATGCAATTACAGGCAGAAGCCGTCTCACCTGATTTGTCCATAACACATGCCTTAGGAGACTGCGCTTCCACAAAGAAGTTATCAGTGAGATATGCCAGCTCAAAAGTTGAGATGTGCCGCCTGCCATCATCATCAGGAACGCACTGTCCGTCGAGGTCAATGTCACTGCTGGACTTTCCTTATATACATCGGGTTCATTTCAGGCCTCAGGTGGCAACATTTGCATTATATCTCAGCATGACACACATTGCTACATTTGACAGGTCACTGAACCCTTTTATGCATGCAGGATAGAGTTTTCCAGCTACCCTCTGACCAGTGAGTCACAGACTGAGAGGCACTAGTATTGCAAACATCCACAAGGTACAGAGTGCCATTCCGCCACCTTTTCAGGATGCAGAGGCTTATCGGAACGGAAAGGGATACCATTCACTGAATATGCAACTCGTTGTCGGCAACAAACAAAGAATAATGGCAGTAAATGCAACATTTCGGGCAGCATCAATGATGCTCACATCCTGTCTGAGAGTGCTGTACCTGACATGTTTACCAATCAGCCACAAGGTCAATGCTGGATGATTAGTGAAAAACGATAAGACCTTGCCACCATATAATAACCCCCCCGCACCCGCCACCCCCACTACATAACACCCAGACAAAAGTCGAAAAGTGATAAAACGAGAGCCACGTGCAGTATCGTCGATAAGACTATTGGTGTGCTTAAGCTTTTTAGATGCATGGAACCCTCAGGATGCGAGCTGCAAATGCCACCCTGGGCAGCTGGCTCAATTCGTGGTGGTGTGCTGCATGCTGCACAATTTGGCTCTCAGGAGAGGACAAGAATTGCCAGAAGGGACCGCCGCTCCACATCAGGAGAGAGAGGAAGATGAGGACGAGGAGGTGAATGCTGACCTCAGGGCAGACAATCAGTCTGACAATGAAACCATGCCCCCTCCCGCTCCAGACCGTAGGAAAGAGCTCGTGGTGGCTACATAGCTTTAATACTCCAACGGTAGCAGCTCATAAATGAGCGCTTTGCTTGAAATAACGATGGTCCTTTTTAAAAAGCTGCAACACTGCTGTGTCTGCAGCTCATAATGGATGCTGTGCATTACCTTGGTGAGAGTTTCAGTTTAAGTTGATTCAATTTAAGTTTCATTGTCCACTTTCGTGTTCAGGAATCACAAATGTGTAACGGTGCAGCTATCTGTGAGAATGCGCAACAATGTTATATCAACAAAAGAACAAGAGAATTATGAGCGGGAGTTACGAATATGGCCCCTTGAGCCAGTACTACCGTTTAAGACGTTCATGGCTTTTCCGATCATGGACTCAGTTCCACTTCCCTGCCCGCTCCCCATAACCACTTATTCCCTTATCATTTAAGAAACTGTCTATTTCTGTCTTAAATTTATTCAATGTCCCAGCTTCCACCGCTCTCTGAGGCACCAAATTCCACAGATTTGCAAGCCTCTGATCGAAGAAATGTCCCCTCGTCTAAGATTAAAATGGGCTGCCCATTATTCTAAGATTATGCCCCCTAATTCTGCTCTCCCCATATCAGTGTAAACATCCTTTCTGCGTCCACCTTGTCAAGCCCTCTCATAACCTTATACATTTCGATAAGGTCACCTAAAATTCTTTTGGATTCCAATGAGTAGAGACCCAACCTACTCAACCTTTCCTTATAAGTCAACCAACTCATCTCCAGAATCATCCTAGTGAACCTTCTCTGCACTACCTCCAAAGCCAGTACATCGTTTCACAAAAACGGAAACCAAAATTGCATGCAGTATTCTTCGCGTGGTGTCAACAATACGATGAATAACTATAGCAAAACTTCCCTGCTTTTATGCTGCATCCACTTTGAAATAATGCAAATATTCCATTGGCCTTCCTGATCATTTATTTGCTCTACATGCATAGGAATCTTTTGAGTTTAATGCCGCTGTACTCGTAACTTTGCAATTTTTCTCCATTTAAATAATAACTTGCTCTTTGATTTTCACCTGTCAGAGTGCCGGATTTCACTCTTTCCAATAGATTTATACTCTATATGTCAAATATTTGCCCACTCACTTAACCTATCTGTGTCCTTTTACAGACTTTTGTGTCCTGATCTCATATTACTTTTCTTCCCATCCTTTTATCGTCAGCAAACTTGGCTACGTTACACCAGGTCCTTCTTCCATTTCTTTAATTTAGAGTGTAAATGGGTGGGGGTCCCAGCAATGAATCATGCGGCACCCCACTAGTTACTGATTGTGATCCTGAGAATGAACCATTTATGCAGGCTCTCTGTTTTCTTTCAGTTAGCCAATCCTCTATCAATGCTAATATATTACACTCAACGTTGTGAAATTTTTGCAGTCAACGTTTACGTGGCAAATGCTTTGTGGAAGTCCAAGTAAACCGCACTAACACGTTCCCCTTTATCCACCCTGTTCGTTACATCCTCAAATAATTTCAGCAAAGTTTTGGAACATGATTTCCAATTCATAAATCCTTGCTTGTTATGAATGACCGAATTTTGCTTTTCCAAACGTCCTGCTACTGTTTCTATTTTAATGGACTTCAATATGTTCCCAATCACAGATATTAGGCTCACTGGATGTCTGCCTCCTTTTTTAAATAAGGGCTGTTTTCCTATAGGCTGGGACCACCCCAGACTGCAGGGAAATTTGGTAAATTACAACAATGCATCCACAAACAATGCCGCTACTTCCCATAAGACCCTAGGATGCAAGCGATCAAGTCCATGGGATTTTACTGCCGATAGCCCCATTATCTTACTGAGTACCACCTCCTTAGTGATTCTGAATTGTTCCTCCCCCTCCCCTCCCCCCACCCCCACCTGCCGCTAAAGCGCCTTGACTATCCACAAGCGATATTGTTAGTGTCTTCTACCCTAAATATTGATACAAAATATGTATTCAGAGATTCTACCATCTCCATGTTCCCCACTACTAATTCCGCAGTCTCGTCCTCTAAGGGAACAACATTTACTCTAGCTACTCTTTTGCTTTTTATACAGCTATAGCAGTTCTTGGTATCTCTTTTCATATTTCGTGCTAATTTACTTTCATCATCTATCTTACCTTTCTTAATCATTGTTTAAAAATTATTTGCTGCCTTTTGAAAGCTTCACAATCTTCTATCCTCCCACAGGTTTTTGCCACTTTTTATGCACTTGTTTTTAATTTGATGCCATCCTTGATTTCTTTAGTCAGCCTATATTTTCTATTACATCCTTTCCTCCTCACTGGAATATATTTTTTGAGAGTTGTGAAATATCTCCTTAACTGTACACCACTGTTCATCAACCGTCCTACAGCTTAATCTATTTCCCCAGTCCAAGTTAGCCAACTCTGCACGCATATCTTCATAGCCTCCTTTATTTAAGCTTAGTACGCTGGTTCGACATCCAACTTTCTCATCCTCCGTGTGAATTTAAATTCAGTTATGCTATGATCACTCATACCAAGCGGATCCTTTACTAGGTGATTGTTTATTAATCCTTCCTCATTAAACATGACCAGATCTACCTGCCCCTTGTTTGGTTCCGTTACATACTGCTCAAGGAACCCGTCCCTTATGCACGCTATGAACTCTTCCTTGAGCTACCCTGACCAATTTGATTTGTCCAATCAATATGGAGGTTAAAATCACCCATGTTTATCTCTTTTCACAAGCCCCTATTTCCTGATTTATGCTCCGACCAACAGAGTTGCTATTGTTAGGTGGCTTATAGACTACGACAACCAGTGAATGTTTCCTCTTAAAATTCCAAATCTCCATCGAAACTGATCCAACATCCTGATTATTTGAGCCAATATCGTCTCTCACTATTGTAGTGATTCACTCTTTTATCAAAAGAGCTACCCAAACTCCAGTTCTTTCTGGCAGTCCTTCCGGATTGTCAAATATCCCACAATATTTAAATCTCAGTCCTGGTCACCTTGCAATCACATCTCTGCGATATATATCAGATCATACCCATTTGTCTCAATGTGTGCCCATCAACTTATCAATGTTTTACATATGCAACGTGCATTGAGACCAAATGACTTTAAATTTGTTGTTTTCCAATATTTTCCTACTTTTTCCTCTCTCCTTCGAACGCACTTTCTTTATTTTTGCCTTCTAATTCCAGCTATTCTCCCCTCCCTACTGAATCATTTTCAAGCTCGTTGAATCACAGTCACATTATTTTAAACTCACCCCAACAGCACTCGAAAAACCCCCACCCACTCACCGCGAGTAAATTGGTGCCGGCTCCGTTCAGGAAGAAACTGTCTGGCATGTACATGCGCCACCTCTCCCAGAAGCAGTCTCAATGGCTCAGAAACCTAAATCCATCCAGCCTGCATCATCAGTTCTGCCATGTGTTCTTCTGCTCTATCCTCATGTTATTGTACTCAATAGCTCGTGGCACTTGGTGTAAACATGTGATGAATACCTTTGAGGTGCTACTATTTAATGTCTGTCCTAGCTCTCTAAATTTTGGCTGCAGGACCTCAGCTTTCTGTCATTGGTACCAGGAGCTCTGTCTGTTCACCCTCTCTGCCCAAAACATTTAAAGATAATCTTTTTAAGGAGCAATAATTATAACTGTATAGGAACACCCCACCACACCAGCTATCCATCCCACAACAAATTATTAGCTTTTATAACATTATTTCAATGTTGAACATTACCAACAACATTTCATAAGCATATAACACAAATGCAAAAAAACAAGATGCCCACCCCCTCCCCCCAAACCGCCCAAGAAAATAACAGCAACAACATGAAATACTGTGACCAAGACAACACCTGCACTTTCCTTCCCCCACCGCTTAAAGGCGACCCCTTCCCATTCCCCTTCTGACTCCATTCTGTCTGGCCGACAAGCTCGTCAGGCGCTGCCTCATCGGGCTGAACGACGGCAGAACCGTTGTTTGGACGGATATGGGAGAGAATGGTCCCGAGGTGGGTACGTGCTCCGAGCCAGAAGCAAGATCTTCCTCCTGGGTCTCAGGCGACGTTGCCAATTGTGGTGCGGCACCTTGGCATCAGTTGCTGCGCCCCGGGACCACTGGGAGGCCTCTACCATCACTGTTTGTGGCTATTACATCCTGGGGCTCTGCCATCCGTGTCATGTACTCGCTTATGCTGGCGGACATGCTGGCGATTTGTAGGGATATGCCCCCCAATTGTCTGTAAGATCTGCTGACCTACGTCAAAACTCCTCCAGTGCAATTGCACCATGTCGCCGCTCATTCTCGCTCGTGGAGAAGACGTGCTGCATCGAACCAACCTGCGCATTGCCGGCGCCATTTGGGAGACACCCCGCGTATCCTGCGGCATGGTGCTTGGGCTTCGTACCTCAACGGTGGATCAGGAAATGGCCGAGGGATGTGCTTGATCTCATGGTTTTTGACTGCATTCTGGAGCTTGGCGATGCAAGCTCCTCGGCCTCCACACCTTCATCCTTGGAGACGGCACCCAGGAGCTCCACGGTCAAGAATAGGGGCTCCTCAGCACCAGATAAATGATCGTCCGGCGGCTACGGCCGCGCAGGCACAGCTTCTGGGTTCAGTGTTGTTGCATGTGGCCACGCTGCTGGCTGAGCTACAAAGCTTAAATGAGTTTATTAGAGGAGAAAGGAGTGCTCGGGTCTCAAGGTGATCCCATCGCTACACACAGCACATGCACGACCAGAGTAGCACCACCGCTATCAAAATCATCACAGTTGTCACATTGCATGAGCATGACCTAATTCTGCATTGCAATGATTCACTTGAGATCAACATGTTTATAGAACAGTTTTATCAATCATGTATCATATATTATTGGTCGGATATGAGCGGGTGTGGCATTTATTAAATGTTTGTCAAGCAATGGTGTATAATTCACTCACGTGGCGTTACAACAAATTCTGCAGCAGCATGCTTGGCTGACCGAGCGTGGCTCCCTACTTGTAAACGCTCCTCGTTGTGGCTGAGCTGGATGATGACTTTTGAACCGCCATCCTATTGCCGCTGGTCGGCTGTATTCCTCGAATGCTTCTTCTGTCAAAGGTAACGCCAGCACGATTTGGCATGAAATCATTACGTGAGATCATTGGTAGGTATTGTCACAGAGACTGATACAACACTTAATCAAAAGATTTAATCATGCTTATTATGATAATTATCATTATTTAACTGAAATCGTTATGCAGCCTCGAGTAAAAAGAAAAATCGTGATATATGTGCAAGACATCACATCTAATTTTAATCGTTCATTACACTTAAACTTCAAATTAAATATCAAGTAATAAATGTAAATAAATGTAATACTTTCTGTGGTGCAACCAACAAGGTTACTCCAGCGCTGGCGGCATTTGTTGCCCTCAAGCACCTCGTTGGTTGCCGACAAGACCACCTCGGTTATATTGGCCCATATCCTATGGTAGACCTATGGGTTGGGCTTCCCACACCCACCCTGGGTCAATTGACCCCAGCGTGCCTCGACCTCCGGCAGGAGGGCGGCATTTGCCTCCTCGGATAATCTCGTC